>NC_092316.1:11495000-12745000 GCF_036785885.1 Coffea arabica | reverse complement strand
ATTTTGTAAAATGTGAGAGATGAAAAAACTTTATTTTATGAAATGTGAGGAATGAAACAATTCATTTTGTAAAATGTGAAGAACTATGGATCGGATTATGTAAATTTTGATTTGACAATTTTGCACCTAAAAATTGATTACATGTAAGGCATGTGGTAGATTTCAGCAAAAAACTAGTCGAAAATCTAGGTAGAGATCAAATTTGATCAAAATGAATTTATGAGGGATGTAAAATTACACTTTTAAAAGTGAGGGACGAAAAAAGTCATTTTACAAAATGTGAGAAACTTTTTGAAAAAATTTTCCCTAATTAGGATGGTCTTGTAGGGGCATTTTAAATATTTCGTAGAGTAAAAACAGTCAAAAAATGTCATTAATATTTTCTTTTTCGAAATATCTTTGCAATATATAATGTCAAATGATAACTGTACGGTGTAAACACACAATGCCATTTTTGAAGTTCCTATTTACCCTTAATTAGCCCCGATCTATTGTAAGACAACTCCACAATTTTTTTTTGTCAATTGTTATCATCCATTTTTATTTCTACTCCTATTTTAACCTATTTTAGAGGAAACCCAACTACATCCATTGAAAAATTAACAGGAACTGAATCACCATTGGATCAGATGGGTACACAACGCACCCGTATGCATTTGAAAAAGCCACATATTATGGTAGAGTGATGAAATGTTAGGTTTGAAGTTTTGACCTCCCATTTCATCAAGACTTTAAGTCATTGGTGACAATTAATATCAATTCACATTATCCACTAACTAGTTTTGTACCCGTTCGTTGAACGGGAATCGTTGAAAAATAATAAATTATTTAGCCAATTTTATAAAAATGTTGATATGAAATACAAACTTAATGTATGTTTTATTATAACCTTTCTTAAATACAAACTTAATGTATATGAAAACTTACGATAAAAATACTTGTTTATATCCTATCTCTTCATACAGAACAAATAGAAAATAAAACCAAAACACACAAAATTCAAGATATGTTACTAAATGCTTACAATTGAAGATGAACATGTCTTTTTAAAAAAGAAAAATATGTATCGAAAAAAGATGTACCTGATAATCAAGAGGAGTGAAAATCTAAAATCGATACTTTAATGTGCAAACCACTTGCACTGAAAATACCTAACCATGAATTTGATGCTTGAAATTCATTTATTAGGGGCTATATGTAGTCATAAGAATTGATAAGCGTATAAAGAGATATTGATAAGAATATTAAAAGAAGTTTTATCTTAATTTAAGTTGCTTAAAGTACGTAACTTTGGGTAGAAAATAAGAATTGATAAGGATATAAAGAGATATTGATAAGAATATTAAAAGTAGTTTTATCTTAAATTAAGTTGCTTAAAGTATTTAGCTTTGGGTAGGAAATAAAAATTGATAAGGATATAAAAAGATATTGATAAGAATATAAAAAATAATAATAAAAAATAGTTTTACTAAAGGCGTGCATGTTAAAGAAATTATACGGGTCATATTTTGTTATACCTAGAAGTTCACAAACCAAAAGAAGAGCAAGCAGTCGCAAATATATGATTATGGTAGAATGATAAACTGCCTCAAATATAGGATAGAATGCTTAGGATGGTTATAAGACGGTTTTATAAGTCATACATGGATGACAATGATGGTTTTATATAGAGGTGGCAATTTGGATTGAAATCCATTTATCCATCCATATAATCCATAATTAAATGGATTTGGATTATCCATTTATAGTATTGGTTTTAAATGGTTGACCAAAGTAAAATCATTAAATTAAATGGATTTATATGGATTATCCACAAAAATCACATATATCCGTTTATTTAAAAACCAAATAAAAGTAGCGAAACTTATTAGCTAACTGAAATCTCGAATTTTATATTTGAAATTAAATTTAGATAGATATTGATAATTGATTTCATACTTATGAAAAAGAGAGAGATAAGCTCCATATAGAGCATAAGTTATTTTTAAAAAAAAGGTGGAAATTGAGATGGAAGAGCGTAGGTAATTTTATAGAGTAAGTTGAAACTACTTGCCGTGTCATTAAATCACGTAGAAAAGAGAAATTATAAAGTGATAAGAATGAGAATACGGCTTTATTATATATATGATTAGTAATTACCACTCTCTCATTCCAACTCGCACGCTCTCTCTCTCTCTCTCTTCCTTCTAAAGCAACTTCCTCTTCCTATACTATCATCCGGAGGAGAAGTCCACTAATTCCTTTATGGATATGGATATGGTTTGATACCAATATTTCAAATATTAATAAAGGATTGTGACACAAAATAAAAACTTTATAAAGACATAATTTCCATATTTGTAATTTTTATTAATTGCACACCCATTAGGGTGTGCCTTATTCACTAGTGATATATAATAGTTGGACTATGTGTTTAAAGAATATTTAAACAAAATTTTGAAAATGATCCTTCTAAACTTTACCCATGTTTACGCACATTACAAAACATCTTCGCTAGCAACTACAGAAAACTATCAAGGACTAAAAAAATGTGAAGGAATAAACGAAAGAATGTGATTTACCAAAAAAGTTTAATGCGTCAATGATTCCTTAAAATTCATCATAAATCATAATCATGCATTTGAATTCTTATATCTATTGTAAGCCATCTTGCATAGGAACTTGCATTTAGGTATGAGAGAGAAATATGTTTTTGATCCCTAATTTTTACTAACAATCATTAATTGACTAATGAATCTACTAACAAAATATTTTTTTGGGTACATAGGAAAATATTTTTAAGTTAATGAAAAATCAATTTGTTGAACAAAAATCATTTTAAAAGCAAAAGTTGGAAAATGCAAAAGAAGAAAAGCCAGGAACTCGCCCAGTTGTCCTTCGATCACAAAACATAAAATATACACGTGTAACTTCCTCCATCAGAATCTACAAATATCTGACTTAACATCCTTTTATTCCCCAAATTGCCCTTGTAGTTTCAAACAAGTTGGTTACCATACCGCAGAGTGCAAATGAGTCGAGCATAATCAACAACCTTGCAAGCTTGTTGTTAAACTTCAAACTTGAACTTACATTGAATAAGTTCGAAATCAAATTCAAACAAATTAAACTACTTGACAGTTAAGTTCAAGTTTCATATGTGAAACTCAAAAACTCAATCAGTTTAATCAAACTTCACACATATACATATATAAATATATATTTTTTCTATTTATTAGTATGAAATATCTATTTTATCTCTCGTACAAATTTATATATTTTCTCCATCTCATATATTTAATCACATTTAGAGATATGTGCTTTTTATGTATAGCACGCTCCACTAGAAAAATTTTTCTTTTATTTCACTTTTACCTTTAATCATGGCTGGTCAAAATAAAAAGTAAAAAGTAATCACATCATATTTGTCTTTATACATCATTAACGAAGGGTACAAGGAAAATTTTACAATATAAAGTAGTTCGAAATGTCAAATATGACAAATATTTTGTAACCGCTAAAAAAAAGTATAACATTTTTAATGGGATAAATAGGATGTAAATATAAATTTATATTTTTTAAACTCTCAATTACACTCGAAACAAGCTCAATTGGGTTTGATGAGTATGAAATCAACCTTGAGTTTGAGTAATGTAAAATTAAATCGAATTCAAAATCTGGTTTCACCTTCAAGAATTTGATGAATTTGTGCCCGAGTTTGACTTCAAGTTTTTTTAACTTAGAGTCGAGCTAGTAATCCATTCAATTTGATTCGACTCGACTCGACTCTTGCCCCCAAAACTGTAATTTCACACAGTGTAAAGTACCACTAAAGAAATGCACCCCATTTCCGAAAGAGAGATTCAATCTTCATATCCCAAAAATTCCTTCAGGAAAAACGTTAAAAAGAAAAAAAAATTCTTAAAAAAAAAAATGCAATCAATAAATTTCAATATCACAACCGATTTCAACGCGGTCAGGAAATCGACGTGGCCGAGGCCCAGCCGGCTCAGCAATGGACTCGGCTACGGCCATGGCGATTTCCAGAGAAAGCAAAGGTTGAATTGCAGACATGATAACGATTATTCTTCGCGGTCTTGTAGGATTGTAGCTTGTGCTTCGGAGAGCCAAAGTCCGGGTGGTTCTAATCCGGGTTCGGTTCGTGGGTCGGGTCCTGGACCTGGGTCAAGCCAGAGTTCGTTTCTTTCCCCGGGCCAAACTTATGCACTGTTGAAGCAACAAATGGAAGTCGCCGCAAAATCTGAGGTTAGTTAAATTAGTGTTTAATTAACAGTTAATTAGTATCATAAGTTGAGTTTGTTAATGTTTACTCAACGATTTATTAGCTAAGCATCTTTAGTTTGAATTTGCTGATTTTAATTTGGCATTCCTGAAATTGTTAATGCCACTTCTGTGACTTTTTTTTAATGATGTGAAAACACAATTATACCTCTATATTTGCCTTTGATTACATTTTAGAGTGGTTGTAAATTCAACAGTAATATGGGTAATTTTGTCTTTCCATGCATATCACACAAGTCAATGTGAGTGTCAATGACAAAATACAGGGCTTGCCAATATTAATATTGAATAGATATTGATTCTGACTTACCTTGACAATGTTGGAATATTTAGAGAGAATTCTAGTTTGTCAATTTTGCTGTGATTTGAAACTCTGTGTGTGTGTGTGTGTGTGTGTGTGTTTGTTTGTGTTGTTATTATTATTTTTTGGGTTGATGTTTATGCTGGAAGAGGTTAAGTTGGGAGAAAGGGTTGTTGTATAATGGTAGAGTTGTTTGATTATAGGATTACGAGGAAGCAGCAAGGCTGCGGGACTCATTGAAGACTTTTGAGGATCAGGAGCCAGTTTTGCGGCTTAAAAGATTATTGAAAGAAGCCATTGACAATGAGCGGTTTGAGGTATGTATTTCCTCTTTGCCTAAACTCTTTCTGTATCAAGGGATATCATATTAAGAGTGGAAACAAGGTTTAAGCAATTGAAACGTAAGGGAATGCGGAATGTTGAGGCAATGTTCAATAAATTGGATTTGAAGTGAATTATGCTTATTTAGCCTTTTATATATTGTTGAAGCATTTATGATTTAAAGTGGACTATAATGCTGGTTTTGCATTTCTTTTATGGTGTTGTGCATAATATCACCACAAGGTTATTAACATGAGAATCACGGACTATTGACTAAATGTAGTAGAATATACTTTTTATTTGCTGTATAAACTAAACAATTGGCAAGTGTAATGTATCATGCTGACTGTGACATTCTGTCCTTTTTGAATATTTGCTTGTTGGGTAATAAATTTGCTTACCTCAGCCTTCGGTACATCATTCCACTAAAGTGAGCAAAAGCACTTGGCTAAGATGTATTCTTTGCTAATCTCTTGAACTAGTTGTTTTTGATACTCTTTGATAATCTTTCTTTCTGTGGCCTGCTGCTCTTGGTCACATGCATATGTATGCAACTGCACATCCAGGATGCAGCTCGGTATCATGATGAGCTGAAGGAAATTGCCCCACATTCTCTCTTGAATTGTTCAAGCGATGCTACAACCTCGGTACGATAGCGCTATTTGAACCTAATGCCTCATTTCTGATATTTCATCCTGTCACTTGGAGTAGCTTGTCATAAGTGTCTTTCTTAAACTCACGCTTTTTTATTTTCAGTTTTTAATGGTGGAAGCATGTTCACTGTTTTGAGGTTATCATATTGTATCGGGCGTTGGCAGCTTAGATGTAAAATTTTCCTTTTCTAATGCAAACTCTGAAATGTTTGTAATTAGCATGCAGTTGAACTTTCCTTGCATATATCTGGATTCTTTAATCATAGCACAAAATGTTGCAGACTAAAGTTTCATATGAAATAAGTTGCTGAATTTAACAGGATGTTTTAATCCGACAGTTTAAGAAAGCTTGGGCTTCCTGCAGACTTATACAGCTACACTACTTGTCAAAAACCTGTCCATAGGCACTTAGTTATGTATAGCTAGGGGCGTGAAGTGCCTGATCTGTTAGTGCACTTTTCATGCTGCTTACTTGCACTCGACAACAATTGTCCTGTACATCAGATTATAGATGTTATATATACTGATGAAAGTTATATAGTTACTGAAGCCACATGTGCTAAAAGTTATTAATCTTCAAATTCTTCCAAAGATATTCATTAGAGATTGCTCAGTAAAGTTATGGAGAAGGAGAAAGTTGTTTAAAGTTTACCACTCAGCAACTACTCTTTTCATTGCTCATTAGCAGAACCCAAACTTTGCAACTACTGTTGCTAGTGGTCCTTCTAGGATTTTGGCCTATAGTTTATAGGACAAGAGATACAGGCAAGTGCTTTTGTTAATAACTCTGCAACTTGTCTTTGTCTAGGAGGCTAAAGTATGCTACAGTTACAGTCAACTAGGGAAGATCTATGTGAGAAATGATATAGGAGATTATGCGATGCTTGTCATGTTGTGAATTGTGGTACTTCCAAGGAGTGTGTTTAGGGATATTACACAAATTTGCTATCCTTGTGGAAGAAAAGTACCAAGCAGAAGAATTGATAACAATATGGCCCATATAGTCCCATGGCTAAAGGAGCTTAAATAACACTTATACCAGATATAACCTGTAGCTCACTTTTGGTCTGATAATTAAATAGCTATAGCATTCGCAAGGAATTAGCATTCTTCCAAGCAAGTCAAATCTGGAGGTGTGGTATAACTTAGTAAAAGAAGGCATTACATGGACAGAATGAGGTAAAGGAAATCAAGAAAACGGACATTGTTTTATTCATGAAACTTCAATTTGAGTTTACTAGAAAATTCATCCAAATTCAGGTATATGTTGCAAACTATTTGGATGACTAGAAGATCATCACAAAAGGAGTAGTTGTTTAGGGATAGTGGTAAACAAAAACCAACGTCCTTCTTATAGATGTTGCATACAGTAAAGAAAGAAAAAATGTCTTTGGAGCATGTGTTAACATGTGCACCAAATGTAAAATTATTTGGGACAATGAGGGCAAAGGCGCAAGATCCCCTTATGGGATGTTGTCCTTTAACACTCCAGAGAATCCTTGAAACTGAAATGGGCACGTAAAGCCTGGGTCTAGTTATGGATGAAGATCCCATAGAGTCCTCAAGAGGAATTGGCTTGATGCACAGGCGAATTTAGCCCTCTTAGGCTGGTTTAAAAGCCAAGGGCTAGCTTTGATATGAAAGAATCCATGCATCTAACTCAAAATGAGTCCTAGCTAGTTCGGGCCTGGCATGGCATCTATATTAACTTGTTTAGGATCCCTTACCCATTTGGGACTTTGTCCTTTAGGACATGTCTACTTTAGCTACAGAAGTAATCTCTTTGGGATCCGTTTCTGGCAAAGAAGGATGCAGGAATTTTTCTGTTGGTGGGAATAAGTGAACTGGTCTATACTGGTGAAATCTGTTAGGTTTCTAAGTATGAGATGCAAGTTATTTCCATAGACAGACCTAGAAGAGGAGTAGGTCACCAACCCCAAGATCTAGCAAATGACCATGCAGGTTGCTTCTTTGAAATGGTTTTTTCTTCTTTGAGAAATGACCAGTATCATCTTCAAAACTCCTGTTTCTTTTGCCTCTTAAAAAGTTAAAAAAGTAGAATTAATTCCTTTGGAAGGTAAAAATTTTTCCTATTAAGTTGTAGTTAGATTTTTTGCTCTAAATTTATCTTATGTAGAAAATTTTGTTCTCAATAAGTGTAACTTCTGCACCTGTCTATGTTAAATGATAGTTCTTGAACTTGAAAAATGTAATGGAGCTTAACATAGGACACTCAAAAGGCAACATAACTTCATTGCTTGTTCCAGTTTCAGAAATGGCATCACAAGTAAGCGAATGTTTGCCATATGACAGTCCTGAATACTAGTCACTTTGGGATTTCTCATTTTTCCCACTGAAATGACCTAAATCATCTACCGTCTCTTGAGGTATAGTAAAAAGCCATGATAGATATTGATAGGTGCTATGGACATGTGATGCATTTTTAGAAACAAGTTTTGAAGCATTACAGTGCTTCTCAACTCAAATATACAAATTCAAATTGATTTTTGTGTGGCTACCATGCCCATTTGGTATGTGGGAATTAATTCTTTCTTCACAAATCAGTTGTGTGGCAAGATTTCTGAAAATTGGGCGACATTTATGCATATAGAGAAGTATTATGCAGGTAGTAATATTTTAACTTCTAGTGGTGTATTGTGTGAAGAGTGCGCCATCTCTCTCTCTCTCTCTCTCTCTCTCTCTCTCCCCCTGTGTATGTACAGAATAGTCCATTCTAGAGTTTTCTCTACAAAAACATCCAGTTTTTAAGCTTTCTTCACAGCTTAAAAAGTTTGGCCACTGTAAAGTTGTATTAAGGAAGTTGTCATATTCTTGTTCCTAGGCTTTGTTTGGTTGCCTATATAGAAAGTTTTCACTATTATAAAAACAAATGAACAAGAGAAATAGTGGGATCTTACCTCTTTTCTTGAAGATGAGCTCGTTCCCTGGTTAGTGTACTTTTTTCAGTTTGTGTAGTTTGTACCCTATTCAAACTGCTGTTCTTGGTGTCCGTATTTGTTACTTACTAAAAGTCATAGTACTACTATTTGAAGTTCAAGTTATCTACATTTGAGGTCTATTTTGTTTAGACCTACCACTTGAAAGATTTCTTATACTTTCTAAAACTACCAGATTTATTTCCTATGCAGGAAGTGATATCTGAACATTTTTTAATTTCATTTGACTTCTGATGCTATCTATTTATGAGTTTTTCATCTCTTACATGATGGATATTGGACTTCTTTTTCATTGTACATGTATCTGCATGTATAATGTACATATACAATATAGGAAGGATAATTTAAATACCTATGTTCATGTCCTTTTTTTTGTCATGCATCAGTACTAGTGCTTTGCACACCTTATCCATGCACATTAGGAACTTTGCTTCATCACTCAGTGACTTATTACTGCTTTTGAGTTTGGGATGGTTGAGACCTTGTGCCGTTGCATTTTCTAAGGATGTAGTACTGTTTTCAGGGCATAAGGGTCCAAGTTAGGAGTGTCTACATAGAAGGCCGAAGTCAGCCTTCAAAAGGCCTGTATTTCTTTGCATATAGAATAAGAATCACCAATAATTCAGACCGCCCTGTTCAACTTCTTAGAAGGCACTGGATCATCACTGATGCCAATGGGAGAACTGAACATGTCTGGTAAGTTAGATTTGCAGTCTCATATGTCATATACAGACTGAAGTTATCAAAATTGGATTTGATATCATCATCTTAATAACCCTAAAAGGCTGCTGACCAATCTAAATTTCTGGCTGTCATTTGTCTTCTTCCGACAGGGGAATTGGAGTTATTGGTGAACAACCAGTTATATTACCTAATACTGGTTTTGAGTATTCATCTGCATGCCCATTGGGCACGTCGAGTGGGAGGATGGTAAGATAGTCTGATATTCTTTAATGGCTATACCTGATGTAAAGTGCCTATAGTCCTTCAAGTTGTAAAATGTAAGATGATATTTTATTCTTTAAAGTTATACATGACGTAAAAAAGCCTAAAGCATTTTAAGTGGTAGGATGGCAAGATGATCTGTTATCTGTTACTTATTAATATTATACATGCCATAAAAGCCTAATTATTTTCTTGACAAAGTAAATCAGTAGAAGTTGTGGGAAAATTTTTTTTAGAAACGAAGTTGATGGCAGCTCCTCAACAGTATTAATGCTAACAAAAGAGGAAAACAAATATATCTTCTCCACAAACCAAATTACTATGGAAGTTTAAGAGAAAAACGAATGTTTGGACCATTTGAAGCTTCATTAAATCTTGAAATGACGTTATGAAGTAGATTATTAGGTGGTAAGAACTAGTTTTTATATCCAGTAATTCCATTTTAAGGAATGAGATACTTAACCATTCTGGAATACATTAAGAAAACACATGGGTGTTTATCTTAATACAGCCCCTGGGAGAGGATGGAAAGGTCTAAACTATTGTTCACTGTTGAAATCATCTTTTTGATAATAGAGATGATTAGTGTTCTATGCGTTAAACTTTTTTCCCTTCTCCACCCCCTCTGAGGACAAAAGGTAGTTTGACAAGTACATATTGATGCCAACTTATAGTGCTGTCATCTGCTGTTCTGCATAATATTGTGAGTGCAATAAATTTTAGGGCTAAAGGTGTCTATTTTGCAGTTTGCCAATCTTTTGGTGACAAACTAATATTATTTTTCAATGCATGTTCATTTCAATTTCCTGTTTAAAATTAGTGGTATATTTATGTTTCTGCTGGTTTGTTACTTGAATAGGAGGGGGACTTCGAGATGAAGCATGTCGATAAAGTAGGCTCGAGGACATTTAATGTGGCTATTGCACCCTTTTCTCTCTCCACATTTGAAGATGGTGGAGATAGTTTTTGAGACGAGAACTGAGAGAGAGACAGCACTGAGATTTAGTTGAAGATGCATCAATTTGGAAATGAACCATATTTTAGTATATTTGTAGACAAAGAATCTGTAGAGTAACTTATAGGACATAGCCTTGTATCCACAAACAATGCAAGAATTTATTTTCAGGTCTCCTAGACTTTGGCTCGTTTGCTGCTGTCTGGAGAATAGAAACAACTCTCACATACAATTGTACAAGCCTTTTGTACCTGCATTGTATACTCACATTGGATTATTTTTAAGTGCCAATTTTTTTAACTTGTATATTTGTCTGATAAAATACTTATAGGTGAACTTGAGAATAAGCTTCAGCTGCTGGGGTTTGCAAGTAGCAAGAGTGCCTCTCCCACCATTTTCCCCTGCCCACTGGTTTGCCCCAGTAACCACCCCCCCCCCCCAAAAAAAATTCCAATTAAAGAACAGATTGAGATTATCCAAAATAGACATTTCTTGCCACTTTGGAAGGCAAGTGTCATCAACCCCTTGATTTATGTTGTTATGCTCCAAAGAGGTCGAAATTTCCTAGCTGCACAAATTAGAGAGTACCAACATAGAAGACAGTCAATTAATATCACCTTTAATAGCATAATTCATAGTTCCAAGTATGAAATTTTTTTTGTTTTTTTTTTGTTTGGATACTCTTGAGGTCTTTATTGCAGTCATCCGATGATTCTTGAGTCCTGACCAGATTCCTCTTCATCAATAGATGGATTTTCCAATTTAGGAGATACCCAAAGTCCAACATTGAGCCCAGACAATTTCACACCTTCTTTTTCCATATTTCTCTCCATCTGCATAAAACAGTTAAACATATGAATCATCTCCCGTGGAAAGCATAACAAAAATGATCAAAACGGAAGCAACAAACAAGGACCAAGCAGTAAGTGAAAGTAGAAAACATTCTTGTTAGGAGTTTGGGACATTCCTCCTAGAACATAAGACTCTTGGTACAAGTACTCTCGGTCAAAAATTCTTATTTAGAATTTTTCTTAGAAATTTATTGTGCAGACCTATATGCTTAGCAATCTGTTGGCTGATAGGGGAATTTAATTGGTAAAACGTCATTAATATCCTTGGATATAGTTAAGTAACCAAAGTACCCTTCTTACTCTGCAACTTATTGTATATACGCATATTGAGGTCTATTTGTAATTTGTATGGAGAGAGAGGATTCGGGTGAGAGAAAATAAATAAATTCTTGATATACCTAAATTATCGGTTAGGTTTAGAGGGAAAAGGGTAATTTGGCTACATAACAAAATTTAGGAACATTAATAACTTTCTACTCATTAAAATCTGCAACCAATGAATTGATTGGAGGAGATAAAAAAAATTTAGGAATGGCAACGGGGCGAGGGACACTTGTCCCCTCCTGCCCCCACCCCACCCTGCTATCCCTATGGGAGCACCCATCCCACCACCCACTGTTATTGTGTTTTTTTAGAAAAAGTATTATTGTGTTAATTGTAATTAGGAATTTAGTATAAATATATTAGTAAATTTAGCATAACTAATTAATAATTTCTATTAGTATACATGTATAATTATTAGTATAATTAATAATATTAATTATATTATATATACTAATATACATTATATAATACTTATAACTAATAATATCATTATTATAAGTTTATAACTATTTATATATACATATATAATTTTTTTAATCAGTGGTAGGGCGGGGAATGGGGCGGGGGACCTCATTTTTAAATGGGGGAAAAATGCCCCCAGCTAACCCCACCAACTCTCATTCCACGGGCACTTGTCCCAATTGTCATCTCTAAAGAAGTTTCATAGTTTGGAGGGTATATAGTGCTGAAATTAATTGTTTGTGGCACTTCGACTTTGAGAAAAGTTCAGAGGGGTGCTTTTGCAGTTTAACCTTCAAATAATGAGAACATCTGGATTTTTACGTGCTTTTGAAAAAGTGCTGCCTAACAAATTAGTGTATGGCATTAAAGACTGGGGAAACTTCAATTTCAGAACAAATTTTTGACCACCCCCCCCCCCCCCAAAAAAAAGTTAATGTACAACATTTTCTGGGTGGAATATTATGGAAAAATAAAAAAAAAATACATTTTACAAGTTTTGTAAATCAATGCATACAAGTCAGTGCAAACAAAAAACAACAGTGTGAAGTACATAGCATTATTTAGTTAGTACAAATATTTAACCTTTCTTACAAAAAACCAAAAATTTGAAGGGGAAGTTTTGGGTCATTTGGATTCAACCAAAAATATTCAACCCAACGCATAAGTTTGACTTTGTGAAATATGTAGTTCCACCAATGACTACATAGTTCGTGTAAAAGTTATATATACTAGTGTTAATGGCACACCTAATATATGTGCAATTAGGGAATAATTAAAATAAATCAATTTTGTATAAATTTTGTTTGTTACATACAAAAAATTCATCTAAAATTTTCATGAAAGAAGTTTGCTTTACATGATTATAGTAATATGGTAGTTACAATACTTGGGTGGTTATGAGTAGTTACATTGGCAAAATGTGACTAGGGCTCCGTTTGATAACACTGAATCGATATCCTGAATTCTGAATTCTGAATTCTGAATACTGAAATAATTAATTTGCTGAATTTTAAGCACTGAAAAGAGATATATGAATGTCTGAATCTTAATGCTGAATCTATTTATACTGTTTGATAAATATTCATAACTTAATGCTTAATAAGCTAAATTGTACAATTTTGCCCTTCTATCTTTTAATCCAAAAAGGAAATAGAACCTATGATTTAATTAGCTTAAAATTGTTAGGTATGAAAAAGACAATATTTATTTTTAAATCAAATTAATATAAAAGAAGAAATATATTATGCAAAACATTACAATCCAATAATTCATATAACATATAAATTCGACCTAAAAAATTTAGAAATGATTGTTTGAATAGAGAATATCAGATTGTTTTGTTTAATTAGATAAGGATTTTGAATAGAGAATATTAGGTTGTTTAATTAGATAAGGATTTTGAATGTAATTAACAAACAGGGATAGATTTAGTAGATAAGATAAAGTAGTTGAAGTAAATCTCTTGATTCTTATCAAATTAAGCATTCAGTTACGATTCTTGTGCTGAAAAAAATACATACAAATTCAGCGGGTGAATTTTTATTTATCAAACACCCAAAACCTCTTAATGTCTGAATGAATTCAGTTTCAACACTTTTTTATGTTATCAAACAGGCACTAGGTGATTATGGTAAAAATTGAATTTTTAAAAGAATAAAATTGAAAGTTCAAAAGATGACAAAAAGTGTTTACACTAACTATCATTGCTCAAGCATTATATCTACTAGTGCTTCATGCACACCCAAAATGTGTGCAATCAAAAATACATAATATTTATGGTCATATATTTTAAATAAAATTTTTATTATTGAAGCAAACTTTAATCTTTTAAATATTTTTCACAGAATAATTTTACATTGGTAGTTATAATGTTTAGGGGTAGTTATGTTGAAAACATATACATAAATAGTTAAAAGCAAAAATAGTCATAGGTAGTTATAGGTAGTTAAAGTAAAAGTTGTTTTATAAGGGAAAAAAAAGCTTATAAGTGCCAATAAATGTTAATCCTAATGTTAACCCCAAACCCCTTTCTCAAGCTTTATATATAGTATAGATTAGTGTCCAAGGCACAGATTAATAAAAAAATTGTAAAATTTTTTTATTATATTTATTGAAATCATTTTGAGTTCATTAGTGGGTAGCTTTGATGAGTAGTTTATTATGGGTGTTATTAGAGTTTTTTGCTAAAATAACACTCTTTCTAAAAAATATTCTCAATATGATTCACTTTCAAATTTTATTCCCATAATGATGTTATTATTACCATCTTATTATCCTGATTGCCACATAGGATAACAAGAAAGGAAAGTTTTGATCTAGTTTATAGTTTCCAACATGAGTTAAAATTTTTAATTTTTTTTAATCATAGAGACACAATAAGATTGCATAACTTTGATAATTTTCTTATAATTATTTAAAACAAATTCTACCATTATTGACCTGACTATGATTGGTCTCTACATTTTTCTTGAAATGAATCAAACCTATTGCATATATTTTTTTTTCAAAAATTAAATTTGAAAAATTCAAAAATTGCAACAAAAATTATAAGTAATAACAAGACAAAGTTACAAAAACTTCAAGGTTATCATATTTGTTTATATTATCCTTCTTACTCTTTGAAAAAAAACTTTTACAAGATGCAATAAAACTGAAATTTTAAAGTTTTCAATTGCAAACTAAAAACTGCTAGATTATTTTCTCCTAAACTTTTTATCAAACACACGGTGTGAGAAATCATTTGTTAGACAATTAATATTCAAAAATTTTTTGAACGCCATAGCAATGTTCCAAAAATTGCACAATAGAAAAGATAAGAGAATAATCTTTGTTTACTTTGATATTATCAAGGATGATAATGAATTTTTATATACTGTTAATATAAATATTAACTTCTCAAAATTACGTTTGACAAGGAAAAGGCAATGAAAGGAAAAAACACAGGAGAGAGAGAATTAGGAAAAATATTAGATGGAAAAAAGAAATAGAGTGTGCCTTTATCTCTATCCTAACACATGTGCAACCTATGTGGCAAAAAAAAATTATAAAGGTAATAAATTTTAAAATTAGGTTACTTTGGGTATATGTTTTAGAAGGAGAATTATTTTGATAATAAACTCGGTGTTATTATGAGTAGAAAATTGTTTCACAAATTGTTAGCAGTTGTCGTCCAAATTAATTGTGGGTTTACAAAAGATATAGCCATAGTTGTCATCTTAATGATGGTTGTGGAAGTTGTAAAATTGTTTGATCCTATCATAAAGGGGAAACTTTGGTAAAACAAAAAAGATTAATCTTTCCTACTCTAACAGCGCTGTATAAATGATAACTATACAAAATCTAAATTTCAAAATTGAACTTTTGCACCATGTTATTAATCTAATGGTGATAGTGTATACACTGTAAATATATATAAGATTTACTCAAACAAAAAATGATAGCAAAAGTTTACACCCAGCCAAACTCTTACTTCTGCTTTATTATAAAAAGCAAATGACACTATTGATCGCTAAACTATGCATAATTCTCTATATTTTGGTCATCAAAGTTTACTACTTATTCACCTAAGCAGACCAAATAGATAAACCCATTTTTTTAAGAGTTCACTTACAAAAAGTGACTACAAATTATGATATTACCAGGCGATAGAAACAAATATGAGAATCTCTAAAGCATCGTTTGGATTGAGGGAAAGGAAAATAGGGGGATTTGGTTTTTGTTGCTTGGATGGAGGGAAAGGAAAGGAGAGGAATTAGAGGGATTTGGTTTTTGTTGTTTCGATTTTTTTCAATGCAAATGCATAGCTTTTATTGATAGTAGAAATGTAGCTTGACAAGTGAATCTCAAGTGCATGAACTGTACTCTTTACAGTAAAAATTAAGAAGAGAAACACTTGGGAGATATTCCCCAATCCAAGCACAACTTCCAAGTTTCCTGATTCTTTGGAATTTGTTCCATTGCAAGCATCACATGATGAATCTCATCTATGATTTCCAGCATAATACCAATATTTGTCGTAGGCTTTGATTGAAAGCAACATTCCTAGCTTTCCAAATATGATAAACCATAACAGCAAATGCTAACCTTTTGATTCTAGGAATAAAGCCATCACCCACCCAATAATGAGTAATCCATTGTAGTTCCTCCTCCAATTGAGAGAAATTGTTGTTTGGATTGACTTTTGATAAGGGAAGGGAAAGGATAGGGAGGGAAAAGAAGAAAGAAGATCTAGTTATTTTATTGAATTATACTTTCTGTGCAAAAGTGGGCGGAAATTGAGGGAAATAAAACTAAATTAATTAAAATAATTTAAATTCTTTTAAAAGATCATTTTTCTCTATCTTTTTCATGAAATTAACACTTAATCTTTTCCTTCTTCAGTCCAAACAAAAAATTAGTTTCCTTTCTTTTCCTTGCATACTTAACCCAAACAAGATGGAAAGAAATCACTTTCCTCTACTTTCCTTTTCTTTATTTTTCTTCGGTATCCTCTCCTTTTTTTTTTCTTCCTTTTCTTCAACCCAAGCGGAGTTTAAAGGAAGTGAATTATTCTTTAGTTTGTTTTTATCGTTTAATTGTAATGTTGCTAAATATAGGATTTTCCTTTTTTTTTTTTTAAAGAGAACTTAGAAAGATAGACGAAATACAAAAATCTACATATCTACGTGATGCATTATTTTGAAGTTGGTAAGAATTGAATTTCCTCATCCTTGGAGACTGATTTATCTAAAAAAAAAATTATTGGGTAATATACTTTTTGGATACCATCCGTGGGGATGGCAGAATTCGATAGGATTTAGGAATTAGAATAGAAATTTTTCTAATTTGCTGCTTCAACAAAGAAAAGGAATAACTTCTTTATTAGTAGTAGTACGAATTTCCTCATTACATGAGAAACTCATTCTCTCTCTCTTTTTTTTTAAATTATTGGGATATATGTTTTTTTGGAAACTACCACATATAACGGGGTAGAATTCGATAGATACTAGAATTTCACAGTAATTTCTTACTTACTCTTTCAACAAAGAAAAGGAATAACTTTTTTATTAGCACCAGTCTTGTGTCAAATTTACTATAACAATCCTTAACAGAATTGTTTAAGTATGGAAACTTGGAGATGTCCTAACAATTTGAATATAATCAAGTAAAATTCTACAATCTCTTTTGGATACCATATCTATGATTGTAAGTTAATAAACTTTGCCGGATCATTCAATCATTTAAACTCCTAAAATCATCTAATGATTGATATCCTTTTCTATTATATCCAACGGTGAATTGATACTCATTGGATATAGCACGCAAAAGATACTGTACCATAGGACTCTCCTAAAATTGGTCTCCGTGAAATAGTGTACCATAGTTATCCTCTTAGGAAACTACCGTAAGTAAGAATGGTAGAGTTTGAAAGGGAAAAGGATTCTAATCCTTGAAGAAGTATTATTTATGCCAAGAACTTATCATTATAAATAGCAGTATAGTGTTATGTTTATTCTGCACCTCCTCCTTCGTGTTCTTGACGCTTGGTCTAACAAAATACCCAGCGTTGCGGGGCGTTTCAAAAGTCCAGGGGTAATCGCCTTCATCATAACAACATAATACAGTAAGTTTCTTTAGATTATGTATTTGCTTTGCAGTAATATTTTTTTTAAGAGTATTCAGTTGTTTTTTCTTACTTTTCTGTTCAATTGCTACGTAAATTGTCTATTGTTGTTCAGTTATTTTACTTGTTGGATATACATAGCAAAGGTCCACTGACAAATAGATATTACGTGTTAGGTTTTATTGGTTACTTTTATTTATTGTTTGAAAATTACATTAACATCATGAATGGGTTCTTTTTTTAATTGGTAAATTAGTAGGGAAGGGATTGAGGTTGAACTACTAGGCATTTTTAGCGATTCAATGGTTCTTTCCCTCGGAATCTAATTAAGACAAGGTCCTTCGCCACAAGGGCAATGCGAAAGCGGTATGGCAATCACCCGAAAAATTGGACATCAACTGGTGGATTAAAATTAGCCCGCAAAGCCTTGTAAAGTTAATAGGTGCAATATATTTAGCATAAATAATCTATCATTTAACATTGTCAGTATTTTTATTCCATTTTTTTGTTATATTTGTAACAACGTGGTCCACAGGGGCAAAATTACGGGCCTAGTCAGTTTTTTGGATGTTTATAATAAATTTCACTTTAACTTATTGTAGAAGTAGAAAAACTTTGTGCAGGGATGGAGCCAGAAAAAATTCTTAGTGGGAGCAAAAGTAACACTAAAATTTTTTACCTACACTTTTTCTAGTTTTTTAAGCAAAAAAAAAATTCACCAACAAGTACAAATGATGCATATATTCCATGAAAAATATAAAAAGACAAATTCAAAATTATTAATGTAATAATAATTTTATTTCAAAAACAAACTAAATTATTTGCAATTGCTCACTGCGAATTTTTATATTTTGATAACTAATTTGGTTGTGGAAATAAGAATGGCTCTCAGTTGTGGAGGAAAAATGGGAGACCAGTGGAGGGAAGGGAAATTAAGAAGTGGGGACAAAGGAAGTGAATGATATGATTGAATGAATTGATCAAGAGTAAGAGTAGCTAGCTGCTTGGTTGTGCAAGGTAGTGGCTCTCGGTTGTGGGAGAAAAATGGGGGACTAGAGAAGGGAAGGGAAATTGGGGAGTGGGGCCCAAAGAAAGTGAATGATAGGATTGGTACTTGCTAGTTGAAATGAAAAGATTTTTTCTTAACTTATTTCAAATGGAATTTATGCCCACGTATCTTTTTAGAATTTTAGTTTATGAACTAATTTAAAAAATCATGTAATTCTTTCACATCATTTCTAAGAAAACTCTAGGGGCACACTTAAAATTATGTTAAAATTGTATAAGTATTATAGGAATTTAAGGGGCCCCCAATGCGCCCACCTTAAATCCACCCCTGACTTTGTGTATTTGATAGTTAGACAAAATTTTTCCTTTTCTTTTTATTTTTTTTTCTTTCTCCTCCCTTTTCCCCACATCACCATTGCTTTTCATCCTCCCTCCTCCTTCACTGCCAGCCTTTGCTCTCCCTCGCCACCGCCATCGATATCGACAGCTACCACAACCTTTCCCCTATTTTCTCCCTCTTTCCCTCCTTTCTTTTCTCCTCCCTTCGGCTCCTTCCCGCCCCTATCTCCTCTGGTCATGCAACTATTGGTCGCAAGGGGGGAGGAAGAGGAGAAGGAGCAGGAAGAGGAGGAGGAAAGTAAGAGAAAACGAAGGGAGGGAAGAAGGGGAAGGGGAAAGAGGGAGGAGGAGAGGCAGAGGAGGAGAAGGGAGGAAAGGAAGAGGACATAGAAAAAAAAAGGAGGAAGATGGTACTGGTGTTGGCGCTAGCAGTGGGTTGAGGTACGAGGGGGGAAGAAAGAAGAAGAAAAGGGGGAGGAAATAAAAAATTGTATGTTTTTGGGATATTGTTGAGGTTATGTATATTAAAAATTTTGGGGGTGATTTAGAGAGGGATGCAAAGCTTGAACGGTTACTAGTAACAACTGTTTGGAACATTATAACTCTATGTGAACAAGGTGTAATTCTACGTGAACTTCTTGTATATTCTTACAATAGAGGTAGATATTCTGTCACTATTCATGTGAGTTCCATATGTGATATTAGAGGTGTGATATTCTGTTACTGTTTATACGGGTCCCATATGTAATACTTGTAGCTCTGTTAAGTTTTACACTTTGTTCACGTAGAATTACATTGTTCCGAAGTAACCCCTCAAGCCCCGCACCTTTTAGAGAGTTACTGTAGACAAAGTTGAAAAAAAAACTTATCTATTAAATACCATTCAAAAAACTTGGTATCCAAATAAACCCATTATGGGTTCAAAATGGCCAACCTAAGTTACAAAGTAGTCTGTAGACTTAGGGTGCATTTGATAAAATTGAAATCTAAAATCTGAAATCCATTAAATTAGTGAATTGTTAAGTATTAAATTTGATACATTTGAGTGTATATCACATTAAGTGATAAATAAATAGTTTATCGCTTATTTTTTGGAGTAGATTTTATTTAGAGAATTCAGTGTCATTTAATAAATTTAGACGTTCTAGTTTGGTTATCAAACACGTTTAAATATATTAAGATCTAAATCCATTAATTTTAAGTATTGAATTGAATTATCAAACATGATCTTAAATTCTTATACAATTCCTTTCTTTTTCACATCTTCATTGTGGGACTAGGTACCTGAAATTATTTTGCATCCTCGCAGAGTCCATCACAATATAAATTATCCAATCAGTCATGCTCGAACTCTAGAAGTAATCCTTATCCGATGTAACATTTAGTCTTGTAGGTTCTAGAGGTGGCCCTCGTCGAGTATGGCACATAACTTGTTGCGATTCCTTGTGTAGTCAGAATCATAATACCGCTTGGCCCTAAATTCACCATGCAAAAGACTACGCGAGATTTACTTTAATATCAACTATAACGCTCTAGGTTCATGGGTTAATCTAAATAACTTTTGAGTAGAATTACGAGTTCAAAATGATTAATCCAAGGCACTAAGTAGCCCGCAGGTCTAGATTCTCTTGTTTTCTTTTAATTTTTTCTTCAATGTGGGATTACGGGCCTCCCAAATGTTTTTTCATTATTATGTAATTATTGAATTTGTAAATGCTCTTAAATTACAATAAACCCATCCTATGGATAAATATTTGAGTTTATAGATTTCTTGTTATTTTGGCATCACATATTTTCTCATGCTTAGGGTATGCCTCTTGTAGGAGATCTTTAATAGATAAGTTTTTTTAACAACTTTATCTATAGGAATTCTTTAAAAAAAAACTCAAAATTTTTAAAATACACGTTCCAAAATTTTGTTTGCCTTTCATCTTCTCCCACTTTACCATCTTAGTTCACCTTCAGTTGTGCGGCCATAGGTTGTGGGGTGGGAGGAGAGGGAGGGGGCACAGTGAAGGAAGAGGGGTGATGGTGGAAGGGGAAAGGAGGAGAGAGAGAGGAAAGGAGGCAAAAGGCAAAGAGGGAGGAGGAAAGGGAAGGGGGGAGAGAGAGAGAGAGAAAAAAGAAAAGAAAAGGTGGCAGTGGCAATGAGAAGGAAAGAAGAGAGGGAGCAGGAAGAGTAAGATCTAGAGTGGGGAGGAAGAAGAAAGAGGAAGATAAGGGAAAAAATAAAGAAAATGAAAATGAAAAAAGAGAGTTTTTTCAATTTTTTTAAACCCTAAATACGCAAAATTTTCTACAATTTTTACAATAAATTTTCAAATAGACACCCACAAAATATGCGTTCTAAATTTATCTTTGTTTTGAAGACAAATCATATTCCCAACAAAAGAGTTTGTTTCTGTCACAAGATTGTAACCTTGTCTTCAAATAGTCATCTTAAATCGCCATTTTTATCGTTCTTTTTCTCAATAAAATACTAGCAATAACACTTCTATGGTAAGGTTTCACTCTTTCCTAGTCCTGATCCAACTTCATCAAGAATGGACCATTTAATCTGATTAATTAAACAAAAATATACTTTGCCTCCACTAAAAGATTTTGCCGTCGTAATTTTCTTAAGTACATGAATTTTTTGCATAATTTTCTTGAATACATGTTATTTTGATCAAGTGACTCCATAAATTTGCATGTTATATTATGCTAATAATTTGTTAAACTATTTGATTGTAAGTTTACTAGATTTTATTTAAAAGTAAATTATATATATATTAATAGTTATACATTGTTACGGTTGGTCAATGACACATGCCAAATTTGAAATCTATATAAGCTAAATTTCAAATTCAAAATTTTTGAAATTATTTTTCATTTAATTCTTTCAAATAAGTCTAACAATGTAAACATTGTCAGTGTATAAAAAATTAAATCTTGTATTTAATTCAGGGATTACATTTTTTCTTAAAAAAGCAATTATTTACTAGTTTTTCAAAGAAGTGTTTCTATTTTATCGGAATTTCTTAGCTCTAACAAAATTTTAAGGGTTAGGGTTTGTTGACTCAGAGTACCTCTCTTGTGAAGATGCCTGCAAAGCGATTACTTGAAGGGGATAGTCATCATAATGTCAAGAATCCACCCAACTTTAAGCGTGAAAGGGCAAGTCAAGGTTTTTTAGAGGTGAAGGACATGGATGAAATTTATAAAGCTGCAACTGCTATAGTTGCGGCTATGAAAGCCAACCTATTGAGAACTGCAGGACCAAGTGAAGTGAATAGTGAGTACATAAAGCCAAATGATGCAAATAATGTCAAGTCTTTTAGGGCGAAGTTGGATTTGAAGAATGTGAAATTTAATTCAGCAATGGCATCTAGGGGGCTTCATTGGGATGTATTGTTGCCTAAAGCAATAGATGATATGTCTCACTCGAATACCTCGCATCAACCTCTACCACTTGGTAGTGATCATCAAAAGTTGAAGGCTACAAATTCAACAATAGCAATAAGGGAGATTGAGATTGATTGGGATGCTTTGCCATCCGATAAAAGTAATGATTTGTCTAACTTGAAGACCTTTCCCTTGCCCCTGAAATGTGCTAGCGAATATGGAAACACAAAGATTCAAGAAGGGATTGGCCTTTTCCACAAATCACCAAATTCTGAAGAGGCTCATCCTTTGGCCAACAGAAGTTCTAATTCGGAAACAAAGCCATTCAAGGTGAAAGTAGAAACTAATAAGGACATAGATGTGGATGAAGACAATGATGACTGTATCATTGTTGAAGAGAAATCAAGTAAAGTTTGTCAAGGAAATTTAGTCAAGGACCTATTCGTTTCTAGTGACGTCACCCAACAAATTTCCAACCAATATGTTCAAGGGCAAACGTTTAGACGATGCGAGGTCAAAGAAGAGGAAGATGATAAGGAAGAATATGACGAGGATGTTTCGGTCCTATGTGCTTTTGAGTCGAAGAATCTTCTTCAATCAGGATTCAAGGACCACAACAAAAGTCAGATAGACCATACAGTTGAGATTAGCTATTCATCTGAGAAATCTGGGGAATCTTGTGTGGGAAAAATTGGCAAGCATTCTGATATTTACTGGGTTGAAGATTATAACAAAAAGAGTATGGAAACAAAGGAGGCCCATGATTTGATAAATATGAGTATTGTTCCTTATGATGCAGCCATTGACATTGTGAGTCGTAAAAAGGTGCAGAAGATCCGTAGTCTCTATAATGAGCTATTCAAAAGTCTCCTGCATGAACATGAAGAAAAGCGGAAAGGAGAAAAAATTTCACAGCAGATACATGTTAAAGCAGCAATGGTTTTAAAGAAAGAGCAGAGATGGGTAAATGTCAAACCCTCTTTTGGACATGTTCCTGGTGTTCATATTGGTGACCGGTTTCAATACAGGGCCGAACTTTGTTTGGTTGGCTTGCATCATGAACTAAATGCTGGTATCAATTATGTAACCGTTGGAGGAAAAAATTATGCCAATAGTGTTGTGGATTCAGGCCGTTACGAGAACATGGTCAAACGTCCTAATATTCTTCTGTACTCAGGGCAAGGTGGAAATCCTAAAACCAGTATTAAGAATATAGAAGATCAAAAACTAGAAAAAGGTAACCTTGCCTTGAAGAATAGCATGGATGGGAAATTGCCAGTGAGGGTTATTCGTAAAACCAAATTGGCACAGGATGCAATTGGTAAAGAGATGTACATCTATGATGGTCTTTATGCTGTGAGTAGGATTTTGCCTGAAAGATCTGCGGTTGGCAAGTTAACCTTTATGTTTGAATTGGTTCGAATGTCAGACCAACCAGACTGTACTGCCTTAACAATCAGCAAATCATGAAGAGTACAAGTTCAATAACCAACTTGGACCATAGTAAGGCTATGTTATGATGCGCGATGCCAACATGTCTAGTCAAGCTCAGGAGACAGGTATTAATTTTAATACGTAATTCTTAAGTTATGAGGAGTGAAGTCAATAGTCTAGTCAAGCTCAAGACTACAAGTTCAAGTTTACTTTGATTGCTAATTGTCCATTTCTGAGAATAAATTCTTGTTCCTTTCCTCCGCTACTTATTACCGTGTTTAAGTTACGGAGTTCACAACCCTCGATCATCTCTCTCTCCTCTCTCTACCCTCAACCTTCTCTCTACTCTTCTTACTCTGTAGGAGAGAGATTTTGGCCTTAAGCCAAGGTCTCTCTTCCTCTTCCTTTGTTCTTACTTTTATTCAATAAAGTCTTTTCCAGGCTATCCTGGTGAGAGCTTTTTTCTCTCTCAGGCTATCCTAGTGAGAGTTTTGTTTAGATTTTATTTTATCTTTTGTTATTTATCTTCTCAGATCTAAGAATTTCTTCAGATCTATATGTTAGATTGAAAATTTTTTGGATCTTCTCATCAAATTTCAACATTAGTTTTGATCTTGGACTAGTTGGGTACAGATATCTATGGAGCAGTTCATTCAATTGGTCAGATTTGATGATTTGTAATTCACAATGTAATCCTTATATTTTGTAACTCTGTTAAATCTAATGATTTTTTAGATCAAATATATCTGAGACATGTTCAATGTATTTTCTGCCATTAGTGCAGATTACTTTATCAAACAAATCATGCTGAATGATTTCCAGCTAGATTATTAATAATATTAACTTATGTTTTATATAAATAAAAAAGGTTACGGAGTTATGAACCAATTTATCAACCTTGGCTTTGTATATGTCATAATACTTATATCACACTAAGGGTGCGTTTGATAAAACTGAAATATGAATTTATTAAGTTATTGAATAGTTAAGTACTAAATTTGATATATTTAAGTGTATATCATATTAAGCGATAAGTGAATAGTTTATCACTTATTTTTTAGAATAAGTTTTATATAGGAAACTCAATTCCACTTAATTAATTTAGATATTCAATTTTTTTGTTATCAAACACTAGGGGTGGGCAAAAAAATCCGCCGATCCGAAAACCCGATGAATCCGATCTGATCCGATCCGAAAAATAGGATACCCGATCCGATTTTTCTTAGCGGGGCAGATGAGGGTCGGGTACCCGAAAAATCGGGTACGGATACGGATCAGAAAAATAAAAACCCGCGGGTACCCGACCCGCAGGGTATATTTTATAAATATTAAAAAAGTAGGGATCATTTTATAATTTTCTAATTTTTAATTCTAAGTGCAAGTGAAGTGGCTCGCAGCCTCATATTCTAATCCTATATGATCTACTCTTCTCATTTTTTTTTTAAGAAAGCGAATATTCTCGGTGAAACATGAACAAAATGAAAAAAAAAATTTGTGAAACTCTGTTATAAAAATTGTTCATCCCTTTCATCTTTTTTATTTTTATTCTACCTCCATCGATCTTTCCTGCAAATCTTGCATCAATTCAATCAAAGATTTTTGTTTGGAGTTTCAATTTTCTGTTAGCTAGATAATTAAAATATTTGTGTCATTCATTTGCAATTATATCTCTTTAATTTGTCTCTTTTATTTAGTGTAAGAAATTTATTTTTCTTTTTCATCACCTTAATACCATAAGGTCTATTCCAAAGATGTAAAGAAGTTGGGGAAGATTTTTAACATTATTTTTGGTTATATTTTTTTCAAAAATAATTAGTTCTATTCAATTCTTTTCCGAACTTGATTTCACAATTGACTTATTTGAGATGCGGTCTTGTACCATATTATCCTTGGGGAAGTTACCAAATACTTATTATCCTTGTGTTTGTTGTGTTGTAGAAGTATGAAATGTGTGAAAATGGTGATGTACTCAAAATTATTATGAAACTTCGTTTTGTCTATTAGATATTCTAATATGTACTAAATTTATGAGATCGATTTGATTATTGGATGAAATGTGTGAGAATGGTGATGTATGGACTTTAATTACAATATCTCTACCAATATTAATTGGAAAAGCATGTTTTTTTTTATTGAAAAACATGTTGATATTAAGTAGAAAATAAATTTTTTTTATTGAAAAATAGTTTTTTTTAGGGGCGGGTACCCTATGACCCGCCCCTTTTTTTCGGGTACCCGAAAATATTAGGAGCGGGTTAGGGTCGCAAAATGGCTGATCCGATATATTAGGGTCGGGTCAGTCAAATCATGTTAGGGGCGGGTACCCAACCCGTGCCCACCCCTATCAAACACATATGAACATGATAAAATTTGAATCCATTAAATTTAAGTGCTGAATTGAATAATCAAATAGCACTAAATCTCATAAAAATTGAGAGTCGATTTGTATCCACTATGCAGATTTGCGCTCGGCAAGACAGATGTGTGAGTAGGGCGGACAAACGAAGTTTTTAGCCATTTTTACTTTTTAATTGCTTCGTTTTCTATTCTAATTAGATGTATTTAGGAGTTTCTTACATCTTAATTAACTTCCCTATTGTACAATTTCCTATTCCTTATAGGTAACTAGTAGTAGTGGTGCTCATAAATAGATTTAGTTAGGACTATTGTATGAATCCAATATCTTTCACAAACAAATCAAATTAACTCTTTGAGTTGTTGGCTTTGCCATGTCCCCTAGGGTACGCTCTAAATTTTTAGATTCTTATTGAATCTTTTTATTTTTGAGGTTCAAAATATGTATCGACCTTGGTTCTTTCTTATGAAAGGTATTCATGTGACCCTTTCTTCTAAATCACTTTTGTCGCCGCGCTAGTTGGTACCAAAGTAGGTTTCTTCTACGATGACCTCTAATACACATCACGAATGCCTAGATATCATTAATGCTCGCTAGCATCAATAGATGCTACTCTAAATAGGATAATACAGAAACTTAAGGTCCAGTTTGGACAGCCATTTTCAGCTGAAAAATTGCGTTATTTTTCGTGATCACATTTTTCTATTACCTTTTTTCCTCATATACATCAAATCACTACAATAATTTTGCTACAAAAAATCCAAGAAAATGCAATCCAAACAAGGCCTAAGTATGCAGCTACAAGAGAAAGCCGTAAACAACATGTTAACATGTTCGAGATTGATATGCAGTTAGGAGATTCGCTCATGACAAACCAATTATTCATCATATCTCTCCATGACCTCATAATTATCAGATTTATGAGGGTCAAGACCAGATCAATTAATAATAATATCATATCTAAGAGATTATAACACCATTTGTTGTAGCAAAATCTGAGCTAGAAGTAACAGAACCTGAAATCGAGGAGCAGGAATATATCTGTGAACTTGAGAATAATAGGAAGGATTACATTTAGGATTGTATTTATGATCCTAGTGAAGAAGATGAAGAAGCTAAATTTATTCCATGTTTGTCCATAGTAGAACCTAGGGTAGATTTAAATTCTCCAACCATAGAACTCAAGGTGTTGCAAGAATTTAAGAATCTAGAAATTGATGAAAGTTTTGTAGATTATGCACCAATAAATCCACCCCCATCGAATTTGTTGTCTAACAATTTTGTGGAAGCAGTTGTTTTCCCAAACAGAGAAAACATCACTCTTGGTGAAGAAATTATGTTTGACAAATTTTCTTCGGCTAAAGATTTTCTTGTAAAAACTAAAAAATTTAAATTTTACATCACCCTGGCATGCACAATCAATTTTTTAACCTTTTTTTTACCCTTTCATCCCTACCTACCCCTACCTGTCAGGCACATGATTCGATCCTTGAACTTGACAATGGAAAATATTCAAAAAACCTTTCTCTGGCCACTGGAATTTATTTAGTTGCTTCTCTAAATTAAAAAAATAAATGTTATTTGGAGTCTATTTTTTGTTATTTGCACTCCTACGATTTGCTTTATCATATAGTCTAACAAATGAAAACTATATGGGTAAAACAATAGCGGAAGTGTGAATAACAAAAATGGAAGTGCAAATAACATAGATATCCAACTTACTGATTTATGAAATGCGGCTAAAAGAATTCAAATGAAAGTTGATTAACAAAGATATTGAAAAGTATACTAACAAAATATCGCTTAATTGGTAAAACATTTCATCTATAATTTAGAGATCACAAGTTTGAAAGTAGAGAACTAGTATTGATTTTTTGTTTTTTGAAGAACAAAGAAGATGAAAAGTAAAACAAACAAAAGAAATACGTTGTTTGTCCCATCTTGACTAGAATTAATCACTTAAAATCAATATTCAAGCGATCGATAACAAATGTAAGAATAGTTACTTTTGATCCTATTGTCATTTCCATGCATGTCAATAACTTTTCCAAGAATATGAACCAAAGAAAAGCTATCGCCAAAGAAAAATATTAACCAAAATATGAAACTAAACATGGATTGAGTTTCTAAACATTTTCTTTTTTTTTTTTCAAAAAACGGCAACGTTTTATTACTAGTGAAAACGAATTACATCATAACTAGGCAACTGCCATACAATCTACTTGTGCATGCTCAAGCAGCCAAGCTGGGAAGTTTTCCTTCCATTCAGTAACTTGCTCCAAATTGACAGCTAGTTTAGCTAGATTGTGACTAACAAAGTTGTTTACCCTATTTGTAAAGGCAAAACAACATTCATCAAATTTTGACTTAAGTTCCCTAATATCATGCACTACTGTTGCAGTGCCCACATCATCTTCCTTCCCATAGACTATTTTAACAACCTGCCTGCAATCAGTTTCTAACTCTACCCTTCGCCAACCCTGTTGCTGTGCCACTAGCATAGCCTCTCTTAATGCCTTCGCTTCCTCTAGCTTGGGATTGGAACAACTTGAGTTTGGTACAGCCCAAGCCCCCCAGCAACTTTCCTTGGCAGTTTCTTGCTACCAATCCCTAACCTGCTCTATCATATTTTTGGTTCAGAGCTGCATCATAGTTAACTTTCACCCAGCCTACCTTTGGCTTCCTCCAGCCTATCAAGGCTTCATCCTTGCTTGCACTTTGTTCTCCAGCACCCACCCCTACTTCCTAAGCATCCTGATACTCCTTCCACTCCCTCATAGTTCTATCAACCGTTAGCCTCGGGTCCCTTTGATTGTCATTGAACTGCCTCTCATTTCTTGAGTTCCAGATCTATCAAAGCAAGTTAACAGTTAAAACAATACGCTCCCTCCCATTCTCCTTCTTTGCTGCCCCCCTCAACTCTTCCCACCAATGCCAGAACTTATTTGTATAAACCTCCAGCCCTTCCCAGCTTAATGGTGCAGCTTTCCATATGATCTTTGCATTGTTGCAAAAAACCAAACAGTGTTCAATAGTCTCCGTACTCTCCCCACAACATTTGCACATATGGTCCCCTTTTAAACATCTCTCCCTGATTACAGCATTTACTGGACGAACACCATGCAAACATTTCCAAATGAAGTGTTTCAGTTTATGTTTCATATTTAATCCCCATAAAAAGTTCCAATTCTGGTTTGTACCTATTCTAGTACAGCTAGTGTCGGTCTCTGTTTTCCCCTGCAACCCCTTCCTTCTCTTTTTTTTTTTGCCATTCTATATCCTGATTTGACTGTGTACATCCCAGTAGTAGACCAATTCCAATAAATTCTATCTTTCATTGGCTACACACTGAGCGGAATTCTCAGTATATTCTTCCCTCCTCAAACACTTGTTTAATCAGCTTTCTATCCCACTGCCCTTCTCTGATAAGTTCACTCACCCTCTGAATCTTGATTCCTTTCCTTCTCTTAGTCCTGACTCTGCCACTTTCTGAGCTAGGAAGCCATCGATCCTCCCAGATATTAATGGATTTCCCATCCCCTACCCTTTTTCTTATCCCCTCCTCCAGCAGTTCCTTAGCACTCAACAAACTCTTCCAGCACCATGAATTAGCACTAGAGGCCTTCGTGTTCTAGATGGATGCACCCCTGAAATATTTAGCTTTCATTATCCTGCTCACCAGTAGATTGGGCCTAGTCAGCAGGGTCCAGAGCTGCTTAGGTAGCAGTGCTAAGTTAAACTCATGTAAGTCTCTAAAGCCTAGTCCTCCATCTGCTTTGACCTCAGTCATTCTTCCCCATCTGAGCCAGTGAATCTTATGCTCCTCCTCCCTCTGTCCCCACCAGAAATTAGCCATCTCTGAGCATATCTCCTTGCATAAAGCCTTTGGTAACAAGCAACAAGATATCACATACGTAGGCATAGCCATTATGACAGACTTAAGAAGCACCTCTTTCCCAATTTGACTTAGTAGCTTCTCCTTCCACCCTTTGAGCCTTGCAGTGGTTTTCTTCCTTATAAAGTCAAACACTTGCCTCTTAGATCTCCCAATAACCAAGGGCAAACCCAGATATTTGCTCTGCAGCACTTGTCTCATCCCCTGCAGCACTTGTCTCACATTTCCTATATGCATTCCTAACATTCCTACTGAAGAAGATGGATGATTTTTCCATATTGATCAATTGTCCAAAAGCTCTTTTGTATACTTCTAGAATTTCCTCAAATGATCAGCTTCCTTCCCACTTGCTTTGCAGAAAATCAGTGAGTCATCTACAAAGAACAAGTGAGAAAGCCTGGGGGCTCCTTTAGCAATCCTCAGACCTGTCAGCTTTCCCTGTTCATTAACTTGCTTTAGCAAAGAAGAAAATCCCTCTGCACACATCAGAAACAGATATGGGGATAAAGGATCCCCTTGCCTTAACCCTCTAGTTAGTCTAATGAAACCTGTATTCTCACCATTAATGTTCACTGCATAGGTTACACTAGTTATACAGTTCATAATCTAATAGGTTAAAAACAAAAAAGCCCCTTGTGCTAAACCTAATATACAAATAAGCCCTCTATGGTTTCAAAATATACAACGCGACACCTCGTGCTTTGAACTAAGTTGTAACACTGACGAAAATCGGTAAAATTAACGGGAACTGATGAAAGGACCAAAATGCCCTTGTATAATACCCAAAAGGCAATTGAACGGACTCATTTCTTCCCTTCAAACCCTACGAAGAAAGAGAGAGAGAGGGAAAGCGAGAACGAGAGAGAGGAAGTAAAGCCCAACCAAACGGAATCAAGTAAGAAGATCGAATGAGATGAAGATTTATTCTAGAAAATCGAAGGCAAATAGGTATGTATGCTATACTTCGTTCATGTTATAATTAATCAAAATCAGTTCATGTATGTTATAATTAGTTTACAATTTAGGGTTACCCATCTCAGATTTTGAGGGCTGATGATGTTATTTACACCCAAATATGCAATATTTGGGTGTTTACCTTAGAAAATTTCTGATTTTGTGAGTTTTGAGACTGGTACTTTGGATTTAAAATAAAGATTTTGCTGTTTTGGGACTACGACTTTGGTTTTGAAGCCGAGATTTTTTTTAAAATTTTGGGTGTTGGAACTAGGAGTCATGCAAATAATTTCTGATGGGAGATTTTTGCTGATTTGGGACTGCAAGTTTGGATTTAAAGCCGAGATTTTTGTTGATATTTGGGTGTTGACTAGGTGACGCAAATAATTTCTGAAATTTCCATTTATGATGGGAAATTTTTGCTGATTAGGGGTGTTGAGTAGGATCTGTTTGTGTGTGTTTATGTGTTTGAGTACGACTCAATCACTTGTTATTATAACAAGATATTTAACAAAGAATTGTAAGTAAAATTTCTATAATTGTTACTGTCTTCTCTGATTTAGTGGTCCAGAATGTTATTAAAATTGGTTTTCTGTTTGTGCTTTTATGTTTATTTGGTTTTCTGTATATCAATGATGGAGACATAATAGTTGGGAGACTAAAGAATATTTATTATATTCCTTGAAACACTCAACAGAAGAAGACAAGTCAGAGAAGATAGTAGATATACATATGTATTTTGATGAAAAATTTAGAGAATATCTTGCCCTCCACTACACAGGAACCCATATGGCTATCTTAAAAAATAGACTTGAGGACCATATTTGCATAGTTAGCCTTTGCAGGATGTTTAAAAAAGTGGATGAGGATACAACTAGAGTGACTTTCTAGTTTTGTGCTCCAGAAGTAGACTTAGATGGTGGCCTACATCCAATTAGGGACCATGATGATGTTAAATTGATGAATAAAGCACATTGGGGTTTGGCAACAAGGATAATATATGCCTATAGTGGGGATGATCCTTTTGAAAAGCCACTAGAACATGGTAGGGACAATGTGTTGGAGCCAAATTCGACAATGGATGCATCAACAACAAATAAAAATGCAGATGGGGTACATAACACCAAAATAAACAGCGGAGATGGTGGGGTACAAAAAAAAAGATGGTGTTAGTAATTGCAATCCAAATAAGCCAAATAATACTGATGATGATGAGCCTGAATGGTTGAAGGAGGGATTGGAAAAAGCAGAGGATGAGGACATTTTCGCAAGTAAAAAAGATGTGGACAGAAGTAGTAAACCAGAAGGTGGGTCCATGCTACATTCCACTTATTTTAAGCCTTATCACGTGTTCTCTTTCCCTGAGAAGGTGGCAATCAAGAGTCTTGCCAAAAGTGAAACTAGTAAGGAAAAAAAGTCCAGTAAAAATAAGAAGCAGTCTGCAGGGCCAAATAGCATTGGGGAAATTTCACCTCATATCTCATTTCAGATTTCATCTCAAGCTGCATCTCAAGCTGCTGACCAACACCCATCTCAGATCCCATCACAAGTTGAAGTAGGGAACAGTAAAAACGCTGAAGAAAGATCAACAGAAGAAGGAGCACCATATACACCAGAAGAGGATTGGCAAGAACTAGTAGTTTCTGATTAAGAGTTGCTGGACAAGTGCGGATTTGATGATGAAGGCCATGAAGAATGTTACGACTTTAACCCTGAAGTGGAGTTTCTCAAGCCACATTTTGAGTTGAAGGTTGGGCAGAAGTTTTCCAATTTCAGAGTTTTTATATGTGTTGGTCGAATGGTTGGTAAGAGAGGGATATGAGGTTGATTGGGTAAAAAATTACTCAAAAAAGATTATTGCGAAGTGTGCAAAGGGCTGTTCTTTGAGGAATCGTGCAACACCAGTCCAAGGTGAAACTACTTTTCAAATTAAATTATTGAAGGGCCAGCATGTTTCTGCTAGAGATTACAACAAGAAGCATGTAACAGCCAAGTATTTGAGCGTGAAGTACCAAGACAAGATAAGAGGTGATCCGAAATGTGCCGTGAATGAATTTCAGAATGATATTAGAAGAGATCTAATGATTAACGTGTCCGTTGCCAAGACACGCAGAGCAAAAAGAAAGGCAAAAGATGAGATGCTTGGCACGGATATGGAGCAATATCACCACCTTTGGAGTTATGCAGCTACAATTAGAGAGACAAATCATGGTAGCACTGTCAAGATTAAGCTTGATACAGCAGAAGAAGGTTCACAATAGACATTTCAAAGACTGTATTACTGTCTTTATGCTTGCAAACAGGGGTTCCTCGATAGCTGTCGACCAATAATTGGTCTTGATGGGTGTTTTTTGAAATCTGCGTTTGGTGGTCAATTGTTGTCAGCAATTGGTAGAGATGGCAATGACAATATGGTTTCAATAGCTATAGCAGTGGTAGAGGTAGAGAGGTATGACTCATGAAAGTGATTTCTGGAACTACTAATGGCTGATCTGGGACTTGGTGTGGAAAACATACTCTGGACATTCATCTCAGATCGACAAAAAGGACTGATCCATACAGTGAATGAGCTATTTCCAAATTCTGAACACAGGTTTTGCTTGAGACATATGTACCAAAATTTCAAGCAGAAGTTCAAAGGAAAAGAGTTGAAAGACTTGTTCTGGGCAGCAGCAAGTGCTGGGAATGAAGTGGACTGGAAATTAGCAATGAATTCCCTTGAAAAAGCTTTAAAGAATGCAGTTGAATGGCTGCAAAAAGTGCCAAGTGTTTTATGGAGTAGATCACATTTTAAACAAAGTAGCAAAACGTGATATTCTTGTGAACAATCTTTGTGAGTCATTTAATAACTATATCTTAGAATCTAGAGAGCTACCTGTCATAGGGATGCTTGAGTGGATTCAAAAAAGGCTCATGCAAAGGATTCAAGTGAAGAGGATTGGTATGTAGAAATTTCAAGGAAAAATATGTCCTAACATTATAGAGAAGATTGATAGGAATCTGAAATTCAATAGGTTGTGTATTCCCACATGGGATGACAAGAACAAATATGAAATTGACTATGGGCCCAGAAAATCTGTTGTGGTGGATCTGAAGGAACAGACTTGCACATGTGGCTATTTCCAGTTTACATGTTATCCTTGTACTCATGCATGTGCTGCAATAGGAGCACGTAGATTGCCTTTGCTTGATTATGTGCATGCCTGCTACAATAGAGAAAATTACTTGAAAACATATGAGCACACTATCACACTTGTCCGAACTAATAAGTACTGGGTGAGATGTGAAGAACAACCCCCAAAACCTCCTGCAGTTCGAAGAATGCCTGGCAGACCCAAAAAGATCCGGCAATGGGCAGCCGATGAGCCTAAAAAGGGTCAAGTCTCAACCAGGAAGGGTCTTGTGATAACTTGCAAGAGATGTTTTCAGCCAAGACACAATTCAAGGACTTGCAAGAATGCCATTCATCCCAACTCTAAATTCTACAAGGTAACACAGCTTACAGATTTCATAGGCTGAGACTGTCCCAAATCATTTTAATTGAACATTAATATGAACTTGTTTTTTATAGGCACCTGACACTAATGTAGTTGAATCAAGTTCAGAACTTCATTCATCAGCTTCTTCATCAATGGTGCCCCCGCAACCAGTCCCAAATCAAGAACAAGCTTCACCTGTTAAAAAAAAAGCTGCAGGCCCGGGAAGCAGTATACGCAGCCAAAAATTGCGAGTGTGGCAAAAAATGTGCCTGCTCGACAATCATGTTCTCAGGTTGGATTTCATGTAACGCAAAAGTGATTTAATGAAGCATTTTTCCTTCAAACATTCATATTTTCTACTTCAATTGCAGCCTATGAGTGGAACAACTTCACCAGCAAAAGGACCCTTTCGTCCTACTATAGCTAATGTTCTATACAACCTAAGGTCTAAAAAAGCAAGAAGATGTTAGAGTTGATTTTTGAAGTGAACTGTATGTTTGTTGATTGTCTTTTTGTGTAGTTTTAAGGAATTAGTGGTTGCCGTTAGAGTTGGTCGCAAACAGCTGGAATGTATGTTTCTGATGTATTTTGTCTACTCTGTTTGGAATTGTTATCAATTATTGCAAACTGGAAACTTTGATGTATTTTGATTGGATGTTTTTGTCTATTTTATTTGGAGGATTCTTGTCAGGTGTTGGACACTTTAATGTACTTATTGACTGTTTTAATGGAGCATTATGATTATGGGCTGCAATGGTATTTCTCAATTGCAGAAGAAGCTATTTCTGGGTAGTTTTTATGGGCTGGAATATTTCATGTACTGTTTGTCTGGGCAGTTTTTGTTTGGTGGGATGTATTTTGTCTACTCTATTTGAAATTGTTATCAAAACTGGAATGTATAGTGGGATATATTTATGGAATGTTGGGTGGGATATATTTTTGGAATAGTTTATGGACTGGAAACTTTAATGTACTTTGGTATACTTATTACTCAAAACTGGAATGCAGAAGATGGTATTGTGTGTGCTTATTGCTCAAAACTGTTTTTAATGCACAAATATGATTACAAGTGTATATAATAGTTAGATGTTTGTTTCATTGTTTTAGGTAGGACATCTTTCGAAAAAAATAAAAGAATAAAGTGCACATTTCCATGAACAAAACAAACTGCCTGATTTTCTTCATTTCCATTCATAAGCTTCTTCATTGTCTTATTTTATAGACATTTTCATCAACAGAAGCAAAAGTGAAAAAATAGATACCATTAGACAATAGCTAACTAGTACTTTCAAGTTCTTCACTTCATCATTCAAGTTTTTCACTTCAGAATTCGAGTTCAAGCACGACATATGTTCTTCAACCATTGGCCTCTCAAAAAAGTTTCCTCCGCCGGTTTCATCTCTATAGATGGGATTACACCATGAGAAAAATCTGCATTCATCCCTTTCACAAACAAAGTACAACATCCCTTTGGATGGCTTTTCGGACTCAACAATCTTCACCTTTGCCTTTCTTCGACAGTCGCATAGCTTATATTGGTACCGTAGATTTCTAGCTCTACTATCCCCTCGAAAGCTTGAGGAAGACATGAGCAAATTTTTTAGCCAGTCATTTCCCTTCATCAGTAGATAAATCCCAATTTAGTTACCAACATTCTTACTTTAAACCCTAATAACAACAATTTGTTAGCCAAAACCCAAAATCAAATCCTTTTACCTTAGCCAAGATTGTGTAGTAGTTCCTCGCAGGTTGACTTCGTATCTGGAGAATGGCTTTACCTTTCAAACCTCCTGCGTGGTAATTTGATTTCTCCCAAAGGCTAGTTCAATTTCTCTCAATCAAGTAGAAATCGATTCTGTACACAAGCATCGCTGGGAGGGAGTTTTATTGGGGACTAAGGGGTACAATAGGGATATTTGCTAAAAATTAAGTATAAAGAATTTGTTTTTAGCTTCCAGTACATCAGTCCCGTTAATTTTACCGATTTCCGTTACGGTTACAACTTAGTTCAAAGCACGAGGTGTCGCGTTGTATATTTTGAAACCATAGGGGGGCTTATTTGTATATTAGGTTTAGCACAGGGAGCTTTTGTGTTTTTAATCCTAATCCAATTAATCCATCTGGGACAGAACCCCATTTTCAGCATCACTTTGGCCAGAAACTCCCACTCTACCCTATCATACGCCTTAGTATATCTAGTTTGATAGTCATATATCCCTCTTTCCCAATCCTTTTGTTTTTTAGGAAATGGACACATTCATGAGCTACAAAGACTTTATCTAAAATTTGCCTTCCAGGAACAAAAGTAGATTGTAACTCACTAATGCAGCTATTCGGGACAATTTTAAATCTATTTGTGAGCACCTTAGAGATGATTTTATAGACCACATTACACAAACTAATAGGTCTGAACTCTGTGATTGTGCAAGGGGAATCTGTTTCAGGAATCAGACTTATTAAAGTCTCATTGAATGACTTAAGCAAAAAACCAGAATGGAAGAAACTTTACACTGCCTTAATAACATCAGACTTAATAATGTGCCAAAATTTTTGGAAAAAAAACAGGAGACATACCATCTGGCCCTAGAGACTTGTTTGGATGCATCGAGAAGACTGCTTGACTTATTTCCTGGTCTGTGACTGGCCTGATCAGTCTCCTGTTCATCTCAGCAGTGACAGTCTGTGGTATTCCTTGTAAAATTTCTGCAAAATCATCTGGCTTTTCTGAAGTAAAAATCTGTGCAAAATAGTCTAATATCTCCTGGTAGGTTTCCTCTTCACTTTCACACCACTCCCCACTCCTTTTCTGTAGTACACTGATCTTATTCATTTTTCTCCTACTATTTACCATAGCATGGAAATAACTAGTGTTCTTATCCTCCTCCTGTAACCACTTCACCCTAGCCTTTTGGTTCCAATATAATTCTTCTCTCTTATATGCCTCAGCCAGCTTCTTTTTTAGATGTAGTAACTGAGTCCTATTACCTTCATCTGCCTTCTCTTTGATTTTCTTGATTTCTTTTTTCAGCATTTCTATCTGTTTCTTTGAGTTTCTTGCACATCCTTTGCTCCATCTCAACAGGGTTATTCTGACTTGCTTGATTTTACATTTGACTTTGTATAGTCTACAACCTTGTTGCTGTTCTCCCCAAGCCTTCCCTATCACCCCTCCTATGTCCTCTTGCTGTAGCCATCTTCTATCAAATATAAATCTTTTCTTCCTTCTCCTTCTATCAGGCCATGTGTCCAACACCAAAATACAGTGATCAGATGCCTCAGTTTCTACATGGAGGCACCTTGCCTTATCAACCTTTCCAGCCCAATCTCAAGTACCTAAAATCCTATCTAACCTCTCCTTTACTTCACTTTTATTTCCTCAATTATTACTCCATGTCCATAGAATTCCCACATATCTTATATCAACCAATTCATTATCATTTATGAAGGATCTGAAATCCTGAAAACTCATCTCTGCTCTCTGTGTTCCTCCTCACTTTTCACTGTTAGACAGAATATCATTAAGATCTTCCATGATGGCCCAGTGCTTTCCCCACATCACACTTCGCCTAGTAAGTACCTTCCACTGATCTCTTCTGATTCCTGCATCTAAACTAGCATAAGTGCCTATACACCACCAATCAAACTTTGCTTCATTATCTTCTATCAGCAACTCTATAGTAAAGTTGGTAAATAGAATTTTCTTTACTACCAATTCCTTTTTCCACATTACAGCCAACCCCCCTGCTATACCAACTGGATCCACCACAAAAATATTGTCAAATTGTATCCACTGCTTCACTTTATTTAGGTAGCTCTTATTCTTCTTAGTTTCTGATAGAAACACTAGAACTGGAGAGTGGAGTCTCACGACTTCCCTCAGTTGGGGAACTGTCAAAGGACTCTCCACACCTCGACAGTTCCATAACAGAGCCTTCATGTAAACCTTGGAGCCCCTTTTAGGGTGGGCTCCATTCCCTCAGTCAGGTCCATCCTCTCACTAGATTCATTCCCAGTTTTAGCTCTCTTCCTATTTTCCTTGCCTTCTTGCTCCTCAAACACCTCCCACTCTCCACTATCTAGCTTCTTTTTCCCTTCCCTAGCTCAGTCACCCCCATATTAATCTCTCCTAGTGGCTTCCTCTTACTTACCTCCAGCACAATCATTCTTCACGTCTTATTGCCATTTTTCCTCCCTGTAGACCTGTCTTTTTGTTCATCCTCCTTCCTTTGTCCCTTGCTTTCCCCACTCAACACCTCACATTCCCTCCCCCCTAATAATCCCTCAGCAAGCCTGTTCTCATTTGCTTTGCCTTGTACTCCATCAATCCATATCAGGTCATCATCTCCTTCCCCTCCTCCTCCAAACTTCCCTTATCCTGTTGTTCCCACAGCCCCTTTTCCTCTCATATCCCCCCTCATCTCCACCCTCCCTAACTCTACCTATTCCTACCTCCCCATCTCCCTTACTCTCCCTAGCCTTTTCAACTTCCCCTCCTTCAGTACTCCTCCCTTCTCCCGCACTTTCCTTCCTTTCACCCCTCCCAGACAAACCATTTGATTGCTCACCTTTGTGAAAGTCCTCAGTATAGGCTAATAACAACTTATTCTCAACTCTCTCCTTATTCCTATTATTCTGAGTGTAACCTCGCTCCTCATCAGCCTCCCCGTTCCCATTCCCATTCCTATTCCTCCTGTTTGGACTTCGAGGATGACTCGCTCTTAGCTAATTTCCATACTGGGAATCCCCCTCTATATTCATCCCTTTCTTTCCACAATTACTATGCCCAATCAAACCGCAACCGAAACAGAAATTTGGGCATTTTTCATATCTAAATTCAATCCACCTCTTCCCACCACTACAACTAACTATGATCCCTCGAGGTAAAGGCACTGAAAGATTAATCTCAACCAAAATTTTCAAGTGTTTACCCTCCTTCCCTCCACTCTATGGGATAATCACATCACATACCTTTGGGAATATGCTACCTATCTTCCTTCCAGCCTCTTTTGTGGCCCAATGTAAAGGAATGTTCCAGATCTGGACCCAAATTAGCTTTTTCTTCAGAGCCTCTGCATCATCCTCCAGCCCTGCTACCCATTTTAGCAGAACTAGTGGTTATCCATCGTAGATCTATGGCCTCCTACTCATCACCGCATCTATGTCTCTTTCCCTCTCAAAAATAAACTGAAACAATTGCGTCCAATTTCTATTACCTTCACATTCTTCACCTGAGACCACACACCACTCACAAAGCTCCTCATTCCACCTATGTTCGCCTGCTTCTCTCCCCAAACCTTCCTGATCAAACTCAGTCTACATACCAATACTCTTTTTGCTACTTCTTTCTCCTCCAGGCAAACACCCTCTCTTTCCTCCTCAGAGAGCTTGAACTTTCTTAGAACTTCTTCAATATTCTCCATTCTTCCCACAGCCTGTCCACTGCCTTTTCCAGGTTCCTTTACAGGGCAACACCAATCTGGAATTAGTCCGCGTCCTATGATGCCTCCAGTCAAGATCCAAAACCAAATCTGAAAAAACGCACCAACACAGAATCAGAACAAAAACGACACAAAACACGAAAACGAAATAAAGAAAAAGAAAAAGACACAAGTTCTGTCACTCCTAAAACGTAAAGGACTGGAACATTGGGATAAAGCTGGCTACATCTCCTAGAAATTCCAAGCTCAATTTCAAAGAAGTAGGTAAGTTCGGTAGGTTTCCTTCTTTGGGAAGTTTTTAATTTTGGTGCCTAGATATGAAATTATTTTGGGAAAGTTTGAAACACCTACAGGGGGTGATTTTCTCTCTCTAGAATAGAGAGAAAGTTGCTCTCATAGAGAGAGATTGTAGATAGCAGTGAGTTTCTAAACATTCAATAGATTAAAATGTTGGTTCGAGGGCAACTTTTTGTTACTGTTTTCGGTTTACTTCATTGAAATAGATAAAACTTATCAGGCATTGATTAAGAGCTTGAGATCATGTTGCATGGGTTTGTGAATTGACATAATGGCCATCACTTATATTTTTCTATTGAGAACTTTATGTACTTTTCTTTTCTTTAAAGACATTGGATACTGATTATTTTTTGGGTATATATATATATATATTGTTTTAATTCGACAGAATGATAGTATAAACCAATAGTAGTACTACGCTTGATAAATCTCCTAGGCCTTCAAACAATTGTCCAAGCATATGCCTAGCTCCTTTGCATCTGCAAAATCAAATACTAATTGTTAGTCTCAAAAACAATGCATCTCTGTATATTATCGGAAGTTTTTCTTAATCCTATTGATAATGTAAGCTTACACCACTGGCTGTTTCATCCGAAGTGTCTGATTTTATCTTTTAACAAAAACAATTGCATTGAAAGGTCGCTTTAAAACTACACATTAACAACAGACCCATTTATATTGAATGTTCAATAAATTCATATTATGAGCAACTTTTTTTTTTTCAAAATTTTTTCCATCAGGGGAGGGATAGAATTTAAAAAACAAGCAGAGAGAGGAGATTTGAACCCAAAACCTCTGCATCCTAATGTCTCAACCTAAATAGTACAAATAGATAATTACATGTTTGTACCTTTAACATATGTATACACGACACAGAATATACGCCAGCATCACTAGTGATTAATTGATATTAGTTTTATTAATTGTCGACAGCGTCATGTCATGCTAATGAAATCAAATTAACAATTAACATTTAATTGACTATTTAGACACTAGCAAAATCATGTATATTAAGAACCACGAGTAAGAAGAGCCTGTGCCAATATTATGGGTTTATGTCATTCCCTGCATAAGAAATTTGTTCATAATCCATGACTATATTCAAGGAAATGTATCTAACTTACTGTTTATATATATAATCACAATTATTACATCTCACAAAAATTAATTACAGTTTTTCAAATTAATTACACTTTTTCTATAAACTAAGGGTGCATTTGTTGAAATTGAAGTCTGAAATCTAAAATCAATCTATTAAGTTAATAAATTGTTAAAAACTAAACCTGATACATTTGAGTGTATTTCACATTAAATGATAGTAATAAGTGAATAACTTATCACTTATTTTTTTAAACAAGTTTTTTCATAAAATTCAGTACCACTTAATTAATTCATATATTCTATTTTCTATTATCTTTTTTTTTAATTTTTTTTTAGTGTAAGCAGGAAGGCTCGAATCCGAGACCTCTTGCTTACACTCCCTCCCCCCATACCACCCAACCCAACCCTCCCCCTTTCTATTTTCTATTATCAAACACATCTGAACATGTTAAAATTTGAACTCATTAAATTTAAATATTGAATTAGATTATTAAACAAAGCTAACACTTGAAACCTTTATTAATAAGTACCCAAACTATATATTCAATATGAATTAAAAGAAACATATATATATATATAATATCATCACATTGATCCTTTGCATTTAATTTATATATTCACTATTAAGGTGGTAAGAATGTTGAAGAGTTTGTCAGGTAGGCTTAGGCAAATACAACATCGTTCTTTTTTGGATTTGTCTAACCCCCAAGTCTTATTATAATGAAAATGTGAAGTTGATCAAGGAAACTATCTAAATGCAAAGAAGGGTGAAGATTTTATTGGGTGCATTTAATACATTGGATTTTTTTATTGGAAGTATAATGGATACGCATTTTAGTTACTTAAATTATAGCTAAACTATCATATAAATACATACTAATAATTATTATCCTACATTGGATACATTAAATGTATCAAAAAATCCAATCACTAAATCGAAATGATGATGCATACCTAAAGCAAGGATGAAAATGAGATTCGATTAATCCTCAAGAAAGCAAAGTATAATTATATCTACACTTGATAGATGGCCCAGAATGGATGAATACAATAATTCCTTTTTGTGATGTGACATATATGAAATGAAAAGGTAATTGAAAATATAAAAAAATGTATTGAAAAATATATTTATAATACAAGCGAAATATTATTTGAAAAACTTATCTATCCAAACACACCCGCAAATGAGTCCAAGGTGAAGTGGAGCATCTTTTTTTTTTTTTTTTTTTCTGTCATGAGTTTATGGGAGAGTACTCTAAGTCTTACAAATTTAGTAAAATAAAGATGATTTGAGAGTTGAACTTAGTATCTCACAATTCATCATCCCCGCTCTGCTGCGTTCTGATCTTGAGGACAAGTGAAGAAGAACTTTAAAGTATTTAGCACTCAAATTGGTTACAAGAATATAGTGACTGATATTCCAGCTTTTGGGAAAAAAAAAAAGAAAAATCAATACTGGATTTTTCTCAAAATGTTACAGTTTCTATTTATAAAGTTCTTTCAAGTCCTACATACACAATTTGTGTTTCAATTTGCACTTCTTCAAAGCCTTCATAAAAAAATGTAGATTTTACATCTGAAGTCCCAAATTTTGTAGAATTAGTAAGTTGCAAGTACATTTTATTGCTTCATATGCATTTAGTCACTTATCTGATTTAATTTCACTTTTTCTAACAGGGAAAAAAAACTCGAAATCCGCCTGCAAATCATGCAACCAACAACGGAGTCCCCGCTTGTACAAAATATAACAAAACCCTCTGAATGTCAGTCTCTTACTCCTCTGAAAAATTGGTTTTTTCATCTTGTGCTTCTATAGAGTTTTAAAGGGCTATTTCTTGTTCCAATCCATACTTATGGCGCTTGTGGATTGACTTTTTGCGGCACGTCATTTGATCAAGGAAAACTAACAGAAGGCATAGAGTCATAGACCATGCAAAAAGCCAAAGTAGAAAGAACATAGGAAATTTTCTGTTTTTCTTGTATTAATTCATTAATTGCTGGTCCTCCTAATGGTAAGTGGCAAGTATACATCTCCACAAGAAATCACCCACTAATATTTTGAAATCGTTCTTGTAATTTGTCCTAATTAGTACTTTATCATCTTGTCGATACCATACAAACTATTGACTAAAAAATTTTTAAAAAAAATTTCCCTCCTCCAACCCTTTTTTTCCTGGTAAAAGGAGAGTAGGGGAATGCGAGCAAGGAGATTGAACTCACTATACCTAATCTAGTGGAACAGTAAGAGTTTACGACTGGCGATTCGTTTTTTCGCCCAATTGCTAATCGTTCTCCAAATTTACTGCTTCATCAATATACGACCAAAAGTTTGGCATTGTTATAGACAAGTTTGATGCATAAATAGACCATCTCACAATAAGTTGTCGTGCCCCATTTTTTAAAAAAAAAGTGTTAAAAATAAATATTTTATTTTATTTTAGAAAATAAATAAAAAAGGGTCTAAAATGGAACTTAGAATATGCGACGATTTAGACCCAAAATGATAGTCTAAAAGGGGTTTTTAGAAAAAGAGAGTCACCACTTAGTATTGAATTTAGGTGTACCAAGTCACCCAAAATATATTTTTAAATGAAAACAAATAAAACTTTTTTTAGACGATTCCAAATCTTTAAAAACGAGAGAAAAGAGCTCGTGAGTCGCGGTTGAATAAAAGGAAGGCAAAGATTTGATTCATTCAAATCTAAGGCACACTTTCAACCAAATTAAGGTTAGTTGTGAGATTTAGTCAAAAAAATTTTCTAATATAACCCTTAACTTATTACAGCTTTTAACTTATTACAGTTGGATGTTTCCTATATAGATGTAAAACTAAATCTAGGGGGTATCGAGAGAGACAAAATGTCCCTTTGAGATTTAGTTGGTGCAAATCACATTAATTGTGAAGTTCAAGAATAATCCTTTGAAGAGGTCACGAATATGCAAAAAATGATACTTAAAAAGGAAATTATGATATATACATGACCTAGAGGGGAATGTAAAATAACAGGTATGAGAGACTAAGATTTGTGACACAATTTTTCTTCTTATAGAGGGGTAATAGCATGCTAAAGCTTTAAAAAGCCATATTCGCCCATTTTCCATATTCAAAGGGTGATTCTTTTAATCTAGACAAGTAAATGGACTAATCTATTTTTCTAATTATCTAAATGAAACGCAAGTTTAAATGATATGATTTGCACACATAGGGATAAGGGAATAAGAGAATATATCTTGAAAATATCCTAAAAGGAAAAACGCATGAAATGCGATAAATGTCACACAAAGTATGAATCTAGCTAGCACGAAAATGGCCTAGAAGGGACTAATATTGGACTTCTACAAGTTTCACTAGTATTGGACTAGTGAAAAATCGGGGAGAAAAGATACAACTAGTGTTGAACTAATGTGGTGACGTCATACACTCACTATAAATAAATAAAGCATATAAAGTATAATTAAAATAAATAAATACATAAAACACATAGAGTATATAGAGCACATAACACATGGATATAATATTTAGATGCAAAACCCTAGAGAAGGCGAATAAAACACATAAGCACATAAGACCTAACTATTACATTGGAAACCCTAACTATAATCTAAAAAGGGAAATATAAGATAATAAACCTATTTAACCTATCTATTACATTTATCTAACTCATTACATTTCTTGCAAAAATAAACCTATCTATTATATCACCTATCTAATTATATTTCTTGCACAAAAGGATATTACCTATCTATTACAGTTTGGGCATTTAAATGCCTCCAAATAATCATAAAACTTAAATTAAACAAATATAAAATGAATGAAAGCTTAAAACAAACAAACAAAAGAAAAACACATAAAACATATAAACACATAGGAGCACATAAAAGGAATTTAAAGGATAATAGGGGTACCTCCCTTTTGAAATAGCAGCTAAATGTGGGGAAGGAAGAGTTGTTTGCTTTTCCAAAATCAACACACGGGTCAATACATCAATTTAATTGATAATTTTAAAAGAGAATGCAAACATATACTAAACTCCCCTTTTTATTGTGAAAAATGTAAATAAACATAAAGCAACCAAACTTTACAAATTAAATACATTTAAATGAAGCACAATCAGCAATTAAAAAAGAAAAACAATTATAATTGAGAAATAATAAAAATTAGGGATTAAATTACAAAAATTAAGAAGCTTTTGGGGTTAAATTATGGTTTTTAAAAAGATTAGGGATTAAAATTAAATAAAAACAAAGTTTAGAGACCACAATGCAATTAATTAAGGACCCAAGTGGAAAAAATCTAAAATTTTAGGGCTACAATAAAATTACTCAAAAGATTAGGGGCCAAATTGCAGAATTCTTTTTCTGGTTTCACAAGAAAATTTACATTGCGCCATCTTACACATTTGGGCTGAATGACTTCAGCCCAAGAAAAATAAATAGATCCATTTTATTCAAAATACAGCCCAACCCAATTCATTTCGACAACCTGAAACCTAAAAAATATTTGGGCTTGAACTCTAAAACCCAATATTACAAACCCAAGCAAAATAAAACAGCAGTCCACTTCTCCCCAGTAAAGATAATATTCCAAGACAATTTTCCTTTTTCTGCCCGTTTCTTTCTTTCTCTCTCCTCTTGTTGCTTGGCCGACTTTTCTAACCCTCTACCCTCTCCCTAAGCACTAATCTCTTAGCTTGTCAAACGAAACCAGTAAGGTAAAACCTTGAGAATAAAGGCTGAGATGAAATCTAGGGTTTGGTGGCTTTATTTGGTCTTTTAGATCCATTTTACCATCTGTTTCTTGCTGGATTTTTGGGTGGTGAGGTGTTCTGGTACGAACTAGTCTTGGGGGTGGGGAGGAGAAATTGGAAGCAAAAACGAATTTAAATTGCGCAAGAAAAAAAATCCAGCTGTTTTCTTTGCTTCTTGTATTGCTGCGAAGGAAGAAGAAGAAATCGCACATGCAAGTTGCAAAAAAAAAAAATTATTCGTTTGGATTAGCTGTTTTTTGGAGTATTTTTGAAAAAATTTACTGTAGCAGTGTATATGAAAAAAATTTTACTATAAAATTTTTTTGAAATATTTGATATATTATATGGATGAGATGTTTTTTTAATTATGTGTATTACTGTAGCATTGTATTTGAAAAACTTATTTTTTGAAAAAAAAGCCATTTTTTTTTGTTTGAACAATAAACACATGGGCCAATAGGCCTTTTCTTGACTTCTTCTTCAGGCTTTTTGGTGGGTTTTTGCTTGGGTTTTTGGGTGGATTTTTGGTTGAGTTTTGGGTAGGAATTTTAATTGGGGTTTTTGGTTGGGATTTTTATTGAGTTCAAACAAAGAAAATCCCTACTTTTTTTTTCAATTTTTGAAATCCCATTTTCATTTCTCCTTTTCCCTACAAAGTAACACAAAAATAAAAATGATTACTTAAACAATAAAGATGAAATAAAAATAAACAAGTTTTTTTTTTTTTGGGGAAAAATTTGGTGCCTACATCAGCTAAATCTAACCTTCACCTTCACCCTCCTAAACCACGTTTTATATGGTGTTTCAAGATTTAATTCATCATCTAATACTAAAAAGATATGAACTAATCAAATGGTAATCAGGCTACATTACACTTTAGACAGTGGTTTAAGGGAAAAAATAATAGGAATCCTAATCAAGATATTCAGAAAAAAAAAGGGTGCAATTGGACCAAATCTAGTATTTTCTCAATCAAATCTTCCAAAAAGATCAAATGAAATCCGACAAACAGTTGATTTCTACCTGATTTGACTCATTATTTGGTTTACAAAAGTTCGGTGGAGTCCGCGCCGGCCATCTGATTTCACTTGTTAGTCTAGCACAATTGTGCCTGCATGATGGATCCTTAGCGCTTCGGCAACATAAATATATCAAGCAGTTTACCTTGATTTTTGCGAAGAGACACTACTGATTACTGAGCGTGTTTATCATTCTATTTTCCTTTCTTTTTGTTTTCCGGTGAGGGGAAATAGAGAAAATCATTGATTTTATCCCTTGTCAAGCAGTGTTTGGAAGAGCATCAGCAGCGAAATTACTTTCTTTGAGTTTATATTCTGATTGACAATTGAGGTTCCTGTTCATCATCTCTTGACCCTCCATCAATGCCAATGGAGTTGTACAAACAGATTAGATTTTACAGCTAGCGGGTAGTTGACTATCTGAATGGATCGGCAAGGCAAATGATCTTCTATATCTTGAGCAAGTCCCATACCATTAATCATAATTAAAACGTATTAGTTGAATATTTTCTTTACGATCTCGAAAATGACTTGTTATGCCTGCTAATCCATTAGGAATCCTAGAACCATCAGTAGTAATAATAATTAAGGGACCGATTACACGACCAGGAATCCATGGCAATTCAAACATTTCAATTCATCTATTCGGAAATCTGTCCGGGTCCATACATTCTAGGTGCCGTTAAGGCGGTTGCCGTGGAGGTTGAGGAGGCGGAGCTGGTCAAGGGAGAAGAGGGAGTCGATGGGGCCTCGGAGTTACCATTAGAAATACCCAAAATACCCCTGCTTAAGTGTTCAATTAGAAGTTTGATCGAAATTACAAGATGGCGCCGCCGCGGTGTTCCTCAATTGAAACCGATAAGTAAGTATAGAGATTAAATAGGGATCAAATTGACAGTAAAAAAAAAGTTTGGGGACTAAATTGACCATTTTCCCGTTAAGTTTCATTGAGCCCATAAAGTAGACCATGACCAAGTAATGGTTCAAGCTTGCCAAAATTCAATCCTTTCGGCAATAGTTTCGGAGAAAAGAAACTTCAACCAAGGCGTACTGTTGCGCAATGCCAAGTATAACAGTTCCACGTTCATCAAAAACTAAAGTGCAGTTTGGCAGTTATAACAAACTACACCAAATTACAATCAAAAATAGTGAAATTCTACCATCCCTTTTGGTTATCATATTCATGATTGTAATATTCCAATAGATTTTTACTATATCATTCAATAATTTAAATTTCTAAAACAATTTGAGGTCTGATAATTCTTTAATATGTCCAACTCATCGACATGGTATCCAAAAAGTACCGTAGAACTCCCCTCAAATTTATTTTGCATTCGTACCTTCGGATGTACGTAAGGTATATGTCTTCAAAATTTGGCACGGTGTAATTTTAGTTCTTAAAGTTTTGACAAAAATAAATTTGGTCCCCAATATTTGGCATCCGGTGTGATTATAATCCTTAAAGTTTTAGCAAAAACAGATTTGGTCACTAATGTTTCCTAGTTGAAGTAGATTTAGGACAATTGATGAATTTTTTCAATTACTAATGGAATCAGCCATGTGCAGTCATGTATTTGTTAAATTAATTTTTTTTAAAAAAAATCAGGAGAGCACTAACTTTGAATAATAAAAATAACTGACATAATAACAAATAGCTAATTTTAACCAAGAAATCATTAAAAAATAAAAAAGAAATTCGTTGTACCGTACTAAAAAATTGAGTGTTAGATTTTCTATTTGGAGGCAGTGGGTATAGAGAGTGAAAATGAGTTCAATATTAATGAATTAGATGCTGTGACGGATTTCAATTTCATAGTTTAATAAATTTTATTTTTTATCTTTTTTGAATGTTAATTATTTAGCACATGTGTTACTATTCCTTAATGTTGTGTTTCTCTATTTTTAAATTCAATTTAAACAAAACATGACTATACTGAACTAATTTTGTTAGTGATTGTCCTAAATTTACTTTAAATTGCAGACATTGACAACCAAATTTGTTCTTGCCAAGGTTTTAGGAACTAAAATTATACCTGTGCTAAATATTGGAGACCAGATTTATTTTTACCTAAACTTTAAGGAATAAAACTGCAAAGCTAAAGATTAGGAACTAAAACTACATTTTTGTCTCATTAAAATGAAGGGTTAATTAGAACACCGCCCGTATACATGATTTGCCAAGAAAATAACTCTAACATCCCAAAAATCACATTAAGTACAATCTGGAATGGAGATCTTAGTTCCTAACACTATACTGCGCCTTCCTCGAACCTCTTGTAATTTTGTGCAAAATATTCATTTGGCGCAGCTCGATTTTGTGTTGAGTAAAACCAGCGATATTGGTATATTTCCTTTCTTTGAAAGTAATGGGCAAATTTATTTTAAGATGAATTAGTTAAGAATAGCAATCACAGTGTAAACAAAGGCAAATATTAAACTATACACGTCTTTGTGTGTTTCAAAATATCTATTGAATAGCCCTCGGGTCAGCTCAGCCGGTGAATTCTTGGGGATATTCTTTGTTGGGCGCGGTTTGAGTCTGGCTTCACATATCGCTTGGGTGCTCTCAGGGGACGGGGTACTCCAGGTCCAGGAGATTAGTCCGACAAAGTTGGAATACTCCTGGGTTGACAAAAAAAAAAAAAACTATATATTGAATAGTAAGCAAGAACAAACTATTGCCAGTTAATTGCCTATTATGAAATTATACAACTAATCTATTTCTCTATTGAATCTTTCTTGTGGACCAAGAATAAAAGTATAGCTTGATAAAGGCACTATTAAACTTTGTACAACTATAATATCTCGAAAGTCACCCAAAGTATAAATCAAACAACATTGTTGTCATTATTATTCTGCATTTTCATGAAGAGCATGTCCGAACCTCAAAACTTTTAACTATTCTCGATCACAGATGAAACAGGAAGCTCTTAAAAAATGGAATGACAATTGATTTAGGGGTGCAAGGTTTATTATTTATTGAAAGATTTTTCTTCAGAGCTCAGGCAACTTCAGCTGTCAGTATTATGACGTCCATTGTGGATGAGATACAACATGTGGTAGTAGCTTGGTGGAAGATTCCATGAACACAGTAACCTCGGAATTTAGCTCTGGAATGGGGCGTGTCCCAGAAGTGTTTTTGCTGATCTACTTGTATATAGTATAAGCTTTATTATGTAAATCTACATTGCTGATGTTAACAAAAATTCTTATAGTACCCCCGCGCTCCCCCCCCCCCCCCCCCCCCCCCCCCAAACCACCCTAAACACCAAAAAAAAAGGATCAACTAAGCAAATGCATATATTCATTTAGCCCAATCCGCCATATTTTTTGTTTCAAGAAACCTCCAATGTGGTGGATACAACTGAACCACGTTCAAGAGTTCTAAGAGAACTTTCTAGTTTTCATTGGATATTATGTGCACATCAAAACTCCTTAATCTCTATTAACAAGAACATGTTCACTATCCAGGTTAGGCACTCCAACAGGACTGGTAGCCTGCTTGCTTTACAGGTTTACAATCATAGCTGGTCTATCCACTTGAATAGTCATTTAAATCCCAAATCATATTAGAAATAGTTTTCGAAAAGGGGTTCTAGTTTTTATCCTTTTTTTCTTCCTTCATACCCATTTTGGTTTTGGTTGAATTGCAATGGCAACTTTACATGAGATCCATTAGCTATGCTATAAAAACAGGATTTGATTCTTAAGACTTCAGTGATTTCAAGTGGAATTATTAGTTTAGTGAGAATCCGTCTTGCTGCAAATCACTTCACCACTCTATGGAGAACTTGAAGAAGGAGCATGTTTGTGAAAATGGTTCAACTTTGTAGCATAAAATTGTTACATTGATTTTGCTTTAAAACTATGTAGAGTGGCTAGAAAAATAGCTTTAAGTTCGATTAAAATTAACAACTCCTTATTTTGGAGTTTCAGTATTATTCTTTCTCCGAGAAAAAAGAAAAGTTGGACAAATTGTCTTTTGAGAATTAGTCTTGTGATCGGACCTTTCAGCAGTCACAAATACACTTCATCACCTTCAGTACTGTTTTCCCCACCCTCGTATACACAAACTTTAGATAAACTTCTATTTTTAATATAACATTTTCATTAGTTCCTGAAAACCTTTTTCTTCTCTGGTGTTTTTCTTTCTGCAAAAAAGCCGAATGTATTGTGTTTTAGCTTGTTGTCATAGTCCGGACATACTCTTTTTCTTTCTTGGTCACTTTATATCGCGCGTTTGATTTTCTTCATTTAGGTACGATCTTAACTTTCCACCGATTCAAATAATTTAACTTAGATAAAAGTTTCTGAATCTAATGAAAGCAAATTAAATTTAGATACTGATTGATGTTTTATAGCTCATTAAGCTTTCGGGTTTCTCATCCGTCATGATTCTTATTCTAAATTAATTTCCTGTTCCCTACATCTGTTTGGTTCTTTACAAAGGAATTTTTCTCATGCAACTGATGCAAGTCACACGACACTAGATATAGCTAGTCCAATCTAGCCACCAAATTTTGGTTGACATCTTTTCTTTCTTTTTTTAATTGCTTTCTTTGGGGAGAGATGTGTATTCATGCAGAGAGGTTTTTAACATCTTTGTACTTGTCATATTTCTCTTCCTACCTATTTACTATTTGTAATTTTCACGAAAGAAAGACCGGAAAGAAAGCCTGTTGCCCTGCAACTACTAGTTCAGCATCCCACATGAACAGCTCTCTCGGCTGGACAGTTATCAGCACAGAAGGAATGAACCATAAATGAGGTGCCCATTACAACCTCCAAGCTTGACTTTAAAAGCCTCTTAACATCTTCTCATGTCTTTCAGGAGCTGAATTGGGATTGATCATCAACTCAAGTATCTCCTCGAATAAGAGGTATGCCCTTCTTCTTCTGTCTACTCTCTATGATTTTAGGCACTTTTAACTTTTTTTTTTTTCATTCTAAAGATTAATTTGTAGGAAGCAATATCTTTCCAAATCTGTATGTAATTGAGCATATAATATGCTGTGACAATGATGAGTGGATTTGCGTCAAATAAAAGGAAAATCTTAGTAGACTTTGGTCCTGTTGATGTTTTTAGAGGTGCTTTTTTCTTTTAGTCTTCATTGGGAGTTACATTAATATTTTCACTTCTTTATATTCACATTATTGAATGCCGAGTGGATTTTGAGTGAAATAAAAGGAAACTCTTAGTAGACTTTGGTCTTTTTGATGTTTTTAGAGGACCTTTTTCCTTTTAGTCTTCATTAGGAGTAACATCGTTTGCACTTCATTAAATTCACATTATTCAAAAAAGTTGTTGGAATATCATGTAAACACGTTTTCGACTCACCTTTTTATTACACATTCCAGGCTCAACTTTTTAACTGCACATTCAAACAGTAATCAGTGCTATTCTTGCCAAAAAAAAAAAAAAAAAAAAAGCAACTGAACTGGAGGTGCTTTTGATAGGGTAAGAACATGCACTATTCTTCGTTCTTGTGGCAAATTAATAATTACTTTGCTAGCCAAAAAGAATGTCCTTTAATCTATTCCCTGATTTTTCACTATCAGTAAAAAATATCGCTTAATAATCTTTTACCTGTTCTCTGTACTTACCAGTAGTTACTACATGATTTTAACCTTTTCTCTGTAATAGTACTTACTCCATGATTGTGGTTTTGGCATAAGAGCGCGGAGTTACTTTACCGGGTGCTTGCCAGTAGCTAACTTTGGATCCTGGAGATTAAGTTTCTAGCAATGAAAGGTGATTCTTCTTCTTCTCTCTTTTTTTTTTCCTCTTCTTTTTCCTCTTTTAAGCATTCTAGTGATCTTTTTCTCTCTTCTTGGACCACCTTTATGAAATCCCTTTTTTTTTTTTAAATGGAAGGGCTAATTCTACAAATTTCGTACAATTGCATTCATTGTACAAAAATGAGTCAATCTTGAAATTTTGCATCAAAATTTGAAAAAAAAATTTGTTTTTCCTCTTCATGTTTTAAAAGACCAAAAATAACTCAAGGGCTACTTTTTATTAACAACTGGTAATCATATAGGATGTAAAAGCTGCAATAATTAGTCTCTGAATTGTCATCTTGAACTCAATGTCTAGACTTAGACAAATTTGCCAAGTCCATTTTGTGACATATTATGTACATGTGGATGGAATAAAAACAGCCTAAGCCCTAAACCTTAAAAAAAATAACTAGCCGTTATATGACTGCACGTCTTGATGATGTTGCTTAACTAATTATCCAATTTTTTCCTTGTGTGATAATGAAAAAAAAATTAGCTAAGAAATACTAATCATTGGAACAAAACAAAAGAACCCTTTTATGAAAAGGCGGCATTATCTGTATCTCTAATAAAAGAACCCAAAATCTCAAGATTATAATTGATGAATCATTATTTTGTTGCCCCTATGTTGGGGAATGTCCTGTCCTATTCAATGTTGGCATGGTGTCAATCCATCTTTCAATGTTTACTTATTGAATACTTAATTTTACTTCTTGAAAAAGGAACAATTTTGCTATACGTGTGTTGGCACCCTAAGATTCCAAAATGTATGGTCCTTTGGCCCATCTACTCACGGGGTGTTTGATTGAATGCATCCACTAGTAATGTAGCATATGACCACGCAAAAAAGCTACTGCCTAAGCCAATTGCTTTTACTTTGGATCATCACATGTACCGAATCTTCTTTGTATCGTTTCCTTTTCTGTTTTGCTGAGGAGATTCTAATGCTTGGTCATGAGACATAAATTATCAATTGTCATCGTCTGCTCTAACGAGACATTGAGATATAAGAATGATTCCTCTTCCTGTGAAAAGATGAATATAAGATTTATTGTCGCTCTAATTGTCTAGTTTGGTTGGTCAAATTTCAAATAGATAGGAAATAAAGGGTATGTCATGCAATTAAAACCCTTTATAGTGGTGTTCGTTAGTGTAAAATAGGTTTATCCTGATATGATGGGAAAAAAACTATTTTATTTTACCCGCACATTATAAAAAAAAAACTTATTCTTAGAGTACAGATTTCATTTCCAAGTTTGCTAACCAAAAAAAAAAGAACACCATTGCTAAGTACATGTATCCTAGGTAAATGGTGCCTCATGAAAGAACATTTTATGTCACCGGCAATATTTATTTTTCGTATCATTCACCTCTCTTGAAACTTTACTTGTTTCGTGATATTAATGCAATAGTGTCATCATTTCTTCTTCTTTTTTCATTTTCTTTTTTCTGAGAAATCGCGTAGACAAATGCCTACACATATGTAAACATCACACTTTACAGACTAATCAGTGCCTCTAATTGTGAATTAGCATATTGATGAATTGTGGATTGAGCCCTAACCTTGCCCTTAAATTAAATTAGACTCACATTTCATTAATTAAGACTAGTCCGAATAATTAGTTTATATCATAGTATGTATTTGAACTTTGGACTGATCCTACAGTAATGATATTTAAACTTTAGCAATCTCAAAAAATTGCTTGAGAAATACTTGAAACATTTTACCCCTAGGTTTCATGATTATTTTGAAGAACATCTTTAAAGTTGCAATCCTACAGTTGAAAAGTAGACATGGGGGACCTAGACATGATTTTAGCCCCAAATGGTCAAATATCAACAATGTCGGTGTATTTTAGAAAGTCCTTAACAGATTGTTTCAGATTTAGGAAGTACCAAATCAATCCCAAAAAAAAAAGGTGATGAAGTAGTAGTCAATCGTCAAAAACATTTATGCTTATAAAAAAAATCCCCAAAAGTAGAAACTCAATAATGTTGTAAAATTGAGAATGGCTATTTTTTGAAGTTTTTATAAAAAAATATATTGTAATGATTTGATATATATATAAGGAAAAAAGATAATTAGAAAATGAATTTACAGAAAGCGTAAAAATTTTTCTGAAGAAAAATAACAATCCAAATGAGACATTTTGCAACCTTTTCTATCTCAAAATATAAATGAAACATTTTGGGAATACATTTATAAAGGTGTGGAAATGTGTGTTGGGAATCCCATAGGAGCAAACATTGGGGAAAATTTTTCTAATCTGAGAATGTGTTGCGAGTGAATTCAACAAGAGTAATCATTGGGGAAAATTTTTTTGATTTCTAGTCAAAATCAAACTTGATTACATTTTGAAGACCACAAAAAAGGGGGGTGAGGTCCAAGGTGGACATAACACGGGTTCCCAAAGAAATAACTTCAAGAGAAAAAGCAGTGATAAATAAATTTAAAAAAAAAAAAAGAGAAAAAGAAAAGGAGGTTTTCTGTTAATTCTGTTGACCAGGGTCCCACCGAACATGAGGTCCCACCTACACCGACATAGATCAAGACCTTTTTGCAAAGACAAAGAGTATACGAATGTGATAACGAGTCACCTCTTCAAACTTGGAAATTTTTTTTTTTTTTTTTTTTATCTCTGAACTAAGGATAAAACGTGTACGCAATATATATATTTATATATATATGTGTGTGTCATGTAGGGAAAAAAATTGAATGCCTATATAGCGAAAAACAAATGTATATAGTTAAATAAAATGATCATTTTGAGATTATTACAAAGAACTTATACAATAATATGTACTAGAGCTGTAAAAGTCAATATGTTGCTTGTAGTGCATGATTGTGTATTATTCTTTAATTCCTGAGTTATTATGGTAGACTGAGCTAATTTTTGGAAGCTCTGGTACAGGTTAGATTTGATATAATTACCGCAATATGCAAAATTTTACTATAGGATTGAAGATCTGGACAAAGTGAAGAGTTAAAATATGGCTTTGATTGGTGGACTAATCTTGATCTTTATGCCATAATTATTTCATAGAGATGTCCTCGTACAGACCTTTATGCCTTTATTGTGTGAGTTCAGAACAAGTTATTTAAATGTTCAAAAAGAAATCCAACACAAAATCCATGTAAACAGAGATGGGGTCCCATATTCCACTGTTTGAGGAATATGAAAATCCACAAAAGATTTAAACAGGGCAGCTGCACTGTTACACTATACAAGAAAAGGTGACAATAATTCCTTCAATTCTTGAAAAACAATTGTTTAATGTTTGCATGGGACTTTATGCCATATGGAGATTGTGACAGGAGATATAGACTAGACTAGTCCTTTATTGTGAGATGATCATATGGGGATAAACAAAAAAGAAGCTTATGCTCCAAGAACAGAACAGAACACCGCCCTTTATATGCCCCTGTATTTGATTATTTTCTTATAAAGCAAAGAAGCAAAGCATCTCCTCCCTCCACATATCTTGCTTTTCCCTGTAAGCATTCCCCTACTTTTCTTTGCTTGCAATTAATAACAATACCCTTCCCTTTTTCCATCTTTATGTTTTCAAATTTTTTTGTATGTGTGTGCCTTTCTGTGTAAATTATGCTGCGCATTTATCTTTCTCTGGAAATGCACAGTGAAAGTTTGGAATCTCTGCTTGCTTCCTGCCATGAATGTTGCTCAGTTTTCATACCATCATCTTCCCTTCATTGGTTCTAGCTGGCAATATTCAATGCTTAGGATTTCCACAAATCATTCACTTCTTTTGTAGTTTTTGATTCAAGTATTTAAGTACAGCTTTCATGGACTTTGTATTTAAAGTCCTATACAACACGCTTCTGTTACAAGTCTCAAGTTCTTGTACTGAAAAGCCTGCATTTCACAGAAGATAGTTGAAACTCTATTTGTGTTGTCTAGCTTTTGGATTCATTATCAGTTCCCAAATTCTCTGTAGGAAACACCATTCTTGGAATTGTTTCTGTTAAATTATTCATCATCCCAAGTTATCTTTTGATACACTGGAAAAACTTAGCCCTTTTTCTTTTTTGCCTTGAATACAATTTTTGTTTCATACAGAAGGAAATTTCTTACAAATTTGTTTATTCTTTGGTTCCAAAACCTGTTCTTTGGGATTTTTGTTCCCATTTTGGTTTATCATTCTTTTCCAAATTTAACTTGGAACCAAAGCTGAGAACTGGCAATATTCAGCTATTGTGTTGCTGAAGATTGAAGCAGAGTATTTAACAGCATGAATTTTTTAACAGGACCTTCAAAAAATTCTTGGGAGCCAATCATGACTGGGGACACAACAACCCCAAGTTACTGGCTTAACTGGAGGGTGTTGCTTTGTTCCATTTGGTTATTAGTCTCGTTGGTTTTTGCATCAATTCTTATTTCCAAGTACGAATGTTTGCGCAATTCGAAAAGTAGGAGTAGGGAAAGACTAAAAGATTCAGCCGGAGTTGTGTATGAAGATGAAGTTTGGAGGCCCTGCCTCAGAAGCATACATCCTGTTTGGCTGCTGGGATACAGAATTGTTGCTTTTATTGTGCTAGTATTAATGCTTGTTAAAGTCAAGCCACAGCAGCAACTCTTGACTTCTTGCTGCAGCCGCAATTCTTGATTCTTGACTGTGGCAGAATTTTGTAATCCCACATCTCCAGAAGCTGAGGGAATAGCCTCCATTGTTTCCTATAAATAGAGAAGGCCTTTGAGAAGTTTAAGTGCACCACTTAAGAGAGTTATATGGGCTATTAGCTTCTTGAGTCATTTAGCCCATTTAGTCAAATATTTTAGGCTCTCTTATTTTGAGTTTAGGAATATTTTCTAAACTCTTTTGTAAGTGCCTATTGGCCTAGGAACCACTTTCCTACGGTCTTTTGTATTTCTTCTTCATAGTAGAAATATTGCTCCTCCCTCGCCCGTGGACGTAGGTCAATTTGACCGAACCACGTAAATCTTCTGTGTCTTTTATTTGTTTTGTTATCCGTCTTTATATGGTCGGTTTTACCGCCTAATTATTATATGGCTGGTATCTACCGCCTATCTATTATATGGTCGGTTATACCGCCTACTTTGTGCTAACTTGAGTTTGTCTATTCCTGGCCCGATCCTAACAAACTGGTATCAGAGCTGGTTATTACATTTTGCAAGACAGGTTCATCTGGTGGAGTCCGTCCATCCTGTGGGGCCCACTCATCCTGTGGGGTCCGTTTATCTGTGGGGCCCGCTCATCTTGTGGGGTCCTTTCATCCCCCGTGGGGCCCGCTTATCTCGTGGGGTCCGCTCACCCTGTGGGGCCCGCTCACGAGACTTGCATATTTGTTTGGCCAGTTTTTTTTGAGACAAACTTCACGTTACAGATTTTGTGGCAACAATGACGATAACAAAGACGGTTGTCGAGAAATTCGACAGGAATGTCAACTTCGGAATGTGGCAGCTCAAGATGGAGGCCATTCTTGTTCAAGACGGAGTTGATCTAGCGATTCACGGAATCGAGAACAAACCAGAAGAAGTCAAGGATGCGGATTTCGCCGATATGGATAAGAAGGCCAGATCCAGCATAATCTTAAACCTCTCCGATGAGGTATTGCGTGAGGTAGCAACGGAGACTTCGGCCAAGGCTATGTGGGATAAATTGAAAGCCTTGTATATGAAGAAGACAGTCGAAAATCGGCTATATTTGAAGCAGAGTTTGTACATGCTTCGGATGTCTGAAGGTACATCTATACTCTCCCATCTTGATAAATTTGATTCCATTATTATGGATTTGGGGAATATAGATTCGAAAATTGATGATGAAGATCAAGCCCTATTACTTTTGTGTTCCCTTCCCCAGTCTTTTAAGCATTTTCGCGATACTATGATTTATGGAAAGGAGACAATTTCGTATCGGGAAATTAAATCTGCATTAAAATCTAAAGAGCAGATAGATAGGGACATTACTGGGGAAACTAGTGGGAGTCAAGCCGATGGCTTGTTTGTTCGGGGTAGATCTGAAAAGAGAAACACAGAAAATAGAAGTAGATCCAAATCCAGACATAAAAATGTGGTGTGCAATTATTGTAAAAAGAAGGGCCATGTTATCTCTGATTGCTTTAAATTGAAAAATAAAGAAAAGCAAAAAGGGAAATTTGTTGAGAAAAATACTGAATCCGCTGAGGCTAGTATAGCAGCTGATGAGAATGATGGAACTATTTTCTGTGCAACGGAAAATAATTTTAGGTCTAACAATGAGTGGATTTTAGATTCGGGTTGTTCATATCATATGTGTCCCAATAGGGACTGGTTTTCAACATATGAATCAACTGAAGGTGGAGTTGTCTTAATGGGCAACAACGCTGTTTGTAAAGTTGTTGGCAAAGGCACAATCCGGATTAAAATGTACGATGGTATTGTGAGGACGCTCACAGATGTTAGACATGTTCCAGATTTGAAGAAAAATCTCATCTCTTTGGGCACTCTTGAGTCTATCGGGTGCAGGTATTCAGGTGGAGACGGAGTTCTCAAAATCACTCGAGGAGCTCTTGTTGTTATGAAGGCACACAGATCTGGTACTTTGTATATTTTGCAGGGATCTACTGTTACAGGTGCTGCTGCTGTTTCTACATCAACTTTGTCTGATTCTGATTTTACCAAATTATGGCACATGAGATTGGGGCACATGAGCGAGAAGGGCTTATCTATTTTATGCAAACGAGGTCTTCTTGGTAGTCAAAGTATTGGAAAGATGGGACTCTGTGAACATTGCATTTTTGGAAAGCAGAAGAAAGTTAGCTTCCAGTTGTCGGCAGTTCACAGGACAAAAGGAACTTTGGACTACATTCATTCAGACCTCTGGGGGCCTTCTCGTGCTTCTTCTAAAGGAGGTGTCAAGTACATGTTGACTTTCATTGATGATTATTCAAGGAAAGTTTGGGTATATTTTCTTAAGCATAAAAATGATGTTTTCCTAACTTTCAAGCAATGGAAAGTTTTGATTGAGAAGCAAACAGGAAAACACATTAAGCGGTTGAGAACAGATAATGGCATGGAATTTTGTGGAGGTGAATTTAATGAATTCTGCAAGAATGAAGGAATTGTTCGGCATCACACCGTCAGGATGACGCCTCAACAAAATGGTGTGGCTGAACGTATGAACAGAACGCTTTTGGAGAGAGCAAGATGTATGATCTCCAATGCAGGGTTGACAAACGACTTTTGGGCAGAGGCGATCAATATGGCCTGTTATATTGTCAACCGTTCTCCTTCTGCATCTCTTGATTTCAAAACTCCTGAGGAAGTTTGGTCAGGTACTCCTGCTGATTACTCCAATTTAAAAGTTTTTGGGTGTCCAGCATACATGCACGTGAATGATGGAAAATTGGAGCCTAGGGCTAAAAAGTGCATTTTTCTTGGGTATGCTTCTGGGGTGAAAGGATACAGATTATGGTGTCCTGATCCCAAATCTCCAAAATTTGTGATCAGTAGAGATGTTACTTTTGATGAATTGTCTATGTTATCTTCCAAGAAGGAGTCTTCCAGTCCTTGTACTACTGATAGTACACAGAAGCAGGTGGAGCTTGATATTGGCAGTTCTGGTCCTTCTCAGACCAAATCTTCTATTCAACAAATGCCAGTAGATGCACCTGAGTCTACTGTGGAAGATAGTTCAGAAGAAGAGGAATATTCCATAGCCAGAGATAGACAAAGGAGAGACATTCGACCACCACAAAGATATGCAAATTTAGTTGCATATGCTTTGTCTATTGCAGAAGAAACTGATGCAGTTGGTGAGCCTTCCACCTATTCAGAAGCAGTTTCTTGTGATGATTCTGCAAAGTGGTTGATTGCGATGAATGAAGAAATTGAATCTCTTCATCGTAATGAAACTTGGGTTCTTGTAAAGCCGCCGTCAGCTAAGAAAATTGTCGGTTGCAAGTGGGTCTTCAAGAAGAAGGAAGGTATTCCAGGGGTTGAAGATGCAAGGTATAAAGCACGATTAGTTGCAAAGGGCTATAGTCAGGTACAAGGTGTTGATTTTAATGATGTGTTTTCACCTGTTGTTAAACATAGCTCTATTCGTGTTTTACTTGCTTTAGTTGCCATGTATGATTTGGAGTTAGAGCAGCTTGATGTTAAGACAGCTTTCTTACATGGCGAACTTGAAGAACAAATTTATATGAAACAACCCCAGGGTTTTGAAATTGAAGGTAAGGAAGACCATGTTTGCTTATTGAAGAAATCCTTATATGGATTGAAGCAGTCTCCAAGACAATGGTATAAAAGGTTTGATTCCTTTATGTTGGGTCATGGTTATTTGAGGAGCATGTATGATAGTTGTGTTTACTTCCGGAAGTTAAATGATGGTTCTTTCATTTATTTGCTGCTTTATGTTGATGATATGCTCATTGCTGCCAAGAATTTGTCAGAAATTCACACTTTGAAACTGCAGTTAAATAGTGAATTTGAAATGAAAGATTTGGGAGCAGCTAAGAAAATTCTTGGCATGGATATCAAGCGAGATCGAGGAGTAGGGAAGTTGTTCTTGACCCAGAAAAATTACCTTGAGAAAGTTTTGGAGCGTTTTGGCATGAAAGATGCTAAACCAGTATCTACTCCTCTTGCTAGCCATTTTCGGCTATCTGCTGCTCAATCACCAAAATCAGATGAAGAGGAAGATTATATGGCACGTGTACCTTATTCCAGTGCAGTCGGCAGTATTATGTATGCAATGGTTTGTACTCGTCCAGATATTGCACAAGCAGTCAGTGTTGTTAGCAGATATATGTCTTGCCCTGGTAAAACACATTGGCAGGCTGTGAAGTGGATTCTCAGATACTTGCGAGGTACTTCAAATGCATGTTTGGAGTTTGGAAGAAATAATAACACTTTGGTTGGTTTTGTAGACTCAGACTACGCTGGAGATCTTGACAGGAGAAGATCACTTTCAGGCTATGTATTTTGCATTGGCGGTTGTGCTGTTAGTTGGAAAGCTACTCTACAACCTGTCGTAGCTTTGTCTACTACTGAAGCAGAATATATGGCTGTGACCGAGGCAATCAAAGAAGCCTTGTGGTTGAAGAGTTTATTTAGCGAGCTAAGTCTATATCAAGGTGTTACTGATATTCACTGTGATAGTCAAAGTGTCATACACTTGACTAAAGATCAGATGTATCATGAGAGGACAAAACACATTGATGTGAAGTATCACTTCATTCGGGATATCATTGCTGAGGGAAAAGTCCTTATTCAGAAAATCAATACTAAGGACAATCCAGCTGATATGTTTACGAAACCTCTTCCAATTTACAAGTTCAAACAGTGCTTGAACTTGATTGGTATTCATTGTTGGTGATTTATGCCCATTGGGGCTTATGTGGAGAAGGTGGAGCAATTTTACTATTGTCGATAGTGGTACTCAAAATTATGCCAAGGTGGAGATTTGTTAAAGTCAAGCCACAGCAGCAACTCTTGACTTCTTGCTGCAGCCGCAATTCTTGATTCTTGACTGTGGCAGAATTTTGTAATCCCACATCGCCAGAAGCTGAGGGAATAGCCTCCATTGTTTCCTATAAATAGAGAAGGCCTTTGAGAAGTTTAAGTGCACCACTTAAGAGAGTTATATGGGCTATTAGCTTCTTGAGTCATTTAGCCCATTTAGTCAAATATTTTAGGCTCTCTTATTTTGAGTTTAGGAATATTTTCTAAACTCTTTTGTAAGTGCCTATTGGCCTAGGAACCACTTTCCTACGGTCTTTTGTATTTCTTCTTCATAGTAGAAATATTGCTCCTCCCTCGCCCGTGGACGTAGGTCAATTTGACCGAACCACGTAAATCTTCTGTGTCTTTTATTTGTTTTGTTATCCGTCTTTATATGGTCGGTTTTACCGCCTAATTATTATATGGCTGGTATCTACCGCCTATCTATTATATGGTCGGTTATACCGCCTACTTTGTGCTAACTTGAGTTTGTCTATTCCTGGCCCGATCCTAACAATGCTGATCCTAAATGTTGCCGTTGATGGAGGAGGCATTTTTTTATACTATACACAGTAAGTTCCCTGAATTTCCTTTTCTGTTTCTTCTGAGCTATCTAAAATCAAGGTTCAGGCTTAGACAAATGCTTTGGTGGATATTAATTTTGGCACATAATGGAAAATCAGGGCAAATACCTCCTTTATGAATTGCAGATGTGTTATCCGCTGGATTTGCTACCTCCTACTCCCTTTTGTTGTGAACATTCGTTGGCATGGAAAATGCATCTAATTTTGCTATTGGGTGATTGGCAGGTGGACCTTTACATTGGTTACTTTCTATTTTGCCGTAAGTCAATGGAACCTCTGATAGTAAGCATTTTTATCTTGTACCCTTGCTTATGAAAATTGTTATATTGTAGCTTGGATCTGTGCTCTCCATGTATGGATGTTACCAATATCACAATAGAATCGGTGCTCGATATGATGATGAGAGAGTTGATACTGAGCATGGTGCTGATGGAACCTCCAGAAATGCTGCAGAAAACTCAAATGTGTCCAATGGTGCAAAAGACTTTGACCCTAGTGAGCAACTACATGATCGGAAGATTGCTAGTTTTTGGGGTTATGTGTTTCAGATCATTTTCCAGGTATGGACAGATGCAGCTAGTGATATTTCCTAAGAAGTGAGAGCAGTGTCAGTATTCTCCATTGACCACCCTTACCTCCTCCAGATACAGTAAACATTACGTTTTCAATTAAGATAATAAACACATTCAAAAATTGTAAATCTTTTTTAATTTTGTGCACCAAATTTTGACAAATAAGCTATTACTGTTTTCTAGATGAATGCTGGAGCTGTATTGCTGACAGATTGCGTGTTTTGGTTCATAATTGTACCGTTTCTTGCCATCAAAGATTACAGACTGAATTTTGTAAGTATCATAACAGCTTGAAGTTCTTTCAGTTTTCATTGAGATTGTAATAAGCGTCATAATGCTCGGTGTTTACGCAACTTTACGTGTGCTACCACATGGAAATGTTTTCGAATCAAAATTTGATAAATCATACCAAATGATACTTGATGAACTGCCTTTCAGCAGAAACCTTCTGGAACTTGAGAATTTTGCTTTATATGAGTGGACTTTTTTGCTCTCAGCTTAACTAGGATTTTGCTTTCTAAGACTATGGTATAAAGGCCATAGTCTGTGCATGTGCCTGGCTCTAACATCCAGAGGTTCTAAGGAGCCAGCTTTTATGCAGCTTGTACCCTACAATATACCCAAACTTGCCTCATCTAGTGTATGAAATTCATGCACTTCTAAGTTTGTTACATAGACAAGGTGTCTGCAATGGGAAAATCATCAAAGTTCCAATGTATGGTGTATCCAAGAAAATCTGCTTCTAGCTTCTCAAACTTACTTTTCTTTTTCTAACTGATTGTGGAACTTTCATTTTGCAGTTGATTATAAATATGCACTCAATCAATGCCGTTTTTCTGCTTGGTGAGACTGCATTAAACTGCTTGGTGAGGGTTATCTTGCTGCTTTAATATTCATTTCCTAGTTCTTATCATGAGTCGCGACTTACTGTATTCTGTTACTTCATTTTCAGCGGTTCCCTTGGTTCCGAATTGCATACTTTGTCCTATGGACGGTTGTTTATGTCATTTTTCAATGGATTGTTCATGCTTGTATTTCACTTTGGTAAGCTAGTCTCTTTCTTCCATCTTCGTTTCATATAAATGCTTGTTTACGTTTCTGGTATCATAAATAACATAATTTCTGAAACAGGTGGCCCTATCCATTCCTTGATTTATCATCTCCATATGCTCCGCTGTGGTACGTATTCTCGCAAAACTCCTACATGAAGATTGAGATGCTCATTATAAGTTGGTCTAGAGGAGAGGTCTTTTCTTCAATTATTAGTCAAGAAAGAAAAAAATTTGTATGTAGTGATCGATTTTCGAGTTTGATCCATAACTTGTCTTGGTATTCAGATATGTTTTGCCTTCAATCTTTAAGATCCAATTAGAAGTACACAGTTTTGGCCCTTTGTACTCTTTTAAAAGCCATCAGAATGAAGTAGGAAAGATTCACCTATATTTTCCTCTCGTTTTCTCTTTCAATGCCCTTTCCCTGGTTCTGGTGCTCTGATACAATGCAAAGCCTAGTTGTATTTTTTCAGATTGTTGTTCAGATGAGATGCTTTTGAGGACTTATCTGATATTTCTTTAACCTTAATATTTCATGTTAATGACCAAGGATCAAGCAGTAGGTCTGATTACATTCTGCTTCTTAGACTAACTAATGAGTTATATGTCTAAAATGGATATTTCAGGTACTCATCTGTGGCATTGCTGCACATACCATGTTATGGTCTTTTTGTTCTGGTAATTAAGCTGAAACACTTTCTTCTGTCAAAATGGTTCCCGCGGTCTTATCAATGTGCTCGGTAATGCGTGCTGAATTCAGTCTTGAAGCCAAACTCAGCTCCAGAAGGAAAAAGTTGGTTTTCTCCCTTGAATATACTTGCTAAACAGGAAATCAAGAATGCTATCCATGACAACCAAGGTTCTTTTGAAGATCAGATTTTGAATGGTGTTACAGAAATACAGCATACTGTTACAGTAGGTGCAAGAGACCATAAGGGGGGGTGCTGCATTAAATTTTGGTTTGCAGCACACAAAATCTAGTAAAGCAAGTAGAGCAAATCTTGTTCATGCAACCATTTTCCAGTGCTAACAGACTTGTAACTGTACACAGATGGTAGAGAAACACATAATAATTTCCATAAGCACAGATTGCCCTATTTTCAGATATAGTTTGTGCACATTCTTGATGATCTTTGTCTCCTACAAGGTAATGCTGTTGATTATTAGGCAAGCCTGCAGAAACTGTCTTTAACTAAAATCTCATTTCTAAAACTCCAAAACCCTCGTTCTAGATAGGGCTGCAAACGAATTAAACTTCTCGCTAGAGCTGCAAATGAATCGAACCTCTCGCGAGCTAATCGCGAGCAGCTCGACTTGAGTTCAAGGTAAAAAATACTAAGTTCGTTAACTCGCGAGTCGACTTGAGTTCGATTATATGTATATATTATTTTTTATTTTAATAGTAAAATTACATTTATATTCTTAATATTTTATTATTTGTTAAGAAAAATTATTATTTTATTCATTTTTTAAAAAATAAAGTAACTATTTTTTATTTTTTTAAGCTTGTGCTTGACTCAAATTTATTTTGAGCTCGTCGAGCTTGAGTTTCATAAAATTATGTTGAGATTCAACTCGATTAAATCGAAATTCGACTCGACTCAACTCGTTTGCGCCCTTTCCAGAGCACTATAACAAATAGCTAGTCAGTTATGGGTAAGGAACCATCAGAGTTCTCGGATCAACTCATGTCGGGAGGCAAGTGAAACAATTCAGCAATCATTAGACTGAGCACCCAAAGTGATTGAAGAGGATAACAGAGTTTTTTAGAAACATCGTGCGTCATAATACTCGGCACAGTTCTTGCAGTACGCACTCCGCAAAATTGCCTCCAGAAGAGATGGGAAAACCACGCTCTCTTAGTTCAACAGTCATCAAATGATAGACAACTACTAAAATGCACCTTTAAGCACAGATTGTGCAGAGACTTAGTCATCTGTGCTGCTTTGGCAACCATTAACAAATACTATATTTTGGTAAACTGCATTTCCATAACTCTAATTGGAGCAAACAGTAGGGAGAGGTAACCAGGTCACGGCCTTGACAAGAATTTCACATAATCATGTGGACTGTGGTTAATTCATGCAGATAAGTTTAAGCTCATCAATTACTTTTGCTGCTCAAGCTTCTTAAAATTCCAGAGTAATACAACTTACACGACTTCAGCTTAGAAATATCAGTCAGACAACTCCTCACCACAGATGGTTGCATGATATCAAGCTGAACTTCTCCTTGCAAGTTGGAAATTAATGTAATATGAAATTTGATTGAAAATTTCTGATAGGAGAAAGCAAAAGTTTCAGATCTTAATTACAAGGTCATATGCGGATTGCTATCAATCATAGAACAACAGATTCCAGAAGTTTTTTTTTCTTCTTCCTTTTGTTTTCTGGAATTTATACATGGCAGTGTTGAATAAGTAGACTTTTTCTAACCTAAAGCGCTATAAGTTTCGAATAGTGCTCTAGCTTTACATGATAATCCAAGTTACAACCAAAATAGCAGCAAAATTTTGAGGGTTGACAGATATGTAGCTTCACTTCTATGGACAAAGTCAAGCATGAACTGAGATTGCAAATAAGAAAATATGAGATGCACCAAGTTTTGCAAAATTTCATCCCTTCTTTTTGTGTGGAGAACAGGAAAATTGAATCTTGAGGACAAGTCCTATGCTGCAATATATGACCACACACAAAACATGAATTACTCCTACTTCGAAATGTTTTGCTCGATGGCTACTTCATTTCATGATGCATCTGCTCCCCCGGAGGAGTCCTATTCCATTCCTTCTCTCTGCCATGCTTCCGTGCCAAAAATGAAAAAACTCATATTTTCCAGCGGCATAGATTATAGTTATTATCCTTTCTTCTTACTCACTTTTCTTTGTCGACCAAGAATCAAGAATCATGACAACTCAAGAAATCAGCATAGACTCTATAGTTTTCTTTGCTTCTTACTCACTAATTTTTGCGTACCAAGAATCAAGAAGACTTCGGTTGTATTAGTAAACTAGGGAAGTAATTTGATTGTACTTCTATCACTAAATTCAGTGCTCCCATATCTTGCTTCCTGATCATTTAAAATTCTTTGTGAGGAGCCGCGGAAACTTGAGCGAGATGAGCCAAGATGATCCATCTCATCATAGATGTCCTCCTGGATCAAGGGATATGTTTCTTCAGAGATGAGTAGAACAATAATATATTAAAATGGCGGGGAAAAAAACCGAATCCTTACTTTCAGTAACTCCTCAATGACATCTTCCATGGTAATTATACCAACGACTTCCTCTTCTTCAGGGACTGTCAAAAGAGGGTTATCACTTATATTCAAGATCTCTGGGTGTGATTCTCCAGACCACCTCCTACTCCTTGAGTTTCTTCTTCTTGAAACATTGTCATTTCCAGGCAAAGTCTTCAGCATCCTCAGTGATCTTTTGAAGCTTCTTCCCCCCAGAAGGCTTTGACCAAGAACTTCTAACCTTATTTCTCTTTCTGAAGATGAAATCTCTTTCAATTCAAGATCTTTAAGAAACAGGTGAATGCAGCTTCTAACATGCAGGTGAGACTAACCATTATCTGGGGGTCTAAAAGCCGGCTTCTCAAACTTGCCAGTTCGTGGTCTAGTGACTACAGCCATGTGGCTTAGCCCTCTCTGAAACTGATTCAATAATTCAACTAACAGCATTGTTTCTGGCACCCTAGCAGGTCAATGATTAAACTTTATCCCATAACATAGCAAATACGCATGTAGTATGAATCATTAGTCAAAGAATATCATTGAAGAAGTTGATGGATGAAATTCAGATACACCATGACAGCACTCATCTAGATGAACAGCTCCAAATGTACGTTGAAATAACTACTTCATGTAACTAAGTTATACCAACGAGGGAAAGCAGTAGTTTGCATTCCTTCCCCTATTTGAATTTTGAATCTAACGTCTATGGAATTCAAATCTTTGTTATTTCTGTAGAAATCAGCACTGGAACCTAAAACATCTGTTCAAGGAACATAAATCCAAATTATATGAAATTCAAATGCAGTGTGTATGAAAATTTTCTGCTATGCTTGGACAAATCATCAGTGCACAGTCATTCTGTGTGAGAATCAAACACAAGTACAGGAAGGAGAGTGTAGAAAAGCATTATAAGGACCATCAGAATATCAGATACAATGGATGATCACATCAGAAAATACAAGTTAATAACTTCCTTTTTATTATTATTATTATTTTTTGCTGCATTTATTGGGCTCACAAATACAGTGTAAACAGAGTTTAAGGTTTCTCTTCTCAAAAATATATTACAAAAAATTTCTTTCTAATTCCTTCAGTCGAACATTTTATGAGCTCAATTGAATGATGCAGATACCTAGGAATAGAGCGGATTGTGATGTTCTTTACTGTTACTTCCTCTGCTGGATTCATCGTAAGTAAGTTTTTCACCTGCAGTTTACATTTATCATATGAGCAACAAGCACAAAAGAAAGATCTTCAGTAGCTTAACCTCAAGTAGAACATGAATAATGGATGACAGTGAGGAACTCTTGCTCATCAAACTAGAAAATGAGAAGCATCAGATTTGGAAATGTAAAATTTCAACTATATGTACTATTCAGTATTGATATTTCAGGACCAAAATCGATGAAATTGGATACCAATAAAACTAGTTGACTTTCTCAAATACTACTTGTAATGGTTCAAAGACTCGGCTGAGACTAAGACAACTCGGCCGAGGCTTGGCTGAGTTGTCACCGAAACGGGGCTTCCCCAACCAATATCGGGACGGGATGATTTCGAAATAATGAGTCGCCAAGAACTCGTCCGAGACGTCTCCGAGACGGATAAAAATGGTCGAGTTGTTCCGTTTCATCCCGAGTCATCTCAAATCAGATCGAATTTTTATTATTTTTGCTAATTTTTATCATATTTTTTTACAATTTTTAGAATATTAAATATTTCAAAAAATTATGTCTCGTCGAAACCGCGACCGATATGCCAAGATCGATATGGAACGGTCCAGATTGACGTTGAACCATGCTTGTAACTTTCATCAAAGGAATACTTTCAAATGCTTGTAACCGTTCAGGCATTGTTTTACAGAGTATTCCATGGTAAATATGAGGTGTATCAGTAAAAAGGAAAACAATTCTACAAGATTCCTGTTGCTTGAGTACCTGGAGTATTCAAAGGTCAGATTATCCAACATTCGTCGTTGTCAGTATCAAGGACAAGCAATTACAAAAAGTAGGAAACTACAAAGTCTAGCAGACATCCAAAGAGGAAGGAAAGAAGCAGAACTTGGGGAACTATTTTACAATGACAAAGACAAAAAGGGAAACAAAAAACCAAAGAAGTTGCAGTAGCAGATTACCAGAATAAGTCCTATGATATGGCTTGGATGGTCATGGTATACTGGCACCCTGCTATGTCCCTTTACAAGGATCAAGTTTAACAAATCCCTGCTTGCACAGTTAAAAATGTTAAACATCTGTACTATGGCTTTTTAAAAAATCTTTTTCTTTTATACGGGTTACAACTTGTGAGTCAAAATATAGGTCCTACCTGTCAAGTTTTGCGTTGATGTCAATTGAAAAAATTTCAGATGCAGGTGTCATTGCATCTTGGCTGTTTTTTCAGTGAGTTCAAGTGCGCCTTTGATAATTGATACCTGATGATGTGATAAGTCACCACCTTTCCCAGCCTATTCATTCCGAAATGAGGAAAGTTTCTCGAGCATGGTTTTGGATCCATACAAATTGGACGACAAAGCAGGAGACAAAAAGGGGTATCCACTCATGATTTCCTCTACATATGTAGATCACAGCATTGCCACACAAAAAAACAAAAGAATCCTGTTGAATCAGGAATAAGCCGTACCTGATTTCCATGCAAGTCAACCAGTGTTTTCAACTCAGCCCGACGATACAGCGCAATACGCCCTCTTCCTAGCAAAAAGTCTAATAGCTGACAGAGATATTTCACTATAAGTTGGTAGTCGAAAACTATATATCGAGGAGTAAATTTAACACTTCAGTTATGACTTAAATTAGGAGGTTCACTGGAAAGACACACATGAAATTAGGACAACTAGGGAACCTTGCTGATAGGATATGCAGCAGGAAAGCAAATCCAGACAAGTAAATGGACAGCAGGAGCCATAGCTGCACCGGCCACCAAACCATGCTTGGAACACACAGAATGTGGTATAATCTGCATATGAAATGTCCTTTTAAATCAGAACAATGAATGATATACTAATTTGTTATTAAGAATTTGCACTCCAAGTACTTTGTGTTTTGGCCTCTTTTGGCCCTATCTTAGCTTTTATTCCCTTATCTTCACAGCAGGAGAGGGAGAAGAAGCAGAAGAAAGACAAAGGGTAATATATCTAACACCTATTAAAGTATTCTATCAAGTTCTGGTATACTAAATTTTTATTTTACTGACAATTTATCAGGTTCAATATAAGTTCGGGCAATCCGGGATCCAGAGAGGAACTTACCTCACTAAAAATAAGTATAAGTGCTGAAGAAATAAGTATTGTAGCTGTTTCTGGGATCAAATGATGAAGAAAAATAGGAAGTGCCTGAAAAAGAGAATTTACTCAACTTGCTTCTAGTCTTGGCATGTTGGGGGGAAAAAGAAGCAAAGAGTACAAATATGAGGCTCTGTAGCTACACCAATTTAGTATGTGCTTCCAATATATATATATTTATGCCTTACCTCCACAGCAAAGGCTTTGCTGATTAAAAGTGTGCAGAGCAACAGATGGCGTCTCTTGACAAGAGACAATATCCTTCCTGTAAGAATGTTTAAGCACCATGTATAAAACAAGCACATCAATGATCAAGAAATGCCTAAGAAATTGCAATAATAAGCTTTTTAAACGCCTACTCAGTCATAGAACTAAGTTGTTTGTAAGCTAGATTTTTGCATCAGTTTATAAACTACTTTCCATTTGTCCCCCTGCACAATATACCTTCTTAGGCTGATGTGCTCAATAATTTTAGCCTCCTGAAGTGACAAAAATGAACGAATTTCATTTCTCTTTATCTTGCTAACACCATAAAAACTTTTTGAGTGTGGAAAAATGTGGCTAAAAAAGACAAAGGAATGGAGCGTTTGTCGATTTTCCCTTTCTAGCACTTAATGCTGTGATGGCCTTTGTCAGTGTTTTTCGGCTAGATAATCAAACTATCAGCTGAACAATCAGAGGTTCAAAATTAAGCATGTATAGTCAGGTATTTTGGGTTACAAGTCAAACAGTAGTCATCAAAGAAATAAAAATTGGATTCGAAATCGGCAATTTGATATGGTATTTGTGGAGCAGCAAACAAATTAAAGAAGAAGAATATCATCTACAAAGTGGATTTCGGTGGCAGAAACAAGAGGGGTCGAAATGAACATACTGGCGTAGAGACGACTCTTGGATGCACCAGACTTCACAAGAACTTCAAGATCAACGAGATTCATAGACATGTACCCCAATGTAAGGCCATTCATCAATCCAGCAAACAACATTAAAATAATGACTACTAGAATCTGGAAAAAGAAATCTGAACCACAGCATTTGATATACTTCTTCACATGATGATTCTCTACATAGTTATCATAGTTCATCTTTGCCTTTCTTGGCTGCCAACTTCTCATGTGCATTCCTTATGATCTTGTCCCTAATTATAGTACCAAGAAGAATCATTTATTTCTGAAGGCTAATGAGCATTTAGTATTTAGAACTTAGGTAATCAATTGGACAAAACTGCATTAATGGGGCGACAATTCCAAACCTCTTGTGTAACTCAAAAGCAAAGTTCAGCTTGATTGGCGCAAAAGCAGAATATTATGGAATAATCCCTTGTAAGTAATGGCTGAAACCAATTATTTGAACTGAAAACAGTTGTACTTTTGATCGAGCATTTTGTTTCTTGTGCATGCTGCTATATACACTCAAAGCTGCTCATTGTTTGTTGAACAAAGAGTTCAAATGATAGCAGCAGAATTGTATGCATTGCATTTGGATCATATCACTTCTATTCATTCACTCTGACCCTGTTTGCGTTTCTGTGAACAATCCAGAAATGATTTGAAAAGCTTCAAATTGCACGAGAGAACCAATTGGAGAATAAAACAAATGTTAGGAGCCATTAGTACAGAGTTCTCCTGATCAACATGGCGATGCCCGTCAAATATTGTTGGACAGAATAATAAATTCAACGAATAATTAATTACAATTCGTTCATAGTTCTGTGCTTGGCAAACCATTTAAACAGGTTTTTTAGAATTCTGCCAAATAAGTTAATGGGCTAAAGTGCTGAAACTGCAGTGAGCAAGTTTAATCTTAGGCTGAGCTACCAAAGAAAGTTGAAATAGGCAAAAAAAGGTAATTGCTATCAAAGTTGAAACTGCAATAGCCAGAAGGATTAGTTGTCCAGCATGTTGCAAGATGACAATAACTATTACCTACGCACTTAATTGGATATTCCAATATCCAAAGTACATGTAACATCTACTTTTCATACAAAGACCTGCTGAATATTCTTCGGTCAACAAATGTTCAAAAGGAAGATTTCCAATTCATACTTCTCATGGTTTACAAAATGTCATTTCTGAAAGTTACATATCAATCCACGAAAATTAGTAACCCTCTATCCCATAACAATATTACAATGCCTCATCTTTACTCTCTAGAAAAGAACATCAAAGGTGAAGATAAGACATTTTGCTGCAAATCCTATGTAAAGGAAAAAAAAAAAAAAGAATCATTATTGTTATTTAGTATGGCGTTCCAAAGAATACAAAGAGGCTCAAGAATAAGGATACAGAAAACGTGCAACAACATTTTGAGACCAAAGTCTGGCCAGGTCTGGCTAATATATATACAAAGGTACAAGAATACTCTAGGTGTAAGGGTTTTGGAGATGATACCAAGAAATACAATGCAAGAATTCACAAAGAGGTGCTTGGCAATGAACCCATTAAGATGACAGTATTTTTGTCTTTAGGACCCTCTTTATGTCCCTGGGACATCTGTGGCGTTGCCTTCGAGAATAATCCAGAAAGAAATCCAGCACTTGCATCCGCTGACTTTAAAGTGCTAAACATATCACTGACAAAACCACGCCTTATCCCAGCTGTGATTCCCTTGGCCTCCTCAGGCTTAAGACGTGCACCACAAGGACAAATCTCTATTCTTCTGAAGCAATGGCTGTGGAAAACAGAGTCACAAGATCTGCATCTCTCAACCTCTCCACCCTGTATAACGAAATGTCAAAATTTACACATTAGCAAAGACATGCACACAAACAGATATACATATGTACACTTATTTGATTACATTCTTCAGATTTGTTAGAAGTGGGGCAAATCAAGATTGCTCAGCAACAAACTTGGCAGCACTGAGCTTTCATGATTCATGAAGAAAAAGAATATTAACAGTCAAAAAAGATAATTATGTGACAAGCAATTTCATAGCAAGATCGGTCTTGGTATTCTCAAAACTGCCCTGAGAGAATTATGCAGATTCTGAGTTGGATTGTCGTCTGCTGCCTTAATCCCTCTAGATGAAGATCATGTCTTCGGTGTGGTGACAAGGGCCAGACAAAAGGAAGGTATCAACATAGATGCAGAAAAGCAAAATAAGACTATGCACATACCTGAAAAGGAAAAATGAGAGATGATGGATCATTACAAGCTTGCCGAGCATTACAAGGTATTCCCGAGTCACAGCAAATGAGGCATTGTTCTATGATGTGTTCGTGGATTTTTTTTGAGACTGTTTCTACAATCACTGGTAATGCTGTAAGAAGCACATCAAATATCATAAGAAACAAGAAACAATTAAATAGAGATAATCCATATACTACTACAAACAATAACATGGCTGACTATGAGCTAGTTCTTTATGACACACAACAATACCTAGGCAACTAGTTAGTTTGACCTAAACGATATTGCACACATGACAATCCCTTGGCCACAAGTGGGCTTCAACCAATTGATTCTCTGGGACAGTTTAACAAAACAATATCAAAGTACTGAAGGGATAACGAGATTCTAAATCCAATATAGGGAAACAAAGGTAGCACAACTTAATTAAAGTCTGCAGCCTATGTAAAGCTGCATGAGATGGGGCGCGAGGAGCTGGAGAGAAAACATGGAAAACAACGGACTGAATCCTAATCAGTTGGAGCCATGTGATTGTCTGAGCACAATTTAGAGGGAGGCTATTATTCAGCAGAATGATACAGAGTTACTGAAAAGATATCAAGACATAAGTATAATTTACCAAGACTGCATGCCTGACCCTACATATCTATTTAGAAATCAAAAGACATAACAAATTTGTCTTATAATGCTAACCTGCAAACATGCCCTTGGAGAGATCAATGAGATCTCTAAGCGCAAAGAAGTCATTACTTTCAAGAAGATATCTACGAGATCCAAGACCTTTATTAATGGACCCACGGAATGGGCACCGAACATATGGAAGCATAGCTCCTATCTTTTTTCTAACGTTTGTTACATGTTGCAAAGCAGGGACTCTTGAGAATAGGAACGGGTTAACTGCACTGACACAAAGCATTGGCTGCAAGGAGGAAAATAAGTATTAAGTGTGATCCAATCTTATAAACATATCAAATATCAATATGGCAGTGGAAGCAAATTATTCATTTATTTCTAAAGCTCCTACACGCACCACAAGCACTAGCCTTAATTTCAACCTGGATCCTGATTCCTGAATGGTGTGAGATGCTACCACAAAAAATTGCAAAGTTCAAAACTTGTACTCAATCAAGCAAAGGGGAGCAATTCCCTCCTGCTAAGTTACACAAATTGTTATGATTGATTATTCACCAGAAATTTTCCTAACTGAAGACCAAAAATACAACTATTGATACAATCCTGCATCTATAGCTACAAAGAGTCTTTTTATTCTGATGTCTTCTGAAGCAAGAATTGCCCTTCTATTTTTCATCAAATAATTTCTTTCCATGTGTCAGAACTAGCAAACTAGTAGTCTGCTATCTAAACATATAGAAATCAAGGTGTGGCCCTTTTAGCAAATGTATGTCACACAAAGAGAGAGAGAGAGAGAGAGGGAGGGAGGGAGGGAGGGAGATCCAGTGCTACATCAATAAAACAATCCAAACATTCTGTTTTATTCCAAACAAAAGAATTTGAAGATTTTCCAATTACCTTGTCAAGGATAGAATCCAGATAAGATTTTGCAAGCTGTGAAACTGGGTATTCAGCAAAGTCCCACAGATGCAGAACTCTGGCAGGCAAGACAGCCGTGTCATTACTATGGCATGATGAGCAGAATAACTGACCACTGTACTCACAAAGTCGGGGTTTGCCCCATCCAAGCGTCTGTACAAGTTCCTTCATCCGATTTTTTCCCTCATCGAAATTCTTGTGGCAACCAGCACAGATATTATGTTGAGCATCTAGCATCTGTTTTACAGACTTGTGAGGCCAGACCTGAACTACAAGAGATATAGTGCTCCCCAGCATGGAAGCATTCTCTAAATCACTGCCTTTGGCAGGCAGTTGTGATTGTGATAAGGGTGTAGCATTTAAAGGAGAACTAGGAATGGCTTTTGATGGGTATAAGAAGCGTATCAGAGGATTGAGAGTGCTGGAGGAAATATTGAAGTCGATAACAGATTGTAAACACTCCTGGATCAGAACACTTCTCTCAGCAATGACATCTGGAGAAGCATTACCAAAAATCTTTCTAGATTCTCGATCAACAGAGGACCAAGGAGGAGGAAGAATCAAGCCTTGATCAGCAAAGAGCTTCTTTAATTGGTGGTAGAGAGCATAGAAATCACGATATCGGTGCTCAACTTCCCAGGTTTCTTCTCCATTCCACACTCTTATAATATAGACCGTGTATTTTTTCACACCAACCAATCTTTCACTAAGTGAAACATCACCTTGCTTCTGCCGGGCACCTACAACCTCTAAACCATCAATCCTCAGAGGAAGATGAATCAGAGGGTAGGCATCATATGTACCAGAAGTGGAAGCAGTAGAGCCACCATCTCTTGAGGGTACAGGTATCTGGGGTTGAAATGCAGTCCTACCCTGAGTTAATTGAGCACCATGAGACTTGCCTGTATCAAGTAATATTTCTTCCATATCATGAACCATCTCATCATAGAATTCTTTATAATTTCCTCTCTGCATCACATTAGAGAAGAAAAAAAGAAATGTGTCATCTTGTACAAAGATAGGAAAGCCACTAAATCCCATCCCAAAAGAAGAAGATGACAATCTACACTCTAGAACGAAATAGGCAGCCTGCACTAGCAGAAGAAAAGCAGATCTATACTCCAGATTCCAGCCCCCTTGAGAACACAACTACCAAGAGGAAAAAGATAATGCAAGTAAATCATCCAGATGTCTCATGCCTCTCAGAAACTCCAATTTGCATTTTGCAATTTTACAAAAGAAATTAAGAAACCACTATGATCAAATAACAAGTTGTGCAATCTCAGCAACCAAATTAAATCTACATTTACAGTACATAGAGTAAATAGACAATACAGACCTAGCCACTTTACTCCTTGAACAGTTCACAAGAACGCTAAATTTCCAACCTTCCGTTCAAACAGAATCCAGCAGAACTTCCCTTTCCCACATGAACAGACAAAGGGCAGTTCAAGTAATCGAGAAGTAAATGCTTGAGAAAAGCAACTGCCCCTAGTTCCTTCTTATACAACCACATAACTAGGTATGGGGAAAACTTCATGGAATATTTAGTTTGTTCATGATGCGTAAATTTCCAGATATGTAGAGAAGCACCATTATGGGCCGAGGAGAGAAACACTGATTGATGATGCATGCAAAAGCTAATATTACTTAATTTGTTACTAAATGATTGTCCGCATTCAATAACTATTGAACACGTCTATACATTTAACATGCTTCCGATCACCAATGGATGCCCATAAAGGGATAAATACAGTGCAAACAAAGTAAGCCTCAAACAGGCTCAAATTTATGATTGATATAGGAAAGAGAATAACAACAGACCTTAACTGCTGAAAAGTGATCTTCAAAGTGATTGAATAAAACAGGTGGATTCTCCATGAACCCATTTGTTTCATTCTCAGCCAGCAATGATGATGAGCACGTGTTATTCTCCATAAAACTTTTGTCCTTTCTATCCTCAGTATTTTTTCTTGAAAGTGAAAAGGATTGATTATCCACATTATGAGATAGAGGGTCACAAACTAAGTTTCTTTCCTCCAACTTCACTTGCTCCAAAACAAAATCATCAAGATTGCTAGTTACTTCCCCTTTGTTTGCACATTGCTGCACTTCTTCCATTTCAGGGTTCTGCATACCCAAGGTTATACCTCGAGGGTTCTCTTTTGTTAGAGAACCCTGATCTAATCCATTAGCACAACTGATTTGGTTATCTTCATCAGAAACGCCTTTCCCATCTCCTTGCTCTGCTTTATCAAATTTCATATCTGAAGTGTGTGAAGATGAAGCATTCACAGACTCTGATGATTCACCATTATCATATATCTGATGGTTGGTTCTTGGAATATCTACCACCTCTTCCTCCTGCTCTCTATAACCAGAGACAAAATGTCCAGTACTATTAGCAGAAGCTGAATCCAAATAATCAATTTCATTACCAGCAATCTGTTGTTTCTCATCACGATATCCATCGTGTACCATGGTATTCACAACATTACCCCCAGTTTCTTGCATAAAATCATCCCAATCATCTGATCCAAAGGCTACTGCTGAAGTCATAAACAATTCATTTTCGTTTTCACTAATTCCTTCTCTACTTGAATATTGTACATTGTTCATGCTGTACAAATCAGCCTTTGTCCCACCATCTGAACCATCACCAGACATAGAATCCTCACCTTCAGAATGCTCATACCTTGATGAGCTCTCATCTTCATCAGAGCATCTCCCGTCATGCCCTCCATATGATTCTGACTTAGATGTTGAACCTGACCCTTCCAAGCAACCATCCACTAATTCAACACCTCTACTTGACCTAAACTCCTCTTCCTGATTACCATTTACCACCTCTGAACCCTCTCCAATGTCTCCACTTGAACCACGACTAACCCCTAATCTAATCAAATTCCCATCATTACTTACTCTATTGACATCCTCATGAATACCCTGATTTCCCCAAGAATCTTGATTTCCCATAATCCCCATTTCATCATTTCCCACCAAGCCAACCTCATTGTTATTCACTAAAACATCAGAATCTTCATATAAATCCATCCCCTCACTCATCCCCAAAAACCCATCAAAATGTTCTTCGTCACTTCTCTTTTTCCCATCAAAAAATCCATTTCTTGAATGACTACTATTGCTACTAGCAGTACCAGGATCACTACTAAAACATGATAATTTCATGCCAACACCAAGATTCTTTAAGTTTCTATTTTCACCCCCAAGTTTGAAACTTTTCAAAGACCCAAATTCAGAATCAGCAAACTCATAAACTGAAGAACCAGAAACACTGGGAGTTCCCAGAGCTGAATTAGCACTACAATACCTCTCAAACTCCGATTCACCGCAGGATGAGTAGGCTGACGACTTGTCCTCTTCTTCACTGTCTGATTTCTGACCTTCCCAAGGCAGCAACTCATCACCATCATCCATTTGATCCTACCTTGATGACAGGCAACCCCAGATGATAATTTCTCCTCAGACCCCCTGCTCACCAAATTCAAAACCCACAAACTATTTTTCAAATTATGGTAAAAAATGATCAGGGTTCTGATTTGATTGAAATTTAAGCAAAGATTCAATAACAAAACTTGATAAAATCGTGCAGATGGGGTCTGAGAATTGGGAGAGGGAACAGATTTGGGCAAAAATGAAAGACGGAAGGCTATCATTATCTTAACAAGAAGAAATCAGTAATGATTTGATTAGTGAAATTACACAAAACCCCCCTCAAAGTTTTAGATTGTTTTGACTTTACCCCAATTTTGAATAATTGGAGGTTGTTGGACAAGCAGCATAGTAGAAGACTGGTAGTTAACTTTTATTTTTTTGGTCTAGTTTTTAGTTTTTTCTTCTTTATTTTCTTTTCCATTTTATGTTACATTATTCAATAGCAACCCAAACTTTTTGTTAAAAGGAATAGATATTCAATTGAGATTATTTTATCTTTTAAATTTGCATAAAAATTTTTTAGTAAATTAGGAGATTGAAAATGTCATATCTTAAATTTTTAATAAGCTTGTCTAATGAGTATTTGTAATAGGATATAAGCACTAATTTTTTAAAAAGTAAAATTAAGTTGAAAATTAGAAATTAATAAATTTCTTATTTGATAAATATCCAACAAATTGTTAGAAAAATTGTAAACAACTAGTTAACAAAAGTAGAATGATAATAAAGTAAAATACGAAATGATAAAAATGGGAAAGTGATTATCACTCCTTGTATAAGTTTTCAACAATTTTTTATTTTTAATTATATTTTCATCTCATATAAACAACTTAATAAAAATTACAATAATGCATTATACAAAATAAATTTTTCAAAAGATTGCAATTATTATTTCAAAATAATCTTTTTCAAAAGACTACAGTTATTATTTATAAAACTATATTTTTTTTGCAATTTTTACAAAATTACATTCGAAAAAATAGTTATGTGCCATTGACAATATTTAGAGTGTCTATGATATTAGAATTTTCCAAATTATATCCAAACTAATCCTTTTTTTCTTGTAAACTTATTAATTAGATATTTATATTTAAAAAAATGTAAAATTATATGCAATTTACAAGTATTTAATCTTTTTTCATTTTATACATTTTTTGAATATTTTACTGACTATTATTCTTAATATTCGCTATCTACTTTTATTTAAAACCTTTAAACCCTAACTAGTTGGGATGAAAAAATTTGAACAGAAAAGATAAGAAAGAAAGGACAAGTTGATACGAAAAGAAAAAAAAGTTAACTTGTCAAATATTTTTGAGAGATTTTCATCGGATAGGAAAGCAAGAAAATATAGAAGGATAAAATATCTACTACAGTTTAAAAAAAAGGGGTAATTTCAGAAACCTCCCCTGAGATTTCTAACAGTCTCAATCACCTCCCCTGAAGTTTGCAAATTCTCAGCTACCTCCCCTAAAACTAAGTAGATGGTATCAAATTCAACCCATTTGAGGTGGACAATCAATATAAAATATGTATCAAGAGAGAGAAAATAAAAAAAAATTCCACCTCTGCCCTCAAGATTGTCATTAGTGAGGATGTTTATGTTGAATAGTACAAAGGCTTCTAACAAGTATGAAATTTCAGGGGGTGTATGTGAAACTGATGAAAAAAGGCAATGATGCTATTACAATTTGTCTTCTACTTCATGCCAACGGCCCTTTGTCCAGTACAATTTAACGGTCAAAAGAATCAGTAATCTTGCCTGCTTCTCTATTTAATTGCAAAGTGGAGTTGCAACAGATAACAATGCATCTTGTTGGGTTGTGGCTGAGGTAAAACAAAAGTAAACAAAGAAATATAAGCTGAACTAGCTACAAACAGATGCACATGGCTTCTTCAAGCCTGGTAGATTCATCATGGAATTCTCCAACTTCATTTTCAATAAGAAACAGATATTGCCTAAACTTCAAGTTAATCCCAGTTAAGTTATGAGACTGATTCTTAGCCATTTACAATTTAGTTATCAGATGCGGTCCTTTTCAATTGGCAACATTAAGCTGCATCTCTTAAACAGAATGCATCATCTTTTGTTGTTTGGTTGCGAATGAGTTTTTCATCTATGTTTGAAATATTACAGTGAATGTATGATCAGGTAATCTAAGATTGTTTTATTATCTTCACTGACCACCGTTGTGACTAAAATTCCTTTAGAAGGATGTCAACAGAGACAAGAGATTCTATCCATTGAAGCAAAGCCGGGATGGAAGAAGGGAACAAAGATAACATTTCCTGATAAAGGGAATGAGTAGTTTAACGAGCTTCCTGCAGATCTTGTATTTGTGATTGAAGAGAAGCCTCATAACACATACAGGAGAGATGGTAATGATCTCATCATGAAATATACAGTGACGCTAGCTGAGGCATTAGGAGGGATAACAGTAAACATCACAACGCTGGATGGACGCGAATTGTCAATCCCAGTGAATGACATTATCAGTCCTGGTTATGAACTTGTGGTTGATAAAGTAGGAATGCCTATTGCAAATGAGCCCCGTAATAGAGGTGATTTGAAGATCAACTTTGAAGTTAAGTTTCCAACAAAAATGACAACTGAGCAAAGAGCAGCGATCAAACGTGCTTTAGGAGGTTAATATCGTTTAATGTTAATAGCCCATAGATGTCGTGTTGTCAGCTTTGGCATTTATGCTGCCATCAGATCACAGCTTTCTAACAAGTTGCAGCCATTATGTATAGAATTTAAGTACTGTAGTTATTAGCGTTTAGATTTAGCAGTATGGAAGGTACTTTTGCTTTCAGTTCTCTTTGATTGGATTAATGTGCTTGCCTATTCACACAGGGAGAGATGAAAGAACGCTGAAAAAGAGCAACTGTGTGTACTTGAATTAACTAAAGAATGGACCATGAACTTTGAATTTCTGGAAGGATGATAATTCAGCTTACAAAGAGGAAAAATGCAGTGTTGTTCATATTCTCCAGATTCCACCATAAACCAGAAGGTGGGGATGAAAATGTATAAGCTGATATAACCCTGAACCATGCAAAAATAATACTAATGGCAATGAAACGTCATGAATCTTGCTAAGAATAGAGAGGAAATTTGGACCGCATCTGATAACTAGATTGTAAATGGCCAAGATATTGCCTTTTCTCTGAATTGAAATTAGGAATTCATTTTGCATCCAAATTCCAGTTAAGTTAGTTAATCCTTTGTATTACTCATTTCACTAATTATTTCATTGCACTTTTCAGAATATATTATAATTACTGAGGATATTTTTGCCAATTCATCATCCATGATGTCACAATTGAGGCCTAATAATCTGACAGGGAAAATAGCTGAGAATTTGCAAACTTTAGGGGAGGTGATTGAGACTGTCAGAAACCTCAGGAAAGGTACATGAAATTATCCCTAAAAAAAATTTTCTACCAAATTTGGGAGGAAAACAAAAGAAAATATGAGCCAAACAAAAGAAACTGTTAAAAGCCTACTGATACTTTTTAAATACCTATCTTACCCTTAAAAAGTCATTACATGAATTTATATACCCAAAATAATTCCATTTATTTTCTAAGCTCCCAAACAAATCACTTTTCTTCTCTTCTTTTCTTTTCTTTTCTTTTCTTTTCTCTCAAATTTGGGCGGTTTTCTCGTCCTTTCCTTTCTGTCCTAAACTCACAAACTAGCTATAAAACCCCTAGTGCACAAAACCCCACAACCAATAACCACCGGACTCAGCCATGCCAACCGCCGCCGTCACCGCCGGAGACGGCCCAGAAACCACGGCGGGCAGAGAAGCCCTCCGGAAGCTAAAATCTACCGATCCACCATTATATCTCTGTCCATCGGAAGACCTATCTAAAGCTGCTCGTTTAGCTTCAGAATACTTGTTTTCTTCTCTTAAACCCTACACCCCAAAATCCCCGTTTTCGCACCTTTTAGTAAATGGGTTCGACGCTGAGCAAATTTGGCAGCAAATTGACCTACAAACACAGCCGTTGATATCCTCCCTCCGCCGCCAAGTTAAAAAGTTTGAGAAAAATCCTGAAGAAATCAGGAATTTGTTTAATTTAGGTGAAAAAGATAAGAAAAATGATGGTAATGACGTTGGTACTATCAGTAATGGTGACGAAAAGATGGAAAATGAGGAGGGTTTTGATGAGTTTGAGGATGAGGAGATGGAGGGGGATGATGATGATGATGAGGAGGAGGAGGAGGAGGAGGAAGAGGAAGAAGAGGGCAATGCGCACGAGGGGAAGGAAGAAGATGGAGGAGGGGGAGGAGTTGAGGATAATTTTTTGAAGATAAAGGAGTTGGAGGAGTATTTGGAGGAGGACGAGGCAAGGGAATATGGGTTGAAGAAGGAGAAGAAGCAGGGGAAGAGGGATCAGGAGGATGACAACGACAAGGAGGGAGATGATGAGGATGAGGATGACGATGAGGATGAAGAAGAGGAGGATGACGAGGTGAGTGAACTTTTGAGAAGTTGTAGCATAATTTGGGGAAAGTTTTCATCTTTAGGGTAGTTTTTGGGGTGTTTCATTTTTTATGTTATTTGCTTTCAACTGCTCTAACTTTTTTTTTTTTAACACTCGTTTATTTTTGTAGCTAGGAGTAATGGGGGTTGATGTTGGAGAAGATGATGAGAGTGGAGAGGAGTTGGAAAACGCCAGGTTTTATACCTATTTTTTGGTTTTAATACTTTCTGTTTCTAGTTGTAAATATGTAGTTTTGTTGTGCCTGTAGGGTGAGGAGAGCTAGTAATCGCTTTAAATTTTGTAGATTTAAGTTCTTGAATAACAGCGTGTTGAAAAAAAAAAAGGAAAAAAAGTGGTTTGAATGAAGTGGTAGAGAAGATATCAGTTTTTTATAGGTAAATCTTCAAGGTTTGCTGGATTTACAGACCACATGGATGTTAAGTTATTGTTTCTGGACAAGGGGTCAAGTTTTGTGTTCATTAAAAATTGTTTCTGCAAGGTGCAGTAATAACATCAATCTGCCTCCACATGGGTTTTAGAAAGCTGGAGGCAATCCAGTTTTAGGGTATTTGACTGCTCACCATTAGCCCCTTATGTGATGGTTAACTGATGCATCTTTGTGCATCTCAATCAGAACTTCTGTATCTGCAGCTAACGCTTAGCTAATAAGATAAAGCAAATTAAAATAGAAGATACCTTTCATGTTAGGTTTTATGTATTTGTATTTGTTCAGCTCTTTGGCTTGGTATTGGAATTGTTGTGGAGGGCAAGGCTGTCTTGTATTTGGGGTCATCTGCATGTCGATGGTGCCCATTCCTCCACAACAAGCAAAAAGAACCCAACAGATAACCTGATTGTACGGTTGTACCCTTCTCAGTTGAGAGAAATGTCAGAAGGAAACCACATTTTCAGAAGAAAACTTAGCTTTTACTTATAAGTGTAGATTTTTTTTTTTTTTCCTTTTTGATTTTTGGGTAAGTAACATTTCCCATCTCATCTTATTCTAAGCTTTCAAAATTTCCATTCTGGCATGTCCATCTCTTGTTTATTTTTTTTTTAAAAACTGTTCAGCTTCCTGCTTATCTTGATACAAGATCTAGTGGATGATTGTGAGAGAAGTTCCTCTTACTCATTAAACATGAGAACTGTTACATAATATATGTACTGTCTGCCACACTGCTGAAAGAAATTGCAGAAAAATCCAGGCTTTGTAATTGCATTGTAGTGAATGATCATTGGAGCTAAGTACTTTAGATACATTTTTACAGTATTCTGGATTCTTAACGTAAGATGCCATACTCATGTAAAAATGGGTGTCGGCTAATCAGTTAACCAATGAGAGCTGCTCTGTGTTCCCGACAGTATGAGGAAGAAAATTTTCTCTAATATTGTTAATCAAGGATTAATGTGTATATAGTTTATAACTAAAACTTCATGCATATCCACCGATGAGCATTAAATGTCATAACTTATTGCAAATCGGTTCTTGTTTCAGCTTATAGGTATCATGAGGGGCCTTCTGGTTACAATAGCATCTTTAATGCATCATTAGGTAAAAGCTCATGCGTGGCAGGGGGGAAAATCTGCAACTGAGATTGCTTGCTTTGTGGACATGATGTATGCAAATGATTAAATAAGAGTTGGAAGGTAGATGCTTTTCATGAATGCTGACTAATCAATGACTAGAAACCTGCAGAAGCCATACAGTATGAAAGAGACTGATCATTCATTTGACATCAATTTTTGTCCCCAGGCTTCATGTTTGGCCTCCAACAGAAGCACTTATTTTAGACGTTACAGATTTCTTCTTTTTGAATGCCTTTTGTTCTTCTTTTGCCTTGCCTACTTGCACCTTTGTCCCTGTCTCTGTCTCTTTCTCTTTCTGTCTCTCTCTTTCTCATGTGCACAATCTTATCCAGTTGTGTGCTGGCTACAGATGAGCCCTCTACTTTGGAGAATTTAAACTTTTGGCCTTTCCTCTAGTTTTCTTCCTCAACCATATTATCACATCACCAAGTAACTTTCTGATCTTAGCCTGTGATCACAATTTCATTTAGCTATGGCTTGTTTTTCAATTTGCTTGACCAAGCTCAGGTAGGACAGTAGGAACTGTCATGAGTCAATTTCAGGCTAATTGTAAAGTGCATAGCCATCAGTGGAAGCTTTAAGGACTTTAAACCTGGAATTGGATGTTCTGATATTAGTTCAAATTCACGTCTTCCTTAAAAGATATGAGCAATTTGAAAACCTGTCTTTCTTGTTAGTGAACTGATTATTCTTAAAGTCCCCTTTTTCCTCAAGATACTGCAGATTCTAAGTTTGTTAAAAAGGAGCTGCTATATTTATCTTTAATGGATGTTAAAGAGCATGGTAGTAGAAGGTCTATGCCTTGTATTCAAGTTCTTACAGATGCATGCCTTTTTTCCTTTATTTTCCCCTCTTCTCTTTTTGCTTGTTTCTACATTTGAATAGCTAATTGGTGATTGCAACGTACTAGTGTCATAATCTATTAAGTCATGATATATGTCGCTGCTTATTGCTTTGGTCTCTTGTTCATTGAGCTTCAGAGGGTACCTTATGCATTATCACTGTACTTTTTTATCGATTGTTATACCTTGAGGCTGTATTTTTCCTTTTTGTGCATTTCTTCAGTTTTTCTTAGTATACATTTTGGTTTCTCTTTGTTTGTGTTTAATTTAAAAACTTTGAACAGCTCTCATTTCTGTACTTGCACCTCATAGATATGAAGACTTCTTTGGTGGTAAAGGGAAAATGGGTCAGAAGAGAAAATCTAAGCTTCTTCATGGATCTGATAACTTGGACATGGACGGGGAATTGAGTGAAGAATCAAGTGATGATGAGAAGAATCAGGTAAACAATTGTTTCTTCTCTGACTGAGGAAAAAAAGCTAGAAAAAAAAATAAGAATGGATTCATTATCTGTATCTTAGTCACGTGCACATTGTTGCCTCCTGTCAACAATCCATTTGTCCTTGCTGTTGTAATTATTGATTATTCAAGGAATTTGTTTTCCTCTTTAGTCACAGAAGAAACAGAAGCTTTCCACTCATGAGAAAGAGCTTGAAAAACTCCATTCTACAATAGAGCAGATGGAGAAAGCGAACTTAGAACCAAAGACCTGGACTATGCAAGGGGAGGTATTGTTCTTAGTTTCTCAGCATAATTATCTTCCATCAAGCAATGTAGATCTAGTGATGCATTATATGCCTGATAAGTCCTGAGCCATATAGTCTATGATCACAGGTAACTGCTGCTAAAAGACCAAAAAACAGTGCATTAGAAGTTGATCTTGATTTCGAGCACAATGTGAGACCTGCCCCAGTTATTACTGAAGAGGTTACTGCATCCCTGGAAGAATTGATTCAGAAGAGGATCCTTGAGGTGAATTTCTCTTCTGACAGTTGCGATATTTGTTTATTACAATTTAAATTAGTGTACGTGCTTGCTTCTTCGTAGATGGATTGATTACAATGATTTTGTTGTAGCAGTTGGTTTTCTTAGAAATGAAAATGAACCTCAGAAGTAAGTGTTCTCCTTATGCTTATGCCCTTTTTTTCTTAATGCCTTTAAATCTGTTTCCCCTGGGTGTGCATGGTTTGAAGTTTCTGGACTCCTAGTTTTCTGTAAATCTTGAATACAATGTGCCATGACAGGACAGCAGCTAATGTCTTTGGGTTAGTATATGAAAATTGAACTGGGCAATCATTGATAAAGTATGTGATTGAATGACAAAAAAGGATGGAGAACATGTATGTCTACTATTGGCTTGTGTTAGTAACTACCACAGGGGCAAAGGATATATTAATTGTCTGTTTGCATGTCTCAGTTCCTGTATCATTCTTTTACTTCTAAAACATATTGCTTCAAGGAATTGATGATGTTGTTTTATCTCCGTTGAAGTGCTAATATTCACTTTCTTCTTCTTCTTCTTCTTCTTCCTCTTCTATATTTTTTCCCTTAGGGGCGCTTTGATGATGTTCAGAAACCTCCTACTTTACCATCCAGAGCTCCAAGAGAAGTAAAAGAATTGGTAATTGTATTTCGTGCAAGTTTTCTTCTTCCTGTAAGGTGGATATTCAATGATATCATCCTTAGTAAGTTAGATTAACATAAGATATCTGTGTTTTTTTTCCCCCAATAATCTGCAGGATGAGAATAAAAGCAAAAAAGGCCTTGCTGAAATTTATGAGGTTAGTATAGCTGAAATTGTTGTTACCTATCTTATAGAAATCTATTGGCTACTGTTGATGCAACATTTACCTTTACATGCATGTGTATATACTTTTCTCTTAATCTGGATTATTCTTCTATGGTAACATGATAACATCGTCGTTTTCCTATCAATGCAGGAAGAATATGTCCAAAAGTCTGGCCTGGTTTCAACAGCCGTTTCAATCTCAGATCAACAAAAGAAAGAAGTACTTCCTTGCCCTTTACCTCTGCTTCATAAAATCAACACATCAGTCTCTATTCAGCTTTTCTGCCAATTTCTTTGTTAATGCATATTTAGATAGAATGTATTGAGTATAATGATTATTACAAAAAAAAAATTTTCCCAGTTCTTCTTTGAACAATATTTTTTGACTTTTAGGGAATCTTTCTTTGTTTATTAGTACAGTTATTAAGTCAAATGTAGGATTCAACTTCACTCTTTATAATCTGATGCTTGAGTTCTAGTAAAAGGCACCAATTATACAGCAGGTATAGAGTTGCACACCTTCAATTCTGTTGCATGAAGGAACACTGTACTTTCCTTGCATAGAAATCGGAAAAGGTTCAAAGATATAAATAATATTTGGTGTTCAACTTCTTTGTGATCTCTATTTCCTCTTTCTTTTTGTGCATATTCAGGCAGGTATGCTGTTCAAAGAACTGTGCTTAAAGTTGGACGCTCTATCACATTTTCACTTCACTCCAAAACCGGTATGGTTTCTGCTATAATACATCGTATAGCATTGAAACCTTTTTATGCTACTTACATTTGACTTTGATGGGGGTAGGTCATAGAAGATTTGTCTATACAAGCCAATGTCCCTGCACTGGCTATGGAAGAGGTATGTTTTGCTGTCTTAAAAAAGTTTATCATCCGCAGTTCATAGTTTTGTAACTTGGGGTGAAATTGAGTTATTTACTTTTGTAATTGTAGATTGCACCGCTGGCGGTCTCTGACGCAGCCATGCTGGCTCCTGAGGAAGTTTTTACTGGAAAAGGAGATATTAAAGAAGATTCAGAGCTAACACAAGCAGAGAGGAAGAGGAGGAGAGCAAAGAAGAAGCGGAAATTTAAAGGTCAGATTTGCATAACTGCTACAATGGAGGTCAAAGAATCGGAATGAGGGAAACTTTTAGGATCCAGTCATGATATATGAGAACAAAAGATTTAACATTTTCTTAAAGTTAAACTTTGGCAATATCTCTTTATTTTACCTCTTTTTCTTGATCTGAGTTAATTAACTGATTGTGTTGTTGGAATCTTTATATGAAGATCAAAATGGAACTTCCTCTTGAAACCATCCTGCTCAGTACTAGAGCATACTTGGTTTGTGCAGTTGGTCCTTATGGCGGACAATATGCATAACTGGAATTTCCATTTGATTCTTCAACCTCTTCCCTTCTTTTTTTTAAGTTGTTCGGGTAGTTAGAGGCTCTTCTAAGATTTTCTTCATCTATATGTTCTGTCTGTCTCCAATAGGAAATTCTGTTCATTGGATTTTGAATGTGATTAATATGTTTCTATCGTTTCTTGAAGTGTTGGCTGTTTCTTTTGATGGTTGGAAGTCTTGTGTTGTATGATTGAATGTGCTGGATAGTCCTGCTAATGGGTTTCTGAAATGTTATATCTATGTGCTATTGGTGCATCTTTTCTAATTATCTTTAATTAATTCTCAATAAGTTCCTCTTCATGACTGTTTTCTGGACAACAAAATCGCAGCTGTGGCAGCAAAAAGGATGGCAAACAAGGTACAACACAGCTCACTGCAAAATCGTGTCGATGGTAATTATTCTCCTGGTGAATTTTTATTAAAAAGTTTAGTTTCAGAATAATTATCTTATCCGCTTTTCTTATAATTACAGGAAATGAAGAATCATGAATCAAGTTCACTTTGATGTTTAAAGAGCCCTATCTTTTGGTATCACCTTAAGTTGGCAGTTTTATTTGGGGACTGCAATGAGCTTCCAACTTATGGACTTGACAATTGTCTTCTTCTGGTTTTTTGTTTATCGATTACTAAAATTTTCTCCCAGTTATGGAAGGCAGCCAGAGGCAAGATGATGCAGAATTCAGAGAAGCTAAAGGTAATACACGAGAGAAACAGAAGACTAAAGACACAGGAAGCAATCAAATTGCGCCGCATAATACTCGACAATTGTTGTTCTCCCAAGTATATTTTCAAGAAAAAAAAAATTATAGCATTAGTAGGTAAACCTGTATACCTGTGGATGAAATTGATTAAGCGTATACTTATTATTTCACAATAACCTTTTCATTGTTTGATAGACGTGGCAAAGTTACCTTCATAATGAAGGTACAAGTACATTTTCAATGCATCTAGGAGAATTTTTCTTCTATATAAATATATGCTAATAATGTCTTGACTAGAGTTGTTAAACGAACCGAGCTGTTCGTTAGCTCGACTCGTTTAGGCCATTCGTGTTCAATAGACTTGTTCAAAATTTTATGAGCTGAGTTGGAACAAATATTTTGGCTTGATAAGTAATAAAATGAACACAAGTTCGATTGTGAATTTAAACGATTGTTCGTCAACATGGAACTAATTGTCATTTCATAAAATTTATAGTTAATATTGTATTCTTACTTCCTAATTCTAGGCTTGATTGTTCGCAAACGGCTCGTTTATATTAAAGGAGTTGAGTTCAAGCTTGAACTTAGATTTTGCTTAACAAATTGAACACAAATACAGATTTGGAGCTCGAATATTATCCAACAAACATGAGTATTGCTCGGATAGCTCAATGAATAGAGTTCACAAGAGATACTTGGTTCGACTCGATTCGTTTATAGCTCTAGCAATTACCACTTTTGAACCATTTTTTTCTATATCTCAAGATAAAAGAACAACCGATGAAGTGTAAAACAATACTATGCACTATTTGTGAAGCACTTCTGCAGTGGTTGAAAAATCAAAATCTTGGAGCTTCAGGACCTCTGAACATTAGTTCAATTATCCAATAGGGGAAAAAAATTGCATCCTCAGTCTAAAAAAACCTTAGGCTGAAACATGTAATCCAAATTTGTTTTCGTCCCAAATTAATGGCAGCAATTCCAATGAGGTATGAGTTTTTATAGTTGAGATCATCTACGTCCTTGCTGCAAATTTGGAACACACATTTAGAGGTTACTTGCCAAGAGATATAGTCTTATTAATTATTGTCATGAGGGGTACAAAGCTTCATCTTATTTCATATCATATCATATCATAATGAAGCTCATAAATCATTCTTTTTCGATTAATGTAACATCAATAGAAGGACAACTGCTATTCCTATTGTGCTTAATTAGTTATGCAGATGTTGGAGGTGGTGAGAATTGATTTGGTGGTTGTGAAGGCGGGAATGGTGGTGGTGGTGGTGGTGGAGTTGGTAAAGATCCATTTTGTCTTCATTTTCTGATGCTTTAGCCATATCAGACCACCCTCTAGATGGATTTCGAGTTAGTTCGAGCAAGGACTCCCTAACATGATCTGCCTGGAGCATTTCACTGTCCTTTCTCTGAAATCATAAGAAGTAAGAAGGCAACGATTACTTTCATCCACTTATTCATGGTTAGACAAATTAATCAATTCAATCCAGAGGAAGCATATACAATTACCTCCACTTTAAAGATGTATGACACTAGGCATGTGTGTCTGGTTGCATTTACATTGTTGACTTCCAAACCAATTGAATTCAAGGCTTCCATCAACCTAACAAATCCACCTGGTTTATGCTCACAAAATACCTTGACAAAGAACTCATTCCCATCCAGTTGTGTAACTTCCACTTGTGGCTACAAATGTGAACTATGCATCATGATGAAAGAAAAATTGGACAACAAAAAATCAGCACTATAATTGAGTATAGAAGTGGTTATACCTCCATTTGCTGCACCTTATCATCAATATTCTCCGGTTCCTGACTTGACAGATCCGTGCCACCATTACCTGATATTCTCTTATGATTTCCATTTGAGGTAGTTTCATGCTCAGATTTATATACTCCAAAGTTCATCCCATTTCCCTGAAACACATTTGGTGGGAGAATGTTTGGATTATTGGTTATTCCAGAGTTCCTCGGATCCTCATCGTCTGAGTTCTCTTCAAGCTCATCCTGGAGATCTTTTACTTGCTTCTGTAATTCCTTCACATACTCAATTGCATCCCCAAGTATGGAAGCTCTATCCAACTGAAAGACATTTCAAGTCATAGATAAGAAACTAATCATGGTTATTGATTTTAGGCTCATTACTATAGCCTGATATTGTTACCTTTGAAATTTTAGGGACCAAGGCACGGAGGGCGTAGAGCCTATCATTAAGCTTCTTTCTACGCTTCCTCTCAGCCATAAGATTTTTGGATTGCCCCTTTTCTGTTCTCCTTCTATACTTGGCATCATCCTCATCATCATTTGGATCACTGTCAGAGACTGAATTAGAAGGACCATTCTCCTGTTTGTAAGAATCATTTTCATTACCTTGATCTTCCTTGTTAGGTAAGGGTTCCATCATTTGCATAAGCATGTTTCCTGATTGGCTCATCATGTGCTTCTGCAATGCTGCCTCCATATCCTGGATTCCATTTTCCATGGAAGATGTAAAAGTATTCAATTCATGTGTTCCCTCATAGAACATCGTATCATTCTTGCTTCCAGCATTATCCGAAATATAACTAAAGGCTTGCGCGATATTCAATGGAGAATGGTTCAAGTGTATTTGATCCATGGATACATCAGAAGGCAGCTCCAGGGTTTGTTTCCCCGTAGAGGGATTAACTGGGGAACTGAAAATTTTGCATGAGGCCTTTCCGTCACTTCCTTCAACTGCATGAAGCCCATCCACATTTGCTGAGAAGCTTGAGTGAATTGTGTCTGCATGAATGAATATGGACTGCTGCTCCAAAGAGATGTTGCACTGAGCCGTAATAAATTCAATAATTTCTTGATCCTCAGGTACCTGTAGCAGAAATATGAGAAATACACCAGAAAGTACATTCAACAGGAACCAAAATTTCATATCTATAGTTGCATATATTTATTAGTTATCAGAGGCAAAATCAGTCCTGATGAAATAGAAATAGGCTTCTCTAAATCACATGAAGAGGGAAGAAATTAGACAAAAGAGTTTACCTGCTTAGCAACATAAAACTCAACCAGTCCACCAGGTACCGGAGTCAAAACTCTCGTTCCCATTGAATTCTGTAGTCACGTGACATAAAAGAACAGGTTATTCTAGCATTGCATAGGAGGCTGCTTAATTATGGGAAGTTTGGTACTCACGAAAACTCATTCTGAGGACTAAATCTTACTCCAGAAAGGGACGAATCCACGTTAGGGGAGAAGTTCAACCATCTGGCCTGGTTAGACATCAAAGTCTCTCCATACATGCTGCAAAAATTGGCCATTATGATCCAATGATTCAAAGAATCATATAGATGGAATATGAAAATCAAGTTCCATAGGAGGCTTACCCGCAGCCAGAATCCAGCGGAATTGAAGAAGGTAGCTGTGCTAGCAAATCGCAGGCTTTGGTTCTTGGATGCTGATAGATGACATCTCTGCAAGGAAGGGAAGGAGAAAGAGGGAAAAGTTCTTCACCACTATGGATATTCTCAGTTCCAGCACAGCAGCAGTCCACCAACTCAAGAGACCTGTAACAAACTAAATTTTGAGTATAGGAAGGACTATTCATTATGCATGGCATAGATTACAATGCATGCTACCTTTGATCTTCAGCCAACCTCCAAATGGCAAAGTAATCCCAACTTTTCAAGCCCAATATCGGCCTCAACCGTTCTGTGAAGTTCTGGACTAGGTTCATATTTCCTATCATATAACATCCGAGCATGCGTAGTAAGTACTATTTGCTTAGATAATCAATACAGATTGGAAATAGGAATTGGTCAGAGAATCAGAAGATTATGTCATTTTCATTATGTTTCAAAGCACCTGTCCAAGTAGACTGCTTTGTCTTGCTTAAATTGTCTTTGGCACTACTACTTTTGACTGAACAACAAAGGGAAGACACAAGAAGAAAAGAGCAAGATATCAATATGAAGCATAAAACACAGCACCACAAGCCCATAAATTTTCAGTTGAAAGCGATGTCTAACTGATGCATTATCCCAGATACCATCATCATTCCAAGAATCCCATCTCAGCAAATGCAGAAAAAGATACTTTCTGTCTACTTAATATCGGAGTTTATGATTTGGAGAACCATGCATGGAAGCAAAGTGATCACTTGTCTCCTTGTAATTGACAGTTTCCTTTCTCCTTTTCCTTTAAATGTAGAAATATAGTTGGCTGCTGTTATATTGGTAGGTAAGCAGCAGCTGATGCATGACAAAGAGGGAAACTTGGGTTCGTTACAACTTATAACATTTGAAAGAAGTTCCCAAAACACAAAGTATATGACATAATCAAATACAGTTATGGCCTTTTGCATGATTTTCTTTTAATTGATGGTGTATATGTTGGTTTATTATAGTGTACAAAATTGTTAAAAACTGCTATCATTACTCCATTGGAATATTTACCATTTGCTGGGATGATGGCAGGGACATACTGCATGAGCTATGATGGCGTACAAGCCCTAACTACCTTGAAAGTTTTTCATTTGTTTGAGTTTGGCACTCTCTCACACCTCAGCTTGTGCATGCCGGAAATCAGGAATTGAAACTCTTGCCTCCCTGATGAAAGAAAATCAGTTCAGACTCAAGATGAAAGTTTTTTTTTTTTTTTTCAAATACAAAACTAAAATAAGACTTAGGCATTTGCATCCTTGCATGGAGCAGAATGTGAAACTAGAAAACACTTTTTTTTTTTTACCTTTTTACCTTTTTGCCTTTTGCTTTTGGGGTCTTCTCTACTTAAACTCGTGGACCGTGACCTCTAATTTCCTGACAATGGACACATAAATTGAGACGCGGGGCTGGAGCGGTTGTCAGAAGGTGTAATACCATTTGTATATGGTGTAACATCATTTGTACAAGGTGTAACAATTGAACAACAGTGAGTAAAATAAAACAACATTTTTGTGAGTTCCACACGACGTGAAAATCGAATTACAAGACGTGATTTGAGCTGCACAAATTTTTTAGGCTTCATCCAGGCCATGAACTGCCTGGAACGGTTGTCAAGGCCCCTCGTCCCATAAGTTGTTGCCGACAACCATCCCAAAAGGTTCATGGCCCAGATTCTGTCAATAATGCAAAAATTCAAAAGATAGAGACTAAAAAAAGTCACGTTACTTTTATTCAACTGAAATATACAGTCTGACATGAGAAATAATTAAATATAACATTTCTATAAGAACTCTTACATGGTTTAAAAACGGTTGCACCAATAATTTTGCCTGTCCTTCTATCTTATTTAAACTCATTGTCATATGGCATTAGATTATTGATATTTTTACCTAAAGTTATAGACTATATGTAGTAAAATCATCTAAAACTAGCAGGAACTGCATGACTTGAACTAGAGGTGTCAAAATGGGTGACTTGGGCGGGTTTGGGTTGGGTAAAATGGATAATGGGTATAAGTGAGTCAACTCATTTTTACCCATTTAATTAGATGGGTATAAATGGGTAAGTCAAAAAATGAATTGGGTAACCCAATTACCCATTTATAACTCATTTATTTTAACTTTTTGCAAACTCATTTAAATCCATTTTTGCAAACTAAGTTATCAATTTATACCACTCTTTGTACCCATCATTAGTTTTAAATATTTACTTATAATGTTCAATAAACTTAATTACCAATTTTTTTCATTTATACTCTATGTCACAAAATTACCTATTATTTAATAATTGAATAATACGAATATAAAAATTTGAATTAAGTACTATAAAAATTAATATAAAAACTTAATCCAAAAATTTTGAACCCCTAACATTTTTTTCATATATAAATTTAAAATTTCATTTTATAAAGATAAGAAAATAGGCTAAAATTTATCATAAATTGGTAATGCTAAAAAATGAGTAAGTTAACAAACTAAGAAAAAATAAAATAATAAGATAAAACCAACAAATAATAATAATAATAATAATGTTAACATCATGACAAAATGAAAAATTTGAAAAAAAAAAAGGGTAGGGGAAAAGAAGAGACTTGGGGGAAGAGAATTTTAAATAGGTTAATTGGGTTTGATGGGTTATCCAATAATACCCATTTATTAAATGGGTATTAAATGGGTATTATTGGGTAACCCATTTATATCCATATACAAAAATTTAAGCTACCCATACCCATCTATTCATGGACGGGTATGGATAAATCTAGTTAAGTGGGTTGATTTGCCACCTCTAACTTGAACCCACGAAATTGGGCTCAGTAGTAAAATATTGTTTTTGTTATACTTTTTTATCACTAAGTTACCCCAGAATAAAGAAACATTTATCTTACTGCTAAGACAACGCTTGATGGTATACATCTAATTACATTTTAAAACGTTTACTGAATATTGCTTAAGTTGGTATCTCTTCTTCTAAAGCCTATTAATTCAACTTTGCAGCCAAACTTGCAACTACTAGGTTTTGCCCAAGACAAAATTTTCTTTCTGGCATAACCAAAACGATCCTCCCAAGGAAAAAAACATTCCCATAATTTTGCATGCATAGTCGTGTTATATAAGCTCCAACTCCGATAACATAGGATTAAGATAACCTTCATGGTAGAAATTTATAATGGATTAGTTAGAGAAAATGCATATTCTGATAGCAATATTTGGATCACAGAATCAAGGGATTTGAACCTTCCTGCACTACAAAACAAAATTGCTAAGGTGGTCTATGGCTAGATCACCAAATTTGTGGGATGCCCTGCTGAGACAAAAGTTATTTCTTATTATAGATGATGGTGATTTTACATCATTTCTACTTCATGTCGACCACCACGAGTCATGCAAATATACATGTATCCTTATACTATATAAGAATGAGTTTAGGTCAAAGAATGACTTTGAATTTCAACCGTAAGAGTAGGGGCATTTTAGGATTATAATGTTATTTTGAGTGTAGTTATAACGCTGGGTACTACTTAAGATAGCATGTGTATTTTTATATTTACTGAAACGTTCTTGTGATTTGTTCAAAGGTTTGGGTATTTTAGGAATGTGTGATTATGTGGTTGTCTTTTCTACAATGGGTATAAACCATGATAGCTTCTTTATTGGTGTAATTACTTAAATATCCTTATAGAGGCATTGATTGGCTTGTGTTAATTAAATTATAAATAGTATCAATTATTACCATTGCTTTACTATTATAACTCGAAGACATTCAAATGCCATTTTCATCTCAATTAAAGCGTTTATTAAGGAATTTATGACTAAGTATCAGTTTCATCTTCGTTTCTTCAAATGTGCTCTCCTTCACATTCTTCCGTTATGTTCCTTTCATCTTCAAGTAAATACTTATTTGTACTGCCATTGTACTCTATATTTCAATATGGTTTTATGCTGAAACTATTTTTGGTGGTTTAGTTTGAGGTGAGCTTTTATTATTTTTTTTTATGGTATGATTTGCTTGTAAAATCATAGTTTCTATTGTGAGTTAAATGCTTCTATTCTGAAATTAGATCCTCTGTTAGCGTAATTTAGTGTTAATATTATTGCTTCCCACAAATTTGGTTGTTGTGTACAATTTAAACGGTGTGATTTTGTTGAAATAGGTTTGGAGCAACTATGAGAAAAAAGTTTTTGCAGGGAGTATTTGGAACAAGGTAAGCCAAAAAAACTACTGCAATTGATGCATTATGGTGTGGTTTATACTGCAATTGATTTTTCTACTGCAATTGAATTTTTTGAATGTTGTGATTTCTTATCTAATTGTTTGCTTTGGTAATAAGGTGATTCTTACGCAATTGATTTTGGTGATAGTTAGATTCCGAGTCATTTTGAATTGGTAGTTAATACTTTGTCCTACTGATTTGAGTTTGTATCAAAGTTTATTCTTTTATGTATTCTTTTGTACATTTGCTTAAGCTATTCATCAAAGTACTTGACTTGAATGTGGATGATTAGAAGGTGGAAACCAATAAAGAATAACTACCAATAAGAATTGAAATTCCAAGTAAATCTACCTCTAATAATCAAACAAGTAGTTGGCTAAAGTCCTCTCCCTCTTAGTTGCAATTTCACACTGATGATCAAATTCTGAACGTTGTAATCATGTTGTCCCGTGGACCATTAAGTACATTTGGAATGCTCCTAACTTTTGGGAACTTGGTGGAGCTCCTATTACTTTAGATTGTCTGTTTAGACTGTTAAATCATTGCCATGCACACAATTTTCTCATGATTATTTTTCTGTTCAGTTCTTTTCCTTAGTTTCCTGTTTGGAGATGAAAGTTCCTATAGACATTTAAACAACAATATAATTTATTCTTCTGCCTTTATGACTTCATAAGTGCATTTTTTATGTAACATTTGTCCAGGAAATGAGTTTCCTGAAGATGATAAAATACGAAGACTCATGCTTTATACTGGTGCTAAACACGTTTTACATAAGGTTTCAAATTCTAACTTCTTTAGTGCTGAACAATGAATTCTAACTTCTTTGTCGTATTTGATGATTATTTCTTATTAAAATGTACTATTATTTGTTTGTTGGTAGTAATAGCTTGCGAACCTTGATTTTCACCGGTATGATTTGATTCTATTCTTAGTATCATTTTGTTGTGTACAAGAATCAGGTAGTACCATCCAATGTCATCTATTGTTAAACACAAGCACTTCTATGTATTATTTCTTCCTGTTAAAATACATTTTTTTCCCGTCTGGATAGTCTTGTGCTTCTCATTTCTAAGCTGGGGATGTTCCTCTTCTGTTTGCTCAGAATCTGCAGGAAGTTGCAATAGTCAAGTTTCATTGTTCATTGTCTGATTCATAATAGCGAAAGTGAACGTTTTGCTCTGAGAGAAGGGAAATAATGATTTGGACAAATTAAAACTGAGATTTTAATCTAAAAATATATCTAGCAATTTTGCAGTTCTCAACCTATCTACAAGATAACAAAGACAATGCAAGGAAAGCTACTACTACTACAACAGACAACTACCATGTTCGATAGAAGTTAAATGCAACAGCCTACTACTTTACTTTCATGTAAATATGAGTACCCGTTAGGGAATGAAATTCATGGATTCCATTTTTACTCAATCTTCCATTCTTACGAAGTTTAATATATAGTTATCCTTAATCTTTTCATGGTTATCTTTCTATTATTAAAAATTAGTTTTCCACACTGTTACATCAAATAAAAAATTAAAAACTATTTTATACCATATGCACCAAACTCCCGCGCTATCTTCCTCTAGTAATGCTAAGAAAGGCAGGATTTCCAAAGGGGAAAAAATATTCCCCAGCAAAAAGAGAGATTAGTGAAAGCAAAAGAGCCTATTCTGCTCCTCGTGACCAAAGGAGCTGAAAACAAAAAGGATTACATTGCTGAGAACTTAGAGCTGTCGCGAGTCCTCTCCCATCTCTGGCAGCTTTCGCAAGCATTCTGGCGGAACTGGATTTTGTTCCCAACTGTTAAAACAGTGCTGCTTTGCCCAAAAGTCTATTGACTAAAGACTGAGCAAACCAAGTGGTTTATTTACTTAACTGCCCCTCAAGCCTCTGAATTGCAGCACCAACACCGGTCTTTCCTCCTGTAGGATCACTCTTATCATAAGTAGTAGCCAGTTTCTCTTCATTTGCTTTTTCTACAAGCTTCAAATGAAGCCAACCTGCAGTAAAATGGTTCATTAGACTTTTAGTTGTGTTATTCCCCACAAACATCTGTCGACCTTTTCCAACTGACTTTCCTCTTAATACAACATTAAGATCCGAATCTGAAACTTTAATAAGGGTGGACCAATAACATCAGAAGTTGAAACAAGGAAGTTGTAAAGTCAAGCAAAAGAAAAGAAAGTTCCATAATGCCACACAACTAAACTTAGCTCGCTCAAACATTTGTGCATGACATGCGTGCAATAGCATTGAAGAGCATAATTTGGTAGCTATAAGTTTGAATGAGAATCAAGCTAATTTGGCAGCTAAAGTTTCATGATCACAAGAAGATTCCTGTAAAATACGTTTGAAGCTTCTTAATCACTAGATATGGGAGACAAATGTCCATGAGTGACAAACTTAAGTCTTATTCAGGGATCAAGTTCTTAGGCCTCAATATACTTTGCCTCCTTTGACTTCAATTCTGTTCATGTATGCAGAGGTAGGGGTTGGATTGGGGGAGAAGGGTCGAGAGGAGGCTTGCTAATTATTCCTGATCCTTCATTTGTAGCGGAAAATTAATATCCCAAATTGACAGACTGAAGAAACATCAGAAACAAAAACCATAGCTAAAAAACAAAATGAGAAATTGAAGGAGAAACTTTTTGTCAATCAATTTACGGCAACAGGTGTGATGATACTGAATTTTCCATAGCTGACAAAATGAAGAATGAGAGGAAGAAAGATTTATGACACCCTTCATAAACTAGAAAGCAGATTTGATGGTGAAACAGTCAAGGTTAATTATATTACCAAGAGGGAAACAAACTGCTGCACCCAAAGCTGATCCCAGCATCACGTTCCTTACACGCCAAAGGAGTGATCCTGGCACTACAAACAGAAGGAATGCATGAATTTTAGTAGACAAATAATAATTTCTGTTGCTATAAGGTGTAAATGGATAAAACCAGCCTTCGTGTTATGCACCCCTAAGGTGACTATCAAGAAAGAGAAAGACATAAACACAGAGAGATAAAGGGGTTCTTACTAATTAGACCAAAGGTTGCAGCAGTAGCAGAACCAGCTCCCACAACGTTATAAACATCACGCACCCCTCGTTTTTCAGTAAGTAGATTTTGTAAGCTGTAAAAAGCAGCAGTAAACATCCCAAGGCGAACTCCACCAACTATAGAGCCCCGAGTAACTCGGATAAATCTTTTCTCCATAGCATCTCGCATCAGTCGATACTGCTCACGTTTATCTGGTGTGCTTCCCATCTTCAACATTACTTCAGCATCTTTACTCTGGGTACAACAAGACAAAAATGTCTTAAAATTTAAAGTTTATAACAGAAAGTATGAAAAGTCCAACTAAATCACATCTTATAGAAGTATCTAATGAGCAATACTTGTTCAAAAATTACCAGAAAAATAATTAAATGGCTATACACCATCAGATTTGTAATGGAGATATAAACTAAGCTATGATAATGCAAGATATAAAATTGCACTAATTTTCAAAGCTGACCAACATTGCTCATCTGCAAATTACTCTGATGAAGTAAAACAGAAAAGAAAAAAAAAAAATCATATTCTATTTCAGATTATAGTTGACAGAACACAATATATTTGTTTGCTAAAATAGCTGGATTATACTATCTTGGTAAAAGTCACTCCCTTCCATGAAATTCCAAGACTTTAACTTCATCATCTGGCAGTCCTGAATGTGAAAATATGGTTGTACAAAAATTTCTCCAAAAAAAAAATTTCTTTTCTCATTGTCAAAGACACTAAACATGTTTTTGACTCGACAAGAATGGCACAAGGCATAAATGTGATCCTACAATGAGATAAATGCTCACAAAATTCAAGAGATCATAAAGCTATCCATTTCTAGGAAAATCAAAAACTGACCCTAAACAACCAAAATAAATGCCTGTTCTCTATCCAGAACTGAATCAGACAGCAGGCCAGACAGGATATATACCTTCAGCAAATGGTGTGAAGCTTAAATATTCTCATGCAACAAGATGAAATAATAAACATATATCCTGAAGCATACTTACAGAAGAAGCAGCTGCCTCCTTGCTACCCCCATATAACATGCCAGCAAATATTCCAATGACAGTTGCCGTACCCCAGTTGACTGTTCCAGCCATCTTTCTAGTTTCCTTTCAAGAGGGGCAAAAAAAAAATAGAAAAGAGTTATTCTACTAATACACAATTTTGTCTCCCTTGTCATCATCAACCTGCAGTGTCATTCGACGCTACAATCATTGTATATTTCACAGTATCAATACAGTTAGTACAAAACTACAGCAAAATCATGTTATGACTTGTCTTAAACAGGTTTTTCTACCGGTACAACAACGTATTGCACTATAAAACGAATATTTAGGCCCTCTCCCCCTCCCTCCAAAACCACCCCAAAAAAACACACACACACACATACACACGGGGTAGCTGCTACTTCATCAAGTCCAAAACTTGGGAAATTAGAATTTGTTTCATCACTTTGCCAATGCTTAATACTAATCCACTAATCATGGCTATAATTCTCAGTCCAATACTACTTTTTCAATTCTAAAATTACATACATCGGTTTTATACTCGTTAGATCATATTTTAAATATAAAGAGGATTCTCAATATGCTTGTGACAGGGTTTTTCGTTCTTTTTCCTTTTCTTTTCCCTTTCTCAGACACTAAGAAAATCAAAATGAGATGCACGAGAATCATACTCTCTCCTTAACTACTCCATCCGCAAAAGAATATACAGTAATTACCAACTAGCAAAAATATTACTAAAATTGAACCACAGTCGAAATAACAATTTCCTTTACGATTAATTGCATCCAAACCTGATCATTTCCGCACAAAATCCCAACTTCTTCTATTCACTATAGCGTATACGAGTTGGGAATGAAGGAAAAAGTTCCACAAAAATTCAACGGTAAATGGAAATGACGATAAAAAAACTACACAAATACCCAGAAAATGGAATGGAAAAATAAAAAATTGAGTGGCAAATGCTTACTTTTGAAGCAGTTTCCTGTGGTGGTTTTTCAGGGGTGTCCATAATGATGAAACCCTAATATCTCAATCAATTTGTTGGGAGGTGGGGAGAGCTGTGCAGGTTCTTCAGCGACCGATTGAGGCGACGGCCGGTGGACTAACGTCTGAATTTCCAAGCGTCGCCGGTTTGAAGGAGGAGGGGCAAGTGGCTCCGCCTCTAGACTGTAGGCAGTAGTAGTTTCGAGTGTGTGGAAAACGGTAACGGGTCGGTTGGAACCAGGCTCCACCCGAGCTAAATCGGGTAATAATTAGATCCATCGGTTAGCTACCGGGTAATCCTAAAAGGTATAAAAAGGGGAGTTGGCTTATGAATATGAGCAGCAGTAATGGTAATGGTCCCCTATGGGCACCATGACTAGGTGGCTAAATTTGGAATTTCACCTTAACATGTTAGTATTGTACAGATTGAGTTGAGTTAGTGGAACTAGGGCTGCAAACGAGTCGAGTCGAGTCGAGTTTTGAGCTAATCGAGCCGAGCCTAAACTAAATTTTACCAAGCTCGAGCTCGACGAGCCGGCAAATTTCAAGCTCGAGCTCGACTCAAATCAAGTCGAGCCGAGCTCGAGCTCAAAAAAAAATAAAAAATAATTATTTTATTTTAAAAAAATAAATAAAATAATATTTTTTTCTTAATAAATAATAAAATATTAAGGATATATACGTAATTTTACTATGAAAATAAAAAATAAAAAATATATATAATATACATATTTTTATTATTTAATAAAAATAATATATATATATATATATATATATATATATACCCAAACTCGTGAGCCGGCTCGCGAGCTAACGAGCTTAATATTCTGAGCTCGAGCTCGAGCTCGAGTTTGACTCGAGCTCGACTCGAGCCGCTCGCGAGCGGTTCGATTCGTTTGCAGCCCTAAGTGAAACATTGCTCTTGTTGCCTTACTACGTGGAAGCAATTGGAGGCTGGTGAAGTTGCGTATCTGTCTAAAATGCTCCAAATGCAAATTTAGTGTTTTTTGTCGTGGCAATCTCTTCTTCCCACCTATGTTTAAAACCATGTAGCCCACCTATGTTTTGCATAGAAGTATCAAAATAGGTGTTTTGGGCGGATTTGGATTGGTTAAAATGAGTAATGAGTATAAATAAGTCAATCCATTAATTAGATGGATATAAATGGATATGTTAAAAAATGAATTAGGTAACCCAATTACCCATTTATAATCCATTTATTTTAATTTTTGTAAACTCATTTAAATTCATTTTTGCAAACTAACTTATCAATTTATACTACCCTTTGCATCCATCATTAGTTTTAAATATTTACGCATAATGTTCAATAAGCCAATTATAAATTTTTTTTCCATCCGTACTCTATATCACAAAATTACATACTATTTAATAATTGAACAATAAGAATATAAAATTTTGAATTAAGTACTATAAAAGTTAATAGAAAAACTTAATCCAAAAATTTGGAACCCCTAGCATTTTTTTCGTGTGTAAATTTAAAATCTTATTTTAAAAAGGTAGGAAAAGAGGCTAAAACTTGTCATAAATTGGTAATGCTAAAAATGAGCAAGTTAACAAACTAAGATAAAATAAAATAATAAATAAAACCAACAAATAATAATAATAATGAAACAAAAGTAGTTAACATCGTGACAAAATGAAGAATTTGAAAAAAAAATGCGTGGGGGAAGACAATACTAAATAGATTAATTAAATTTGATGGGTTATCCAATAATACCGATTTATAAATGGATATTATTGGGTAATCTATTTATACCCATATGCAAAAATTTAAGATACCCATATCCATTTATTCATGAGCATGTATGAATAAATTTAGTTAAATTGGTTTGTTTGTCACTTATAATTTTGCAATAGCTATTGACATTTGTTTTCTATCATGCAACCATCTACTTTTGCTAAGGTAAATAGTGCTTTTGTCTACGGCTCTTCGTTTGAGCTTTCTATCCTATAATAATCAACTTTTGATAACGTACAGACTACCACAAATCAATGTACCTAAGTATTCTAAACTCCACTCTTCCATCATCAAATTCGCTCACACCCACTCTTAACTCTAACACCCAACTAACAACTTTATAAAAAATTGGGCGCCCTCATGCATCTCATGAAGCACAAACAAACTAGTAATTAATAAACGCCCAAAACGGACCCTGATGGAACCGAATATTTGATGATTAACATTAATATTGTTTTTTTTAGTATTTTTTACGACAAAATTATCGAATAAATCTTTTATATACTAACACTGTACATATAAACGAGAATAGATGCATATAATGTATGTAAATTTTAATATTTAAAATTTAAATTCAAATAATATGATATACATTCATTCAACTCCATCAATGTATACAAAATTATTTTATTATTTTAATAACTTGAAATTACATATAAGTTTGACTTATTTTATCTTTTGTACCAAATTTGCTTGATTTTTGTAGAGTCAAGTCTAAATTTAAAAGTAATTATTAGTGTTAAAGTTTGTCAGTGTATAACTTGATTTTTTAAAATATTTAACTTGATAATTCTTAACAATTCTAATATTAAGTAAGTCGATTCATCTTTCGGGTTTCAGCCCTATCATTATTCAATTAAAGCAAAACTCACAATCCTTTTCTCAATAAAATTTTTTTTCCGTCCTTAGTTATGTACACATCATTTAGGATTTCATTTACATGGTCAAATTGCTTAGCAAAGTAGTTGTTAAAATTGCGAAGTATTTGTGTAATAAAAAATTATTAAGTGCAAGAGATGCTAAGATCTAATCAACAAAAAAAAAAAACATTGGGTGCCACATTACCAGAGCTTTAACATTTATACTTCTTTCTTCTAGGATGAAATAAAGTAAGTTACTAGTAGATTAGCAAAGTGCACTGGTCTTAGAAGTTTGTGATCAAAACTATCCTCCCTCTTAAATTGTTCATGTGCTGGAGTTCAGACTCTTCCTGCAATCATAGACACTAGTGATAGTTATTTTAGGAGTAAAAAACCCGAGAAGCCCCTAAATTATCATCATTATCTACTTTTGGCCCCTGATCTATTTTTTGTCTCTAATTAGCCCTTGAACAATTAAAAGTGCATAGTTTAAGGATTTCTGGCCATTTTAGACATAAATCCAGATGGAATCGAAGGGCATTTTTGTCCAACATTAATCAAAGCATTGAGAGCAGGAGTAGAAATTCCAAAAAAAAAAAAAGAAAACCATTCATTTTCCTTAAACTCTTTGTCAAATTTCTCCATAAAATTTCCAAATTCATTGATTTCATACTTGAGAGGGACATGGAAAGTCTGATGAAACTTTGGCCACTAGGGTATGAAATCAGTGAATTTAGAAATTTTGTAGAGAAATTTGATGAAGATCCAAGGAAAATGAAGGATTTTTTCTTTCCAGGGTTTCTACTCCTACTCTCGATACTTTTTATTAAATTCTCAATGATTTTGATTATGATCGGACAAAAATGCCCTTGGATTCTAGTAGAATTTAGGTTTAAAATGACCAAAAGTGTTTAAAGTATACACTTTTAATTGTTCAGGGCCAATCGGAGACAAAAAAATAGATCAGGGTAAAAAATGGACAATGATGATAATTTATGGGCTCCCCAAATTTTTTACTCTTATTTTAGTGATGGAACCTGCTTCAATTTTCTTTCTTGGATGTAATTCCTTTTTTCTCCCTCTCAGATTCTCTGCTTCCTGGTGCACACACATGTTAGCCTCTCTGCTGTAGAATACTACTAAGTAGTAATTGTGGAATTTCATCTTCAATGAAATCGAAAAGTGTTGTTGGACCACCTGCAACCTGGAGTAACAACAATAATAATGTCAATAGCATGTCAATATATATTTTTTTACCATAAAGCAACCAGCAGCATCATATCCTTCAAAATTTTTATTATCAAAAAGCATATTAAAGCGAGCTTACAAGCTCAAAAGTCAGCCAAATCTTCTGAAAGAAACCACAATCTTCTCCTCATAAAGCAACTTAAAAGTTAAAACCTGTATACAAATCAATCAAATTCTTCACCCCCAACATGTGAATATGAATAAGGTTCTAAACTCTTCAGCTTAAGCAAAGAATCATTGCTTCCTCTAATATCCTTTTTCCTTTCACTAAGCAGATTAAACTAACAGTATCTTCTCCTATACAGTCTTCCTTTTTTCCCGTCAGGAATCAACAACTCTCATCTCTGTCAATATCAAGAGTTTCATCCATGGCTTGCCTCCTCATGTTCATTCTGTTAGTACTATTTCAGGCAATAATCCCAGTAGTTCTCAGCCATGGCAATGCTCAGACATGTAGATCTTATTGTGGGAACCTAACAGTTGACTACCCTTTTGCAACTCAATCAGGTTGTGGCCATCCAGGCTTCCGCGACCTCTTATTCTGCATCAATGATGTACTTATGTTTCACATCAGCTCAGGATCATATCGCGTTTTAGACATCGATTATGCTTACCAATCTCTCACATTACACGATCCTCACATGTCGACCTGTGACTCAATCGTGCTAGGAGGCCGAGGCAACGGCTTTGTAGTCGAGCAGTGGCGATCCCCATTCTTAAATCCTACTACAGATAATGTGTTCTTGCTGATAGAATGCTCACCCGAGTCACCATTGTTTGAAGGTTTTCCAGGGAAGCACTTGCCATGTGGAAATGTTTCAGGGATGGGATGTGAGGAGTATTATAGCTGTCCTGCCTGGGACATAATCGGGCCTAAACGGGTTGGCCCGGTGTATGGATCGGGTCCTCCCGAGTGTTGTGCAGTGTCATTTGAGGCTATTAAAGCTGTGAATCTTACAAAACTTGGTTGCCAGGGGTATAGCAGTGCTTATAGTCTAGCACCCCTGAGACTTTCAGGGCCTGATGGATGGTCCTATGGGATCAGAGTGAAGTATTCTATACAAGGGAATGAAGCCTTCTGCAAAGCATGTGAGGCCACAGGTGGGACTTGTGGATTTGACATTGATGGCAATAGTGATTTGTGCATGTGTGGAAGCTGGAATTCCACCTCAAATTGTGATTCAGGTATGATTTTTATGGTCTAAATGGAAACTTTTTTCAACTTGGTTTGATTTCCAACATCAAAGACTAGTAAGGGTTTCTTTGATGTAGCCTGCATCATGATTAGACTTGTTGGTCATTCAATTTCTGGTGGTGTTTTGGTTAAAGGTCTTTGTTCTTAGCAATTGAATTCTTGTGCAATGCAGTCCACTCAACATCCAACAGAATAAGATGGACTTTCATGGATGCATTAGCAGGTATGGTCTAAATTTCCATTAGGTGACTACCATTTTCTGTTTTCATTTCAGATTTAAGACAAAGATCTAATTGGCATGTCATTCATATTTAGAAACTTGTAGGAAGGAAGGAGTTTTTAAGTGGAAATTCCATCTTTGGGTTAAACTGCACCTTTTGTGGTCTCCACAATATATAATTGTCAGAAAGTAGTGCATAACTCCTCATGAGGTCTATTTGTTATACAATACATCGAATTAGAAACTCCTACAAATGGAATTTCCCCTTTCTAAGAAATATGAGAGGTCTGCACCAAATATAAATGTTTTAGATATTGGAGCTAAATAATCTATAAACGGCATTCAATTGGCTTTAGTTTTCGCTTTTTGGGCTTTTTATTTATTTATCTTTTGTCTACTAGGATAGGTGTGGAATTTAAGAAGTGCGAAGGGAAAAGGGAGATTAACCTTAGTTACTAGACTAAGATCAAAGAACTTTAGTTTAATAGAAGTTTTAATCTAGTGATTAAAGTTGAAACTTACCTTAACTGTTTCGAAATTAAACTGGCGTCTTTTCTTTGACATAATTTTGGGACTCAAACATTTGAAGAAACATGTATAAGACACTTTTAGAATTCTATGAGAAAAAGTCCTAGAAATTATGCTGGTTTGTTTGTATTTGCTAGTTATTCTTAAAAATTCTCAATGTCATGCCAAAAAGAAAAATGAAATTTAAACGTGTTTGGATTGTCCATTATTTCACTTTATTTACACCTTATTTACACACACTGATTTACTTGCATCATTAACATCATATCAAAAAAGTGCTACAGTAGTTGTTTACAAAATTATCTCAAATAATTTACAATCCAAACACAAATGAGACTTGAAGGGATTAAGATGCTAATTGTACTTGTATCAATAATTTAAGGGATTCTAATGGAACAAAATGCTGGTTCTACTATTATTCTTGTCACTGGTTATTAAAAGTATTTGACATTCCACCCAATTAACACCCCCAATATTTTTGCAGGCCTCTTGATGACTGAGATTATTTGGAGAAATCTCCCCAGCCTTCAGTAAGAGAGATTAAAAAAAAAAAAAACTTTTTGGGCAAGAAATGCTGAGTATAATTATGCCTTCTAGTGTAATAGTAACCAAAAAAAAAAAAAAAAGGAAATTTTGTTTTTACTTGTGATATGCCAGCATCCCCATTTTCACAGCTCAGTGTATAATATATTGATCAACAAGGGAGAGGCTTTTGTGAATCAAATGAAAAAGGGGAAAATTTATGCATATCTTGAGATCTTAATTTCCTGTAAAAGAGAAGAGAACTTGCATTTTGACTATTGAGAAATGAAAGCCAAAGAAAGGATAGGCTTTTGCATCTCTAGGAATCAACACCTTAATTTTGTGAAGCTCACTGTCAATATGTCCTTCTACCCGTTAACATCTATTTCTTATTATTTTATATCATTTCAACTTAGTTAATAAATCTTAATTTTTATTGGCAACTGTGAATTACAGTTATAGACCCCAAAAACAAGTAACATTTCACCTTGTGTACCATTCAAAAGGGGCAAAATATTTAGGTGACAATTATTCAACTATCAAAATTATGAAAATTCAATTATTAAATTTGAAAACCTTCAACCAAGAATTAAAAGAGTTTCAATGTATAACATTCCTTCAAATTGGCATGGAATATCATTTCTATCGTTGTTGCAACATATTTTTTCCAGCTGCTATGTTAAAGGGGAAAAAAATAATCTAATGCATAAAAATAAACAATAGAGTAACTAAAGTATATGGGATTAATGTGTTGATTGAACAACATTACGTTGGAAATTTTTTTTTTTTTTTTGGATAAGAAGCAAATTTCATTAATAAAATTATCAAAAAATGTCCGGTATGATTTGATTTATATCACAGAAACCCGCACCAATGGCAAAATAAACATGCATTAAAAATAATATATATCTAATTTAACAGATATTTAACAAGTTACAAAACATTGTGCATAATTCAGAATTTGGAAACGAAAGCATGGCAAAAGGAAGGGTTGATGCTAAGATGGGCAGAGGAAATTTTTTCAATTATATGGAATCTCATAAAAGTTGAAAATTTATATAAATATTTCAAAAACACGTAGTAAAAAGGTGGCAACTACAGTTTGATATTTCTGCCAAGGTTATTTGTTTATGAATAGAATTGGAAACTCATCCACAATGCTTGTACTTTTTTGTTCGGAGACCAAAAAAAAAAAAAAAATATATGTACCAAAGTTTTTGGCAAATGATAGTGCTATAGACCACAATTTATTTTCACAAAACTTTTCTTAAAATGACAAAATTATTCTTTTCTAGGTCCAAATTATTTTGCATTTGAGTAGGACAAATTTGGCATTTTATACAAAATTAACTGTAGAAATAAAATTTGAGTTGTACATGATATTAATTTTAGATAAATGACACTTATTTTGAGTTGTACATGATATTAATTTTAGATAAATGACACTTATTAAAATTTGAATTTAATAATTTTTATTTATTCATTAATTTTACCCAAAAAAGGGGTCGGAAGAAAAGAATGCAGGAGAGCCAAAGGAGGAGGCAGAGTCTTGCACGTGTTTAATTTAGGTAATCATTACCAACACACGTGTACGCAAAGCCGGCATCTGGTGACTGACTTCACAACCCTGCCGTTTTTCTTTTCTTTTCTTTTTTTTTTTTTTAAGAAATGAATGAACAAAACCATGTGAGTCATCATGCATACGTCTTGCCCCTCGGTCTTCATTTATGATTTAATTGAGTTGGGCAATGCACAATTTGATTTTTTTGATGTACAGCTCCGTATCAATTAGTTGTTTTTTGATGTGTTTTACAAAATTTTACTGTGGTATTATTATAAAAAAATTTTATAACAAATATTTTTAGTGATGTTTTTTGAAATATTTTTAGAATTTAATTTTTAAAAATTGAACCAACTACTAACGCCACCTAGTGCCAATCCCTCTTCTCTCAAATTGAAATGCCACTACCTTAGTCGTGAATGGAAGGTGGCAATCAGTCGCAGCTGCGGGAGGGGAGGGGAGGTCTAGGGTGGCAAGAGGAGGAAGGGAAGGGGAGGAAAGGAGGAGGAAGGTGGAGGAGGAGAGAGTGGGAGAAAGAGACAGCAAAGAGAAAAAGAGAAGAGAGGAGAAAGAGGCGGGAGAATCGAGCGGTGGCGCAGAAGTAGCAAAATATGATTTTTTTTTTTTGGTATGTATGAGTTGTTTTGTTTGGTACATTATTACAGCATTGTATTTCAAAAATTGGTTTTTTGGAGAATCCAAACAAAACTGATGTATTTTAGTAAAATGTGGAATGGATATAATATGAAATATTATACATATTTGCATATGAATTTTTTTTAAAAGAATAACTAAAAGTTCGGGAAAAAGAATATGTGTAAAATTACATTAAATGTTTATATATTTGAAAGGTACAGAACTAAATATATGATTAAAATTACTACTATTATTTTAAATATTATATTACATTTATGTCAATTTTTAACTCTTATCCTTATGTGGATATTAAATTTATTAAAATTTTATCACTTTATTATTTTTATATGTACAAATCTACAGAATTATGTTATATGTCGCTATTATTTTGTACAAACTAAGAATTAATTCATTGTATTTCTCAAATTTTAATTTTTTTAAAAAAAGTTAAAGTAAGATCTTAGTTAATGTGTGTGTGTGTGTGTATATATATATATATCATGCATTAATTAGGAAACAAACTTTAAGATAGCATGATTAAGTGAACTCGTAAATTTAGTTCCATAATTTTCAAATATATTTACAATATTCACTTAGCATAATTTTTTTAATCATAATTTGAAGAAAAATTCACCTAATTTATGTTCATTTTTACTAGTAAATAAATATAGCAATAAACCCCTACCACACTGTAGAAGTCAAAGCAAACACGATACGCTGCAAAATCTCCCAGACAGAGCCAACGGAAAATTTCCTGTCTACATCTTCTTCTTCACCACCGGCGACCATTACTCCTCTCCCCCTCCATTTAAGAACCCTAATTAAAGACCCTACAAGATTCCTTTATATGCAAGAATTCCATTCTGCCTCCACTTGCCCATGATTTTGATATCATAGCAGCCCCAATTTACTCAGCATCATTAAAATTGGTCCCCTTCTGGTACAGCTCCACAAGCACCACATTCTTCCACTTGTACCTTATTTATTTTGTCAGAAGGGCGGGGAGGGGATAGAATAGATTATCAGTAATGGCCCTGTTTCAGCATTGTCATCTTTCTGTAGCTTCACTTCAGTCTTCCGTGTCAGCCCAGAAAAATGCTCCAATAAAGTATGAGCTCAAAAATTCAATCTTTTTCAATAGCCCTTTTGGGGAAACAATCAAAAGAAGGTCCGCAAATGCTCTCCCGGCTGTCACTGGTTCTAATCAGCTCTCATCATCCATTTCTTCTTTTAGTCAGGTAAAACAAGAGGTTTGAATTTCTGTTTGTTTTGGTGTTTCGTTTGACCTACTTTGAACAACCCTTTTGGCCTATGATTCTGATTCTGGTTCTGAATGGGATTTTGTGATTAGTTGATTGAGACTTTGATAAGTGGGGTGGACTTATCAGAATCTGAAGCTGAGGAATCCCTTGACTTCTTGTTGGATGGTGCTGACGAGGCATTGCTCAGTGCTTTTCTTGTTTTGTTGAGGGCCAAAGGAGAAACTTATGAAGAAGTAAGTGTTCTTGCAATTTTTTTTTTTTTTTAATTTAATTTAATCCTCTGAACTATGTTGAAATTTGATAGTAATCATGGTTATTGATGAGTAGGTGGTAGGATTAGCAAGGGCAATGATAAAGCATTGTCGGAAAGTAGAAGGATTAGATGATGCCGTAGATATTGTTGGGACAGGTGGTGATGGTGCCAATACAGTGAATATCTCAACTGGTGCTTCTATTCTTGCTGCTGCTTGTGGCGTGAAAGTTGCAAAAGTAGGCCTTTTCTTATATCCTTTTTATTATTTTGGATAGTTGGAAAAAGTGGCATTGATCATTGAGAATTGTATTGCAGCAAGGGAATAGGTCAAGCTCTTCAGCTTGTGGAAGTGCTGATGTCCTTGAAGAATTGGGAATTGCAATTGAATTGGACCCTGAAGTAATGTGCATTTCAACTAATTCGTTAAAGATTAGTTTGTTAATTGCCTCTGTAGTATATAAAGGTGGAATATTTTACTTGCATTGACTTAACTTTAGCATTTAATTGGTGGGAAGCTAGCCTGCAGATTACTCATCAGTTACTTGAGAATGGTTTCCTCAGTTGTGCTAGAAGAGTGTCTTGCTATCTGGTATCCATTGGCATAATTTGTCCAGAATAGGTGAATGTTATATTTTGTTGTTCCTTGGCTGCTATGGCCTCAACTAAACAGGGCTACATGCAAATTGTTCATTCTCAAACTCTCAAGTTTATCACTTCTTGTGCTGAATACATCACTTGTTTTGTTGTGCCGTTTCTCTTGCAAGTCCATTTATTTGCTTACGTGTAATTTTCTGACTGCGTGTATCGAATGAGCAGAATCTGTCATACTCTGTGAACTCTGGTCCTAATATTCTATATTTGGATTGCAACCAAAGTTATACTCTTGGGGAAAAGTTTACATTCAAATAAACTGTTGTGGCATCAAAGATGTTCAAATGACTGCCTGACTTATCATGTTCATCCATTTGTTTTGATGAATATCACTTCCCAAAACACATGAATGCCATTACCGCACGGAGTGTTTTTTTTTGGTGGGTCGTGTCTTTCAAATATTTACTTTGGCTGAATATTGAATTAGGGTGTGAAAAGGTGTGTAAATGAAGCAGGAATTGGTTTCATGATGTCTCCAATCTACCATCCAGCCATGAAGATTGTTAGGCCGATTAGAAAGAAGCTAAAAGTTAAGACTGTTTTTAACATCCTGGGGCCCATGCTGAATCCAGCAAGAGTACCTTATGCTGTCGTGGGTGTATATGCAGAAGATTTGGTATGTACTTCACTCTGCAGCCATTGTGGTTTAGGATCTCACTTTTTGTATTTTTTTTTTAAAACTGAACTTTAGCAGCTTCCTACTTCAGGAGGAATGCTTAAATCACCAACTCCAATGTCCAACCTTGTCTTTGCACGCTTGCATGAAACCTATCATAGCTTGTCCAGCTTTTTGATTAATTATTTATCATTTGGTGGTCTTTCAGGTCCACAAAATGGCAAACGCACTTCAGAGATTTGGCATGAAAAGAGCACTGGTTGTTCACTCTGAGGGCCTGGATGAGATGAGTCCCTTAGGTAAAACTCCAACTTTATCTTGTCAATGTCTCTCTTCTGGCTATTATTACGGTTTAATCTATTTTAGGTACATTTGACAAAAACCATGCCCCCCACTAAATTATGAACAGGGCCTGGGGTAGTTCTTGATGTCAAAGCAGATAAGATTGAAAAGTCTCGTTTGATCCTTGTAAGTACTTTCCATTTTATCTCGATCCTGCAGATTCAATCTCCTTTTTGTTCATATTATTATACAGCAATAGGTGCAAAGTTATCACTTCTGATTCCTCATTTCCAATGTTCTTATCACATCGTCTTTTAGCATAATATTGTTGTAAATTTAGTGACATATAGCTCACGCATTATTTTGATAGTGGACTTTGGGATTCCGCGTTGCACTTTGGATGCCTTGCGAGGTGGAGAACCAGAGTACAATGCAGAAGTGCTGAGACGTGTGCTATCTGGTGAGCAAGGGGCCATTGCTGATGCATTTGTAAGTACTTTATAAGGATTAATCACTCTATGTTCTAATTCGGAGCGGTCTTAATAAATCTGTCAATCAAATTTTGCACCAATGAAATAACACTAGGACATATTTTTCACCTTAGGTTTACCATGTTTCACTTGCCATGATTTTGTAATCCATCTTGCTTGTGAAACTGTTAGGTGCTAAATGCAGCAGCAGCCATCTTGGTTAGCGGACACGTTAAAGATCTGTCTGAAGGAGTGACCTTGGCTCGGCAAACATTGTTATCTGGGAAAGCATTAAAAACCCTTCATTCATGGAAAGAAGTCTCAAATGTAAGTGCAGCGCACTCAATTATATGATTTCTTCAGCTTCCAAATTGACAATACCTCACCATAGTTTTTCCTGCATTTCAGAAGGCGAAAGAAGAAGCACAGAGTACTCTGACATCTGCATAATTTCATAGCAAGTGTTAGTAATGAAAACACACAACAGAGTTAATTCATAGCTCACAGTCAAGTGTATTTAGAGCTGTTCAAGCACTGCAAGTTTCATCACCATCTTGCACTTTATTTTGCACCATTCCATCCATGAGGATGCAGATCACAAAGAATGTATATGAAAGATCAGGACAAGAAATAAAAACAATTTTTGTTTTGTAGGATCCATCAAAGAACTTCCAACTTCAGTAGAGAGTATTGAGTTGTTGTATTTCGTGTAGTGATTTGAAGGCAAACGAATGTGAGTGAACCCTTCTAGAGATAAACACCAATAATTCCTGTAATCTGTTGTTGTACACTTGGTTTGATATAATAATTACGAACTCTTGCGTTTGTCATGCTTCAGTTTTCTGTGTAAAAAGATAGGAGAACTAGCAAAATGATGTTTTTATCCGACTGAATCATCATTGTAGTTTCGAATGCAAATATATGAAGAGATTCATAAAATTCTGTACATGGTCTAATAGGGTGTGTCAGAAGGTAACATAGAAGACACTTTCCAATCTTTTTCCAGATGACAAGATAATTAAGTATTTTTAGAGGTTATTGGGTGCACAGTAGACTTGCATCTCAGAGCACCAAACAAGAGTATTGCTGAACACATGATTACTAGAATTTAGTATATATCTTCCATCATTTACAGACTCAAGTCCGTTGGCTTTACATGTTATTTGCTCCTGGCAGGCAGAGTGACAGATAAATTGAAAGGAGACTAGGAGTTTGGGTCATTTTGAGAGCAAAATTTTATCCCTTGAGACCAGGTTAATCTGTGGCTTGAAACTAAAGGTGCAGTAGGTTTCAAGACAAATGAAACTTTTTTTCCTTTTAGGCAAGTCAAATGAAACTTGGAATGCAGACCAATCAAGATGCAACATCCTTTCTTGAAAAAAGATTCCCTGGACTCCTTGATTGAGGTAAACAAATAGCATAAGTTGTGGGAGTTACCTGCAGTAAGAGAGAAGTCCTCGTGGCTTCCAGCAGACAAAAATAGCAAATAAAGGAAAGTAGACTGATACGAGGAAAGGAGAAAACTAGAGGAGCAAACCGCTTTGGAGAATAGACTGATACTGTGAAGAAAGGAGAGAACTAGGGAAGCAAGGAGACTGTACTGTAGAAGGAAAACAAGGTAACAAATGGCATCAGATGCTCTTTTGGAACTGATATAATATAACTATATATAAGCAACAAAGGCAAAAGGGCATTGCTGCAATGCTTATGGCTTTGTTCACCAGATATTGGTGGCGCAACCATTCTGCAATAAATGCCTATTCTGGAAAGCTGTAGGGCTCAAAACTACCCATTTGTCCTCTTAAATGCATGTTGCATCAATGAACGCAGGCAAGAAGTTCTTGTATAATGGACCATTCTTCTTTTGGGAAAAGTTTTGTATAATGGACCTTTACAAACAATTGTGGGAATTTATCATATCATATGCAATTGCAAGGAATTAGAAACAAAATATTCTTTACACTAGTTAATCCAGATGCTTAATGCATAAGCACTTGTTAGATGATATGACTAAATGCAGAAATGCACATTGGCTTGAAAATCTAAACCCACTCATGCAAAAAAAAAAAGGTTACATAATCCATAATGTAATATTCTAATACATTAAGTCCCAATTGTATATTAGTCCCAATTGTATAAACATCAGTGCTAGTCTTGATTGTTAAAATCGCGATCCGGATCGTAGGATCATACAATTGCGATACGATTCTACAATTTGGAAAGTCAAAATCGATCCGGATCGCACTCAGAATCGCAAATTCCTTGAATTTACATAGGATCGATGTAGGATCGGTAAGATCATGTAGAATCGTACGATACTATTTCGATCCCACAAATTTTTGCTAATTTGTGAAATACAAGGCTCATTTGCAAGTAAATGAAAACATTTGGGCTAGACTTGTAATTTATCAAAGAATTGCAGGCCTTAGTTGCAATGTTTTAACAAATTTTGCCTCAAAGTAAAAAACTTTGGGTCTTCTTCTTCTTCTCCGCAAGCAGGCCTTTGTCGTTTCTCTTCTCCTCTCCGCTGCCCAAATCAAATCCCTAATTTAAACCATCAAACCACCTCAAGCTTCGGCTACAGCTCTTACCAAGAACCCACAAGGCAAATCGCTGCGGCTTCTACCAAGAACCCTCAAGCTACAGCCGACAGCTTCAAGGCTTCAAGCTTTAAAGCTTCAAGCTCCAGCAGCCATTGCTTCGGGAAGAATATCAAGCTACGAAATCCTCTGTTGCCGCCGGATTTTGGCCGTTTCAAGCTTCAAAGCTTGAAACTCCAGCACCCGTTCTTCTCCAATTTTCGTGCTACCAGCCTGCCACCACACTTAAGCTCAAGCACCAGCACTTCAATTAAAGTCACATGTGAGTCTGGTTATTTTCTTGCTTGAAAATTGATACGTGGGAGATGGTGATTGATAAAGTTGTGATTTGTATTTGGTTTTCTTGGTATTTGAACATATATTGCCTTTGATTGAATTGAGTTGAAGGGAATTATTAACGGGTCCATTAGGATTTGTGAAAATTTGGTTTTCTTGCTTGAAAATTATTGACGGTTCTGAAGCACCAGCACTTTGTCTTAGGATTTGTGCTCTCAGAATCATTAACGGGTCCATTAGGTACACTCTTTTTTGCCTTCTCCATAGGAAGCTCTGATAATCGAGACTCTGCTACCATATAAATCTTCCCATTGAACTTGTTGAAGAAATCAGAATTAGGAGTATTTTTATTTTATAGTAATGAATTAATGATTAGAGACTAAATCAGAATTCAGAAGACATTACTAGATAAAGAAGCGTACTTACCAAAAAACTTAAACACAAGGGATCGGGTAATTGCAATTCTCCTTATAAGAGAATAGAACAACCTACAATCTCTCTTATCATAACTTTTTGTTGAATGTAATGAATGATCCTTAACTTAACTAGCTAAATGCAAATATTTTTGTCTCAGACTTGAAGAAAATTTGGATGTTTCTTTGCTAAGCCGTTTGCTAATGATGTGACCTTGCACACACAAATCCAACCTTTTGTTTAGATGTCAAGAGAAAAAGTCTCTTTTACTGGAAAACTAACCTGGAAAAATATTTAAAATATCAGCCCATATGATATTAGCAAAAATTTCAGCAAATAAATGATACAAATCAGAGGTAAACTAACCTGGAATGAACAGAAATTTCACTGCAAAACCTTTTCTATTTTCGGACCAAAGCTGAAAATTAGAAGAAAAAAAAAATTACTGATCAGTATATATGTCTGTGGTGCAAAAAAATAAAGAAAAAAAGAATGGCAAGAAATGTATTTACCAGGATGCAAAGGAACAAAAGGCACCAAACCACTTGTGAGGATTCTCCACTTTCCAAACAAAGCTGAAAATACCAAAAAAAAACACTAATTGTGTAGCATTCGTGTCTGCTATGCGAAGAGGAAAAAGGCAAAGATGAGTTATTTTGATAGACTATATGTAAAATTCATCTGAGAATTTGTGGCATATTCAACCTTAAAATAGACTTGACAGGCTAGTTAATGGCATACGACAATGCCAATAATAAAAGTCTGTAACTTCAGTCACATCCAAATGAATGACAGAATATTCCACACCAAATAATGCAATTGAACACCGACACTTTTCTCATGTTGCATTATGCTGGGTAATTTGCAAAAGGTGAAGTATGGATGTATGATTTTAGGTGATCCATTTCTTACACAAAACATGATTCATTCAATAGTCAAAATTTGACTCAGCACAAGAAAAGCTACCCAAGAGTCCACAAAATTAGGTTAAACAACGTCAACAGCTCTCAACACACAAGACTTTTTCAATCAGGAAATTAACATTGGAACCACAACCATAACACATTTTAAGTTAAGATGGCAGCCAAAGCAAAGAGTACTACGGCAGAAAATTTAATTGCAATACGGTCTTAAATTCCACATTACAAGAAGAAATAGAACAAACGTTTTTCTTTTTTGAGAAATAGAACAAATTTGAATTAAAATATTAGATTTAATTTTTAAAAAGTATTCAAAATAGATCGCAAATTCAGCTCCCGGATCGCCAATAAAAGAAAACCAAAACCTCAGTATCACAGGGTAAGAACAAAAAATAAAGCAGGATTTAAGAAGAAGCAGTAGCATATGAATATGTAAAGCTATTCAACTAAGTATCTACTAATTAATCCCTAATCAAGATTGAAATACACACAGAGTAGGAAAATTACCATAGATTTCAGCTAAAGTGAGAAATCAGTGTGCAGAAAAAACCCAATTGGAAGAAAACGGTAGGGTTCCAGTGGCGGTTCAGGCAGGGCGGAGTTGATGATTGATGGCTGATAGACATGAAGAAGCCTTGAAGATTACGAATTAGGGCAAAGAATTTGGGGGAAAGGTCTGGAAAATTAAGGGCATGTTTGGTATTAGCGTTTTTCTGTTTTTTCCAAAGCAATTTTTATGTACCTCGCTCTGCTAGTCTCTGCTTACACTAGGACAAAATATGCACCTACGTGTTCTCACTTATCACTCTAAGTCGTCCAACTATAAATGTAGAAGAATCAATAAACTAAATGTGTCAGGTATATCTTGTTATAATCATATTTATCACTCTATGTTTCATATAACAATTTATTTGTTTTTATCTGGTAGGTGATCCTCCTATATGCGATAGCTGCTCTAATTTCTTGTATGAAACAGTTGATAATCTTGCAGGTTTAACTCCTTAATACTATTTTTACAAATCTTGCATGCTTTTCTTGTTGGGCTCCATTGATGGTAGTTTCGATCGGTAAATGCATTAAAAAATGAAGCCCTTTTGGTGTACAGTCTTTTTGTTGTTATTGCTGTGTAAGAAAATTAAAATAACATTATTATTTTTCTACGAAAACTCCCCGAAAATGCAATCCATATAGCTTCTAAATGTTTTCCATTTCGCTAAAGTATTTTGTCGTGGTCCTCATTAAGCATGGTGTGCCCATTAAACATATCACAAGCAACTCCTGGACAATGCGATCAGCTAAGTCAATTACTACTGCTTCAAAATATTGTTGTACAGTTTCCAAGTGGATGGACAGTTCAGATTCTTACGTGTCCCATTTTTTATTTTGTAAGTAAGAAACAAGCTTTTATCTAAGTTGTTCATGCTATGACTAAAATCAAAGGTTGGTCAAACTCTACAAATCCACAAAAAGCATCACAATTACATTTTTTAAATCAACTTTTTATCTTTCTAAGGACTTTTTTGTCTCATATACATCACATCATAAAAAGTGCTATGGTACTTAATACAAATAATATTTCAGATAACCTCCTATCCAAATAAAGTGTTACATACATCCCAATAACCTTTTACAATTCCCAATGATAATTGTTGTCAACCAACTAAATGAATTGTTCTTGCTAAAAGTTAAAAATGTAAAACAACCACCATATTAACGAAGTTTCAAAGAAAATTTTGATAAAAAACCCTACTATTTCAAAATCAAGAAGGGAGGTTTGTGATTTTTATCAAAACTATAAGGGGGTTAGTGTAATTTACCCTTTTTCTTATTTCTGAGATTTTGTAGAGTGATAAGTGAGAACACCTAGGCTCATATTTTGTTCTTGTGTAAGCAGAAACTAACAGAGTGAGGTACATAGAAATTACTTTGGAAAAAACATAAAAATGCTAATACCAAACATGCCCTTAATTTTCCAGACCTTTCCCCCAAATTCTTTGCCCTGATCGTAATCTTCAAGGCTTCTTCATCTCTATCGGCCATCAATCATCAACTCCGCCCTGCCTGAACCGCCACTGGAACCCTACCGTTTTCTTCCAATTGGGTTGTTTCTGCACACTGATTTCTCACTTCAGCTGAAATCTATGGTAATTTTCCTTCTCTGTGTGTATTACAATCTTGATTAGGGATTAATTAGTAGATACTTAGTTGAATAGCTTTACATATTCTTATGCTACTGCTTCTTCTTAAATCCTGCTTTATTTTTTGTTCTTACCTTGTAATACTGAGGTTTTGGTTTTCTTTTATTGGCGATTCGGGAGCTGAATTTGCGATCTATTTTGAATTCTTTTTTAAAATTAAATCTAATATTTTAATTCAAATTTGTTCTATTTCTCAAAAAAGAAAAACGTTTGTTCTATTTCTTTTGTAATGTGGAATTTAAGGCCGTATTGCAATTAAATTTTCTGCCGTAGTACTCTTTGCTTTGGCTGTCATCTTAACTTAAAATGTGTTATGGTTGTGGTTCCAATGTTAATTTCCTGATTGAAAAAGTCTTGTGTGTTGAGAGCTGTTGATGTTGTTTAACCTAATTTTGTGGACTCTTGGGTAGCTTTTCTTGTGCTGAGTCAAATTTTGACTATTGAATGAATCATGTTTTGTGTAAGAAATGGATCACATAAAATCATACATCCATACTTCACCTTTTGCAAATTACCCAGCATAATGCAACATGAGAAAAGTGTCGGTGTTCAATTGCATTAGTTGGTGTGGAATATTCTGTCATTCATTTGGATGTGGCTGAAGTTACAGACTTTTATTATTGGCATTGTCGTATGCCATTAACTAGCCTGTCAAGTCTATTTTAAGGTTGAATATGCCACAAATTCTAAGATGAATTTTACATATAGTCTATCAAAATAACTCATCTATGCTAGTAAGTTCACTTACCTAGATATCAATGACCTTGACTTTGATCAACTATCATTTTGTATTGATTCTCACAAATATTTCCTTCTTGTGTGCTGATATTTTGATGCAGATTTTGAGGAAGTAGCTTACGTGATGTTGAAAACTGGAAAATAACTAAATTCGGGTGTTCTCGTGATGACCTTAAAAATGCAAATGGAGCCACAGATATCCTTGGATTGCAATTCATGCCTCCATCCTGAGAATCATGTAAAAGAAGGAATTCCTGGTTCAACCATATCCTTGCAAGACAAAAATGCCTCAACTCTGCCAGGTTTGTGATGTGATTGGTTGCTTAATCATTTCATTATTAGCTCCATACATTTCAGACACACGGCATTTATACTATGAACTGCTCCTGATTTAACATATTTCTTATCCCATACTGACTAAAGTGTCTTGAATGCATTATGTTCTCCGAAGAAATTTCATGCAGAGAAAAAGATCTGCGTTTAGCCATGTTGTAATCTTTCAGTTTCCTGTTTCATTGATTTTGGTTTGCCTGATCCCTCAACGTTCTACTTAATTTCCTAATTTCATATTCTTTGCAAGTTCTATTATCCTTTTTTCTTGCAATTGATCTGTTGAGTAATTTTATGTGTGTTTATTTCTCTTTCTTCAGGAGAGTGTGACCATGTTCACCGACTTATGTCTAAATTTGTCTTGTATAACTGATACTTTGAGATATTGAACTTTAACGAGCATTCTATCTTCTAATTCAGTAAAAAGGCCAACACGACAATGGGCTGCTTGGACCCATCAAGAGGAAGAAAGTTTTTTCTCTGCTCTTCGACAAGTGGGCAAGGCAATCTACTTTTATTTTTAATGTTGATTAACCCAATATGTTCTTTTAGATTCCTACAGTAATTATTGACATAATGATGAGTATGATGTTTTCTTTGACAGAACTTCGAAAAAATAACTTGTCGTGTTCAGAGTAAAAACAAGGATCAGGTGCACTTACTGTTGATATTTGAGTTTCTATCTCTTAGTATCTTGATTTTTTTATGTCTAAATCATGATTTAGCTTTTCTTGTATTCTCGTTCTCCTTGAAATTGGGGGTTTAGGTCAGGCATTATTACTATCGCCTTGTAAGGCGTATGAACAAATTGCTGGGTCCAGAGCTTTGCCTTGATGCCAAAAACTCTAAGGATACCAATGCTGCAATGCTTCGATGGTAATTGTATATTCAATTAAACTTTCTTCTGTCTGTTTCAAGCTTTCTGTTATCATTCTAGCTTAATTGCTTTAGTGTATAGGCTAGAGTCTTCTATGCAACAAGCCATGATAGTATTCATCTATTAAGTTGTCAGGAGTCATTTTATTTGGAAATTTGTAAAACTCAGGATGAGCACCATCTGTGCATAGAGGAGAGGTGTGCTTTTTTTGTTTTTTCTGGTCACAACAATGATTTTGTTGAGAAGTTTTGGTCGTGTCATACTTGTGACCTGTTCTGAGGTGTATGTATCGTCAAGAACAAAATTTTGAAGGTAATTTACATACCTGTCTTTTTGTTCCTTTTAATTGAATAAGGCTGTGGAAAACTTGTCCAACCAGTGAAAGGTAAAAAGTAAGGAATTGAAGAATGAGATGCTTCTGCCCCCAAAAACTGTCCAGAACTATTTTTAGGATGAATGGCACAGGAAGAATTTTGTTCGTAAATGTTAAAAATGATGTACTAGTAACTTTTAATTGCCCTGAAATATGAGATTTCAGCTAGGGTCCTCTGTCACGCTCTCAGTGTGCAGAAAATCACAACCTGTCAGAAGTTGGAAAACTTGTTTATCATTAAGTGCACTTTAGCAAGCACCTCATCTACCTCATGCTAAGTAGTAAAAGCGTAACTCTTCGGAGGGGTTATTTCTATTCAGCTTGACAAGCGAAATGTGAATGGTTGTACTTGAGTGGTTTTTGGTTTGTCTGGAAAGAGTCTACATATGCTAATTTATTCAAAATGTACATCTCATAAATTTGGTTTTTTGGTTTGTAGGTGGTCTTTACTTGAGAAGTACAGCTGCAAAGCATCAAAACTTCACCTGAAACCCCGAAGATTCAAGTTGTTTGTAGAGACTTTGGTAAGCCTGGACCAAATTGTAGCCATAATCTTTTTTAAAAAGCTTTCTGGTGCCCATTGTGGGCACATTTGGTTTTGATCTTTTTTGTTGATTTAGTTACTATAGCTACTTTCTCTTGAAGGAAACCCAACTCTTGAAAGATAGGAAGAAGAATGTCAGAAAGAGAGCTTCTCAGGGAGAAAACAGTTCTATAACTGCTCCAACTGGCCTCCCAAACCAGGGTAAAGTTTCATGCCATGAAAGCCGCGTGGTCAAAGACGTTCTTATAGATAGTCAAAACATTCCAAAACCTGGAATTGGGAAAGGATCCTCTATATACCGCCATCTAAATATAGGCATCAACAGAGGCAACTATAAATCAGGCCCCTCTGCTCTTAAAACAGCTAGGTATCAGCGCAAAGCAGGTAACTTACTTCACAAGTTTTATGGTTGGCATGCTGTAGTATGTGACAGTTTTTCTTTTCTTTTTATTTTGATGTCTTAACTGTTTTATTCTAGTTGTAAAGGAAAAGGATATTGATAGATTATATTTGGTGCATCTCATCATTGAAGTCTTGTTTGGGCGTCTTTTTTTTATATTATAAATGTTGCTTACGATGTTGGAATACAAGAATTGAATATGAGCAGCTGCTTATTTTAAGTTTATAATATGTAATGGTGAACCTACTTGTGGTGATATCTTTTTTTTTATGCTAAAAAATCAATTAAGTGATGCTAATTTAACTGCAAATATAAATTTGACTTCTTTTTACCACCAATGTTATCCTAGTTTTATGATCCCAAAAGCTGTATTCGTCATGGATTTAAATGCTTTCAAAGAGGTTTAAGTGCAAGTTTAACTATTTTTGGGAGAATAAGTTCTGATTCTTTTTTCCTAAATGCAAGTAAAAGAGATTTTCATATTTTCTTTCCCCAAATTCTCCTTTTGTGTTGGATAGGACAGCAATTCAGGGAAAAGTCTGCTGTCATTTAGAGGATGTAGAATTATTAGTTTAGTCAATCATGGCATAACAGAGAGAGAAAGTTTAAGGCAGGTTGTATACCAGGCAGAAGAATGCTCCTGAAATAGTTGATACAATGTACTTCTGTAGAAATTGCATGTAAACCTTTTGAAGAATTTGACAGGTAGTACGAAATTCTATGAGAACTCCTTTAGGAAATGCTTGTGATGTTAATTTAGAAAGCTATGAAGAATTTACACATTTTCATGTGGTTTTAGTTGTATTTTAAAGGTGTGAGTTGATGATTATATGAAAGTGAGGCCCTTGAGTGGAGTGGTTGCCGCATAGATCTGTTACCTGGCATTGTAGCACTTCACAGCTTTAAGTATAGAAGTTATGAAAGATTATTGTTTGGGAAAGGTCTTCAGCGTAAAAGCTGGAATCTTGGTCAGGTGATTGAATTGCATATACAGGTGTAACAACAAAAATTTAATGTAGATCTGACTTGTAAGTGTGGCCATTAATGTACTTTGAGTTGATACAGGTGTCCTGAGGTGATGCAGCCTCAGTGCATTGGGTGTAACAAAAGGAAAAAAAAACAGTGTTCACATGGGGTAATAGTCTGCTGCTTGTTTTGATTTTCCTATGAGTAGTGAAGTATGCTTTTAAATGCATGATGAAACTTGTTTCTCCAGGCTTTTGAGCATAGTTGAAGGGATCAAGCAATCATCCTTGGTATTTACCATGATAGGCTTTGATTTTAACTGATCCTATTGACTCCGTATATTATGTTGACAGGCTTCTGTTCTTTTTGCACCTAAGTGATTGAAGCTCTTTAGGAATTATTGATGCATGGTCATCACCATTCTGGCTTATCTTGTGGTAATCTGTTGCAGGTGCTACATCAAAAGCTGCCTATAAAAGATGGGAGAAGGCTGCAATTGCCGGGGTTTCTTTGGTTGCTGATGCTGCTGAACATTTAGAGAGAACTGCCACAGATAGAGAGGTTGAACATGTCGAGGATGCTCATGGTGAGTTGCCAGTGTGATTTTCTGAAGCTAATTGGATTAGGACTTATTTGTAAACTTGTAGATTTTATCTGAACTTGCTCGTTACTTCTCAGTGCAAAATGCTTTTGACTACTGTGGAAAAGTCATGCCCTCAATCCTGAACAATATGCAGAGTTCAATGAAACTTAAGCTCCAGCTATTCCCCATTGATGAAGCTACCCGAAGAGCCTTGGAAATGGTGGGTTATTTAGTTATGTGTTTTCTTGTGCCAATCTAAGGGAAGTTGTATAACTCAGAACTTGAAATCTGGCTTTTATCCTTTCACAGGATAAACATAATCCATACCTGGAGCTGACTTTGAGTACACGAAAGAAGATATCTTCTGTACTGGAACATCTTAATCGCAAATGGGGTCAGTCAAGCATAGCATCTGGAGAACTAATACTCTTGCCATACTTTGTACAACAAGCGAACCAAGTTAGCTGTCCCAAATGGGCTAAAGATTCAGTTCTTAGTGCTTCAGATGTATATGCGCAAATTGGAAACCCTCCAGTTTTCCGCCTCAGGTACTCTATCCTCCTCCCACCCCCCACTCCCCCAACTGGCCAAAAAAAGGGTAAAGTACAAAAGAATCCTGTATGGTTAGGCGAATGTACACATTAACTCCCTATAGTTTTGGAAACCTAGAATCCAACTCCTTGTGCTTGTACTATTATGAAATGTTAAATTTTCTGTTATGTTTAACAGCTGTAAAGGTTAAATTAGTAATTCAATTATTAGGTCAATTAATAGTATGAAAAGAGCCTCTTGCCTCCACCTCTACCCTCCCCTTCCCCGGTGGCTTTCCCAGCACTGTAGAAGCCAGACATAAGAGCACCAGAGAGAGAGAGAGAGAGAGAGAGAGAGATAGAGAGAGAGAGAGTGTCAATCATGGGATGTTCTTATGTTTCAGCAAGATTGTTGTAAACATGACATCTGGATTCTCTAAAGATGTTGGATTGCTAAAATATTCAAAACTTAAAGGTGCATACCTGTGGGGACAGCAAATGAAGCAATCAATAAAGAGGTTGTTCTAAAACTGAATATGTTTCTATTATGGTTGCTTTGCTACTCTGATCAACCCAAGAAAGTTTTCTTTTTGGCATAAATGAGGATATGCTCTATTAGCAATTATCATTTCCTTTTCCGGCAAAATTACTGAATTGACTTGTGACAATAGGATAGCAATTAGAGTTTTCCCTCCTGCAGCTCTCCCACCTGTCATCACCTGCTTGTGAGAGATTGATTCAAATAATTTATTTGATTTTCCCTGTTGTGCTGGAATTGATGAGGATCCAATGGTCGAGTTGAGTTGGCCTCCACCCAAATTTGCCCATTGCTGGTGATCGGGGAATTTGGTTGGAACATGGATAAGCGGAAGTTGAATGGCACAGTTGGGCTATCCTTCTGGTCACAGGGATGGGACGTGAATTTTAAGGGGGCAGGAGAGTAGAGGGAGGATGACGGTGGGGAAAGGGGAGGAAGGAGCGACGAGTGAGAAAGGAATGTACTGAAGGAGATAGGAAAGAACAGAATTTTAATTTTGACCCCAAGTTTTCTTTTGTAATTTCAATTTTACCTCAATTTAAAGGGCAATCTGATAATTTCATCATTATTCCATATAAAAATGCTGACTATTGGCATTAGACCATTAAATGTGACAAAAAAAAAAAACTTACCATTTCACTTTAGTTGGAACCATAAGGAGCTAAAGTGTGGGTTTCCAAACTGTGGGAGGTTTTGTCTATACTTACTAAACTACAAGGGGTGCTTGTGCATTCCATCCTTCCCCCCCCCCCCCCCCCCCCCCCCGCCCAAAAAAAAAAACCAATTTTCTTCTTGTGAGAACAAATTCTGGAGAGCGATTTCAATGATGATCATTTTTTCTTTCCCTTTAGATATGGTTGGTTTCCTCATGCTGATCCTGGATCTGCAACATCTCTCGCATCATTATCATGCCCTACTCAGCACCATACGGAGACATCTATTGTGAATGAGCAGATTGTGGATACAACACCAAAATCGAGTCCACCTACTTATCAGGAAGCAGAAAACCTTTTAGGTATCCATGAAGGCTTGCTGTCTGCTGCAAAAATGACCACCTTGACTCCTTCAAGATTGCCCAATCATACCATTGGTTGTGCTGGCATAGGTCCAGATGTGAATACAGTCAAATCCTCTAATCACACTGCAGCACATGTATTGAACAGAAGAGAGAGTACAACTGACACAGTCGTGGTACAAGAGGAAAATCTGGTAAAGTATTCGTCATTTTAGCTCCTAGTTTTTTTAGAACATCTTAAACTAATATGTTCAGCGCACTGGAGGTTTCTGTTGTTTAACTCTCTCTCTTGAAGCTTCAGTCAACTTGGCCTCGCAATTGTTCTATATTAATCTAGTTCTCAAGTGAAATTTGCACTACCTGAAATTACAATTATGTATGCCTGTAATAGATCGATATTTTTCCTAGTTGTGATTGCTGTTCCAACTGTTTCTGGACAACCCGCAGTCAACTTGGCCTCGCAATTGTTCTATATTAATCTAGTTCTCAAGTGAAATTTGCACTACCTGAAATTACAATTATGTATGCCTGTAATAGATCGATATTTTTCCTAGTTGTGATTGCTGTTCCAACTGTTTCTGGACAACCCGTGATTTTTTTTGGGGGGGGGGGGGGGGGGGGGGGGGGGGCGGGGCGGGGCGCTATAAAGTGCTAGGTATAGATTAAGTAACACTTGGTAATATAGTTTTGTGGTTTGCTGAAAGTGGCATAAAGCTGTTGTCTATCATTGTGGACTTGTGGTAGCAATACTGCCTATTTCTGCCTCAAACTATCAGAAAATATTGAAGTCGTGAAATAGATAGTCTGCTATAAAAATATGATATGCCTGTAATATTTTGTTGGAAATAAATGGGTGATTTTCTTAGCTTCATACCATGTATAACTTTTTGCGCATCTCAAAGTCCGAGGAATGGCTGGTCCCTTTGTTGCAATTCTATCTAATTTCCTATTTGTGCTTTTTTAGGATGACTTGAGGCCACACAAGACTGTTGCTTTGTCAGCTGGGGAGTGGGCTGATAGCCTAACTAACATAAGCATTGGGGATCTGCTCACTGAGGCATCTCACAATGGAGAAGTAAATTGCATTGATTCAACTGAATTAAGGAACTCTCACTGCCTTCAGCAGATTCCATTTAGCTGTGACTCCTTTGATGCTGCAATTGCGGCTCATATATATAAACATCAAAGCCGATCTGCTTTGCAGCCACCTCTTCACACTAATACATCCTCTATATGGGATGGTGAAGAAACATGTGATGCTTTTGTGTTTCAGAAGAATAGTGTTTTCTCTGAAGAATTTCAAAATGCATCAAGAATTTCTCCTCCAGAGACATCCAGAGAGATTGCCAGTACAAGTTCGGCTGCATCTGGTAAAGCACAGGAGGTAATTGCATACAGATATTCTTGCCATATCTATTTCCTGCTTAGTATCAAATTCTTGCAATTTGAGTTCAGATATAACATATCCATTTTTGGTTGGCCTAGCAGTCTGATCCTGAGGAACCCTTACCTGATGATCCCATGCATGGAGACATTGTGGATAAGTGTCATGCCGATCAACATTCTTTTGATGACTCTCAGAGGGATCTCAATGGGCTTACTGACATTTACTGGGTACATTCTTGACCCTTTGCTTTCCTAGTTCGTGTTTCTACTGGTTTCAATCAAATGCCTCGTACAAATCCAGTGGAAAGATGGTTGTCTTTTTTGCTTTTTTCATATCAAACTAGTACACTTACTTAGTTATTTTATTTCGAAAGAACACGAGAAAATTTGCTAAAATTATGTAATATTACAGATATTTTTCTGATGTAGGATTTTGGCACCTATGACCTCATTCCATCTTTTCAATTTTGCAGCCTGATTCTTTAGGCGCACTAGATTTGGACATATCTTCCTGTAGATATCGTAGTGATGATCTGATTTTAAGTGATAGTCTTGGTGGCTTGAACCGCCTCATAGCTAGCAGTCTGGATGCATTCCAGAGTTGCTCCTTTTTTGGGTCGGACAAGAAAGAGTCTGCATCGGCTGTTGAAGCTGGAGAGATTGCTTCTGACCTCAAAATCAGCACTCAAGTTTGAAATGTGACCAAACTCTGAAGAAAAGTCTAGCAGGGGAAGTGGGTAAGCCTCCTTTTGGTCCAAAACACCAGGATGAATATTTTCCCTGGTTCAGCTGACAGAAGTATATAGTAGTAGAGAATTCTGACATGCATGATGGAGTTTATTCAAATGAAACTGTTCCAGATGCAAACGGCGGAAAGTTTGAGTCGCTTCCTGACTTGTTATATTGTTAATATAAGCATGTACATTTTGTTCTTTCATCTCCTTTTGTGCAGAAATACGGTAACTTTAGTCTATTTGCTTTTCTTAATTAATCAAAAAGTTATATTAGGAAATTGTACATTACGTTTTTCCCCCTCTTTCTATATAGATCGATAAACTTGCAAGTTAAAGTTGACTGATCTTTAGCACCAGATTAACAGAAGAGCTTGTCTTGTCAACGGGAAATCTCCTCATACAATAAAAAAATAGGTGTAACTTCAACCCACTTAAACAATTTGCATAATCAATTCTCGGAAAAATGATCGTTAACAAACCATTCCCCCCGTACTGAAGCAAAAACTTCAATACTCTTAAATGATCTAGCGCACTTGTACAAGGTAATTAAGTGCTAAGATGGATATAAATTTAAGGGTACTAGAAAAATGCTATTTATTTCAACAATGTGGCACAATTTGGCAATACTATAAGATAATCGAAACATAGTTTAATAATCTTATAAGATACTAATAATCAAGAATTAAACAATGGAGACTTTAAATTCTTTTTGAGATGCTGTTTGAAGGATGATATTCCCTTGTCAGTATCAAACATCAGAAGTTTTTAACTTCTTAAATTCTTTTTCTAACGAAAATCTAACTGTTGAAGGGATTGAACACAACAAAATACTGTATATCTCAATCCGTTATTATGAGAAGTTATTACCGAGAGTTCTGATAGACAACAGATCTGCTTTAAATATCTGTCCATGGAATATTTTGGTTAGGTTGGGATTTCAAGATGCTAAACTTCGGCCGTCTGCCACCGTGGTGAGAGGATTTGATGGCGCAAAAAGAGAATCAATGGGAGAAGTGAATTTAGTGCTGGAAATAGGACCTGTCCAATTCCAAGTCATATGCCAAGTTATGAATTTCTCAAGTATTTATAATATTCTACTTGGACGGCCTTGGATTCACACTTCGGGCGCTATACCATCTTCGCTCCATTAGATGTTGAGGTTTGTGGTGAATGGCCAATTAATCACGGTGTTTGCAGAGGATGATTGTACTATGATTGTCAATTCTGGGTCAAATGAGGAAGGTGATAGAAAATCTCCAGTTTTCCTCACCATGTGGTTGATATCGTTTCAGTAGGCTGGGTATCTAAGGAGAAATCAGGGATGGAAATGAATTTACCTGAACCCAGCGTTATGATGGCTAAAGGGATGATTCGAGGAGGATACGAGATAGGTAAGCGTCTCGAGTGTAATCTGTAAGAAGTCCTAGAACCAATAGAGTTTCAAGAAAAGAAAGACACCTTTAGATTAGGGTTTCGACCTACTACTAGAGATAAGAAAGAAATGTTAGATCGCAAGAGAGCGGAGAAGGAAGGAAAGCAAATTATCAGGAATATCCTATCGTTGTACTGCACTTTTTCCTATCCATAAGAAGTGATTAGATCTAAAGTGGACCCGATCGAGGAGGTGGATATTGGTTTGTCTGAGGTATTTGTAGGGGTTGCTTACGAGGATGAGCCGTCAGAGGATCCAGAATTTTCAGAGGTTCTCGTAGAAGCAATGAAGAATTGGACCAGTGATTTCCTTCCCTCCCGAAAAAAATTCGGTAAATCTAGGGAATTGCATTTGATTGATAGATATGAGAGAAATCATTCACATTATTTATCTTTTGTCTTTCAGTTTTGTAAATAGTTTTTAATCAAATGTCTTTCAATACAAGTCTTATGTTAAATAGCGTATCTTTTGTTAAATAGCATATTATGATGTTTTATCCTTTATTTTAAATTTTAATGGAATGCACAGTGTTCATTTTTCAAATTGATTTACTTACGCATTATTGTATCTATCTCATTCTTTTTCAGATGGCAAAAAAATGAAACACATTGATCCTTTGGATATCACTATTTTAAAATTCGATGATTGCAATCTCAATATCTCTCATGAATTTGAAATTTTGGAATCAGAAATTCAAGACGAGAGCGATAACGAGGAAGAATCTGAATCTTTGTTAAAGAATCTTGAACAATATGAAGAAAAATTCAAATTGAACTTAGAAGAAACAGAAACCATTAATATTGGCACTGATACTGAGGTTAAGGAAATAAAAATTAGCATTCAGTTGAATAAAAAATAGAGAAAAGAGATGATTGAGTTTTTAACCATGTTCCAAGATGTGTTTATTTGATCCTATAATGATATACTTGAAATTTCAACAGACATAGCGGTCCATCAATTACCGACTGATCCGAATTTTTTGCCAGCGAAGCAAAAATCGCGCAAATTTAAGCCAGATATGAGTCTCAAAATCAAAGAACAAATCGAAAAGCAGCTCAATGCCAGAATCATCATGGTGTCTTGTTATCCCATTTGACTTTCAAATCCCGTACCTGTTCCAAAGAAAAGTGGAGAAGTGGGAGTTTGTGTCGATTATAGAGATCTCAATAAAGCCAGTCTGAAAGATGATTTTGCGTTGCCAAACATTCATATTTTTCTGGATAATACCGCAGGGCATGAAATCGAATCATTCGCTGACTATTTTGCCGGATACCATCAAATTTTAATGGCAGAAAAGGATAGGAAGAAAACTGCTTTTATCACTCAGTGGGAAACGTTTTGCTACAAAGTAATGCCATTTGGATTGAAAAATGTTGGAGCCACTTATCAAAGGACCATGACCACCCTGTTCCACGATATGATTCATAAGGAGATAAAAGTTTATGCTGATGACATCATCATCAAATACAAGAAAGCGGAGGATCATTTGGTTGATTTCAAAAAGTTGTTTGAAAGATTAAGGAGATATAATTTGAAATTAAATCTTGCGAAGTGTGCATTTGGGGCCCCTGCTGGCAAATTATTGGAATTCATCGTCAATAAGAAAGGTATAGAGATAGATCCAACGGAAATTAAAGCCATTCGTGAAATGCCAGTGCCAAAAATGTAAAAGGATGTGAAGAGTTTCTTAGAAAAGATTAACTTTACTGGAAGGTTCATCACCCAGTTGACTTCTACATGTGAGCCTTTGTTTAAATTATTGAAAAAGAATGTGCCATTGCATTGGAATGAAGAATGCCAATAGGCGTTTGATAAAATTAAGGATTACTTGTTGCATCTCCCAGTCTTAGTGCCATCCAATCCAGGTCGACCTTTGATTATGTATCTGTTTGTGCCCGACAAAGTTGTGAGATGTGTTTTGGAGCAGCATGATGATTCTGAAAAAAGGGAGAAAGCCATTTATTATCTTAGTAAGAAGTTCACATCTTACAAGGCAAAATACTCATTTCTTGAAAAGAGTTGCTGCGCATTGACTTGGGCAGCTCAAAAATTGAGACATTACTTGTTTAGTCACACCACCTACCTTATCTCTCGTTCAGATCCTTTGAAGTACTTATTAGAGAAACCATGCCGACCGAATGCATGGTTAAATGACAAATGATCCTTTCTAAATGCGACATCATTTTTACCACGCAAAAGGCGATCAAAAGCCAAGGTATAGCAGATCACTTGGCTGAAAATCCAAGGGAAGATAATTATCAACCGCTTCACACTTATTTTTCAGATGAGGAGGTATTGTTTGTTGGTGTAGCAGAGGATATGAATGAATGATGCTCTGAGTGGAGATCGTTCTTTGATGGTGCTTCAAATTCTTTTGGAGCTGGTATCGGAGCTGTTCTAGTATCGCCCGAAGGAAAGCATTACCTCGATTCCGCTAAACTGTGATTTTTCTGCACTAATAATATGGCTGAATATGAGACTTGCATTTTTGGACTAAAAATGGCGTTGGAGATGGAAATCAAGGATTTAATAGTGTTCAGTGATTCTGATTTGCTCATGCATCAAACGCTCAAAGAATGGATTATTCGGGATTCAAAGATTTTGCCCTATCATTGTAGTTTACTAGATTTGGCAAACAAATTCAGAAGTTTGGAGTTCAGGCATATTCCACGTGCCAGAAATATTTTTGTTGATGCTTTGGCTACTTTATCTTCAATGATTCAACATCCAAACGAGTTGATGATTGAACTATTTAGATTCAGTTACAAGAAAAGCTTGCACATTGTCTAGTTTTGGAAAGATCTTCTGATAGCCATCTCTGGTACAGCGATATCAAGAAATTTCTCAAAATCGGATCCTATCCTCCCGATGCTAATACGACTGCTAAAAGATTCTTGCGCAGATTATCATCCAAGTTTTTCTTAAATGGAGAGGTGGTATACAAAATGACGCCGGACTTGGGCCTTCTGAGATGTGTTGATGAAGATGAAACAGATTATTTAATAAAAGAAGTGCACAGTAGTATATATGGATCACATATGACTGGCCATTTATTAGGGAAGAAGATCATGAGGATCGGATATTTTTGGCTTACTATGGAGCATGATTGTATAGTTTTTGTCAGAAAATGCATTAAATGTCAATTGCATTGGGATGTTATGCGCACTCTTTCTACAGAATTACACAGTATGACTGCTCCCTGGCCATGTTCAACGTGGGGTATAGATGTAATTGGAACTATTGACCCTCCTGCTTCAAACGGGCATCAATTTATTCTAGTGGCAATTGAATACTTTACAAAGTGGGTCGAAACTGAGTCTTACAAGCATGTGACTAAGAATGTGGTGACCGATTTTCTAAAAAAACACATCATTTGTCGATTTGGTGTGCCAGAGACATTAATCACTGACAATGCCAAGAATCTCAACAATGACATGGTAGATGGATTGTGCGAGCAGTTCAAAATCAAGCATCGGAATTCTACTATTTATAGACCATAGATAAATAAAGCTGTGGAGGACGCGAATAAGAACTTGAAGAAGATAATCCGTAAAATGAATGAAAGACATCGTGATTGGCACGAAAAGCTCCCCTATAGATTAATGGCATATAGAACGGCTATTCGGACTTCTACCGGGGCAACGCCTTACAACCTCATGTACGGAATAGAAGCAGTTTTGCTAGCCGAGGTCGAAATTCCTTCGTTTCGCATACTAATGGAGGCCAAAGTGGATGAAGCTGATTGGATTAAACAACGTCATGAGCAGTTGTCATTGATTGATGAGAAAAGGTTAAATGCCATTTGTCATGATCAATGCTATTAAAAGGGAATGACCCGTGCTTACAACAAGAAAGTCAAAGTGCGACTGTTCGAAGAAGGAGACAAAGTGTTGAAACAGATTTTATCAGTACAAGAGGAGGTCAAAGGCAAGTTTGCACCAAATTGGCAGGGCCCTTTTATCGTTAAGAAAGTGTTGCCTGATGGAGCACTTGTTCTAACAGAAATGGATGGACAAGTTTTTCCCCAACCAATCGATTCGGATATGTGTAGGAAATTTTTCATTTGACAAATGAAACTTTTCTTTTAAGGTTAATATGAAGAATGGAATGAAAGTCAGGCATTCTTCCTTTCCAATTAAACATTCTATTTCTAGTTATCCTTTTTGAACCTCCAGAATAAATTATTTCATTTGGCAACCCCTGAGGATCGCAAACCCTACACTGAGGCAATTTTGAGTGAAAAAAAGAGAGAGAGAAAGAAAAACCTCAAAAGGTAAATATGATAGAGAAACAAAAGTGGAAAAGAAAATTAAAGAAAAGAACCTTGATTGAGACGAAACTAGGGCAATTTTAGTTTAATCCTAAGAAGGGTCAATATGAAGATGTGATCTCAGATGATTTAAACATTTATAAAATTTGTTTTCAAGTCTTAACCTTTTTTAGCACCCCACCAAACCCCATTAAAAAATTGAAAGTCTTGACTTCTGTTCTCTGTATCACCTCTTTTAGAAAATTTTCTGATCAAATGGTAAATGATGTCAATACACTTTCACCGATTTTACAAGGGAAGGATTATCGTATTGATGCCATCATTTCTTAAAATACATTTCTGAGTTAATAAAGAATATCGACAGAATTTGTTTATTAGGTGAAAACCCGAAAATGCACCTTTGAAAAAAGAAAAAAAAAAGAAAAAAAGAAGAAGAAGAAAAAGAAAAGATGAAGAAGAAGAAGGAAAAAGAAAAAAAAGAAAAGAAAAATAAAAATGAAAAATAGAAAGAAGAAGAAAATAAAAAGATAGGCGTAGCCTTAGTGAAAACCCAAAAGAGCACTAAAGTAGGGTTTTATGTTAAAAAGTGAGTTTGGATTTGAAAGACTGGTGACTCAATTCCTTGAAATTTCTCTTTACATTGTGATTATGTTGCCAAATGTGGCATTTTGTTCGAGCATCAAAGTATTTTGATTTATCAAACATAAACTCTTGAGTGTACAGGTTCATTCCTTTAAAGTAAATTTTCTTTCAATAAAGGTAAACAGCTGTTTTTCATGTTACTAGAATTTTCATCATTTGTGTAAGTAAAATATTTTTTTATGTGTTTCATGTCTCATTCATCTCTTTGAATTTATCAAATGACAATTCCTCTGATTTATTGAAAGTCCCTGGATACCAAATGTCATACTTCATTAACGTTGGAAGTTAACAAAACTTGATACAGTTCACAGAGTAAAGTTGACTTTTCGCTATATCGGGGAAGAACGTTCAAATACTCATGTTTACATATTTCTTGAAGAAGGGGGTTGATTGGATGGTGGTAACATTATTTGTCATTATGATTATTTCTATTTTTTTGCAGGTTCGAATATCAAAAAACATCACACTGGGGCAAATTTTTTGAAGAAAGTTAACTTCCTCCATCAGAATTTTTGAAATTCTACAAAAAGCATTATGTAATAACGGCAGGATCGAGTTTTATCCCACTGACTGATGTTAAGGTAGGATCAGGTTTTATCCCACTGATCAATTTTACTGTAGGATCGAATTTTATCCCATTGACCGATGTTACGGCAGGATCAGATTTTATCCTACTGACTGATGTTATGGCAAGATCGGGTTTATCCCACTGACCATTTTTATGTTTACATGTTTCAACTCACGGCAGAATAACTACAGGTAAGTATTTGGTTTCTGCGTCTTTGTCTCGAGTTTTTTCGAAATTCAGACAAAGAAGGGCAAGCTGTAGACACAAAAAATTTCATTTATTTAATTTAATATTAGCTTTATTTTTTTATTTTTACTTTATTTCATTTTTATTAAATGATAGTTAGTGTTATTTTTATTTATTTTTATAAATTAGGTTCATTATTTTTATTTTTATTTTTAAAATACTTTTGCAATAAATTTCTGAAAAGGAAAATTCTCATAAAAATTCAAAAAAATTGTTTTTTTAATTCTCTTAGATTCAATTTCTTTAAAATAAATGAAAATTGTGCAATGTAACTTCAGTTAGGAATTAAATTTGTTTGTTTATCTATATTGATTTTGAAGAACAAAAACAAAGGTAATAATGACAAAAGAAAAAAAAAAAAAAAGAAGGGAAGCTCTTTTGTACAGGCCATCCGGATCGATTAAAGAAGGTAAAAGAGCGGTTTGGTACTCTTTTGTTCCTTTTCATCTTGGTAAATACATTTCTTGCCATTCTTTTTTTCTTTATTTTTTTGCACCACGGACATATATACTGATCAGTAATTATTTTTTTTCTAATTTTCAGCTTTGGTCCGAAAATAGAAAAGGTTTTGCAGTGAAATTTCTGTTCATTCTAGGTTAGTTTACCTCTGATTTGTATCATTAATTTGCCGAAATTTTTGTTAATATTATATGGACTGATATTTTAAATATTTTTCCAGGTTAGTTTTCCAGTAAAAGAGACTTTTTCTCTTGACATCTAAACAAAAGGTTGGGTTTGAGTGTGCAAGGTCGCATCATTAGCAAACGGCTTAGCAAAGAAACATCCAAATTTTCTTCAAGTCTAAGACAAAAATATTTGCATTTAGCTAGTTAAGGTTTCGTTTAATAAAACTGAATCTGAATTCTGAATCCTGAATCCTGAATACTGAAACAATTAATTTGCTGAATATTAAGCACTGAAAAGAGACATATGAATATCTGAATTTTAATGCTGAACATATTTATACTATTTGATAAATATTTATAACTTAATGCTTAATAAACTAAATTGTTCAATTTTGCCCTTCTATTTTTCAATCCAAAAAGAAAATAGAACCTATGATTTAATTAGTTTAAAATTGTTAGGTATGAAAATGACAATATTTATTTTTAAATCAAAGTAATATAAAATAAGAAATATATTATGGAAAAGTCCAAATATCAGTGCAAATATATTTTTAAATCAGAGTTTGATAAGAAAAGTCCAAATATAAGCAAAAGAAAGCTGCAATAAACAAGTTTTAAATTCACACCAAATTATATAGAAATTTAATTACTTCAATGGAATTATGTTGAAGCAAAACAACAAATAATCAATGTCACTTATCTTGGAAAAAATGAATTTGAGATCGGTGAGTACGGTAGCAATAAAAAAATTTGGGAGGAAAAAAATGACAAAATTATGAAAGAGTAGAAAGATGGAAAAATATAAGGAGTAGACAAATGTAAAGAGCATGGAGAAATTGTAAAAAAATCATTAAATAGGGAGAAAATAGAAGTAGAAAGCCATTAGACAGAGAATGTCAGGTTATTTAATTAGATAAGGATTTTGGATAGAGAATATTAGGTTGTTTAATTCAATAAGGATTTTGAATGCAATTAACAAACAATGATAGATTTGGTAGATAAGATAAAATAGTTAAAGTAAATCTCTTGATTCTTATCAAATTAAGCATTCAGTTACGATTCTTGTGCTGAAAAAAATACATACAAATTCAGCACCACTTAATAAGTTCAGCAGAAAAATTTTTATTTATCAAACACCCAAAACATCTAAATGTCTGAATGAATTCAGTTTCAGACTTTTTTATGTTATCAAACAGACACTAAGTTAAGGATCATTCATTACATTCAACAAAAAGTTATGATAAGAGAGATTGTAGGTTGTTCTATTCTCTTATAAGGAGAATTGCAATTACCCGATCCCTTGTGTTTAAGTTTTTTGGTAAGTACGCTTCTTTATCTAGTAATGTTTTCTGAATTTTGATTTAGTCTCTAATCATTAATTCATTACTATAAAATAATAATACTCCTAATTCTGATTTCTTCAACAAGTTCAATGGGAAGATTTATATGGTAGCAGAGTCTCGATTATCAGAGCTTCCTATGGAGAAGGCAAAAAAGAGTGTACCTAATGGACCCGTTAATGATTCTGAGGGCACAAATCCTAAGACAAAGTGCTGGTACTTCAGAACCGTCAATAATTTTCAAGCAAGAAAACCAAATTTTCACAAATCGTAATGGACCCGTTAATAATTCCCTTCAACTCAATTCAATCAAAGGCAATATATGTTCAAATACCAAGAAAACCAAATACAAATCACAACTTTATCAATCACCATCTCCCCATGTATCAATTTTCAAGCAAGAAAATAACTAGACTCACATGTGATTTTAATTGAAGTACTGGTGCTTGAGCTTCAGTGTGGTGGCAGGCTGGTAGCACGAAAATTGGAGAAGAACGGGTGCTGGAGCTTCAAGCTTTGAAGCTTGAAAAGGCCAAAATCCGACGGCAACAGAGGATTTCGTAGCTTGATATTCTTACCGAAGCAATGGCTGCTGCAGCTTGAAGCCTTGAAGCTGTCGGCTGTAGCTTGTGGGTTCTTGGTAGAAGCCGCAGCGATTTGTCTTGTGGACTCTTGGTAAGAGCTGTAGCCGAAGCTTGAGGTGGTTTGATGGCTTAAATTAGGGATTTGATTTGGGTAGCGGAGAGGAGAAGAGAAACGACAAAGGTCTGCTTGAGGAGAAGATGAAGAAGACCTGAAGCTTTTTGACGGAACTTTTTGACTTTGAGGCAAAATTTGTTAAAACATTGCAACTAGGGCCTGCAATTCTCTGATAAATTACAAGCCTACTCCAAATGTTTTCATTTACTTGCAAAATGAGTCTTGTATTTCACAAATTAGCAAAAATTTGTGGGATCGAAGTAGGATCGTAGGATCACGATTCTACACGATCTTACCGATCCTATCTCGATCCTATGTAGATTCAAGGAATTTGCGATTCTGAGTGCGATCCGGATCGATTTTGACTTTCCGGATCGTAGGATCGTACGATCCGGATCGCGATTGTACGATCTTACGATCCGGATCGCGATTTTAACAACCCAATTATATAAACATCAGTGCTAGTCAAATAACTGGACCAAACATTGCTTACATAGCCAAAGAGTACTTGATAGTATCAAACTTACAGACTAGAAAATCTGTAGTAATCAAACTTATTCCCCACGTACATCTTGGCCTTATTTTACATCAGAATTCAGAGACAGAGAACTAATTTCTCATGTATAAGCCTCATCTCCCCTTCATATTTCTTTTAAATCTGAAGCTGAGCAGAGTTCTTTGGGATAGCACCAGCCTCATTGAGCAGTGGAACAAGTTCACCCAACTCATGCTTTCCTGTCACAGCTGCAATCACACAACCAAAAAAAGTTGTAAGACTCCCCTAAAATCCAAATATATAAATATATCATTTGTTAAGTACTCTTTCATATTTTATCCTTCCTTCTCTTTTACTAATAAGAACTTGGACCCTAGGGAAGGGAGAATGTGAATAACCAATCCTTTTAAGTTACAATATCTTGAGATACTAAAAGTTGACAAAACTAGTAATCATTGGACTACCATGGTCTACATCAACCATTGACAAGGAAGAATGTGATTGACCAAGCTCTAGAGAAAATTATATCTTGAGGCACTAAAAATTGCTCAACAACCTTTAATCACCTAATTGAGATATAACTATCTCGAGACATTTAAAAATTATGGTTCATAACCACCAAAAGAAAATAACCTCTCTTGTGGACCATCACCATCGTCCACAAATGGATAGACTTTTATTTATGAGAAGTATCAATGTAAATTGGATCTATATCAAAAATTTCATGAAAAAGAAAGAAAGAAAAAAGAGCAAATGGACTTACTGTCACAACCACCAATGTGTTTGCCAGCAATGAACACATTGGGCACTGTCCTTTGGCCGGTCCACACGGCTAGAGCTGACTGCATTTCAGTTCCATCAGCTTCAAAATTGACAAACAAACAACAGCACATCAATTTCGACATCAAATGAAGCTGTAAATCAAGACATGAAATTGCGAATTTCCAATCATTGATCAACAATAAATTGTTACTAGAATACAGCACTTACTTTCCTCATCAAGTTCAACAACTGTATGAGTTGCACCTAGCTGGTCAAGCAACTGCTTCACCCTGTTGCAATAGCCGCAGAATGTTTTACTGCACAAAAACACTACTAATAAGGATCTATATCCAATATCTAAGCCAATACCTATTAACAAAAATAAACAAGATAAGATTAGTTAGCCAAAAAATCAAATATAGCCCAGATCAAGAAAAGATTAATCATTTCCTTTATTGGGGTTAGGAAACACAGGCACACACAAAAGTTGTAATAGGGGGCAGAAACCTGAAGACAACAACAGGATGTGAGGAAACAATTTGTTTAACTTTGGAAAGAGCCATTTCTATTTCTTCCTTGCTCTTGTTTGAACTGAATAAAGATCCCATATGGGCACAAGAATCCCCTTATATATTTCTTGCTATAACAGGATTTGCTTATCAGGTGTTATGTAACTGGAATTCAGCGTTAGTACGTGGGGTGTTGAGATGGGGACAGATATATGAGGCTGGGGCGTTGGAATTTGGGTTTTGGTTAGTGTACTTGAAGAAGGTAATCAGGCGCAGTTGGCTGTGTTTTGTTTAATGATTCGGTTCAGTCAGATTTGTCCCCAGTTTTCAGCTGTCTTTGCTTCTGGAAGGTGGTGCAGTTTTTCCTGAGAATCTCTGATTATTCAATGGGCGGTAGCACTACCAGTAAAGCATCTTTGTTTGGGATGTTCTGTAATGCATTGAATCAATTCCATAATCTCGTAACTTTATTTCATTTTATGAAATCTTGTAAATTGCATCTTATAAGCCTTAAACTCTTTCCTTGTGATGTATTGTACCCCTAACTTTTTTTTTGAACAATTTGCTCCTACTGATTGTCTACCACTTTATTTTGAACAAAATGGTTTACAAAATTCTTTTGGTTTCAAGGAAATGAGGATGGGATAAATCAGATTAGTATTACAAAATGTTTTATCTGATGTAAAATTTTCTGCAAATGGAAGAGCCAGTGCTTTGTTTTCTTGAATTGAGTACAAATGGATGGTTTACATTGTATATCTGTATGCAGGACCACTATTATCTCATTACACTAAGCAAGTAATGCATAATCCTTCATGTCCTTTAACTCAATGTCAATGAACCTCCACACAGCTTCTGCATTCAGCCACTGTTTGGCGATGTACAACTTAGGCCTCTACATTATTAATCTCACTGCCAGAAGATTTATATATTCTTCTAGATATATAAGCTCTGAAACCATCAAGAAATTCCAAATTAAGTAACACTGGAAATTCTAAAAAATTCAGAAGGCAGGCTAATCCTCAGCATTCGAGAGATCAGGAATGGTCAAGAAAGCTAATGACAAGATTTGTGTTAGTGTGGTCATTTAGATGAAAAGATGGATTCTAAATCTTTTGACAGTCTTGATTTTGCCTTAAAATCTGATGATGAAGTCATTGAAGGGCTTCCACTCCTCTTAAGATTCCAAAATCCACTCCATGTGCCTTGACTTGTAGAAGGATCAGTTGGAGTTGCAGCCCTTTCTTTGCTAAAGCTGGACCTAGCTAGTTCTCTTAGTTGCCTCAGCCACGGTCTTTCATCGGAACTTCTGCTACTGGATCTCCTGTCACCTGAAGAAGTAGTAGTCCCTTCACCTTCAGCAGTATTATACAAAGGGAACTTACTTTCCAGGTTTTTTATCCATCGTTGAGGAATGAAGAGCAGAAGAAAACCAATCAAAGCGATTTTCAAGCCAGTCAAGAAGTTCCCAGCAGGGTCAAGTTTCTTTGCCTGCCTATATAATGCGTAACTTTGATTGATCAGTTGGGCTAAGAATGCCAACAAGAAGAGTGAGAGCATGAAGATCCCAATTTTTGTCTCATCCTTGGCCGAAAATCCTTTATATAAGAGCACCAAACAGGTAGCAAAAATGCCAAATTCACAGGAAACTGAGATGATCTCAACCAACTGGACCTTTTTCTTGATGAAAGGTTTCTTAAGCACCATGAAAAAGAGTTGAAAAGAGGTTATGCAAAGTAAGGTAATCGTGGGAGTTCTTGAAGCCCAGTTTTCTGAATATGCACCAGCAACAATCCCCAGAACAACACGTTTGGCCACTTCAAGCAATGTGTAGTATATACGTAGAATTCCAAATACTTTCTGTATAAAAGGTGCTTCTGCATCTTCTGTCTCATCATCTGAGGCAATAATTCTGTCGCGTTGCTTTTGGACATTTCCACCTGTAATCTGAGATAGCATGTACTTAGGGGGACCTCGTAGATCCTCAAACAGAGGTCCTAACATTGTTAGACATGTAGATTTTGAATCGTTCTTCCAAGTCCATTGGCCTCTTTTACCAGGGCCTAGCGTTACTCGGATAATCTCTTGGTACCAGTGAATAGCCTCTCCCTCTTGATGCACCTCCTTGTATTGAAGTAGCTTTCCAAGTGTAATTCCCACAGATAGGAACAAAAGCAAGGCCAGCAGGAGAAAAAATACTACAGCTAATAGCAAAATGCCCACAACCATCCCAGAAGATGCTCCTCCTTCAATCATAAAGCAAAAAAGCAGAGCTTCTTAAACCAAATTGTAAGAATTACTAAAGATGGATATTGAGCAATTGATTTATGCACAAGTTATTTATATTCTTGCTCAGCAAGTCAATGTACTTCCTAAAGAAGTATGAATTGCATAACATAATGTTCCTTATGTTGACCTCAGACAGCACGATTAAGGGTAACAACGCATTGGACCAGTATTAAGGAGTTTTCAGTGGAAGATTGCTACTACACATAAGGAACTCCACACACTACACTAGTTTCATTTAAAAAAAGTACTGCTTGACAAAGGAGATGAGCTACCATGACATATCCCTTTTTCTGTATTAACCATACCACAAACTGAGAGAGAGAGAGAGTCTGATAAGTTGATCAATACCAAAACATTATTCTTCTTTTTCCTAAATTATTTATGGGGGAAGAGGGAGGTTATGGGAGATTATTGATGGATTTCAAATCTAACAAACATCTAAGCTCAATGGTTAAAATTTTAACAGCCTTGCTACTGATGTTAGTCCATTAACCAAGAATCAACGGTTGGAGATATGTTATCTGGACTCAAGATTTGATGCTGTTCAATGAACTTAAAATCTTCTTTCTCTTCCAATATAGATAACAACGAAGTGCAAAGGAAAACTGTCAAAGGTGGGTTTCTTCATGCAATGAACTTTTATTCTACACGTACCCTAATATATCCTGTTATTTGGAGGAGTGGAGTTAAGCAATAAGGAACCTAAATAAAAGGAAAAATGAAAAAGGAACCTGAATTACCTTTAAGCAAAGCTGCTGAAGCCTCACAAATACAAGGCAGTGCAAGAATTAGAAGAAAGATCTCAAAGCGTGGGAATATCAATGCCCCGTAGCTTCTATTTTTTTCAGTATTCTTCTTTCTCAACCATAGAATTGAAAAGAGTAATGTATGCAACAACATTAGACTGCCATAGATTACTGCTAACCAGAACATGCTTCTTTTGAAATCTCTCCACCTGAAAGAAACAGAATGTGGCAAGACATCACTAATATAAGGATTCTTCCAACACTTGAATGATAGTAAATGGGAAATTTTGATGCACCAAATTCCAATAACAAAAACAGGCATGCAAGTACACGGGCAACAGAGACATCAGAAACAAAGCACATCGGGAAACAGATTTTAGTTTCTCAGTATTTATTGCACTAACGGTCAAAAGGCTTCAATGCCTTTCACCAAGAAGCACAACTAATGATTGATGTTTTATACATAATTTGACTAGGCTATTATACATATTATCTCTGCTTATCTCTCCAACCACTATTCAATTCATTTTTTGTCAGGGTAACATATTTTCTTCATTAGCTAAGATGATAATATCTTTTAAAACTTACCCATGTGCAGTTTGAGGATTCACAATATGCTCTGCTTCAGGAATCATACTTTGGCCCTGTGTCACATCATGAGGCAATGAGAACTTGAAACACAAACTAAAGTAGAATAAACACAGAAATCTTGGACAGAAACCTACTTCTGACCTCAAAGAATGTTCTGTATTCCATAGGAGAGAGTGGCAACCCATACACTTTTGGAGCTTTGAGAAAATTTTGCTCTTCAGATGTCAAATCCATAGCAACGCCCGGATAGTGATGTTTAGAAGTAAAAGAATATGGATTCGTCGGGGAATTTGTACCCCCCATGTGCGGTGGAAATTTCAATGTTTCCCATGGGAGTCTAAAATAGGGAATACTCCATTGTAAACCTCTTGCAAATTCAGAATACTCGACAGGCAAGGAAACTGCTAACCACCTAGACAGTGCATAGACCTGAATGTGGCTTGCCATTCTCTTCCTCGATAGAAAAAAGATATTCAGTTAGGTTGAGCATTATGCACAAAAAAATGTTTAGTTGTTTTGCACACTTCATGCAATTTAACTTTATAGTAAATAGCCTAGTTAATATTGCCATGATGAATAACTATTGGAAAATTCATTTTTAATTCTCATAAATGCAATAAAAGGATAAGATGGCTATGTGGAACATACTACCAAATATTGTCTAGCATGCTCACTTCTTTCTTCCCAAAGACTAGAAATTCACACCCTTTTTCTGTAAATTGAGTGTATGCAACAACTGCTGCTAATGTAAAGAGATGCCAGTAAATAGAAATGTAATTACGTTATTAGGGGTATACATCCCATAAAAGTGAACATTCTGAAGTTTTCTCATGAAAAGAGAGCACTAAATCTGAGAAATATAGAAATAAATAGAAAAAGATAATGGAATATGCTTCCCAATTCTGAAAATGTGGATTTCAGATTAAGCTTTTGACCATTGCATCATGTTTCACAGACAAGTAGATGGACGTTGATTCAATTAGGACACTAAGAGACGAACAAATCTTAGTATCCAAATTTCTTGTTTCATAATAACTGAGAAGATTAGAGTATGTGGCAAAGATGGGAACTTACAAAAAGGCTTCTTGTGGGTTCAGATGTCAAAAGAGGAGTTGGCCTTTTGAAAGCTCCAACTGATTGGAGGCTTGCAGTTGAAATAGTCAGAAAGCCTGATACTAAAGATGTAACTGCAAATGCAGCTGTTATGAAGGAGGAAAGCACCAGAGAAACAACAGATACAGAGTCTGCAACAAATACAATGAAATGAAGGAGATCAAGAATAAGAAGAAATAAAGAAGTGGTATCCAAAAGGATTTAAAGTTCTTCTAAATAGGGGTGGCCAAATGGAAAAGGAATAAAACCCTTACAATGTCTCACATGCAGTATATTCGAACCTAGGTTTCTGTTTCCAGCAACATCCTCAGTTATATTTTCTGGAATACTGATGGATATGCTACCGTCGTCTGCTTGTACATCCACGGTATATGTACTTGTGCTCAATTTCTGAAAGCTGGAAATGTATGGAACGACGTATGAATCGTTAGAGAACTATGACAGGCACTTACAAGTAGCAATAGTTTTTTGCATCTCTAGCAGTTAAAATTTCTAATGTGCTTTAAACTCTCAGATGAATAATCCCACTGATCACAGAATAAGCTTATGATGGCAAGAACTTCAAACTGAGCAAATAACCAGCTACTATAATTTACTCAACTTCAAAGTTGCTAACCTCTCCAAATGTCCTCCAGAGATGGATATATGAGAAGAATTAAAGCCAAAAACAGGCTTCATGAACTTGATGAGTACTGGAATACTCTCATCTTTTGTCCTCGTATGAGAAGTTGTACTTAACCTGACAGTAGGCCTCAGAGAGTCTGCAGGTCCAAGCACAAAACAACATCACAAGAAGGAAAAGGATGTGTGAAAGACAATAAGACATCACACTATTACTTGCCTGGAATGTAAAGGATTTTCCAAACAAATGATGTTTGAACACAAAAAGAAAGATCTTGGATGTTCTGGTTAAAACTGATATGTTATGGAATGTTCTTTACACAGCTGTAATACATACCATAAAGGAAAGTTACTGGAGCCATGGGAGAAACAGATGTCCCCTGTCTACTAAGAATTTGGTTTGAATCAAAGCTAACTGTGATTATAGCCATGTCAGGTATATCTTTGACCTGAGTACAGACATAACAAGTAACCAGAAAACATTTACAGATGATTAGACTTAGGAAACAGTCATTAATGCCATGAATTGATATGTGTGTGGAAATGATGCAAAGAGAACAATAACCTGAAAGCCAAATCTACGTTTCCCAAGATCATTGCCTCTAATAGGAAGAAGTGAACCCAGACTTGTATTTACAGTCTTCATAATTTCAGCTGACGAGTTGAGAACAGGTTCGGTAAAGTACAAATACAACTTTAGGTTCTTGGTCTTATTTGTTGCCAGCACTGTTCTAGCCTCCCTGTTAATCTGAAGTACCTTTGCAGGTATATGAGTCCTTAAGTTGGCGAATACACTTCTTCTATCTGGTGTTTCACAAGAAACAAATGAGAATTAGTACTGGCTGATGGTTCTGAAAATAAGAATAGTAAAATTTCTTGGATAATAACTTTCAAGCATTTATCTTTACCATAGACCTCTTCTTTAAAACCCTTAGATAATTAAGAAGTTGCAATAGCTAATTCAAACTCAACAATCATGCAAACTTTGCAGTGTGTGCAGCTTTTACAGTCTTTGTACAATGAAAAGAATAGGGAGTGTGACAAGAAGAAGAGCACAACCAAGGAAATCTGCCATTCAGTCATGCATGAATTTCAAATTTTACTCTCTCTAGTAAGGTGAAGACTTACCAAAATGAATATATAAACTTGAATTTCCTGTCCTTGTAAAACTGTTTCCCGCAGAGTCTGTACAAAAATTTTTGTCCATCACCACTACCACCCTTCCATATTGAACACTTGTGGACAAACTCACAGTAAGTGAAAATTTGAGGTTTGGTTCAATGACATTAAGCGTGTTTGGCACAACCTGGCCAGCACCATAAACAAGAAGCTGTAGATAATAAATGTAATTTGATCAGAATCTTGTTGAAATGGAAATCTGGATGCTAAAAATCTAGGTTACTGAATAAATATACTGGGTAATGTCTATGAAATAATGAGACTGGAAAACAGAACTCATGATGAACTATGAACATATTTGAAATCAGAATGGTCAATGATTCGGAACACTGAAGCTTCAACATCTAATTTTCAAAAAGCAGCAATGAGTATGTGTCTCAGAATATAAATGGAAGGAAAGAGGACTGTCTTTCCACTAATAAAAAAGAAACACATCCATATAATGTGGAAACCACTGTATAAGAAATGGAAGACAGTAGTGTCATTTATCTTCTTATCTTGTATAGTATCATTGATCTGCTTCTCAAGTTCAAGATGGTAACGTACTCACATTGCAGGCATCAGGAGAAGAACACTGGAAACCACCTCCGTCAATACAGGGTTCGCTGAAAGATACATATACAAGAACTTTTGATGCATTTGTGAAGTTTGTTGATGCTGTTACAAAGGCTGTTGGAGGAATAGTGTCTGTGAAAAGTAGATGCAAGATTAGATTCCAATGTACTGAAGTTGCAGCCAGAAATCCAACAAATAATGTGTAAGCATAACATGATGAGGAGGGAATCAGCATGAACTTTTCCATTCATGATTTGAAAAATCAAATATTCATGCTATATGTCAGCCTATATCAGTCAATGAACGGTTTTAGCTCCACAGTACAGCCCCCAGAAAATTTGTTTTGATAAAACCTACCGTCCTACTTTACCACCACTATAGTTAATCCAGAAAGCTTGAGTTGATATAAAGCCTTATATCATTGTTGTAGACGGACACATATGAAGATATGATACATAAAGATTCTCTAACTCTTTCCATGATGAGGACATCTTACATTGACTTGACACATGAAGTGTTTATGTGGATACAGCAATAAGACAATCTTCCAGATGATACATTATATGGTCATTTTCAAGTTGTTTCATCACATCCCTATGGACTCAAGGAGAAAGTCTAAGTTATCTTCCAATGATACAAGTCCTGATAATATATGTGCACCCTGTTAAGTTGATAAAGAATAATTTTGCTTCTATGTCTATCTTAAGTGATTATGTGTTGTATCAAATGCGTGTGTGCAATACTTAGTTTACACACAGTAGTTACTTGATTTTTTTAACAGATTATGAAATATAACTTCATTAAAAGATTGAAGAAACGATCCCTGTTTTTTTTAGCATGTTTAAGTTGTAAAAACCAAAACACCACAGACGATCAAAATCAGTTGAGGCCAATGTCTACAGTAAATTGCACCGAGACTGGAGACTCTTTCAATGACTAACAGAATAGAAGCAGCGTGGGACTATGTAAAGTACTATTAAGTAAAAAAGTGAATTTTGAAGGAAGATTGCTCAACCAACACTCCAATTGTAGCTAGTGCAGCCAACTCCTTGAGACGCATTGGTGCAGACCTCAAAAGTGTGATTTCCATCCTGCAGCTGCGCATAAGATACACTTCTATTCTCACAGACTGTAGCTAATCCATCATCCAGCTGCAGTTGCAAGTTGCAAGCAAGAAGAAAATTGTGAGCACAAGAATAAGGAAGTAAAATTAAGACGAATACAGCCCAACAAGACTCAGCAGAAAAAGTCCAAAACCAGCTAAGTTAGCTTTGAACTAATTGCATCTTCTTGATGACAAAATTAACCAATTTCAGTATGATTACTTTATCTAGCCTTTCACACTGTCATTGCTCTTTTTACTTTCAAATTTGGAGTGGACTTCCTATAACTGTAGCTGCAACTGGATCACCCCCATTCTCTTCTTTTCTGCTCTTCTCTTTCCTAAGAAAAAAAAAATTAGTACTTTCTCCCCAGTCCTTCTTTTCCTCCCAAACCTCTAGCTCAAAAGGGAACAACACCAAAAGAGAATGCAGAAATCCACCAAAAGATTGCTACAAGTAGTACTCAATTGTGTTTACTTTTCTGAAATGCTGATAAAAGTTTGTTACTTTAACCAATTTTATCAATTAAGATTCCCAATAACTAAAGGAAACTAAAAGGAAACATCTTCACACATCAACCTAAACAAAATTATGCATAGTTGCAAGCCAATGAAGTAATGCATAGGCAATGCTCCAAATAACCATTGCATGCATCAAATAACCTTGCAGTTTGTAATACATTCTCTGCAACTTTCTCCATTCACCACGACTTCGAAACGAAATGTTGCATAATCCCTTTTAGATACTGCATAAGGAGTCTTTAGCAACTTGACAGCAACCTCTGAATTACCACGCACAGCTCCCACACCGAAGAGCAAAATAACCCATAACTGCAAAACCAGCCAGGATGATGATGACATGTTCTTTAAGCTTATCATTCTTAGTACTTCACTGAAGCTGGTTAAAAACCAAGTAAAGGGACCATTAGGAATATCTCAACAATGCATTTTTCTGCATGCAACAGGTTTTTTCTCTCCTCAGGAACTGAAAACTCAGTTAACTCGAAGATGTACTTCGATTATGAGCAATGTGCATTCTGCGTGTGGAGGAGAGTGAGATTAGCAGCTGCAATGAATAATTGAAGTAAGAGAGAGAGGATTGGAGAAATGGGATTAGTGGTTGATGAAGGTTCTGCTGTGGATTGTGCACATGAGACTGACAGTGCAACACTGTCTAGTATAGTGTGTCTAGATAAGAGATCAGAGAGAGAGAGAGAGAGATTCTGAAAGAAATAAGAAGTGGAAAATAAATGAAGAGAGTCCAAAGAGAAAGGGAATCATGCAGACCTATAAGTCAATGATACAGCCATAAATAGGACAAGAGGCTTTCAGTATTATGAGAGAATCAAGAAAATGACTCTGCAGCCATCAACAGCTAATAAAATAAGAGAAAGAAAGAAAAAAAATAGAAAGCAAACAAGAAAATTAACGAAAAAAATAAAGAGAATTGGTGCAAATTTGACAGATGAAGTTTAGGACTAGTAGAGGGGGACAGTACAATACAAAGTGTGGAGTTGTGGCCAACGGGAGTTGCATAATCTTCTGCTGTATGGACAATGATTATGACAAATGTCATAAGGCGACAGGACATGCAGAAGTGTGAAGATAGTTAGTTAATAGGATCTTGCCATTCTGTTCTGGAAGAAATTAGTAAAATAATTGTCTTTAATTGGTGAATATAATTCACTATCTTTTAGAGAATATTGAGTTTATTGTAAGGTATACATTTTTTCCCTTTTGTTTTTTGTTTTTTGATGTTACATTTTAAAATATGTAGTGCTGGTGCATCACTAACTAATATCTTGATGAGGGATCAAGCCAGGATCTTTACCAGCCTAGTGGCGGACTGGTAACTGATAATATACATGGACACATTTTTATTTTTTATAACTTGCGTTTAATATGCACTTGTTAGTAATACAGTAAATTTATATTTAACATATTACGTAAATTTATATTAAAAAAATTAACACATGAGACCCATTTTTATAAGGTACTGATTGGACATCTATTAAACAAATACTACATATATATGTTAAAGATAAATGAAGTATTCCGTCAAACATCCGTTAGACAACCCCTAAATATATTAGTAAAAGAGAAGTTTCAAGAGAGTAAGAATCTGCATATGATTTCAACATTACTGTGCAGTGGAAATGTATAAAATAGATCATTTTTTTTGTCGATACGATAGCTTCCTATATTATAAACAGATAGATGCGTACACATTAATTTTATATATAGAGATGTACGCTACATTTTAGATAGAAGTTCTTAGAACCCTGTGACACCGAGCTATTTATGCTCTTATTGTAGGCCATAAAAGTACTAATTTCACGTGCATTTACAGCTTATGGCCTCCAGTGCACAAACCATCACATTGGCCTAGGAATCTTTATTAAATTCAGTCTATTACTGCTACATGCCAGACCATAGAGTACAGCATCAATAAATCCTAACCCCAAAGGCCCTACTAATCCAGCTCATTCTCTGTATTTATTGTCCCTAAAACCTTGTACGATTAAAGAACAATGAGTTATGTGGTAATAATACCCTGACATGAAGCAACAAAGGTTTGCAGCTGTTTGCTACTTTGCTCCACTTTTAGCTGTTTGAATTTATGGCAGACCTACCATTTTTGGTATGTTCCCCTCGAACATTTCTCTCCATGAGGTATATATGCTTTTTCATTTTTAAGGCAACACGAGGCGTATCGCATTTAATCCCAGGAAATTCCTGGTGTTTACTAATGAAGCTGTTAAAATTCTCTTGTTTTAAGGAAATCTGAGGATAATTACATTGAATTCGACCAATTTGTTACTGTAATGCGAGCTAGTAAGATTATTTTATTCTTAGGCCATCATTATATGATCAAAATCAACTTTTCCAAGTGAAAGTTTAAATTCCTCTCTTAATATAACTGGCATTTCACTGCCTTCCATCTTCTCCTTTCCCATAAAATTCAGGTTGGTTTTCAAAGAAAGTGATACTTTGTTTCAGTGAATTGCATGTTTCTCTGTTATAAAATTAGCTCAGAAGGGCAACGTGAGACGGGAGGATGCCTCTCTATCCTCTTTTCAGTGCCCCTTAATGTTCTTTTTCTCCCCTCTCTATAAATAACACCAATTGTAAAGGTATGCTAGGTTGAGAAGGAAAGATAGGTCAGAGGAGGAACTGTGCCTAGAGATAGCGTTTTTGAGGTCAGGCTTGAGGATAGAAATCATACGCAAAAACAGTCACCACAACCATCACTATGAATGATAATGATCTCTTTTTTCATTTGTTCTTCCATTTTGTAACTTAAGAGGGGCTAATATATAGCCAGCGACAATCTCTCTCTTCTTGTCAATTTCCATTTACGTCCTTTTTTTGTAGAGCATCATCTTATTGAGAAGCCTTGGGGTTGGTTCAAATGGTTTCGGGGAAGTCTATCTATTTAGTCCCGAGGTCACGGGTTCGACTCCTCTTTAACACTTGTGTCTCCTTTGAGGGGAGTGCACAAGTATAGGAAGATTAGTCTGATAAAATTGAGATACTCCCTGTGTTAATCAAAAAAAAAAATACTATTGAGAAAAGTGACCCTTAATAAAAAGACAAAAGCAAATGCAAGTCCAAATGAAATGAAGGGTGAGTAGGTAGTGGCACAAACTCAGAATACAAGGCCCTTTACATACAGCTAAAGAAATGACCTACAAGAGAGGGGGGAAAAAAGGACCAGCAAAGAATTTGGGTTTTGTTCAACACCTAACTTAGGACCCCAGAGCTAATAATACTGAGGATTGTCTTGGAAATTAAGAAGTTACAATAAGCAGGTTTGAAAAATTGATCCGTAAATCTGTAGGGTTGATTCAGATGTACTGCCATCCTCAATACCTAACACATGGTCCTTACTGAAGTTTTGTGGTTTATATATTATGTATCTGCCTGACTGTGACTGACTCAATTGCCAAGATAACCAAGTTTATTCTTCTTCTGCATTATTGTTTTTCAGTTGATAAAATGGGAAAGAGAAAGAAAGAATAAGTGACACCTGCCTAAACTAGCACTGAGCTCTAATGTGTTGTAACTTGTAAGCAAACATACTAGACATGGGCCAAATGCAAATGTTAACAGATCCCATATGCCTCAAGCAGAGTAGTTTCACAAAGAATGGGTCAAATTTGTCAAAGTAAATTTAGACGCTTTTCATTATTGCAAACCTCAAAAGAACACTAGTTTTTCAGGAGATATCCAATTACCAAAGTGATCACATAAAGTAAATCAGTATGTCCTAAAGCAATAGGTGCTCGGCCCACTTGACAAATGACAATTCATAATTAAGACAAACAATCAATAGTCTCTCTCTTTATCCATTCTACTTCCTGAGTTACTGGATCCTTTTGCCGCTTCCCACACCATAACAAGATGGTAAATCCTGAACATGCCTCACTCCAATGGCAGCTCAGCTATGTTTCATTTTTCAGTTCGACTTCCTTTTCAGGAAATGAATCAGGGCGTAATTAAATGTAACTGCGCTAGAATGGCTCTCTTAATACAAGACAAAGCACCAAAGAGCAGAAATCCAATGTCAATTTCAGATGCCTTTGGTCCTAGTTTCCAGAAGATCCTCTGTGACTGTAAATACCTTAATTTTCATCATCTGAATTCATAATCTAAATTCCGGTTTCAATATGATTTACAAATACAGTGCTTGAATCAGAAATACCCATCCTTGTAGACAGGACAGTTGAAATGATCTCCACTAATCGACCCAATAGATAAAAGGGGGAATACGCTAAACTCTTGGGAATCTTCACAGATACTATGCATCAGGTTTCATAAGATCATTGATAAACATCAGCTTGAGGAATCCATAAGCGAAGGAGCTTGTCATAAAATGAGCAAGTGGCAACAAGTGACTTCTTTCTCTTTGCTTCTGCATGTTGCTCCCCCCTCTGCCAATCTGCACCATATGCAAGTGAACCATGTTTCTGATATGTTTCAATTAATTCTGCTTTATCCCCATCTATTTTCACAACACCGAATCCATTATGCATGCACGCTGTCAAAATGAGCACAGGCGTAGAAGGATGATGCTTGATTCTCCAAACTCCTCCACCTAAACAAATCGAAGATTCATTTATCGGTCTAGAGATTGATCTAATATCCCATATCCTTAAGTTCTCATCGTAGCTACCAGTGAGTAAAATATTAGCATCATGTGGGCTCTTTGTGATACAGCAAACTCCCATTTTATGAACTTTTGTGTTCTGGAATACCAATTTAGAAGGGCTATCTCGCAGATCCCAGCAACTGAATTTGCAATCATCTGATCCAGTATAAACAAGATGCGGTTGGTGGATATCAAAGGAAGCAGTCCAGAGCTCAAAGTCATGTGCTTTCCATTCTAGTACAGTACTCAGCTGCGACTCTGTGAGGGAAATTATTGAGACTGACCCATCTGAAAGTCCCACAGTGATGGAGGTGGCAGAAGGATTCCAGTCTAGACACAAGCACATGGACGAACTCACATGCTCATAACAATACTCTTTGAGAAAATTTCCTGCATCAATGAACAACTATAAATCCCAAAAGAAGATGGATTATTTAGTTAAAGATGACGAAACCAGGGAATTTCAACTGGAAATCACATATGTTTAACTTAGGTGAAGTAAAAAAACATACGAAACATTTGGATTTTTGGCTGGCATTCAAGCAACGCATATGTTCATATTGCTCATTTTTCAACTTTTACCAGCCTAGAAACAGAATTCAAATGCAAAGCTCCCAGTGCTACTAATATAACCTTGTGACAAGCACTCAAATGCAGCCAACCATCAGGAAGGTTGGTGCTGTTGACAAATGAGCTCCAGCTTTTTCTGTGACTGTGGATCTTGGAAGTACATAACAACTAACAAATTTAGCTTTCAGAGGTTCACACATCCTATCTTGCATTTCAAACTCAAAACAGGATTACTTTGAATCCCATGCCAGGAAAATATTCTGAGATCACATTAAATGCACAAAGAATTGTCTTCTCATCATGGTCATGCGGAGCCAGATGCCTTGTAGCAATTAGATATTAACACTCAAACAGAAGTACTGGAACTTCTTCCTTTTCGACGAGTATACTGAAGTAGCCTATCAGATCATTGATAGCAAATAACCCGGGCTTCTGTAAAACATCTAAACATAATTTTGTAATTCAAGGTTGCAAATGAAACGATATCCAATTAAAATTTGTGCATGACAAGTAAAAAGTTCTGAGAAGCACATCCATTAAATAAATTTCATGGTAATATGAAAGAAAGCACATCTATTAAATGAAGTCTTTTGCTGTTGCAGGTGATTTACTGTTCTAATGACAGTACATAACCATTTGTTTTAATCAATACATCTCAGCAGAATTATACATAAAAGGCTGGAATCTTCAAAGTCCATTTTGTTCATTTTCGATATAGATTTCTTGCATTTTCCTTCAATCCAAGAACCAGCAAAGATAGCAATCTCAGAAAAGGTCGGATCTTCATATTCTTGTTCTTCCCTTGTTTCCCTCTTTTGTAGGAAAATGATATCCACAGGTTACACAAATCAAGGAGGGAAGCATAAGAATTTACTAAAAGTACGAGACTAAGGAAAATGAGGCAGTCTCTCATTTCAAAAAGTTACCAACAATAAAGAGACAAATTGAAAAATGGAACATCAACCAATAATGGTCTCAAGCATACCCGATGTTTCTGAGCCCTCCACACAACATTCAAGTCGATGTATCCTTAAGTAACCATCAGCATCAGCTTGAGCAAGAAAAGGTACAACATCTCCCCCTACTGGGCTCCATTTTATATCAAAAATCCCAGCTGTTTCCACTCTGTAAGTCAACTGAAGACGACCCACCTCAGCATCAACATCAAAAAGTGATATGCTACCAGATCGTTTAGGCTGATCACCTTCTTCTAGCGTGTAGGTGGAGGCAGCGAGGACATGCTGAAACGAGTCATGGGGACAAAACTCCACAGCATCCGCATTACCATCCAAATAACAGTGATTGACATCCATATATTACCTAATCATTTTCAATATAGCATGGAAAAACAAGAACAACTGATCAGCTTTCTCTTAAGCATTTTGTCAAACAACTTGCGGGCATACACGGAAACCAACACCAAAACTCTTCAACCTGTACTGTGATTAACAATTCACCCGAATACAACATAAGCAATAATTACTGATTTTCATGCAATCATTATCCCACAAAAAACAAACATTTTCAAGAGTGTATAACCTTTATAAGATATGATTAAGTAAAAGGGTTGAAGAGAGGTGAAATTACTGTTGGTTGCGGTTGCGTGTTTCGTCCTTTCGGGTTTTCAAAAACTGGCGGGGGTCGTCCGCCCGTGGGTAGCTTCATATTACTAGGAGGCATTTACGCGCTTCGCGCGATAGAAATATAAAATGCCCTGCCCAATTTTGAATTAATCAAAATAATAATTTATGTAGAAAATAATTTTTTAAATATAAGTATTGTACATGTCTGAAGTGTTGTTGATATTTCTTGGATGTTTTTTCACAAAGCGTTTGGTGAATGGCAATTGGCAATGTACATTTTTTAGAAAACCATTTCTGACGTGGTGATGGAGTACCGCACAAGTTCCTCTTGTTTATGATTACAATTAAGAGGCCAATATTTAAATATCTGTACTTTGTTTCCAAGGCACGAATCTTCAATAATTTTCCAATATAAGGTTTTTTTTACCTACCTTTATTACATGCAAACTATTAATTTTGTTATCAATTATTCTTATTTAGTAGTGAGAGGTAAATAATAACAGACTCTAAAAAAAGTATAAATTAATTTTAATATTGTCATTCCATTAAATATTTTCTTTTTCTTTTCATACTTTTTTATCATACATGTTTTATTACGCACCATTGAAAATGTTATTCAGGGCGTGTAGTAAAAAGGACAAAAAAATTATCAGTCACGTGTTTTTTTGTTACCAAAGTTAGCATTAACTTTATTGCTAAACGTCAAAGGCTAATAAGTACATTCCGTTGAAACACCTACTATTAAAGTTTAACATCGATTTGAGGTAACCGAAGTACATTCTTTAGTAGAGCTTGATAAGTTCATTATCAAAGGTTGAAGCAATAAACAACAGCAGCAACTTGCTGAACATTAAATTTCCAGTGGGGCAAATCATCAAATGGAAAATGCAAAGTGCCATGGATACAACTTCTCTATCCCTTTTCGATCGAACACCAGCACCGCAAAGGAAGTCTTGGATTGTGGAATAAAGAGCAATATCTGACCATTTCTTAGAGCGTGATCAATAACAAAATGGTTCCAATTTTGATCTAATAATCTGCCAGTCATACCAACATGATAATATTTGTGACCACTTGTAAGAGTTATGGTTGGCGTGTTATCCTCATTTAGCCTCAAGTCTGCAAATTCTGGTAGGTCCTATACGTGCGCGAAAAAAAAACGTTATGAGTAAAACTAATAAACCTAATAAGTGGAAAACAAAACCTAATAAGTGGAAAACAAAACCTAATAAGCGCCCAAGCCTCAGGTCTGTAACACTTTATTTCCTAACACACACACAAAAAAGAAACCTAATAAGCCTAAGAAGTGGAAAACAATACCAGTTTGTATTTGTACTTTGATAGATAAAATTGATAAAAGCAATTGAATGCAGTCCAATCATGTTTTAGGAATGGATTAATAGACGAGGCAATATGGATGATTGATTCTGGGACTTCATGGCCTGCTCATAAAGTAACAAAAGAAAGCATATCAGCGATACTAAACACCTTGGAAGCCAAAAAAAAGGATACTATCTGTAACAAAAAAGATTAAGGAAATAAGTAGATGCCTTTGTTTGTGAGCATTGGTAATGGAAGAGTCCAAGGCATTAAAATGTGAGTCTGTGTCTCTGAGAAAGCTAAAACATCATAGATAAGATTTCCCTTCGTGCGCAAGAAAACCATATTATTTTCGTCGATAAGATTGTCTTTGCAGAAGGAATGCCATCCTTGTTCGAAACATCCATCTTTGATGTTGATTTGCCAATGCTGTATACCATGGTAGATTGTAATAGCATGACCGTTTTGAAGACCAAGTGAATGAAAAATAGCAGCAGAGATTTCCTATAAGAGGAAAAAGCTAGTGTGAATTTATCTGTTTTAAAAGAATGTATAATAGTGATCTGAACAGGTAACCTGCTTTTCTCTGTTTGAGCAAAAGAAAACGTGACACCATGGTCTTCCTTCTGGTATTTGGGATATCTCTTGATCAGCTATTTCTGTAACAATTATAGTTAGCAATAAAAATAAAAATTATGTTCATGACGAGCGAAAAAAGATTCGAACATATAATAATGGAAACTGGGAAAACAGGATCATATACCTGTATTTGCAAAAGCTTCTGAACTGATATCAATGATGTTTTGCAACCACTGAGTGACGGAAGTGAAAGAGTATAGAGATGGTTCACCTGTGTACTGCAGCACCATTGGATAGTCCTCAATGAATTTTCTGCTGATATAGTATACAGCTGCTCCTTCATCTGATGTCTTAGTTGTTGCAGCATGGATGTGTTTCTTATCAAATGTGCAAAGGAAAAACTTTATGTTATCTGTTCCAATTGCTTTCCATTTTTTGAAAGGATTTCTAGGCTTATCCATTGGAAAAGTGATGGGTTTTGCAACAGGCGCTAGAAAGAAATGGAAGCATGATTTCATGAATGTTTGAGATTTATTTATAAGACCATGTTGTTTAATACATGATGTAATGAAAAGAAGGCCATCAGAGAGGGTAGTTGAATGAGTTAAATGAGAAATGAATAGAGAGACTACAACACGGTCTTCGGTTGTATGTGCAATAAAGAGAGGTGTCTAGATTTTCTAAAATAGCAACAGAGCAATTGATTATGTCAGTTGAATAGAGTTTAGATATATCAAATAGAATAGAGAATCTCTGAACACTGATATTTGTTCAGATACAATTTTAATAGCTATATTAAAGGCTCTGCATTGCAATTGATTATCAGAAAGTTGTGCCGCAGTTCAGGGATCAAATAAGGAAAATAAGCATAATGACATATAGTAGATAGATGAGCTGTAAACAGGCCATAAATAAAAGGGTTTAAATGTCACCAATATGTCTCCAGTGAGACAAGTTTACACAGCAGATAATACAATGACAAAAGATCGCTGGGCAAGAGCAAAAGTGTGATGATAGAAGACCTTCTTATAAGGACAAATAGACCAAGTATTACTTGTTTTTTCGCAACCTGCAAAAGTGCAGGATGCTGATATAGTGTGTAATAAGACAATATGCTTAAATAGGCCTACACAGCAGAAAGAGTAACAACAACAGATGTTCTGATGAGGACAAGCAGATCAAGCATTCTTTGGTTTTTTGCTGCTTGCGATGGCACAAGTATCTGATATAGTAGCTCCGGCTTCCTCGTTGAGTTCCATTCTTTTTGCAAGGCAAACGCGTGTTTTTGAGGAACCACACGGCGTATCTGCACACCTAACAAACATATCTATACACAAAGCCCAACAAAGACCAAAAATAGTGATTAATGGAAGGGATAGGAGATACCTGGAATGGTAATAGCAGAAGGCTGACTTTCTGCTTCGGAAACGTGTTGCTTCTTATCAAAGCAGAGTTGGCTCTTGGGAGAAGAACATGGTTTCTCTGCGCAACAGAACAAGCGAAAAGAAATAAAAAAAGATTTGGGAACGGGCATTTTAAAAAGTATATGGCCAAGCATGCAGCAACTACCTGGAGTATCAGCTACAGAAAGCTGACTGGCTACATGAGAACTACTTAGGAGCTGTTCCTCAAGAAGGTCATGGTCTCCGCTGTCTTCAAAGTAATAAACAATTGTATATCGCTGATAAGTCCCATCATCTTTGGTATTTCCAGGCTTAACCTGAGCAATGAATGTCTTGGACTTCAATGCGTCATGAATTAGTTCCAGCGGGAGTTCTTCATTCTGAGAATAAATTCAGGAGAATGGCTGTGTAAGAAATAGCAACAAAGGGCTCCATAATACGCACTTTTTTGTTTTATATAGCAGAGCATCAGTTCATTAGTGTAATATAAACCTTGTTATAAAATTCCATTGCCTCAACAGCAGAAATGCCAAGCAATTGCTCAGCTAATTCGCCGAATACCGAAGCTGTCATAATGCCGGAATCATCACTAAGATCAACATCAAAGCGGCACCTGGTTCGAAGGTTAAATAACATGAAAAAATAGTAAATGCTTCAACAGTACAGATCAATGTTCGGTAAACAGGAATATGTAGCTTACCGTGGGGTCGCAGGCTGCCTTTCGTTACAGTGATTGCAGGTAAAAGTGTGGCCATAGTTGGCCGATGTTTGACGATGACATTTAACACAAGACATATACCAATATTTTTGGAATATGTTCTGGAAACAGAAACGAGCTTTAACCCAGGCGAGCTGCGAACATCAAAAAAAAAACTAAAATGCACGGCATATTTTCTAGTTTGATAACAAAGCGCAGGTATTTCAATATAATGACCTTCTGAGTTGCGAGAACAACCTGTACAGTTGAAATTTTGTGCTTTGACTGATGAAACATCCTGGGACTATGCATGTTATAAGTTTTTTCCTGAACCAGTGTAGCAAACTGGCTTTCATTTCTCATGGCCCTTTGATAGAAGATAAAAGTAAGTACATAATTAGTAGGTACAATATACAATTGCTACTTTTGAAATCAGCAGAAGGTGAAAAGAAACACTCCAAACTAACCAAGTTTTCAAATGACTTGCATTTCCAACAGGCGGATCAATGAGAAGCACGGAATCGTTTCTAGTGGAGAGGGCAATTCCTGGCAGAAAGAAGAGTGCATGATATTTATATGATCACAAGTCAGGGTTCTTTTTTGATGAAGAAGATATCTAAACTGGATGTATTTTTCCCCAATTTAAAGTCACTGCTTATAGTGAAGCTAGAATTCAAAGATAAGGCAGTATCCCCATATTAGTATCATTTGTGAACTTTGCTGTACCTAAAAAGAGACAACTTGATAAGCAAATGAAGGAAGAATACCATTGTAAGAGACAACTTTGACCCTGCGGCAAATAAGAACTGGCCTCTTTTTAAGCAACTGCATAAGAACCTTGCCTTCAGTTTCAACAAACCTGTTCCAGAGAGAGAGAACAACTGGCTGCATTCTATTTTTCAAAGCGTATGATCAGTGTTATAATAAACCGTAAGACACAGACTGTATTCGTAAGCGATAATTTGAAGAGAAGGTTGCATTCTGCTTTCCAAATTATACGATCAGTTTTGTAACGAATCACAACATATCTGCCTGAACCTGTAAGCGATGTGGAGAAAAGAAGGAACAATCCGCAGCAAAACAGGTTTTTTTAGAAGCTTACTCTTCGTTAACGATTACAAACCGCTGGACATATGAATCCTGCGATTGGATTTTGATTGGCTCAGCAGATTGTACATCGATGACCACTCCGAGGACATCTAATATCAAGGATTTAAAAGTGTTAGCTATTTGAAAGGAGGATTTGATGATTCTAGCAAATGTATCAGGCATGCAACTTAACGTTAGATTACCAACAGTTTTGTTCTTCGAATCAACAAAGAGCGGGAAGTCTCTAAAAGGGATGTAATCAAAATGGAAGGGCAAGACGGAGCCATCTTCATCGTTATCCTCTTCAACAACAGTACGAGTGCTGATAACCCACTGGATGTTTATTCCATCAAACTGGTATTTCTTCTCTATCTCCCTTACTTCGGCATTGGTGATGCGATACCTTTTATACAGCTGTAACTTTGGGCCCATCTTCTCAATAGCATTGTTGAAAAGGATTCCTTGGACTGTAGAACCCTGCCATAAATAAAAAACAATAGATCAGGTTAGCTTGGCCCCTTGGCATAGGTGGATTGAGAAAGGGGAAAAAGTGCCTGGCTAATACAGCGATGAATTAAACAGACCTCTGAATCAGAAAGGACAAATTTCTGATATCTTGTTGGGCTGGTCTTGCCAGAACCAGGATGCATTTTTTCTTTGACAAAAACCTTGGCAGACCAATTCTGCATTTTTGGCTTGATATCAGCAATCTTTAGGAACTCAGACATCCTACAGTGAACACACCAATTACATATAAGTGGCAAATACATCACAAGTAGTTGTTAACAAGCTTAAACAACAAAAGATTAAAAATACAATGGCCAAACCACTAAGGAGCCAAGTCAGAAAAGCTCACCAAGGGGAAAAAAATTACTGTTTAGCTAACTGCAAGACCTCACGATAAACAATATTTCTTGTTTTGACACAAGTAACAGAATCACTATAAGTTCCTGGCACGATGAGGACCTTGACAGCTGCCGCAGTTTTTGCACGAGAAAGAGCAACGTATAGTTGTCCATGAGAAAACACAGGCTCGCGTAAATAAATTCCCACGTAATCCAATGTCTGACCCTGTGACTTGTTAATGGTCATCGCAAAACAGAGTTTAATTGGAAACTAAGTCCTCTTAAAAGGGATTCCGTTCTTTTCATTATCGGATGACTGAAGCGGAATTCTTGGGAGAAAGACTTTTTTCCCTCGATGCTGTCCGACAGCAATTTCGGCACAAATTGTATTTTGCTTCAGTTCTCTACAAATAAGCCGAGTTCCATTGCAGAGGCCTTCAGCCGGGTTCAGATTACGCATCAAAATGACAGGACTGTTTTTCTTCAGGGTTAACTTATGAGGAGGGAGGCCTTTTGGATTCAAAGAATTAAGGAAATCTTCGTAATCTCCTTGATCTCGCTCATTAAGTGTTCTATCAGTGCTTGTATACGTAAAAGGCTGACCCGGGAAGCGATCAATTATCATCTGATTTATATCATCAACTGCACTATTCATTGCGGAGAGAATGCACCTATTGATCATTAGATAGGGGTCGAAGGAATAAATCCGTAAGTCGTAAAACACTGAATCCACTAACCTGTGCGACCAAGTTCCCAGACAGAAAACATATTATTTTATGTACTATAACCCATGAAACAGCGTAGCAACGCTCAAGTAAATACTATAAAGTGGCACCGCACTATACTATATATATATATAGAAGGCACAGGGCAGAACATAACCTGTCAAGAGATTTTTCCTTTTCATCGTATGGCACTAACATGTCATTGGTCAGAGTTATTTTTCCATCGGCATCTTCTGGCTCAGTTCCATCTCCTACTCTAAGAAGGAAATCTGAGAACGGGCTGTCTAGAAGAGCTCGCATATTCTCTTTAAGAGAGACCTTCTGTAGACTGCTCCACAAAGCAGAGTTAACAAAACTGGACTGAACTTGAATATCTCTTGTTGCATTTTGAATAACCGGGAGAGTCTGACGAAAGTCACCGCCAAAAACCACGACCTTACCGCCAAACGGCTTATCACTATCCATGATGTCCCTAAGGAGCAGATCGAATGCTTCAATGGCGTCTCGCTTCGCCATCGAAGCTTCATCCCATAGAATTAATTTAGCCATGACAATCAGTTTAGCAGTCGAGCTTTGCTTACTAATCTGGCAAGCCTTAGTAGCTGATGCATCAAGAGGGAGTTTAAAGAGCGAGTGCGCAGTTCTCCCTCCAGGAAGAATAGAGGCTGCTACACCTGACGATGCGACCGCTAACGCTATATGGCCATGTGTCCGCAGAGTAGCAAGCAAAGCACGATATAAAAAGGTTTTACCTGTTCCTCCAGGTCCATCGACAAAGAAACTCTTGCCATTAGGTAAAAATATCTCAGACATAATGGCACTATATGCAGCTTGCTGACCAGCGTTCAGCCGAGAAACAGTCAGCAAATCGTCTTCTGTACAACGCACGCTTTGCTCACTTTCGATTTCCTTGGTCAAGCGTTCATGCTCAGTAAATAGAAAACTGTCAGGAACAAGATGGTAATCACGTACGTGTTTACCCATCTGCTCCAAGGATCTATTTATGTCCTGTAGCACACATCTCCTGACATAATTAGAATCACAGCCGGTTATAGAGCTCGTTCTTTCTAAATCACTGGACAAGTCAGCTTCATATTTCTCCCATAATTTGATGGGATTGGAAGGAGTACAAAAAACAAGTAACATGACAAACAAGGCTCTAAGTGAACAAGGCATATGAAAGGCAGTGGCCTCATCAAGAGTGTCCTCTATGTAGGTATCAGACTGGAGCAGGCCCATTCGAAAGGCAGCTTCTCGATATGAAGATGCAAGCTGTCCATCGACAGTGAGAAGCTGGTCGAATGATTTTGGCGCACGAACATGAGATAAAAGCAATCTCAGAAAGTATCGTTCGCCCTCGTTGGGACGGACAGTAACCACTCGGCCGATCACCTTTCTACGCTTTCTACAAGTCCATTTTTTCTTATTAGGGTGCCAAACAAAGTACTCTGGAAACTCTCGATACAGGCATTTCAGTTTACGTGCCTGTTTACTGCGCCCGTTCATGGCAAAAAATTCAGTCAGCATCGTCTTAGTAAAATCTGTACTATCAACCAGATTCGACAGATTCGTATTCTTGTGGAAAGAAACAACTTGTTCTCCTGGAAGATGCAACTGAAGTGTGTAAACGGAAGGCGTCATTTCATTCAACGGGAACCTATAAATGCGCCACATTTCTTCAGCAGCTGATACCCATCTAGCAGACTGAAATTCATGGATCTCATCTATATCTTCTGGATCATTCTCAGAATATATGTGAAAGCTTACTCGGTCGTGCCCCTTATAGACATATTTGTACAAGTACTTGACCAGCTTAACAGTGGAACAGATTTCGACATTTAAGTGACAATCTATAAGAGCCAACAGGTATGGAGTATAGGGGACAACCCATCTATTATCCAAAGAATGGTTTCTCACTCTAACGGACCTGCCATTATTCCTTCGCCTATAATGCGGGTAGCCATCTTCAGAATGCGTAGTATGTTCAATATACTCCTTTGGGTAATGATTTTTACACACTCCATTGCGCATACAGACATTGTCTTTGTTCAGCGATCCACAAGGGCCGTGCATCATGTGTTTTATAACAAGGGAGTACAAGTAACTTTGTTCATTTGGGTCGGGCAGCTCAGCAGAAACCATTTTGTCGTATGTCTCTGGATTCAGTGGTTTAGCTTCTGGTTTCAAAATCACCAGAATGTGGGCATGAGGAAGGCCTCTTTTCTGGTATTCAATTACATAAACAAAAGCTGCAACTTCACCAAACAGTTTCTTTTTAACTATCTCTGTTTTTAGCACCTCAAACTTCGCACGAAACACTCTAGCAACCAAATCTGGTCTATCCTGAGCTTCCTCATCATACTTCAAGTTATCATGTATCTCTTTCCACATTGTGTTACAGGTCATAGTCAAGAACAGGTCGGGCTTACCATATTTCTGTACCAGAGACATAGCGTCTAGGTACCTACGTCTCATATCCCTTGGACCACCAATGAAAGAAGCTGGCAGGTATATTCTACGTCCAACCTGGTTCCCAGATGTACAGCCAACAGACATGCTATCAATGACTCCCTTAAGGATCTCGGACCTAATTTCGTTCTGTTTTTTTCTATGAAAATTAAGCCTCGACGTTTCAATTTTAACATAAACATCAACTGCAAATTGCTGTAATAGACGCCTTGCATGTAACAACATCGACCTATCACTATCCCTTATCTGAAATTTATAACAGTAATACTCCCTAGCGGACACAGTGTCTCGTTTTGTCTTCTTGTTCTCGGCACCTGGGAAAAAAATAAAAAGTACAGGAAGCGTTTTCAATAGGCGGACCTATGATTAGGCTGGAGAAAGTTTGTTTTTTATGTCTGTTTATGCACGATAATACCTGTTTTCTCGAGATTAATCAATTCAGAAGGTCCTTCAATCAGGGAAACATCGTCCAGCATATCAATTTCTTCAAGTTTTCTTTTTTTTGGATGCGAAACAGTTTTTTTTGGAATACCATGATGCCAGCCAGACTCCCCACGAGGAAACAATAGCGGATACTGCAAGGGGTCATAACAAGCAAAATAATGTTGTATCCTATGGCTGGAACTCGAATGGCTGTACACCTGAATGTGAACATTTTTCTCGAGCTCGGCATCATCGTCCTCTGTCCAGATTGCAGCTACTTGAGAAGTAGCTGGAAGATTGTATACTCGCTGATCCAACCCTGGATCAGAATTGAGTATGATCCGATGGTGTTCAAGGTGAGGAATTTCACGAAGACTCTTAAAGAACTTGGTATAAGGATTTGTCTGAAGTATATTCATTAGAAACTTAAGAGTGTCCACTCGCAAACGGGGCGAGTCTTGAAGTCTCCTGGACACTTCATCATCGTAGTCATAGAACAGCAGCTGAATACCAGTAGGAGAGGAGGCTGAAGGAACGAGGCTATTAAGGAAGTGATAGACTTGACCTTGTATACGAAAGGTGTAAACCCCCTTGCTATTTTTTGTGAGATTTCTATCATATCTTGCAGCAAATGTAGTGAAAGCAAGATTGTTGTTAAACGTGCGAATATTCCTTCGAAATTCTTTACTTTCCTCATCCGTTCCAGTGAAAAGACGAATGAGATCATAAGGCATTGCATGCTGCACAAGTGAAACGCCTCCGTTTGAACAACAAAAGCCTGGAGGTTCAAGGTAGAACCTCTTTGCACCACAATGACTACAACAAGGTACATCAGGAAGGACAAGGGGTTTAGATGGAATCTTGTCTAAACGGGACAGGCGCGTGGCGATAGGCTTTAACCTCTTGGCAGATTGACCTTCATCTGCTAGGTGCGGACTAACCAAGTTACGTTTAGCAATCCTATCTAATGGAGAAACAGATGGGGAAAGTGGTACGAAGGGAGAGACTTCTTCAGAGTTCATAGCATCACGAGCTGACAAGAGCGGAAGAAAAAGATAAAAATCATGAACAAAAAAAAATTATGAAAAGGGTAGAAAAAACGGGATTGAGTAGCAGGAGAATCAATGGAAGAGATAGTTAAAAAAAGAAGTGTTGTATTGTGGCTGCATTTTATAAGTGGATAGTTGCCTGGGAAAAGACTATACCTCTATGAGGCAGAAACGAGGGATGGGGTGAAGGAACTGGAGGAGGTGCTTGTTGAGACGAGATAGAGATAGCAGTAGATGACTGAATATTAGCAGGCTGAAATGGCTGGTCGTTCGAACTTGACAATGCAGAACAGTTAGAATCGAGACCAGCCCTGGAAGTAAATTTCTCACTGTCCTGTCTGGAATGGTTATGCTCATGAACAGTCAAGTTAGGAGCATGAACCGAAGAGGATTGCGCTTTCTGTTCAGCATATTTTTCTCTCCTTCGCCGCAACATTGCATCTTTTAAATGTTGTGGCATATCAGCATAACGCTTGCGCCGAACGGCATTACGATCCATAAAGGAAAGAGGAGCAGAAAAGGCTGTTTTGGTCCCTAAAAGGTTATGAAGAGGGGGAAAAAAGGAAAGACGAAAAAGAAGAAACAGAAATAAAAAAATATACATTAAATTGCATGTGCGATACAATATCAGCAAGGAGGATAAAAACACAGGCATATTAAACGTAAGGGAGGGAAAAAATAAAGCTAACAGGCTATCAGTGAACCAGGCAAGCAAGCGAGAGCCATGCAAGGCAAGCAAACAAGTCATAAAAAAAATAATGAATACAATCAGTAAAAGGCCTGCAGATTCCTAGCATTCATGGAAACGAAAATGAGATTCAATAGTGTGGGAGGAAAAAAGAAGAGAGAAGAAGCAGTGGACCAAAAAAAAAAAATTGTAAACGTAAAAGAAGAAACGGAACAAGGGGTTCTGCATGGCAAGAATGAAACAGGAGAAATAACTAATAAGAAAGTACCTTTACGTAGAGCAGGAGGCAGAAAGAGAGTAGAACGTGGAGGAAACAACCTTGTGATTTTGCAAAGGACAACTGAGAAGGAGTGAAAGAGGAGAAACAAATGGAACAAAAAAGTCAAACCTGGTTGCAAATAAGAAGGAAAGAAGGAAAAAATGGAGGAGAGTAGTCACCACAGGGACGCGCAGATCAAGCAGGCATGGAAGAGTTCCTCGCTGGAGAGAACAAATGCAAAGGATAAAACAAAGACAGTGAGCTCGATAATGCTAATGAGAGGTAAAAAAGAAGGAAAAAGATAACGTAAAAGATGCAAAAAAACAACTTACCAGGGTTGGCCACCGGACAGGCTCACAGAACTTGAAGCAGACAAGCCAGTAAAGCACAAATATAGAACCCATTGGTAGAAGAGTTCCAAGGCGCAGAGGTTTCTTTTTTGTTCCAGTAAGTTGGCAATCGTGCAGATACATAAAAACAGAAAGTTTTTTGAAATACATTTAACAAGGAACAGAAAAAAAAAACGCATGCATGTTTTTGTACAAAGCAAAGACGAGCTGAGCACGTAGGAAGTTGAAAAAGAAAAAGTCAGCGCAGTCCAAATAAATATAGGATCTGATTTGTGGCAGAGGTAAACGGTCAACAGGACCCACCCCTCCAATTGGGTAGTTAGATTTAATTTTGATGGAGGAAAGACATACGTCTCTTCCTTCCCCCCAGCAACAAGTTGATGAATTTAGAGGTACGATATGTGGCAGAGGTTCAAGGGCAGCATGGCCCACCCCTCCAATTGAGCAGCTAGATTTAATTCTGAGGGAGTTTTTATTTATTTTTTTGATCGAAGAAAGCCATATACGTACCATGAAGGGGAAAAAAAAGAGACCGGGCCTATTACTATTAGGCACGCATTTAAAACCGGAAGAATGGGTACTGACACCCCAAAGTCAGAAACTAATGACTTGGTCAGGGAGCATAGAGCTGTCCATTAAGGACGACTGATTTGAAAGAGTTTTGGTGCATTTCGTGCAACCAGAGCAAGCTACATTTTGGCGGAGAAGTATGTCGAGATCGTTTAAAAAGAAGAGGTGAGGGGGGGAGGTGCCTGAACAACGGGCGTTTACGAAAGATATAAAGCATCACATTACAGAAGCCATCAACCACTGATAACTGGACAAAGTAGCCTATTAAGTATAAAGCTATGATTAGGAAAGCTAAATTCTATATAATTATTACAGGCAGAGTTTCTAAACCCAGTAAGATGTAACAATAATAAAGTTGACCCCAGTCAACTGAATGGATTCAGGAGAACGGCTAACATAGCAGCACAAAACTCTTCCATCGAGAGCATCGGCAACCCGGAGGTTCAGGGTAACGCCCTACAAAGAACAACAGATGCCAGTAAAATAGATGCATCGCACAGGACATGTAAGGAAAAAGCATTCATAAATAAGTAAACTGACGGAAACCTCATGTTCAGCTTGACTAAGCTGGTATGCAGTAAAGCCTATTAGTTTCTCAGCTTCATAGCCCAGGGCAATGACATTGATGGATGCAGTACCATCAGTAACAGTCAACTTAATACGTGCTCTGGAAGTAGAAGATAAGTCAATTAGGATTCAAGGAGCAACAGGGGGAAACATATTCACCAAGTCAAAGCAAACAGCAGGAAAAGAGTAAACACAAGCAAAACATAGCCAATAAGCGGCATAACTGCACCTAGGAAAGGTATAAAGGTCCGTAAGACAGGTAACACAAGAAATCCCTAGAGTCTCAATAAAGTTGTTAGGTGCAAAGCAGTACGGGCAGGCCAAATGCCAGAGCCGATGCAACCGATCTACAGTAACGCGGCCCTTAATCCATGAAGCACCCATAGGCTATAAGGAAAAAACAAGCATTTTCACAAAAACAGCAAAGGGGATAACGCAGGAAAAGAAGGGGGGAAAAATGAAAAAAAAAATAAAACAACAGGGAAGGCGCCTAACAAATCGAACTGTTGCGACAACTCCAGAAACAGTAGACAACATGGCGTCGGTAACAGGAGGAAGAAGTAGAAGGGGGTTGCAGTATCTCTCCTCCAAAACAGAAGTCATTAGTTCAGAACGATTGCTGCGGTACCTACATGGGAGACAGATAGAAGACAGTAATGATAAGCCAAGCCTGCCATGGGTAGGGAAAGAGGGAACAAATCTCCTTCAGAACTGCAGAAAGGAGGAATTTACAACCATTGTTCAAGATGTGTGGCTTCGAGAACTCTTGGAGAAATCAAAACAACCGAAGTAGGCGTAGTACAGAGGGATAAATCTGAACGAGAAAAGAATGGAGCATATAATAAGAAGCAGGAAAAAAAATGAATTGAACTACTCCAGATGGCTATAAGGTATGGAACGAACAATCGTTGGTCTTAACCCTGACTCTAATATAAATAATAACCGGTTTCGATTCAATGGAGGCAAGCGCATCCGATATAGCATTTCCGATTTCAGATTCAAGATCACCAGTCAGCGTCAAAAGAATAGGCATATTGCTGGAGAAAACAAATAAAAAAAGCCAATCAATACAGAAAAAAAAAAGAAATGGTAACCAGGAAAAGTAGCAGCGAGAACAACCTCTTATCAACAACAACGTAGTCTCTCGTAACAACAGAGGGTAGATCAAAACGGGACTCCCTTATCGGCAAAGCATGCAAAACAACTCCCATCATGTCTGTTGGAAAGTAAGGCAATGACATCAAATGAGCAGAACTCGACAAGCAGAATGAAGTGAAGGGAGGGGGAAAAGGGATAACACAAAAGAAAGAACAAAAGAATAGCCAACTTATAGAGACGTGGCTGTCAGCCAAATGCTGGAACGAGGTGAAAGGTGTAAGATCAAAATAAGGCGGAAGGCTTGGCGTTTCTGGTTCAAAAACCTCCTTGATCAAAGTATCCCTGGTTAGAATCCAAAAGAATCGGTACAAATCTGGAGAAGCAGGTCTGGGAACTTCCTCAACAGAAGCGCCACCAATGCAGTATTTCTTGAAAGGAAGAAGTAAACCTTCAATACGAGCAACATTATCATCAAAGGCAACAGCAGAAACTTTCACACCCTATCAACAACAGTAGCATAAAAAACAGTTAAAAAACAACAGCAGAAAGATAAGAAGCAAGCAGAAGAAGAATAGAAGGGAAAAAACAATGCGTTACGTGCGAATCAGAAAAGACGAAGCGACGGTAAATTTTTGATGCACGGCCTGCATGGGTAGTTTTAGTACAAGAAGCTTCCATAACCAGGATAACAGATGTCCACTGGGACAGCGAACTATGAACCTCGGACACGTGCAGAGGCTCCATGGACAGCTTTAAAATTAAAAAAGGAAGGCAGGTCAAGACTGCGGAGTTGCAGTGGTCGAATATGCAAAACGACACAACAAAAGGGAAATGCTTTGGAATGAGCAAAAGAGGAGCAGCGGGAAAAAAAAGGCATGCAAACATAATATCGAGAGTGAGGGAAAAAACAAATTAAATGCACGAGGCAAATTTTTCTAAAGAAATACATCCCAAGGTGCAAGGATTGAAATTCCGGGTGCTCGAAGGGAAGAATGAACCTCAAAGGCAAGATATGGCAATCAATTTAAAGTGGGAAACACATCTAATGAATCCAAATTCATATCAACATAGCCTAATGGACAACAAAATAAAGTAGCCTATTTACAACTCTAATCTGCCGTAAAACTCTAGCCAGGAAGCCGCACCCTTTTCCAAAAAAAATCACTATACATTCCTGAAAAAAACCCAACCAGAAACAAAAGGAAACATGAAGAAATATTCAAATTAAAGGAAAAATTAAGAGAAGATTGTTCATGGATGGACACATGTATTCAGAAACATGTATAGAGTACACTTAAGTGCAGTTTACAAGGTGTACAATCACCAATCTAACTAAACGGAGCCCAAGGAATTAAAAAGATAAGAACACATACATAAAAAGTTAGCAATCTTACACAGTGAAAGAGAATGTAGCAAAACGAAAGTACCAAAAAGTTCCCTAAGGAAAAACATACGAAAAAAAACAAACAGATTAAACAACAAGCATAAAACCAAGCTAAATATTCCACAAGAAGAGAAAAAGCAAGCCATTAAAGAATTGCAAAAAATGGTCAATGGAAAAATCAGCAACAGTACGGAGAATAGCAAAGATAAAGCAGAAATAGATGAGTTTAGTTATATTCAGGACTAATAAAAAGAAAGGGGATAAAAAACAAGCAAACTTAACAATAAGCATAATACCAATCTAAGTGTCCAACTAAAAAATCCAAAAAAAAATGCTCACTGTAAGGAACAACAACAGCATTGGAGAACAACATAGATAAAGCAGAAATAGATGATTTTAGCTATACCAGGGCTAATAAAGAAGAAAGGGATAAAAAACTGACGATAGAAAGAGCTGCAATGTATCAGGGGAAGAAAGACGATTGTTTGAAACCACCACCATCAGTCAAGCGAGGCCGAAAGCATACTGGAAAATAAAGTCCTTGGAATAGATAGGCAAGTGCATCTGTTTTTTTTTTTTTTGGGGTAAGATTTTTTTTTTTGTTTCCTATGAGAACGGTAGACAAATACTAAAGGGCGGGACACAAGAAGGGGGGAAAAAGCGCAACAGTGTAGAACAACCCATAAAAAACACATCACAAAACACACAACTACACATGATCTACATAGCGTCAAATCTGCAAGGGAGGACCAGAAAAAGGGGGGAAAAATAGCGCAACGCAGGGGGGGGGAAACACAAACACGAACGGCAAACACGTGTAGATCAGATAACGGAAAAGTCAAACAAAAAATACAACGGAACGATGAGGGGAAAAGAGGAAAAAAAAGGGAAAAAGCAGCGCAACCAAAAAGGTGAGATCGATGCTCACCGGGGAGGGAAAACACCAGAGGAGGAAACAGAGAAAAGCGACTGCGAAGGAGACATACCGGTGCAGAAGGCGAAGTGCCGACGGTGGTTAGCGCTGGCAGTCCCGGTTCTGAGGGATCTCAGGAGCGGCGGACGAAGAGAAGAAAACCGTTTTCTGGTCTAGAAAGAGAGGCAAAAAGAATTAAAAAGAGAGAAAACTCACAGGAAAGGAAGTTTATGGATGAAGAAATAGGAAATGTAGAATGGCAGAGAAGGAGCGTACCTCACCGGAAAGGAAGAGGCAGAAAAGGTATAATGGAGGAGCCGACGTGAACAGACGGCAGCTTATCTGTTGGAAAAAATAAAAAAATCAGTTCAGGGGAAGTTCACAGAGTAAGCTCACAGCGGCAGCGTATGTTGAGGAGTAAAAAAGAAGAGAAGAGATAAAATAGAAAATGTACAATGGCAGAGGAGGAGCGTACCTCACTAGAAAAGGTAAAATGGAGGAGAAGGAGCCGCCGTGAACAGACGGCAGTTCATCTGAACAAAAAACAAAAAATATCAGTTAACCGGAAGTTCACAGAGTATGAACAAAAATAAAAAAATATCAGTTAAAAAAATAAAAAATATCAGCTAATCGGAAGCTCACAGAGTAAGCTCACAGTAAATCATGAAGAAGGAGGTACCTTTTATCTCATGTACCTTTTCTGGTGAGGTACGCTCACAGAGTAAGGTCACAGAGTAAGCGCACAGAAACAGAGCAAACATAAGAATATCGTCAAGAAGAAGGAGAGAGACAAGCGAGGCGAAAGGAGAGGAACTGGACTCTGCCAGATAGAGAAACACAGCAGAAAACGCAGCAGGAGACACATGGGTTACTGACAGAAAGGACAGAAAAAAGAAAAAGAAAGAAAAGAAGAGAAGCGGCCAACGGAGCTGAACCCGCCGCGCCTTGCGCGAACAACACAATGCTGCTAACCCACACGCGCGGCACGTGAGAGGACGACGAAAAACCTCCAGGTCATCACCCCTCTTCGCATGTTATCTACTTATGTTGATAAGAGCTTTAGGTTAATTACGGTTGCCTCCCTCGTATTTTTGTTAAATTCCCCTTGTTGTCTATAAAAGCCTTGAACTTGAAGGTGTTTCGTCAGCTGGTACTCAGATAACTACTAGGCTACGGCTAGTGATTGCATAACTTTTGATCCAAATAAAATATATCACGAAAGCATAACCATGATATCATAGCTGTTGGTGAAATTTTTTATAATTGAAGAACCCTACTGAGGGTGTTGTTTTGCGCAAATTTCATACTTTGATTAAGAGAAGAAAATACGTAACCATTGAGATTGGTCCAGTGGTCAAGAAAAAACTTTTAGAATACTTATTCTTTCCACAACATTCATCCCCAAGTAGCTAATCTTTTAGGAGAATAAAGCCTCCTTTTGCAAATTGAGGTGGGTCCCAAGCCATCACCTCAACTACCCATCCGTCCCGAGGCTATGGCTCGATATCTATGAAAGATCAGCATAGCCAAGTTGCATCTCTAGCTAAACTGTGGCTAATATAATGTTCTGGCACACCTGATATGATGGCGGTTGTAAATTGTGGTTGACGTAACGTTTTGCCGCTTGACTTGATAGCGGTTAGAAGTCCTCGGCCATCCATACTTTTCGAGAATTTGGTCCAATATCCATGAAAACTTGGCACAGCTGAGCTACACCTCTATCCAGATTGTGACTGACGTAATGCTCAACTACTTGATGTGACAATGGTATGAAGGCCTCAATTACTCATATATCCCAAGGTTATAGTCTGATATTCATGAAAAATCAGCACAGCTGAGCTCTTGTTAGACTATGGCTAACGTAACGTTCCACCGACTGATGTGATAAAGGTTAGAAGGCTTCAACTTCTCATAGCTCCTGAGGCTATGATCCGATATTCATGAAAGCTCCGCTACACTTCTAGTTAGACTGTGACTAATGTAATATTCCGTCGTTTGATGTGACAGTGATCAGAAGATCTCAACTACCCATACCTCTTGAGGCTATGGTTTGATATCCATGAAAGTTTGACTGTACCGAGCTTTCACCTTTAGATGAGACTATGGTTGACGTAATGCTCCGCCACCTAATGTGATAGTGGTAAGAAGGCCTTGGCTACTTGTACCTTCCAAGGCTGTGGTTCAATATCCATGAAAGCTTGGTATAGTCAAGTTGCACCTCTAGCCAGACTGTGACTGATGTAACGCTCCGCCGCCTGATGTGACAATAGTCCAAAGCTACTTGCCTAAGAGATCAAGCTTACCTCAGGCTCCGCCTAGGGCAATTAATGCACCTTGATTTCCTAAAATTCGTACTAATCTTTTGGAGCTATAAGTACACACCGCCGACTTACTTCGGCCTCTAACCTAGGCATTAGAGCTTTTCCAGGGGATAAGCCCTGTTTCTTTGCCTTCTTTATCTTGTGTTCACAGGCAAGAAACTCATCCCCGATAGTTTCCTACTAGTGACCCATTGAGATCAATAGAGAAGCTTGTTGTGATGATACAATTACAACCAGGTTACGAATAAAGGCATGAAATTCATAACCCTCAGAAGAGTAAATTAGAAATGTCACCTCAATGTATCATAGGTCTTCATAATGTCCACTTTAAGTTCACATCTAGTTTGGCCTCCTCTCCTGTGACAATTTTCTACTAGCTCATGCATTGATAGAACGTTGTCAGCTATACTCCTACTCTTCAGAAAAGCATTCTGCCTTCTGAAATAAGTCCATCCACCACTCCATTTAATGTTTCTGTCAATACTTCGGAGTAAACTTTGTACAACACGTTACAACAGGCTATAGGCCTATATTCCTTCATACCCACAGGTGAAGCAACTTTTAGCGCTGAGGAGGAAATTGTGCTATTTAAATCATTACTCACAGTGCCGGTGGAGAAATTAATAGTATCTAACGACATTTATCTCATCTTGTCCCACAAGAGAATGGTTCCTTTTTAAAAATTCCACAGTATAACCCTTAGGTCCAGGAGCTGCTCTTTCTCTCATACTAGAGTGTTGATGAACTTCCGCATTAGTAATATCTTTGATCAAACTACACCCTTGCTCAGCCGTAAGTTTATTCTGGATAATGGAACTCAACCTTGCTTCCAAATTATTAGAATATGGCCTTTGATTTCTAAATAATGTCTGATAATACCTAACTGCTTCCGCCTTTACATCCTCATTTTGTTAGCTTAATACTCCTGGATTTAGTCAAGGTAAGGATCTTCCTGTGAGCATAGTGAAATTTCAGTTTCCTATGAAAAAAAATGCTGTATTTGCATTCCTCTCTTGCAACTTTCTAATTCTGGATTTTGCTTTGTAAAAACTCTCCTCTACTTGAGCCAATTCAGCATACAACAACATTGATAACATCTTTTAGCTTCCTAAAGCATTCCATAATGAGGGGTAATCAGCAGCTGTTCGTTGAGTACTACAGAGCTCCTCTCTAGCTTTCTAAGTTCTCAAGGAGATGTTGCTGTAGTTTCTTCTATCTAAGGTTCTCAGTTCAAATTTCAAAGACTTAGCTTTCTATAAATCACATTCACAGGATCCCTTTCAAATATGAATATGCATGCCTGGCTAAGTTAGAACATTAAATCAAGTTATCACTTATCATGCCCCATCCAAGTACTTCTAAAATTGAAAAGGTTTGGGACCTGCATTGAGATCATCTTTAAAATGGGCAAATACAAGTATATGGTCAGATATTAAAGGATCTAGAAATGCAGCTTCAATGAGAGAAAAAGCTGCAAGCTATTCATCATTACACATTATTCTGTCTAGTTTGCAATATAATAGTCTATCTTCTTCATCTTGTTTGTTGCACCATGTCAAGCGATATCTTTTGGTTGGTAAGTCATCAACATCAACAAACTCAAGACATTCCCTGAATTCAGATATTACAGGTAGATAGACCATATCCTGTACCTCCTAATTTCTCAAAGTAGTAGCTGATCGATATTGAAATCACCCATCAACAACCAGGGCATAGAACCAATAACAGTGTAGTCTGCAAGTGATGCCTTAAGAATCTTCTCCTCTCCATCTCAGCATTTAGTTCTTGTACTGAAGCCAAAACTGTTCGTTTAATTAGCTTTTTCACTTGTTGTTTCTTGGTTATAATTAGAATTCTGAGTTCAATTTCGGTCTGATTCACATCTCATCTTGAAGAGGTGATTTTTGGTTGCTCGGGCTTTATCTCACATGTCGATCTATCCTTGGGTGAGAAATGCAGCTCCCCAGAAGTCACCTGCTCGAGTTTTAAGAAATGCGGGGCTAGATCCCCTGATTCTCCTCCGGCGCGCTAGTTAGTTCTGTTAGAAGTGAATGTAAAGTTATTGAATTAGAGAAGGAGTCTTACCCTTTCTTTCTGAGGGGTCTTAAAGGTATTTATATGAGAGGAGGAGAGGACTGAGAGGATCTCTCTCCCTAGGGGCTGTCATGCCCAAACTGTCAGCTTTAATTGACAGATTGGCGGCGGCAATAGGTCCTATCAATCGTTCTGACCCCTGACATGTGTCAGACTGTACCTGAACCCAGTCGTCCCATCACTTGACAGGAGCACATGGGTAGGAGTCACGTCTTTGACCCCGGCCTTTGGTGGAAATCATGCCAAGGTGAGACCCTTCGAGGTCTAACACGTCAGGAATTCGGTCCCTTCGGCGGTCTTAAGCTGTGGCAGAATCAAGATGTGCGTATTCACGACGAACCGGAATGACCCTCCTCAATAAGCCCCCCAAGCCTCGGGAAAGATGAGATGGGCGGTATTTTCCGGAGCTTCCGTACGAATACAGTAAATGGCAATTGTGTCAGGATAGGTCCAGCAAGTGATATGAAATGGTGACGGGACGGGTGTCAGTTTTAAATGATAATACGAAAAGACGCGTGATGGAAGACCAATGGGCTGGCAGTCATAAATGAGGAGAGAGGCTGCCCGTCTGGGAGATCCAAACGCCCCATCTTTCCGTCTTCCTTTCTCCTGTATAAATAGGAGGCTTCCATCCCCATTTACATTTTACCGCAAGCATTTTCAACACCCTATAAAGTAGCATCAGAGTGAATATCTGCAGTGTGTGAATTCTCTGAAGAGTTTCGACAGTTTTTCCCGACCCCTTTACTTCATAACCAGTAAGTTTGCTTTGCCTTTCTCCCTATTCTTTATCATCATGGCTTGGGTGGCCAGCACGCATAAGGAGACAGTGAGATTGGACTTCACGACAGTCGAGAGGTCCGACCTTGTCTAAGAAGAGGAAGACTTGTCTTCTAGTCCGGATGAGGCAGCCGTGGATGTTGGCGGGGATGAACCCTCTTGAGATCCGAGCGAAGGGGACTCCGAGGTGATGTATGACGACACCCTCGGGATCAAGGTGCCTAGGGACGAGGGGGTGCTAGAGCAGGCCCCACCTCCTGACCTGTCAATGGTAGACTTCGATCTACTTCCCCAGTATCACAACGTGGTCAATATTCAAGAAGCTAACGAGGTGATTCGTCAATATCCCTTTCGCTCTTGTTATAGCATCTATCCGTCTCGGGAGTATCAAACAACTGAGTAGCCCCCGAGGGGAAGAGTGACTATTTACGTTGACCAGCTGGAAACCGGACTGAGGATGCCCACGACGAAATTCTTCTGGGATAGCCTAAGATACTGGGGCGTCCAGATTACCCAGTTGTCTCCTAACGCAGTTCGAATTCTCATTGGATTCGAATTACTTTGCCGAGAGCAGGAGATAACTCCCACAGTGACCCTCTTCCAACACTGCTACACGATCAAGAACAGCGATAAGAAGGGTCGATTTTACTTCGGCAACCGAAATAAGTACGTGCCGAAGTTAGTGGTGGATGCTCTCTCTTCAATAAAAGAATGGAAGCATAACTTCATTTTTGTCCTCGCCGAGAACTTCCTCAGGGGGTTTTGATGGAGGCCGCCTATCTCGATTAAGGATCCCTTTCCTGGTCGTCACGAAGAGGAGAACTTCCGAAAGCTTCTTGGATCGGGCCTCAAGATCAACTGCAGAGACTACCCTGAAGTGATCCTTGTCAAAGGCGGGATCAGCCGAGTCTTGATCAACCTGGATCATCCCCCTCATTTCTCTACTAGATTTCAGAAATATTATACTTCTCATTTCGTATCTTTTCCTGTCCTTTTACTTCGATTCTAAGTAGTAATATCTTCATCTCCTGCAGTGGTGAGATTATCAAACTTGACCACCGCGGGCACTGCCGAAATCGCGAAGAAGCCACAGAATAGGAAAGCTCTGGGGGAGACTTCGGAGACTCAAAAGAAGAAAATAGCCACCTCAACTCGGACTCCCCCTATCGTCGTCATCCTTGAAGAAACCTCCCAAGGTTTCACGATTCCGGAGAGGGTGGTCAACAGAGGTGTCACATTGTGGCCCGTCCCCTACCGGCTGGGGCAAGCAAGCTCAAGTCCTTGCTGCCGAGACGCCCGTCATAGGGTCGTCCCTCTGGAACCGACACTTCATCCTACCTCAAAAGGCCGGAGATGACAAGAGGCATCCCAACTGGCATTGGTGTCCCGAGTGGAATGTCGGCTTCAACGACCGATGCCTAGACCCTAGGGTCGTCCAGCATCTGCTGGTACACTCCAACCTGCCGAGGGATAACAACTACGCCAAAAAATTGACTTCCATCGAGTTAATATAGAGCACCTCGGTATCATGGGCCTCGACCTCGGCGTTCCTGTCCGAGTTGGTACAACTCTATACCAACATGCTCCCAGAACCAAGCTCTCGCCGAGCTTCAGGATAAGGTCTTCCTCTGGAAAAAGAATCTGAAACTGGTCGAGGAGAAAAAGAAGCTGGCTGAGGAGGAAAAGACGCAGTTTCGCAAAGAACGCCTGGCTGAAATGGAGCAGTTCGAAGCCAGCATCAATTCCCTGAAGACTGCTCTAGAAGAGGAGAAGAATAGGCGACTTCAAGAGGAGGAGTCTTCCTGGGAGGCCATAGAGAAAGCGGGAAGCTCAGCAGTGGAAGCTTTCCGTTCATCCGAGACCTTCACTCATGAGCTCGGCCAGCTAATCCTGCCTAGCTACATGTTTAGGTATATTTCGGTTATAAATGAGGCGGCTCCCTTCCTTATCTCGGAACAATTGGACTTCTTCAAGAACAAAGCAAACTACAACGAGGATGCCCTGGAGTTTTGCGACTGCATGGCTGAGGGGATCCAAGTTGGAAGAGACCTGGCCGAGGTTAGGGAGGAATTTAACAGCGAAATGACAGATTTTGAGCCCAGACTTGAAGGCGGCAGGGAAGGAGATGACACAACTGTGGAAAAAATCAGGGCTGACATGGGCCAAGGGACTGCCGAAGGAAAGGACTCTTAGTAGAGTTCTAGGCCTCGGCGTTTTGTACTTTCAATTTTTTGTAACTGTTCCTTTTCAGTATTAATATCAATCTTCGTTCCTTTTTCTCTATTAACTCTGTCTTCTAACACTTCACTCTTTTGTTCGTTTACTACTCGCTTGTCCCTTTATTTTCTTTAACATAAATCGGCAGTGTTAAGAAAATAACTAAGTACATGAAATGGGTGTAAGCAGCTTCAAATAAGATGCAAGTGTCATAGAAAGTACAAATTAAGGTTCTCAGCGTGCCAAGTTCTAGGTACTAGAGCACCACCTCGATAGGCCAACTTACAATACCCGTGTTGGATAGTTTCGACTACGCGGTACGGCCCCTCCCAGTTCGGAGCTAGTTTACCCTGGGGCTCAACTCGGCCAACTGAATTCTTTCGGAGAACGAGATCCCTCGGGTTGAACCGAAAGTTTTTGACCCGGGAGTTATAATAATTAGTTAGGGTTTTCTTGTATGAGGCCATTCGGGCTGCTGCCGCCTTCTCCTCGACAAGGTCGAGGTCAGTTCTTCGTTCGTCTTCATTGGCCAGGGCGGCAAAGGCTGCAATCCTAGAACTCGAAGTAAGGAACTCGACAGGGACCACCGCTTTGGATCCATAAGTCAACGAAAACAGGGTCTCTTGGGTAGCGGTTCTAAGTGTAGTCCGATAAGACCAGAGCAAACTAGAGAACTCGTCTAGCCAGGAGGATCCGAGTTGAGATAGCCTATTCTTGAGGTCGTATAAAAGCGTTCGGTTGATGTTTTCAGCCTGTCCGTTGGCCTGAGGATGTCCAACCGAAGTGAAATGTTGCTTGATCCCAAGCTCTTCACACCACGCTTTGAAGGAGTTGTCTGCAAATTGCTTCCCATTATCAGAGATGACCATCCGAGGTAACCCGAAATGACAGACTATGTGCTTCCAAAAGAATTTCTGGATGGCTTGGCCAGTAATGCTCCTTAGGGTTTCGGCTTCTACCCACTTCGTAAAATAGTCAACCGCCACCACGACATAGGCATAATCACCCGTGACTCTCGAGAAGGGACCAATGATATCTGTACCCCATTGCTTGAAAGGCCACGAAGACGTGATGGGGACCATGAGATTGGTCGGCCGGTGGTGTTCGAGCGCGTGGTATTGGCAAGAGGGGCAATTCAGGACTAATATATGGGCATCTTATCGAATGGTTGGCCAAAAGTAGCCAAACAATAAGGCCTTTTTGACCAACATCCGGTGGCTGACGTGTGCCCCGCACATTCCTTTATGTATATCTCGAAGGATGTTCTCACCCTCCTTGGCAGTGATACAACACAGTCAAGGGCCGAGATAAGAACGCTTGTACAGGTTGCCACCTTGAAGCGCGTATCTAGCTGCTTTGTGCTGAACTCTCCTCGCCTCAGCCTTGTCATTGGGAAGAATTCCATGTTCTAAAAAGTTGATGAGAGGACTCATCCACGTATCCTCCGACGTCACCGGATAAACCTTTTCCTCGAGGTATCCTGGCTAGGACAAAACCTCCACGTGGACCGTTTTGTTGAGCGTGGAAAATGCAGTGGAGGCGAGTTTTGACAAGGCATCCGCCCACCTGTTTTTGGACTGAGGTATCCTTTCGATGTCAAATGACCCGAAGTAGGCGGCCAGCTGATGTACTTTAAAAAGATACTGCTGCATAGTTTCCTCCCTAGTTTCGTATTCTCCTAACACCCGACACACTACGAGCTAGGAGTCGCTGTAAATCGAGATATGGTAGGGCTAACTGCAAGCCCACGATTAGCGCTTCGTACTCAGCCTCGTTGTTCGACACGGCAAAATCGAACTGAAGCGCGTAGGAACACATCTCTCCGTGAGGGTCTTTGAGGAGCAAACCAGCTCCACTACCATCACTATTGGACGATCCATCCACATACAAGATCCATCTTTTTAGCTTGGTGTCAATCACAGCGGCGTCTTGGCTCACAGGAAAGGTGAGTTCGGCCAAGCAATTCGCCAAAACCTGGGCCTTGATACCAGTCCGAGACTCATAGATTATGTCATACTCCCCTAACTAAATGGCCCACTTGGTCAGTCGTCCGGACGTTTCGGGACGTGACAGGATCTGCCTAATTGGTTGATCAGTCCGCAGGCTTACAGGGTGGGTTAGGAAATAAGGTTTCATCCTACGGCCCGCGTGGACTAATCCCAATATGAGTTTTTTCGCTCAAGTGTACAGCTTCTCAGGACCTCGGATGATCCGGCTGACGTAATAAACGGGTACTTGAACACTATCATCCCAGATTAGCACGGCGCTGACGGCCTCATTTCCGGCAGAAAGGTATAGATACAGCTTCTCCTCAAGTCGAGGTGACATGAGAGTAGGGAGCTGGTGGAGATATTCTTTCAGCTCCTCAAAAGCCTGTTGGCATTCAGTGTTCTAAGAAAACTTGTCCGCTTTCTTGAGTACCTTAAAAAAGGGTAAGACTTTGGTTACGCACTGCGATAAGAACCGGTTCAAGGCGGCCAAGCGTCTGGTCAACCTTTGCACCTCGCGAGATCCAGGGTGAAGACATTTCTTGAATAACCTTCACCTTATCGGAATTCATCTCTATACCTCGTCGAGAGACTAGGTATCCCAAGAATTTGCCCGAGGTCACTCTGAACACGCACTTCTTGAGATTTAACATCATTCGGATGTCACGGAGGACCCCAAGGACCTTTTTCACGTCGGACAGTATTGCCGAGGTCTCTTTGCTCTTAAGGAGGATGTCGTCGACATACGCCTCGACATTCTGACTTATCTGAGCTTTAAAGACTCGGTTGATCAGCCGCTGATAGGTGGTCCCAGCATTTTTCAACCCAAAGTGCATAGTCATGTAACAATAAATCCCCTGATCTGTGAAGAAGTTATTTTTTCTTGGTCCTTCTCACTTATTCCTATATGATAATAGCCTTTGAAGGCATCTAAGAAGTAGAGAACCTCATATCCCATCACCGAATCAACTAGGGTATCGATTCTCAGCAATGGGTAACAGTCTTTCGGGCAAACTTTATTTAGATTGGTGAAGTCTAGGCATATTCTCCAACCACCGGTGTCCTTTTTTACCATTATCGGATTGGAAAGTCAGGTGGGGGATCTCCTTGATCATCCGCGTTGGCATAAGTTTGTCCACCTCTTCTGTTACAGCTTTGCCGCACTTCGAGCCGAAATGTCTTCTCTTCCGCCTAATCGGCCGGGCTCTCGGATCAACATTCAACTCGTGCAGCATTAGCTGGTGAGGCACCCCGACTACCTGCTCAGCGATCCAGACACAGGCGTCCTGATACTCCCTAAGAAGCTCGATCAACCCGCCGTTGAACGGTTCAGGCAAATTTGTGTCGACATGAACGGTTTGATCGGGATTGTTAGAGGCTAAGACAACGTCTTCGACCTCATCTCCGGTCTCCAGCCTTGGAGGTTTCACGGATTGGTAAGGGTCAATGCAGTCTATCGAGAGGATATTAGATCTCTTGCCTTCGGCCTTCGGCTCGGGCGATGATGATGACGCGGCCTGCAAAGTAGCAAGGTAACATTCCCGTAGCGCACAAATATCGCTGCTTATCTCGGCGATCCCCACGGGAGTGAAAAACTTGAAACTTAGGTGGTACGTTAAGTACACAGCTCGCAAAGCATTCAAGGTGGACCGACCCATCAGCAGGTTGTAGGAGGAATCAGCCCTAACTACCACAAAATTGATCGCGACAGCTCGACACCGAGGGTGGTGCTCGACTGTTACCATTAACGTGACCATTTCCTCGAAGTGGACAACGTGTTCCCCAAATCCCACAAGAGGTGTCCTGACTGGGATGAGCTGCTCTCTTGTCAGTTTTAGATTTTCGAACGTTGGATAGTACATGACGTCTACTAAACTTTTCGGGTCGACGTACACCTTTTTGACGATGTAATTGTTGGTGAGTACTTCGATCACCAAGGTTTCAGACTGCTAGATGCGGCCGGGACGGGGTCACTCGGGCCATAGGTGATCACTTCGGATAGTCGGGAGCTTGGCTCGGTTTGGTCCGGATTAGCTTGTCGGTAACTCATCTTCCGAGAGTTTTGGCTGTTACCTCCTGTCGGACCACCAGATATGGTGTTGATGACTCCAGCGATGTTGGACCTATATCCTGAACCCTATTCGGTGGGGCCATAACCCGGCCCATGATTGGGGGACCCATCTCGAGGTGGTCTCCTGACATCCCTAGGGTCCTCCGGGGGTCGACAGCTGTTTCTACCACCTCAATTTTCATCCCGACATTGGTTACCGCGGTTTTCACGACCCGAGTCATTTCGATTGTAACTTCCGTCTTGCCGGATGAACTGTTTGCGGTAACCTTGCTTGATGAGATGTTCTATCTCTTTCTTGAGATCATTGCAGTCCTCCGTCTCGTGCCCGACATCTCGATGGTACAGGCAGTACAAGTTAAAATTTCTTCCCTCTTTCTTTCCACTCATCTTCGGAGGGGCTCATCCAAACCCGTTTTGATCCATTACGGATAGTACACGGGATCGGCTGGTGTTCAAGGTGGTCAATTCGGCTTTTGAGACCGGCTGCTTCCCCTTGGTTATCTTTTCGAAGACACTTCGACGATCTCGACGGGGGCTTTGGATACTAACGCTAAGTCCGGTCTCGCCTCTACTTGACTCCCTCCTCCTAAGGTCAGGTTTCGAACGGGTTACCTAGGTCTCCTTTTTCATGCGGTTAGGTCCTCGGTTTGTATGCCTTTTTCAACCTTTAACCAGAGGTCTTGGAGCGTGCAGGGATATTTCTTGTGTATCGCAGTGTTAAACGTCCCGGCCACAAGTCCATTAATAAAGGCAGCTATTGTCACCTGTTCATTAGGGTCGGGTATCTGCACGCTTTCATCTTGAAACTGACAGGTCGTCAGCCTGTGCAATAATAAAATTAAACCTGATTGCCAGTTAAAATGACCAAACCCAATACCAAGTACTGGAGCAGGGACTCTAGGTGTGCAATGGGTTACTTGATTCACCCTGTTCCCGAAGAGTTTGCTTAATCCGATATACCCGAATGGAATGGTTATTTCTTTCTACAAATAATTATGAATTCGTAGACAGAGCAAGTAGGGTCGTATCCACAGGGACTGGGTATACTTGTTTCTTAAGAAATTCAGAGTAACACATGGGGTGATTTTGTAGGAATGATAACAAGCAAATGAATTCAAATAAGAAAATGAAAATAAAAATAAATGACTGCCTGGAAATTAAACAATAATTCACTGAACTCAGAGTAACAATAACTAAAAGCCTGAATCAAATAAAACAAGAAAAACAATTAGGAATAAAATAAAATAGCCAACTAGAAATTAAATAACAAATTACTAAAATCTAATGAGTGATAATTAAGGATCTAGCCAAGGAATAACTTCAGCAATGGTTCACCTAATTAATCATCGATAAGCAAAGGCAATTCCAATTATTTATCAATAAATAGGTTATAACTGCCAAACAAGCGATGACAGTCAACCCCTCATTACTGCGTCGATGATTAAGGTACGCCCGTTAATCACTGCTCTAATTGAGAAATAATCCTAAGTACGCCCATAGAATTTAATTCCCCAATTGCCTTACGTATTAGAGGAGCCCTATTCTAATCAAATAACGCACTACCAGGGTTATTTTAGATTAGCCCACGTATTCCCCTGACACGAACCCAATCATGCCAGTTGTCACTATTTTGAGACAATTAAACAATTACGGATTTAACGTCCCAATTGACAATAGATTATCAAATTAACTAATTATCCGGATCCAAAACAACCAATTAATTAAATAACCATAAGTTTAGCAACCAAGAAATATGCGAATACCAATAAATAAAAGAAAAATATTAAATTAAATCGATCTCACAATTTTTAGGCGAACCAGAGCCTTCGTTGCTCCTTGACTAGAAAAAGGGAATTAGTTCATTTTTGGTGAACAAATCCCACGCAAAATTGAAGAGGAAACTGCAGCCATCAATTGGGAAATGCACAAATTCGATCCGATGAAATACTGACTGAAAAGAAAAGCTACTGGAAGTACTCCATTGTTTTTGCTTCTTCTCACATACGGAGAAAAGAAAACTACTCAAGGCTAAAAGGAAAAGTCAAAGATAAAGCTGCCAACTCCTTTTCTTCCTAACATCCGTACATGTCTTTAGCCCAAAAAAAATCAAGTACAAGGGAAAGTCAAGAATTGCTGCTAAGCTACCGCCGGCCAAAAACTCCCGAAAAAAGGCCTTTTTCTTTTCTTTTAATTGCGGCGCACCTCCAGCAGAGCCAAACCCTCCCAGGTCACCTTCCCTCGCGGAATTTACCAAAATGGGCGTGATATCTTCTGTTCCAAAAGTGCCCCTGGGACAAACTTAATCATCTGAATTCTTTTCCTCCAATTTGGCACCTGTTATCATATTTATATTCTACTCCCTGAAATAAACGTCAAATACTAAAAATGAGTAGAATCCAGCAAATAAATCCACATCAAGTCAGGTAATAGGAGGAATTGATAATAAAATAAATTGATAAATTGCAGCCTATCAATTCCCCCCACACCTAAATCATGCTTGTCCTCAAGCATAAGACACCAAAATTTGATAATGATCATTGCCCAATCTACCAAATTGCCAAGATATTCGAGAAAGAACCACATATCGGGCACTAGTAATTAAAATCCGAGAAGCATCCCCCCAGTTAGTCTCTAAACCACGAACTCCTTCAATTCCCGAATTAACTAATCTAAGGAAAAGGAATGACACACAGCATTTATCAGCTAATGGTCCAAATATTCACACAAGTCCCCATATTAAGTCCATAAACCAGCAAGCTTCCCTATTATTTATTCTCTCCTTTTTGCCCCCTTTTTTTTGTTTTTTTTTTTTGAAGCACATAATAATACTTGGCACAAGAAGACTTAGTCTCTAGCCGCCGGGGCCTTTCGACGCGAACTCAAACATTTTTAGATGAAGGAGCCCGGTTACTCAGCTCCTACCGCTATACGACCACGTACTCATATAAAGCACCACCTTTTGACGCGAGAATCGACACTTTTAGGTGCAGATCCCCGGTTACTCAGTAGTAACTCATAGCGGAGTACAGTCCAGATTATTCACAACCAAACAAAGCCAGAAACACATAATAGCAACACTAATAACCAAAAATAGGAGCAGCTCGCCTCATTATTGCCAACCATAGAAAACTGGAGTCAATATCGGACCAGTTCACATTAAAATGCCAACAGTCATTCCCTATGTTTAGAAAAGTTAACAAAGAAGTCAAACGAGTCAAGCAGTCCGATACTCACCACGGGGATATCTTGGACCCAACCACATTAACCCGATACATTTTTATTTTAAAAACTCGGCAAAATTAGAATTAGAGCCAATAAACCAACATTTTTTTCTCTTTTTTTTTGTTTTTTTTTTGTTTTCTTTTTCATTTCACATGAGGAATAAGCACTAAGAAAAGAAAGGAAATACGCGCTAGAAATAAAACTAAGAACTACTAAAAAACTAAAAACTACTAAAAACTAAAAAACAACTAAAAACTAAAGAGACTATAGACCCCCCCACACCTATAGGACACATTGTCCTCAATGTGTCAAATAAACAGCAAAAATGAGGGAGAAAGTAACCAAACTTCCCTAAAACTGGGTCATAGTGGAGGACGAGGTGGAAATGGAGGTGCAAAGCCTGTATGAAGCAAAAACTGCGCCAAATTCTGCGCTATGCCGGCGACATTGGCGTCAACGTTGACCATTCGAGCCTCCAAAGTCTGAACCTGCTCCCGGAGTTGCTGCCATTCAGAAGTCCTACGTGGTGGAGGTGGCGCAGAAGATGACGGCCCAACTGTGTCCTCGGCTGACTCATGAAATGAAGTGGGCCCTGCTCGGGGCGAAGGGTGTGCACCCGGAGGCCGAACTGGTCCCGGAGGAGTGAACTGGTAGGAACCATCGGGTAGGCGCTCGACGACTCCCATCCGCTCTAAGCAATCCACATCCAAGAGCTCCATCTCGAACGCCAAATGTAGGTCGTGGTCCTCCAGGTTGAGAACCCCTAGCTCTGTCGCCAAGTGAGTGATAAAGGACCCAAGGATAAGGGGTTTGTTCTTTTTGGCCAAGACGGTCTTGAACTGCGCTACCAACCAACACCCCAAGTTAGCCTTGATGTTATTCTGCATACACCAGATGAAGAAAAACTCGGGTCGAGAGAGAATGCCGGAGCTGTCCTTGCGACCGGAGTAGCTGTATGCTAAGAATCGCTGGACGTATCTGGCGCTAGGGTCCCTGAGAAAAGAGCTCCTAGACCTAGAAGAGTCGTAGCGCTGCGTATCGGTGGACATTTCTTCCCATACAGTGCGGTAGCGGAAAAGAAAAGGCTCTATGTAATCGCAGGCACTCTCAACATACTCCCTCGTTTCAGCAAACTCTCGAGTAATGAACCCAAATGCTAGATTAAATTCAGTAATTGAAAAATTAAATTTCCGACCCATCAGACGGAAGCGAATGACATTAGGTGTCGCAACGGTGAACCTCGAGGGCAGCTCAAACTCAAAGGTAGAATAAAACTCCTGAGTCAGCTCGACAAAGGCGGGGCAAAAGATATCGAGATATGGGCGCCACCCGATGGCTGTAACATCTGCTCGACCTCCTCTCGTATGTCTAGGCCCATCACGGTTAATTTTTCCCAAGTTTTGCAAGGTATAATACGCCGCTCACAGACCTTAGCATATCTCTGCTGATCGGCGGGTCTAGTGAAGGTTAGGTGCCCTCCAAAGTGAGTTGGGGTATCTACTTGAGCACCCCTACCCCTACCCAAACGGGTTCAGACATTAGAAGAATATGGTAGGTTGGTAGGTGTATTCACAGGAATAGATGCCTGTGGAGGGGGCTGAGAACGAGAGGCCCTAGACCTAGATGATGATTTTGGTCGGACCATTTCTCCCACAGTTAGATGGAACAACAAAATACAGAATTTCCAAAGCCCAGTGCAACCAGCAAATTACCGAATTAATTAACCAGCAAATATACAAACGAGTTACCCATAATTTATACCAATTTCCCAACAAAGCAACAAGGACACCCACTAACCACAGGATGCCCAACCTAAACCACAACTAGCAACTGGTAGAGGGAATTCAATAAGCACAGGGATTATCCAAGTCACTCAGTCAACAAGCAAAAGTTGTCCACCCAAAAGTTCCAACAAGCAGCCCAATTAATGAAATAGCTATAGAAGAGCAGAGCAGATGCTACCTATGGCCCCACAACTCATCAGTTACAGCAGAGTATACAATCCCAAACTTACAAAGTAAGTCAAATGACACAGGATTTCAAATCAAAATGCAATCCCAGAAGTAACTGAAGCGAAACCCCTCACAAACCTCAACAAGACCGCCACCAATGCAAGCAAAATAGACCTCAGCACATTGACACACGACTGCAGTATTGCAGCAAAATTTCAACAAATGGCTCCAGTTGGCCAATCAAGTGCACCAGTTCACCCAATTCCAAAATAAGCAACAAATTCGAGTGAAAATACTCCAACCACTGGTGGATAGCTCACAATTGAAGAAATAACCCCCAACAGTTAACAACACCGTCAAGAAGCAACCCAAGCAATACCAAGCAATATTAGAAAATCGGGAGACAGCTTCTAAATACCTTCACCGAAGAAGGTAGCCAACCAAATGGGACAGCAGCGGGGAAGGAACGAGGGCGGCGCGTGAGCTGATGCAGTGGAGCTCAGAGGAGTTGGAGGGAGGCACGACTGGCTGGCTGTGCGGCGCTGAAGAAGAAAAGGAGAGCCCGCGCAAGCGGGTGGCGTGCGTCGCGACAGCAGGTGGAGGCGCGCGGCGTCGGCGTGCGCGTGGACGGCGGCGGGCGCGGGTGGTCTGGTGCGGCGCGAGGGAGATGGGCTGGTCGAGCTGTGCGGAGGAAGGAGGCGGCGTGCTGGGCTGGCGGACCAGCAGGGGAACAGAGTAGAAGAAAAAAAGAAAAGAGAAAGAAAGAAGAAGAAAGAAAGAAAGAAAAGAAAGAAAAGAAAGAAGGAAAAAGAAGAAAGAAAGAAAGAAAAAAAATGGCTACGGCTAAAAGGGAAATTTTTTTTTTTTTTAAGTCAAGGAAACGCGACTTCAAAAAAAAACTCTAGTTTCAGGCGCGTTTTCAGTCCTGCAAGATTTGTGAAGAAAACGCGACTTCGGGAAACGCGAGTTTCGGGCGCGTTTTCATTCCTGCAAGATTTGTGCAGGAAACGCGACTTCAGAAAACGCGAGTTTCAGGCGCGTTTTCAGTCCTGCAAGATTTGTGAAGAAAACGCGACTTCAGGAAACGCGAATTGTAGGCGCGTTTTTTGAACCTTGCTCCAATACACACTGAAAACGTGAGCGTGTCAAGAGGGAATGTCACCTACAAATCAACAGAAACGAAAACCAGAACCCAAAATCAGTCGAATTCTCATAAAACATATCTAAACTATAACACGAAATCAACCAAACAATTAAAAGAAACAATTGGGTTGCCTCCCAATGAGCGCCTTCCTTTAATGTCTGTGACTAGACATGGTAAAGTGTCACTGTTTCGGACACGGTGGCGCATCTAAACTTATTGTCTCCACCTCTCCACTTGAAAATCCTTCGTAATAATGCTTGAGACGGTGTCCATTCACCACAAATTTGTTGTCTGTTTTAGCACCATGGATTTCGACTGCACCATAGGGGAAAACGCGAGTCACAATAAAAGGTCCAATCCAACGGGAACGTAGCTTACCTGGGAATAGCTTGAGCATTGATTGGTATAGGAGGACTTTCTGACCAACTTCAAATGTTTTCCTTGAAATTTGCTGGTCATGAAATGTCCGACTTCTCTCCTTATAAATTAATGCATTTTCGTAGGTTTCGTTCCGAATCTCCTCCAATTCCTGCAAATCCAACTTCCGTTGAACACCGGCCTCTTCTAGATTCATATTGCATTGCTTTATCGCCCAAAAAGCCTTGTGCTCGAACTCCACTGGAAGGTGACACGGCTTCCCGAATACCAACCTGTACGGTGACATCCCTATAGGAGTCTTGTATGCCGTACGATAGGCCCAGAGTGCATCGTCCAACCGTTGACTCCAATCTTTCCTATCGGGGCGCACCATTTTCTCCAAAATGGATTTAATCTCCCGATTCGATACCTACGCTTGACCATTGGTCTGAGGGTGGTACGACGTTGAGACCCTGTGGAGTACACCATACTTGCGAAATAATGCAGCAATAGTTTTGTTACAGAAGTGCGCTCCCCTGTCACTGACAATAGCTCTTGGCATTCCAAATCGTACAAAAATATTAGACCTGATAAAATCTGCGACTACTCTCGAATCATTAGTCCGAGTGGCCTCAGCCTCCACCCATTTAGACACATAATCAACTGCCAGTAAAATATATAAAAAACCAAATGAAGTAGGGAAAGGCCCCATGAAATCTATACCCCAAACATCAAAAATTTCAATAAAAATCAAAGGGACTTGGGGCATTTGATCTCTACGGGCTATGTTACCTACCCTTTGACAGCGATCACATGACTTACAAAATACATAGGCATCCTTAAACAATGAAAGCCAATAAAATCCACTTTCTAAAACCTTATGAGCAGTTCTCTTGGGTCCAAAATGACCTCCACAGGCAAAAGTATGACAAAAATTTTAAATCGATTGAAATTCCATCTCACTTACACATCTCCGCATCACTTGATTTGCACACCTCTTCCATAGGTACGGGTCGTCCCAGATAAAATACTTGGCGTCGCTCTTCAATTTATCCCTCTTCGATTTTGGCCAACCTGCAGGGAAATTACCAGTTACCAAATAATTGACCAGATCGGCATATCAAGGCAACTGAGAATTTATAGAAAATAAGTGCTCTTCAGGGAATGCATTCCTCAATGGTTCATTGTCCTCTCCAACGGGTATACGACTCAGATGGTCAGCTACTAAATTCTCTGAACCCCTTTTATCCCTTATTTCCAGGTCAAATTCCTATAGTAGCAATATCCACCTGATGAGCCTCGGCTTTGCATCTTTCTTGGTCATCAGGTACCTTAATGCTGCATGATTAGAAAATACAATCACTTTAGCACCTAACAGATATAACCTGAATTTTTCTAGAGCAAAAATAACTGCAAGAAGCTCCTTCTCAGTGGTGGAGTAATTCAACTGGGCTCCATTCAATGCTCGGGATGCATAACAGATGACGTGAGACGCCTTTCCTACTCGCTGCCCCAATACGGCCCCTACAGCATGATCACTAGCATCGCACATGATTTCAAATGGTAGACTCCAGTCAGGGGACTGGATAATTGGGGGTGAAGTCAACAATTCTTTCAACTTGTCGAAGGCCTTCTCACATTTGTCATCAAACTCGAAGGCTACATCCTTTTGCAAGAGTTGGAACAACGGGGCCCCAATTTTTGAAAAGTCCTTGATGAACCTTCGATAAAAACCTGCATGTCCAAGAAAAGAACGCACCTCCCGCACATTTGTGGGGTAAGGTAATACAGAAATAATGTCTATTTTAGCCTTGTCAACCTCGATGCCCTTAGACGATACAATATGACTCAGAACTATCCCGTACTCAACCATAAAATGACATTTTTCCCAATTAAGTACGAGATTAGTCTCTATACACCTTATCAGGATCAATTGCAGGTTATCTAGACACGTGTCAAAACTATCACCATACACACTGAAATCATCCATGAAAACCTCTATTATTTTCTCAACATACTCAGAAAAGATGCTTATCATACATCTCTGAAAAGTTGCAGGTGCATTGCACAACCCAAATGGCATTCATCTATAGGCAAAGGTACCGAACGGGCACGTGAAGGTTGTCTTCTCTTGATCCTCCGGTGCAATTGCTATCTGAAAATATCCTGAAAATCCATCCAAAAAGCAATAATAAGCCCTACAAGCTAAACGTTCAACCATTTGGCCAATGAAAGGAAGAGGGAAATGGTCCTTTTTGGTGACGGCGTTTAGCCTACGGTAGTCTATACACTGCCTCCATTTAGTGGGCTTGCGTACTGGCACAAGCTCACCCATTTGGTTGGCCTCTACCGTCACTCCTGCCTTCTTTGGGACTACCTGGACCGAGCTCACCCAGGGGCTATCTGATATAGCAAAAATAATCCCCACATCTAGCAATTTTAGAATTTCTTTTTTTACAACTTCCATCATGAGGGGATTGAGCCTCCTTTGAGCCTGCCGTACAGGTTTGGCATCCTCTTCTAGTCTAATCCGGTGCATACAGATGGCCGGGTTGATCCCCTTAATATCTGCGATTGTCCAACCTATCGCCTCTTTATGTTCCCTAAGGATCCGGATCAGTTTCTCCTCCTGGGTTTTTGACAGTGCCGATGAGATAATCACCGGGAGTGTCTCATTATCACCCAAATATGCATATTTCAGGTGCTTTGGTAGAGGTTTCAACTCCAGTACAGGTGCCTGCACCACAGATGGCAATACCCTCTGGTGAGGTTCGGGAGTGAAAATAGGCAAGACTTCATACCTTTTTGAGGTGGTCGGCAATGAGTGTAATGCACCTATTGTGCATTTTAAATCCTCACTCCACTCCACCTTAGGAGTTGTCTCCAACTCGAGGTGCTTGGTTAAACCCACCTCCAACTCATCCCAGCCATCAGTTTCAAACACTTCCCGCACTACCGGGTCAATAGCACTCACAGAAAAAACCAAGCTAAAGTTGGAATTCGAGGGGTATTTCATAGTATCAAAGATATTAAAATGCACAGTTTCCCCGTCAAATTCCATGGATAAGGTACCCTTATTAACATCAATTTTTGTCTGTGCTGTGCTCATAAAGGGTCTACCTAACAACAACGGTGAGGGGTCAGGGGAGTGATCATCATCCATATTAAGTACATGAAAATCAGCTGGAAATACCAAATCATTAACTTTTACCAACACATCTTCAACCAACCCGTCAGGATATGCATTAGTTCGGTCAGCTAATTGAATGATTATTCCAGTTTCTTTCAATGGACCTAATTTCAGAGAGGTATAGATAGATTTAGGCATAACATTGATTGATGTTCCCAGATCCAACATGGCTCTTCTGATCACAGTATTACCTATCCTACAGGGAATAGTAAACATACCTGGGTCCCCGCACTTGGGTGGGAGCTTTCTCTGCAGGACCGCTGACACATTCTCCCCAACAATAACCCGTTCATCTCCCCTCAATCGCCTTCGATTGACACACAAGTCCCTTAGGAACTTGGCATATTTTGGTACCTGTTTGATTGCGTCTAAGAGGGGGATATTTATCTCAACCTTGCGAAAAACCTCCAAAATCTCCTTCTCCTTATCCTGTTTCTTTGATTTTTCCAACCTGCTAGGAAAAGGAGGCGGGTTAGTTTTAACTTTAATTATTGGGTCAGGAAGTACCTTTATATCTGCACCATTGCTGTCCTCCCTTTCAAGCTCATTTTCGATCTTTTCTTCATCCTTATCCTTAGGAATCACAGGTTCAGACCCCTGAATTTCTTTCCCGCTCCTTAGGGTCATTGCGCTCACGTTCTTCGGATTTAATTCGGGCTGAGATGGCAATTTACCTTGGTTCTGGGAATCCAAACGATTGATTGTTGTGGCCATTTGACTTATCTGATTCCTTATATCCTGTATTTCGGAGTCCGTCCTTTGCTGATTTTGCAAAATGGCTGCCTCCGTTCTTTGCTGATTCTGTGCCATGGTTGTCATCATTTGTTTCATCATCTCCTCCATAGACGAACTAGAGCTTGGGGGCGGAGGTGGTCGGGGTTGGTATTGCTGCTGGTACCCTGGTGGCTTATTTGGCACAAAGTTAGACTGCATGTTCGGTGTAAAGTTGGGTTGCCTATTCCCTCCATAACTGAGGTTGGGATGATCTCTCCACCCGGGGTTGTAGGTGCTTGAGTAAGGGTCGGACTGCTTCCTTGGCGCGGGTGCGTGGTCAGCCATGTTCACCTGTTCTGTAGTTTCTTCCTGAATCATTGGGCACATGTCCGCAGAGTGACCTATACCAGTGCAAATCCCGCATACCCTGGCTTGTGATGCATTTCTCACAGCCTGTTGCCTAACAAACGCAGTCAAATCATTTAGCTGCTGCTGCATAGAGGGTGTCTCTACCTCATTCACCCTGTGTATTGGAACATCCTCTCTTGTACCGAATTGTTGTGAATTTTCTGCCATCCTTTCTATCAACTCCCGTGCTTCCTGAGGGGTTTTGTTCACCAGTGCCCCTCCACTTGCAGCATCAATTATGCTCCTGTCGCCGAAAAGGAGCCCCTCATAAAAATATTGTATGATCAACTGCTCACTTATTTGGTGTTGGGGGCACCTGTACAACAAGTTCTTGTACCGTTCCCAATACTCATAGAGTGACTCCCCTAGATGCTGCTTGATCCCACAAATTTCTTTCCTCAGACTTGCAGCCCTGGACGCAGGAAAATATTTATCCAGAAATTTTTTCTTCAATTGGTCCCACGTGGTGATGCTACCTGGTGACAGGTAGTACAGCCAGTCCTTTGCAGAATCTTTCAAGGAGAAGGGAAACGCCCTCATTTTTATCTGCTCTTCCGTAATGCCCGGGGGTTTCATACTGTTGCACACGACATCAAACTCCTGCAGATGTTTATACGGCTCCTCACCTGGTAAACCATGAAAAGAGGGTAAAAGAGAAATCAGACCAGATTTTAACTCAAATGAAGTGTTTTCACTCAAACTCGGGAAAGTAATGCACAAAGGCTGCTGATTTAAATTAGGGGCAGCCAACTCCCTTAATGTTCGTGCATTAGCCATGGAAATTTCTTCTTGCTCTGAGTCACTCGAAGTGTCACCAAATGAATTTGTTGGTTCAACTCCTGACTCGGGTCTCTGAGATGTAGCACTGGAGTGCTCCTTTCTGAGCTGTCTGGTTTCCTTTCTCGTTCTACGCGCGATCTTCTCTACCTCAGGGTCAAAAATCAAATCACCTGTACGAGAAAATCGAGGCATACACTAGAAGAAAATCAGAAAATTAGGACAAAAATGAACTTAAAAAGAAACAAATAATAACGCCGGTCCCCGGCAACGGCGCCAAAAATTGACAGGTCGTTAGCCTGTGCAATAATAAAATTAAACCTGATTGCCAGTTAAAATGACCAAACCCAATTCCAAGTACTGGAGCAGGGATTCTAGGTGTGCAATGGGTTACTTGATTCACCCTGTTCCCGAAGAGTTTGCTTAATCCGATATACCCGAATGGAATGGTTATTTCTTTCTACAAATAATTATGAATTCGTAGACAGGGCAAGTAGGGTCGTATCCACAGGGACTGGGTATACTTGTTTCTTAAGAAATTCAGAGTAACACATGGGGTGATTTTGTAGGAATGATAACAAGCAAATGAATTCAAATAAGAAAATGAAAATAAAAATAAATGACTGCCTGGAAATTAAACAATAATTCACTGAACTCAGAGTAACAATAACTAAAAGCCTGAATCAAATAAAACAAGAAAAACAATTAGGAATAAAATAAAATAGCCAACTAGAAATTAAATAACAAATTACTAAAATCTAATGAGTGATAATTAAGGATCTAGTCAAGGAATAACTTCAGCAATGGTTCACCTAATTGATCATCGATAAGCAAAGGCAATTCCAATTATTTATCAATAAATAGGTTATAACTGCCAAACAAGTGATGACAGTCAACCCCTCCTTACTGCGTCAATGATTAAGGTACGCCCGTTAATCACTACTCTAATTGAGAAATAATCCTAGGTACGCCCATAGAATTTAATTCCCCAATTGTCTTACGTATTAGAGGAGCCCTATTCTAATCAAATAACGCACTACCAGGGTTATTTTAGATTAGCCCACGTATTCCCCTGACACGAACCCAATCATGCCAGTTGTCACTATTTTGAGACAATTAAACAATTACGGATTTAACGTCCCAATTGACAATAGATTATCAAATTAACTAATTATCCGGGTCCAAGACAACCAATTAATTAAATAACCATAAGCTTAGCAACCAAGAAATATGCGAATACCAATAAATAAAAGAAAAAGATTAAATTAAATCGATCTCACAATTTTTAGGCGAACCAGAGCCTTCGTTGCTCCTTGACTAGAAAAAGGGAATTAGTTCATTTTTGGTGAACAAATCCCATGCAAAATTGAAGAGGAAACTGCAGCCATCAATTGGGAAATGCACAAATTCGATCCGATGAAATACTGACTGAAAAGAAAAGCTACTGGAAGTACTCCATTGTTTTTGCTTCTTCTCACATACGGAGAAAAGAAAACTACTCAAGGCTAAAAGGAAAAGTCAAAGCTAAAGCTGCCAACTCCTTTTCTTCCTAACATCCGTACATGTCTTTAGCCCAAAAAAAATCAAGTACAAGGGAAAGTCAAGAATTGCTGCTAAGCTACCGCCGGCCAAAAACTCCCGAAAAAAGGCCTTTTTCTTTTCTTTTAATTGCGGCGCACCTCCAGCAGAGCCAACCCCTCCTAGGTCACCTTCCCTCGCGGAATTTACCAAAATGGGCGTGATATCTTCTGTTCCAAAAGTGCCCCTGGGACAAGCTTAATCATCTGAATTCTTTTCCTCCAATTTGGCACCTGTTATCATATTTATATTCTACTCCCTGAAATAAACGTCAAATACTAAAAATGAGTAGAATCCAGCAAATAAATCCACATCAAGTCAGATAATAGGAGGAATTGATAATAAAATAAATTGATAAATTGCAGCCTATCAGAAACCTTTGCACATAAGACCGAAGCGACTCTCCCGGGTTCTGCTGTATGTTTAGCAGATACGCCGAGGTCTTGGTCGTAGGTCTGGAAGAGACAAAACGATGGAGAAATATCTCCACCAATTCCCCTAAGGTGGATATGCTCTTAGGTTCTAGACCCTAGAACCATTTTCGAGCAGTCTCCTGCAGGAATATTGGGAAAACCCGACAAATCACAGGGTCGGGGATGCAGTATAATCGGAACGCAGAGATGAATACGTGAAGATGATCTTCCGGGTCACCTCGGTCATCATAGAACGGTATCGTGGGAAGTTTAAAATTTGAAGAGAGCCTCTCCTAATTGATCTCATCCGTGAAGGGCGGAGCCCTCATATAGTCCACTCCAAACCTCCCGGGGAGCCGAGAATCTTCGTCAGCTCGCCTTCCTAGTAAACCCCGTGAGAAGGCCTGGATAAGGACGCAATTTTAGAGGTAGCCTTAGACATGGCTCGCTTCGAGGTGCTTCTAGCCAAATGTCTTCCATCAGATTCTTCATCAGATAGATGCTCAGGAGATTTATCTGATTTTCTCTTAGAGGGCTCGATTTTTTGTTTGTCTTATCTCTTGAAGTACCTCCCTAGTTCCTCAAAGACATTTGGATTTTCTGCCACAAACTCCGCCATCTTGGCTATGGCTTTTTCGTTTGCTAGCTGTCTCTCTTGAGACCCCTGTCCCTCGGCCATGTTCTTTTCTTGGGCTGCAGCACTCGGCTGAGCCCTAATGGTGAGAACTTTCCTGCTCCTAGAACGCGTGGGCTTTATTCTTGAACGTCTTCGAGTTCCCACAGACAGTGCCAATTGAAGAGGTGATTTTTGGTTGCTCGGGCTTTACCTCACCTACTGGATCTATCCTTGGGTGAGAAATGCAGCTCCCCAGAAGTCACCTGCTCGAGTTTTAAGAAATGCGGGGCTAGATCCCCTGATTCTCCTCCTACGCTCTAGTTAGTTCTTTTAGAGGTGAAGGTAAAGTTATTGAGCTGGGGAATGAGTCTTACCCTTTCTTTCTGAGGGATCCTAGAGGTATTTATATGAGAGGGGGAGAGGACTGAGAGGATCCCTCTCCCTAGGGGCTGTCATGCCCAAACTGTCAGCTTTACTTGACGAATTGGCGGCGGCAATAGGTCCCATCAATCGTTCTGACCCCTGGCATGTGTCAGACTGTACCTGAACCCGACTGTCCCATCACCTGACAGGAGCACATGGGTGGGAGTCACGTCTTTGACCCCGGCCTTTGGTGGAAATCATGCCGAGCTGAGACCCTTCGAGGTCCAACACGTCGGGAGTTCGGTTCCTTCGGCGGTCTTAAGCCGTGGCAGAATCGAGGTGTGCGTATTCACAACGAACCGAAATGACCATCCTCACATCTCATCCTAAATTTCTGGAGATCACTATTTGAAATTTAAGTACAGCTATTCAAATTTCAAACCTGAGGGACTAAAATTGTAAAACAAAAAATTTTAACTTTTGCCAATTTAATTTTAACCATTAGGATTGTAAAAATTCCATCAATTATTATAAACTTGCCTAAGTTTTTTTTTTTTGTGGACCAGTTTTGATTTGGTCAAAGTGTTAAGGATCAATTTGGTATACAGACCAAACATGACAATCAAAACTGCATTTTTCCCAAGTGAGAAAAGACTAAGAAATATCGAGTACTAGACAATTTAGTATATAAACCTCTACCAACTCCATAACATGAAGTTTTGAAAAAAAAAAAAAAGAGAAAATGTTAGTTATTCTCATCAAAGAATGTTTTGTCCCTTAAAACCAACATTCACGTTTACATTTTTCTTTAATTTTTTTTTAAATTGTTTAGTAGGGGAAGAGTAAAATTTTAAAAACAGAAAGAGGCCGGCAACTTTTTTTTTCTTTTTTTTTTAGTTGATAAACTTATGCACTTCCTTCACAAAACATAAAATAATTTTAGAATAAACTTGACCTTAGATAGTTTTTATAGGGAAAAAAGAAAAACAAAATATACAGCATATAGGCATACTTATGTGTGTCTTATCGCATGTTGTAGCTTTTTGCTTGTTGTCATTATTATTATTTTTAAAGTCAATCTTGAGTTATAGTTTACATGGGACAAACCAAATAATTCCACGAACATCTCTATCATGCGAGATTTGGATGATAATAAAAAATGAATATCAAAAGAGGTCGCATTCTAGAATCAACTTTCGACCTACTTGTAGAATAATTAGCTGAAGCACATGTAGGTGAGGGAAGTCAAGAAATTTCATCAGCATTCATGCTGTTGATCACGATTTTGAGGTGTAAAATATCACTATTCTTAAGGTTTTATTTGCACCCGTTATAAAGATGGTTTGCTCTTGGATTAGAACAAATTACTTCTATGTGACCAAAAACTAAGACAGAGAAAATTTTGGTCAGCAAAAAAAATAAAATCTAAAATTTCTCCTTAGAATAATCAATATAAATATTTTTCTTGTAATTATAGAAGAAAAGCTCTATCCAACAGTTAGGCCCTCTTTGATAATTTAATTCAATATTTAAATTTAATGAATTCAGATATTAATATATCATCTAGTTTGATAATAAAAAGTTGAACATCTGAATTAATTAAGTGGCACTTAATTTTCTAAGTAAAACTTGCTCTCAAAATTAAGTGATAAGTTATTTATCAGTGATATGTACTCAAATGTATTAGGTTTAATATTTAACAATTCAATAATTTAATGAATTCAAACTTTAAATTTCAAATTTCAGACTTCAGTTTTATCAAATGCAACCTTAGTTTGTTCAAAATTTAGGAGTATAAATCATTGCTAGTGGAAAATTGGAAAATTTTGGTTAGATGGTCCAAGGGCTACCTCCTCGTCTACCTCCTCGTAAATATGAATTAGTCTCGAAGCCCTATTAAAAGAACACCTGTGCTTGATTTTTTTGGGTGGCTGTGGCAGTCATGCAACAACAGCCAATTTAGAAAACCTTGCAATTCAATGATAACGTGGTTGGTGAATTTCAAGAATATATTATTGGGAAATTATACTTAGGATCCCTGGGATGGGATTTAAAGCCTTAATCAAGTTCCTTTTTTCCTTAATCATGCTTAGGCAGCTTCAAATTGATTTCCATTTTTCCTTAATCCTGAGTAGGATCCTTGATCAAATTCATTGGTGCTTGTTTGCAATTATATACTAGCTATACACATACTGAAGAAAATAAAATTTGGTCTTCCAATTATTGTAGGATTCCTAAGTCATTTTCATGGAACAACCCGGTAGGTTAAACTTGAAAGAGGTACAATATAAAATGAATTTAAGAAGGAGAAGACAGAGTCTACCAACTAATTGATGTACAAAATATATGAGGCAAAATGTATACAATTTTTGAAGAAATAGTCTACCAACTGATTGGTTGTCCTCCCAGATAATAAATTAAATGAAGATGATCAGCCTAATCTAGTTTAAATTTTCTTTATTGTAGCCCCAACAGTTAAGTCAAAATCATCAAATGATCAAAGCTAAAAGCTTTGGTAGAAGTCCCATCACGATTCTGGCAGTGTTGTTACGTTGCAGCAAACTTTGACGCTGGGATTGAAAGCTTTTGTGTTTGGATTGTAAGTTATTTTTCTAAATATATTTGCTTACATCACCATTATAATTTTCAATACACCTTTTTATCTTTCCAATTACTTTTTTATCTCACATACATCACATCACAAAAAGTGCTACAGTAAAAATATCTCAAATAACTTACAATCCAAACACATGTTTATCAAAAGAAAAGAGCAGAGTTATAGATGGTATAAGATTGGGAGTTATAGATATCTTTCAACTATTAATTGCAGTAGGAACAAAAAAAAAGAGCACCGTCGATTGTAACATAATACAACCTAAACTATTTGAGAAGAGTTGGATTGGATGGTAAATTTCGAAGAATTACGAGTATGAGATTCCAGTTCAAGACCTCCCATTTAAAAAAGAATATTATAAAAGAAACACTAATCTATCTAATTATACTTTCAACCTCACATTATTCTCCTAATGTTATTCTTGAATATGAAGTATTTCACCGCCTATAAATTAGATACTCAAAAGTGTTTTTCAAAATCTTAGACGTTATACAATAGTATAGTTTAAATTTATATTACTTATAATGTTCAAAATCACAGTATCTGTATGGTGCTACTATGATTCTTATCGATATTCTCTTGAAATAAAGAAAAAGACCAAGTAATTATTAATTGGTATGAAATTTATTCACTAAAATAGTCTTATTACAGATTTCAGCTCAAATGACATTACAAGATGTCACATATACAGAGGATCGATCCAACTTAACATCCATATCTAATTCCCCTCTTATGGAACCTTGACATTATACGGAAATCACCTGTATACCCCAACATATCCAACATATAGAGAAGCTAAATATAGTGCACCCTTATACTCTTGAACTTCTGTGATCAATGACGAATCAAAATCAGGGCTAAATGTCAGTGTTTCCAAGCTATTTCCATCTCCATCGATCCTTTGTCCTTGAAGTTGTGTTGAATTTTTGCTTGTAACAGTTACTGCAATCCAATACTCTCCCTTAGTGTTCCTCTTGATCTTATCCGGCATTCCTGTCATGTTTACCAAAACTTCTGCTGTATTTGCCAGCGGACCCTTCAACCAATACTTCGAAACTTGCCCTATCACAAATTGCGTAACAAGAAGATATGAGCCATCCTCACTGATTGCCACCCCAGCTGCCCCTGAAAGTCCCCTGAGCAACACCGTAACGTTTTTCGTTCTTGGATCGTACTTTAGTAGCCTTCCCGTTGCATCTCGATTGGAAACTATATTATTAATTTGACTGCAAAGAAAACATGTTTTGAATCAAAATTCAGGAAAAGTATAAAATCAGGGTTGATATCCCTCCCCTGTATACAGAATTTGCCAATTAAAAAAAAAAGGTTAGATTGTCTTGGCAAACCTGAGATTGTAGCGGGAACTTGCATCAGTAAAGTAGACAATTCCAGTTGCTTGATCAACTTCAAGGCCATCAGGGAAGCCAAATCTCACTCCCTCTGCACTGGAGGCAAGTTGAATTCCAGGACCTCCTCCAGATGGTATGACAACAAGGCCTAGATCAGCATCTCCCAGGAAGAGCTCACCAGTCTTGTAGTAAAACCCCAAGCCCGTTGGCCTCCCACAGATTTGTGATATATCCGTTCTGTTAGTGCCATCACAAAAGCGCCTAGGCCTAGATAATTTTCGAAAGTAGAAAGATCACTGATTATATATATTAGGTGCGGGAAGCAAACGATTCATTTTGAGGTGAATCTCTCGTCAATTTGTCAGCTTTTGCAAAAACTTTCAAACTTTCTACTCTTAAAGAAATGAATGCACCGCTACAAACCCTGGAAGATATGAAAAAAATTGTGCAAAGGAGAAAGAATTCTTGCCTATCTGCTTTGGTGTATCCATATTCGACAAAGCCAACGGCAGGCCCTAGATATCTTAAAACCCTTCCATCTGCAAGGCTTGCGTATGGTCCTCGACCTGCAGAATCGAATGCATAGGACTCGGGGCCAGGAACTGGAAGATAAAGCTTCTGCCGAAATCCAGAACAAAATGCTGTCGGAAGGTAACAGAAAAGAAAGATAGAGAAACACAAAACAGTCTCTACAATCCGTTTATTAGGAAATACAACTATGATGTTTGCCATCTCTAGACTGTAGATGATAAAATTTCTAATGAGCAAGGGTATTTGTAGGAAGAACTCCATCAAAGGGGGTACCTGCTGATGTTGTAAAGTTTGACTTAGAAGCATACAATGGCTTAGCCAGATATTTGGTTCAGTCGTGGCAAGTTTAATGTGCAACTTTCTTCTTGTTCATATTGTATGTAACCACGTGGAATTATCTTAGTAACATCAATATGATAATTTTATTTCGTATTTTTGAAATATTTTTTGAAGTTTTATAGTGTAGTTTTATATGTTTGGAAGCATGCATAGATGTTCTTGAGATTACAATTACAGTAAATAGTACACATTTTAATGAAATTATGATGTTTTATTCCAAAAAAAAAAAAAAGAAAATCTCAAATGGATATTGTTTTTCCTTTCCCACCATCACATTCATTGGCTTCTCTCAAATCGGACGACTCTTCACATTTTTTTGCCATTTGTAATATTGCTTCATCACTAGTTAAATTTAAGTATTAGATTAGGTGAGAAAGACATTCAAAAAGCATAAAGTTCGTTATGCAGGAAAGTTGATTGAGACTATAGGACTTTTGACTAACCTAACGAAGAGAACAGGGAATTCATGATGAATTTTTTTGGCAATAACATTAAACGCACAAGGAATATGGAATACTGGAGGTAAGGATGCTCTAAGGACCTTTTACACTCAAAAAAGTAGTTTTTTTTTTTTTTTTGGCGGGACAAAGTTTGGGGACGGTCTTAGTGCCGCTACCCGTTAATAGGGACGGTGCCGTTAGATGAAAGTTGAAACTGGCAACTTCTTGGTTGACTAGTTTCCCACATATCCCGATCGAGAAGGTTTTGATCTAATGATTAAAATTGTTAAAATTGAAATTTCATAAATTATAAGTTTTAGATTTTAATCATCATGCTCTTTTCTCACTTGTTAAATTTCACTCTTATCATGCTAGCAAAAAAAATTCCGTCGTTTTATAAATTTCATCCCTCTCTGCTAGAAAAAGATTTAATATAGTTTCCCACATATGTTATTCTTTTGCATGGTTTCTTTCTCTCCCCCAATGTTTATCCCCTCTTATCTCATAGACTAGTATGACTATCTACAAGAGTGTTCCCTAACTCCATTCAATCCTAACCTCCACTTGGAAAACATATAGGGTTTAAGGGAAAGCACCAGTTGGAGCTTAAAGCCTTTACCAAAATTCGTTTTAGAAGAAGCATGATAACGTTCACAATATTTCTTTTAATTAATTTTTTTTGTGGCCTTGCAGGATCCCCAATTTTACTATTACTTAAATATTGTTTGTGCAAAATAATGGGAGACAAATAACCAAATGACTAAATCAATGAAATAAAGAAAAATTTTTGAGGACCTCGGTTTGCTGTTTAATGGTGGTACAATTTTAATAGTTAGCCCTACAAAAAGATTTCTTGACCTGCATTTACTTTCATCAAATTTAAAATGTTTGAATCGCTCTAATTTTCTTCTCTTCATAATTTATAAGTGAAATTGTTTTGAAAAAGGGAAAGGTTGTCTAGTTGTCTTACGATGAAAAGAACTTGAATTACCAAATTGAGGGGTGACAAATTACTTTTGACTGTGCAATTTTGCTATTTTAGAGTACAAAACAACTTATTTGTAATATATTTACTTTTATAAGTAAAAATAGTTTTTCATTATTCTAACTTTCTTTTATTTTTCTATAAGATTGGTTAGTGAAACAATTGGTTTGGCAGGGTGCTTTAGTCTAATGAGTAGAAAAACTTAAACTAACAAATCTAGAAATGAAAATTTTTCTCTAGGATAATACCTCTAATATTGAATAACAGTACAATTTTACTATTTTGCCGTACAAAACTACGTACTTATCTAAAGTAAAAATACCCCTCTTCATCTTTTTGTCAACCAATTTATATAACTGAATAGAACTGGAATAAAAAAGGCTCCATTTCCCCAAATATTAGTTGCATGCTCCAATTTTTCTGTCTTGAAAATTGATTTAACGTAAACGTGATAAACGAAACTAACTCCCTTTAATGGAGTTGACCACCACCTTTAGTGTCGACCCTTGACCTCCCATCGGTTTCCCATGATTCTGTTGGGTCACTCTCTAGTATAGGTTAGATTAGGACTGAGAGTATGTGTAGATGTAGATTACAATTTACAAGTGACAAAAAAAAAAAAGTAAACGTGATAAACGAGCTGAATAAAAGTGCTTTTGTAGACATGGTGGACCTTGACACTGCTAATTAACAAGTGTGATAGGGCTCGATGGCTTGGGTGAGACCTAATTGTCAGTCTAATAATTCACCTAACACGCGATCCATGACACAACTCGCCGAATATGAGTGCATAATCTCATAATTGTACCAATAAATAAGTGAATTTCATGTATATAATATAGAGAATCACCTTCAATGATAGTTTGACCCTACCTTTATTAAAACATTTGATTGATTTTCTGTTGTAACAAAAATAGGAAGTGCAATACTATTAGAATCTTACAAGATATATATTTTTTAATATAATTATTGATTAGCCTTATGAACCTTGGCGAATAAACTCCCGCTTATTTTCAGGAATTGGCAATGTATCCGTGCTCAAACCCTTAACAAAAGTTATTGTGCAAAAATGTTTTTATAGAAATTATTTACTCTATATTCATCTAGACTCATTTGGGACAGTTGAGCACATTTTCTTCCAATGTAGCAAAGCAAAGTTGATATGGAATATGGCTCCTTTACAGTGGGATGGGTTTCATGAGTACATAAGTGATTTCAGGAAGTGGTGGAGTAGGTTAATGGAAGTAAAGGTGCGAAAGGATGGAATGCAACATATTTGTTTAACAGTGGACATTCTTTGGCATATTTGGAAATCCAAGAATGAAGCAGAATTTGAAAGCAAAGATAGGCATCCAATGGAAGTTGTTCGAAATGCAGCGAACAATTGGGAGGAGTATCATCAATGCCTACAGGTACAACAACGTATGAGCATCTCCGAAACAGAAATAGCAAACGACCCGGGGGAACCAGACCGAAACATGCTGAGCATTCATGTAAATGTAGGGCAACACAAGGAAGGATATAATATGGGAATTGGCATCACAGCAACAAATGCAATGAACCAGATTGGTGCAGCGTGGATGCTCAGGGAAAGAAGTACTGGATCAGCTGTTTTAGACAATTTGGTGGCTATACAATTGGCACTTTGTAAGCTAAAGGAACGCGGCTGGCAACACATACAGGTTCAGACATCATGTAACCAGACTTTAAAGTTGATAAACTGTCAAGCCCCAACCAACATCTGTATAGCAGGCCATCTTGAATGCATCAATGATCTAAGCTTAATGTTTAGGACATGCTCATTTGTTAGCCAGCCTAGTAATGGTAGCACTGATACAATCAGTTATAAACTGAATAAACAAGCAATGCACATCTATTTTGATGAGGAGTTCTTTGATGCTCAGTGTCTTAGTATACTTTTGTAAAGCAAAACTTGAGCCCTTGCTCATATATTGTAAATTCTCTCTTAGTAGAAATATATTCATCTATCGTTTCTAGGAAAAAAAAAATCTAGACTCATTTGGAGGCAGGATAACAAACCTTTTTTTCAATTTTTTTTGGTCAAAAAAAGATAGAACATCGGTGAAATGCTCTAATTAAGAATGAAATTAAGTAGGTTGCAAAATACAAAATTAATGGAACTAGTTAGAGCTATATGTAGAAAGCTACCCCAGGGATATACGTAAAAAAAGCTATCTCGAGTCCTTAGAATCGAGATGTTAATAGAGATAGTAATCGGTGATTGTATGATTTTTGAATTAACTCTCAAACCTTTCCCTTTCTACTTTATAAGATTAGGAGTATTCCTTTAACCAAAAAAAAAAAAAAAGAAAAAAAGTTGGGTTAAATGCTCCCATTCAGACTTTCTAATACAGACTCCATGCATCGTAGATGGGCTATCAAATATGTATCGTATCATTGAAGGAAGATAACTTAAAGTAATTCAATTCCTAAAACTAGATTACTTTTCATTAATTTTAATTAAACGGATAAATTTGTTGCCAATGAAGGCTTTGCTTGACCATTAAAAAAGAAAAATTATTTGACAAATGGATTTGAAGAAGTGGGTAGCGTAAGAGAGGAGGGAAATATTTTCGGACGACTAAAATGGGGTGAGGTGCCGAGAAAATTTGTAGATGCTGCTATGTATGAATGTACTCTAGTCGTTTGGCTTTACTTTGTGGACCTTTTGATGTGAGGCCTAACTTCTATAAATTTAGTACATTGGAGTACTTCTTCCCAATAAGAATAAATAAATATCTTGAAACTCTATATGTCCGCAACCCGTTCGATAAAATTTTTCAAATCAAATGCAATGAAAATCAATACCTTTGCTCCCCGAAGTGGACTGGGAATAGGGATAGGATCATAGGAGTGGTAGGGGAGAAATTTTAAGTCGGTCCAGACCATTACTTGGTAGAACTATGAATAAATCTAATCAAATCGAATATTCGAATGTTTAAACTTGTTTGATTATTTCAACGACTTTGAAAATTTGTTCAAGTTTGAAATTTTGGTAGGGCTGAAAGATTGTTTTAGTGATATAATCAAGTTTGAATGAAGTTTTTATCGAATTTAAAAGTTATAGAATACAAAATGCTATTTAAATTTGGTTTAATTAGTTAGCGAAGCAATCTCTTATCAAGTCGAACTCAATTCGAGTATCGAATAAGTTAATCTATTTTTTAGTCCTTCTACTTAGCAAGTCTGTTAGTTGATATTTGACCGTTAAAAATGTTTCAAAAGGATTGTGGAGTCCATTATTTCAAATTAAATACAATTTAAATGAGAAGGTACTTATTTGTCCAATTAACGGCATTTCATTGATCCTAGACATTATTAGACTCGTTACGTAATTTGTCCGGACTAATAAGATGGGACCCCGGGAGGTATCGGCGCTCTGCGGCCGTTCCTATTTCTCGGTTTGAAGAAAAATGGTTCACGTGATTTGTTTACTGAAGCTGACCAAAATGTAAAACATCAAACATTCAGGCCCATTTTGCGAGAGCCCATACCTCCTCTCCAATGCAAAAGAGGTGAGAAAAAAGTCAATTCGCAAAATCTCCTACTATAACCTTCTCTTCTTTCTCAAGGCCAAAACGACAAATGGGTTGACCTTTTTGCAATGTGTTTAGACTTGAATTGGAGAATGAATCGAAAAACTTTTCAATTCGCGATTCAACCAATTTAATTAGTTTATTAACTCCGGTTCAAAGATTGAATAATTTTTTTTTAATTTATTTTAGTATTAATAATTTTGAATAAAACTAAAACATTTATTTTAGAAAATAAAATTTAATAAAAATCAGTTGAACTTTTCGATTTTTACCGATTCAACCAGTTCTTGACTTGGTTTGATCGGATCAATGATTCTTTGGGTTATTTATTGAATCGGACTGGAGGCATAATTGATTTGCTATTTGACCAATCGAACTGATCGATCCTGTCTGTTCTTCAAAACACTATCTTTTTGTCAATCCATAGTATTTACACTATTTCGAAGCTAACATATAATAGAAGAGATTCTAACTAGATGAAGAGAAATTAAAGGGAGAAAAACATACGTCTAAATCGGAAAGGTGCACCGCTATATATTCTCTAACTTTAAGTACGATTATAAAAGTTTGAATCCTTAATGTGTAATCAGGAAAGTATTTTATGCATTACCTGTTGATTAATTTATAAGGTGCTAGGACCTACCAAATCAAATACAAGGGGCTGAGGAGCAAGATCTAGTAGGTAAAGCTTTGGCAAATTTCCTTCACAAGATATTGTGTAAAGGAAACAAAAAAAAAAAGATGTTTTACGGAGATTTGTATACGACCTTATTATGATTTCAGTATGGCCCTCAAATCTTATATTCGGTTCTAAAGGGTTCCTCCAATTCATATTTAAGTATGTTAAATTTCACTTTGCCCCCCTGAAGTTAATTTTATCTCTATTTTTCTCTCCTAAAATAGCCATTTTTCATAGTTGTAGTTAATTTTTTTGGCTAAAAAAAAGTTATAATGAATTATCCTCTAACAATTTACATAAAATAAAAATTTAAAAATTTTCTTCAATAATAACAATCTCAGTATTACATTATACTTAGAAAGTTTTGTTAACTGTATTTATTGTTATTGTTGTCCTCCTCGTCATTACTATTTGATTTAAAGTATAATCAATAAAAAACAAAGTGCATTAAAATAATCTTTAGCCTAATTTGAGTAAGAAAAAGTACAAAAATTAAGCATAAGATAGTTTTTTTTTTTTTGGCTTTTTATCTCTTAAACACATTTCATCAAGTCAAGCTATCTAAAGTGCACGTGGTCACTTCTAATTTTAAATGTTACTGGGCTAACTGTTACTTCATTGGGCAAGATACCAACGATAAAGGAGAACTGGGATCTGGTTTTTGAGTGATGCGTTGATGCGTTGATCCGGTTATAGACTTACTGGCCTTTTTTGTTTTTTTTTTTTTAACTTCTTATTTTGAAGGGTTTATAGTAATAGTTTTAGTTCATGTAAACAGCTATACAACCTTATTTTTCTTTATTCAATGGAAAATATCACTTTTACTAAAAAAATCATATTACTGTATTAATATAGTCAAGATAATTTATCTAAAAGATAAAAAGAAAAAGAATTTTGCTTATTTATTTTCTAGTGGTACAAAATATTTAAGTACATATTTGATTTTTTTTTACTTTTTTTTATTATAAGCATAAGGTATTTATTAAGCTTGACATTTGGTAATGAGTAATTTTTTTATTTTTTTGTTTATTAAATTGTCAGAAGGATAATGTTGCCATTTGTTGTTAGTTAAATTGGTTAACTATTTAGATACTCAACTAAAACTATCAAAGGGGGCTAACATGCCTTAATTTCAAACTCAGACAAGGAAAATAAACATGAGATCATACCTCAGAGGACAAAGTAAAAATATTATACTTGAATTCTAGTTTGTTTGGATAGTGGGTTATTTCTCCAAATATATTTGCTTACATCACCATTACAATTTCCAATACAGTTTTTTATCTTCTCAATTACTTTTTTATCTCACATACATCACATCACAAAAAGTGCTGCAGTAAAAAAATTTCAAATAATTTACAACCCAAACAAAGGGACTCTATTTAGAGTCGAATGAGCAAATTACTCAAAATGTCACTAAACTATTACAATGTGCCGCTTTTGGTCGCTAAACTTTTGTATTAGCCAAAAATGTCATTGAACTAGTAAATCTGAACCGTTTAGATCACTCCATCTATTTATGCCGTTAGGAGAAATGGAAAGCAACTTTTTGAAGAGTAATTTCGTCTAAAATAAAACTAACTTGCATATAATACTTTCAAATGAGACACAAAACCGCATAATCTATATTCTGAAATTGCAATAAAACATGTGAATTATAGTTTTTGAGGATTTATTTTGGGATAATTTTTGAAAATAAAATAAACACTACCACCACCCCAAGTGAAAAGTATCAAGAAAATAAAGTTGAAGGCTGTATTCGTCCTCCGAGAACCCTTGAAGTTTTGGGAATTTTCCCTTGTTTGATGTTAATGCTATAAACCGATCTGATTTTTTTTTTTTTTAAAATAAACTGTAGGTCGCATGGAGTTTCACTTGCACAAATCTTGAAATCAATCCAGTAAACGGTGTTCAATTAGACATCAAGGGAGATAGTTCAATTTGTTCATCAAAGGAATCATTGACAAAAAATGTCACTAGATGGGAATCTGTTATCACGAACAACTCTTAAATGATTACAAATTGTCTTTTAAAACATTCCTCGTTGCACAATCCTGTGAAGTCAACTAGAATCCATTAATTCAGGACGAAAAGCAAGATTAGAAAATCAATTATAACAAAGGGCAAAAGGCATTAATTTAAACCAGAAAAAGGATGAGCAATGAAGGAATAAGAGGTATAAGAACATTTCCAAGTACGTAAACAGCATCAGAAATCCCTTGTGCCAACTAGAAGCCAGGGAATGGAATATGAAAGTTTCACTGTATATAATGTATGGGCTTCGTCAAATGATGCAATTTTAATAACATAAAACAATAGGAGAGAAGATAAGTAAACGTGCAAGCATTAGCACCCTCCCTGGTCATCCTGCCTTTCTATCATGAATTTACAAAAGCAATTTCCACTCAGCAATTAAAGTAATAAAAAGGGGGCCATAAAACAGGGAATTCATAAAGTATATTAATTATAGTTTAGGGTTATCATTATGAACATAAACAGCAGCTTGTTGAAGAATCGGAGTGCAGTGGAGCCTAGATATTGGCCAACTTGTGAAGTAGGTTTTCAGGGTTCGTGGAGCACAAGCCCCCAAAACATGTCTGGCTATTATTAGTTTGATTCTATGGTTCAATTATATGAACCATTTAGAAAGGGAGAATTTTGGGATATAGGATTGGAAGATTCAACATTGATAAAAAGCAGAGTGTAAAGTTTTTGGAAACTTGTGAACTGTGGAGAATGGGTAATTATAGGTCACTAATGAAATAGTTAATGAGTTTGTTGTTAAATGGTTTAATTTCTCTCGTAGCAATATTCACTCTTCGACAATTTAATGGATAAAATTATGCACTTTGGTGAATATAAATAATATATATATATATATATATATATATCTTAATGTGACAATATCAATTGATATTTGCACATATTCAAATATGCACATATGAGTGTGCTGAACATAAATTTGTACTTTGGTTAAAAAATAAGTTTACATCTGAATATGTATATTAGAAATCATATATATATATATATATATATATATGTATATATGTATGTATGTATGTATGCGCACGCCTGTACAATAAATATAGGCTTGAATACGTGTGAATGAGTATGTGCATATATGGCCTCCACGGGTTTAGTCACATGGTAGCAGCATTCCCTTGGGACATTTAGGTCCTGGGTTCGAAATTGCGCTATGGGGGACGCCTGTGCACTTATTGTGCCTTGGTCGGGTTGGGGCGCCGGACTCGGGTTTAAGGGGATTAGTCGGACCCCATAAGGATTGATCCGGACACCCCTGTGTCGATAAAAAAAGAAAAAGAAAAAAAAGAGTATGTGCATATATATTAGTAATCTTAGATGCACATACAAGATAAACATGCGACCTTACTTATAGTGTTAGTTTATTTACTAGTTATGAACAGTACTACTCCACTGTACATTTCCAAATTTCCCAAACTTATACCCTTCCTATAGACAATTAAAAAAAAAATCAATCTCTCACTGTTTGAATTACTATTGAATCTAATGTATGGGCATGTACTTTATTATTGAATTGTTATGTGGCAAGGAGAAAGCCGAAAGGGGACAAAAAGTAACAAAGATCTTTAACAGTAACCAAGAAAGCGGAATGTTGAATAAAGTATTATGCCCCCTGTCCCCATGGAAATCAATGAAAATTATATCTTATAATTGCTTACCAAAAAAGAAAAAAGGGCTTTTGTAGACTCGAAGAATTATAACCGTCTATGTAAATTTGTTTTTTAGTCCAATGGATAATACATTTCTTGCACGTTTTATTCTATAAGAACTTAAACTATTTACAAATACGTCTTCTGTAACGATTCCACGTCGGTTAGGGAAGAGAGTTCTGGTCTGCTTTAATAACCTGTCGTGGTATCCCGCATCTGACCGAGGCTTTTTGGAGGGGTGTGAGGCTTCATGACCTGCGGGTTTGGGTTTCTCATCTGTTGTGATTTCACTCACCTCCAGGAACAAAATTCATGACCCAATAGGAGCAGTTAACTGTGGGATAATATTGATCAGATCAGGTGTTAGATCTTTCATGATGTAATTTACTGAATTAGCATCCAGTAAAATATGTTGTCGGTAACAAATAATCAATTTTTTTTTGTTGATCCAACTATATATTGCGAAAATTTCTCAAAACGGTTGTTAGTGTTATTTATCATTTCTAATTGAAAAAAGTAAAGTATGTATCCCTATAAGAATACATTGTCGGCAGAGGAAATATATTATATGTTGAAGCCATTATTGATAGCAATGGCATGAACTGAAGTCAATGCTACAGATATAATGAATGTACTTCTGCATTAGTGCATATTGATCAAAAGCTTTGAAAAATTATTAATATATACAAAACTTTTAAATGGCACAATAACCAGCATTACATAGGCTTTTCAAACGAAGAGCTAACTAAACTGCTGACAACAATTGTGCGCAAATGCACAATTTTGTGTCCGGTTAATCACAAGAATCCCCCTTAAAGTTTGGTAAGTTTTGCAGTTTAACCCTTAACATTTTTTTCCCTCATTTTATCTCCTCTGTCAGTCCACCACAGCAAATGGACCATTAAAACATTGCAGTTGACGAAAATATCCCACTTTTTAATCGTTAAAATTTCTGAAGAAAATGGCACTCTTCATGTTCTATAAAGAAGCGATGCCCAGAAGTTTTTTTAATATATTTTGAGCATTCATCATATCAAAAATATTTCTCTCCATCAACCCTAACATTTGCAACTAAAATAGAAAAAAAAAGTTCCAAGTTTCTTCAAATACATTTATTTGCGTTCTTCTAAATGTTTTTCATCACGTCAATTTGAAGAACCAAACCTAAAAACTTGTGGATGTGGAAAAATGGCACCTTGAGAGAGAAGATCTTCGACATCAAAAAATCCCGGAAGGAGATTTCTTAGATATTCAAGTTATAAGGTTTGATTTGTATGATAGACTAATTATTGTTTTGTACTTCTTAGAATAATAATTTGAAATATGAAAATTTTTTTGTGTAGAATCATTATGCATGTAATTATTTCAAAGCGATAGGTTCGAAATTTTACGCAATGGAACAGAAATATGTGTTATGTATGACCCAAACCTATGGGTACTTATGTATGTTCATTATATTTTTAGTTTTAGGGATAGCAATTGTTCTTTAAATATCAACTATCAACACCGTTACAAAGTGTTTATTTTGACTACTAGTTAATAGGACAAAGTGAAAAAAAAAACATATTAGGGGATAAACTGCAAAATACACCAAACCTTAGGAGGACTTCTTAAGATTAGCCCTTTTGTATCGGAAGGATCTCATGCGCCCAATATACGCTTGGATGCTTCCCTGTGTTTTCGCATGTACAGTTTGGTTATTTGCTTTGGTGCCCGTGGATTCATGCTTAGAATTTTGGAATACGATTTTGCCCTTAGGCCCCTTACCCATTCATTAACAGTTTGGATTAATGTTTATAGGGGATTTTTTATTTCACACTAACGGGTACAGAAACATACCACATTTGTAAAGAGACATTCGAAATTTAAATAAAGATTATTTGATATTAATGGACACATTCCACATGGGAGTGTATATTAAAATTTCACTCGATGTTAAGGGCCAGTTTGGAGTTGCAGTGACTTATTAAACGTGCTTTTTCAATAGAGTTTTTAATAAAAGTGCTTATTAAATGTTTAGGTACTTTTAAGTATATTATTTGGGTGCATAATTCAATAAATACTTATTATATTGAATAATGTATAATTTAAAATTTTTAAATGTATTTATCTCTTTATTTAGTTCATAATATAGGATAAAATGGTTAAATTTAATTATTTATTCTTAAAACACAAATGCCATTCAAAAAGTAGCAAATTTGAGTTTTTGTTAAAAGTGTTTTAATACCAAAACACTATTCCTAATTTTATCTGATGACATTCACCAAAGACGTCAAAAGTACTTTTGGCACCCAAAAGTGCTTGTCACTGAAAGTACCACAATGCAAATGGGTTCTAAATTCTAGTCCATTGTGTGAAAACCTAAGAGTATTTATAAGGATAGTTCAGAAAATTCATACTTTCTTTTTTGACAATTTCTAGCAAGGAAAAAAAAAATGAGATTTAAGCCCCGAGAGAGGAACTTGTTACAAAACTCTAAATCCTAGGGTCTCAAACTTATTTCCAGTATTTATAAAGATTATTTATGACAATAGTTTGGAAAAGTCATACTTATTTCCAGTATTTTTTAAAAATCATTGTCATTGTGATGACAGTACTCTTTTTTTCATGCTAGATTAGATTTTTTTTTTTCTTTTTAAGATAGAGACCATAGAACTGCTCTAATTGAAGATCACAAATTACGAAACTCTAGGATGGATTAGGTAAGATATCCTCCGCTTAAATAAGTTTCTTACCAATCCTATCAGGTAACACATGGTTTAATTTCTACCACTAAACCCTCTTGCTTGCCTATTCGAACTAACTATTGGGTACATCTACCCGCTACTTAAACCTAGTGAAACCACGATACAAACATCTAAAAAGTTCAAAAACCATAGAAACTAACTATAGTAAATTAAAATTTATGATTAACTTTTTATACACTAATAGTGTAGTAATTTTTTTATACTAGTAGTTATGGATGCATGCCACATGTGCATGATTTGAATTATAAATTTGAATTCATATTATGTAGTATTGATCTAAATATGTTAGTGTAAAAAAAAATTATATATTGACAGTGTATAAAAAATTTAATAAAAAATTTTGTAAATCAAAATTAAAACATTTCATTAGTGTAAAAATAGAAGTTAAAACCATGGTTTAATAATCCTATCACATATAGTTTAGAAAGTGTATCACTACAAAGGTCGTGTCCAAGTGATCAAAATGGAATAAGAACAAAATGATCTAAGAATGCTTTAGAAGATAAAATCCTTTATTCTTTTTTTGATCTCCGATCATAAAATTGTGCATGCATAAGCACGCACTTCTCAGTACCAAATCCTAATAGATAACTTGGAATTGGGCTATCCATGCCCGTTTTACCCTACCATTTGCCATTCCTAGGAAACTCCACATCTCATGAAGAAAACGCGCATCAATGGAGGGTAACCTTAGCATTGCACACGTCCAAAGTTCCACTAAACCAAAAGTAAGATTCCTTGAAAGTACCTTTTTTTTTCAGGTGCTGCTGCTGTTTTCACCTTCCTACTCGTTTGTACGCTAGAATTACACACTCCAACAGTGCACTTCCTAACTCCCTCTCTGCAATTGCTTTGACATTTTGACACTGATCTCTCCAACCCAAGATCAGCATATCTCCAGCAGTTTACTGATCTTCTTGATCACAATTTAAAAGCAATGGAGGATATGTATGGATTGCCCTCCAGTAATACTACTAGTACAGAAGGCAACCCTTCTACTTGTCAGCCTCCAATTGCTGCATCTCTGAAAGAAGACGATTTTGAGGCTTTTGGGGCTTCATGGTCTTCAGCTCTATTCGATTCATCAGCATCACCAGATGCTGCAGGAGCTATTACTTGTAATTCCATTAAGAGGAGTAGTACTACTGGAACTGGATCATCCTCTTCGGAGGAAGAGAGCTTTAGTGCAATGAAAGCAAGCATCTCTTCCCATCCATTGTATACTAAACTTCTCGAGGCTTATATCGATTGCCAGAAGGTATAAAGTGTAAACTTTGCACATATGAACTAGATGTTCCTCGACAGAAGCCTTTATCACTTGAAGACTGGAATCTCTATGTGTTTATGATTGCTGCAGCTTTCACACTGTTTTTAGGTGTTTAATGAACTTCTGTGCGATTATTCTGGATGAACAAATAAAGAAGAAAAGAGTTTGAGACATCATGTTAACTAATTTTCTGGTACTTTGTAGCAAAGATGGAGTTTCAGACCCAATAAGATGATCAATTCGCTGCAGGTCATTTAGGGTTTCTTTTTCTTTTGTTTATGGATCTTAGCTTGGGAAGACCGAATGGAGTTGTGCAACTAAAACAACCTACTTCTTCCTTGTCTCATGCTTCTTATTTTGTATATTGCTCTAACTTTATGCTGAGAGACTTTGTATTCTTTTTTCTTTTTTTTATTAAATTACAAATCAATCTTGAAATTCTTCTGCGCATGTGGATTCATAGAATTATGTCGTTTTACTTTCCAGGTCGGAGCACCACCTGAGATAGCCATGTTTTTGGATGAAATACTCCAAGAAAATCAACTTTCCATAAACAACACAGGAACATATTGCGGCAATGACGATCCTGAGCTTGATGAGTTCATGGTCTTCTTTTTTCTCGTTTTACTACTTATTTGCCTTAGTAATCAGTCTAGTTCTCGAGTTTGCTACCTTACTATTGATCTTGTATTATTTTTCTTTTTTTCATGATGAAGGAAACTTACTGTGATGTGTTGAGCAAGTATAAGCTGGATCTTGAAAAGCCTTATGATGAAGCAAGCAAGTTCTTAACCAATATGGAAAGTCAGCTGAGCAATCTCTGCAGCAATACTCCCAGAATGCTTGGTTACTTTCTCTCCTTCACTCTCAGTCTTATACTACTAAAAAAGTATTATTACATGCTATGCTTTTCTCGGAAAATGAACAGAGTTGTAAAAATTGTGTTCATTGGTTTTTGTGCTTATGGATTCTTTAAAATAAGTCTTTCATGCATACTTATTAGAGCACACATTGGATAGGAAGAGTAGAAAATTTTGTTGTCAGGTCCGGAAATCTAAGAAAAAATCCAAAGAACTAGATGGAGAATTTACATAAGAAAGGATTAAGAGGATTGCAAATAACATTCATGTACCATCAAACAGTAATTTCTAGTTCCAAAAACCCTAGAAACTAGTAGCACCATTTTTTTTTAAAGCAAGTAGTGGTTCTGTTTGGTTATGTATAGAAAACAGCATGGAAGCTTGCTGTGTTTATGGCTTAAATAATGCTAGTGGCTGTTTCATAAGGTTTTGGTTGTACCTTATATTCTTGTTTGCTGGAAAGAGTGGAAGTTGGAAAACAATTTGTAGTGCTATAGAGCATTTACTAACTGGCAAACCTTGAGCGTCATAAACCTGGCAAAGAGTTCATTGGCTAGAAGAGTTTGTGCACTTGTGGGGTTGAGGGATGGTACAGTGGCACTGGAAGGAAACCATCTTTCTCTTTTGCAGTGTTGTATTTCTGTACTAGTTCTTCGGGGTCACTTCTTCTTGCGGAGATCAAATTGAAAGAAATAAACTCCAACTTCTTGGTGGACAATTTTTCATGTTTCAGAGTCTTAATCATAAATAGACTGCTTAGTTATAGCACTTAGGCCTAATCCTTGATGTGGAAGGAAACCTTTCTATCCTGGCATCAAATGTACGCGGAGAAGTAGCCTATTTTCTACAGCTTTTCTGTAAGAGGAAAGGTCAAAAAACCTCAAAGAATCAACTATTATTCATTACAAATTAAAACTAATGCAATTTCAATTTTTTGTGATATATGGGCTTTTTTCATACTCTCAAAGAGAGAGAAGGAAGAGAAAAAAGGGGTTCACATTTAAGCCCTTCATCTCCTCTCTCAATATATACTTCTTTTAAGTATTCCTCCAATCCCACTACTGTTATTGCCCTTGTCAGAATTCAGTCAAACTTGTTAGCGTTCGCATAATCGTATTGCACATACTCTTTTAACTTACAAAATTTCGAATTTTAAAGCCTAGTTTTGAATGAAAATTTTGACATGGTACCATCAAATTTTTGAAAAATTAAGTAAATCAATATAAATTTTTTAGTTGCTAAACAAGTCCCATTGGCACAAATAACGATGTTAATGGCATGGCCAGACTGTAACTTGTATTCTGTTCCAAAAATTGATTTTCAATAACGTATTGGATAATGATGAAAGTGTTCAAAAACATGAACGGATTCTGTATTCAGATACTCTTCCTCCTATTTGACAGTTAACTAAGATCTGGTTAGCCATGTAAGTATTTTAGGATGCTTAGCAGCTTTTCAATGAGAATATGTAAAAGGTATGAAGATCATCTTATCTTCTAATGCAGCAATAATATGTTAGGCTGTATTAAGGTTTTAATATGTAGGTGATCTCCGCCGGCCAAAGTGAAATCAGAAAAAAGTGACTCTTGGAAACAGTTGGGCACGATTTCTAATGTGGGAACTAAAACCTAAACTGAAAGCAAATCTCTTTTCTAAGTTTTAAATTCATTTTCATTGCCATCAAGTACTTAGGAGTAAAGTTCACAGCCATTGGAATCTTGCTTAAGGGCACGTGAGATGATGGCAAAATCAAAGTAACAAAGAGTTGTGTTTCCAAAATATCACGTTCATATGTGTTGGCTGTATGATTTTTGTCTTCCAATGGCATCCATTCCTCCTTCTGATTGCTTGGGCTTTTTTTTTCTTTTAGGTTGTATCACTTTGTTTCTAGTAAAATAATGTTGCCAAATGTACTTGGCTTGCTGACATAGTATGGCCTCAAACTACATTTAGCATCATCTGAGAGAAAAGCTGCTTTCAGGTGCATTCTCCCTAGATATATTCAAAGTTTGGCTGCAATGTTTTAGTTCATGTTTGATTGACTGATTCCACTCTATAGTACTTTTAGGGCATTTGTGTATACTATATTCTGACAATTTCTAACACCTCGAAGTTCATTTGTGATAAATATGTCCCCAAGTTATGTTTTAATCAATTGATATAAGGTCCAAAGCAACTTTCGTTTTTGGTTAGCTGCTTGTTCAGGAATAGTTATTTTTTCTTTTTTTTTTTATGGATATAATAATTAATTTTTTGGGGCAATTTTATTATCTTTAAACGAGGGAAAGGTATTCTTTGACCAAAATAAAAAACTAGTAGTTCTTTAGGCTGTTCATTTTATCATGTGTAGTCCATACTTAACCTTAAATTGACATTTGATTCCCGCTCTTTCTATTTTAGTTGGCTCACATTTGGTAAGACAAATCTAACTTTTTGTAAATTGATCATACTAAAGATTCCTTTCTTACGATTCTCCAATCATAAAATCTATATTTGTATATCAAAATATATTCAGGTCTTCGACATGTTATTTTGGTTTGTGATAAGTTGAATTTTTATTTTTATCCTATTGGAATGCTTCATAGAAAAGGCATAAGAGGAAATGTATTATATCTCTATTTCAGTTGTCTAGAGGATTTTTACGTTTTCCACCTTTTTAACTCGAACATCTTCAGTATCCCAATATTTTAAACTTCCATTTATTTTTTGGCTTTATTGATTCTTTTCTGAATTCTCTGAGAAATTCATAGTTAGTGGTTTTTGTGATATAGTTTGGGTGAAAAAAGAAACCTATACATGTTAGTGCTCTATTTATTGTGTTTCTAATTGTTTTCTTGTTTGGGCTCAAAAACCGATGGAAATGAAGTGCAATGGGTCTTTCTTTTTAAATTTTTTCTAACAAGAAAAGTGTGGGACTTAAGAAACAGGGAGGAGGCAGAAAAATTCAAATCCAGAACCTCTAATTTCTAAGATGACAGTGAATTAGTTGTATTCTTGATGGTGAAATTAGGTGCAAGATCGGCAACCACAATATTCTTTAGGTTGTTTTTGTTTTTGTACGATACGGACAAGATAATTAATTTGACAAACAGTTAAACTTAGATGCAGATAGCACGAATTAAATATAAAACAGAAAAAGAAAGATAAGAACATCTGGCTGCTTTCATTGTGTTCGTTGTTGATTAACTTTAGCTAACTAAAAGCTAGACATTTTTTGTACTATTATTCATTAATGAAATTGACTATTAATTAGTCTAGGTCTTTCAACTCCAAAACTTTAGTGTAGCCTGATAGTCTTAGAACCTTTTAAGCAAAGAAGGTTAATTAGACTACCTATAAGATCATTTTGAAGTGCTATAATACTATTAAATACCATTTCTGCAATTATTTATGATGAATTTCTAATAGTTTACAGTTTCCATATTTGGTTAAAGTTAATTAAATGTTATCTATGTATCATTTGAAAATTTTTGTACAAAATTCCAGGATAGTATCATTCCGAATCCAATGAAATTTATACCCCCTTAATATTTGTGAAAATTATAAACTCGATCCCCTCCCCCCAATCCAAAAAAGCTGTGCACATTGTTTAATTGATGGTCCTGTTTATCTTAAATTTGTGCATATATAATTATTTTATGATTCTAAAACACCAGGCATTTCTGCTTTATTTGTCATTATTAATACATTGTTGTGTTATTAGATGAGGCAGCAAGGTCTTCAAATGAAGATGGAAGCAGTGGTGAAGTGGAGGTTCTACAGGAGAAAAGCTCTAATGGGCCAGCTGAAGTCAATAATGAAATTAAGGAAAAGCTCTTAGTGAAATATAGTGGTTATATAAGTTCCCTAAGGCATGAGTTCTGCAGAAAGAAGAAAAAGGGAAAGCTACCTAAAGAAGCTAGGCAAATACTGCTGAATTGGTGGAAAGTTCACTGTGATTGGCCTTACCCTACGGTAAATATTTCTAAATTTTAATACATTAATATGATGATTAAACCCTTAATACAATATTTATTAATGTTACTTCTATAAGAGCAAGTTGGTTAAAAAAAAAAAAAACCATAACAATTTGAATTAAGCATATTTTCTTAAGGTTTTATCTATTTGGTGCCCTAAGTCTTAAGATTAGCAATCAAGAAGTGGAAAATGCCTCAACTATTAGACTTTTAAATTAAATTATGACCCACACCCTGAATTATGTAGATTGTCTCAAAAAGATTTACCCTTTGCAAGAAAAAGTGACGACAATGAATTGACGAACCCTTATATAAATTTGTAAGTAACCATTAGCTAGGCAAATTCAATTCAGAGACATATGCATGCGATTATATTTGCATGTGTATACATTGATACAAACACATGTACACACACCCTCAATCTGCACAGACAGACAAATATGTACTTATAGATACATATAAATATACGTATAGGAAATATTACTTGCACGAAACTTGTTTAGTTTCTCAAGCACCTCTCTGATTTTTATTTGCTCAAAGGCTAAGTAACTCATTAAGTCTGCCTTAAGCATGTTAGTGGGTAGTGCATTCGTGTTAGATCCAAACCTAGATCATCATGGTTTGAAAAAAAAAAAAAAAAACCCTAATCCTCAAGAGTCTAGGTACCTACCTATTGGACATTCACGGGCATTTCTATGATGCGCAATTATCAATTGGAATTTTAAAAGCAATAATAAATATGGATTTCGAAGATATTAGGCATTGATAACCAAATTACCATTTTCAAGTTGCAAAATTGACATTCAAGAATAGTGCGTGGAAGAATTATGGACAAAAGTGTTGAAATAATATTAACTAACTATATCTCTTGAAATATTATCAACTAATTATGGGTCTGGATATGGGCGTGAATTATAGAAACTCAAACCCTATCGAGGACCATTTTTCTCTTGTAAGGTGTAGGTCTAATAGTGTTTGGTTAATATAAAAATTTAGACCGAGACCAATTGAGAATGTGATGATCTAGATTGAGATTAGGTAAAATTTGAGCCGTTAACATGCATAGTCTACCTCCTCATTTTCTCCTAACCAAGAAATGTTGGGCTGTTAGTCTTCTTGATTAACAAAACTTTAAAGGATATTCGATAAACTAAAAAGGCTGTGCAAATATTAATTTTCATTATACAAACTTGTAATTGACTACAAGAGAAAAAGCCATTTGCCAATTCATGTGAAGTTTAAATGACTAAAAGCTGGACGCACATTGGATAGTTATCAGCATAATTCAATTATGCCACATTTTGTAGTAATTCCTCAGATAAAGTTAGAAAAACAATAACAAGGAATCACTGTGAAGAACCCCTAAGTTCTAACTGCTTAATTTTCGACCTTTGATTCTCACACCTATTCCCCACACACAAACAGAAGTATCTGTGTCATCATATACCATTACTATGATGTATATTTTCCTGTATATTTTGTGTAAAATATGTGGAAAACTCATGATTGTATTAGTCGTGCAGGAAGCAGACAAGATTGCTTTGGCTTCGTCAACAGGTTTAGACCAAAAGCAGATAAACAATTGGTTCATAAACCAAAGAAAGCGCCATTGGAAGCCACCCGAAAACCTACAATATCCATCTCTTATTAACAACAATGAGTATGGATCATTTTTCCTGAATGTTGACTAATGCTAAACAGGAGCCATATAGATTAGCAATCTATGCATATTGTTAAACTTGGTCTTTATCCCATGGAATACTTTATAATTTTTCTTTTCTCTTTTGGGCATATCGCTCTTTTTGATCATTGTTATCTTATTTGCAATTAATTGATGGAAAAACCAATATCACTGGACTAGGGTTTTTCCATTGTAAGGTTTCGGGTTGAAATTCTGTACCTAACAGTTGGGATGGGTGCAAAGAATAAAATGATAACAATAACGATGATGATAAAGTTAACAGAAACACCAAATGGCATACACTATTTTTTCTTTTTATTTATTAATTATATTGTCTGTGTCCATCTGGGAGTATACCATTTTAATTAATTAGTCTGATTAGTCCAAGTCCAGCCACTCATTTCCATTAATAAAATCTCTACTGAGAAAAGGCAAGGCATATGAGGGAGTGAAATATTTTGCCCATGCCACCCGATGACTCCTGTCTGCTCCTTTTCCAGTGTTCTTGTACTCTCCAAAAATTAGAGTCCTATCAAAAAAAAAAAAAACAAAAACCTTTGTTAGAATAATGGTTAGAATGCATGAATGCCTCTAGTACATTAGATCAAACTTTGTTAAAATAATGTGAATTTCACTTTGTTACAATGCAAAAGGTTTAGACACTTGGCACCTTGATTTATTCAATTTGTGAAAACTAACTTAGGATCTATGTGTTTCGAAAGTATGCACATTAATGCAACTTCTTAAACAGAATGAGGGCATTATTGTACTAAGAATGCCTATTTTGTCACTAGATCACAATCAAAGTAATATCTTGCTAGAGAAGAAGCAGCTTGTCCAAGTGCACAAGTTCCCTTTTAGATATTTCTTTTTGGATTAATGCTTTTTACCCTTTTAGATATTTCTTTTTGGATTAGTCTTTTATGCACTATTAGCGTTGGATGAATGATAACTAATGAAATTTAAACTTGAAATTCAAATTTTAAATATGTATCATATATCTAACCATGATAGTTTATACAGAATCAGTGCATATAAGATTTACTCTTTTTTTCCTCTTCTTTTCTTATAGTTATATAAAAATTTTACTATACCATATTTTTATTAAATGTGTATGCCTAATAAAAAGGAAAACTATGACTAAAAACTGTTTCAGAGTTTTTCGTAAACATGTTTACTAAAATAATTTAGGTAAAATTCTATTACAGACCTGGTCTGAGTGTACTACAGTTTACCTAACAGATGGACCTCAGGTGAACCCACTGTAGGACCAAACATTTCCCTGAAAATCTATGTCAGAGTTTTCTCTAATTCGATGCCATTTTATTGATTCTTGGATTTATTAGACAGGGCATGGAATTAAGAAAATTATTTAACGTGCTTACTTTTGTTTAGCCGGATCATTCCCATCACTCCAACCTCGGGGATCTATGACATTGTCCAAATTGGTATATGAATATACTACTCGAGAATACTTTCCAGAAGCTGTAGACAAGAGAAGTTTGCCAGTTCCAGTAACGTTACTTCCCAGGAAAGCAAATCCTCCAGTTGTATTAAGATTATCCCTGTTGTTAACAGCTATCACTCCTTTACCCTTGGCTATTGAATTGATGGTTGACTCCTATTTGAGCAAATGAACAAATTGCAAGAAACTTTAGGGTTAGCAAATGGACATAAAATTCTCAAGACAAAACGCAGATATAACACTAATATAGCATTTCTTTCCTGTCATTTTTTCATGCTTTTTGCAGCATAATCTAATTTGGTTTAATCTCAACAAACAATATCCTATCTCGAGTACATCTAAAGTTTTGAATCGACACATGCTGAATAATATTAACTCATTATATACTTACACTACCCATCCAACTATATTTCTGGTGCCATAGTTTTAAAAGTATGCACCAGAGGAAAGTCGAATAGAAACTATAATAAGGAAGATAAGGAAATAATGAAAATCAAATACTTAACTTCATAGTGATGTAGCACTTCCCACTATGATCTTATCAGATCCTTGGATGAATGATTCAAGATGAAGCTACAGCAGTGAGGATGGCACCAATGAAAGCAAGACAGCTGAGATGGCAAAGGATCAAAGTCATAATTGCAAACAAACATCTCACAGCCTTGCTAAATTCTGGGACAGGAGATAACCCAAACATGGTCACGCTGTGGAAGACATAATTGCTCCAGCTAAACTATTTCAAATGTGCTCCTTTGCTGTAAGGAATAGTAGTAGTATGACTCAGTGTAATCAAATTAGCCTTTATGCTCTAAGCATATACATGGATGAGGAGATAACTTTTATTGCTCCTTAAGTGTCATGGTACACTTTGTAAAGTTGCTTGAGCTGTTGCTCAAATATTGTAAAGTTCAGTTTATATAAAATTCCATCTAACGTTTCCGAAAAAAAAAAAGATTCAAGAAAATAGTGTTTTCCATTGTCAACCAAAACTGTGCCCTGGTTTCCTAGTAGTCGTACTTTATAGTAAAAATTTTTGTCTCCTGTTATTTTGAGTGCAGCAACTCCTTTATTCCGAGTGTTTCCAGGGGGAGAAACACCTGTGTTCTACAATTTCATGAAAAAAGAATTAGTGTCACTATGCGATGAATTCATAGAAAACAAGACATGTATTTGTAACTGAATTTTTTTTAAGAGGTTCTAAGTTCAAAACCTCCCTTCTATTTCTCTTGCCTCTTAAATTCCAGTACTATCCTGCTGAAAAATAAAAAGATAATAAAGAAGAAATTTTCTATGCTATGCCCTCAAACATTAAGAAAAACAAATGTTATAAACTTACAATAAGATTTGACACTTACAAAATTCTTTGATTATCACTTACCATTGGACTATACATAACATTTAAAAAAAAAAAATTGCACTTTCATAGAAAAAGTGACACAAAGCTAACTTTAATCGTGCAGCATATAATGTTGAGAGCAAAAAAGAAATCTGCTCAACCTTTTCTTCCAATCAATAATTTTACAATACCCAAATGGCATGTAAGAAACTTTAATTAGTTTTGTACTTTTAGTGCTAAGGCCCAAGGCTGTATACCTCAAATGTGATGTTGGTGGCAACGACGTAACTGGCTTCAACGATGACTGTTACTGAGTCGTTCCAAGTAGTAACTGTTTTAGATTGTCCATCATCGACTCCAATTAAAGTAATATAGTCCTTATATTTCGGAATAGTCACCTTTTCCCTACACAAAAATAGTAATTAATGGGTGGATATTCCAAAAAACACGTTTTGTGACATACAATTTAAATGAAATTATTCACGTAGCACTTTGAAATTATTGTTAATTTCAAATATTTTTAGAATCAATATTCACTTATTTTTCTAGGTAGATATGATCCGGGAAATTAGCAGGGGCGGAGGGAAGGGGGGCGCCAAGGGGGCAACCGTCCCCCCTCCAATTGTTAAAAAAAAATTTCTAAGTAAAAAAATTCTTATTATATTGTTTTGCCCCCCCCCCCCCAAATATTGATAAAAAATTTCACTTTGCCCCCCTCTCAAGGACCCAAACAATAATGTTTGAAAGTTATTTGGACTTGGTCCAAATAACAGAGACTCGCCCCCCCTAATTGCAATTCCTAGCTCCGCTACTGGAAATTAGGGATGAATTTCCCGAATAGTATCCTCGTTAATACAGCTATATTACACCTAATTCATCATTTAGAGACACATTGCTCACATTTACTACTATCTTGCACTTAGATACTTTCTCAATATAATTTCATTTCTTTTCACAAGTTAACCCCTTAATATTGAAACAAGAAGTATTTTTTTAAAAAAAAAATGTAACGAATGGTTTAGATCAAGCCAAACTAGACCCGATTTAAACCATAAATTGCATGCCGTGATTGTCACCAGCAAGCGTGACAGCACTACAGAATCTACTTAACGAGTATTCATGGAGTATCCGATAGACAAATCCATAAAAAAAAATTATTGAAGGAGTTGTCACTGCATGTGCATACCTATAGATTCCTGGATGTATGTAAATTTTGAATCTGTTAATATTGTCTGTTCGAACCTTGTCGATTGCTGCTTGCACTGAAGTAAAGTTGCCCTTTCCATTCAGATCAACTTCCACAAACGGTTCATGATGAGACTGGGACCATGTTATAAGCTCAGGTCCAACACCACCCCTAGAAGCATTAACTGCAACATTACGCCAAAAGAAAAACATCAAGAAAACCACAGCAAAGGTACTAGAGTTTCTCAAGTCCATGATCTGGGATTTGTCTGGTAAGGAAGCAGAAAAGGGTCTGAATTTGTAGGAGGTTACAAGAAAAAGAAATAGCCATCAAGTAGATATTTATATACGTATATTCATGTGTGTTAAGAAAAATTGGAATATTAATGGGAGAAAAATAGCATGAATAGAGTTTGGCTTTTAATTAATTATTAAGAATTTTGAAGGAAGTCTTCTTGTGGTAAGTTGTGTACTTAATTATGGCATTGTAAACAAATTTATGCCAACATTATTTTAGTTTGTCTTTCTTATATACTCTAAAATGTATTTTACCACCATACGTACTTATCCATGGATAGTTACCAGTTCAATTTCAAATACAGTTTGTTGTAAATTTATGCGGTCCTTCAGTTTTTGTTTCGTGCGAGCCAATCTCTACCTCATTTTTTTATCATACCGTACGTGGATGTAAATTAAAGTAGGTAGGTTTTTAATCTTCAAATCTAACAAAAAATACAGAAAAATGAAATAAAACAGAAATAACGTTTCGAATATTATTATACACATGTTTAAATGACTACTAAAAAGAGATTGCAATTTGATAATTCACGTGAAATTTATATGAGTTGGATGCGCATTGCACATGATACGAAAAATATAAAAACTACATTATCATGTATATATTGCTGCATATCTTGTATGAAATGTATGAAAAGCCCATGATTTTCTTAGTTGCGAGGAAGCAGACGAGATTGCTTTCGCTTTATCAACTGGCTAAAACCAAGTCCTTTAGAATTGGTCAAGATAGTATACCTTTCTATCAATTCAAATTCGAACTTCTTTTGGAATATCCACCCATCACACAGGACTTGTCTAGTGTATTTTACCCTTCGTGTGGTTTGGTTTCGTGTAGTTGGCAGATTATTGCATGGGATAGAATTTACCTAATAGATACTCTCTAAGAAACAGCTACAAGTTCCCTTGTCAAAAAAAAAAAAAAAAAAAAAAAAAAAAGCTAAAACCAAAAACAGGTCAGCAATTGGTTCGAGAACCAAAGATACACTATTCTTTTAGGACAAGTTTATCCAAAATACTTGTTGAACAACACGTCTACCAAAAAAAGGTTAGGCCGCTCATGAAGTGAAATATTTCATCCATGGCACCCGCTGCCTTCCATTTGCTCCCTTCCCAGTGTTCTTGAAATCCCCGAATACTGCAGTCCTATAGACAGAATACAAACCTTAGTTAGAACAAAGCAAAGCAGGGAAGCATGCATGAATAATGCCTCTAATATCTTAAAGCAACTTAAAATAGGTTGAATGTCAATTTGCTATAGGACGTACTAAGAGGCTTAGACACTTTGTACCTTGATTTACTCGATTTGTGAGAAAGAAATTAGCTTCCATTCACTCAGGTATCGGTCGCTTCAACACTAATGAGTGCATAATAATCCTCAAAAAAAAAAAAGAGTGCATAATGATATTTAAGTTTATCCAGTGTGTTATGAGACCTCCTATTAGGTGGTGGTCTTTCTGTTGTCTTATGAACATTTTCTCACATCACTTTTGAAACAGATATGTACCTCGAGTAAAAATGTTATGGAAAAATATACATGGAGTTGTTTTCTATCAACATGTTTTCAAAATACTTCACCATCCGAAGATATGTTATGAATACAAGGCAATGCATGGATGCATAGTGAGGTTGCTCATAGACCTGCGCACAGTCTCACATGACCAGTGGGTCTCAGTCGAACTCCAACCTGACATGAAATCTCTACAATCACCAATTATAATTGAATTACACGAACTATCACGACAAATGTATATGCCAAAACAAGAAATGCAAACAGTGAAATAATAGTGCGCAAAATCACAACAAATTTTGGCATTCATTGAACATTATTATGCCCACAATCAATTGCATTCATCCAATTTTGCCATCAATTGCGCTCTGAAATCATAACTGCGATTATAGATGATTTTGATCCCGAGCGAATATTATGTAAGAGTCTATCAGAATATATATATATATAGATATATAGACAGAGAATGGAATTTTTTTTTTTTTTTTTGGCTAACCCCGGCAAAGGGGAGGGATGCCACCCCCACTTTTATTCATAATAAGTAGAGATACAACGGGCACAAAATTGAACAATTTCCGTTTGTAGAATTAGGATAGTTTCACGATCCTAATAGAAGGCATTCCAATGAAATCTAGTCGAATTTCCCCACGAGCCAGTCGTAGCCATTCATTCCAGTGCTCATACAATTTGATATCCAGGTGAGGATGAGCTACTCCAACATTTGCCAGAGTATCCGCCACCTTGTTAGCCTCCCTGAAACAGTGGAAGAGCCTAGTAGGTACGTCAATCAATTTCGATATCTGCTGGACCTGTAACCAAGTACACCATGGGCAATTGATTCGACGTTGCAGAATTCCCACCAATAGTAGGGAGTCTACCTGGACGTTAATATTTGTAATTCCCCTTTGATCACATAATTAGAGTCCTGTCAAGAGAGCCAATGCCTCAGCCTGGATACTAGATGCCTCGCCGAAGAAAGCTGAGAAACCTATCAAGGGGCGCCCTACCGCATCCCGTATAACTCCGCCTCCACCAGAAGTCCCAGGATTACCTTTGAAGCAACCATCAGTATTCAAAGTGAAATATTCCTCCCCTTCTCCTGGTTTCCATTGAACGATTTTGAAGCCAAACTTCTGTTTTGTTTGATGGGACCAGTCATACAACTGCATAAATGACTGACATCTAATATTGAGTAACCCAAAATCTTCATCTAAAAGTGTTGATTTTCGCGTAAAAAGGCATTTTCACTATTTAAGTAAAATGAATGTGCAGATATATCCCTCTCAATTGTAAGTTTTGATGGTCATGGGATGAGGAAGGCCATAGAATTGACTATGTGATTTACTTATTTGTGAAATTAGGATATAACGAGAGATTGATTTGAAGTTGTTAAAATTAAGGCATAATTATCTTTCTTTAACTTGATATTATGAGTATTTAGTGTAATCTGAGAAATGGTATAATGATTGGTTTCTAGATTTTTGAGGAATTAAATTTGACAAAAGTACGTATATTGTTTTATCTATTGAATCATTGAAATAAGTTTTGTGCAAATTGCTTGAGGACAAGCAATGATTCAAGTGTGGGGGAATTTGATAAGTGAATATTTAACGTGTATTTTGTACAATTTTGGCATGAACTTTTGGTATGTTTTGAGAAGATTAAAGCCATATGTGAACTCTATTCGTGATAATTGCTTAAATATTGTTTAAGTGTTCAAAACTTGATAAATGAGTGGATTAATGCATTAATTTTGTGAAATTGTGAAGGATATCGATGTATGAAATTCATGCACAAGCTGAAAGAAGTGTAAGGATTGTCCAGAGGATAAAGTACACAAGAAATTAGGAGCAAAAATGAAGAAAAAGAAAAAGAAGTGAAAAACTGAAAAATACCAGCACGGATCCGAGCTCGGATCCGTGAGAATAAAGGGCGATCTAAGCCCTCGTCTGTACTTTTGGAGCAGTGTATCCGAGTACAAACGATCCAAGCTCGGATCCATCAGAGAAAGGCCTCGGATTCTAAAGATCTGAGCTCAGATCCATATTCAATCATTGGATCCGAGGCTCGAATCTGTCTCTCTCTTCAGCAAGTGGCACAGCCATTTTCCTTTATCTTTCTCACAACTTTTCCAACTATTTTGAGAGACAAAAATCGGTGGCACATGCTTCTGCAATAAAAAAGAAGACCAAATAAGTTGTAGACAAAAGGAAACATCATATCTTTGACTTCTTTTTACAAAATCTGAGTGGAGGAAATTATGAAGTGAGAGAAGTAGACTTTCTACCACTTTTTATGTAGAAACACAGGGAAGAAGCCAGGGGCACCTACGTAGCTAGTTTTCCTTCTTGTAACTAGTTTCTCTCTAATTAAGAGTTCTTGGAGAGGCATTTGGAGGTTTGACTTGTAATCATCTTGTATAAGAACATAGCAGAATTTAAGGGCTTCACTATCAATTGGCTAAGCTTTCTTTTATCTTTCTTGTACTTGTACTTTTTGATGTTTTACATTAATAAACTTGTGAGTTTGATTGTTAAATCATTCATGAGTAGCTAAACTTCTTTATCTAGGGAGTAGATGAAACTTATGCCTGAATAATATGAATTGAATGTGATTTACACTTGTTATATCTTGTATTAACTTGTCTATTTGTGCAGGTAGTAAGTACTTGTTATTGCTTGATCACCAATAGCATGTTTATAATTGTTATTGTTCAATGAGAATTGGTAGTAACAATGGAAACGCATGAGTAGAATTTAAGTTGTATGTTCATGAAAATAGAGATACACTTAAGTGAATTTTTCTAACATTTCATGAAAGAAAACAGAGTAGTAGTAGTATTTTACCATGAAAATAGGGAAAACTATTTTGCTCTAGGCTATTTCATCATGAAAATGAGATTTGGTAATATTGGAAATGAATCCCTGGTTAAACAAAAAAAATAACAAGAAGTAAATCTATTCATTTGTATTATTTATGCTATAAGTGGAATCTACATTCCTAGATTCAATCTTTAGTGAAATTTCTGTATTTGCATTTAGCATTGATTAAACCAGAGTTGTAGACAATAGCATTATAATTTTCTTGCTCAGATTATTGTAAGTCTAAATAATAGAAAAAAATAAGGGTCTAGTACTTGTTTAAATTGTTTCTCTTGGGATCGACCCGATACATATCCTACATTACAGTTTCGGCCTGTATACTTGCAGCTAACGGGTATAAAAATCGAATTTAAACTTGTATTGATATAAAAATCCCGTCAACCATAAATCTAGAACTATAATTCATATTTAATAAAGTAGAAAAAATCCAGCAATCCATTTTTCTTTATCAATAAATATTCAGTTTCCAACAATATTGGTAAATCTGTCAGTGTAATAATTAATTCAATTTTTTATACTAAGTTAATTCAAAATTAAGGGAAGAAATGATGAATAATTTAAATACTAATCCATAGTATGGTGGTGAAAGGAAGTAATTTGGGATATGTAACATTTCAATAATTGTAATTCGAAATTTTTTTTGCTATAGTTCTATATGTAATAATTTGATAAAAAGTAGAATCATTAAGATAGAATCATTAAGATAAGATTAGTTGTTTTTAAAAACAATATCTTTAAAATAAAATTAGTTATTTTTTAAAGTTATTTAGAGATAATTTATAAACATATAATATAATCCAATTCAGATTTAATATGGGTAAAATTCAAGTGTTCATTAATTCTCCTCAATTAAGCATGCCACGTAGGAGTGAGAAATGACTTTGATTAAAATAATTACTTTCATATATATATATATATATATATATATATACTATTAAGGCCTAGCTGTGCAATGCCCACCCTAAAGTGTTTAAGGGGAAAAAATTTGAAAGATTGTTTATAAATTAATGTCATGTGTAAATATATTATAAAGAGCATCTCAATGCATTACTAGTTAATAAAAGGAAAAAAATTCATTGTAATAAAAAGCAAGTATTGATGCATAAATAAAATAAAATAAAATTGATAGGCAAAGTGTATATTATGTTTGGTGGCAATTCCAGTTGGTTTATATAGGTTTAATTAGTGCTAAATAAAATAAGTGAAGTGACTAACATAGAGTAAAGTGACGAGCAAAACAAAAAATCTTGAGTACTAAAAGTAATGCTGCAATAGGAAAACACAAAACATGTAAAAGAAAGTATATGTTACTATAGCAAGATATAAATACAACGATTTTTTGAAGTAAAAAGTAAGAAAAATTGTATTACTAAACATTAGAAAACAAAAAAGTGGAGGAAGTTTTCTCTCTGCTATGTGAGAATGAGAAGGAAATGAAACACAATAAAAGTTGGTAGCATATGCGAGGGTGTGTACTATACTATTCAAGGTTAGTTTGTTGATAATAATTTCATCTAAAAAGGTAGTCCATGAAAGCTAAAACTAAGTTAGTACTTTGTCTTTCAATCTAATGATTATAAACAGATGAAATACAATTAATAATTCATCAAAAGGTCGACTTTCTTGTGAAGGACAACCTAACTGTGAAGAAAATTGCAAGTATTTAATCTAGTTAGGTAATTGAGAAAAAGTTGAGTAGTTGAAGAATGATTGCATTATTTGACTTATGACTTATTACAAGCAAAACAGAGGAAAAATAGGAGAACCAAGCAATCTGTAAGTTGGCTTGTTGATTAATATAATAATGCAATAAGTTTCAAAAAGTATTTTTCTCTCCAAATTAGAACTTATAATAAATAAGCTTTATTGATAATTTAATAATCTGATAGCATAGAAAATAAGAAAAAAAATGCAAATCTAACGGTTACCATGAAAACAACAACAAAGAGCTTTTTAATGAAATATAATAGATATACACATATTTTTGTCATTTAGATGTTAATGCATTCATTTGATTATGAAAGGAAAAAAATTAATTGTAATACAAAAACACATATTAAGGTATAAATGAATTAAAATAGAATTGATAACAAAATGAAATTAGTTTTAAATAATCTATTTTATTACATTAACAAAATAACAAAATGTCAAAAAATATAACAATTTGAAAAAATCCATGCAATTCTACGATTTTTAACAAATGCAACTTAATTTGTCAAATATAACTTTAAATGATAATTCATATTGAAATAAATATAAATATAAATTCAAATAATAACAATGATAATAGCATTGTAATCCGATTAAAACTTAAGTGAATTTGTCAAATATAAGTTGAAATGATGATGTAAATGATACTCCAATTGAATTATATCTCTCCAAAATCTAGAGTTTGAAAAATCTATTAAAAATATTTCAACCTTATAATTGTAGGCAAATGACCTTACTCCCCTAATCAACCTTATAAAGCAATGCCAAGTTCAAAAGGCAATACCAAGTCCATAGAGAATGCAAAAGAGAAAGTTCAAAATTCACCCATAGTGTCACGTGTCAGCAAGGGAAGTTGCTATGGTGACTTTGGACATTTGTCTATCTTATAGTAAGATAAGATATACATATAGATGTGCAATGACATAAATACAAATCATCACATGAAATAATAAGAATAACAAATAACAAGTATCTAAAATACATCACATTTTAGAATATTTTATCTTTTAAACAAAATAACTATTGTAATCTCTTTTTAAGTATTTAACTACAATTTAATCCTATGTCTAATCAACAATTTATTTCATCATTTCTTTGAATCTACAATGGCTTGCCCAATATTATTGTCACAAAACCAATTGACCTGTTGACTTACGAGTCTTCAAGTAAACTTTAAACGTTGACTTGTAAGTCTTCAACTAACTTTAAACCCCAAATAAGACAAAAGACAAACTTTGATTAGCAATTTTCTAGGTAATTCCTTCAATTATTGTCCAAAAAATAAAAAATCGGAAGAATATTGTTCTGACATAGGTATGGTATGAAACTATGTCTGCCAGACTTAGTCAGCCCGATAGAAAAGAAAAAAAAAATTTTTTAAATGATAGGGCAGCTAAGAAGTTGGATTGACCAAGTCCGGCAGCCAAGCTAGAAATTTTTTTGTATCCATCTGTTTTGGAGCAGCCAAAAAGGAGGAGGAAGAGGAAACTCATGATGAATCAGTTCTTTGACAGGGTGATCAAATTTGTAGCTGATTCGGTTCAGCAATTTCTAGTGGCCACAGCATGGATAGAGAGCCTTTTCTTGCATGTTTCTTGGGTATACTTGATTTTTATACTCATGCTAGCTGACCTTTCTACTATTCAAGAAAAATGGTCTGACTTTAGGGAATAAGAAATGAAAATTAGTTTGAATGTAATTTGTGTGTGTGTGTGTGTTTTTTTTTTTAATTTTCCATGTAGATTTTAATGGCATTTTTAACTGTGGTTTTAGCTCATTTTTAGCGATGATCGTTTGGTTACTGCAAAACAGCCATATATACCCTCTATCTTAGCAATGGTTAGTATATACTACTTATAGTAGATTATTTCTTGAAATTTATTTTAAGTGATATTAGTCTTAAAATTAGCAAGGATTTTGACTAATTGATGGTCAGCATATTTTTCTCCGTTGGGTAAATTTTTTGAATTTTTATTTTCAGCTTCTTCCGTGGAGTATTTCAATCAATATATTGGATGGCTGCATGGTGGCAGCGGATGCGGAAACGGAGCCAGAGGAGCAAGTAAAAGAGCTACCTTGCTAACTGCGCAAGCTACCTTGCCAAGTTCCTTTTTTTTTTTTTTTTTTTTGGATACGATAGAATTTCTATAACCTAACTTAACTTATTCTAGAGGGAAGGGAAAGGGGACTCGATGTGAGTAGAAACTCCATCAAAACTGATCAATGAAAACCGTCACTTATTATGACATATTTTGTAGGAGACAAGATTCGAATCCTTGACCTCTCGCACCACCAAGCCTAAGAAGGCTTGGAATGACCACTGGACCAAAGACCCAGTGGCACCTTGCCAAGTTCCTTTGGTGGATGCTCTTTTTTCATAGTCTGTTTGGACACAACAATTTCTGTGACTTACGATTGATGATCTACGTTGGGCAATGTGATTGTTTACTGGAGCAAGATTTTCTTTGCGTGGAAAAGACAGTTTAGTTAGAGCCGTAGAATTTTGGCTAGACAATTGAACTATTTCACTAATTTTAGCCCTCTATTAACAGTACAGAATTGATGGCGTAAATGTATTAGAGAATGATTTTATTGTCAAGACGTTGCCTTGCATTTCTTTATCACATTTTTAAAAAAAAATTACAGCTTGTAAGCCCGGCTGCCCAACATTTTTAAAAAAAAAAAAAATTTTTTTGCTGCCGAACTGACTAAGAAGACAGTATTTGCTCTAAGAAGACAGTATTTACATTTTTCTTTTCTGCTGGACTGACTGTCCATGTTGCTCTATTTGAATTGACTATTATTTCAAAAATAAAATTTTCAAATACAATGTTATAGTAATACACAATAATTCAAAAAATATCTCATCCATACAATATATCAAAATTTTCAAAAAATTTTTGTGTAAAAATTTCAAAAAATTTTTGTGTAAAATTTTTTCATATTCGAACAACATTCTTTCGATTTTTTATTTTTTGGCCAATAATAGAAGGAATTAGCCCAGTTTCCCAGCATCTGGAAAATGTTTCCCGGGAAAAAAATAAAATAAAACCCAGAAATGAGTGGATAACAGAATTCCAAATCCTCAGCTCAGCCTCAACTCCCAAGAAAAGACAATACCCCGAAACTCTCTACAACTCGTTCTTGATTCTGCTTCAGTACAATAATAGTATTTCATAAAGGATTCTCCAGCGTTGAAATTCCTAGAATTCAGAGAAAACCCACATGACTTTGAGCTCGATCTCAACTCCTCATACCACTGAATGGAAGTTCTCTCAGGTCTTTGGGGAACCAGCTCCGGGTGAAGATGTCCAGCAAAGTAATTTTCTAACTATCTTCAAATTGTTCCATGATTATGATTTATGTTTTTTTTTAACCTTTTTTTTTCTGCTTTTGGACTAATTTTAGATTATACCCAATAAACAACCATTGCTGTGATGGCCCTTTGTACTTATTTGTACTAATTATGTGAGTATTTGGTTTCTGATGTTACACTAGCATTCAATTTGGCCAAATTCTTATTAAACCCTATAAATATTGCAAAAAGTTTACATTGTAGCTTGCAGTGCCATTTTTAGTGTATAATTCAGCTATTAGGTGCAGTGTTTTTCTGCATATATGTGATGTTATTGTGAACTGTGATTATATGGGTAGAAGTTGAATCCTTGGTGGAACTTTAGGGTAGGGTAAAGCTTGTTGTCTAATTGGAGTTTGAAATGCAAAGGATCACAACCACAGTTAAAGCATTACCTGTCTACATTGTTTTGTATCGTACTGTTTGACTCCAGCACAATATTATACTTTTTGGTAGGTCAGAGTTAAAAAGTATTGTAGTATTCTTGAATGGACTGGAAATGAGAAAGATGTGGGCTATTGCTCTTATTTTGTACTTTGCTTTTATGTATTACAGATTATTAGCTACTTTTCAAATTTGAGGATTCCGAAATAGGTAGTGTATCCTTGAATATAGGAATGGAAGCAATCTTTTGTCTACATGAGCAAGTAAAAGGAGAAGTTCAGAGCAAAGAAGACAGTATTTGCTCTATGATAATCTCTCTGTTCTGTACTATGTGCATAAGAGTGGCCTAGGAATAAAGGCTGGCTACATCTAGCCTCTTGGAGCCGTATGAGCATTCTGTTGTCAGTTTTGATCTTTATGTACATCACTAGAAGTCTTTCTGTTAAGCAAAATGTAAATGTCTTCTCACAAGCCTTATCCATTTCAATTGATAACATAATGAATGTGGTTTTTCTCTGTAGCTGATATCATTTCTGCAATTGAGTTCGAAAAGGGTGGTGATTATGTTGCTGTTGGAGATCATGGTGGGCGTGTTGTAATTTTTGAAAAGAGGACCCCTAAAGATGTGAGTATCAAATACACTGGTTAGAATTGACTTTTAAATCTTCATTCTTATCTCAGTAAAAGGAATTGATTAAATCTGGCATACTCCTATTTGTTAAATTGTCATCTGAAAGATCTATATCTTGTTAGGATTCACTTGAGTACATTACTCGAAATGAGCTAGAGCAAAATGATTTCATGATAAGGCACCCTCCCAACTATCAATACAAGACTGAGTTCCAGAGTCATGAACCAGAGGTAGGCTACACGGAACTATGATTATTTTCCCCTTTTTTCCCTTTTGTCACTTTCTACTGCTCTTCTCAGGTTATTTCTATTGATCACCGTGGCTAATTATATTTTGATTATTTAACTTTCCTTCAGTTTGATTACCTGAAGAGCTTGGAAATTGAAGAGAAGATCAACAAAGTGAGATGGTGTATGTCTCCTAACGGATCACTATTCATTCTTTCAACAAATGATAGGACTGTAAAGCTATGGAAGGTAAATATGTTCTTGTCATACTTGCCCCTAGTATAAGGAGTTCACTAGTGAATACTCAGTATTAGTATAGTATGCACCATGGAGCCTTTGGCAGGATTAGGATTTGTCTTTTTGGGATCTGTTTTACTGTTCTCTAGTTAGAACTGCAGTTGGACAAGTTACAGTTGTATTATGCTTTTAGAAGCAGCAGACAAGTATGATGCATCTGAAAATCTGTTCTTATTACTTGAACAATTCATGCTGTCAGGTTCTTTAATTTAATTAAAACCACGTTTTGCATTTTTAGGTTTGATAAGATAACCCTAGAACCAATTTTTCTTTTTTCATTTATACCTTCCTCATGTGAGAGATACTGGGCAGATGAAGCTTTTATGCCTGATGATTAAAGCACTAAGAAAAGGCAATGCTGGCCTGAAGCAGGAAGCTGGAAAATTCACTGAGCATATAGCAGAGTTTCTTGGTTCAAGTGTCTAATCAGCTGAATATTAGTATTAGTTGCTTATAAAAATGCAGCATGTCTACAAAGGCATAATCAGAATTTCATCAGTTCAATGAATCTCTCTTCAATTTTTTTTTTTTTTTTTGCCTTATATAAGCTTATGGATTTTTGACCAACTTTCGTTTTACAGTAGTATGATCTCCAGAATTTGATGTTTTATTCCAGAGTGCAATCAATATTGAGATTTTGAAGCTTATACTCACCTTGTGGCAAATGACTCATCCCACTAGGGGTGTTTTTCTATACCTTTTTTTTTTGAGAAAAATTAGAAGTTTTACATTTATCAAGAAATAAAGTATTACAGTAGAGGAAACCCCTCTTTAGTACTATACGCTCTTAAGGAAAAGCCGTGAAGAGGGACTATATATACTCGATGCCTTTATGTTAACAAAAGTTGCTTGAGCGCTGAAAAATGCTCAATTGGAGTAGAAAATATGGACCCAAAGTTTAGAATATGTCATCTCAGACGAGGTAGAGGAACTAGTTGAATCTCCTCATAACCTGAATTGGTGAAAATATTGTATGTAGCAAGACTTTCACTCACTGAAGAGGATAATCCTAACACTTACTGGTTACCTGATTTATTTATTTTTAACTACAGGTGGAAGTTTCGGATATTGTTTCAACTAGATGAACCTAGCTGAGCATGAAATGACTTTGTTGCTAAATAAATTTGGTTCTGGTTCACACTGAAGAAAAATAATTTGAAATGCAAATAACTAGTTCTTTTCTCCAGCTTATGCTTTTCCGTGTTTTTGAGTAAGTATTCTTCTATTTCATGTGTTCCAACTTGTCTCGTACATAGCCAGGTCAAGGAAAGTAAAGTCAAGAAAGTTAAAGAAATGGATCTTGATCCTTTTGTTGCTTCAGAAAATTCCCTTTTGGCTGAGAAGAGTTTTTCTAGCATTCCAGAAACAACACCCCTTTCTAATGGTGTAGAATGGGCAGACAAAACTTTCAATGGCGCATACTCTAGTGTCAGCCATACCAAGGTATTTATCATGGACTTTTTAAGTTCTTCATTTAAGATAACCTTCCACCTGTTTCCTCCATTAAAAGCTGTTTAATGCCAATCTGTAATTTGATTAGGTGCCAAAATTTGAAGATAGTCCACCAGCAAGATGTAGAAAGGCATATGCTCATGCTCATGATTTCAATATCAACTCTACCTCAAACAATAGGTACCTTCTGGGCTAAATTTCAATTATGAGCTTTGACTTTCTTTTGTAAGTCTTTTTCAATTAAAAAGAAAGCAAGTTTTGTGGATTCCATTGTGGTTTGCAAATGTCATGGTTTTCCTAAAAACTTTATTGCCCGATCTAGTTGTTCCGCATAATTTAGTACTTCTTCAAAAGAGAATCTTGAAAAACTAGACTATCCTTGTCAGTCTTAATAGGCAAGACAGAAAGCAAAAAATCACTATTATGCTTTTAAGCAGTGTGTACTATAATTTGAAAACAACTTGTTAGAAAGGATAGTTGAACACCCAAACTAAAAGTGGTTTTCTAATGTCTACAGTGATGGTGAGACATTTCTATCTGCAGATGACTTCAGGGTAAACCTGTGGAACCTTGAGATCAGTGATCAGTGTTTCAATATTATTGACATGAAGCCACCTAATATGGAGGATCTTACAGGTATGTTTTGGTAATAAACTTATCTGCTTTCGCACCACCTTTTATGTTTCTAAAGTTCAGAAAAGTAATATTTGTAACATCAATTTACTGTCTTCATGTTCTAAACTGCTCTAAAATTGCAGTACTATAAGGAACGAATATGGAAATGGAGAAACTATTCAAGTAAAAAGGCTTGGTGTCACACGCTGAGAAATGGTGTGGATATTCATTTCCTTCTACAGTAGTATGGAACTTTAGTGCACAAAAATTAGTTGCTTCTTTACTTGGTTTACTGCCTGGAACTCCATTCTGACTGCTAAAAATCTAGAAGATGGAAGGATCTGTCAAAATATGCTAGGGTAATGGATAAAATGATAATCATTTTCAGCTGATGTAAAATCACAATTGCAAGCGGGTATTAATATTCACATGACGACAAGATTACTAGAGTAGCAACCCTGGCTTTGATGTCAGTCTGTAAAATGAAAGCTAAATGAGCATTTGATGGCATAGAGAATATTTCTGTATGGAAGACTACAGAGACAGTTTTCAATTTTTTGGGGGTAACTAATCCGCACCTTCTACTCATGACAATGGGTGGAGTTTCTGTCTGTTTTGACTTCTTAGACTTCTTGATAAGAGCTTCTTATTTGCCTTCTTTTTGGTAATATAATTACAATTTTACCTATAGAAAAAAATTTTTAATTATGGTAAAGCTCGTGAGCATCCCATGTGTCTGAAGTAATGACAAACACATGTTCTTTGACAAATTGACATATGCCAAGTTGTTGTCTTTCACATTCAGAATGTAGCATTATCAAGAGAATGATCTTATAAGAAAACACGCAACACAATGTAAGTACATTAGCTCATTTTTCTGCCTGCCTATCTGTCATTAGAAAAATCATCCTGGATGTGAATTTATAGGTGGTCTTCTAACTTAGTTCCTTGATGAAATAACTAAGGACTTCAATACCATCTAGCTACTTTCCTACTTACATCATTGTCCAATGGAAAACAAAAGCATGATGGATTTTCTGACCTTTATCTAGAGGTAATTACATCAGCAGAATTCCATCCATTTCACTGTAATCTGCTCGCTTACAGTAGTTCAAGGGGATATATCCGGCTAGTAGACATGAGAAAGTCAGCGATATGTGATCAAAGTTCAAGGATGTGAGCATTTTGTTTCTCTATCTCATTTCTTTGAGTTCAGAATGCTTTATAAATCTGCAATCTCCTTCCAAAATATAAAGCTCGAGTATCTGTTTTACAGATTGCATGATGGAGCATCCAATGGGTCCAAATCATTTTTTACAGAGATCGTTGCATCAATATCAGATTTGAAGTTTGCATCTAATGGAAGACACATCTTAAGTCGTGATTACATGAGCCTAAAGGTCTGTCAATTAAACTGACAAAAGGCCTAATTTAGGAGACAGGAGAGAAAGTGAGATGAGTGGAAACTTACGAGAAAAAGAAGAGAAGAAAACTTACTCCTATATGAGAGCTTGGAAATGAGAATGGATGCTTCAGGAACAAATGATAAATTGCAATTTTTTTTGTTTAAATTGCAATTTTTTTTGAGATCTTAAATTTGTTTCCACTATCAAGAAAACGGGTGATTTTTTTGCTGCTAGTTTTCTTAACTTTTTACATGGCTAAGCCTCCAACCAAGTAGACTTTTTCAACTTTGTAGTTTGAGAATGAAGTTACCTCATCCTAGTCCCTGTGACATGAACAGAGTAGCATAGTTTGGATCTTTAACATTTCATACTTCCCTTCCAGTAGTTTTTCCATGACAACCACTGGAAGTGAAGTCTCTTCCCAGTTGTTAATCATGTTTTATATTATGTTTTTATATTACTTGATGTCATCATGTCTGTGTGAATGTAGTTTTTCTTTTCATGTGATTACAGTGATAATAAGAACAGAGAGAAGAGGTTTGGTTAGCTTCGTAATATCTTAGCTTGATACTTTTCAGCTGTGGGATATACATATGGAGAATTCTCCAGTTGCAACATACAAGATTCATGAGCATCTTCGGCCCAAGGTATGCAACATTCCCTTTCGCCAGGGGATAGATTTACGGTGGGCTACCTGGATGGTTTTGTATAAAATTTCATAAACTCTTGATTTCTAGAACACCTTTTGTTTGATAACCCAGCATGATTATACTGATAGAACAGGGAGATGAAATTTTGCGTACAATGTCAGCTTCTTTGGTTGGTTCAACCCATTGCATATGGGACTGAACGCACTTATCTGTCTTAAGCTCTCCTCCAAAGTTGCCATATTAATTTCTGAAAGTCTTTAGCTTCTCAACTGCTAATCTTTTCATGTGATATGATTTCAAGTTTCTTATTTACTACCACCTGAAAAAGGCTTTTTCGTTCTTACTGAACCAAATCTCAAACTTAGTAATTCAGCTAGGATTACCTACTCCTCTTCTCCATGGTATCTTACCAGTTAAAACCAGCAAATATGTAATTTGCCTGTTCTGATCCAATGCATCATGTTTAAAATGCAACTTTCACTCATTTAGTCTACTGCAACAGCATGGACAATTTGTTGATCCATGAATGTAGGCAAGTCCCTGTTGGGATCCAAAAACAAAAAACAAAAAAATAAAGCCCCTGTAGGACCTTGCTCAACAGGAAATTTTACTTGTCTAAGGTGAAAATTTGTTGAACCCACAATTCATAGGCAGAATGAATGTGCCAAAACTAAATAACAAGAAGAATCAGGTGGTTCTAGGAGCATTTTCAAATTAAGGGAATCTTTGTTCTGTTAATTTGGCATTTGCTTTTGGATGAGTACAATCTCAAGACAACTAGTACGATTTTATATGGAGCCGCCTCAATTTTTATACCTGATATTAGTGTTTCTTTTGCAATTCATTTCACTTCCACTGGCTGACATCCGGCTGCACATTGCACAGCTGTCTGATCTGTATAACAACGACGCCCTATTTGATAAATTTGCTTGCTGTCTCAGAGGAGATGGACTTCAGTTTGCAACTGGATCATATAGGTTTGTGCTTGTCCCAAAGACTTGCTGCCTGTGGACATCAAAGATTCTATTTTCAACAGTTATCAGCCTATTGCTTTTTTCTTGTATTGATTGCGCATGTTCTTATTAAGCTTTATGCTATCTTCAGCAACCAAGTGCATATTTTTTCTCACGGAGGAGGTGTAGAAGATATCACATTTGAAGCTAGCAAAAATCCAAATAGGTATCTTTCCTTCTAATGCCTCGTGTGAGTTTTATTTTGCCCCCACCATGAAAACGTTTGATTTTTGTTATTGCCTTTTGTCATGTAGGAAGCCACTCATGCACGCTAATACGAGAGCTCGTAGAAGATCTCTGAGTAATCTGACTCGTGCATTTTCCCGACATGGTTGACTCTCTCTCCCTCTCTCTCTCCGTTAATCTTTGTCTCCACTCACCTTCACCTAATTGCTTTTCTTGGCAACTGCAGGGCAAGAAAATCTAAATTCAGAACATAACGAGTTCTATTGTAACTTGAACGCTAAGTTGCTGCATCTGGCTTGGCATCCCAACAAAGATTTGATTGCTTGTGCTGCTGGGAGCAGTGTGTTTATGCATTATTTGTGGTAATAATTTGAAGGGTGTCAACTGATCTGCAGCAACTGGCAAGGTCCTGTGCATACTTAATTTTCCATTCTGCCCATTTTTTGTGCCCGCAAAAGTGCATTGCCTGTCTTTTTCTAATCATCCTCTATTTCCCTGTACGTGGTCTTTTGAACAAGAGAAAATAGCAAGCAAACAACCATATCGATCTTGCACAAATAGCATAGAAATTGATGCAGTCAGTTTTCAGAAACAGCTGAAGATAGAATGTAGGCGGTGGATGAGATGAATTGAATGTTCCAGCTTACTTAAAGTTCCAAAAAAATTTTGTTGTAAGATGTACAACCAAACCAGTTTAACTTAGTGCACAATATGATAAACACTCAGTAAAGCATTTCAAAGAATGTCAACGATACCTTGATCAAAACTGGATCTTGATATAGAAGAGATTGCAAAAGTGTCATCAGTAGTAAAGATGGAGTGGTGAATCATCAGGTGGTACACAATCACAAACTACAGTTACACAATACACGCTTGCCTATAGACGCTCGTATGTACAACCTAATATGCTGGTAGGGAAAGACTCTTCTGCATTCCAGGATTATGCGGTTTGATCTCCCATGATGCTGCTACATCTGCCTCCTCAGGAAGAATGAAAGGCAAAGATATCTCCCGGATCATTAGGTCACCACAAAATGGGCATTCACTGGCTATAGCATCATCCAGTTGTGATCGGATCTGAAAAATATTTCAGCAGAAGGTTTCAATTATAACAACTGAAAGAAACAATATGAATAGAGAACATACAAGGCTGAAAAGATGTCCTAGAGAAATCAACATGCTAGAAACAACAGAAAGTTCCTTAAATCTTCTCCAAACTGGAAACAAGACTTAGCAGACATGGAGAAAATGCAAACGACCACCCAATACAAAAGCTACCCATTTATGACTATTATTATGCGAGAGAAGCCAATAGATCAAAAGGATCACCTTTTCTAAAGGAGTCATGCTTGTTAATGGTTCCTCTTCGGACAATCCACCACTTGAGTCCTTCCGGGGTTCATTACTTAGTAATGTAAGTCGCTTTTGCAGATCCAATATATATTCCGCCTGCAGTATCATTTTGAGGGAAGAAACATTTGGCAAATATAACACAGATGTCAGCTTTTATATTACCCAAAAAAAAAAAGAATGTCAATATGCTAGCTGCAGTATCACTAGCATATATATGCTCTTATCCAGTTTAGGAAAAGTTTCATAGTAGCAAGAAAAATAAACAGAGTATCAAAAACACTTAATATACCGACATTTGCACAGTACACAAGAAGTATCCAGAGTGATGGTTACTTTAAATAAAAGTAAAACAAAAAGAAGCAAAGTATTCCAGGTCGTACTTGCATTTGACTAGTGCAACCAGTCACATGAGTAATCAAGCACTGAGCATGAAATGCATGTCCACAAGGAAAGACATAGAAAGGGGCCATAGATCCAGCTGATGTGTAACCCCAAGACATCTGATAGTCCCGACCTACATTCAAGATTTTCTTTCTGCAAACCTGATGGCCAGCAACTGGGAATAAGTGCAAGCATACAATGGATGGAGAAAAAGAACATGCCTGAAGAACTTTAAGCATGACAGCAGCAATTCGTATGCTAAGAAACTTTAGATGGAAAAACATCTTAATCAGAAGATCTTACCCCACATTCCTCATCACGATCTATGACTGCATACCGTTGAGCAAGTGCACTTATATCATTCCGTATATTATCAGCACCATGAGTTGCATCATTCATCTCCTGCTTCAAATTTTCAATTTGTTCATTGTAGTCCTCCAAGGATGAGCATATTGCCTCCTGCAATGTTGTTTGAGGTAATTTAGTGCAGCAATTGTAGACAACATTAAGCTTGCCTCAACCAATAAGAGTAGGAGCAAGAGAACATGTAAAAAGCAGAAAGGAAATAACAAGGGTAAGAAGTGAGACAAAGAAACAAACTATCACTTGGATGACATCGATAGTGTTAATACATATACATCCTCTCAAAACTACGATGAAAAAGTAGAAAATTCTGAAAGTTGAGATTAATTATTTAAAAAGTTTACAATGGTTTTTGTATTTTCTCATCTCCTGCATGGACATGCAAAGATATAGCAAGTGCATGAACATTTGAATACAAATGTATATATAATAAAAAAAACTACTCCTCAGCATTTTAGTAGTCAACAATCAAGGGCATACCTTGAAGTCATCAATCAAAGCAAAGTCTGGGAAAAAGGGTAAGATGTCCTCTATCTTTAATAGTCCGTCCGTCTCTTTGAGAAAAGCTATTGCCTTCCGAATATTTTCCCTTTTTGTTCCCTTTTCCTGCTCTATGACATGCTTGGCCACCATAAGCCATAGTTTCTTCCTTAACTCTTCATCATCTTCAACTTTGTCAGCTTCAGCCATAGCTAGCTCTGGATCAACCTATTAAAATTAGGAAAACTCCAAGATTACAGAAAGTAGTATTTCAAATATATGCTGATCTCAAAACTGGAGATGAACAAATTCTTTTATCATCTTGAAATACATATGTACTTTTTATGTACTCTGGTCTTTCCTGTATCAAGACAACATGTTCAAGCAATTTGCATAAAATTCAAACTCCAAACACTCAAGGCATCATTTCGGTTCTAAAATGTTGAACAAAAAGTTAAAAAAGAGATTGATGAAAAATTTATCTGTCATGGTTTTTCTCATGCTAAAAGTACTTGTTTACCAACTTGCCGTCATCATTCAATTGGACAATTACCCCCCAATCAATGCTACAATCAACCCAAAAAGCCCAAATAGCATCTAACATCGTGGGAAGAATGCAGATGTTGAACCAGAAAAACAGACAACTGCACCTTTGGTGAAAACGACTATTGACCCAAAGCTATAAATGTTTTCCAGTCATAATCACCAGCATATATATGCACCACAGAACTTGAAAAACAAAATGTTTACAGAACTCCAAAGCCTACGATATACTGTGAAAATTTTTTACCACAGGCTAATTGGTATATTAATTACATCTCACATGAAAATACATATTTACTATTGGCTTCTTAGGTTGATTTTGTTTTGTTGGGAAAATAGGGGAGATTGATTCATCTAGAAAATACAGGGCAAAGTGAGATGTAATTTTTTAGGTGCATTTTGTAATCCACCCTAAATGAGGAGCAGATAAAAGTACAACAATGAATAATAGTTGAATCCTGCTAGCAAAGTAAGATAATCAATGTGTGAATGCAAGCATTCACAAGTTACTTAGATAATCAATGTGTAAATCCTAGCAAAGTTACTTGCATTGTTATTCATCTTCCCTGTTTCCTTCCAAAACCAAACACAAGAAAATGTTTTTGTTAGAATTTGACTTTTTTTTGTCACTAAATTCCATTACTTGGAAATGTTTACATTGTACTATCCATTTTAAAAGTTTGATATTTTTGATAAGTACTTACATTTTGCTTTAAAATCTGATAATACACTAGCTATGCACTATCTTTCACTGGGCATTAAAAACTTGAGCTCTGATAACACAAGTTATGTGCTCTTACAAGGACAAAGAATACAAAACCAATCATCACGATCAATTTGAGCTTTACCTGCAGTGCGAGAGCAACCGCTTCTTCATGCATGGACATCATGCTATATATGTGAACACATGCACGCATTCTCTTTTCCTTAAGACAAAGGCGCAACGCATACTTGGGATCATAAAAAAATTCAGGGCCACTTGATCGTCCTTTACCAAACTTACACTGTAGAAAACGCAGAAGAGAACTCTCATCCTCCTGAAGAGAAACAAATATTAGTGTCAAAGTCAGATTAAAATAAAAAAGGAATTAATTTTATACTAAACTACAATAACAGAGACAGCTGCAAAACATTTACAAGTGATTTTGAAAAAAAGAAATAAATTTTAGTACCCAGAAGGGTGGAGTCATGTTTTTCTATACATCATAACAAATCCCTAAACAATGAGGCATTTGTCCCAGAAGGGAATCAACTCAGCTATATGCTTAACAACTTCTGAAAATGCAAATACTACTCTCCCAAAAATTGAAAGAGATCTATCTGGCTCATAACAGGCATTTGTCCTGCACCAAGGATTCCAATGCATTGTTCACTGATAAACTTCATCATGATACATCATTTATAAGGCACCAAAAATCAAGGCAAGCATATGAAAGTAAGTGTATATCAAGGTAAGTATATGAAGAAAAAGGGTTATAGGTAAAAACAAATTAAGAAAAAAAACTTTTCGAATTAAAATAGAAGACAACCTCAGCTCAAAAAGTAGATATTCACTTTTTCAGATGTCAGAAATGGCATATTAAACAGCAAATTGTAACACACCATTTACAGGAATATAATTTTACTCTTAGTGACAAATGTTTGCTTTGTCAACATCCAGCATTACTAACTTCTACCAAAAAGCGAGCATGACTTCCCAGTTTCAGAAATGCTATCACTACCCAATATCTAGACACACGAATTTATTAGCCAATCTCTAGTTTATGTGGCTCTTAGGTCTATTGTAACTCTAAAACATGTAACTAATGTTTACCAAATAATGCCAGTTTCTAATATTCTCAGCAGCATCCATATGCAAAAAAAATTTTAAAAATTAAAAAATACGGAAGCAAAATTGATTATAACATCTTAATCTTTAAAATGCACTATAGAGACTCCAAGTGGCTCAACCTGCTTGGCATACAGAGAGAGTAACAAATTGTGAACACCAGGGTCCTCATTCTGCAAACGGTGAACGGAATACTCCAAATATTTGATCACTTCATGTGTTTCATTCCTGGATAACACCAACCAACAAGTTCAACCCAAAACAAAAAATATAAAGTGATTTTGTGCTGTCAAATGAAAGCATGTAAAGATATATTACTTCATTTCAGGATGCATGAGAAAATATCATGTTCCAACAATCAAGTTGGGAATGACAATTTTCTTTCCATGAACTAGAGACTAAGTTTGATCTGATATGAGTTATATGATGAATTAAGACAAGGTTACAGCAAAATGAGATCAAGTATTGGAGACGCATGAATTCCAGAGTACGAGAAGTGCAAATTATCGGTTGATTAAAGGGCAAATTATCAATAAAATGTTATAAAGAAAATTTAAGAAGAAAGCAAGGCATTCAACCTTGTTGAGTTGTTCTCGTTGATGAAACTACACATTCTCAGAGCTTATGAACATGAAACAAGAATGCATTTCCAGAACCAGGGAAAAAAAAAGGAAAAAGTCCAAAAGAGTATGCACGTTACTTAGCATGAGGTTCACTTGAATATCGCATCATGGCAGGAATCAGCTTTCTGGGGTTCAGGTCTTTAGTGGTCATCCATGATTCGACAGTTTCATATGCATCAAGCATAATGAGGTCTGGAGCAAACTTGTACTGCAAAAAAAAGAAAAAAAAATGGTGCACATCATGTTTGACTGGATAGGGAAGACTCAGCTTATGTCATGTTTAATATAACAACAAAAGACATGCAGACAATAGACCACTATTAGACAGTTGAAGTAGAACTCCAAACCTGGAGGTCTATAGGAACATTAGGTTTCTGAAGAACTTGTAGTGCTTTCTTTGCTTCTCCTTGCTGTACAGAAACAGAAGAAGCATGAAAAACGGAAAAAAAGATTCAAGTCTATTATTTTAACCAACATTTTCAAATAAAGAATAGTTAAAAGCAGTGCTTATGCGGTCAAGCTTTATATCAAATCACAGCTTCATATATAATTAATCTTAAACAAAATTCATATTCCTGAGTTATTTGTATCTCCTTTTTACGGAGAGGGATTGCAGCATTAGCCACCTCTTCTTTTGTCTGGAGAATTTTAAGTGCAGTCACAAAACAAGCACCTGGATGTAATGATGAACCACAATCTCATGTTGCTCCTTCAGATTAGCAAAGAATACCAATTCATCAACTCTACCATAGCTGCAAAACACCATGAAAGTCATTTTCAAAAAACTGAAAACTAGCATGCCCACAAAATCAAATTTAAAAAGAAAAACCCAATAATGAGCATAAAGTTTCCAGGAAAATTAAGAGAACTTCTCTCATGAGTAGACAGGTTTTTATCACACTTCAAGAGGTAATGTCATACAAAATTAGCAATATTATGATATACATTTGTAATGAAAAATCTCAAATATATATTAAAAAAAAAGTTCGTAATCAAGAACATTAAATTGACCTATAAAACGAGTAATAACTTGAAGACCATAAGCAAAATGAAAAACATGATAGCATCTCTTTTGTTCTTTTGCTTATCTCAATTAGAATATCTAATATTTACACAATAGCATCATATGTTTTACCACCTGAAACGTTTCATCTTTGCTAGGGCAAAATTACTATTAAACATTGTTCACCTTTTCAATAGCTTCATCGTGGTTGCCTCGTCTAATACATCCTTGGAGTCACTTAGAAAAGCACGAAACTCCTTAATAATTGATTGGTACTCTAAAGCACCTTTTTCAGAAGCACCTTCATCCTCCAAAAGTACTCTATTTATCTGGTATCAACACATTGGTAAATTCAGCAAAGAACATATACAACCAATCAATGGAATCTTCAAGTTAGTGAATAAGCATATAAAAAACCATGAATAATACACATCATCCCACTCTCTAGCTTGTTTAAGTGGAATTTAAGAACCATTTTAAGAATAAAATAGACAAAGGTTCAGTACAGATTGTAATTTTACAAATATTGACTATAATCATTATCAAGCTTGCCTTCTGGCGGGCCTTGAAGACAAATTGTGTAATGACAATCTAATTCTAAGTATTATAGAGGTCTCATTATGTAGTAGTGGGCTAAATTTGGTAAATTCTAATCCGGTGATGAATGGAAAGAACCGGCCAATTAGAACCTAAAATTGGCCAATCATCCATTTTTTTAGCCACTTGTACAAAATTAGAGCAGGTGGGTTAAGTGGACCAATGAACTTGGGTCAATGGCAACAGTTCTATTACCATGAAAACCTTATTGAAATTCTTTAAGATGAATAGTCCTGAAACAGAAAATCAAGTGAACCACAAAACATAAAGGTGGATTCTTAACCAAAGCACTGCATGCCATCAAAAGACTAAACTGCATAAATGTAGTATGAAACCTAGTTTTATTCTTACTATAGAGTTGAAAACTTGTAACAGTTACAGAAGAACCACTTAAATAAACTCTAATGCAGGTTTATCAATAAGTCAAATTTAGTCCAGTTGGATTAAGCAAGACACCTCAGCCAGAAATAGCCCAAGTGTCAGATACATACACAAAACAATAGTAATTGACATGCATATGCATGCAATTAATTTAAAATTCTTATGAAGAAATGCTTCAATAAATTTTAAGTACTCTAAAAGAATTCAACTGTATACATCAATGGTGATTTTATTGTCTATAACATATATTAATGCACCACATACACAAATAAACCAAAAGTTCCACAACAAAACGGGTCTCCAAGCCATAAACACTTTCTTTTTTGAGTTTTTGAGCCTTCCTTTCTTTCCTTTCTTGCACTAAATCCCACTCCCCTTCTTTCAGAAAGAGAAATTCTGACCGTAAATCCTTCTTCAGAACAACTATAATATCATTAAAGTCCAGTATCTTATATCCAACTTAGTTTTTTTTCCTGGTTTTTGTGAACCATTTGGAAGTGCTGATTTAAATTAACAAATGGAATGAAGAAGCATCAAGCAACACAAGAAGCTACATTTCAATAAGACAAAAATTCACTTCAAGAGAACAAAAGAGGGCATAAACTTCAGCCTGAGAGAAAGAATAACAAAGAGCTTATCTGCAGAAAAAATGCCAGAATAAGGTGCAGTCACTTTCATCATGATAACACCCTAAAAGCAATTTATTGGGTTGATCCAATAAAGGTGGAACAAGACCAATAGAACACCAAATAGAATGACAAAGACTCTGCTCAACCAAAAGGGTATGGAGCAGAGAAAGGATAATGTCAGGATTAGGCTGCATATAAATGGGATTGAGATGGCAATATCCACTTTCATTTTTCTTTATTTTAATGTAAAACTTAGAGTTAACCATGTTCTTGTTCACTTCAGATGAGAGAAAGGGCCGTAGCAACACTGCTCTTTCCTAGCATTGCGTTCCAAAAGCAGAGGTGTTCAAAGGTTAACAGAAGAAAGTTTAGGATCAAGGGACTGAGGAGTGAAGCTGGGACAATTGGCCAAGCACGGACCCTTCGAAACCTTGAATTAAGACTGGTCCTCATTACTTGATGGATGTAAATAACTAACAGTACAACATCTGAAAGAATTTCCTCTGAATGCCTGCCTCCCATGAATGACTATTCTTTCTTTTCTTGTGAAACCATCAATCCACAAAGTAAAGTCCCTAATGTTATTAATTCTTCTTCATTCCGGATGCCTTAGCAATATGGCTACTAGAATTTTATTCCCTTAACAAAACTAAAAACAATGACTTCTGTGCATAAGAGTACAAGATGTTCATTATGTGTTAGGCAAAAATTTCTTTGCAAATCTACTATAGTTCTAAAAGCCACTGCTTGTCACCAAAAGAAGAAACCTAGGCAGGAATTAACAAAGAATTGGTACTGCTAATACTGTTTAGAGCAAACATCTCTAAACATATCAAAGCAGCACAATAGCCAAAGTCAATCACAGATAAATTTGTATCTCCATAGTCAAACCACAAGTAACTCAAGCAAATTATCACTTAATATTTATAAGTAATTTTTAAAAATTTTCATTTAAACAGCCTTGTTAATATGTCAGCTAAGGAAACAAGTCACAAGCAACATTGACCTAGGTACCATAGCTTCATGAATTAGGCAGAATCAAATGCTACCATGCAAAAATAAGTCACTCATGGATATCTTTCACTGTAGAGCACAGAAATAGAATGAAGCAGCAATAGATGAAACAATCGCATGAGTTTACTTAAATTTTCATATAGAGTACCACTAGTTCAGGCCCAACAAGTACATCAGATCTACAAAGCATGAACCTTGTCTAAGTATAATTCGGTAATCCAAGTTGAAATCATAGTTATTTGGCATGTGTCATCCTTGGCAAGATTATCAAGCTTGCGCAGTAGAAAAGTCCTCAAAGCATCCTGTACACAGTAGAAAGGTAAGTTAAGTTGGTCCATCAAAAGTTCAGTAACCATTAAAGCAACATACATTTCTTTAACCATTAAAGAAACATACACCAACAAATAGGAGCTCACTAACAGAATGCGGGTAACTGAGTTATCATTTCATGGAATAAAACATACAAACAGAAAGCTCATTGACCATTTAAAAGACGAAAATATATGGTGTTTAATAAGATTAACTGAAGTGGACCTATTTAAGATTTAAGTTGTAAGTTTGAATTGATCAAACTTTGCCTTACGTGACAAATGAATGATTAGAGCAAATTTGTTCATGCTTCATCAAAAGTTGATTAGACAATTGCATCTCTGATAAGGTTTCCATGTTGAGCAGCACATAATTGTCAAAACATGAGCTTGATGTTTCAAAGAAGTCACTTCTATTACCTGCTCTCCCATGCTAATAAACTTCAAACTGATCTCTTCAAACGACAATACATAATTAATCTGCAAAACAGAGTTCCTTCTGTAAGAAGTTTTCTCCAACAGATTAGGAAACAAATAGCGCATGCCTGATGCAAAATGCATGTATCATGTATGTAGCAGTGTCTAATGCAAACCATATGCCTGCTTTTATGTAGCCAATTTGCAGATTATCAAACACCAGAAATGCTACAGAACATTTCAAGGAGGATACAATGATAAAATATATCAACGTGACATAACATGGTATACTTAAAGCAATTAACACTGCAACTCAAGTCAAAAGTCTAAAGAATTGCAACCTTCGCGTAGAAAGATGCTGCTCTGAGAAAGTCCTTAGTGGAAAAGGCAGCTTCAGCCTGCAAAACACAGCTGCCAGTTAAATTGCTGAACCTAAAACATCCCACATGAGGATGTATAGAATCTTGGGAATGCAATTCACAGTGTCCAAATAATCCTCTTGTTTACAAGCACTTATGCATCACTTTGTAGAGGTAAAAATATTCAGTCAAGTCTGACCTGCACTAAATAAACTTGGTCTTTCTGGAGTGCATCACGACAATTTGCCAAAGCTGCAGCATATTCCTTTAAGTCTAAGTACACCTTCCACATGTCTCGCCCCTCATCATTCACAGATACCTGAATCATCATGATCAGATGAATAGATCAACAGATTTGGCTGGTGTTGTGACAAGAGACGCAAGCGAAACCATTCTAGCGAACCTGAAAAATGGAGTTCTGGTCATATGCATAGAACAGTCCAGCAGATGCATCACTGCATAATCCAATTATACCCCTTGAAGCCGCATCAGATGCTTGATCAAAATAAAGTTCCTCCACTATCTGCTCACTAATTCTATTGACAACCTACAAGAAATTGTCGAAACATAACATGAACCATGGTCACAGTTTTAATTATTTGACTGAAAACAACAGAGAAAATGACAGCCAAAAGAATTATGAAGTTGTTCAACTAAAACACATAGGGACCAAATGAACAAGTCTCCTCAATCAGCTCTACTTTTATATGGATTTTAAGCAACAAATTGGCGGCTTTTTTTTAACTACAACTCCTATGACATAAAATCCTCCCTAAAGTTTTAAATTGCCCTTATCTGGAACTCCTTGAATGCATGATCAGCCACATATATCATATGGAGTAAGCCCAATTCACATACAATTTTTGTTTTGATTCTTTTTTTTTATTCGTTTTTTGAGATAAAGCTTTATATTAAGTGGCAACAAGGGGTGCAACCTAAAAATATAAAAGCATCCTAACTCCTTATGCAGGAATGAGCATCAGTGCTATCTTCATTTTCGGAAGCAGAGGGAGGATATTCTAGAAAAATGTTTTCAGACAAGGATAAAGCCCAACTTTACGTTGCAAGATCAACAATCACTGAACTTTCACAGCTCTAACAAATATAAAATAGGACTCTGAGCCTCTTTTAGCTTACCTTGACTTTGTTTCCAATCAGAAGAAGAAAATGAAATTCAGACACAGCCATAGAACTAGGCTTGACAGCTTCAGTTCCTTCACCTAATCTTGAATAGCTCAAAAGAGCCTTATTCTCCACAAAATTTTGATCCCCATCAGGTGAACTACCACAAGATTCACAAAAATCCTAGGTAAGAAACTATTATTAGCTCAACATATTTATGTTACTTTGTGTCTAAATAGACTGCTTACTGTATGTGTAAAACAAACAGCAAATGTAAGAGTACTAGCAATAATGATGACTAAAAATCTAGTCCTCTGAGTTGCAGAAAGAAAAAGGGCTAACAGTCATCTCTTACCTATGTTGCGCACCAAAATTTAAACCACCATGATAGATTCCGGCTCCGGAAAGCCATGCGAAGTAAACAGCTCTCCTTTGGTTTATAAAAAAGTGAAGTTCACTGCAAGAAGACATCAAACACCATCTTCACTTACAGAAATAACTTATGTTAGTATCCTATTTCAATAGATGTTTCCTTGCAAACGACTTAGTGACCTCTTAAGAGATTATATCCACACCACTGCATTCCAACAACCTCTATAGTGTACAAATCACGCAACATTTAAGCTCATTATCATAAATAAATACCAACAAAGTGGTGGTCTGGCCCAATCCATTAGTCTCTTGCATAGTATCAGAGGTTGTTGCATCCCCAATCTTTTGTCTAGTATCTAAGCCAAAAGACTCCCAAACAGATAAATTTGTAAAGTATTTCCAGAATGTACTGAAATGGAGATCTAATATTGACCGGTGTTCTTATATCTTCAACCACTGGGAAATTATTTTATTTAGATACTATACAAAAGTCAAAGGCACAATAAGATTTCGATTAAATGACTTTAAAGCACATCATACTAATTGTCAAAACTAGCATAATTACATATGCACAAAAAAAAAAGAACATAATTACAGGCACATAAGCATAATATATAAATTAACTAAATAAAAAATTTTGACTTGAATCCATTTATAAAATATAAGCATACAACAGAAGTTTACTAACCTGTTTGCAATGTCACCAGGCAACTCCGTGAAATGAACGGTTCGATCCACATAGCTAGCAAACACAGACTGCAACACAGTGGTTAATGAAACAGCAATAAGTTTCAGTCAAACAAACTACAGTAGCTTTGAATACTTGACCATCAAGTGATTGAGATAAGAAAAGAAGTACATGAACAGAGATGCATTAAGAAATGAACTGAAAATTAGTGAAGCACATGCATGAAGTCTTCCACCAGCATGCATAAGTTTATGCGTATGTGCCTAAATACATGTATCTGAGCAAGCATCAAGGACAACAAATCAAGGTGTCATACCAAATATTGAACCCAAAACTTAACTAAATATTGCATAGGTATTGTAACACAATAAGAAATGTCCTACAATGAGTATCTTAGGTGTGTGAATATCAAAGCTAAATAGTAAGAATGATATATTACTAACAATTCAGCTGAAGTATCTCACAATAGTGGTGTGGACTTGAACAAGTTCATTGGATCATCACAAAGTCCTAATTGGTATCTAAGAACATAGCAGCAAAACCACAAGTGTTGTGAGCAGCTAAGTACTACTCAGGGCAAATGAGCCACAAGGTGAAAGAGATCTCCAAGAAGCAAGCATATCTTGATAAAGGCTTTTGAGTTCTTACTCGAAAACTTTAATTAAACTAAATTGTGAGCAATGAATCTAAAAGCATGAACACGACTAAAATATTGGCGAATATCTTTATAGTGGTAAACCCGATTGTTCAATGAGATATTTCCATCTCACCCTTTTCTTGAGACAGAGATGAAGCAATACAAAAATGAACCACAATTTAATCAAATTGAACTCAAGTAAAAATAAAAAATCCAGGATTGAAGAGAACCATAACAGAGGAACCAATTAAAAACTTACCTCTAATGAACCAATTCCTGTATAAGAATAAAGCCTCGTAGGTGTAACAGCCATGACATAGTATCTAGTTCCATTAATTACATTGGCTGTTTCCATCTAGAAAATAGGCAAAATGGCACATGTAAGCAACCAGCCTTCACTCCAGTCCGTTCAACAAAATTGTACAAATTTTATTTTCGAAAAGCATAAAAAAATTAGTTTCCAGTAGCACAAAGGTTCATCAAGTCACTTGCAATGCATATATAAAACCCACTGTTCTCTAATTAGAATAACTACAGCTCAAGAAGAATACAAGATACTGAAAGCATGCATAATTGAACATCTACCAGGCATCAATGTTGCATGCACCAAGTAACTTGAAAATTTTCTTTCCCATCAATTTAAACTACAAAATATACATTAGGAAAGAATATCTTACAGAAAATGCTTAAAAAAATGAAGGGTTATTATTCACCAAGAAAACTACCCAAAGATAAAATAAGGAGAAAATGACAGGAGCGGTGAAGGTTCAAACCTGCAAGCCGGTGAAAGCCTCAGGAAGCTCTTTTAGTTCAAACAAAAACTTAATATACTTCTCCCTTTTATCTTTCTCATCTACTGCAATTTCATGAAGCTGCCCATTATCTGTACCTAGAATGACTTCCCTAGTGGAAGCTGCTCACATAAAAGATACTACATTAGATAAAGGATCTAATCAATACATGAATTGAAACATATAAATAACATGCCATATAAAAGAAGCAAGAAAGAGCTGTTCTTGCCTTCTGTTATCAATTGTCTATTCCAAGCAACAGCATTTACAATAAGACCTTTCAATTTGCTTAGTAGACGAGGTCTGGTCCACTTTGCATGTGTATAAAATGTATCAGCACCTCCAGGACCAACTATGGTGGCAATGCAATGGCTCCCACCAGGGTCAACAAACACTCGATGGATGGATTGATCTCCAGGTCGACCAGCTGAAAGATCAATATCTACAGAAAGCAGTAGTATTACTAAACTCAGAACTTCACCACAGGATTGAAATAAGCCCAAAATTCGATCCATTTTTCCACCATCCAAAAATAAATAAAGTAAAATAAAATAACCCTAAATACGTTTTATAAATAGCAGACTAGATTCAAGAATTCCAAGTACATTTGCATAAAGTTAGAAAAGATTCGACCCAGCATGCACTACTTACCAAAGAAGAAGGATAAAATTTATAAGCATAATCAAATAAAAAGATAGTTCTAGTAACTCAATCGCAATACAATCTTAGCCACCAATTGCACACAAGTAAAATAGAGTCCCTAAATTCTACATATCACAAAAAATATCATCAGTAAGAGCAAGAAGGCAACTTTTTACATCTGATTTACATTTATCTCCATATAGTATACCATTCAAACCTTCAATTCCTTCAAACCCTTCTGATAAAAGCATTTCTTCCTCATTCTACAACAACAGTCCAATTCTCAATTATTCCATTTTCTACTCCCCTCCACATCTTTTCCTTACCACCCCTCCCCTCCCCTCCTACAAAAACCTAATAAATCAACAAAAATAAAAATTCCCAACTTCAACATGGTATACTCTAACATTTTCCTCTTTTTCAAAAATCCTTAGCATTTTACCTTTGTTTGCCCTAATACCCAAAAATAACAAAGGCATGAAATTCGAACAAGCACAAAATAATTCTTTTCAATAATAATGGCAACATTTCTACCCAAACCCACTTCTAGGGCATCCAACCAGCTAAATACCACCTCTAGCCCCACACGCACCAGACGGGAGAGTTTCAAAATTTGGCTGAGTTGAAATATAATCCAATTGAAATCTAACCCCAAGTAAAATAAGTTACCTAATAGCAGCATTTTCAATCACTAACAAATAAATAAATAAAATTTTCTACTGATAACAATTATATAGTATACCAGAGAGACCTCCACACAACAGCAAGTAAAATAAATTACCAAATTTCGACATTTTCGATCAATAACTCAAAAAAATCATAAATTTTAATAAAATACCAAAAAAAAACATAAATTTTTCTGCTGATAATAAAATATGCACAGTATACCAGAGGAATCCCCAACTCCGAAATCGTGTCTGATGATCCAGCCTTTACTTGTTCCTAAGACAATGACGTCGTTCCCAGCAGTCATACACGTAATCACTCCACGTCCCTTGGCAGCATATCTTTCTAGAAGATCTACTGAAAATACCTGCCGCTTTTGCTCCATTTTTCTTCCTCCTATTAATCCAAATAATGTTTATAATTGCAAAGACTGAATAAAAATCAGTTCAATTATCCAGCTTAAGACGGATTAAACACGTGATTAAGATCATCCGGAAGCGAATTAGTCTTCAAATTGTTGAATTAATTGAAGGAATATTTTCATGATTAAAATAAAGAAAGAATGCACCTGAAAAATGTGCTGGGGGTTGGGACTGAGAATTTAGAAGAAGAAGGGTTAAATTACATTTACAGCCCCTGGGGTTTGGCCAAACTACAAAGTAAACCCTAAGATTTGGCCAAAGTATGGAAGAACCCTCCGATTTACAAAAGCTTAACAAAAAACCCCTTATCGTTAATCAACAACGTTGACTGCCCTGCTTAAATTGCGATTCTCCGCGGAGAAATTTCTGTATTTTCCATTAACATATTTTTTCGATCCCGTCTTTAATTCACATACAACAAATTGCTGTACTACATTTTTCTATCAAAATTCTTGAAAAAACAATCCAAATGGGCCAAAATGAAAAAGTTAAAAGTCGTGAATGTCTTACATTGCCAACAAGTTTTATTTCCTTTTTAAGTCTTCAACCATTCTCTTCCCCAACGACTGAAACCAACAGAGTTGCAAAATTAATGGTTGCATGATAGGTCTTCGTTGTTCATGGAATGGATTCAAATGGACACACATTCACTAATTGCTTATCAAAATCACTCCTTGCTTCTTCCTTATTTCTTCTGTTAAAGCACTTATTTCTTCACAATTTGTTAGCTTTAGATTCAATCAAAAGCAAGAAAAAGAAAGGCCCAAAAAAAAAATTACCTCTAGATCTTGCAATTTAACTACCAAAACCAAATCTTTAGTCCAAACGATTCTCCTCTAGACATGAGATTTGAATGATGAACCCCGTTTATGAGGAGGTGGAGAAGAGACTCTATGCATTACTTGTGGCAATTAAATATCTAGTTTTTGTGGGTTTTTAAAGTAGATGATAGGTTGTATTTTTGTCATAAAATTCATGATTGTTTTTTTTTTATTTTACCAAATATTACGTTAATTAGTGGATTCTATTTATTTTTGATAATTCGTGTAGTTGTAGGGATTTGGAGTAAAAAAAGGATTAAAGACGTGGTTTTCATTGAATTTTTATGCTAATCAACGTGGGTACGACAAAATTAAAACTCTGCGCATCGGGAAGCTCAGGAGTTAAAACGTAATCTCCAGCCCTAAATTGAAGTTCCAAGAGTCTTGAATGTTTTACTAGATGGATAGAATGATTTGTCTTGTTCGGTTAAGATATGATTTAAAGCAACAGTTTGAATTCAATTAGTAGTAGTAGGAAACAAAAACAAGAGGCGTTATTGTTTCCTTATCCTATTCTTTCTCCAAGTAAGAGACTAGTCAGTAGTTTTGGATTGTTTTCTTCTTAGGAATGATGAACCCCGTTTATGAGGAGGTGGAGAAGAGACTCTATGCATTGCTTGTGGAAATTAAATGTCTAGTTTTTGTGGGTTTTTAAAATAGAGGATAGAGAACGTAGGCTACGGTGTTAAGAGATAAATGAATTTGCAATAGTTTGAAATTGGGAATATGTTAAAAGATAGTAAATGAATTTTTTGTGGGTTTTAATTCTTTCCCGCATCAAATAATGAGTTTACTTGCTTTTTATGTAATGAATTTCAAGTCAGACTTATTTTGTTTTGCAAGTTAAGTTTCTGATTAATTTTTCTTTTATATATGAACTTCCTTTCTATTATTTTCTGTAATTTCCATAGTTATCTCTTCTTTTATCTATCAATTTTTTAATTTTAGGAGTTGGGATAAAGATTTATTTTGTTCAATTGTCTTTATGTTTTCTCTATTAAACTCTCACAAATTTTATTTTTGCAACTTTTTTAAATTTTATTTATTGTTATGCGTAGAGGGTAAATTTGTCATTTTATTTGTTCTGTTTATTAGCTCTTGACGATGTTATTGATAAGGGAGGTAGATGTAATTTAGTTAAACCTTAAGGTTTGATTCGTAGTTTGGTCAGACCTTAAGGGAGGAAGAATTTTTTGTTTTTACCATTTTTTTTGTCTAGGGAAATGGTTGAGACGACATGGTTATGGAAGTGAATTGTAAGCTTCTTCTGTTATTTGTTTTTGTAGATTTATTGTCGATTTAATGATTTTAAATTTCAATCAACGAAAGAATTATATAAATAGGGGGGGGCAGGGGGGAAGGTGACGTAAATAATTTTTGCTAGGCCCTAACTTAGGGGGTGGCAATTCCTGACACGACCCGAAAACACGACACGAACCTAACACGAAATTAATGGGTTTGGGTTGAGGTTTCGGGAGTTCGGGTCAGAATCGGGTCAGAATCGGGTCGAACCCGAAAAAAAAACAGGTCAATTTCAGGTCAACCCGTGGTGACCTGATATGACCCGATGTGACCCGTTTACGAATTAAAACTAATTTAATAAACATTAAAATTATTTTATCTAACTAAACTAAATCATTCTTTTTTTCCAAAGACATTAATTACTTAGTCCTAAATGAATTTATTTAACTTGTGTGAAGTTAAAATTATTATATTTGGACAAATAATATATTATGTTATTTTTTACTTTTATGCTGTTTTAATTTATTTTATATTTGGTTTGGGATAAAACACTTTTATGGTGTTTAATTTATTTTAGATTTGGTTTGAAATTATTTATTTAAATTTTTATTACTTGATGATGTAATTAATTTTGTGAAAAATTGATTTTACTAGAAATTACAGTGATAAATTAATAAATTAAAATTAAGTTTCGGGTCATTTCGGGTCGACCCGCCAACCCGAAATTTTCGGGTTCGTGTCAGGTACTCTGACCCCGTTTCGGGTTGGCGGGTCGGGTTCGGGTCAGCAGGTTTCTTATTATACTTAAGCCTCAACCCGACCCGCCAACCCGAACCCGACCCGATTGCCACCCCTACCCTAACTTATGGTCTAGATAGTAGTTTTAGAAAATTAATTTAACAACTTAAAAAATGAGGAAGAAGCAATAGTGGAAAGTCTAGGATGAGGAGCTTAAAAATAAGAAGAGAACCACCATGAGAAAAAATAACAAGAAAATTGTGCAATAAAAGAAAAAAAAATGGCTTGATTTGGATTAGATTATTTGATAAATTTTATTTGACTTTCAAACAATTATTCTAAATAATTGTTTACGTAAGGACCTTTATTTGCTAATAATTATCTCAACTATGATGTATTTGGATAACAATTATTTGACCAAAAATTATTTACTTGCATCACAAACATATTTTTCAATACACCTTTTTATCTTTCCAATTATTATTTTATCTTACATATATTAAATCGCAAAAAATGCTACAGTAATTATTTCAAATAATCTCCTATCCAAATTATGCTAAGAAGAGAACCACCATGAGAAAAAAATAACTAGAAAAATGTGCAAGAAAAACAAAAAATGGTATGCTTTTTTGATAAATTTTATTTGACTTTTAAACCATTATTCTAATAATTGTTTACATGAGGACCTTTATTTGTTAATAATTATCTCAACTAGTTGGACATCGTGGTGAGCACTTTCAAAGAGGTATTGGGTGCAAAAAAGTGACCAAACTTCTTCGGCCACTGGTTGACTAGGGCCATCAATCAGGTTTTGACAAGGCCAAACTTGGCTCCCAAATTAATAAGGTTTTCAAGGTTTGGACTTTTGGATTTAGGCCATGTTTGGCACACGAGTTTTTTGGGTATTTGTCTAAAATTTTACTGTAAAAATTGTACAAAAATTTTTCTAGATTTGAGGATTTGGAGAATTTTTTCTTTTATCTTTTTGTTTTCCTTTTCTTTTTCTTTTTCTTTCTTCTTCTTCCTCCCTTCCACCAACCGCAACACAACTAATAGACACCACCACCTCACCCCTTCGTTTATCCTTCTTTCCTTCTCTTTCCTTTCTTCTTCTCCGCCCTCCCATCTATCGCTATTCAAAATTTGCATTGTTGGGCTTTTTCCTTAATGAGATACTAGTTTCATGGTTTCATGAATTCCATTTCACATTTTTGTAATAAAACCAACGTACCCACTGTTATCCCAACGAATTATGAAGGCATGTCTTTTACTTTGTCAATGAACAAACAGAAATCCAACAACGATTAGAGAAAACTGTAAATTTAGAAAATCAAAAGACATAACAAGTGAAACTAGTTGAGCAGAGCCCAACTTATAGAGACTTACTAAGCCACGTTGCAAGCATATGTCATACGTATTTGGGAGCCCTTGAACCATTCATGCTAGTAATAGACTCAACTGATTTCCCATATCCCACAATCTATAGTAATTACACAACCCAAAAAAATAGTAGAGAACAACTTCTTTAGGGTTTTCAACACTAAAAGAATGGTAGAAAAGAATATCAAATTCTATGGGAATTTGATGGGCGCTGGAGAGAGGGACTTCGGAGTTAGGCTTACTCTTAAGAAGGTTGGAACTACTCTAAAAAAGCCGTGACTACCCTCTAAGCTTTGACGGAGTGGAGTACAAGGACATGCAGAGAAAGGAAAAAAAGAAATTAGACGCTAACACTGGCGGAATTAGTAGTAGGTTGAGGTAGGGGGAGGAAGAAGAAGAAGAAGAAGAAGGAAAGGAAAGAAGGGGAAATTTTTTGTATAATTTTTGGTATTTTGAGGTTTGTATTTTACAAATTTTGAGAAGTATTTTGAGATTTTTATAGCTAAAATTATTAAAAACTTGTATGAGAAAAATTAGTCAATATGCCAAACAAGCCCCAAGCTCACATTAGGCAAATGCCAAACAAGTCCCAAGTTCATTCGTATTTTTATATGAGTTTTGGGTTCAAATCGAAACCAATCCAAACTCATAATTAAATACATAATTATATATAATGTATATTTAATAATTATGACTTATTATAAATTTATATATAAATTATTAATATTTTATGTTATAATACATATAAATATAAATTACAAAATTATATATATAATATATATGAACTGGATCTTAATCGGGTTTGAGTCCAGTAAAGACCAGACATGGTTCACATTTAATTCAAACCTAATATTCATGTTCAAACTTTGTCCAACCCAATTAAAGATTAGGCTCATGGGGTTTCTTTTCTCATCAAGGAGGTCAAGTTCGAGCTTGTTCGACCTTATTGATAGTCTGAAGGTTCACAAGGGCAAAAGACTTGACTCTGTTCTAACTAAGAACTTCAAGAGTATTGATAGAATTCGTTAGATAATGCTGAAACAAAAATGGTAGGCAACATTTTTCAACCGTGATAGTGTATACACTATTAGTGTATATAAGATTTACTCTTATTTTATTAGTAGAGGTAAATAAATCTAAAATGTTGTAATCCCACATCCTACTTATTTTGAAATAACTAATACCATTTCTCCTCATTGGATATTTCCTTGTATCCAGAATTAATTTGGTTAGGTGGGAATGCCTAATCCTATGTATAAAAGCACCCAAACATAGGACGGCATAGGATTAGTAATCTAATCACGTATTGTTCCATGAACCAAATAAACCTTCTTTATTGATTGAATTTTTTTTTTTGTGTTTTTTTGCGGATTGAAGACTTATATAGGGAAATGGAGAAATGGGAGGGATTGAGAGTCAAGCCAAGGACCTCAAGATTGTCTACTCTATATCTCTATTAATTAAATTGCATCTTAGAACTATATTTCTCCATTTGCTCATTGGATTTTTTTAATGGGTGTCCATTGGGCACTCGTTAATATATATAAATTTATTTAACCTACCATATATATACACATAATAACAATTATTACCCTTCCTTGTATTTATATACTTTTGGGTTAAATACCAAAAATCCCCCTGTGATTTGACTAATGTTCACTTTACCTCCTTATGGTTTGGAAACCTACAATTTAACTCCCTGTCGTTTCAACTAAAGTGAAAGTCTAACAGAAAACATCTACAATAATGGCATTTCTGTCAGACTTTCACTTTAGGTGAAACGACAGGGAGTTAAATTGTAAGTTTCTAAATCATAGGGAGGTAAAGTGTACATTTGACAAACCACAGGGGTTTTTTGGTATTTTACCCATTTTCAAATGCACGAAACATTCTTCTAAGAGTTTGACTTATAGAGGGGCAATTTTGACATTTTTCTTTCAGACGCTAGTTTAGATGTTTTCCGTCAGACTTTTACTTTAGTTGAAACGACAGGGAATCAAATTGCAGGTTTCCAAACCATAGGGAGATAAAGTGAACATTAGTCAAACCACAGGGGGGTTTTTAGTATTTAACTCTATACTTTTTTTTATTTAATCTTACCTACCATCTCTTGTATTTATTTTTTCTCTAATTAATCTTACATTTCTAAAACTATGACACCTAAAATATATCTTAACGAGTGTCCAATGGGCATCCGTTAAATATACCTTTACTTATAACTTATATAGCACCAACATTGACGATTAGTCAAGGAACTTAGGTGCTTTAATAATAATGTTAGGAAACAATTAATGCAAATCAAAGAAAACCATGAAAAATTTGAAGTTTGGAAAAATGCTTGATTTTTAAGGGGGTCAGGGACTTTTCACCAATTAACCATTTCATTTAGAAATCCATGAAATTGGAGAAAATGCAAAAGCAAAATAATGAAAGTCTTGAAAACTCCAAATTCAAAATATTATAGTAAAGTGAAAGGAAGTGCAACAAGTTAAAGTTCGCGCTTTGTCCAAATTTTTGTGGGAAGAAAACCCTGACAACTAAAACACCAATTTACAAGACCAAAATTTCTAGGCATTTATGTGCACCTGTTTTTAAGTGTCTTAGAGTTTAAGAATCATTGTGTCGCTTCCAATGCAAATAAGATTAAGATCACCTATACATTTAATACTTTGGTTCTCCAAATCTTGTCCATGTAAGGTAGGGGACTTAACTATACTTCTACTTTTTTTATCCAAGTTTTTTTATTTTGGACTAAAAAAAATAAACTTTTCCTTCATTTAATTTTGAGCAAAAATGTATTTTATAAATAATTTGCAAGAACTAATATATAAGGGAATATACACACACATATACATATTTATACTAGGTTAGTTCTTCCCACACGAGGTGTGGGATCTTTAGACCTGTTGTATAAGATCCTGCGTGGGATTTTTTGAATGTAGATGTGAAAGTAGTTCATGTGTATATAGTGTGAAAGCAGTTCACATGTATACAGTATGTTTCTATATAAGCATCTGCTTTTGGATTAATTTGTGGGTATGCGGCGTGTGTTTACTATGGAGCATGGGAGTAGAATTTTTTGTGGGGTTCATGAAGATAATTCGAAGCTAGAAGCTAGTTTTACGGGTCTGGGTATGAGTAATGGTGACGTTGAAGCTTAGATTGCTGCTAATTATGTGATGTTAAAGAATGAGATTTGTTTGTTGTTTAAGTGGTTTTATAGGTATGATAATGCTTTTTAGAGGATGTTTTGAATGTGCATGAGCCAATGCCTCTTCTTCAAGTTATTGCCAGTAGGATGAAGTTGGAGGTTGAGGAGGAAAGAGATGTCAGACGGAACTCTGTGCCTTTTTAGTAGCGTAAGGGTTGGAGATTTTTTTTATTTTAATTTTGAGATTGTTAATTTGTTGTGTTTTATATAGATGCTAATTATTTTATTGTGTTTTATATAGATGCTAATTATTTTATTGTGTTTATTGTTTTGTAGGTTTTGGTTAGAGTCGAGATTGGGGAGTTGTCTATTTGTTGTATGGCATTACTCATTTGTTAGCATTGTGTTTGTAATCATTGTGTTTGTACTAAATACTTGTGTTTTTCATTTTTTGATAGTTGTTGTAAAGGTTTGTAGTGAATGGTTGTTGTGAAGGTTAAGTGATGTGAATATATTTAATGAGTAATGAGATCTATTGTAAATTTAGTTATAAATTTATTGTTCGAACTATTTACTAACTTACAACTACTTAGTAATGCATAAAGAACTATTTACAAACTTAGTGATGCATTAGGTTTACATATAGATGATGCATAAAGAACGATTTACTAACTTAGTGATGTATTAAATTTCAGAAGCTATTTACATATAAATGATTCAAAAGAGATGCCATAATTTAACCATAGTATAAGTTAAACTAATTCAAAAGAGAGGGCATAACATGATAAGTATTTGGTACTAATTCAAAAGAGCTAGCTAGCTATTTCGCAGCATGAAAGCTGATTCAGTCTTCTTTCTTGGATGTTGTGGCCCACTGTTTTTTGTGGGGCTTTTTGCTATTTTGGGCGAACTAAGAAGGCTATTGCGACGTGTTTCTGATGTTGCCTCTGATGTAAGTTGTGTGGCAGCCTGAGCAGATGGACCATAAAAGGTCAACTATCAATTCGTTTTGTGCAAGAATTGGCTAGGTACATCTCGTTGGTAGCTCTAGGATGTGGAGGGATGAGATTTATGAGTTATGATGACAGTGCATCTGTCATTGTTGAGCATGGTATAGTTTGTTGGTGCCATTTTATTGAAGCAAGTGATGATAGTGATGTTGATTGATTCCTCAATAGTGTCATAGAGAATAATATTCTATTTGATCAGGAAAGGAGTTGTTTTGGGTATTGTTAGCTTGTACAGTAATGGGTGTATGCATATACTGGTTTTATTATTGCTGCAGTTTTGGTATGATGAATGGAAGTTGTTGTTCTGCATTTTCTCCATAAGGTCGAGTGTCAAGCTTCCTGTGTTGTTTGTGAGCTATATTGTTAACTTGCACCTGTAATTAAGGATTTAAATTGTAGATGAGTTGGGTGATGACATTGATGTGTTTTTGACAAGATATGCAGATAATTGGCCAGTTAGACTGTGATCTAAGGGATTTGTGACATTGGAGACAAGCACAGTACCAAAGTCTTTGGCTTTTATCAAGTAGTGTTGCCCTTCCTTGTACCCAATTGGCTTTTTGCTGTGAAAGACTAAGAAAATCCTTGATTGTAGTTATATTTTTGGGGTCAGGAATAGGAAGCAACTTTGTTCTATTAAGAAAAGCTTTTTTTGCTGTAAGATTTTCTATTGCATCCTAATTATTTTCAACCTTGTTGATTGCGAATGTTAGTGATAGAATGAAGGGAATAATGGTTGTGATTTAGTGTTTATTTATAAGATTTGAAGATTTGTGCTGGTAAGGTGCTTACTTACTATTCATTTAGTGGAATAGATTTTTCAAGTGGAGAATTGATGAGAATTGTTGTTGCAAATTTAGTGGGCATGTTCATTGCTGTAAGTTTTATTTGTTAGTAGAATTATTACAAATATAATAATTAGTTATAAATTGAATGTAGTAAAGTAAAGAGTGAAGCAAATACTGTGACAAGAATTGACTTTAACTCTGATGGCTACTACTACTGGGTGAGTGTGGACTTTTTTAGCTAGTATCTGTCCTTCTTCTGCTTCATAATCACCCCACATGGTTAGTGCTGCAACTGCCATGGAGCTACACATAAATTTGTTGGGTGATAGATAGAGAGTTTGTTGTCATTATTGCTGATAGATGATGAATGTGTGGCTAATTCTTACTTGTGATCAAGCAGAACGATTTCTCTAGTAGAGATTGGTCCCCTACTATTCTTTGGTTCAACGTGAATAACAATGCATATGAAATTTTTTTGAAAATTAATATACATGTTAGTGTATATATAAAGAATAGCTGGTTAATAGAAGTGGTTAAAGTATTTAGTTACTTATCTCAGAATTGTCATTTATATTGGCAGTGAAGTTTCCTAAAACTTGTGAATATGAAAATTGGTTATAAGACTGGTGGCTCTAGTTCATTCAGTACCTGAACAACTGATGAGTTGTCTGTCATCCATGTGCATTCATTTTCTTTAGTGGAGTATTGATGGTTAGTGTATTGGATTCTAGTATTGGAGATGATGTTTCTTTTTCCTGCGTGAAAAATCTCTTGAAAAAGTTGATATCAGAGCTTATAATAGGTATTTGGCAGGAAAACATCTAGTCACCGTATTATGAGTGACCAACTAGTATTTATAAGAGTACAAACCTAATAAACTATTTACAAGAATACTCTTATTAATTTATTATTTACAAGAATACTTATATTCTCTTAACACTTCCCCTCAAGTTAGAGCATATATATCATAAAGCACCCAACTTGTTACAAATGTATTTCACTCTAGAGCCCTCTAAACTTTTGGTAAAATAATCAGCCAATTGATCTATAGGCAGTACATGAGATATCTTGATGACTCCGTCAATCAATTTCTCTCGAATGAAATGACAATCAATTTCAATATGCTTTGTTCTTTCATGAAACACTGGATTAGACGCAATATGAACAGCCCCCTGATTATCACACACTAAATTCATAGGCTGTTTATGCTCAAATCCAATTTCAATTAACATGCTCTTCAACCAAACCAACTCACACATAGTGTGAGCCATAGCGCGGTATTCAGATTCTGCACTTGATTTGGAGACAACTGTTTGCTTCTTATTCTTCCACGACACTAAATTACCACCAACAAACACACGATATCCTGTGGTCGATCTTTGATCTGAGGTAGAACCAACCCAATCTGCATCACTATATCCTTTAATATCGGTGTGTCCATAACTTTGATACAGCAACCCTTTTCCAGGAGCACTCTTAAGATACTTGAGAATCCGTATAATAGCATTCCAATGATTAGTACGAGGGGTATCAAGAAATTAACTCACAACACTCACTGCAAACGAAATGTCAGGTTTCGTTACAGTGAGATAATTTAATTTACCCATAAGTTTTCGATATTGCTTAGGATCATCTATTAATACACCTTGATCTCCTACTAATTTCACATTAGGATCCATAGGAGTATCCACAAGTCGGCAACCTAACATCCCAACTTCACTCAGTATATTGAGTACATATTTTTTTTGACATAAATAAATCCCATATTTAGACCGAATTACCTCAATACCCAAGAAATACTGCAGATGACCTAAATCTTTTGTCTGAAAGTTTGCCTGCAGATTGGATGTATGTTTCTGGATCCTCACAATATTATCACCTGTAATCACAATATCATCCACATAAATAATTTATAAAATTTTACCAGCATTAGAATGCCGATAAAATACAGAATGATCTACTCCACATCTTGTTAGACTGAACTCCATGACAATACTATTAAACCGGCCAAACTAGACCCTCGGAGACTATTTCAATCCATATAAGGATTTTTTCAAACTACAAACCAATCGCGAATTCTCCCCCTAAATAACAAATCCAGGAGGTTGTTCCATATATACCTTTTCTTCCAAATCTCCATGCAGAAATGCATTTTTCACATCCAACTGATACAATGGTCAATTGTAAGTTGCTGCCAAAGAGATAAGAAGACGAACCAGGATAATTTTTGTAACAGGAGAAAATATTTCTATGTAGTCTACTCCACACACCTAAGTAAATCCTTTAACTACCAGACGAGCCTTCAATCTATCAATAGATCCATTAGTCTGCACTTTTATAGTGTACAACTATTTACAACCAACAATAGGCTTACCTGAAGGAAGAGGGACAAGATCTCAAGTATCATTTTGTTTCAAAGCAGACATCTTTTTTTGCATAACTAATCTCCAACCAAGATGATTAAGAGCATAGGTAATAGACATAGGAATGGAGACAGAATCAAGAGAAGCAACAAAAGAAAAATATGACATAGAGAGACGAGAATAAGAAACAAAATTAGAAATAGGATGAGAAGTACAATGCCTCTTACCTTTGCGTAAAGCAAAAGAAAAATCTAACTCAGAAGAGGGCATTATACCTAAATTTGAAGATTGAGAGTTAATTGGTGAAGTGCGTGGCATATTAGGAACTTTATCAACCATGGAACGACGAGAATAAACTTGAAAATGAGAACGAGATAATCGAACTATAGAATCTGATGGACTAGATAACTCAGGTAATAAAGAGAAAGGGACTGGTAAAACAGGAGAGAAAAAAGAGGGACACTGGTGTAACTCACAAGACATACCATGTTTGATAAAATATGGAGTGGATTCAAAGAAAATAACATTAACACAAGTAAAAAATCGATTTAAAATTGAACTGTAACATCTATATCCTTTTTGCGCTCATGCGTATTTTAAGAAAATACATTTAATAGAACAAGGATCTAATTTATTCACCCCGAAAGCAAACTAATGAACAAAGCACACACATCTAAAAATATGAGGAGGTAATTTAAACACAGGTTCATGAGCAAAAAAGAATGGAGTGAGGTAATTGACTTCCAAAAATATTAGATGGCATGCGATTAATTAAATAACATGCAGTTAGAATTGCATCACTCCAAAATTGTTTGGGCACATTCATGTGCAACAATAGTGTTCGAGCAATTTCGATTAAATGTCTAATTTTTCTTTCAGCAACTCCATTCTGTTGTGGAGTGTGAGGACAAGAGTACTGATGAATAATACCAGACTTAGTTATAAAGGTATTAAAAGAAGTGAAAAAATATTTTTTCGTATTATTACTACGAAGTATATGTACAGGCACACCAAATTGATTCTTTATTTCTGTAATAAATGTACAAAAAATATAATATAGTTCTGAACGATTTTTCATTAAATAAAGCCATGTAACTCTTGAAAAATCATCAATAAAGATTACAAAATATTTAAAATCTAACTTTAAAATGACTCGAATAGGACCCCAAACATCAGAATGAACTAACAAAAAGGGTTCAGAAACCTGTTTATTGACTCTAAGAGCAAAAGAAACACGATAATGTTTTTCAAACTGACAAGACTCACATTCTAACGAAGACAACTGACTCAAAATAAGAACTAACTTTTTAAAATTTTGTAGAGACGGATGACTCAAATGATAGTAAATTTCAAAAGCAGAAACAGTAGCAGGACATGCAATCGGACTATTAGAGTTGAGAAAATAAAGACCATTATACTCATGCTCTCCACTAATTATCCTCTTTGTCTTCAAATCCTGAATGACAACAGAATTAAGAGAAAAAGTAACTGAACACTGTAGAAATTTAGTGAACTTACTAACAGACATTAGATTAAAGAACAAATTGGGTACGTAAAGAACAGAAGACAGCGGAAGAGATAGGTTAATTTTTACAGTGTCTAGTCCTTTAATTTTAGTAGTAGATTCATCAGCTAAAGTAACATGAGAAAATGAAGTAGACTCTTAAAAATTATGAAAATTTTTAGAGGTACCTGACGTATGATCAGTAGTTCCGGAATCAATAATCCATGAGTCATTATCTTTTTGTGCTAAAGAAGTAGAGGGAAGAGATGCATGATTTGTAGTTTGGTACTGTAGGAATTTAACATAATCTTTCTTGGATATAGTAACAGTCTTCTGGGACCCATGTGTTGAAGAACTCGATTCAACTTGGTCAGTGGTAACTGCATTAACAAACCTTTCAACCATAGCGAATAGCACATCAAATCAAAGAAAAGGTCAAAACTCGAGATGAACAGCGTTGCGTGAACAGTGTCCGTGAACAGTGCGCTATGAACACTGCGCGATGAACAGTGAATAGTTGTGATGAACAGTATCACGTAAGCCGAACAGAACTTTTGCTAAATGTTTAACTCTAACCTTAGAACTTTTGCTCTGATACCATGACAATAGGTATTTTGGAGAAAAATATCTAGCCACCGTATTATGAGTGATCAACTAGAATTTATAGTAGTACAAACCTAGCAAACTATTTACAAGAATACCCTTACTAATTTATTATCTACAAGAATACTTATATTCTCTTAACAAGAGCTATAAATGAGGGCATTCAATGTGTTTCCTTATTTCAAAGTATTGTGATTATGTTGATAGATTGTAATTTTATCAGTTATTTTATTATTAATTATCCTTATTACCTGATCCGATGTGGATTAATTGTTAGATTCTACTCAGTTTTAGTATTTTACACTTATTTCAGGGAGTAGAACAAAAATATGATAACAAGTGCCAATTTAACAAGGAAAGAGCCTAAATAACAAAGCTTATCCCAGGGGCATCATTGACAAGGGAAGACTTTTGACCATTTTGATAATTTCAAAAGAAAAGAGCATGACAAAGGCTTCTATTTTTCCTGGGGAGCCGCCACACAGGAGAGAAAGCACTAGAATAGATTAGCTTTTCCTTTGACCTTTCGGTCTTCTTCGTCTTTTAGTGGAAACTTTTGGTAGGCTAAACTTTGATTTTCTCCCTTTATCATCTCTTTGTGGTTCTTGCCTACGGAGGTCACAAGCAAATTGGATGATGTTGACTTTTCTTTCTGTCTTTAGTTGCTCTTCCGTAGGAGTAGATAAGGGATGAGTTAAATCCCTTTATCTAGTCAAGAAACAACGGAAGTTTTGGTTCGCCTAAAAATTGTGAAATCGATTTAGTTTTATCTTTTCCTTTTATTTATTGGTATTCGCATATTCTTTGATTTCAGTACTTATGGTTATTTAATTAATTGATTGTCTTAGATCCAGATAATTAGTTAATTTGGTAATCTATTGTCAATTAGGGCATTAAATCTGTAATTATTTAATTGCCTTGATATAGTGACAACTGGCATAATTAGATTTGTGTCAAGGGGATACGTGGGCTAATCTAAAATAACCCTGGTAGTGCGTTATTTGGCTAGAATAGGGCTCCTCTAATACGTAAGGCAATTGAGAAATTAAATCTTACGGGCGTATCTAAGATTATTTCTCAATTAGACTAGTGATTAACGGGCGTACCTTAATCACCGACACAGTAAGAGAGGTTGACTGTCATCGCTTATTTAACAGTTATAACCTATTTATTGGTAATTGGCTTTGCATCGATGATCAATTAAGTGAACCATTGCTGAAATTATTTCTTGGTTAGACCCTTAATTATCACTCATTTGATTTTTAGTAATCTGTTATTTAATTTTTAGTAGTTTCTTAGATTTTATTTGAATTTCTCTGATTGTCACCTTCTGCACAAAAACACCCCCTTTGTTACTGTGAATTTGAAAAGAAACAGTTACACCCAATCCCTGTGGATTCGACCCTGCTTACCACTATCTACAGAAATTAACTTTAGTTGAGTAGGTTTTTATTATTGCACAGGCTGACAACCTGTCAATTTTTGGTGCTGTTGCCGGGGATAGAACCCGGGTCACCCGCGTGACAGACGAGAATACTCATGCATTGACCGCGTGACAGGAGCCCTATTCTAACCAAATAACACACTATCAGGGTTATTTTAGGTTAGCTCGCGTATTTCCCTGATACAAACCCAATCATGCCGGTTATCACTATTTTAACACAATTAAACAATTACGGATTTAACGTCCAAATTGACAATAGATTATCAAATTAACTAATTATTCGGATCCAAAACAATCAATTAATTAAACAATCATAAGCACTGTAACAAAAAAATATGCGAATACCAATAAATAAAAGAAAATAGTAAAATTAAATCGATCTCACAATTTTAGATGAGCCATAGCATCCGTTGCTCCTTAACTAGAAAAAGGGGTTTAGCTCCTTATTGATGAAAAAATCCCATACAAAACTGCATAAATAGTTACGACGTATATTCTCCCAATTAAGGAGGAAGAAACGGCGGAAAATCGAATAATGGAAAAAAAAAAACTACTTGGTCAAAAAGATGATGACCCCTTATTTCTACCCTAAGTGTAACATATGTGGACTCAAAACCACTAAAGGATGAAATTGTCCAAAGCCCAAGAGAAGTCAAAATTGACAGCTACTTATTCTCACAAAATTCCTATGTAATATGCACTTCCTATTCGGCTAACAAAGTGAGTAAAAGGAAGACTCCCAATTCCCCTTGATTTCTTCCGTGGCTGGCTCTCAAAAAGCTACCAAAGAGATAGGAGTCCTGATCTCAATTTGACTTCAGTCGTTGCACTTCCCAGTGGGAGCTGGAGTCGCACGTCTCTCCCGAACCTTCTGGACATATTAAGATCTGAGTTGACGTGGCCATGCCAAGCAGTATTTATAGTGCGAAATTTGCGCCTAATTTACCACATTTTGCTCCAACTCCCTGTAATAAGCACAAATGTCACAAATGAGTAGAATCTGACAATTAATTCATATTTGGTAATGTAATAGGGGAAATTAATTATAAAATAAATAACAAAATTGCGACCTATCATATGTTATTTGTGTTTTTGTTTAATGCAGTTGTATGTATTCAAATTTTTCATACCTCAGTGTCAAGAAATGTCATCTTCTGATATGGGTTCCCAATTTTTGACGTTTGGTGTTTCAATTTTTAATAACTTGTATTATTGCTGTCCAGTTTTGTGTTCCTGGTTTGAGGTTGTTGAGGATTGTAAATTTACGATCCAGTTTTCTACCGAATTTCCCTGAAAAAGATTGGTTTAATACTTAGCATATTTTGGAGTTGAAAAAGATATAATAGAATGCTTGAGATATAGTTCCCGTACCTAGTGGAGAGAGAAAGTATAGAAGGTGGTGAGTAGATAGTGTTCGTAGAGAGAAAGCATAGAAAGTGGTGAGTAGATGGTGTTGGGTTAATGGCAGCGGTTGATATTAAGGGGTATTAACGTCAGTATGAGGTGAGGTAAAAGATCTAGTGCTTATTTATTGAGTGGCGGTGTCAGATGTAAAATTAAAGTCATGATTGAGTCAGAAGTAATAATTTTGTCACATGCTTTCACGTTAGTGCTTGATTTGGATTCAGTTCAAAATTATATCTATGTAGATAAGGATATTTGTTATTAAAGGAGTTTAGTTGTATTTAAACATTTGGCCTAAGGTAAGTTATCAGTAAGCATATTTGCTAAGGATGAAGTTTAGTTGTATTTGAAGTCTTTTTGTTGTTATCTTATGCTTTTACTTTATAGGGCCTTGGTTCTAGAGTTTCACGTACATTCAGAACTTTCTCTTGCTTTGAGGATCTTTTGTCGCAGAGTTTCACGTGCATTCACTATTCATTAGTGCTATTATTCTATGTCTATAATCTGTAGTCTTGAGAGGCATATATTTGGGTAGTTGCCTATAACTGTTTAGTGTATTAAGATGGATAGTGCAAATCGCAAATTTCCAACTGTTTAGCCGTATTATCCAGAGATGGAGAAAGAGATAAATCAATTGGCAGTTGTTCATGGAGCAGCTGATCCCATGGGGAATGGATGTCGAAATTGTGCGGTTGACCCTGTAGGTCGAGCTCAAGTCGCAAATGTTTTGTTGAAAAATGAAATATATGACTTGCTTAAAGAATTTTATAGGCATACTGATTGGTGTTGAATTTTGGAGGCTGCCTTGAGAACTGGGAGAGGTTATCGGATTTTGGGGTTGATTGCTGGAAAAATGAGGTTCGAAATGTTAGAAGAAAAGTTTTATTTCCCTAGTCCACCATCTTCTGATAGCTTTGGTAGCTAAAGAGATTAAGATGGTCATTAAGATGAATTATCTATTTTTAGTATGGGTTGAAGAAATTATATGTATCTATTTTTGGTATAAACTAACAATCTTGGTATTGTAGATATCATCGCTGTCTTTGTGTGTTTGCGAAGAATATCATGAGGTGGTTGGATTCTTTGTGTTGTAGATGATGGTTATTTTGTATATGCTATATAATGTAGTAGAAGTTTTGTTTGTATCAATGTAGTATCATGATATGGAATCCTATAAGGTATTTTCTTTCTCTATTTGTTAAAGTTTCAAAGCATTTTTTTTCTTTTCCATTGACGATCAGGGTTCACTTATCTTTGATGTTTAATTTATTATAGAAAGATTAGGTAACGATGGACAAATAGGGAAGTTGATGTTTAATCCTGGTGTATGTGTGCAAAAGGATTCATGATTTAGGAACCATGCATTTCTACTGAACTTAGCATTTAGCAGAAGGTTTGCTTGTAGGAAGACAAAGTTTAAAATGAATACTGTATGGTGGGATGGAAAGTTCAATGAAAAGTCTAGTATGGTGTGATTTTTGTGTGATCTCTTTGCAAATTTTATGAACTCTCTCATGTCTGATCTCTACTTGAAGGATGGAAGAAGCTGAGTTTGAATTTCAACATTAGAGTTATGAAGAATATAATTTTCCAACTTTAATGAAAGTTTACTGTGAATTTTTTGCTGCACAATATTGGCAGTCAGATTTAGAAGACAAATACACAAAAATTTCCACTTTGCTTGTTCTAAATGCACAAAAATGTCTATGCATGGAGTATATAGATACAACCCCCCTCACCACCACTACATAGTTGAAAGCTTTTTTAGGAAGGATCCAAGAGATAACACTTCCTAGTCAATAATTGATCAAATATAGGCTTTTTTGTGCTTCTCAAAAATCTTCAACCACAGTCAGTTTCGGTATAAAAGACAGTAGATTTTAGCTTCATATGTTCTATGAAATTGGTAAATTAAGTAAAGGAAACTAAAGATTATTATACAATAAGATGTAATTGATAGTCTACCTTTTGTAGTAGACGTAAGTAATACATTTGTAAATATTGCCAAAAGTTTTTGTATAAATGAAAAAGATGAAAGTTTGGAATTTGCCAAGACAAGAGTGGCTACAATAGATATAAAACATTAAATTAGTAGAATAGAAAGAAAGTTTGAAATGTCAATTTATGCACTAGTTAGTAAATACAAGTTTAGAATTTCTTAAAACAACAACAATAAAAGAATTGAATTTATTATAATAAGAAAGAAGTAACTTGAAACACAAACTAATATCAAAGGTGATCAGTTGCAAGTTATAAAATATCCTTGTATACTATTTTATTAGTAGCATAATCAATGAGTGGATCAAAAGAAGAAAGTTTTATAAGAATTTTTACACAATTACTATTTCTTGCTCTTGATAAAGCAACATACAATTGTCCATGCGAGAATACCGGCTCACCTAAATAAATATTGACAAAATCTAAAGTTTGATTTTGAGCTTTATTAATAGTCATGGCAAAACAAAGATGTACAGGAAACTGGAGTCTTTCAAATCACATTGGGCAGTCAGGATCATTTTCTATTTGAAAACATATTCTATGCAGAAATACCTGTTTGCCTGTGAATTCTCTGGTACTTATAACTGCATTAATAATATATCTACTTAAAGATTTACATAAGCCTCGTTCCATTGCATAAAACCTTCTAGATGATCAATAATTCTTAGTAGAATTATTGAAAAATATAGTTTTAGAATTAACTTATGGAAGGGAAAGCCATTGGGGGTTAAACTATTAAAAAAGTCTTCAAATAGCTCTTGCTTTGAGATGTTAAGTGTTTTTTTCATGACTGATATATTTTTTAGGCTAACCTAGAAAACTGTTAATTAAAAAATTATTCAATTCATCAACAAACTAGTTCTTTGTAGTTAGGATTGTTCGATTTACTGATGAAAAATTATTGCTAGAAAAAGCATTGAAACCTGGATATAAAGTTTTGATGAGTTCAAAAATTGATTCTATTTCATTTTTGTATGGTATAAGTGGTGAAGAAGGAATTCTTACCTTTAGTCCTTGTATTGTTGGTTCTAATCCGTTTCTGATGTAGAGAAGGTAATCTGTGAAGTTTGTATATGATATTACCTTCATATTATATGAGAGGTGTGTAATTTATGGAGTTAAGACCAAATGTATGAAGCTACTAAATTAGCTTGTACAAAATTCTCTTTTGAACCTTTTGTGACAATAGGGAGTACTTTCCTAAAGTCACCGTCAAATACCGCAACTTTAGAACCAAATAATTCAGAGGAATCCATCAAATTTTTTAACAATGCATCTACTCCTTCTATATTGGTCTTGTGTGCCAATGGAGTTTCATCCCATTGATAAGTTTTGCTTCTTGGAAAAGAGTTGCAAGTACACTCTGTTTGCTCATCTTACACATGTTGGTTGAGTTCATATCAATTGAAATTTTAAATCGTGAGTGTGTTGTCCTGCCTCCTAGTAATATCGATGCTGCGACACTGCAAGAAGCTGTTACTAATGCTATATAACCTTTTGATCGTGCTTCAACTAATAATGCTTGATAAAGATTTGTCTTTCCTGTTCCACCTTGTCCATCTATAAAGAAGCATCCATTTCATTCAATATATAGGGCTTGCATTATGGTATTAAAAGCTACTTTTTTACCAAAATTAAGTTTAGTAATTGATATTAGGTCATCTTCTGATATGTTAATGTTTGTTTCACTAATTGTATCTCTTGTATCTTTGTTGGAATTGTGGAATATTAAAACTCTCGGCACCAGCCCATTACTATTATTATTGTGACCCATGGATTCTAAAAATCACTTATTTGGTGTAGCACATTAAATTCAATATCATTCTTGCTCAAGTTTGAAATTTCGCTATAATCTTCAGACAATGATTCTTTAAATTTCAGTCAAAGGTTTGTTGGATTTGATGGAGTAAAATGTACTAATAGAGCTGTAAATAGTCTCCTTAAGTTATAAGACATATGATATAAGCTAACTTCTTCTAGACACTGTTCTTATGAATTATTTGATTTTAGATATCCTTTAAATATTGTTGTTTCTTGCAACGTACTAATATAAATTTCATTGACAGTTTTTAAGTTATCGTATGAAGTTGAAACTCTAACATGCAATAAGAGAAATCTTAAGAAATGCTGTTAACTTTCAAGTGGATTTGCTGCAACAATCCTCCCTATTGAATCATTTTACTTTCTAGACTGTCAAGATCTAGAATTTGGATACCACACGAAGTGTTCAGGGAATTCCTTATATGTGCACTTGAGGCTTGCAAGATCATCTGTAACATTTATTCGAAAAAATTCTGTAAGCATAGTTTTTTGGTGAAATTTTTATTTAGTATTCTGTCCAGACTATTATTTGGTCGAAAGAATATTGATTGGAAGTTTTCTAAGTGAAATTGAATCTATATTTACAGTTGGCTGCATTTCATAGAAATAAAATCGATATATGCTCCACATTGCTTCAACTAGACATATCCATCGTGCTGACTAGTACTCTTTGATTTCATCAACAGCATTTTTGCCATCATTTGTGTTTATTTAAAAATGTATCCTTATATGGCTTTTGTGTATGTGTGTGTGTGTGTGTGTGTATATATATATATATTTGTAGACATACTTGACAGCCTTGATTGTGGAGCATATTTCTATATTTACATGACAGTTGAATTTAGTTAATAGATAAGTATTGTACAGCACCACCCATCTGTTGTCTATTTCATGGCCACGGACCAATATCTTTTTCCTATAGTATTTTCGTCTGTATGCTGGGTATGAGTTTTCATAATGAGTAGTTTTTTAGCCTTTACCTTTGGATAGTTATTCTTGCAAGTTTTCTTGACTTTTTCTTGCATACATACATTATCAGGTTTCTTATCACCACATGGACCATGCATCATGTGCTTCTTGTCCATTCTGAATAAATGCTAATTTTCTACTTCATCAGGTATCTCTGCAGAAGCTATTCGATCGTAATTTTCTGTTGTATATAATTTGAAAGCTGGGTTGAGGATAATCAAAAAGTGAGTGTGAGGTAAACCATGTTTTTTAAATTCTATAACATAAGTATATGCTGCCAACTCTCCGAATATTTGTTTTTTGAATAGCACTTCTTTCATAAGTTATAACTTTGCATGAAATACACAAGCAATGAGATCAAATTTTCGGTGCTTCGTCTGATTATAATAGATTTTCTTTAATTTCAAAACATGATTGGTTGCACGTCATAGTTATAAAGAGATCTTATTTTTTGAATTTTTAAACCAAAGTCATAGCATCAAGATATCTTTTTTTTATATTTTTAGGACCACCAATGAATGATGCAGGTAGTATTACTTGTTGTCCAATTTGAGATCCATTTTGTTGTCCCTACATAACACTATCCATAATTCCTTGCAGCTGCTCTCGGTGAATTTGTTGTTGCTTGCTTTTGTAAAAATTTAGTCTTTGTGTTTTTATTTTCACATACAGATCAATTGAATACTGTTGCAAAGCTCTTCTGCAGTTTAAACTATTTGGTCTAATTTTTTTCTCATTTGGAATCTATATGCTTAATATTTTCTCATAAATACATATTCTTTGGAGTCTTCATATACCTTATAAATTATAAAATGCAAGTGTATTTGTTAGATAGTAAATGCACATAATATGATGTAATCATACAGAGTAAGTGGTACACATTTGTTACCTTCTTTTTCGAGATTTATCGTTTCCTCTGCTGATTTAAAACTTGATAATGAAGCTATACATGCATCCCTGGTAGTCTTTTTTCTCTTGCGCTTTTTTGGATTACCCTTTGCTGATCGCTTTATACCTAGGTGCCATCCAATTTCTCCGTATGGAAAGAGTAATGGATATTGAAGAGGATCATAGCAGCCATAGTAATACTAGATTTGGTGACTACGCCCTTTGTTAGTATAAATCTATACATGTCTTGAATAGCTTTGAGCACTATTTTTTCTTCCACCCATAATGCTGCAACCTGTGATACCATGGGTTTATTAAATAATATTTGGTCATTGTTGTCGTGAGACTTTAGCGCTATCTGATACGAGTCCAAGTTTGATACATTTCTCAAGTTTCTAAAAAAGCAAGCATATGGATTCTGTTTCATTACTTCCATTAGCTTGACTATAATACTCTGTTAATTTTTTTGATATTGCTAGTCGATTTTGAACTTCATGTTCTGTGTCATGGAAATAAAGTTGAAAACACATTCTTGATCCTCCCCGGGGGATTAACTCATTGATGAAGTGGTAAGTTTGGCCTTGTATCTTGAATGTATAGATTCCATTTGTTCTCGTGCAAAGGGATTTGTCGTAATGAACTCCAAAGGAACTGAATGCAAACATGCTATTATAAGTTCTGACATAGGTTCTGAAATGTATAACCTCTTTAGTCTGAGTAGTAAATAATTCAATGAACACATCAAGGAACTCATTTTCATGAAGAAGAACTTCACCATTGGAGTAACAAAAGTTGGCTATTTCTGAGTAAAATTTTTTAGCGCCACAATATTTACAATCCTATACATTAGGCAGATGATCTAATCTACGACTAATAAAGTTTAGAGCCTCTAAACCAGTTACACTTTTCAGATGTTGTGGCACCTTTCTTTCACATCTGTGTTTTTCTTATTTACATATAAAGTCTCCTTGCTGAGGTTTTGGCTATTAAGTAAAAAATTGATTCGTCAGAAGGCAAAGCAAGTAATTTTCATAATAAGAAACATATCCTTTGCAATAATTTCAGATCATTTATTTGATATGCATACGTTTTGCAATTTTCTCTACATTATGAGAAGCAATGGCTACTATTGGTTGAGAAGAGAGTCTATGGAGCTATCTTATTGCAGAAAAAATAAAGTGTAAAAACTCAAAGAAGACTTGTCGAGTATACTATAGTCACTATATTTGTAAACATACTATATGCAACTCTAACCTGTTAGATCATTAATAGTCTGGTGCAGAAAGTTACAGCAATTGTCACACATGAGAAGGGTACCTAATAGATTAAAGCATATAAATTGTTAGATGATGTGTGTGTGTGTATATATATATATATATGTACATGTATTTATTTAGCATCTATACTTGGGATGGTTCCACAGTTGTAGCTCGAGGATATATTTTAGAACATAAAGTTTTTAGATAGGAGCCTACGTAAATGTTAGAAAATATATTGATAAGCAAAAAAAAGCAATAACATTTTGTTGAGGAATTTATAAGAGTAATCAATAAATATCAATAAACCTTCTTCCAACGTCGAGGGCAACGATACATGTTCATTTATTCTGGCTTCTGATTGAGGTTCAATTGGTGCAGCAACTAACAAGAAAGCGTGTAGAGAAGAATATAATTTAATCCGACTCGATGAAATGCAAACTAAGGGTTACCTTTGCTATTTTAAAATCCAACTGGTTTTATAGAAGTAGGTCGCTGGCTATTAACCTCAGCTTCTTTAATTTGGTGCACAAATGGCTCTGTGAGACTAGGATGCTGCTCAATACGATTACTGCTATCTTGTTGATTATTACCGTGAGCTATGCATCACTGCATACTTGTTACAGTTGCTGGTACATGTGTTGGAGAAACATGCATCTGCCGAGGAATTTGGCTTAAAAATAATATAGGCAAAGCAATAAATTACTACAAAAATGAGAATAAAGTTGACTGTTCATGGAAAAAGTACATAGCAGAACATTACTTTGCTATCCGTTCATGCAACAAGTTGATGTAGTCACTTTTGCAGCTTTTCTTTTTTTGATAAGCATCCCTTTGCTTAGCTCGACAAGCTTCTTTATCCTCAATTGAAAAAGAAGCATATTTTTCTCTTAACTTCTAATTGCGGGCAAAATCTTCTTAACTGCTATATTTTCTAAGGTATCAATCATAGACAATGGATGGCGGCCATCGGTAGCTAGCATGAATAAGCAAAATAAGGGAGCAATTGAATTCCAAAATGTAAGACAATTTTTTTATTATAACATCCTCTGTATTTTTATTTTCAAATCTTGCTTGAATTTATATACCAAATAATTCCAACAACCGTTGAAACAAGCAAGTTATAAAACTGATAGAGACTAAATTGCATACAGTTAGTTTGCTGTTCATTTACACAGTAGGTTAATGCAGCAGCTTTCATCACCTTCCTTTTTTGATAAGCCTTCTTCTGCTTAATTGCCGGAGCCTCTTTCTCTTCTATTGATAACGAAGCATATCTTTCTCTCACTTTCTGATTTCGAAGAATATTCTTGTTTGCTAAATTTCTAAAGGTATCACTTGCAGACATTATGCATTGGATAGAGAAGCCAACACTAATAGCTATGAATTAAGCAAAAAGCTAACACCAAATTGCAACACAAATAATCAAGTAAAATTTACATAATGTTCAATCAATTAACCAAAAAAAATATGCAATAGAACCAAATGAAGCTAAATCTGCAAACATAAAGGCAAACTTGATAATAAAGTTGCATAAGACAATAAGATAAGCGGCAGAATAAAGCAGAAACATATAGATGTAGAGAAGACAAATAAAAAAGAAGAGCAGCTATGAATACATGCAGAGGTGCTCCAATAGCAGAAGTAAGAGTTCGGGGGTGAAATAACTGTCTTGGACAACAATCACAAATCATCAATCCATTCAAAAAGCATCTTTGAGGGTAAATACATAATTAAATGACACAAAACACTATTTGTTGATTGAACATGAGCATCAAATCTCATTAATGTTATATAAGCACAAATGGGCAACTAATGTTAGCGGTGAGCCAATAAGGAAAATATATAAAATTATATATATATAACATAACAATAGATAGTTGTATACAAGGCATAGAATCCAGTACAATGGTATATAGTAGTTTCATATGAAGGGCACAAAGGACATATTGCCCAATACGCAAGCACAAGGTAGAAGTGCTACTCGCAAAAGAAGCATCAAGCAGCAGGATACAACGACGGAAATAACCCCTGTAGGAAGTAAATAAAAGCAGATAAAAAAGGCATGAACAGTCCCCAGAACGTCTTCTTATAATGTATAAGTATGTATCCACTTAGTTCACATCTATAATTGAATATTCTACTTGATATCACTATGGAAGAACTCATAGTCTCTCGCATTTTACATGTATATATATATATTTTTTTTCACCCTCAATTTTAAAACAATGTAAATTCATTCAGTACATCCACACATAATGCAACAAGTTGGTCCTAAACCCTATCTCAAAACATCTTTTGGTTTCAAAAAGTCATGTGCCCGTTACATGATAATAATTTCAAGAATAGGAAAAGGCATTATGCAATCATTCCCATCCAAAAAAATCACATCCAATCACATGTCAAATTTAACTAAACAATATAAAAATGTATTTTTTTAAAGAAAATAATATGATAATAGGGGTGCAATATATTGTACTGTAATCCTTAAAAACAAGATTCAAAGAATCTTCAAATGTGAGAAAACTTACAACAATTGGAATTTTTAATGAATAAATTGATTAATAGTTGATAAAATATATAAAAGATTCTAGACATGTCTTTTTAGAGGCTATAAATTTGCAAACTAAAAAGGAAACAAAAATATCATAGAAAACTCTAAATGAACTAAAGATTCAAAGAATCTTCAAATGTGAGAAAACTTACAACAATTGGAATTTTTAATGAATAAATTGATTAATAGTTGATAAAATATATAAAAGATTCTAGACATGTCTTTTTAGAGGCTATAAATTTGTAAACTAAAAAGGAAACAAAAATATCATAGAAAACTCTAAATGAACTAAAACATCATATCCACCATAAGGATCTACTCACAAATCTAGTTGGAATGGTACAGAATTATGGAATAAATTCGAAATCTCTACTCCTGAGATCCGTGAACAAATCTGTTTGCATTATCATCTGGATTCGCATGGATCAAGAAGAAAAATATCTACACAACTTTTCTTCTTCCTTTGTCCTTTTCTACATATAATTACAATTGATAACAAAAACAATAATAAACTTAATAAAAATAAATAAAAATAATCTAATTTAGAACCCAAATATCTTCTTAGGAAATTTTATTGATATAGATGATAGGAACTTGAAACTAGGGTTCCTTATTCTATATATAGACATGTTTATCAATATGCTAATTCAGGTCAAAATTGATTTTATTAAAATTTGGGACAGCTTTGATGAAAAGCCTAGATAAATAATAGTGGATGTAATCTACAAGATCAAACATATTTATGTTTCCAATATTAAATTAGATCTCATTTGAAACCTCACAAGCAATAGCTAGTTCAAAACTCTATTTACTAGTCATATGGACAATTTCATTACACTCAACGGCAAGATCATACCTCTTATTATGAGCTTGTATACATTTTTCTAAAATTATTTAATTTGTGTGACAGCCCCACCTCCCCCTAAGGCGAACCAAAGGGTTCAGCGGACCGTCTGCCCCGCTCTCGCCGGGACTCAGTCGTTCACTTCAATCAAATCCAGAATACAACCATAGGAATAACATAACAAAAATCCAAAACTTAAGCGAAACTTATATACATTACTATCTCAAAAGAAAATACAACCATCGAATATACAAAAGTTCTCAATTCACTATACAACCAACCCGTGCCAAGCACTAGGGCGAGAACCATTACAAAAGATTCAAAAGAACTAGACTGGCTAGTCTATACCGAGCTCACGTCCTTGCTCGCCTTCCCCTGTTAAGGAAGACAAAATTAAAGGGATGAGTTAAAAGGTCAGTGAGATTCCGAACACATAATCAAACAATTAATCCAATACATTAAACATAGAGCATCCATAATTCAGGAAACATTTACAATGGAAAGCGATAATAACACGTACATTAAAAGGATACGGCTCACAGGGAACCATTTATTCGTTCGTTCGTTCGTTCGTTCTCCTGCCATTCCCCTTATTCCTCCAATCATTTAAAAATGCATTTTTTGTAAATAAAACCCTCGTTCGTTCTTTCGTTTCATTCACCCCCTTCTTGGACGTTGGTCAGGCTTCACCAGAATACAAGGTAATACTCGAGTATACCAAATTCACCCAAGGTCACCATATCGCCCGACCGAATCCGCTTCTGGCTCGAGTCGATCGGTAACGAAGGGCAGGGTCTAGTTCAGTCAAAAAGCTTACATCATGCACAACTAATGTTTCAATCATTAAATCATTGAAAATTTCACATTCATTTAAGTCGAGTGCGATAAAGTACACATTCGCCTAGAAAACTCGTTTTGGAAATCCTTGAAAGCATTTAACACCTTATCAAATAATAACACAAGCCATGAAATCAAGGAAAATATAGCAAACAAGGAACACTCATCTAGTTATGCAAAATAACGTCCAAAATATCCTACCGGATATTACCCTCGGTCACCGATGAAACCTAAGATTAAATAAGGAAGAATATTACAGTTTATCTAGCACAAACAATTAGATAAAATCGAAAAAACCTGACAAATGATAAATAGAACGTATCAAATGACTTTAAAGTGAAACGAAGGTATTTGGACCTGTGGATGGAAATAACTAGGGTTTCATAGACCAAACAGAAAACCAAACTCAAAAGGGTTATAAATTTTCCAACGGAAAACATTTGAACCAAAGACAAGTCGGAATCCAACTAGATAGGCTAAGAAATATTGTTCGGATAGTGTGTTTGGACAGCCAATTATTTGGCCAAATATATTTGCTGACATCACCATTACAATTTCCAATACACCTTTTTATCTTCCCAATTACCTTTTTATCTCACATACATCACATCACAAAAAGTGCTACAGTAAAAATATTTCAAATAACTTACAATCCAAACATGTGGTTCAAAATCAACTAATATTCAAGTAGATATTATAGACTAAATATCTTGATGAAAATCATGTGAAAAGGAGGACAGAATACCTTACTTTCACACTTTAAACCTTACTTGAAAGTAGTTCACTTGTGGCCGAGAAAACCCTAATTCATACATCGATATTTTGGTAAAGAGTAAGTAACCATTTGAAATTTGAAACTAAAGAGATAGCATGTTTTAAAATGGTAGAACGGTCATGATATTTGCCAAACTCATATATGTATGTTCAAATAGAAACTTAGCCCTCAAACACTTCTCGAGCGAATCGATGAAATTGTTAATGAAATACGTTCAACTTGACACAAAATACATTTCCAAAACCATTTTAACTCATTCTCATGACAAGAAAAGAAACGGACAGCATTTCCCCTAATTTCTTCACTTTCACCCTACAATTAAAACTCATTCTCACACCATTAATTACAATCACACATATGGTCCATAGGTAATACAACATGTCCAGTTAGGGCACAAAACTCTTCAATCAAAGCTAATTAGAAGCTCCAAAGCCAACTATAAGAAAATCCCCCAAATTAAACCCTAAAACCGGAAATTCACACCACAAGCGGAAAATTTCCGCAAACAATCGCAATTTCCGTACACAAGCTTCAATTAACACCATTTTAATCCATCAATCCAAGACCAATTCATGACTTTCATATAAAATCAGAAAATTCCCCAACAAATCAGAAAAGGGTCCAACTTGTCCTAAAACCATGAAATCATCCACGATATAGCATTTCTAACCTTTACAAGCCATTAATTAACCAATATTAGAACCAAAAGAGAGTTTCTTAACAACTCACCTTATGAGCTCAAGAAAGGTAGAGACTTAGGGCTTCTCTTCCAAAAATAACTCCACTATCACCTTTAACCCTCCTTAGCTAGCGCTTGTACGGAGTAGTTTGAAAATTCAACGGTGAAATCCCAAGTTATGAGTGAAAATTGAAACTAGAAATTGAAGAGTTTTTCTTTCTTCTCTCAAAGCCACGGCTGAACAAGGGAGCAAATGAAGATATTTTGGCCCTTAAAACAGTTTAACAATAGAAGGAAACAGGCGGTCAAAGTTGATGGCCGCCTGTGCCACGTCACAATCCGGCCAGAATTTGGCCGGATTCTTGGTCGGATTCAAGGCAGTAGCAAAATCAATTTTTTTCAAAACCCCACAACAATCCGGCCATCAATCCGGCCAAGAACTGGCCGGATTTGCGGCCGGATTCGGCCCTTCAGTCTTTTTGCAAAATTTTTCCTCTTTTCCGAGTTCGATTGTCGCGCTCAACCGCACTTCCAACACACACATATACACATATCTCATACACAACTACACGAAATAACAAAACCTTCCTTTGTTTAGAACAATTGGTTAACAAGTTTTCACTAAAAGGGGAAGTGAGAATAAACCAAAAGTTTAAGAACATGTGAAAGGTTTAGGGTTCTCACAATTTGCTACAAAAACTATTGCATTATACCAAAGATGTCCCAAAGTTCTTCCATTGAATTGCAATATCTCTTTAATTACTTGAGATTTGGGAACATTTAGGAGATTCCTTAAAAAATATCTAGGAAACTATGTAGGGTTTTTCAACCCATTTTAGTTGAAAAACATTATATCTTGGTGACTCTAATTCGAGGATTTTGAATATTTGTTTCCTAAAATATCATAGATAAAAATTAGAATGTTCATAGATTTCCTCAATGGTATGTAACAAAAGGAATATGGTTTTGATGTCTTTTTAACCGTTGAAAATATCATCATACTTTTTTAGGTTAAAAATGGCTCGCAATGGGTTTTTATGACCAAAATCATACATACCTTGTATATATGTCAGACACATTGTATCATCTCCAAATTAAAGGTTAGGAAATTAATAAATGAAAAATATAGGGTATTATTTGCACAATTTCTTCAATCATCATTAGTCTTCTTATCCTTCTCTAAATACAATTATACTTTTCCTTCCATTAGAACTAACTATTCACCTGCGCATTTTCACGGAAGCTTATTTATCTTCAAAAGAAGGTTTATTCTTAAATGGATATCAAGAAAACACTAAAGTAATATATATTTAAAATTTAAAATACTATATATACGACAAAACCAAAACAAAATAGAATCACATATTAGCTTTTAATAAATCCATCTGATAGGTGTAAAGTAATGTAGCAAAAAAAAAATTAGGAAATCTATCAACATGTGATTGCATTTTAAAAAAGAAATGATAAGAGAAGAATTCAGTAACCAAAAATCTATAATTTGAAAGAGAACCAAAAACTATCCAAATTAAAGCCATGTGCACATGATTATAGAGATAGTTAAAGGATTTTGTAGTTCTTAATTACAAGGAAAAAATGTTTTTTTCATAATTTCTTGAATTGGAGAATTACTGATATTGTTGATAATGTGATTGATTTATAATTGACTTATTATAAGGAAAAAGGTATATTTCTTTTAGCTTTCTTTTATTGGAAAATAGACAGCCTTAAATTTTGTTAGGGATCGATTACAGAAAAATAAAAAAAGAGACAAAATTTCAAAATTTGTATGTGAAAGGACAAGTAATAGAATGTAACTGCACTTAAAATTTGATGTGTGTAAAGAACAAATAAAATTTAAAACTAAATAAAGGAATTTTCACTACTCAAATAAAAAAAATAAAAAAGGAAACTAATTGCCAATCCATTTTCAGGCTTATTGAGAGTGAAAATTAGGGCAGCAATTTATAATTGGGTTATTATCACTTTACCCCCTTAAATTATCAGTTGATCCCCTTACGTTATCTTTGAGTCACTTTACGCCTATAAGTAATTAAACTCAACATGTTAAGAAATTTTGAACAAAAATATCCTTTTATTTTATAGCATTACTACATTGTTATTATCACTTTATTCGTTTGGATTATAGTGATACAAACACTTTAGTTCCTAACATTATTTTCTAGACATTTTACTTCATCATTAATCTAATTAGTATAGTAAAAAAAATTTAAATATATTTACCTTTTTTTATATATAATTAAAAATGAAAAAGTCGGAATGCTTATTCTTCCTTTTTTTTTCACTTTAAAAGATCGAAAAATAGAAAAATAAAAGGGTTTTCTCAAATTTCCTTTTTTCACACTTATTTATACTAGAAAAAGAAAAAGAGATAGGAAAAAAGGAGACAAAAAATTAGATTTTACCGGAAAAAAAGTCTAACATTATCGTATTGCTTTAAGGTTGTCGGGATTAGAATTGGAATTTGGTAGTAAACAAAAAAATGAAATAATTTTAAAATAATAAAATTATTTTATTCTTTCTTATTTGTAATTTTTAAAAAAAGAAATGAGCTCTCTCTCTCTCTTTCTCCCTCCCCCTCCCCCTCTCCATCTTTCTATTTTTTTTCAATATTAATAAGATTGCCAAGAAGAAAGAAATTAATACTTTGACTTTTTTTCTTGATACTAAAAAGGAGAAAAGTCATTCCAAATTTTTTATTTTTTTTATTATGCAAAGAGGAGGGTATTTTCTTCTAAAATTTTTTAACTTGTTAAATTGATTTAATAATATGATAAAGTGCCTACAAAATAACTTTAATGGGTAAATTGATAATGAAGCTATATTTTATGGGAGTAAAGTGATAATAATTTTAAGAGTTAAACATGTCTTTTCACTTTAATTAACAAACTCCGTTAAATTTGATCGTTAGTCTTGGGAGTAAAGTGACTAAAAGATAACGTTAAAGGGAAATTGATAATAGCATCAAACGGTAAGGGGGTAGAGTGATAATAACCCTTTATAATTTGTTTAAAAGGTTTAATAATGAAAAGAGAACTTGTTCAAATCAGTACTTATGTGAAAGAAATTAATACTTTGACTTTTTTTTCTTGATACTAAAAAGGAAAAAAGTCATTCCAAATTTTTTATTACGCAAAGAGGAGGGTATTTTCTTCTAAAGTTTTTTAACTTGTTAAATTGATTTAATGGTAGGATAAAGTGCCTACAAATAACTCTAATGGGTAAATTGATAATGAAGCTATATTTTATGGGAGTAAAGTGATAATAATTTTAAGAGTTAAACATGTCTTTTCACTTTAATTAACAAACTCCGTTAAATTTGATCATTAGTCTTGGGAGTAAAGTGACTAAAAGATAACGTTAAAGAGAAATTGATAATAGCATCAAACGGTAAGGGGGTAAAGTGATAATAACCCTTTATAATTTGTTTAAAAGGTTTAATAATGAAAAGAGAACTTGTTCAAATCAGTACTTATGTGAACAAAACTTTTGCCTATAACAAGATGCAAAAACAACAGATTTCAACTCACCATTTGCAAGTAACAAACAAACATAATTTCAGCTAACCATTATCCTAAAAAATCTTAACAAACTTCTACTAGTAAATCTTAACTAAATCTTCTACTAGCAAAATCTTAACTAAATTATTTGTTAATAAATCAACATCATATCTAGTTAACACATATTATAACAACAACAACAAAAGTAACAAGAAGATTTATTTACCTAATAACTAAATTACCCTAATATAAAAAATAATCTACTATATAAAAGATAATTTAAAAACATGTGTAGAAAAGTTAGCATATCTAAAACAAACAAAAAACTTAAAATTAGCATATCTCAAAAAAAAAAAATTAAAGTTGATATATCTCAACAATAAATTTGCCTAGTCTCTCATAGGGTTTGAAAATGTTAACTTCCCCTTCTTGCCCCTAGCTCTTGAGTTTTTTTTTGGCTCTCATCTTGTCAATTCATCAATGAGATTCTTGGTGAAATTTGAAACAAGGTTTATATCTTTTCTTGGGGCAAAAACAAACATTCTCAAATCAAAAATTGCAAGGAGAAAAACCAACTTTTCTGTGAGTTTAGTGTGTTGATAAAAGTTGAGCTTCCATTTGGGAGAGTTTGTGTTTTTGATCCATCCAAGCAAAGGAGATCAGTAAAGCCCTTTGAGTTCTGTGAAGGTTAGTTTTGTTTTATTTATGGGTTCTCAATTAAATTTTGGCATGTTTTTAGATGAATTTTGGTTTCTGGGTTCTGGGTTTTTTTGGTTTTAGGATAAAATGGAAAAATTTTAACAATTTGTCAGCCTAATTCTATGTTTTAACAGATTAGCAAAACCTTGAGTCCTGTGGAGTTTAGTTTTTTTTTCCTTGCTTTATTTATACGTTCTTGAATTAAGTTTTGGCATGTTTTTAGATGAAATTTGGTTTCTGAGTTCTGGGTTTTGTTTGGTTTTTGGGGAAATATTGAAAAATTTTAAAATTTTCATTCTAATTCTGATTTTTGAAGGTTTTGGCCCCCCTTCATAACAATGTGGCTCCGCCATTGAGTCTTCACTCTGAGCCTTTCTAGAGCTTCATTGAATGTGCTTGTAGTTGTTTTCTTTCTGAGGAACTCTTTGGCTAGTAATATTGGTGCAGTTCCACCTAGTCCTGACACAAATCGAGATGAGGTTGTCTTGCCTCAATGAAAAGAAATTTCTTGTGCTTTGGTGGGGTCGCATGTGGTGATTGCAGTATATGTCAAGACTGTTGATATGTGTAGATTGCTTAATTGGTTTTTAGGTTTGGATTTAGTTAAAATTTTCCTTAAGCATTTGGTCTGATAGGCTTCATGAAGTTGCTGGGCAATTGCCTTGCCTAGTTCTTTGCAGAAATGGATTCATTTGTTTGGCTTCACTACTTGACACTTTGCACTTCACTGAATTATTTTTTCAGTGACTTAGGTATTATTTTTATTGTTCTTGATTGTGATTTTGTATGTCTACTCTTGTCAATTGAAGAGTCTTATCATCAAATTTCTGGATGTCGAGCTTAATATTAGTATTTAGGTGAAGTAGGAGATCCATTTTGAAAGATATGGAACCTATGTGTGGTGATGCTTGAATGATCATATTTTTATACCTTGATATTGAATATACATATACTTACAATATCATTGTTGGTCTACATAACAAAAACATTGATATCTGTTTAGTGTAAGTTTTCCCGAGGTTACTTAGGCTGTGGATCATTTTCGATCGCTTTCTGAAATTGGGAGCTTAGAATGCTGCTTAGATGGAAACTGAAACACTAGAAGTAGGCTTCTTTGGGATACTGAGAAAGAGCAGAGTTCAATACATTGGAAAGTTACTTTGGTTAATGTTAAGAAAACAAGTTTTTTCCCCCTTCTTATTCCTACAATTTATGTGAAACAATGTAGTGAAGCAACAAATAAGATATAAATAGTCATTTGCACGAGTTAGTTTCCGACCTCAGAGTGCCAAAAGTAGCAATAAAATTGGCAGTTATTCATGTTTCAGGTTGTCTGATCAATCCCAAATTTGCGGGGTGTCTAGCGATTTATGGTAATACATTGATGCAAACAAATCCATATATATATATGTGTGTGTGTGTGTGCGCCATGCTGCGGGTTCAGATTTGGATAAGTTAAACCAATATATATGTGCCAGTGCTTGTCTTTGCATGAATTTTAAGTTAATGAGTGAGAATTTTATGATCAGTTTCCTTCTTCTTTTGGAAATCTTTACTACTTGCTAGTTTCTCAATAGATACATGACTTTTATGTTTACCTCATGCTTTTATACAACAATCCATTTAATTACCCTCCTAAACATTTACGTACGCCTAATGAAACACAATTACATTCGAATATTGTTTCTTATTTAAGTGAAATAAATTTTTATTAAAATAAAGCAAGGAAGTTTACATAAACAAGGCACGAAACAACAGCAAAATCAAACTCACGCTAAAACGCAAAATTACACTGAAAGAAAACTAGGCAGTAGAAAAGATAATAATATTAAACTTCCAATCCAATTCTAGCTCCCAATTAATTTGAGTGCATGGATGTTTCTCCATCCAGCCTCCGTTCCACAAACCACTTCCACAGTACAATTAATCGAAACTTCAGCTGGCCTAGATTTACACTTGAACTGCCTGAAATTTCTCTCCTGCCACAAAGTATAAACTGCATCAGCAAATGCCATCTTTCTAACAAGGTTCAAAAAGGTATTCTGTTGGAAATGGGCAGCCAACCATTGTACCTCATCTTTCCAACAAATATACCCCTAAAATAACAGATATTTACTCTGGATTTGGGACCAGGCGTTAGGCCAAATAGACACATTCAAAAAATAAATAATCTATAGTTTCCAGTTCAGAGCAACATAAATTACATAAATGATATATTATTGAATGTGATGCTTGCCGTTTTTGAGTCTTGCTGCAACCCTTTTAGCATTCAATTTTGTTAATTGTCTTTCTTTGGAACTTTTCAATTTTCAGAATTATATCAAAACATTCTGATTAATTGTGGTGATCAGAATATTCCAGGCAGCAGGTGTAAAAGTAATTGATTTGGAGCAGAAGATCAATGCGAGAAGAGTGTGTTGATTTAGTCCCTCAAACATTCAGGCTCCATTGTGTAGGGAAAGAATCTGAAGAAAACAAAAATTCAAGTGCTTTAAGTGCTGGAAATTCTGGCACAAGTGCTGTGGATGAAGAACAATCATTAGTTGATGACTCAAGCCTTTGTTCAACATCACCAATAGGTTCGGCGCCACTTTGTCGCCAGTTCTGGAAAGCTGGAAGCTATGATGACACACTTTCTACTAAGCCCAGCCTTCAAAGTATTTCTGCTTCAAAACTCTCTCTCCTACTTTCTTCTCTTTATCACTCCGTCTTGGTGAAATGGTGGAGATGGATATATTTAGGGTTGATTTGACATATTTTCAGCTCTAAGCAGACTGATTCTGAAGCTTAGACTTGTTTGTAGCTCTTTCTTTGTAATACCCTTGCTCTAATGCTCAAAGACATGCCTTCTAACATACAAATTACAAAACTAACACTTTTTTTGGGTGGTGAACAGAAGGTGCAAATTACCTGCATATACACCCCAAGTTCCTCCACTCCAATGCTACTTCACATAAATGGGCCTTTGGTGGTATGTGCATCTTTTGTTATTTAGTAGTCAATATGGTACTAAGAAGTTTAGATTTTTCTCTGTACATCACCTTTTTCCCCTAATTTCTGATATTACTTTTATCGTTGGCTCATGTCAACAGCAATAGCAGAGCTGCTTGACAATGCTATTGATGAGGTAAGTTTCCATGAATGGTTCCAAATTTTCATGCCCCTTCTTGTTTCCTCTTTCATAGATATGTGCAAAAGTATCATGATAAGTGTTATTTCAGGTTTTTGTGATGTTTTATGCTTCATACTGTTGTATGTCAATCATGAAGTGATGATAAGGATTTCTTGCTCTGCATAGCTTTCTATGACAGCAGTTATAGATGCTCTGTGTTGTTGACTTCATATTCCTTTTTAGATTGGAGTCTCTTCCATCCAGCTGTTGTGTAGTTTTTGAAAGGGTCTTCACTGCTTTTTGGGTAAAAAAAAAACAACAAAAGTCTATGATGTTCTATTTTGCCAAAACTGCGGACCATAAATTTGGAAAGGTCTATATCCAGAATAACTGAATAAAAAGAAAAGAAAGCATAGTGTTGATGGAGGATGGAGAATGCTGTGCTCTAGGATTTCTGGATGTTTAGTTGTTTTACTGCCCTATGAAAATAGAATGCCAAAAAGGTGTGAGGATGAAGTTTTGTATTACAACTTGAGTTCATTAGAAACCAAGCCGTCGTAGTTATCTCATGCAACATGCTGATGCATTTACTTGTGTTTGTCCTTCCTGTCACATCTATTGGTTAGATCCAAAATGGGGCAACTGTGGTCATTGTAGATAAAATACTGAATCCAAGAGATGGAAGTTCAGCTCTGTGCATACAAGGTATTCCATATTTTCCATTAAGTACTTCACTGTTGTTCCTATATAAGTTGCGCCATTGATATAAAATTGGTTTCTATTTCAGATGATGGTGGAGGAATGGATCCCGAAGCTATGCGGCGTTGCCTGAGTTTTGGCTTTTCAGATAAGAAGTCAAACTCAGCTATTGGCCAGTGTATGGATGTCCAGCTATCATCTAGCAATTTCTACGTTACACTTGTGATTTATAATTTTGCAAATGGAGATGGCTTGATAATCATCTGGCAGTCTGTTCCTTTCAACTTATGTTTAATAACAAGTTGTTGACTTTCAGATGGAAATGGGTTTAAAACCAGCTCTATGAGACTTGGGGCAGATGTTATCGTGTTCAGCCGTTGTAAGAAAAACAGGTTCGTTGAGATGTGCATTCTTTACATTTTCAAACTACCCAAGTGGTGCTTGATAAATTTATATTGTCGACTTCTTGGTGTCCAAGATATGCAATACCTAATCTAGGTTATGATGTTGCTTAAATACATGCACAGCAACAAAATATGTTGAATTCTTCACATTGGACAACAGAAAGACAATATACAGGATTGATTACCTAGTTGTATCCATCAGCTGAGTTCCACCCCCCACAAAAAAAAAGAGATATGCATCAGAGTAACGGTGGAAGGGAAGATACATTTGAGGGGGTATAAGTTTGAGTAAATCAGTGGAATTTCTCCTCTTGTAATCTCTCCTTGTGTTTCTTTTCAAGGCTTATAGGCCAGAAAAAAGTAACTTTTGTGTCTCTGCTGGGTGAATAATAATTTGACTTTCAATTTTCGGTCCTTTTTCTCACTTATCTTTCATTTGACTTGATACAAGGGACTTGTAATGTCATTTGTCAATTATCCATTATCCAAAACTTTCTGTGGTACATGCTATTTGTTACCGGAAATTGCAAAAGTGACACCACTGGGTCTTCTTGAATATGACCTTCTCTTAAGTTGTGCAACTTTAATAATGCTATGAATGCTTATATAGGATTGTTTGCATTATTGATATACTTCATGTGTATTATCTGGAATTTGGTCATTATTTCAATCAAAATATCTGGAGTTTTGGTTATTATCTCAATCATATTGTGTAGATTAAACTATTTCTTGTATTTTTGTATAGTTCAGTCCTTCCATCTCATAATCTTGTTTTATCATGTCCAGGAAATTGACACAAAGCGTTGGGCTTCTATCTTATACATTCTTGACACAAACTGGCCATGACCGAATAGTGGTGCCAATGGTTCGCTTTACGATTCTGTCATCTGCTGCCAAATTTTGATCTACACACTTGAATTGTTTTTCTTTCCTTCGTCTTACCTATGGTAGATGTGAATGGCACCCGAAGTTTATTATTTGATATTGAAGTTCATAGTCTTGAATTTTCACATACCAGAAGTATATTTCCTTGCAATTTTTTTATAAATTTCCTTGCATTTCTTAAAACCCTAAAGCAATTGTTTTGCATTAACTCATGAATTACATTGACATCTTTTAAGCCTTGGCTCACCAAAATCTAGATATGAGATAAGCTCATACTGATTCCATAGTCCGTGAAATATTTTGTTTCAATGGTTCTGCCCTCCCATGTCCTATTTTGAACAAATGTAATAGATGCTTGCTTTTCTGTTATATGGAATTTATGGTGATTCTCCAGTCATCAATTACATAATTGTATATGTGCATATAATGTTTCTGGAGGCTCCTATCATAGGGACACATGTCTGCCGGGTGTTTTACTTGTTTGAGGAAACTAAGTATTAGAAATGTACGACTTCCTCCAGAGAATCTGTCAAGTTTGTGCATTTGATACTGCGAAAGTTATTAGTTACTCCAATTGTTAATTTTTACATGAAGGAGGGAATAGAATATGGGGAGGAGAGACAAAGATATCAGGTTCGTGAATGTTTAAGTGATAAGAGTAAAACGTCTGGTAGCAATGTAGCTTTATTAATTTAGTGATAACTTGCAAATTGCCCTTGAGTACTATAACATGTGTATTTGCACTAATAGCACATTTGACGATGAGGCTATCACTTGGTGCTGATAACTTGTTAAATGCAGTTAGATTATGAGTTTAACACCCAAAGCAACATGTGGGACAAATTAAGCAATACACAATGTATCAATAATCTTCCATTGTTGCTGCGCTGGTCTCCATATTCGACAGAAGCAGAGCTTCTGAAGCAAGTGAGTGGAAAATTTAGGCAGTATGTTTTTTTGTCATTGTTCTTTCTCAGTAATTCCTGTTCAAGCTTCCCCTTTTGTCTTTCTAGTTGATGCCTTATTACTCTTCCTGGGATTGTGCTGTTCCATGCCAGGAAATTTTCTTTTAAACTTATAGTTGATATTCTAATTTTGAAAGAAAGGTGTTGATCATTTTTAAGTTTTTACCCTTTCATCTCCTCCATTTCCTTGGCCAGTTTGATGACGTTGGCCAACATGGCACAAAGGTCATAATCTTTAGCTTATGGTATACAGATGATGGCCAAATGGAGCTCGATTTTGAATCAGATCCTGAGGTACTGTGCACAATTCTAAACTGTCATTACTATATCAATTGCAGTCTTTCCAGTATCATGACTTCTTTTTAACTAACTCTGATCACAGGATATTCGTATTTCTGAAGTAGCAAATACAAACAAAAAAAGTGCAAGAATGATGGTAGCAAGTGAGCAGCATCTTGCTAACCGTCTTCGCTTTTCACTCCGTGTAAGTTTTAATGTTTACTGATGAGTAATTAATTTTTCTTACTCTCCCCCTGAACTAATAATTAGTAAGTTTTTTCTGACCTTTCCTAGCCCTCACTGTTCTAGCATCCTTATAATGCTAATGTGTCTTAGACATCAATGCTTGCTTTATTTTAATGCAACAGGCATACCTGTCCATCTTGTATTTGCGAGTCCCAGAAAACTTCTGCATGATGTTGCGTGGAAAATGTGTTCAATATCATAGTATTGCTAATGATTTGAAGTTTCCGGAATTCATCTTATACAAACCTCAAAGTGGTGGATGTAAAGAGGTACAAAATTATTTTTCAATCTCCTTTCTATTCCTGTGAAAATATGATGACCATATTCAACTAATTCCATTTGTACGAAGACTTTGACATGCTTCCTGGAGCTACCACAATTTCTTCGATTCTTTAAACACTTCCTGTTTGGTGCATTGGATCATGTGGGGATATTTCAAAAATGTGATATTCAGATGTCTTGCTACTACTACTATCTGAGATTTTATTCTGAATGCTTCTGCAGAATCTTTAAGTCACCCCATTTTGACTCCTGTGGTTTCTACCTATATTTTTGTTGCATACTCATCTCAAATTATAAAACACTTTTAATCTCTAATATGTGGTCCTTCAGACAAAGTCATTATTTAACCTGTTTGAAATGTCACTATCAGTCAAAGAATTGTAAACCTTATATGTATTACACGTGGCCAATTACCATTTTACTTTGCTGAATACAGGGAACGGTTGTTACTGCAATTGGCTTTCTTAAGGAAGCTCCACTGGTCAACATTCATGGTTTCAATGTCTACCATAAGAATCGGTTAATATTGGTGAGTCTCTCTGAATTGAGTCATTTGATAATTTGTAGGCGTAACATATATCTGCTTTTAACGTTGTCTAAAAGTTTTGTTAAACAGTACACTCATTTATGGGTTCTGGAGTGGGCCTTGATCTGTTTGATAAATAAAATACTGAAAATATTAGAGGGATCCAATTGATTTGTTCCTTGAAAATATTTGAAGATATAGAGGGTATGTGAAACTTTTTTTTTTCTTTTAAAGGAATCCAAATTGCAAGAGGGACGGGATCCACTACCTTTTCATACATGCTATTGAATATAAGAAATTAGAAGAGCACAAACTAGCTGATTAATTTTTTTTCTAAATGTTTTAATGAATAAGTTTGTCTGAATTGACCTGAATTTGAAGATGAAATCACTGAAGCTTTCTGGTCATGGGCACGTACATGTAAACAAACAAACACGAAGTGTGAGCTGTATTTGCCACACTCTTCTTTCTTGTCATCATTCCACGTGGTCAAAAGGTTAAAGGAACATCGTCAATTGCTTATCTGAAGTTATATCCTTTTATTCATCTTAAAGTGCAACTTTAGCCCGGGTTTGCATTATTCAGATTTGTTTCACTGGCATTCTATAAAAGCATGTTTCTTTTCATTAGAAGATGATTCTGGTTCATGTGTCACAAGTTTGCTTTTATATATAATGTGATGCTTTTTTGGCATAAATTTCTCAGAGTGATCTTTGGTACATCCATTTCCCTTTCTGTCACAATGTCTGGGCAAGGAGGGGTACTCACTTTATATTTTACTGCTTAGAGCTTAATAATTGTTCATTGAAATTCCTTGAAATGTTTGATTATGAGGTAAACTACAGTTTGAATAACTAAATTGATCCCTTGCACATTGCATGGGTAAAATCAGTATTTTGAATTACAGTCAAGCATAAATGATATTGTCTTTTCTTGTTCTGGTGTCTATAAATGATATTGTCTTATGATCTTTGCAGCCATTTTGGCATGTGGTTAGCTACTCTGACAGCAGAGGCAGGGGTGTCGTTGGTAAGAATCCTCTATATATCTTGGCATGTTGGAGGGCTTATATTCTCAGGATTGTATGAATTAGGTGCTAAATTACAATGTTCCTTCTCAGGCGTTCTAGAAGCAAATTTTATTCAGCCAACACACAATAAACAGGACTTTGAGAAGACTCCTGTCTTTCAGAAGCTTGAAAGCCGTTTAAAAGAAATGACACGGGAATACTGGTAAGCTATTTTATTGACTTATGTGCTTGTAAGTTGTTAGTTCAATAGTGGCAAGTAGGCAATTTATCTAGCTCTCTGCTATGTTATCTTACTTTCTTCTGAGAGCATTTTCTGTTAGAATTGGTAGAGATGGCACTTATGCTTTCTCTGCATTTGTTTCCTAAAATGTGATAGGCTTGGCCTGTAGAAACTTTTCTTACAATTTGTGTATCTGCAGCTGTAACCTAGACCACTGGAGCATCCCTTTGGTTTTTTGTTTTTATTTGGTTCAGTATCTATTCCTCATATTATGTAAAGGTTATTAAAGATTACTTCAATGGAATTTTGCATCCATCTTCTTGCATGAAGCCATTACATAATACTTTCTGTGTGCATGAGGGATGGTTAGCATTGACCAACCAAGTTCTTTTGTCTTGCAGGGACTATCATTGTCAACTCATTGGCTATCAGCCAAGAAAAGCTAGGGCAATGACCTTTCAGGCTTCATCTGATTCAGGAAAGAATGATGGAATTTATCAACCTGTACAGTTAACCAGAGATGACTTAGCTAGTGATTGTAACTTACAAAAAGGTGAGGGTTCTTAAGACATGCAATTTGGGTTTCCAGTTTTGACGTGTTAATGGGTAAATATCATGCCTTGTAATTCTGTAGGAGCACCCTCTAAAAGGAAAGAGAGCAATCATCTTGTGGAACCTGACAGGGTGAGAAGAAAGGTTGGTATAGGAGCCAATGCAACAGTATGCAATCAGGAAAATCTGGTAAATACTATATCTTTAATTTTTCTTTTTGGTGGAAATTATGTGCGTCTTGGCTTAATCAGAAGGAGATGATTGGCTTCGTATGTATATTGAAAAAAATTGCAATATCATACTTGGTTTTATAGTGCTAAGATATCAGAAGAAACTAACTGAGAAATTAAAATTATAGACTTGTTTCATGTAGCCTCTGCCAAGAAATTGGATGGATGATACCTTTAAATATACTGTATAAAGATGACATTATGATAGTGTTGACAGGTTTGACAAATTTGGGTTGTCTGTGTTTTCAAGTTGTTTTGGGAGTCTCTAAATCTCTCTCTCCCTTTGGCATATCGGTGAAGGTTAGAAGTGGTACCAGACTCTAAGAATCATACACTGAACTTTGTAGCGTATTAGAACTCGGTAAGGTGTAAAGATATGGTCTTCTAGAGTATTATAAAGATAGGGCTCTCTTTTGGATATGTTTAAGAGTACACTTGAAAAAATGCCTCGTGAAACAAATCTTAATTACTAAAAGCTTACGAGGACAAACAATATTTTGGGCTTTAAATTTTTAAGTTGTGCTGCAGAGATAAATCGAGTAAAAAGGCCGTTTCATTTTTAGATTAATGAGTTATGAGTCTTTAAAGAATGGTGAATAAATGCGTGAAATGGTTCCTAGATTGGCATCCTGAACTTGATTCTAAACTGGAGTTAATTATGCAATCAAGAAGGTGAAATTTTTTGCAAGGTCATAGTGATCATTCGCTGCAGCATAGTATTATGAAGTGAATACTGTTCTTGGTTTCTTTGTTACATTGAGTGTGCAAGTTTATGCAGCGTCCTCAAAGTACTATGTACTCGCAACCTTCACTTGAAATAAGTATCTTATGCTGTCCATATCTCCACCTTCTGGAGGACAGCTTTTGTAGAGGCTTTAGTGCTGTCTTTAATAAATTTAGTGCATACATCAGGAATACAATGGTCTGTGGTGCACTGGAACTTTTTCTTTCCTTGGCTTTCTTTATCTGTAGCATAGACATCATGTTCTCCTGTACTTTTATGAGCACTTATTCATGCTTCTATTCCACATTCCCTTTGAATGCTGTCACACCGACGCTCTCTCTCTCTCTCTCTCTCTGCTGCTTTTCTCTTCCCCCTTTATATTTATTTTTTTGCCTCTGGAAGACCACTTGGACTTGGATGACAGGGTGATCTGACCTTTATCTGCCATTGTTACCATTTTTTGTTGTTCAAGTCCATATGTAATATGTGTGATTAGCTGCTAATATTTATCTTTGTTTTGTGTAGCGTGCTGGTGTTGCAACAGATGAGTTAAAAAGCGGGGAGGCTGCTAACTTGATTCAAGAAAACAGAAAGCTCCAGGCTCAGTAAGTCTGTTATTGATGATTTTCCATGGTGTCTTGCTCTTGTTTGATCTCTTCCTCTATTCTACTACCCCCCCCCCCCCTGCCCGGGGGTGGGTCCCTTGGTAGCCCTTCCTTTTTCCACACTCCCCTTTGAGCGGACGTTTTCTGATTTCATCTTGTGCTGTTTGCAACTCTTCCTTGTACCTTTGTAAATGGGCAATACGAATTACGGCTCTCATTTCCATTGTTGAGGGGCAAAAGAGCATGTGTGACAATCTATAGTTGTTTCTTCCTTGGAGCCCTGTATTTCTTGAAATTATGGAACTTATTAAGCATGCACAGTGGAGGGCATATCTTATTTGGGATATTTAGCTTTCGCATCTTTTTCTATGCAGATGCTTGGAGTTTGAGAAAACGGTGGAAGAACTTAATCTCAAGGTAATTCAAATGACTAAATTTTCCTCTCAAACTTATATTCTCCATTTATAGTTCATTATGAGAAAGAAAATTGAGCCTTTATTACATGTAATACTCAGGTTGCCTCAATCCAGCATGATCCATTTAGGAATAACTAACCTAAATAACGTCGTTTTTGTTCTCAAAGTGTCTTGACGCTTTTAGAATCTTGTTTTGAAGAAGGGGAAGATTGGAAGCCCATATGCAACTGTACACACTGTTCTGCATTTTGGATCACATTAACCAACAATACTTGAGTGGATGAATCACAAGTTTTCTTTCTTGTTATGTAGTTATTTGCCACAAGCTATCATGGATCCACCTGCTCATTTGTTTTTCTGTGTGACAGGCGGCTCGCCTTAGGGTAGAATTGGGAGAGGCGCGGCGCGAGCATTCTCGCTTGCTGGCTGAATTTAAGTTGGTAGAGAAAGTCAAGGAAGAAAAATCTAATGCACATTAGTTAGCTCGTGATTTCTTTGTAAGTATAACTGGTATTTTGAGCTTCCGGCCTTAAGTTTGTTGGGATCTTGTTGTAACATGTATAGAGGCTGGTGATTAAGGATGCAAATGTTGTTAAATTTTTACCGCTTTGAGCAAACTGGAGATTGTTATGAGAATATTTTGTATCTGATTGTTTTTCGACTGATGTAGATAGGGACGTCAACTTAAAAGGGGCTACGTTAATACTTGATAAATTAATAATTTTAATTAAATAATAAATTTTTTCGGTCTCGATTTGGATTAATGAGTTAAATTAATAATTTTGATAAAATAATAAGATAATAATTTTTTTTGAAATCTTTACATAACATGTTGGTTTAATTCATATCATAAATTAATAATTCATTAAAATTACATACTATATTTTTTTAAATGTATGAGTCTATTGTTGTTTGTTTTTTTTTAGAATTCCATTACTGTAATTATTTTTGAGTGCGCGTGGGATGGTTTCTACTATGTTCACATAATGTGTTACTCATTTGATTCTAATCATGGTTAGTTTGTGAACACTTTGTAGATGGGAAGCCATAATTTAACAATGAGATATGTAAGAAAACTTTGTGTCTGTTTATTATAAATTTCCTAATGCCCCTAAATTTTGGATAAAAAATTTCCTAATACTCACTAAATTTTGGATCAAATCTCATGTTGGCCTTTGAAGTGTGAATTCAAGTAATTTTAAAGTCTACAGTTAGTACCCTTCTATTTTCTTTTGATAAAATTGTTCAAAATTTATTCACAAGAATCACTGTAAAATGGATAAGAAATGACGTTTCATTATCAATATGAGAGAGAATTTCAAACATCTGCCATGCACATATATCTTATCAGTCTATCAATTTTTTTTTTTCTTTTGATAATTAATGAGCTTTTATATCAACTAAAACGTAAAGAACATTCGCAATCTATCAACTCACCCTTTTATCTTCCTCCAAAATTCTTAGAAACCATAGGATGAAGTTTAGACCATCCAAACTGTGGAGATCACCAGCCATGCAATGATTATTTTCCTAAAAAAAAAAAAAAGACAGCAAAATGTATGTATATTCATAAATATCCAAACATGGGAAATGAAAAGAAAAGTTGATCCTGGATTCCTGGATAACTACCAACACAAATTGAGGTGCATCTTTGCAAGAAAAAATTTGTAGATGGATGGACTTGAAATGTTTACCATAAATTAGTGGAAACTAATGCACCAAAGACAAGGCCATCACCAAGAAAGACAAGCAATACTATGAGAAGCCTTTCCTATATATATTCTGCTTTTATCATTTTAAAATATCATACATGTTGTTTCGAGTTATGATCTTCATGTAATCAACAATCTTCCCAAATGATGCCCCCTCTTCTGAGAGTTAGTTGCCAACTCTAAAGGTAATGATATTGAATATCATGACCTTATAGTTTATGATGACTTTCATTGGCATTTTCATGAGATTTTTCAAACACCACTCTATTCTTCTATTATCTGTAATGAGATGAGCAAATTTTCCATGATAATTTACTCTTGGAGAATTTTTCCTTTTAATTGTGATAGTGATGGCTTGTGCTTTTGGAGCACAAGGGAAAATGGCTTTTATATGAGCCATGTTGATTTTGATGGGAACAATATAATCGTTATGATATTAAAAAAAAAAAAGAGTGAAAGTGGTATGAAACAAGGGAGAATTTGTGTTTCCTTGTATTGCTATATAATCTATGTTCTTTTATGAAGTAGATAATTGAAATTGAAAATCAATATCTATGAGATTTTTAATGGACAAAAATTTTTACCTTTTAATTTCTTGAAAACACAGCTAAAAATTTCATTAAGAATACTTAGAAACATGAGTCAATAACAACTGTTGTAAGCAAGATTTTTTTTTTTTAATCCTCTTCCCCCTCCCCTATTCCGTCCCTAAACACGCCTACCCCAAACCTACTAGGCTAGGAGTTGAACTCTTGATTTGACAGGCGGGAGTGTAGCTCCATGGCCAACAGCCTGTTGGGCGCATAGTTAACTATTGTAAGGAAGTTCAAACTTCCTACTGCTAAAACGGTGTTTTGGCAAAAATAAGTGTTAACCTCAACTCATTGGAGGAGGATTGGGTTAGATGGCAAAATGAGAGAGATTGTAAATAAGAGATTCTATATTCAAGACCTTCCGCCCACAAAAAAGGAAAAAATTTAACTCCTCAAAATTTAAAAAGATATATGCAACAAATTTGTAAGTTGGATATAAGAAAGTAAGTGTAGAAAATCCATGTCTCTGGAGCTTTTATATTTGCCTAGTTTTGACCCTACAACTATTGCATTTCAGCCATTAAAGCTGATTGAAATACTAATTGTGCAATGCACAGTTTAAATGAAAAAAAAAATACTACATGTTTTGCTATTAAAAAATGGGCAACTACAGGACCTAAAAATTGCAACTTTAGTAGAGAATATCTATATATAGGCTGTATTTGAGTTTCGTTTAGTACCCTTGAAGTTTTAAAACTATCACATGCCTCCCCTATTTTCAAATTTTTGTAACATTCTAAACCCAAATTCAAATTATGTGATTAAAATACTCATTTTAGGAAAGAGAAAATCATTTCTTTCCAACAGTACCTTTTAATAGCCTTACTTTTTTTAAAAAAAATTGTAAGCATTATAATCAAAATTTAAAAATAAGGCTGAAGGTATACGTTTTTTTAAAAGGACCAAATATAGTAACTGCAACCATAAGCAATATGTTTTTCTCAATTACAAACAAATAATAAGAGCTTATTTAACATGTTTTGAATTTCCAAAAAAAATTTGTTTTCCTTTAGAGTTTGTTTATTTGGTACTCTAAGGTTACATAACAAGAAATAAATCCAATATTATTGTTAATTTTTTTTTTTTGTCAAAAGCATAGATTTCTTCTGCAGAAGTGTTGTAATTCAGAAGGTAGCAATGATTTTAGAACTTCAATATTGGGCTATATACATATTGTATGCCCTTAGATTACCAGATGAAAAATCCCTTTCTTCTTATGTACAATGTTTTGAGCGAATCTAATAAATTTTATAAATTGTTTAGAATCTTCAATTTTTATTTATCTAGATAATGGCTTGAAAAATTAGAAAATGAGAAAATATTTAAAATTACATTTAAAACTTATTTGAGATGTTTATACTGTGAAAAAAGTTATTTTCTTCATCTTTACAATATAGAATTTTTAAAGGATCTCTCAACCCCAAATTTACAATTTTTTTATTAAATAAGTTTTCAAATATCAAGAGATTTTAAATTAATTTGTCATACAATTAATGGACCACAACAAAAGGCAATTTTGGAATGAAATAATGTTCTCTTTCCTAAATATAGTAGTTTAATCATATAATTTGAATTGGGTCGAGAATGTTATAAAAATTTGAAAATAAAGGAGGCAAATAATGTTTTAAATTTCAAGAATACTAAGTGATATTGTTAGAAACTTAACGGGAGATTTATGAAATTATTCCTATTATATGATGATATGAATAATATAATTATAGCTCTAAGCAATTATGCATTGCACACCATTAGGGATAGCAATGGGGCATGGCCGCATGGGTAGGTTCGGAGTTCGTTCCCTTATTCCCTGGTTCCCTTGCCTCTACCCCCCCCCCCCACCTTGGCCATGGGGGAAAGACAAAAACTTGATCCTATGGCTGTTTGCTTCCAAAAAAAACTAACAAAAACTTCATATGGAACAATTCACCCACAGGACCAAAAAATCCAATAGCAAAATGAGACATAGGTTAAGCATTACAGAGAAAGCAAATTCCAATTGATTCATGTGGCAAAATCCAATTTGACTCATGCTCGACATTCTAATTTCAAAAGTTAAGCATATATTTTGAATCTATGGATGTGAAAATTGAGAATGCTGACCTTATCAGGAATCTGGGTAATTTCTTTTAGTCTTTATAGTAATGTAGTGGTCAACCTAATAGTCTAATTGACTAATTCCCAAATTAGTCAAATATAACATTTATACAAAACTAATTACTTAACATTACACATAACTAATTGCTAGTTTATTCCAATTTAAACTAAATTTATGATTAGTAGACTTTATGTATAGTTATTAGTTATTTAGATATCTGTGTGTGTGTGTGTGTGTTAATTGAAGGGGGGGTTGGGATGGGGGAACACCTATTTAAGGTAGGGGCAGAAAAATCCCCACTATCTCTGCCGAATATAGGGCACAAACAGTCATCAGAAGAACCATTCAGGAGCAGTCTTCTCACATTGCCAAACAAGAGGTCCAGCAACAGCCACATCGCCAAGGAATAAGCAAGGCCAAAATTACCTCTATTCAATTAGTTAGACTGATAAACAAAAAGAAAAGGGATTGTTTACCCTAACAGAATCCGTTAGAGCCAAAAGGGTTTTTCAAAATTTCAATATTTGAAATGAATTTTTGATTTGGTTTGCCTTTGAAATGCAAACGCGGGAAAAATCACCTACCATAATATTGAACAAAACACCATTCTTTGTCTAGCTAGGAAAGGAAAAAATCAGTAGGGAGATAAACTTGCATATATTAAGTTTTGGGGGGGGAGGGGGAATCTGTTGGAAGAAGATGTGTGAGGTAATTTGAACTGAAGAACCAAGGTGCACTTTGTCTTTCACATATTAGGGGTGGATTTCTGCTATAGAAGCATTAAGAAGAAAGCTACAATAATTTTGTATCACACAATATTTCAACCACCAAGCACATCGAGGGTGATATTAAATAGGGAAGAGACCAACTACAGCTATATTTGTCTCCGACAAATTCGATAAAGTGAACAGCGGTTTGAAGCAAACCATATACAGCACTGTGGTCAAGCACAATGCCGGAGTCTGATGAAGGTAATGGCACTAACCCATTTATTGAATTGTGGTTACTCGTAGGCTCAAAAATATACAATTGTAATAGACAAAGAAATCATCTGTAAAGTCTGAGCATGAGGACCATATGATAATATGATGAGCAATTACGTGATGGCCAATCATTGTGTTTATGTGTTTGTACAATAAGTGGTGCAATAGTTACACTAGTTTGGCATGAGTGCACGTGCAAATTCCATTACTTGGTCATCAGCCCTTAGAGAGTATGCACCACCAGATATGATTTATGAGTAAGTCATAAGTTATTAAGTAAGTACATGACATGACATACATAAAGAACTAAGTGGTGTACTCTATGACTGTCAGAGTGTGTAATTTGCTATTTATCGATAAAGAACTAAGTGTACATATGGTGTGTGGTTGTGCACAGTATGTTTGTCAGAGTGTAAATCTTGTTAGGCGAAAATTACGGTGTGACAAGTAGATATTTTACGTATTTTTAGTGTGTTCTATCGGTTAGTTTTGGTGTGTTTTATTTATTTTTATAGCTAATAAACTAGGATTCTAGTAAAAATATACATTTTGTGGTTAAAGTGTGTAAATTGTATTTCTATGGATTTTTATGGTAAAAATTTCATATTTTGTAGGTCTAATGATTCAATCATCAAATGGAGTGCATTGAGAAGATAATTGGATGGTGATGATGGTTTAAAGTGATAAAAATAAAATATGAAGTATAAAAGATAAAATGCAATTTAAGGACAAAAGAATGCAAGAAAAGTCAGCTTTGGCAACCTGTGGTATTTCGGCTATATCTTGAGTTACATACATTGGATTGAGATGATTCTTAAACCATTTTGAAGCTAAGAAATGTATCTAAATTTGGTATAAGACATCAAAGTCCAATTCAGCCATTTTCCTGGTCAAAATGTCGAAATACAGAAGTCAAAGTCTGCTGTCGAAAACAATAGAGCTTTGACCAGTCAGTGGTATTTTGATCATATCTCAGTCCACAGAGATCTAAATGGGATGATTCTTGAGGCATTGGAAAGAGAATTCAAATATCTACAACTTTCTTGTTTTACACAAGAGCTAGTTCTGCCTCAATCATAGAGAAAATTGCAGTTGAATTGTTTAGATTCTGGTCAGAAATGGTTGCTCTCCACTTGTGCAACTTGTTTCCTTCTTTAATAATTCACAGCTATTGATGAACATGTAACAACCAATTAGCAGCTGTAAAAGGGATGTTTCAAGCCTCATTTCTTGACTACATTCACCACTTGCAAGATTCAAGATAACTTGGGAAGGCTAGAGAAACTCACCAGAAATATAACTTTCACTAGTTTTTCTTAGTTCATTAGTTATGGTAGTGTTTCCTTCTTGTATTTGTGGCTAAACTTAAATGAAGTTGAGGATAAAGATGGAGAGCATGGAGTTCAAGTAACATGGGTGAAATTTCTCCTATCATTTTATTTCTTGTATTGCATCTTATGTTTAGTTATAATACAAGTATGAATCTTTCTTTTGTTTTCATCATCTTTAGTTAAAGTTTATGCCTAGAGTTATGGTTGAACTTGCTATATTTTGTTTGTGATGTTTACTTGGCTATTTGGTGATATTATTTGGAACAAGTTATTTATCACTTTTGCTTATCTAATCATGATTAACTGACCATTAATTATGATAATCTTAAGGTGTTAAGTTTGCAATGAAAATTGAAATTTAACACTAGTTTAAGTAAGTGATAAATCTAGGGAGTACACTCATGAGAGTAGAGGTGCACCTATGTGGCTTAAGTGACTTGTTTTATATAATTTTATAGAAGAAATGAGTTTGTAGTTAATTTCATAATCACGATAGTAGGTATGGCTTAACTACAAGTATAGTTGATTCACTACGAGAGTAGGTTTCACATACATTAGGAAATTACGCCATAACTAGCCAAGATAATAGCATTAACTTAACCGGTAACTTCATTTGCAAGAGTAGTAAGGAATTTCATATCTCTAGGAGTTTTCTAGTGTTATTTTCATTAATTTTATATTTATGGTAGTTTAGATAATAAAGGAGTTCGAAAAACACCGGTAATTGCAATCTTCTCTGTGGGATCGACCCTTAATACCCTATACTCGCTCACAATTCGTATACTTACGATAAATCGCGTGTGAGGTATTTAGAAGTTTATAAATATAAAACTTAATTGTGGATGAGTTAAATTGATATGTATACCCCACGCACGTCACGGTGAGCAATATATTGTAAAATGGAGGGCAGTGATATGCACACCCTTGTACTAGTTGTAGGAGCCTTGAACTCGTGCAACATCTTGGATTGGATTTGCTTTTGCATGATTTAGTGCTAATTTACATGATATACCTCATGAACATTGTGTTTATAGAAGTGTAGACCTTGTGAATTAATCGTTGTAGTTTGTTAATTTGTTAGTATGAGTACAATTAAATCTTCACATTTCTCTTTCTTACATAGTTTGTGTAGCGCAACGAATGTAGTTATGTGAGCTGGATTGCATTCTAAAAACTTTGGTATAGCTGATACTTGCATGCTTCTGTAAGTGTGCACATTGTTAGTGGATATGGAGTAATGTTATATGTTTTGTATGTTGACGTAGTCATGAGTTTATAGAAGTTAGCCTATTGCTTGAATTTGTATTTGGTTATTGGTTCTTAATTATTGTCATGTATATGACATATAAAGTGATAATGAACTTGCTATACTGTTGTTCGTTGGCTACATGAAGTTCATATAGGTATACAATTGGTGTTTGATTAGCTATGTCCTAGATGTAATTGATAATCCTGTAAAACCTTTTCACACAACCTGTATGCTAAACGGGTCACATTATGATAACTAATGTACATGTGGTGATTTTTAGAAATTGAATCTGTAGAAAGTAGCAAATGGAAAAAAGATGAAACTCCACAATTAGGAATGAAATTTGACACAGAAGATAATGCCTATAAATTTTACAACAAATATAGTTTTGTCACAGATACAATATAGCTTTCTTTGCAATCATCAAAGGTACTTGTTATGGCTAACAAGTTGTTGTAAGTGACCTTTTTCACTCACAATATTTTTGCTGTGTTTTGTGAAAAGTTCAGACCTTTTTGGCAATTCCACCAAACTTACATGAAAAAGCAAGCTATATAGTCCTACTATTAGTCCAAGTAACCTATAATTGTAATTTGTTGAAAAAGATTTGAGTATCATTCCTATATTTATACAACTCCCTCCTTTGTTGTGTTTAATTGATAGTGATTCATTTAATGTGTAGGCTAGTTTATTACCGTCGTTACTACTAGAAGACACAGGAATTGCATCCAACCAGCCACAAGAACAATTTTAGCATTGTAACATCGGCCAATAAATTTTTATGCATACACTATAGTTTACTTCACTAGGTAGCATGTATATAAATATTTAGTGAATGTATAATCGAATTGAAATAATGTACACCATGTAACCGACCAAGTACAATGCATAAAAATTGTTGAACATGCAATTATTTGTCTACATGTATATTGCAATTAGTCATCGCAGCCACGTGTATAGTGCAATGGTATGCATACATTTGGAATTGTTATTGGTGCTTTGACCCACTTATGCATCTCCTTGCAGGTTGCAGTGGGTGTGTAATTTTATTTGTATGACTAATACTAATTTGCCTATAAGCACTTTACACGGGGTGATCCATGAGATACAATCAATTTACAATAATGTATAACATGTTAGATGTTAGTTACTTGACTGTGTATATCTATAAAATGGTAGTGCAATGGTGCGCATAACTTTGAAATGGTTATTGGTCCTTTAATCAACTTGTGCATCTCTCTATAATGGATGTGTAATTTTACTTGTATGAAGAGCATTAGTTTGTTTGTGAGCACTTTACACAGGATGATCTATAAGGTACAATCAGTTTACAAAAATGTACATCATGTTAGGTGTTAATTACTTGACTATGTATTTTTGTAAAATGGAGATTAGATATAGCGCAGCAAAAAGTAGCTACATGATTTGGAATGTATTCTAGAAACTTTGGTATAGTTGATATTAGCATTTTTCTGTGGAGTGTACAAGTTGTTTGTGGGTACGGAGTAGTGCTCTATGTTATGTATGCTTACATGGTCATAAATTTACAAAAGTTAGTCTATTGTTTGAATCTGTAATAGGTTGTTAACCCTTACACACTGTCATATGCATACACATAATGTAAGAATAAATTTACTATATAGTTGTTCGCTAGTTACATAGAGTTCATATAGACATACAAATTGGGGTTTGATTAGCTATACCCTGTACGTAATTATTAACACATTATATCTTATTCATCTTATTTGGCAGTATGTCAAGAGCAAAGATATCTTCTTTCGATGAACCAATGGATATCAATCAATGCTAGTGGAGCAAAGAAATTAGATTGGATAATTAGATAGTTTCATTGTGCAAGACTCGTAACACTCGTTAGAATTTACCTACATTTAGTTCTTAATTTGTTACCATATGTTCAATCTATTTTAAAATGTACTAGAGGAAAACATATTTAAATTGCTAATTTTAGATTTTGTTTATTAGTATTGCAAAACTAGTTAGTATTTAAGTACTATATGTTATTAATTTTTTTGATTGTTAGTTCGATCTGTTTTACAATATATCTAAAACAATAACTTCTATTCTATCAATTGGTAAAAAAAACATTTACTTTCTATTGCTAATTAGTAACATTCTAATGTTGTATCTTATGTTGATATTTATTGATTTTTCATTACTAATGTCTTACAAATTGTTTAGTCCATTTTATGATATGTTTAAGAAAATAAAGATTTTTGTTTCACAAATTGATGAAAATTAGTTACATTTGGTTACTTATAAATTACATACATGCTGATTGAACAAAAATTTAACTAATCATCTATCACTATTATGGAAGTAATGGCTTTAGATAAAATTTTAGTTGTCAATATATTATAATTTCAAAAAGCAATAATTGCCCATCAACAAATTTGAAACACCCAATCATAGTATCACTTGTTTCCATTTTTATCAAACCCCAAACTAAAAACCTTAGAAACGTGGTTGGGATGTCAATTTTGGCATGCTTCTATCATTTAATTGCTTTTTGAATAAATATCGTTGGGTTTATTATGTATGATGCATATAAAAATAGCATATACATAAAGAGAGATGATGTGTGATTTAAAATGAAGAATGGATTCTTAAAAAAAAAAAAAGGAGAATGGAGGAGCTTGTTAAGTTTATAAACATAACAAAGTGCCTCTTTATTAGATAATTTTATTATTTACAAATATTTCTAAAAATTGAACAAAAAAATTAACCTAATGTACACTCCAGTTATAATAATCTGTACAACAATTCTAATAGATATATATAATGCTTCAAATAAATCTACAAATTGAACAAAATCTACGATGATTACAATGATATCTACAAGGATTCTTACCTATCACTACATAACATTTTCTATAAATTGAAATTGAAAATTTACAAATGTTGTGATAACAAATCTATAAAAAGAAGGTAAAAGATTTATACAATGTTGTTAGCCGAGTTTCACTTGCTTCATTTCTTCTTCGCAAGTTGATTTCTTCTTTTTCTTTCTAATTATAAATGACGGGATTGGTTCTGCAAGCTCAGTAGTTCCCCCTGCTTATATTTCTTTCATTTCACTTGGATTCTTCATTGTCCTTTGCTTTGCCATCTTACCACTGCTCATGCAAATTATAAAGGTTATTTACTTTGTTCAACACAACCGTTCTCAATGATGTAATATTTTTTAAACAAGGTGTAACTCAACGCGAATTACTAGTAAAACTTAACAATAGAGGTACAATTATTACACATGGGATCCATATGAACAGTAACAAAATATCACACCTCTGTTGTAAGGATGTACAAGAAATTTATATAGAATTACAAAATGTTCAAAAAATATTACATTGTTCAGGGACGGTTGATATGCTTTCTTCTTTCCTGGCATTCATATAACATTATAAAATTACAACTAAATATGATATACTATATTCAAATCTGATTAAGGCACAATAAACATTTAGTACATTTAGCCTAATACATACAAATTACAACCTACACCTATCCAATCAAGTTTAATCCCATAGACTAGGAATGTACAAATAGGTACCAAGTTACAAATATGCGATAATAAATTGTCAAATTAATAGTGTGCACACTTCACCCCACTTCTCTTCCTTTTATTTCTTTTCCTTTCATTATAAATCCCTTAGATCTTACTTTAACAACATCCTGTTACTTCATTGCTGAATTACAACCACATAAAAGTATTTGTCAATTGTCACTAATTGTTCACCAGTAATAATACTTATCCGACATGATGTATAGGCATATTAACTAAGACATCTTGTAACCATTTTCTACCAGTAAGTAAGGCATACTTAACAATATGTACATTCAACCTAACACATAAAAACTAGAATTTACATCAATACCAATCAACTTTGAAGCAATCCATTTCAATCACCATACTGCTATTATACAAACGGGACCACCATTAATATTTGATGCGCACACTTCCTTTTATTTTTTTCCTTTATTGTCAAACCTTCACACCTTTCTTTAACAGGAGCATTATGTTAATTGATTACTAATTTAAAACTATATGAAAGTATTTCTCCACAGTCATTGTTTATTCACAAAAAATAATAGTTATCTAACATGATGTATAGGCGCACTACTAAGACATCTTATAATTATATTTTTACACTACATAAGGCATACTGAACAGTATGTACATTCAACCTAATATATATAAATTATTTCAAATACTCATACCAATTAAGTTTGAAGTAATTCACTTCAATTACTAGACAACTGTTATATGAATAAGTACAAATCTTCAAACATGAGGTACCACTCATTAATGGTTAATAATGTGTGCATTTTCCTCTTTTTGTTGGCCTCTTTTCCTTTTTTTTTTCCCTCCATTGTCACTTCTCTAAGCAGATTTAACATTTTAATGTAAATGGTTATTAATTTATAACTGTATGAAACTGTTTCTTCACTGTCACCAGTTAATTATGAATATTATTTTGTTATCCAACCTTGATGTAAAGGCACACTTACTGGAATATCTTATAATTCATCCTAATCATTCACTTTCCTTACTATTATTCTTAATGTACTTCCTATTTTACTTTGTTGTAATCACCCATAAACACTCAGTAATTCTCTCTACACCATTAAATGTCCCTATTAATAAACACAAATGAAAAATATAACTTGAAAATCTTGGTTTCTTTTATCTGCCTAAAACCTTGACTATATTATTGATCTATTATTGTTATTGTAGACAAATACCCCTGCATATCGCCTAGTAAAAGCTCATTCTACTAATTCATTTGAAAGTTCTTTTTTCTATTTTGCAAACCTTTGGTGTGGAACATTTTCTTTACTCTCCTCCCTTGCCTAGTCCATCAACTAATTTAACTTCTACTATTCAAAAGGTTTCCACGGAGACTACAAGTAAAATAGATGGATACCATTCACCAAAAAATGGAAATTAAGTCATTGGTTTACAACACTGTTACCTAAAGGGTTTATGTGGATGCAATTGGGTGTTTTTCTGTTTCAGATCCCACCACCTTCTACTATCAGATCTCCAACACCTTTTCCTTCAGTAAGTAGTTCTTCCTTCTTCTTAGTGTAATGAATTAATGATTGATGGGTGATAGTATATTCCCACGGCTCTTCTTTGGCACTCCTCGTCTATAACTTTCTTATTCTTGAATGTTATTTTGCCCTGGTTTTGGAGTTATTGAAAAGTTTTGGATGGAGAGTAAGAGATTGATATTTGGAGAGAGAGTTTTAGGTTTTGAATTTTAATGAACAGTCATGCCTAATCAATTTGTGCGGGATTTTTTTTGAACGGAGTTTTGACAGTAGCAAAATATATTAGGCTAAGACAAGTTTTTTTTAAATATTTTTTCATCCTCACTAAGTAAAACGGGAGCGTTTTTATCTCTGTCAACGTGGATGCATGAGGTCCTCTTATTAGAGTTTGTGAGGGGACCGTTCAGGGACGGTCCTTTTGATGACCGTCCCTGCCTCATATCTATCTCGACCCCATTTCTTCCTTCGTGTGAGCACTGGCCCTATGCCATTCCAACACATCATGAAGAGTGTATTGATTATTCCTTTGTGCAATATATTTATATATATATATATACATATATATTTTGAAGTGGGAGTTGGGGTAGGGGAACACCCATTTAAGGTAGAGGGAGAAAAATCCCCATTGCCCTCATCCCATTTCTTCCTCTGTTCCTCTGCATGAATAGGGGTGCTATCAAGCCAAATCGCTTGTGAGTAGCTTGTGAGCGGCCTAGTCAAAAGTTTGGTTGAAATGCAGTTTGACCGAGTTCGACCTCGAGGTCGAACTGCTCGTTATATGTAACGAGTTGAGTTCGAGATCAGAAGTAAATACTTGAGTACTCGATTAGCTTAATTGAGTATTTATATTATTTATATATTATATATTTTAATTATGGAATGACAATGATGGGTTTGTATTTTAATAGATTTACATGAAGTAATATTTAGTAAAAAAAAAAGTGATGGATGTCAAAATGGTAATCTAATAAATCTAAAGCATAAAAAATTAAAAACAAGAAAAGAGAAACTCGAATTTGATACGGCTTGCAATTTACTCTTTTTCGAACTCAAACAAGTCGAGTTCAAGCTTGATTTCCATTATGTCGAGTCGAGTTCGAACTCAAATTTATATACTTGATTGAATTCGAGGTCAAACTCGAGTAACACTATAGTAATCAAGTTTGAACTTGAGCATGATACTATTCGAACTCGACTATGCTCGATAGCATCCCTATGTGTTAGCACTGGCCTCTGTTGCCATTCTAACACACCATGAAGAGTGGATTGATTATTCCTTTGTGCAAATATGCACATTGGTAAAGTTCTTTGACCTTTGTCGATATGGCATAAACTTTTAGTGTTATCAATACAATAATCATTTGGACAAAAAAAAGTTTATGGGAGCAAAGTGCTAATCACAAATAGTTTAGGGGTGAAAAGTGTAAATTGCTCTGAATGAATTATCAATTTGGGGTTTGGTAATATCTTTGCTGTTCATCCCATGTTGCTGCCAGGTTATCCAATTTACTCACTTTTTATCGTCCAATTGCAGCATTTTGCAGCCATTTTATCCATTTTACTCACTTTTATCATCAAAGTGCAGATTTTCTGGATACTTGAAATATTATGGGGAACTGAAAATCACTGAAAAAAGTGGGAAAAAAATGCTTGCTTATACATCAATGGCTGCAGCATCACTATCATCATCACTGCCAATAAACTTCCAAATTGACAGAAAACTATCCTTTAATCTTCAGCTTATTAATCATCAGCAGAGGGCCATGAGAGTTAAGATGGTGGTACGAGCTGGTCGATACACAAGATTGTCTTTGGATACACCAGGGGCTTATCAGCTTATAGATAATGAGACTGGGGAGAAATTTATCGTCTGGGGTGGTGAGGAGAATGACCCTCCAAATTCCCCCATTCCTTCCCAGCAAGTTCTTTCCTGGGAACCCTTTTCATCAAACAGCAAAAGGAGGGGGAATTCAGATGGTGCTGATGATTCAGTTGGCAGCCCAGGTGAGAGCTGTGCATTTCTTTTTTCAATATTTTGGGTTTAAACTTTGTTTTTGTCACGTTAAGGAATCTTAATTTTGGTAAAATATTGCTGATTTAATAGAAAAGTATAGTCTTTTGTACTAAGTTGAAAGCTGTAGGGTGAGTTTGGTATTTAAATGGAGCTCTCTTGAAGGGAATTTTTTCTGTTGATAAATAAATTAGGAATATTTTATATGTAGCCAAAATTTGGCAAGAATCAATTTGGGACCATCGGAATTTGAAAAAATTAGTTAATGCAGATTTGGAATATCATGAGAATGACAAATTTGTTGTGAAATTTGGAATAAGTTGAGTCGTATTTTAGTGCATAACATTCAGGACTTCGTTTTAGTCTTGTCAAGAATTGGTATTTATTTATAAGAACTTAGCAGAGGGTTATGATTTCTTTTGTTTCTTGCACTATTTGCATTTCACGTAATAAAATGGGTTAACAAAAGGAGGCTTGTAAATTTAACGAGATACATCCATGAATTGAGACAAATTATTACCAACTTTTCAAACCATGTGGAAACAGTTGAAATAGCTTTTGGAGACTGGAGCAATTAATTTGGAGCTAGGTTTTGGCTCATTAAATATGCTGGTGTAATTGGTTTCTGAAGGGAGAAGCTGAAGTAAACAGCTTGCAGGGTATCTTAAATCTCACTGAAGTAGAATGAACTACCCTTAGAATAGCTTATCAATTGGCACCTAACTAAAATGTTCCGCACTAAAGGTTTGGGTCCATAACGATGGGTTGCAATGCATGAGATCTTGTAGCACTTACCAATGAGGCCCTATTTCATTAATATTACACAGAAGAAATCAATTATAGATGCTAATGGAATTCGTGATATACTCCTGCTAAGTTTTTCACGTGTCTCTGATCTTCATTATTGATCATCAGAAAATAAGTTGTGATTTACTGTTCATATGTTGTATTAAGATCCTTGGAATGGAATGTGGCTGCAGAGGATGGATGAGAAGCAAAATAAAGACTAGAGTACAGCATTGTTAAGTTGGTACCTAGTACATTTGTTTGTTATATACGGAATCTAGCAAACTGCATGCTGCACTTCTTGGTACTCTAGCAAACTTGCACGGAGTTATGATATCTTGAATATGAATTTCCTGCATTTTGATGCTGCAAAAATTCAATTAATGCTTGAAGTAGTTTCTTGTTGATTAGACATATCATGCTTAGAGAATTAGCGCTTGGCAAACTTAAATTCTTTGACTTCGTATTTAAATTCAAAACCTCTAAGCTTATGAGCATTGAACTGCAGATAGTGCTGTATATGATGGATCATGCGGCTATGCAATAGTACATGTAAAGGAAGAAGTTATTATCAGTCCATTAATCTGCTGCTTCATGCTATGCCAGATAAAATGTTGATCACATTTGTTCTGCTGGTTCAACAGCAGGTAGTGGAGGACTGGCTAGAAGTTTTGGGAGATTAAAAGCTCAGAGAGTAAAAGCTCTTGTTAGGAGAAGTCACAGAAAGATTCAAGAAACCAATGACCTTGATCACCTAGAACAGAATGCACATAACACGCGTCTTCAATTAGCTGTAAGTTCATTATGGCATCAATACTAGATAACTAGTTTAGCTGATTTTTAACTGAAACAGCCTGTTACAGGAAAGCAAAGACATACTGCAAAATATCTTGACTAATGATCATAAGGAACACCATGAGATATCATTTAGACGTGAAACTGGACAACTTCCAAAGGATCAATGTACACCAACAGAAGATCAGCTGTCTGATTTTTCATCTGCTGAATCAGATGTTTCTGTGTCAAGGGCTTCTTCTACCACTTTACGGGGATGGGGTAGTAGGGAGTCAAGGGACATTTATAGGCAGGCCAATAATTCTGCCAAAAGGAGGAATATGAATGATAAGCATAACTTTTTCAGTAAAAAGTCCTTTAAGGATCTAGGATGCAGAGATTATGTTATTGAATGTTTGCGTGGCCTGCATTTCCTACAGCCTTCTCATATTCAGGTATGTCATATTTTAAAATAGATTCATTACTATTTCCATGACTGAGACTAGTAAATTGTATGTGGGAATAGATATTAAAGTTATCTAAGTATATCAGATTAAACTGATGGTCCCAAATATACGAGTCTTTTGGGTTTGCCTCAAGTTGCATTATATGCTATTATTAGGTATTGTTTAAGGATGGAAGAGTCTTATTACTTCCCGCAAATGTCCTTAAGGAGGTTTTTCTTGACATGCTATATTGCATGGATGATCTAGCTACTGTAGAATCTTACACTGAAAATGGAGCCATAAATCGAACCTATAGGCAGAATATACTTTTCTCAGACCTCTTATAGCAAGGACATATGGTATTTGTTTGACTGTGCTCTGGTAATCTGGGTATGCGTAAATGACATTAATTACTTTTAAAGTATAATCCTGCATTTGGGATGATGAATAGACCTTGTCCTAAGCCATGCTAGTTAATTAGAACATTCAGCTTAACTAATATCTGTTCTTGTTGGATGTATTGCCTGTACTCCATAATCTTGATCAGCTGCATGCTCTATATTGCTCATCTCATTTGGTACTATTATTGTTGTAGTGTACTAAATATTTGGAAACAACTATCTGTATGAGTTGTCGATTTAGTCTGTATTCCTAATACAGTAAATTTAGCATGTGCTAATTTCATAAATCCTTCAAAATTGTCCTTTAAGATCATTAGTGATAATTTCAGGCCATGGCATTTGAACCAGTTATTGGGGGAAAGAGCTGCATTATAGCTGATCAAAGTGGATCAGGAAAAACTTTGGCATATCTTTTACCAATTGTTCAGCGTCTTAGAGAAGAAGAGCTTCAAGGCATTAGCAAGTCAATGTCTAATAGTCCTCGAGTTGTTGTACTGGTGCCCACAGCTGAGTTAGCTTCTCAGGTCTGTTTGAACTTAACAGCTGCTTTTCCTATTTATATAACTTTGCGTTCTATATCTTCTGTGCTTCACACTGTTGGCCTTTATGCGTGTCTTAACTCGAACTTTGTCTTATTAAACTCACCTTGATACTAGCCAATTTTAACTTCGTTTCTGATTTTGGAGGAAACTGAAATTGCAAATGCCCCTTATTTTCTCTTATTTCCATTTCACTTTCTTAAAACTGAAACTGGAAAGTGTTCATGTACATTTTTAAGTGGACTGGATTTGCTGTTTGTCATTGTAATTATAGAAATAATAGTGTAGAGTATTAGGTTACAAATGCATACTGTTCATAGATCCTGCACTGCAGATTATCTAAGCGGTCAAGTGCGCATTTAATTCTTGTCTTGATGGACTCATGAAGCGTGGAAACCCTTTTGGACAATAACTTCCTTAAATATGCATGTGATTTAACACAAAATATTTATTCTCTTCATTGCACAATACTCTGCTCTTATAGTGCATTTATCTCATGCTATCGTCCATTTATCGAAACAAATTCCCATCCCAGTTACAGGTATTCTCTCTCTCTCTCTCTCTCTAACTAAGAACTTGAAGTTGCAGAAACTGTTCGATTTTGAACCCTTGTTGATTTTCAAGTGCAGGGATTTTGACTTGTCAGTCAAATTTTCATCTTGTTCTGAAGACTTTTATTTATTTAATCTCCTTACTTTGGCAGTCTATCTTTTGCAGGTTTTAAGTATTTCCCGATCTTTATCAAAGTTGGGCATTCCATTCCGCTCTATGGTCACAACAGGTGGATTTCGTCAAAAGACCCAATTGGAGAATCTAAAACAAGAACTAGATGTTTTAATAGCTACTCCTGGAAGATTTATGTTTCTGATGAAAGAAGGCTTCCTGCAGTTTAAAAATCTCAAATGGTACACAAAATTTCTTCACTAGTTTTGATTAAAGGCTTTTCATATGATCTCTTATTTACAGCAGTTAGACGTGCCTATATTCAAAGTTTAGTAGCATAGGTGTCAGTTGAATCATGAGGCTAATGTTTTGCTTAATGGTCCCATACGTGGTGACTGAAAAAATATATAAGCCAATGATATAGATAGGTCCTATCTTAATGTCTTGATTAAGTAAGATGCCAATATGAGATGAATATGAAAACATGTATTATATGGTTGGATCTTGATATTCTATTACTTTAACTGTACAAATGGAAGTTTTGGGATAGAGCAAAAAATTTCAGCAGTAAAGCATAAAATATTCATTTTCAATGAAGAAAGGATCACAAAATTTTACTTTCATTCCCTGGAAGTGCTTTTGGCATGCCTGAAACACGTTAAAAGCTTTAGCTTGTAAAAGAGAAAGGAGGATTAAGTACGACTCCCTATACGCCCACTGGTTCCTTTCCCCTCTATCTATATCCAAATTAGTCAGAACATCACTCAACAAGTGCATTGCTGCAAGACCATTTTGTTGTTTACTTTTCGATTTTGGTACCATTCAAGGAGAATTTTGGATGCTTTGCTTGCTTTTAAAGGATTCTCTGCAGTTTATATGTATTCCACCTTATGTTTTCTATTCTTTCCTTCTCCATTTTTGGTAGTTTAAATTCAAGGGATCTCCTTTACTGCAATTATCATTCAAATGCAATCTCATGCAATATATAATGAGTTACAAGAAAAACTAATATCTTGAGATGTCTTTTATGTTTACACTTTGCTCTTTCGCATCTGTCTATTCTATAAGGACATGGATTTAGTTGCATTTGGCCATAATGGTAATAAAACTCGAACAGACAATATTGCTCTTCTTCATCCCCATGGAACAAAAGAGGTGTTGGCCTCATAGTGCTTGTTGTCAAGTTATACAAAGAAAAATGTATTGATCTTTTCTGAAGCCCTAGTGGGTTGTTTAATAGGAAGAGGGAAGTACAAGAACACTGAATGCAGCACAAGTAGGCAGATTATAGCATCACTTTATGGAGAAATAGATTGTTAGGCATTAATAGATGCTAATATCACTCATAACTTTGTCTTTCAGTGCTGTATTGGATGAGGTAGATATACTCTTCAATGATGAAGATTTTGAGCTGGCATTACAATGTCTAATGAACACCTCACCAATCACAACACAATATCTGTTTGTGACAGCGACTTTACCTGTTGAAATCTACAACCACCTTGTTGAAGCCTTTCCTGATTGTGATGCTATAATGGGGCCTGGTATGCACCGTACAAGCCGTGGCCTTGAAGAGGTAGGTGGTTATTCTTGTCCAACATCTTGTGTGTCCAAGCATTTTTTGCTAACTTTTAACAAATATATGGATTTCAAAATTTAAGTGGGAGCGTCATGATTTCTATTTATTCATTGATTCATCTATTCAATTTTCTTTTTGGTTCTTTCCCTTCTAGTTTGTCATCATGGTTAGAGGTTCCTGCTCGGAAGTTCCTGATACTCTTCATACGTTTGACCATTTTGAAGTGTGCGCAAACCATGGGTACATTTCACTTGGAAAATTAATAATTAAAAATTTGATCAATTTCATGTTGGAAAGACTGAAATGGAATTTATTTGGATGATTGGAGTCATCAATGTAATCAAGTTATCTTGTTGCATCTAAAGAACAAACTAACCAAGTCAATGACAAATGAATTATAGAAGGAAAATAGAAATGAGAATTTTTGGTTTGGTTCAGGAACTAAAAAGATTTTGCATGGGTCTTTAGGTATTATTATTCGTGCTGTCTTGATCATGGTTGACAAGATGTCAAACTCATTAGGCAGTTTGCTGAAGTTTAGGGAGGCTTATATGAACAAAAGATGTGGGTATCTGAGACAAGAAACTAAGTTCTTGAGGAAAAATGGATGCATACCAAGAATAGAATTAGAATTACGTTATCACAGAATTTCATAGGCTGCTGTTTTCTTGCTGTCTTGCTGGATATATGTATAAATGGTTTTCTGATGATGCTTTTGGAAGTCAAGAGCAATAGGTAATATGGTTGAATTGGATCTGGCTGGAACTGAAGGCTTGATTACTCTAGTGGTCTTGCTGTCCTTCTAAGATATTCCTTTCTTAATTGTTTTGTGCTATTTTTGATATCAAGAGTATTTGGTATAGTGGTCTTTTTGTTGGCCAGAACTGATGGCTTGATTGGCATAGAGATTGCTTTTTTAGTTTTAACCTTAAAAAGACCTGAATTTTTTAGTACAGTTAATGCATAAGTAGAGACTTCTCTATTGAGTTTTCTAATAGTGAGTAAAATTAGGCTGCTTATGAGCTTTTACCTAGTGTCATTTGGGGATAAGCAGAGGATAAAAGTCTTTTTCTACTGTCAACTGTCAAATGCTTGAAATAGTGATGTGACAGGTGCTTACTCCAGTTTTCATGTGAAGGTGGATTTTGGCATTCCAGTAATTTAATATGTTTTTGAAATATCCTTTTTGTGCCAGTTTGCTTTTCTAAATTTTGTCTGGAGAAATCATAACATATTTGGTTTTTTTTTTCCTAATTACTAGCTAATAATTGATTCAAATTCTCAGATACTCGTAGATTGCAGTGGAGAAGACCCAGCAGAGAAGTCTCCAGAGACAGCATTTCTGAACAAGAAAAATGCTCTTCTCCATTTGTTGGAGGAAAATCCAGTAAATAAGACGATTATTTTCTGTAACAAGGTAAGTCTACAGTTACTAAAGTCATCAAGTGCTTGATGTGTCTTTCTATAATGAAGAATTTCTGTTTTACAAAATATGTGATGCAGATTGAGACATGTAGAAAAGTTGAAAATGTGCTGAAACGAATTGACAGAAAAGGGTCTATGATTAGAGTATTGCCATTCCATGCTGCTTTGGATCATGAAACACGGCTTGCAAATATGGAGGAGTTCCGTGGCTCTCAGATGAAAGACAGTGCTTCATTCTTGGTGTGCACTGACAGGTGTTCTTTTAATTCTTTGAGTTCTAGATATGTTTTGTTTTTGAAATTTCAAATATACTGATGACTTGTTGAGAGTCTGTGATAATGTTCAGTTACTCTCATAGAAATCAGAATAGGTTTATGTTGCAAACTGATTTTATGCTATTGCATAATATTTTGTAGAGCATCCAGGGGGATTGACTTTGCAGGCGTGGATCATGTAGTGCTCTTTGATTTTCCTCGTGATCCCAGTGAATATGTACGACGTGTTGGGAGGACTGCCAGAGGTGCCGGAGGGAAGGGAAAGGCTTTCATCTTTGTAGTTGGTAAACAAGTTTCTCTTGCACGGAGGATAATTGAAAGAAATAGAAAAGGTCATCCATTGCATGATGTGCCATCTGCATATGAGTTGATGACTTAAGACTCAGCATGTGCAAGACAGAAAGGTTCTTTAAATGCAAAAATCCTTTTCTTTTCTATCTGCCTGAGGGTTGGAGTGGATTGCGACGTGCACTAAGAAACATAGGCATCGACAATGGAAAGTTAGGAAGCACACATACACCTGCAAAGAGTATTCTTATGATCTAAAATTGATCTCTTTTGGCATTTAGGCTTTTGTACCTCATTTTGGTTCATGTGTGTCAGCATTGTTGGAATGCTATAGCCTTGACACATAAGCATGCGAGGTGCTGCAATTGTTCATGATTACAATGGCAGCACAAGTGCCGTTTTCCTTTCTTGAAAATCTGTTGGTGTTATTCCCTTCGGACTCTTAAACGCGTTCAACTTCTGTTGCAATGCTGAATGCTGTTCACCCTTTTATCGAGTCCCGTTGACATCATAGTTTTCAATTCTTCCTCTCTTTTATTTTATTTTGAAAACTAAGAAAAAAGGAGAGAAAATACTCTTCTTCATATTCTTTTGGACTATACAATGTACAAATATATACAAAAGTGTAATTTAATTTATATTTTAAAATCATGCTAATTTAAATCAATTTATTATCTAATTAATATTTGATATTATAATCAAAGCAAATCAAATCTAATCTTTTCTAATATTTACAATATCAAATCAAATTATATATTTATGATTTCTATAATATCAGATCACATATCTTCAACACCCTCCTTCAAGATGAAGTATAGATGTTAATCATGTCCATCTTGTCACAAATATAATCAATTCTCGGACCATTTAGAGGTTTAGTAAACATATCAGTTAACTGCTTTCCAGTTCTCACATGACTAGTTGAAATCAAGTTTTGTTAAATTTTTTTTATGAACAAAGTGACAATCAATTTCGATATGCTTTGTTCTCTCATGAAAAACTGAATTTGATGCTATATGGATGACAGCTTGATTGTCACACCATAACTTCATTGGAAGTGAATTATTGATTTTCACCTCACACAATAATTGATGTATTCATATAAGCTCACAAGTGGATTGTGTCATAGACCAGTATTCAGACTCTGCAGTAGAGCGAGATATTACATTTTATTTCTTACTTTTCCATGATATCAAATTACCTCCAACGAAAACACAATATCCAATTGTAGATTTTCGATCAATTTTAGAACCTGTCCAATCCGCATCTGAGAAGCATTCAACATGAGAATGACCATGATTACCATATAGTATACCAAGTTCTTGAGCTCTTTTAAGATAACATAAGATTTGCTCTAAAACTACCCAATGGGTAATTCTTAGTGAGAACATAAATTGACTCAAAATATTAATCGGATATGCAATGTCCAGACAAGTTACAATAAGATAATTCAATTTCTTCACTAATCTTTAGTACATTACAGGATCTGAGAATAACTCCCCATCATTTGCTGTAAATTGCATATTGGGGATCATTGGTGCACTATATGGCTTAGCACCTAACTTTCCTATTGTTTTTAAAAGATCAAGAACATACTTCTTTTGGCATAAGAAGATATCTTGTTTACATCTTATAATCTCAATGCCTAAAAAGTATTTTAACATACCCCAATCTTTTGTCTGGAAACGCGATTGAAGAAAATTTTTAAGAGTTACAATACCTGCATTGTTACTACTAGTAATAATAATATCATCAATATAAACAACTAATAGGATAATACCAACTTCAGATTGTTGATAAAAGACAGAATGAACAGAATTACACTTCTTCATACCAAACTCTTGAATCACCTCACTGAATCTTCCAAACCAAGCACGAGAACTCTGTTTTAAACCAGATAATAACTTTCAGAGTCTACAAATCTTACCAGACTCTTCTTGAACAACAAATCCAGGTGGTTGCTCCATATAAATTTGGCCTTGCAAATCTCCAAAAAGAAATACATTCTTAACATCTAACTAGTACAAAGGCCAATTATTAGTAGCAGTTAGGAAAATAAATAATCGAACAGAGGTGAGTTTTGCTACAGGAGAAAACGTGTCTGAGTAATCCACCCCATATGTCTGAGCATCCCCTTTTGCAACAAGATGAGCTTTGAGGCGAGTAATAGAACCATCAGGATTGACGTTAACAACAAACACCCATTTACAACCAATAGCTTTCTTATCTGTTAGTAGATGAATCAAATTCCATGTACCATTTTTGTCCAGAATCATCATTTCTTTCTCCATAGCAGTCTGGCAATCAAGATGTTCCAAAGTCTCAAATAAGTGTTGAGGAAGAGATATTGAATCTAAAGAAACAGTAAAACAACGCAAGGAATGAGACAAATAGTCATATGAAGCAAGAAATTGAATGAGTGCACAGTCTTTTATCTTTTCTTAAAGTAATAGGTAAATCAAGACTGGAATTTGGAGATTGAGCAAGCGGTGGATCAAGACTCGAATTTGTAGACGGAGAAGATGGTGGATGATGTGAGTCTATGTATTGAGAACGACGAGAATATACTTAAGTAATTGGTGGTCTTGTAGGAATAGTTGTTGTAACAGTGTAGACTAGAATATCATCTTCCCCCTTACTACTGTAGACATTAGACTCAAGAAAAAATGGATGTGTCTCAAAAAATGTAACATCAGCAGATACTAAATAACGATCTAAAATTAGAGAATAACATCTATACCTTTTTTGAAAATGCGAATAACCCAAAAACACACACTTGAGAGATTTGGGATCTAATTTAGACACTTGAGGACGGGTATCACGAACAAAATAAGTACACCCAAATATACGTGGCTCAATGGGGAATAAAGATTGGGTTAGAAAGAAAATTGAATAAGGAATCTCACCAGTAAGCATAGAAGATGACATGTGATTAATTAAGAAACAGACTGTTGAAATAGTATCTGCCCAAAATTGCTTAGGAACCTTCATGTGAAGTAGGAGGGCTCTAGCAAATTCTAATAAATGCCTATTTTTTCTTTCAACAACACCATTTTGTGGTGGTGTATCAGAACATGAAGATTGGTGAAAGATTTCATTTTCTGATAAATACAAATTAAAGGGTTTAAAAAAGTACTCTTTTGCATTATCATTTCGCAAAATGCGGACAGATACATTGAATTGTGTTTTTATTTCAATACAAAAGAAACAAAAGAATCCGAACGATTTCTCATTAAATATAACCAAATAACATGAGAGTAGTCATCAATCAAGGTGACAAAATATTTAAAACTAGATTTAAATACTATTGGACAAGAGACCCATATATTAGAGTGCACTAATTCAAAGGGGAATGTAGCCCGTTTATTGACTCTAAGCAAGTAAAGCAAATAATGATGTTTGACAAATTAGCATGATTCATAATCTAAATTGGATAAATTCTGAAAATTTAAGCATAACTTCTTCAAGGTAGGTAGAGATGGATGACCCAAACGACAGTGAATTTCAAGTGGAGTCAAGATGGAGGAACATGCAATAAGTTTCGGTAATTTTATTAAAGGGGTTTCAAGTGTATATAAGCCGCCAGACTCATGCCTTTTACCAATAATCTTCCCCGTCATAAGATTCTAAAAAATACAATATTTAAGAAAGAATGAGACAGAGCACTTGAGAGTTTTTGTAATTTTACTGACTGAGAGTAGATTAAAAGAAAAATTAGGTAAGCACAAGACTGAATATAAGGGGATAGATGACATAGGAATTACTATACCAGAACCCACAACTGAAGGACATGATTCATCAGCTAAAGTAACATTTGGATAATCTTTGTTAGAATTAAAAGAGGAGAGGATACCTTTATTACTAGTCATTTGATCTATTGCACCGGAATCGATGACTTATTTGTTAAAAGATGACACAAGACATGTAGTAGATTTACCTGAATGATCAATAGAAGGAGGATTGGTACTAGAAGATGGGTTAGCAGATTTTTGTGAGGCCTGAAACTCAGTAAAGTGGGCAAACTCATCAACAGAGATGAGTATGGATTTGTCAGAAGGCACATAATTGTTTTCCTGGATTGCGAAATTTGCAAACGGGATATCCTATTGAGGTCTACCATGAAGGTCCCAACACGTACGTATGGTATGGCCTGATTTCTTACAGTGATAATAAACTCGTTGATTTAAGTTATATTGTCCATGACCAACAATCCCACCAGTCCCATTTTTGCCACTGTTTCTACTATTATTTCCTCGATCAGCTCCACTTTGACTTACGAGAGTACTAGTAACATTAGAAATAGACAAAGATTCCTCGATTTTTAACACTCATATAAAAATATCATGGAGGGAAACAATCTCTGGGTTAGAGAGAATTTGTGTTCAAGCAGCATCAAAGTCAACCGGGAATCTTGTAAGAAAACTCATTAGAGCCATTTGTTCCCATTGAAACTGTTGAATTTTTACATCAGTACTAAAAAGAAGGAGAGAATTCAATTTCTCATATACTCGTTTAAAATCTATAAAATATTTTGTAAGGGATCTTTGCTATTTTTACGGATGGTAAAATTCCTTGTAAATGTCATATATATGATTTAAATTACCCTTGCCAGAATACAAGAAAGTCAAATAATCCATAAGATCTTTAACGAATTCACAATGATTGATGAGACTGACTATTTTATTATCAATAGAGTTTTGGATCTGCAAAATAATTTTGCATCTTTTCTTAGCCAAACCTCCTTTTCTTCCCCATCAACGGGTGGGTTATCAGTGAGATCTATCGATGTTGCGCAGATATATCCGAATAGTTTTACTCCAATTAAAAAAAAAATTTCACTCAATTTGTATTCAGTAATCTTTGATGTTGTAGGAACAATATCAAAAATTACTGTTTTTATCTCTCTACTACTACCTTTCATATCTGTCATTATAATTCACACAAGAAAAAACTAAAAGTGACTTAATAAAATCACGTTAAAAGACAAACTGATAACAAAGGCTAAAATTCTGATACCATGTAAACCAAGAAAAAGGGAGAGAAAATACTTTTTTTCATTTTCTTTTGGACTACACAATATACAAATATATACACAAGTGTAACATAATTTAGATCCTAAAATCATGCTAAGTTAAATCAATCTATTACCGAATTAATATCTGATACTATAATCAAATCAAATCAAATCAAATTTTTTCTAATAGCTACAATATCAAACCAAATAAAATCATATATTTATGATTTTTATAATATCATATCACATATTTTCAACATATTTTATTTGTTATTTTTGCTTCGAGTTTTCCTAGACTCTGTCATAATTCTTTGGCACCATATTCAGATTGATGAAGTCTTGAGCAATCCATTCTGTGGTAATTTTGTCTGGGATTCAAACACTAGATGGATAGTTTAAATCTATCTAGAGTTAAAGAAGCTCGCTACATCATTGTTGACCTCTCTGTTATTGATCAAGGTCGACTAGTGAATCATCTCTTTCTGGGCAACTGGGCTGTTTTATGCTCTCTGATTGTATCTGCAAGGCAAAAGCTTACCTCACATATGCTGATTCATGGTGATTTCGTTTAAAGGTTCTAGTTTTCTTGAGATTTAGTGCAATTGGCATGTAAAGTGATAGGTCATAATTTGTTGCTAAATTTATAATTTTTTTTCCCTTGATTTTAGCCAATTATTGTTTTAATTGTCAGATTCTACTCATATTTGGTGTTTTATGTTAATTGTAGGGCATTGGAGTAAAAAGTGCTAAAATGGGTGATTTTCTTGGAGTTGATTGTCAAGCGCAAGTTTTCCAATTCAAGATGGAATCTACGTGGAGTATTGGTTGAAAATTAGGAAACTGCCACTTTTTATTAGATGTCTTATCAGGAAGCAATTGGCATTATTCTTGTAGTTACCTTAGTCAATTATAATTATAGTATCGGTTGACCAATTAATTAGTAGTCATTAGGTTTCTTCTCATGACTGTTGGAAGAGAACCGCCACTTGCTTTTGGCTTGTCGGTTGGCCTTTTCATTAGTTTTAGGGAAAAAGATAATTGCAAGCTCCCAACGGATTTTCTTGTAAGTGTGGCGTGTTCTCCACCAATGGAGAACTAATTTCATACTTCTAGTCAGGGGACAACTGAAGATTTGGTTCAACAATAATTGTGAGATCTAAATTATTTTAATTGCTCCTCCATTCATTGGTATTTGTATATTTTCTGCTTTTATTGGCTATAACTATTGTGTATGATTGAATAGTTACGCAATATTTAATTATTCACGTAGTCCATTAGCTAATTGGGGGTAGTTGAATCCGTAATTGTTCGATTACTCTCATTCCGGTAGCAATTGACATAATTTGGTTTATGTTAGAAAAACGTATAATCTAATTTAAATAAACTCCCGTAACGTGTTTATTGATTAGAGTAGGGTTTCTTTAGTTTCTAATGCAATTGAAAAAATTAAATCATATGGTTGTACCCAGGATTATTCCTAAATTAGGGAAATAGTCAATGATCGTAACTTGACTATCGAGACAGTAAGGAGAGACTGACTGTCAAATCGTATCGGCAGTTAAAAACCTACTTATTAATGAATGTTGGAATTATATTTGAATCAATGATCAATTGCATGAACCATCTCTGAAGTGTATCTTTGGCTAGAGTTTTCCCAATTATTCCTCTCTATTAATTATTTTTCGCAATTGATTAATTAAGTTAACAATTCATTAGCGTTTAATTCTCAAACCCCTCCCCGGTTTCGCCTTGACTTGAAAAGGAACGAATTTATTCCTAGTCACTGAGGAGATGACTCTGCTTGTGCCACTATCTACGAGTTAATAATTTTCTGTCAGCTAATTAATTCTGGTATATAGGATTAAGCAAACTTTTCGGAGTTAGGGTAAATCAAGTAACCCATTGCTCCAGTACCTGGAATTGATTGTTGACTGCTTTTGATGGTAGTTAGGTTTTTATTATTACACAGACTCGATACCTGTCAGAAAGTGTTATGAGATGGTAAGTTTGTCCATGGATCAGTTGTCAAAACTTTACATGCAGCATTAGAGTAGGAATCCAAACTATATAGAATCAATTGTACAAAATTGTTTAACGAGTGGGCTTAGATCTTCCCCAGGTGTATAATAAATTATATTTGATATTATTAATAAAAGGTTTAAAGATGCAGAGCCAGCAGGTGTCCCCAGTTTCGACATATTCTTTTTAGCCCTTTGAAAATTTTGAAGATTTTCATTGAAAGTCTTTCGTTTATCCCTTAAAATTTTGATAAAGTTCTATTGTACCCTCTATAATGTATTTGAGTTTACTATTGTTAATTGATTTATAAAATTCAACTTCTTATTAATTGTTTTAGCATTGCATACTAACTTGTTCAGAATTAATCTATTATGTCAAGAAAAATTTCTTAAAAGTTAAATTGTGTATACCTTTCAATTAATTATTGCATTCAAGTTCATTTTTTCTCTACTAAATTTCGTGTTTAAGTACTTAGTTTTACATATGTACAATCTTTTATATATAAAATCTAAACTAATAAAATTGCATATTTTTACAAAGTTCTCTTTGTAAATGTGAGACCCCGAAATTTTATTTGTCTTTATAGCTCTTATTTGAACTTACTTGCATTAGATTCTTAGTTGTTTGAATGGTTGAATTTGAGTCAAGAGAGTGAATTTTGTTAAGAAAATTTCATATTTTCAAGTTGTTAGAAAATCTGAAATTTTCGCAGGAGGCTCTGCGTAGTTTTGGAAAATTGGCTTTAACTTTGTATAGGAAAGTCGGAATTGAGTTCCGTTTATTGCGTTTGAACCTAGACTCATAGGGCTACCTACGGTATAAAATTTAGAATTTGATTCAATTTTTATAAATACCAGAAAGTTGGCAAAGGTGACTGAAAATTCTGCCCTGCACAAGTAAAAATAGGAATGTTATAGTAGATTACGGTTCAATTTAGACCAACTTATGAATTGAATCTCTTTGAGGTGTCTTCTAAAGATTATTAGTGTTTCAAGTCTAGTTTTTAATCAGCCAAGTTGTATGAATTTTTGACATTTATAATTCAAGTTATGATTTTTCTAAAGGAATGGCGTAAGTTAGGGTTTTTTTGTGCATTTTGGTAGTGTGATCACTTGGTGAGATGTGTGTACTAAATTTGGTGGATAAGAGTGAATATTAGATAAGAGGAAGTGTGTGATTAGAAGTGCTAATAATAAGTTAGTGAATCATAAGTTAAAACACAAGTACAAGAGAGTTAAGGAAAACAGACTTGAACCAACGTGCACCGTTTGTTACCAATTGAGTACACCATTTGACCACTACTTTCTTACCGTAATCTTCTTGTTTTTATTTCACCTAATCCTCCCTAAATTAACCCTTAAGTCAGCCACCATTATTGATGAAAAGAAAAGGGAGAAAAGAAAAATAAGAAACCATCTTGTTGCGACAAATGTCGGCCATCCAAGGGTTGGTTGACCAAGACTATTTCTTCCTTCTTATCTTTCTTCTTGGCCAATTTTTGCTTCATTCTTGAGAGCTTGGCCAAAATTTTGGAGAGGAAAAGAGAGGAGAAAACCTTCAACTATAACCTTGAATCTTGTCTTGTTTGAGTTGAAACCGCAAATCTAACCGATTAAACTTACATCGTGGTGCTTAGGAAGTTAGGAGTGGTGAAAGTCTTGGGAGAAAGAGCTTGGTTCTTCACTTTCTTCAAGTGTTTTGGAAGGTATAAGTTCCTCCATTTCTTGTTTCTACCTTAATCTTGCTAAATATGCTATATAACCTTTGAATCTTGGAATATATTGGCTGATACTCTAGTTTGGTGGTGATTCATGAAATTTCAGCTAGGGTTTGATAATTTTTAGCCTTGATTATGTTGTTTAACTATCAAATGTTGGTATTGAGCTTGGATATGGAATTTGTGAGATGATTAGTGGCTTGATTGTGATATTTAGCCTTAAAAGATGAAATTTCAGTTTTGTCAAGCAATTTCCAGCTTTGATGAGTAGTTTTAGGGTTGATATGCAAAATTCCAACATTTGGTGATGAATTTCAGTTATGCCCTGTTTCTGGACTCAACTTGGGCCGTGAATTTATTCATGTTTTAGATAGGGATTTGAGTTAACTTTCTACCTACAAAATTTCAGATCAATTGGATCATTTTAACTTATGTTTTGGCCAGAGCACTCTGGACTGCACAGAAACTCTAATTTTACTGACCTGTTTTCTATGTGCATTTGACCATCCAATTTTTACCTTGAAAATGCGAGAACTGGATGTCTATATCTTCATAGGAAATGTAGGTCTATGTCTTAGTTTCGAAATACCATAAAATTTACCTCGGTCCGATATACCTAGCTACATTTATGACCAAAAAATCAAAGGATGACAAAATTGCCATTTATCAGTTCTTCTTTAACCTGGTTTCCAGCTTTGGTCCATGGTGATAAGTTATTATTTGGTTTGTTTGGTTGGTTTTGAGGCCTTCAATAGATGAATATTGTTGGTTATCACTTGTGGTTGGATTGGAGGGTTGTTGGCTTATGAATCCAAGTTATACTTGGTTAGGAAAAGTAAGAAAATAGGGAAAATGCACCCCAAATTTCTATTACTTGCTCTTATGAATATTAGTGAGATGTAAGGTTTGATTTTAGGGTTAGTTGGATCTTAACTTACATATGTATCCTTGAATACACTTCAATAGTAGTATATGGGTTGGTTTTGAGCAAGATTTGGTATCAACTAAGATGAAAAGTGTTAGTTTTATCTCGAAAACTTTGAATTACATTTGCTTACTTCAAATTGGGATTGGTTGTTCTTTCAACTACTGATTTCTGAAATTTTCTTTCGTTATGTTTGAATTTAAGAAATGATGCAAGATTTTTCGTGACTTGGAAGTTCAAATGTTATTATTCACTCTAAAACTGTATTTTCATATTTACACTAGTAATTTCTGGATTTTTGATGATTCATCTAAATTTTGATTAGTTGAACCGTAATACCTTATTTTGACTAATCTAGGTTTCTTTGGTGATCCAGAGTACAACCCGGAAGGAAATTTTTGACATCGCTCTTGCTCATATTGGTGAGTGTTCCTTGTGTGTTTGTACAATAAGTGACTATTTGTGAATATTTGCTTGAATGTTAAATGCTTTCCAAGAATTGCTAAATGAATTTTCGATGGGCGAGTGTATACTTTATCGCATTCGACCCAAGCAAAAGTGAATTTTCAATGATTGAATGCTACTTGTGCATGAATGTAAGCCTTTTGGATGAATTGAACCCTTACCCTTCGTTGCCAGTCGACTCGAGCCAGAAATGGACTCGGTCGGGCGACTGGTGACCCTGGGATAATGTTTGGTATACTCGAATATGATCATGAAGGTTGGTGGAGAACTGGCCAGTGAATTGGCTAGTGGCGGGAAATGAAATCAATGAATAAATGTCAATGAAATCAATGAATAAATGAATAACTGGGATAATGTTTGGTATCACTGCCCCTGGTGCCACTGAGTCCAAATAAACCTCCTTCGATGGGAGAAACCGTAGATAAACCTCCCACAAGTGAGAGATTTAGTTGACTACATAATTTTCGGTCACATCACCAATTGGTGTTCTGAATGACACTCCAATACCCACAGTACCACTTTTGTCATCACGGGCAGCATCAAATTCCATGGAAGTAAAGTTTCGAGCCAAATATCGCAGATGCGTAATAACGAGTCCTTTATGTTTGCCATCAGAAAACTTAGATGTATACACTCTTAAATCAAAGGCGGCAATGCGAGCATAAATACTTGCTATGCATACATTTGGAACTTTTAAACAGCACTCTGTCAAAGCTTCAGGGCTAATAAAATTGAAATTGTTACCATTATCCTTTACCTCTAAACCAAAATCATTCAAGTACTCTGGCTGATCAATTTTGGGGTGGTGTGGGTAGACAGGGGATATACAAATTGGCGTAAAACAGGCTCATGAACTATTGTGAAAGAGTTTTCTAATTCACTCTTAGAGGTAGGCATCAATAACTGCCAAACAAAACAATAAAAACGAAAAACTTGGTAAATAAATGATAAATTCTAGTAAAGATTGATGCGTTGTGAGAAATGAGTATAACTACATGAAAAGTGGCAAATAAATGAGAAATTCTAGTAAAGATAAGATAATGTTGTAATAACTCCCAAACAAAACAATGAAAACAAAAAAGTGGTAAACAAATGATAAATTCTAGGAAAGATTGATGCGTGGTGAGAAATTAGTATAACCGCATGAAACGTGGTAAATAAATGAGAAACTAGTGTGAATACCCGTGTTACGCACGGTGCTTACGTTATTGAAATAAATTAAAAGATTATATCAACATAATTTGGAAAAAGGTAAAAAATTGTACCAACATAATTAAATTATAAGATTTGTCTAACAATAGTTCAAAGTATGACAAAATTTGTAGATCATTCAAGAATTGTGTTTCTATGGAAGATGGATCTTAAAATAATAATAAAAATTTATATTACAAAATGAATGGTATATGGATAGAAATAAATGTAATTGCACGTTTTATTTGATTTCAAAATGAAATACTTACAAACATTATGCATTCGATTTGATAATCTTGTACAAAGGTGCGAACATTTTTTACACCAATCAATTTTTAGTATGAAAATTAATATTTGTGGTTTAATTAATTCTATTGGATTTTGTAGAGTTCGTACTACAAAAAAAATGTTCAACGAGACTTGTATTTCTTGGAAGTGAATTTGCTGAACTTTTTAAAAATATTTCATTCGGATCACTATGGTGTGAGATTCATTTTGTGATCAGTCATCTTTTTCTTTGTAATCTTGCATGTTTAGAATTAAAACGCCATTGAAACCAATGATGGAACCAATGGGGGCTAATGGGGGCCATAACCCACCTCCCCAAGTTTTAAAAATTTTAATTCATATTATATAAATATTAGTATAAAATAAAATTGGCCCTCCTAATTTTTTACAATTTTAGTTTATATTATGAGAATATATATATATATATATATGTATATATGTGTGCGCATGTGTGTGAATTAACTACATTTAAATTAATTTTTTACTTAAAAATATTATTTATTTTTTACATCCCTTTACAATTAAAGTTAACAATTGATATTTTTAGATGTCATATATTTAAATAGATGAAAATCATTTCAAAATAACATACTTCCAAACATTATGCATTTGGTTTGATAATTTTGTACAAAGATGCGGACATGTTTTGCATCAATTAACTTTTAGTATGAAAGTCAGTATTGGTGGTTTAATTAACTCTGTTGAGTTTTGTGGAGTTGATACTATAAAAAAATGTTCAGTGATACCTGTATTTTTTAGAAATGAACTTGTTGAACCTTTTTAAAATATTTCAGTGGAATCACCATAGTGTAAAATTCGTTTTGTGATCAGTTATTTTTTCCTTTGTAATCTTACAGGTTTGGAATTAAGATGCCATTGAAATCAATGTTGGAACCAATGGGTGCTAATGGGGCCATAGCTCCCCCCTCCCCCAAATTTTAAAAATTTTAATTCATATTGTGTAAATATTTGTGTAAAACGAAGTTAGCCTTCCTAATTTTTATAATTTTAGTTTATATTAAAAATTTATTTATTTTGTACATCTCTTTATAATTAAAATTAATATTTGATTTTTTTAAATGTCATATATTTAAATAAATAAAAAAAATTTTGAACATAACACATAAAAATAATTTCGTGATACTACAAAAAAGTATTCAGTGAGACCTGCATTTCTTAGAAGTGAGCTTGTTGAACTTTCTTAAAATATTTGAGCGGGATCACCATAGTATAAAATTCATTTTGTGATTAGTTGTTTTCTCCTTTGTAATCTTGCATATTTGGAATTAAAATGTCATTGAAATCAATGATGGAACCAATAGGGGCTAATGGGGTCATAGCTCCTCTCTCTCCCAAGTTTTAAAAATTTTAATTGATGTTGTGTAAATATTTGTATAAAACGAAGTTAGTGTAAATATGCAGTCCCATGACAAGTATCATTGAACTAGTGTGAGTACCTGTGCTACGCACAGTGCTGAAATTATTGAAAAAAATGAAAATAAAATGGTGAATAAAAAAAGGTTAAAAAATTATACCAACACAATTAAAATGTAATATCTTTCTAACAATAGTTTGAAATATGATAAAATGTGTATATTTTTCAAGAACTGCTTTTTTTCATCAGATAGATTCTGAAAAAATAACAGAAATTTATATTAAAAAATGAATGATATATGAATAAAAATGAATGTAATTGATTGTTGTTAAAATGAAATACTTATAAATATTATGCATTCGATTTCATAATCTTGCATGAAAGTGCGAACACTCTTCACACCAATCAACTTTTAGTACAAAAGCCAAAATTGGTGATTTAATTAATTTTGTTGAATTTTGTGGAATGCGTAATACAAATGAAAATGCACGATCTTTGCATGAATTGATTCGTTGGTTGAACAACCTATCACCATTTTCTTGAGAATTAAGTACGTACGAAATTCAAAATTAGTGTATTTTTTTACATAATTTATAAATAGCATTATAAAAAATAAATATATATCAAGAAATTCTACCATTCTTTGTAATTCTCAGAGATAAGAAGCATCACAACCAAATATGAATCGTGCATGTCTGTCTTGTAGATTAAGATGCATGTTACCACTGGAATATCTGATTTATATGTTAACATTGTACTTGTTTGACAAATAAAATGTTATATACAATACAAAAAAATATGTTGAAATTAAAAGTGCATGAAATTAATTACCTAATAATAGTGTCGACCACGTCATTACAATGCAGACCAAATTGACAAAGAATCAGATAATGACAATCTTTTTGTGATAAGAAACATTAACTCTATTGGCCTAAAGGCATGGAAACTGGCATCATGACAATATCAAATACTGTACATAGCTATCGAACTCCAAGAATCCAATCTAAGTGAAGATGTAAATTTCCCATCGTAAGAAATTTCTCATATCAAATTCCATCATTTTGTATTTAGAGGGAACTTGGTTCCATCAAAAGTCAAATATCAATACTTGTGCCATAGGAAAAAATATGACATAAAAATAGTGATGGATATCTATTGCTCTGACCATAAAATAAATATTTATGCTTACTGTTGCGTAATAAGTTATTATTAAATCATGAGAAAATGAGTCTAAAATGATTGGACAAAAGATAGAATAGCAACTGAATAATAACTAATCTTATGTCATCTCTAGGCAGTCCAAAATAACTAACTCTCTAAGAACCCAAAAACCATACCCTGAGAATACCAATGAAGATCACAAAGACCGAAGAATTATGCATATTAGAAACACATAAGACTTGCATATACTATCTATCTGTAAATTATGCATAACGGCTTTGAATTCAACCACACCCTGAGAACTTTATTTCTAATTTGAACAAACCCTCCTCTGATGTATAAAACCTCTGCCCGAAGAAAAAACAATTGCACCAAGATTCATCCTCCTCAACACTCTACTTGATGAAATTTAACAAAGACAATACATACTTCAACCTAGACTTCTTAATCAAGCACAGAAAAATAAAGGGCTCTAATCAGATAAAACCCAAAACTGCAAGTTTTACATATGAAACCATTTACAAACAAGACATGCAACAACAAAATAACAAATTAAAAGACAAAAACCAACCCAAATAGTCAGGGAACCACCAAATCTCAGACTTAAAAAAAAAAAAATGATTAATCAATTCTGAGCTACTTCGGATACCAAAAAATAAAAGCCAGAAGCTATAAAAAACGCAGCCCAACCTAACAGTAAAATAATCACCTTCAGAAAACAACCACCAAGAACAAATGCAAAAATTAACTCAATTAGAACAGCCCACAACTCCCAACACAACTACTACCACAAAATAATCAGTCCAATCAGGAAACAAATAAGTGGACCAAATCAATGGAACTCAATTAGAATCTCAATTGCAAACTCCCAGCTCTAGGATAGGTAAGATTCACACGTTAAAACTTTAAGCAAGTACAGTTACTCTTGATAATGTCTTTGTTGATCAGTTTATTCAAGAAGTACAGTACCAATCTTGCTTGATGAGACGTATCCTGAAATGCTCATAAATATTGAAAATTGGTGGTAGGTTATTTGAGTATGTTCCTGGAAATACAGCATACATTCAGCAAAGCCATTTCACAACCCTTACCCCAAAGAAGAGAGCTTTTCTCATCCAGAGAGAAATTCAGAGAAACATTATTAGAATTCAAGTTCTACGAAGAGTTGGAAGAGATGAAGCATTTCTTCAGCATTACAAAGAGCAAAACAAACAATTATCTAACCAACTTAAAGATGTTGTTTATTGATTTTGCAGGAATATGGATTCAAAAGCAGGCAGTTCTAGACCTAAGACTCCTCAAGATTATGAGATGAGTCTTACTCCTGTAACTCAAAATAGATTTCAAATATTACAAGATTTTCCAGCTTTAACCTACAGTCAAGCTATTTGTACTCCAATTTCCTCTCAAAGACCAATCCAGCAAATTCCAAAAACCTCAGAAAAAACCAATGAAAATACCTATTTTACTAAACCATTCCATCAGCATATTACAATAACCAGATTCCAAGAAGTACCTTTATATTCTACACTCAATCAGCTTACTCAAAGAATCTTTTCTCAAAAATGTTATTGGCAACCTGATGATCCTTCAAAAAATTTGGATTATTATGAATTAATTCTTACGGATACTCAATCTGTAGAAATATTCCCCATTCCAGACAAAAAAAATCCAAATATAATCAGTCATTCAAAATGTATAATAAAGAAAGTTTGTTCCCCAAATGAATGGATTTCTCTTTATTCTAAAAAATCATTCTCAGTCAGATTCATTCCAGATGGATTTACATATCAAGATTACAAAATGGCCTGGTATCGTGCTTTTTTATACAGATCATTCAACCATTCATGGTTCTTCACCTTCAAAGAAAGCTGCAACAGAGAATTTCCAATTTGGTTTAACCATTGGTGGCAATGGTTTGGCCCTAAAAAAGAAATACTACCTCCAAATGTGTTAATGGGATTCCAAACATATCTCAAAAAAGCAAAGGGGGAAGAGTATACAAGGCCAATATTATTCCATGCAGAATTCAAAGTACCATGGATTTTTTGCTAGAGTTTCAAAATTCATCAAGAATTAGAAAAACCACTTCGAATGTCATTAATCAGAGAATTCAAGATCAAATGGTGGACAGGATTCAATCAAGAATTTGGAGATCAAGCAAATGTGATAAGATTTTTAACAACTGGAGACAAACTCAAGTGGACAAGTCAGCCAACCACTTCAACCACTCCAACAACTACAAAAATACCAACTACTCCAACCACTCCAAAAAAGAAAGACAAAGAAAAAGTTGTCAATATGGCATCCGAGGCAATTGCAAACGACTTTTTGATAAAGAAAATGATGCACAATCCCGAGATGCTCAAAGAATATTTGAATTATTTGCAAAAGTAGGATAAGAACGAAGAAACCGACAAAATTGAAGAGTCAGCTGGATCATCCGAATCTACTTTTGATCTTTTCGGTGGACCATGCGGACAAGACCCAAATAACTTTTGAAGAAAGATGTCGGCCACATTTCAAAGAAAGGCAAATGAAATTCAAATTCAGATGAAATGCAAGACTGGATGATTCTATAAATAGATTCAAAATCAGAAGACCAAGCATCGGTGAGAAAGAGAACAAAAAACCTTCCCGTGTAAAATTCCTTAGCAAATCTCCCAACCTTTCTTTATTCAACCACTCTTTGTATTCAACTACTTTTGTATCCTTCTCAAAGTATATTAATAAGAGGTGAAAGGATTCAACAATCAACAGCTTCCGTTATCAAAGGCAACTCTAAATTTTGTAAGTCCAATTTTAATACTAAATCTTTATGAGCATTTCCAATAAAAGTAGCCTGGGTAGAAGTGGTTAGATAATATTAAATTGAGTATGTTCTTCTGTCCAAGGTTTCGGGTTTTTCTTTAGTCTATTAAATAGTATAGAACATTCTTGTCTTAATTTAGGAAAGAAATTTGCTATATAATTTAAACATCCTAAAATCTTTGTAATTGATTTTTATCTTTTATTTCATCTGAAAATTTAGTTGCAAATTCTAAAGCTCTATTAATTGGTTTTATTGTTCCCTGATAAATATCGTGTCCTAGAAATCTTATTTTAGTTTGAAATAATTTCATTTTTTAAGCTGAGATTACTAATCCATTTTTCTTAATTATTTTTAAAAATATATTCAAATGTTTAAAATGTTGTTCTATTGATTCAGAAAATATTAATACATCATCTATATAAACTATGCTAAATGAACTATAAGGAATAAAAATATCATTCATTATATTTTGAAATTCGGATGGTGCATTTTTTAATCCAAATGGCATTACGTTCCATTCATAATGGCCAAAAGGTGTTGTGAATGCTGTTTTGTATCTATCTTTTGGTGTTATTAATATTTGCCAATATCCTGATTTTAAATCAAACTTTGAAAATATTTTTGCATTAAATAATCTATTAAGCAAATCTTTTTTATTAGGAATTGGATATATAATCCATTGTAAAACTTTATTTAAGGGTTTATAATTTATAACTAATCTTGGAACTCCTCTTTTTTTTTCAGCTTGATTCATTACATAGAATGCAGCACAACTCCAAGGTGATTTTGAAGGTGTTATTAATCCTTTATCTATTAATGTTTTTATTTCTTTTTTACAAAATTCTAATAAATCAGAATTCATTTGTATTGGTCTAGCTTTTGTTGGAATTTTTTTTCATTAAAATCTATTTCATAGGGTAAATTTATCATATGTTGTTTTCTATCCCAAAAAGCATTAGGAATATCTGCACAAATTTCTTTTTGTAATAGTTCTTCTAATTCTGAGATTCTTTTTTGTATTTTACTATCTTTTAATTGTTCTTCAATTTTTAAATAAGATTTTTCTTCTTTAATATAATTTATATGTTTTTGTACTTTAGTAATACTATTTATTGTTTTATAAATAGAGGATGTTTGTAATATCTGTAATTCTCTTTGTTTTATTGGAGTTAGAAATTTAAAGATAACAGTTTTTCCCATTATATTTATTGAAATTCCTTCATGACTTACTGAAAATGGGTAAATTTGAATTAAAAAAGGTGTTCCTAATATTATATCATGATTTATATTTTTTACAATTATGAAATTATGTTTAATACAATATTCATTATTACATATTGATCCTTTTGTAAATTTATATTTTACTTGTAAATTTTCTCCATTTGCTGCCATCAATGTTTCTTTTGTTCTTTCACAATATTTGGTAGGAATTATTTCTTCTTTAATACAACTTGAATCAGCTCCACTGTCTATTAAAGCTACATGTGTTTCTTTGAAATCTTCTACTGTAATAGTTGCTAAAGCATACCATTTTTGAAATGTCATTTTTTCTATGGTATTTAAATATTGAGTTTCATCTATTGGTTTTTTCTGATATATATATTTCTTCTGTTTTAGAATTGGAAGTTGAAGGCTGATTTTCTATTAATGTTATTTTTGCTTCTATTTCTAAATCTTTTGTTTTTAAATCTATAATTTCTTGTTGTAATTGTTTTACTTGTATTTTAAGATTATTAATTTCTGTTTGAGGGTCTTTGGAGGTTTCTTTTTTCATTATATTTATATTTGGATATTTATCTATTAATTTTGAAATACTAAAAGGTTCTGTTATTTTTGGCATTTTATCTTCTTGAATAATTAAACTTTTTAGTCTTTTTAAATATTCTTTTTTATCTACTGGATCATTAATCTTTTCTATTATGTCTAATAAAAATTTTTTATCTTCCTTTTTAGTTATTACATTTATATACTTTGAAATATTAGAGCAATTACAATTTTCTTCACTTTCTGAACTAGTTATATCATCATAAAAATCATCTTCGGAACTTTGATCTTTTTCATTTATTAATAAATTTATTAATTTATTTTTAATTTCTTCGTCTTCTGCACAGATTTCAGTAATTTTTTCTTTTAGATTACATTTGTTTGCTTTATGACCTATTTTTCCGCATTTATAACAAACAACTTTCTTTTTAATAAATTTTCTCTTCTTTTCTAATTTATCTCCTTCAGATCTTTTGTATCTTATTTTCTTATTATTATTATATTTTTTAATTTTCTTTTTATACGCAGATGGTGATTTAATTCTTTTAATTCCAAATGCATCACAAAATGATCCTACTTCTTTTGTTTTTGAACCATATTTTATTTGTAATTTTAATTCTGAACATAACATTAATCTTTCTTTTTTCACAAAAGCAAATAATTGTCCAAAAGTAATATTTTCAAATGAAATAACATCTACCCCCATTTTTTTTTGTAAACTATCCATTATTCTTTGTGAAAATAAGCTTGGTAATCCTGTTATGAATCTTTCTTTACAAAATGAAGCATTGCAATCTGGTCTTCTTAATACATTAGTTAAAAACATATCTTTATACCATCTAAAATCTGATAATGTTGGATATCTTAAATTTGTTAAAAATGTTTTATTAGAATTTAATTCTTCTTTTGGATTTCCTATAAAATACATTACTATCGTTACAATTAAAAATTCTGCAGCATCTGATTGTATTTGAATATTTCCTTGATCATCTTCAATTTCTTGCGTATGATCTAATATTGATAATTTATCTTATAATGTTAAAGCATTATCCCACCAATTTTTTAATTGTCCAATAAATCCTGAAACTAATAATGTTGCAATATTTCTTTCTTGAATATTTTTAATTTTATATGCTACTCTAGCCATGCCCATTTCTTGTAGATTATTTAATACTTCATATTCTGCTTTGCCATCTATATTCCATTCATATATTGAATCTCCATCATATTTAGTAGTACGAAATTTTGATCTTTCTTCATATTGAATGTCTGGAGGACTAGGTCTTGAATAATAATTTTTAGTACTTACCATTTTCCATTCTTTGTTATTATTTTTATTATAAATTCTTTTTCTTCTTATTTTATTTATTTGATTATCTTCTTTTCTTCAAATTGTTTTTCTATTGGTAATATTATATCTTCTTCAATTTCTGAATTTATTGATTCTTCAGATGAATTCTCTTCTTCTATTATTTTTTCTAATGTATTTATCCTAGGAGTTTGAGGTTTTACTTCTGTAGTTAAGTTTTGTAATGACTGAGATATTTTATTTAGTATGTTATTTGTATTATTTATTTTTTGATTATTAATACTTTGAACTAAATCTTGTTCTTTTTCTCTTGTCAAACTTCTAGGTTGAAAATGTGGTGTTGAAATATCATTAGGGAATTTTAATTCTGGTTTCTTTATGGTATCTATTTTTGTATTTAATACTTCCATATGTTGAGAGATTGTATGAAGAATTTGATTTGTATAATTATTTTGTTGATAAACTTTTTTAATGTCTTCTAAATTTATAGTATTATTTGTACTTGATTCAGCCTCTCTACCCTTTTTAAAAGGTGATGCTATTATGTCTCCTTGACCTATATTAATTTTCACTTCTTGTAATGGAGGATGTATTGAAGTTACTATTTGATCATCTTTTAATTTCCATTTTTTATATAAATTGGTCTGAACATTTATATGAGGTGTACTATATATATCATTTATTCCTATTTTTGAAGTATAGAATGATAGCCAAGTAAAGAAAGGGAAATCAAATTTTTGTTTTTCTAGTTCATCTTTCCATTCTAAAATTAATTTTCTTTTATATTCAGATTCTAATTAAAATAACCAAATTCTTTTTTCAATATTTTCTTCATCTTCAAAATCTTCTTGTAAATATTTATAATTTATTTTATATGGTTTATTTATAACATTTATTTCTCCTTTCATTTGTGAATGGGTTGGAGAATATTCTGATTGATTTTGGTTTATAACTTCTGGAATAGGGGTTTTACATTTAAAATTTGAGGTACTTTCTAGGGGAAAATTGATTTCAGTTGATTCATAATTAGAATGTCTTGCTGGTAGCCAAGAATAAGTTGAATCAGGTTTTTCTCTTAATGATGAAAATCTTATTAAAGTATTACCATCAGGTTTTTCTATAATATCTTCTGCAGTAGTTTGTTCTATATTTCTTGCTATTTGTGGATTTTTAATCTCAAATTCACTAGGTATAGTAATTTCATTCCATTTTAGTCTTTTTGGGGTATAAGTTGTAGGTCTATCTGCATCTACTTGTAATAAAGTTGTTTCTTCTTTAAGAGTTGGAGTCATTATAAATTTAGGATTTAAATGTGAAGATAGGGGTCTATAATATATTCTGTATATTACTGCAAAATTCTTTGTATGTTTTTCAAATTCATTTCCTTGTAGATGAATATCTAATATGACTGAATTTAAAATATATGGGTCTGTTAGATCTATTGAAAAATTTGGAGTACAGTTAAAATATATGGGTCCATTACATACATTTGTTTGAATCATAGAAAGTAAAGAAGTTTTATATCTTTTGAGTCTAGTATCTCTTAATGCTAAATATATTGAAGCATCTACTCCTAAATGGAATAAAGGTTTTATTGCAATTTGTATTAAACCTATATGAATATATCGATATCCTTTACTTAAATATCTTTGAATTGTACTATGATTTAGTAATGGAATAGATTGATATTCTTCTTGAATAGATATTGTTTCTTCATGTGTTTTAACTAATAAAGCTGTTTTGAAATCTAAAGGGCCTATTCTATAAATATGTTCTATTTTTTCCTCTGGAATTGTCCAATCTGAATTATTTATAGGCATATGATATTCATGACTTTGTACTATATTAGTTTGCTTTGAATTAGATCATATTTTTAATTGTCTAAGAAATGCAGCCATGTTTAATATTTATTTAAAATTTTACCTAATCAGGAACAACTGAGCACTATGCCGGAAAAATTCTACCTTGGACTTACCAACGGTCTAACAAGGCATCAAAGTCTTACCAATGATTTCAGTAAAAGTTTAATTAAATATGCAAACATAAATGCATGAATTAACCAAATTAAAATAGAAAGTAATTCAAATAAAGTAATAATAATTCAAAGTCTAAATATGTGTCTGAATATGGCTCTGATACCACTTCTACCCAGGCTACTTTTATTGGAAATGCTCATAAAGATTTAGTATTAAAATTGGACTTACAAAATTTAGAGTTGCCTTTGATAACGGAAGCTGTTGATTGTTGAATCCTTTCACCTCTTATTAATATACTTTGAGAAGGATACAAAAGTAGTTGAATACAAAGAGTGGTTGAATAAAGAAAGGTTGGGAGATTTGCTAAGGAATTTTACACGGGAAGGTTTTTTGTTCTCTTTCTCACCGATGCTTGGTCTTCTGATTTTGAATCTATTTATAGAATCATCCAGTCTTGCATTTCATCTGAATTTGAATTCCATTTGCCTTTCTTTGAAATATGGCCGACATCTTTCTTCAAAAGTCATTCGGGTCTTGTCCGCATGGTCCACCGAAAGGATCAAAAGTAGATTCGGATGATCCAGCTGACTCTTCAATTTTGTCGGTTTCTTCGTACTTATCCTGCTTTTGCAAATAATTCAAATATTCTTTGAGCATCTCGGGATTGTGCATCATCTTCTTTATCAAATGTCATATATTTAAATAAATGAAAATTGTTTTGAACATAACACATAAAAATAATTTCGTGACACTACAAAAAAGTATTTAGTAAGACCTGTATTTCTTAGAAGTGAACTTGAAGAACCTTCTTAAAATATTTGAGTGGGGATCACCATAGTGTAAAATTCATTTTGTGATTAGTTGTTTTCTCCTTTGTAATCTTGCAGATTTGAAATTAAGACACCATTGAAATCAATGATGGAACCAATAGGGGCTAATGGGGCCATAGCTCCACTCTCCCCAAGTTTTAAAAATTTAATTCATATTGTGTAAATATTTGTATAAAACGAAGTTAGCCTTCCTAATTTTTTACAATTTTAGTTTATATTATGAGAATATATAAATATATGTGTGCATGTGTTTGTGAATTAACTACCTTTGAATTAATTTTTTATTAAAAAAGTTATTTATTTTTTACATCCTTTTATAATTAAAATTAAAATTTGATATTTTTAGATGTTATATATTTAAATTGATGAAAATTATTTTAAACATAATACATAAAAATAATTATGTTAGGAAAAATTTTAGCCCCTCTAGAGAAAAATCTTGGCTTTGTCACTAATTGAAATGCTTGTAAGTGAGATTTATCCATGGTAAAAGTATGATACATAATTTTTTTTCACTGTATTTAATTTATATGATGACAAATGAAATGGGTAAATTGGATTAGTGATCATCAGTTTTGTGAATGATTATGAGAGTAAAATATATTATGACAATAAGATACGTTGAATTGTGAAAATTGTAATTTAAACATGCTCCTAAATTTTGGATATGTGACTTTCGTAGTTACAAATTTCTTAAATTAACAATTAGTTATTACTATTAGTAATGTGGTAAATGTGAGGCGTGAATGTCAGTAATAACAGTTAGTTATTACTATAAGTAATGTCAGCGGTAAATGTGAGACATGAATTGAAATTTGCAGATATCATTTTACATGGGTGGTTATTATATGTTAGTTAAAATTTAGGAGTTTTAATTTTATGGGTTTGTGGGGAAAATGTGGGGAAAACGTGAGCATGATTATAGGATTTGTAGGAGCGGTTATAGGATTAGTTAAGAGATAAACATTTCTTAATTATAAAAATATAAAATTCTATTAAAATAGCATTTAAACTTTTGACAATTTTGAAAGTTCCTTATCCAAAACCCTTCTGCAATACATATAGATATAGATATGCAGTCCCATGACAAGTATCACTGCCCCTACTGCCACTGAGTCCAAATAAACCTCCTCCGAGGGGAGAATTCCCATGAGAAGTATCACTGCCCCTGCTGCCACTGAGTCCAAATAAACCTCCTCCGAGAGGAGAAACCGTAGATAAACTTCCCACAAGTGGGAGATTTAGTTGACCATATATATTTTCGATCACATCACCAATTGGTGTTTTGAACGACACTCAAATACCCACAGTACCACTTTTGTCATCACGGGCAGCATCAAATTCCATGGCAGTAAAGTTTCGAGCCAAATATCGCAGATGCGTAAAATGAGTCCCCTATGTTTGCCATTGGAAAACTTAGATGTATACACTCTTAAATCAGAGGTGGCAATGCGAGCATAAATACTTGCTACGCATACATTTGGAACTTTTAAACAGCTCTCTGTCAAAGCCTCAGGGCTAAGAAAATTTAAATTGTTATAATTATCCTTGGCCTCTAAACCAAAATCATTCAAGTACTCTGGCTGATCAATTTTGGGATGGGTGCTAGTAGACAAGGAATATACAAATTGGCGTAAAAAAGGCTCATGAACTACTGTGAAGGAGTTTTCTAAATCACTCTTTGAGGTAGGCATCAACCAATAAGGATGGTCTGCTAATGTTGTAATAACTACCAAACAAAACAATAAAAACGAAAAACTTGGTAAATAAATGATAAATTCTAGTAAAGATTGATGCGTGGTGAGAAATAAGTATAGCCGCGTGAAAAGTGGCAAATAAATGAGAAATTCTAGTAAAGATAAGATAATGTTGTAATAATTTCCAAACAAAACAATAAAAACAAAAAAGTGGTAAATAAATGATAAATTCTGGGAAAGATTGATGCGTGGTAAGAAATTAGTATAACCGCATGAAACGTGGTAAATAAATGAGAAACTAGTGTGAATACCCGTGCTACGCACGGGTGCTTACCTTTTTGAAATAAATTAAAAGATTATACCAACATAATTTTGAAAAAGGTAAAAAATTCTACCAACATAATTAAAATATAAGATTTGTCTAACAATATTTCGAAGTATGACAAAATTTGTAGATCATTCAAGAATTGCGTTACTGTGGAAGATGGATCTTAAAATAATAATAAAAATTTATATTATAAAATGAATGATACATGGATAGAAATAAATGTAATTGAATGTTTTATTTGATTTCAAAATGAAATACTTACAAACATTATGCATTCGATTTGATAATCTTGTACAAATGTGCGAACATTTTTACACCAACCAACTTTTAGTATGAAAATTAATATTTGTGGTTTAATTAATTCTATTGAATTTTGTAGAGTTTGTACTACAAAAAAAATTCAGCGAGACTTGTATTTCTTCGAAGTGAATTTGCTGAACTTTTTAAAAATATTTCATTGGGATCACTATGGTGTGAGATTCATTTTGTGATCAGTTATTTTTTCTTTGTAATCTTGCAGGTTTAGAATTAAAGCGCCATTGAAATCAATGATGGAACCAATAGGGGCTAATGGGGGCCATAACCCTCCTCCCCAAGTTTTAAAAATTTTAATTCATATTATGTAAATATTTGTATAAAATAAAGTTGGCCCTCCTAATTTTTTACAATTTTAGTTTGTATTAAGAGAATATATATATGTATATATATGTATATATGTGTGCGTGTGTGTGTTAATTAACTACATTTAAATTAATATTTTTACTTAAAAAAGTTATTTATTTTTTAATCCCTTTATAATTAAAGTTAATAATTGATATTTTTAGATATCATGTATTTAAATTGATGAAAATTATTTCAAAATGAAATACTTACAAGCATTATGCATTTGATTTGATAATTTTGTACAAGGATGCGAACATTTTTTACATCAATCAACTTTTAGTATGAAAATCAATACTGGTGGTTTAATTAACTCTGTTGAACTTGTGGAGTTGATACTATAAAAAAAATGTTCAGTGAGGCCTGTATTTTTTAAAAGTGAACTTACTGAACCTTTTTAAAATATTTTAATAGAATCACCATAGTGTAAAATTCGTTTTGTGATCAATTGTTTTCTCCTTTGTAATCTTGCACGTTTGGAATTAAGATGCCATTGAAATCAATGATGGAACCAATGGGGGCTAATGGGAGCCATAGCTCCCCCCCTCCCCCAAGTTTTAAAAATTTTAATTCATATTGTGTAAATATTTGTGTAAAACAAAGTTAGTTCTCCTAATTTTTTACAATTTTAGTTTATATTATGAGAATATATATATAGATATATGTGTGCGTGTGTGTGTGTGTGTGAATTAACTACTTTTGAATTAATTTTTTCTTAAAAAGTTATTGATTTTTTACATCCATTTATAATTAAAATTAAAATTTGATTTTTCTAAATGTCATATATTTAAATAAATAAAAATTATTTTGAACATAACACATAAAAATAATCTTGTGATACTACAAAAAAGTGTTCAGTGAGACCTATATTTCTTAGAAGTGAACTTGTTGAACCTTCTTAAAATATTTGAGTGGGATCACCATAGGGTAAAATTCGTTTTGTGATCAGTTGTTTTCTCTTTTGTAATCTTGCAGGTTTGGCATTAAGACGCCATTGAAATTAATGATCGAACCAATAGGGATTAATGGGCGCCATAGCTCCCCTCTCCCCAAAGTTTTAAAAATTTTAATTCATATTGTGTAAAACAAAATTAGCCTTCCTAATTTTTTATAATTTTAGTTTATATTATGAGAATATATATATGAATATATGTACGCGTGTTTATGTGAATTAACTACCTTTGAATTAATTTTTTATTAAAAAAGTTATTTATTTTTTACATCCCTTTATAATTAAAATTAAAACTAGTGTGAGTACCTGTGCTACACACGGTGCTGACATTATTGAAAAAAATGAAAATAAAATGGTGAATAAAAAAAGGTTAAAAAATTATACCAACACAATTAAAATGTAATATCTTTCTAACAATAGTTTGAAACATGATAAAATGTGTATATTTTTCAAGAACTGCTTTTTTCAGCAGATAGATCCTGAAAAAATAACAGAAATTTATATTAGAAAATGAATGATATATGAATAAAAATGAATGTAATTGATTGTTGTTAAAATGAAATACTTATAAATATTATGCATTCAATTTCATAATCTTGCATGAAGGTGCGAACACTCTTCACACCAATCAATTTTTAGTACAAAAGCCAAAATTGGTGATTTAATTAATTTTGTTGAATTTTGTGGAATGCGTACTACAAATGAAAATGCACGATCTTTGCATGAATTGATTCGTTGGTTGAACAACCTATCACCATTTTCCTAAGAATTAAGTACGTACGAAATTCAAAATTAGTGTATTTTTTTACATAATTTATAAATAGCATTATAAAAAATAAATATATATCAAGAAATTCTACCATTCTTTGTAATTCTCTGAGATAAGAAGCATCACAACCAAATACGAATCATGCATGTCTGTCTTGTAGATTAAGATGCATGTTACCACTGGAATATCTGATTTATATGTTAACATTGTACTTGTTTGACAAATAAAATGTTATATACAATACAAAAAAATATGTTGAAATTAAAAGTGCATGAAATTAATTACCTAACAATAGTGTCGACCACGTCATTACAATGCAGACCAAATTGACAAAGAATCAGATAATGACAATCTTTTTGTGATAAGAAACATTAACTCTATTGGCCTAAAGCCATGGAAACTGTCATCATGACAATATCAAATACTATACATAGCTATCGAACTCCAAGAATCCAAACTAAGTGAAGATGCAAATTTTCTATCGTAAGAAATTTCTCATATCAAATTCCATCATTTTGTATTTAGAGGGAACTTGGTTCCATCAAAAGTCAAATATCAATACTTGTGCCATAGGGAAAAAGATGACATAAAAATAGTGATGGATATCTATTGCTCTGACCATAAAATAAATATTTATGTTTACTGTTGCGTAATAAGTTATTATTAAATCATGAGAAAATGAGTCTAAAATGATGACCTATTACCTAACATTTCATTTCTATTTAAAGATGAAAGACAATAACAGCAATAATCAATCGAAAACATTACATTATTGGGAATAATATTTAAAAAAACAATGGAAATGCAAATGTTTAAAGAATAAACAGTACCAGAATTTCTAATTTGATGCGAATGACGTTTTAATCGGTGTAGTTGGGATTTTGTCGTTCGAATTTGATGTGAGATTTCTCTTTTGTCAACGCAAAGTTGTTGAAACTTTTCGAACTGTTGTGTAGAATCATTGCGGTGTACGTTTCGTTTTCTAAACAAATGTTTCCTCCTTTGCAATCTTGCGAGTTTGAAATTTAGCTGTCGTTAAAATGCTTGTAGGCGGGCATGTTCCATAGTGAAATTAGGTTAAGGGTTAAGATGGATACCATAAAAAAGTTGAAGGAGATAATAAGTTCTTGGGGAAAACGCAAGAAAGTTCTCTTAATTGGAGTGAGCACGCAAGAAAGCTGAATGAGGATGCTATGTTTTGGAGGACTTTTAATTGGAGTGAAATTCTTAAATTGGAGGACTGTTAATTGGAATGGAAAAGTGGGGGAAATGTAGGGAAAATGTGAGCATGATTATAGGATTTTTAGAAGCGATTATAGGATTAGTTAAGAGATAAATATTTTTTTAAATTGGAGGACTCTTAATTGGAATGGAAAACGTGGGGGAAATGTGAGGAAAATGTGAGCAGGATTATAGGATTTGTAGTATACTCAATAAGTTGATAGTATTCTCAAATCACCGATGAGGTAAAGTTTGCCTAAATAAGTTTTACAGTGTCCTAATTCCTTGCAAAACAAAAAAGCGCTAAATAGTCCTAATTGGCATTGCAAGTTACAGCAACGTGTCAATGGCATCTAGTCCTATTTTTTTTTTTTTTGGATCAAAATCTAGTCCTAATTGGTTCTGCTGTTTCTTGATCATGTTGTATGTTTCTGAATTCTACTTAGTGTGTAATAATTGATAATAGTTTATTCTATTCTTTTATGGTATTGGACAGGCGATAACCACACCAGAAGTGTGGTAAATTTACTATAAACTCCTTATATTATCTCCCCTAATTTTTGTATACTTATTAAAAAATTTAAACTTTTGTCAACAATAGGCTGGTCACGCTAATAAAAAAAAAAAAAAACTAGTCACACATCTCATTCTTTGCCCTGAACTCAATTTAGCAAATTTCTTAGAATAATGGTGAAAAAAATCATAACAATGGAGGAACCTGGGTTTGTTTCTTTTTTTTTTTTGTTTTTTTTAGGATCTGAAACAGCCCTATTCATTTTTAAAAAATAAATAAATTGGCTATCTTACGTTCATTAAGAAAAGGAAAATTTTTTGGTCACTGCACATGGATGTCCAGCCATCCTAAAGGGAAAAAAAAAAACAATTGCTCCGTTCTTGCAATTTTTTTAAGGTTAAATTTAGTAAGCCCCTTAACTTTACATTTAGTTGCACTTTATGCCCTCAACTTTACATTTAGTTGAACATTTGTGATTTTTTTGAAACGTGATCGTAATTTGCAAAGTTTATTTGTAGGGGCGGTTATAGGATTAGTTTAGCGATAAATATTTTTTAATTATAAAAATATAAATTGTATTAAAATAGCGTACGAATGAGCATTTGTCTTTAATTAAGGAGTAAAAAAAATTTAAAGTATAAATAATAAACTATAAACGGTTTATGTAGTAGATAGTGAGAAAGTTTTAAATTTTAAATTTGACTGGTGATTGGGTTGGTTATAACCCACTACTTTTTATGTATTAAAATAAATACAAAAATCTAGAAAAAAGAATAGGAAGTTTGGAAGCCATTGAGAGACTCTTTCCTAAAAACCCACTCTCCAATACATATAGATATAGATTTGATATTTTTAGATGTCATATATTTAAATAGATGAAAATTATTTTAAACATAACACAAAAATAATTATGTTAGGAAAAATTTTAGCCCCTCTAGAAAAAAAATCTTGGTTTCGTCACTGATTGAAATGTTTGTAACTGAGATTTATCCATGGTGAAAGTATGATACATAATTTTTTTCACTGTATTTAATTTATATGATGACAAATAAAATGGATAAATTGGATTAGTGATCATCAGTTTTGTGAATGATTATGAGAGTAAAATATATTATGACAATAAGATACGTTGAATTGTGAATATTGTAATTTAAACAAGCTCCTAAATTTTGGGTATGTGAGTTTCGTAGTTGCAATTTCTTAAATTAACAGTTAGTTATTACTATAAGTGATGTGGCAAGTGTCAGTAGTAAATGTGAGACATGAATTGGAATTTGCATATATTATTTTACAATGGTGGTGATTATCTGTTAATTAAAGTTTAGGAGTTTTAATTTTATAGGTTAGTGGGGAAAACGTGGGGGAAATGGGGGGAAAACGTGAGCATGATTATAGGATTTGTAGGAGCGGTTACAAGATTAGTTAAGAGATAAACATTTATTAATTATAAAAATGTAAAATTCTATTAAAATAGCATTCAGACTTTTGACAATTTTGGAAGCTCCTTATCCAAAACCCCCTCTACAATACATATAGATCATGAGCATAATTATAGGATTTGTAGGAGCGGTTACAGGATTAGTTAAGAGATAAACATTTATTAATTATAAAACTATAAAATTATATTAAAATAACATTCCGACTTTTGACAATTTTGGAAGCTCCTTATCCAAAACCCCCTCTGCAATACATATAGATATAGATATAGATGCCTCAATCATTAATGATTAGGATAAGAAGATTTTCAAACGCTCCTCACTGTATAGTGCTAGTTCCCAAAATACTTATGATTTATATTTCATTTTAAGTTCTAAGTTAATCTCTTTTCTCCCTCTCTAATTCTTGAATCCTCCTGCCAAAAAAAGCTAATCATTTTTTATCAGCTGTGACTTGAGCCACATATTGGTTCCCTAGTTTCGAAGGGTTTATATCAACGAATTCAGCCAAAACTAAAGGGACCCCATGGAATACATCGTCTATTAATCGGACTCCCATTTGTTACTCTAGAAGGCTTATAAAGGCGGGTGGGTTTAAAGAATTTTTCTGTGGACTAATATGTTAATACCGAGGACTGTTGCTGGGCTTGACTTTTAGCAAATAATGCAATCAAAATTATTGAAAGAATAATTTTACTTAACAAACTTAATTGTTCAACTTCTGCAAATTCTTAATGCATAGTCAGCACAAACTTGACAAATTGATTTTGGGACTAGTCTCAATTGCTTTAAGAACATCAAAAGCAAAATCAGAAGCTTAAAGCCCTTTTTTTTGGTTCCTTTTTTCTTCTCTTTTTTGGTAGCCTATTCTGAATTACGCCTTCACCAGTTCCTTTTCTTATAATACAAATCAAGCTCAACCCAGCTTTCACCATAAATTCTGACCTCAGCAAACAAATATTTGTTATTTTAAGCATTTTGGAGAAGAGGAAATAGCAATACAAATAGATACAAATTGTGAGGTGCAAATAGATATTGACCTTGTTCTTGGATGCTTTAAATTTTACAAAATGATCTGATTATAAAGAATAATTAGAATCATCAAAAGTTATTTGACCATCAAAGCTACATTACAACCGATTAAAAATCTATAAGTTGTTTGACCATCAAAGTTATATCTAATTATAGATTTTATTTTTTAGTCATTAAAAATCTATAATCTGAATAGAAAAAGCGGTCGAAAAATATCACAAAAATTGATTATTCAAAATTAAAACCTATAACCAATTAAAATAATCAATCAAATTATTTGACCATCAAGCTACATTACCACTGTCATTCAATTTTTACAAAGTTTACGTATTTACGGTCAAAGATCAAGGCTGCCAAGCCCATTACTTTTTCACTTCATCAAATATGTTGCATAATAAAATTCTGCTTTTCAACGGTTTGAAAATGTCCAAGTTTCCCGCACTTAAAGGTCGGCATACATTCCTTAAAGAAATTGAAAGCGTGAGATTTCTACATAAAGGGCGATATGGTGCGGCTGTGCTGCCATGGATGTATGGCCATCATGATGAAAAGATGTAGTATCAATAAAAGATTTTAGTGGGGCACACTCTCACAAGATTAAGAGATTTTAATTAGTGTTTGTCGTTTTATATATTTGTGGCATATTTCGGCCAATGCACATGGCACAGTAAGTACATTGTAGGGACTTCTCACTTGGTCGGTAGATGTATTCATTAAAAACATATAAATATTGTTTGTTATTGTCAGTATAATTTTTTTTTGCACCGACAATTTTACACACACGACACATATATTTTTATTTTGAAATTCTTTTTCTTTTTTCTAAAATAGAATCTCTGATTTAGACTTACTCATACAATAAATTTTTCATTATTAGTGTTTGAAACCCTATTATATAACTACAAGTTTCTTTAATATGTGGCATAAATACTTAGGTGTAGGGGTGAGCAAATTTGGTACGAGCCGAATTCATACCCGAATTCTATTTTAATTTGGTAATTTGAAATCGGATAATTTGGTACAAAAGCGATATTCACCGAATTCACCGAATGCTAATATGATATGAAATAAGTAATGAGATTAAGAATTTGGTAATAACTGATTTCGAATTCAAATTCAATAAAATGAAATGGGGTACCATAATATTACCGCATTCGAATACCAAATTAGTTTATAAAATTATATAATATATAGATAAATGCTATTTAGTATTAGTATACACTACTAATATATTATTATATTATATAGGTAAATGCTATGAATAATAGTTAGTATATGGTATTATCATGTACTTATGATAATAATAATATATAATAATGTACAATACACTATTTTAGTCTTTGTTAATTGTTATATGACTATAATAATGCAAATATACAACAACACTTAACATAAATATAATACTTATTATTTTATACATGACTAGAATTAGATAATAATTAATAAGTAGAGGTATAATACTAAATATTAAATAATAAACATAATTAGTAATTAGAATTTAGATATTGGTAATTTGGTATATCATTCATGTTTGAATTATTGATATTTGAATGCGTAACTTGTAACTTGTGAGTATTAGTGTGCTCTAAAATTACATTACATATTTAACATAAAAATTTATATTCTCTATTCACTAATCTTAAGGTTTTAAATATAGACAAGACAACTAAACAGTCTAAGTAAATGCATATAAATTGCAAATTAATGTATTAGTGCATTGGCTTTCACTATTAAAAGCAAATTGGTGTTGTAGCCTGTAAGTTTGTAATTAGATTGATCACAATAGCAGCATAGCTATTAAACTTGATAACATGGTTTAATTAGGTTGGAAATTGCAATCAAAGGATTCAATAGAATTTTTATGTTTTTTTTAACCGAATTCATTACCGTTTCCGAATTCAAATTCGGAATTGAAATGAATTTGTGTATCTCCAATTCGAATTTGAAAGCGGTTTAAATTTATGTAAGTCCAATTATCGAATTTACCAAATTCATATACCCGAATTACCGAATATGCACCATTTGCTCACCCCTACTTAGGTGTTATTTGTATTGCAAATTTTAAAGATTTTTTATGAAAAAATTACTATAACACTTTTTAAGGATGCGATGTATGTAAAGTTAAAAATTAAGTTGATTGAAAAATGTGTTTACAACTTTAAAAAATTTTCATAAAAAAATCACAATTCAAACAAAAATCACAAGAAAATGACACCATCACGAAATAAATTCATCTTGCCATACAAACTAGTCTAAAGACCAGATAATATGGAAAAAGAACAGAAGAAAAGAAGAGACCAAATTATAAGATTATATATATATATATATATATATTTTACAATGGTGATGGTTGGTAAACTTGCATCATTGGTAACATCATGGATAGCACTGCATCAAATGCGCAGCAACTTGCTAAAAGGATAAGTTTGATGACAAGTTGCCAACTAGTACATAATATGTAAAATATAAATTCGGGCAGGCCAACTTGCCTGCCTTTGCAGGCTGCAGCTGCCCTGCCACCCTACCCGCTGCCCTCAGCCCTAGAATCAAAGTATCTTCTCCAGCACCTTCAAGAAACTCAGTATAAAATGCATAAAAACCCTAGTGAAAGAGTTCTTGTATTGTTTTTTGCCTCTCTTCTCCTTCACAAGTTTCTCCCCTTCTACCATTTCTGAGGTTCTTGTTGAAGCCTAAATGGCTATATCTATAAACAAGCTTTTTTACGCATATTCTTTTATTATGGTCAGTGAAAACTTGTACATTTGTGAATTATTCTACATGCCAAGTGATGTTACAAGACTTTAATCATTTATTTATATGCAAGCATGGTGTTTATATCATAAAATCTCAGGCAATTAGTCATCAAGGTATAGTGTTTATTGAGTTGAAACTTGAGCTGAATCCTTGCTTTCCTTTTTTTTGAAGATACATATTTGAAACAATTAGTACCATTGTTTTTGGGTCAAAATATACATCCTAAAGAAGAGCTTATTTTTTTGATAGGTTATAGTGCTATTTGAGTTCCATATTGGGTAAGTTATGTGATATTTTGTGCTAAATGAATTTTTTTTTGGCATTAAATTGATTTGTGCAAAATCTTCCATCCGCATGCGACGTATAATGGGCAGAGCGGCCATATTTTGCAAAGAGTGAAAATGTATAAAGCACAAACAAACTCTTTAGTTTGTGCTTTTGCTGTTTCTAAGAGGTTAAATTTAGGTATGTCGAATTAACCTACTTAGTTGTATCAGCAGACAGTTTTTGAAATTTGATTATTTTTTTCCAACCTAGTATTCAGATATTTATAACATCAACCCTCAAAAAAAAAAAAAAAAAAAAAAGATATCTACGACATCATAATGACCCTAATATGATTTGCAGAAAAGAGAAAAAAAAAAAAAAAAAAGAGGTACTGTTGGGCAGTCCTTTTTGGCATGCTTTGTGTTGTAACGCTACATCATAATATTTAAAATTTGGTCTGCTTTACTTTTGATAGATTTACCCTTTCCCTTTATAGAGTTTTGATAGGGAATTAATCTGACGGCAAAACCACAAAATTAGTTTAATGTGATATTTTAATGGGTTGCAGTGATGGGTCCATGATAAGTCGTTGAAATTACAAAGGGATTCTTTGCATATTTTCAAACGATAAGTCGTTTTTGACTTTTGTGTGGGCATTTTGCGTATTTGATCATTTTTTTTCTCTTTTTTTTCATAACAAATACTATGTCGTTACGGTTTATATTGGATCTATGAACAATGGAAGAATAGTTACTTATATTTCACAATTTTTTTGGTTAAGTCATTTATGTTTAAAATGATGCAAAATAGTTCTTCACTTATTTAAAACGTATCGATGTACTTCAAATCCAATTTCAGCCTATTTTCTGATCACGAAAAGCTATTTTACTGTTAAATTAGTATATTTTACATTGAAAGGCCAATTTGGATCATTTTAAATGTCGGTGAGTAAAAATAATTTTCAAGATGGCAGAACCATTTTTATCATTTTTGCCAAATAGAGTATTGGAAATCAATGTAAAACACTAATTAAACCATTTTGTTGATAATATCAGCAGAACTCATCTAAGTTAAAAAGTAGAAGTATAAAAGACTGTCTGAAAAATATAAGACCAATTATAATGATTATTAGGACTGTGTTATTTTTCCAGGCGAATCATCTGAAAGCTCTAAGAACCAAACTCAAAATAATATACCCATAAATGACAAAAGAGGCTTTTTTGAGTTCAGGTAAGTGAACCGACAATCCAACTTTGCAAAATACTAAGATTAAAAAGGCAATAAGAAAAGCAAAGACAGTTGATAATATATGAGGAATAGTTTTAAGTAGGATTGGAGAAACTTTGCTATTTTATAAAGGGGGCATGAATTTTTTTTTTTAATTCTTACAATTAGATCTGTCAACGGGTAGGGCAAGTGCCAGAATCAAACATTTCGGATCCAGACCAGTTTTAGTATGCATATTTCGGATATGACCCGTATATCCGACGGATCTTATACTTGATCTTCTGGATTCGGACCTGAAGGGTCCCGGATACTGGTCAGGTCGGGTCGGGTATAGGTCAAGTCGAGTCGGATACGAGTCGAACTTTATAATAAATTTATGTTTTTTATAATTGTTAATTTATTATATAATAAGGATTGTTGTATTAATAATTGTATATATTTTATAATTATTAATTTATGTAAATGGGTCTGGGTTGAATACAGGTCAAAATGCAATATTTCGTATTGGACCCGCTTTTTTATTAGGAAAAATGGGTCTAGGTTCGAGTCAGGTAAACGGAATTATATCTATACCTGTACCCATAAAAAATTAGTGGGTCTGAGGCAGGTCTTGGTCTAGATCTGGATCGTTGACAGGCCTACTTACAATTTGTATACAATTTTGTGGTGAGTGTAAACATCAATGATAAATTTTTCTATTGAGTTAAATTTATAATTAACGTTTTCCTATTTATTTTTTTTAGAATCTTTTTCATGTAACTGCTTTCAACTTTATTTAAAATACTGTTCTAATGCCAGTCCTTTTCTATGGCTTGGGTATTGGATTTTACGGAATTAAACTTAAAAATTATCCATTTGGAAAAACAACAAAAATAGTCCCTTTTATTTTACAAAATCTTTTTTGTCCCTTACGTTAAATGATGTAGAATGGTCCCACAACTATGTAAACTTTTCTGATGTAGTCCCAAAGTGGCCAAAAATATGTTTGAATTGGGGTTTTGCACCAACTTAGTGGAAAATTTTTTTTTTGTGAAATATGAGGGACTATTTGTATTATTCTACATCTATATATAAGAACAAGTAACCCCTGCCCCTGAACATTTCCCTTTATTTCACTTTGCCTCTTGAACTTATTCCCTAGCACCCGTACCCCTAAACTCTTTATCAAGTTTCAAACAAGAACTCTCATTTTTCCCCCTCCTTTCCTTCCTTTTAAAAAATAAAAATAAAAATTCTTTCTATTGTTTTTCTTTCCTATGGGGTGCGTTTGTATTCACATTCTAAAACTTTATATGACTCTAATTAACTATAAAAATTGTTTGAAATAATAATGCTTATGAGAAATAGCTTACCCTCTTCACAAAATTTGTCAAATATAATCCTAGTGAAGTTAAAAAAATAAAAATCATCATACTTTCACAGTGGTTTCAATTTTTGGCTTCCAATGTTCCTGATGCCTTGCCAATTTGAATTACATTCTAAAATTTGAATAAAATCGATAGAAAAATGAACGAGAGGGTTAAAAAAGGCAAATGAAAGTAATACATGAGGAAAGAAACACTAATTTGAGATGTGTAACTCTCATTATTATATCAAAACTAGTTTCAATGTGTATCAACAACAATATTCATGAAAGTCATTGTTAGTACCTTTTGTATAAAATTTAGGGATAATTTCAGAAACCTCCCTCGAGGTTTCTGACAATTTCACTGAGTTTTCTTGACGTTTTCAATATTACACTTACCTCCCTTAATAATAGACAATGACTATGATAACCTTCATAATTTTTCAAGAGACAAGCCGTTGATAAGAAAGGGAAAAAGATAACAAAAAAAGGAAAATAAAAAATGGGAAACAATTCTTCTTGACTAAGCCACATATTGTGGCCAAACTATTTTAGTCATGGCTATTAAATTATAATTTTCTATCACTCAAATACATTGATCAAGGAAGATATCTCCTTCCCTATTGTCAACTTGCCATTACATCCCTACAACTATTCTCAAAGTTTCTCTTGAATTCCTGATCTCCTAAAAGCTAATCTGAAGCCTATAACTCTTTTTTATTTTGTCATCCTACTCATTACAACGTTGATATCACTATCCATAAATTGAAATAGAATGGAAATCTAAAATTTTCATGCCAATTCGGTAAGGCCAAGAGTCCAAGTAGGTTAGCCATTCAACTATGGATTTGCTGGTTGAATTAGTGGCTATATAACGTAACAAAATGTAATTAGCCAATCGGTTGTTGAACTGGCTAGTTTTTTGGATTTTATTGGTTGACCTGACGGGTTATCAAACAATCAATATGTTCTTTCTTTATTTGGTCTAATTACTAATCCGCGGTTCACCAGGTTGACTAGTTGAACTGTCTAGTTTAGCCAAATTTAGTAACTATAGGTAAAATTATTTGTGTTTTACATAAAATAGAAACTTTTTATCAAGTCGAGGCTTGTTTCTGAAATACTAAAAATATTTTCAACTATTTAAGAAACACCTAAAGTAAAAATCAATAAATCAAAGTTGTAAATCATTTATTTTCATTTTCACCCAATCGCCATTCATTATTCCACCTTACCACTTCATCTAAGTACAATGACTACATATTTCCTTAAAAAGTTGATTTTCTGAAAAATGACTCAAATTATGGAGCAGAGGGAGTATTAATTTTGAGCATTGCTAACGGTTAAACATATGAACCATTTGAATTTGATATCATTATTAGGATCGGGTCTAGATTGACTTAATTGGCTTAAATTTGATCCATTTAAAACCCAAAATTGGCCTAAACTCCAACTCATTATTTCTCGTACGACACATGCTGTTGTCCAACAAAACATATGAACTAAATTCGTTTTTGTTTTTGAAATAGTACCATGAACTAAATTCGTTTATGTTCTATTTTGTCTTAAAAAAAAGGTGATTTGTTTTGTTCATAGATAAAAAACAAAACAAAAGAGAAAACACACGAATATTAGCATACAGCCAACGTGGGGAAAAAAAGAATTAAATTCTAAGAGTTAAAAATATCGCAAAGAAATTTTAATTACATCTTTTGAGCTGATGTAGTAATTTTTACCAACAGAAAATAGCTAAAATATTTCTTTCTATTTATTTAATATCAGAGGGGGGGGGGTTCACAAATGAATTTATGAATTTGAAACTTAAACCAAGAAAAACTAAGAGCAGCATGAAAACTTCACATTGAATTAACATTCCGTTTCTGAAATAAAAGCATCTCATGACTCATGTACAGCATGAAAGAAAATAAGAACAAAACTAATGAAGAAATTTTACAAAACACAACGGTATGAAAAATTTTAGATGAATAAGATGTAGAACAAAAAAGGGACTCTTTTCTGATTTGTGATAAACTCAATTTCAGATAGAAAATGAATGTTAACAGGAGAAATCTGCTTGTTTTGTGAAGGCACCATGAGGCGAAGTGTTCTCTTCCCAGTAGTCTTCAGTACTCTTTATATCTTCCCCATACACCCATTCTTCCTCTCCCCTTTTGTATTCAAGTCCACTAGTTTCTGAGCAAGAAATTGAAACTTCTCTCCAGTTGCTCCAGATTCTTAGCATGATATAAAGCAAAGCCAAGCAAATGAGTGTTGATGTGAAGACGATGGCCACTATGATTCCAATCACTGCAGTATTTGACAGCTCTTTCTTCCCATGTCGTGCAGATTCCAAACATGATACTAGCGGTGGGCCACATAGCTTATTGCCTAAGAAAGAACTTAGTGGGAATCCTGAAAAAGTTGATGGAAGTTCCCCTTGGAGGTTATTATTTGACAAGTTTAGCCTGTGAAGACTGGAGAGTTTGCCAAGTGATGATGGAACTTTTCCTTCTAGTTGATTGAAAGAGAGGTTTAGTCTTTCTAACTTCACGAGATTTCCAAGAGATGGAGGGACTTCACCAGAAAGGGAATTCTTGCTCAGGTCTAAAATGACTTGTAGTTCAGTTAGGGTGCCAATCTCTGATGGTATCGAGCCGGTTAAGTTGTTCTCAGAAAGCCTGAGCTCATAGAGTTTCTTGCATTGTTGGATGGTTGGCGGAATGGGACCAGAAAGATTGTTACTTTGAAGATTCAGGACATTCAGAGACGTAAGATTGCCAATGTCAGATGGGATTGTTCCAGAAAGGGTATTGCTGCCGAGAGAGAGTTTAAGTAAGCTTGAACAGTTTCCAAGCTCTACTGGCACTGTTCCATTGAACTTATTGAATGAGAGATCTAGTTCCCCAAGGTCTTCCATACTCCCTAACCATGTAGGAACTGTTCCTGAAAAGGAATTGTTGTTAAGGAGAAGGTGTTTAAGCTTTTTCAAACCGGAAAGCTCAAGTGCCAGCTCTCCTGAAAGATTATTGAAAGACAAATCAAGGAAGTAGAGCTCCTTGAGCTGGCCTAAATGAGGAGGAATGCTACCAATGAGAATATTATTTGCAAGTCGGAGACGAGTCAGGTTTTTAGACATGGCTAAAGTAGAAGGAATTAGGCCTGAGAAACTGTTATTTGTTAAGTCTAAAAGTGTCAAAGAATTTGAACCTGACAAGAGAGAAAGGGTTCCACTAAATCTATTGTGAGAAAGATTTACAATCCCGAGGTTTTTCAGAAGGGAAAGAGATTCTGGAAGTGGACCTTCAAATGAGTTATTGTAAAGACTTAACATGATCAGCTGGGAAAGGAATCTGAATGTTGGTGGCAATGTTCCGGATAGTTTGTTGTCAGCCAAGGTCAACTTTTGAAGCTTTTGGCAGTAGCCTAGGCTTGGTGGTATTGAACCTGACAAGTCATTCTGCCTCAGCAGTAGAAAAGACAGATTCTTTAGCCTTCCAATTGTTGCAGGAATTGAACCTGAGAAACGGTTTCCGGAGAAATCAATCTCAATTAAGTTGCTGCAGTTTGTTAGCTCCATTGGAATGCTTCCTGACATCTGGTTGTCATACAGGTAGATAATGCTCAAGCTCTGAAGCTTTCCTATTTCAAGAGGGATTGCTCCTGTAATCATGTTGTCAAACAGATAAAAAGAAACTAAGTTGCTCATGTTTCCAATCTCTGGAGACAGAGTTCCACTAAAGCTGTTATTGTTGAGCAGAAGATCTGTCAATTTCTCTAATCTTTCAAGGCTGGAAGGTAATGATCCCTGAAAGTTGTTACCCGATAGATCCAATTGTTGAAGGGACGAGCAATTCAGTATCTGCATAGGAAAGCTACCAGATAAATTATTTCGAGCCAGAAAAAGCTGTTGAAATTTGGAATCAGGAATGCAGAGACTTCCAGGAATGCTACCAGTCAAAAAATTATCAGATAGAGCTAAAGCCTGAAGATTTTTCAGCTGAGAATTGGATAGATTAATGAGCCCTGAAAGCTTATTTTCTGATAGGTCAAGAACCTCAAGCTGGCTTAATTGGTTAAGCTCTACAGGGATTTGGCCATCCAATTCATTCCCTTGCAAGTTCAGGTACTGCAACTTGGACCCAAACTTGGTCGGAATTCCCCCAGAGAGGCTGTTGTTGGCTAAGTTGAGGATTTCAAGTGACTCAAGGCTTCCAATTGAAGCAGGAATTTTTCCTTCAAGCCTGTTGTTTGATGCTGCAAAGTCCTGAAGGTCAGTACAGCTACTGATCTCGGGTGGAATGGGACCATCAAGATCGTTCTCCTGCAAATCAAGAGCTTTCAAATGCTTCAAGTTTCCAATTTCTTTTGGTATGCTTCCATTGAACTGGCAATATGCAAGTCCCAGAACTCTCAATTCAGTCAAGTTACCGATTTCCGGTATAACTTGGCCAGTTAACAAGTTATCTCCTATTCTCATAACTTGCAACTTCTTCAGAAGACCAATCTCTGCAGGAATTATCCCAGAGAGAGAGTTAGCGAAAAGCAGCAATTGCCTTAGCTCTTGAAGCTTACCAAGATCAGGTGGGACCATTCCAGTTAGAGAATTCATCGACAAGTCGAGAATTTGGAGAGAGCTGAGCTGTGACAGTTGAGGAGACACTGAACCTATTAGTCCTGAACCTGAAAGATTCAGACTGACAATATTAACTTGATCGTTTGAGCATGCAACCCCATTCCAGTTGCAGAAGTTAGTCCCTGGAGTCCAATTTTCAAGAACTCCAATTGGATCTTCAAGTTCTGATTTTATTCTGAGAAGAGTGTCTGAATCAGATAAAGTATCTTCTAGAGATGCTACAAGTACAGAACCAAGAACTGAGAAGAAAATCATTAAATAACAAAGATGCAGGCTGGCCATTTCAAAGTTTGTCACTCGGAATCATCTAGCATCAAGTTTTGGTGAATTTGACAAAGGAATTCAATCCATTTTGGAGAAACAAGCAAAGGAAGAAGAGATTCAAATTTAAAAAATTATCAGAAGAACAGCAAAGAGATCATAGGAGTTCAAGAACAAGAAGGGTAGGAGATGACAGTGATAAACTGCCATGCCAATGAGTTTATATAGTTTCATTGACGTAAGCCTTTCTAATCATCTTTACAGGGTGAAGCAATAATAATAAAAAATGCATGAAAAGTTAAAAAAACTTTCTCATGAACTAAGGTGTTTTTCTAAGACTATTTACAGTATGTCTTTTTTCCTAATATTTTATTTTACTTTTGCCGCCAAGGAAATATTTTTGCCTAATTATAAAGAATCCCAAAATTTTCAGGTATATTGAACTGAATAATTTCAGATTAATTAACCCCCAAAGTTGTATATTCAACGTGTTTGGTATGGTGCCTTAGCTCATTAGCTGTGGTTGAGTATATCTTCATATTTGGTCTCTCATGTCATAATAGCATGTCTGTGAAATTGGTGTCGGTACCTTTACTCAAGTGTTCTTAAGCATTGCATTAGTCAACATCAAATATGAGAAAATTGGACTAAAAAGCACCCAAAACTCTTTGAACTGAAAATCTTAATATTTTCCCTTAAAAGAAACTTTTTCAGATTTGAAGCATGTAAACCTGCAGCATATATATATTTTTACACATACTAAGTAAAAATTGATGCGACATATACACTAGATTTCGTGTGATATTCATCAAATGTTTACGTGTTAAATATTTAAACCTACTCTTTTAAAGAAATTGTTTAGTTGCCAATTTATTCAGAATATTCAAATTTTATATAATTATCATTTATTCAAAATTGATAGTGTATAGTATATAGAAAATTAATTCTAAACTTATTATCCCTAATGTCTGAACTGGCCCAAGGTTTAACACAGATTGCTCCTCTCATTTTCAAGTTGTTGAAAAAAGGTATGATATATTCTTCTCAAGGTAATGATAGAATCATGGAAGGATGGAGCATGCCGCAGTAAAGATAAGATGGTCCGACGGCTAAGCTGAAATATGAGAACAAAAAAGCTATGGGAGAAAACGCACTTGCCGCTATAACAAGAAACTTCAACATAGTGGGGCTATCCCTACAAGGTTTTCCACCTATGGCCAGTGCCAAGTTTTGGATATATTGGATGTGCAATGAATGTGACATTGGATAAACAGTGCTACAGAAAATCATGGGATTTTTAGGGATCTATTGGAAAATATTGGCTTGTACTATTTGACTTCAAAATACATGTGTTCAATGACCTTTGTCAATTGTCAACAAAATAGGTAAAATTCCATTATGGTAGAAGTCAGAGGTTCAATCAGCATCACAGTACTACATCAGGGCGATGAATTTGCCTTATTTTCCGTTGCTTTTTCTCCTCAAACTCCTCTTCATAGGGATCTTGTCCATTCCATCCACTTTCTAAGATAATGTACATGTTTATTATCCATTGATTTACATTGTAGTTTCCTCTCTCTTTCTCATTCAATGCAAACAAAAATTAAGAAGCAGCCATGCTTCAGATGATGTGGATATCAGAAAGTGGAGTAATACATTTTAGGGTTAATCGTACTTTATCCCCTTTACGTATGGGCTATTTTTCAATTTACCCTAGAACGTTTGTTTTTCCACAGTTTACCCCAAAGACTAAAGTTTAACCCTAATGGAGATAAACAGAATAATGAAAAGACAGTAATGCCCTTAAGAAAATAATAAACAACCCAAAATATCCATATCTCTAGGTTTATGAAAGGGATCAAGAAAAATTTCCAAAATTACCCGGGAATAATGGAGGAGGGAAATTTCCCTCCATCTGGCACATGGGACGCAAAAAAAAAAAAAAAGAAATTCGGATGACAAAAGGTTCTAACCTTTTGTCATTGTGGGTCATCTTTTCTTTCTCCTTTATCAGCCACTTTTCTCTCTCCTCTATCTACCCATGAAAAGTGCCCACATGTATGTCGGTTCTGAATAAAAAGAAAATATAGCTATCTAAAACTCTTTTTTACTTATTCATGTATAGAGCAAAATTAAAGACAATAATAACAGATTATTAATGAAAAATTCTAATATTATAATTTGAGCAGCAGTGAAATTTTGTTTCCGGATTTTCAAGTGTTCAAAAGGTGCACAATGGTGCCTCTTTACCATATCCACACATTTTTGGGGCAATTTTTCAATGTTATTTGAAGCATTTTGTGACATTTTTATGATACTTTTGATTGACAGAGAAAAATTTTAGGAGCTGTTGAATCTGTTGAAATGAAAGAGAAAAAATAGGCTGCAATTGGATGGAAGCATGAAAGAGAAAAAATAGGCTAAAAAGCATCAGACATCCCTTTTTATAACTCATTGAGGGACATTTTAGTCAGTCAAAACAAACAGCTCTCTTCCAATGGCAATTTTGGCATCTTGAAGTTTTTAACGGTGCAATTACTTTGCTGGACTGACGGAGGGGGTAAACTGTGGAAACACAAATATCGGGGGGTAAATTAAGAAATGGCCCATACTTAAAGGGGATAAAGTGCGATTTACTCTACATTTTATGCTTTTGCTCTTTTGCAGTCTACAAGTATTGTATACCTTCTAAAAGCGTAATCTATGAAGTTTCCCATCTAGGTCATGTGAATGATTACCAATAACAAATAGTGATATATCAGTATATACCTGGTTAAGTCAAGAAATTTTAGTAGCTCGGTAATGACTCTCAACCATTTGTTAGTTCTTGTTTTATATATAATAGTATTACTTATCTTCGTCTTTAAATTCTATTGTAGGTAATTGGTTTTGAAAAGCACGAATAGAAATTTCATGATTGGATTAGCTCATTTTGCTTGTGTATTATAAATATTACATTGATTTACAGTAGTCAAGCTCAAGTTCACACTGCTTTGACTTGCTTCATTTTAATATTCAAGCCTATTAGTTGCCCCAACTTGGTCCAATTCTGCTTAGATCTTCTGTTGAAATCCTTTATTCCCCAACCAAAACCTACCTAATACCAAATTTAATACAGGAAAAATACACATGAGCAGAACAACCACAGTTGATTTCGGGGTGATCTGTTTTATTTTAATGCTGCACAAACCCCAGATGAAAAGAAAGCCATGTGAGGATTTGTTGTCGTTTAAGCTAGGGATATTCCATCCGTCTAGCTTGAATTGTTAATGCTTTTACTACAAGAAAGAAATGCGTTTAGGAGCATTCTTGATAGAAAAAGACCCAAACAAATGAGGACAAAGGTGCATGCTCCACAAGGATTTTTTGTTTCATAGTGAACACATGTAATTACCACAGCTTTAAGCTTTATCTTATTCTACATTTGCTTATTATCTTGAGTAATTTTATGGTATTAGATATCTTCAAATGCCACCTAACATGTGAAATAATATCAGAGGAAGGGGTGTATTTTGGACTAGCATAACCAATTATATTCTGTTAAAAATATGGGAAATTCTATGATTCCTTTTGGATAGTGGATACTATTCTCTCTATTTTTATCTTTCACTAACGATAACAATTTAACTATTTAACAATATTTAATTTAAGGGTCAATAACACTTTCTTTACAATTTAACAGTGAATTTTACTTGTAGATATGATACTGAATACTCACAAGAGATTGTAGAAGCTCCCGAAAGTATGATATCTTAACTACACTGAAAACTTTGAGATGATCTGTTACAAACGGCGGTCTATATGTTTCGTGGTCTCACCATGAGGTAAGTGCCATAAATGGGATTCACTTGTGCAAAGTGAAAACTACCCTTTTGTGGTGCTGATTTATCTATATCATAAAATAGCATTGAATTTTTCTATGGAATTGTGAAAGATAGACTGGACCATAGAATTTTCTTGCAAGGTTATGGAGACGGGTGAAATAAGTTTTCCTAGTACCACATATCGAATAGTCTCAATCCGAAAGATCCAACATCATTTGTTCCATCAAAAACCCAAGACAAGGAAACTTGCTTTTAGCCATGCGGGAAGACTAGTGCTCTCCATTTGCTGATCACATCTGTGCATTCTACACATACGCTACTACAATGATGGCTACCTCCATCTTTATGATTCCTAAACAAAGCCACATTGTTAAGCCTTAATTGCTACAATAATAATTTTTCTCAGGTAAATTAAATGTTACTTTTTGTTTTTTTTTTTTAAAGATGTTGACAGACTTTATGGAAAACATTTGGGGTGCTTACTAAAGATTTTTTTATTAATTTTGTTTACGTTAATTCTCTACCTAATATTTTGTCCAAATCTCCAATTCCAAGTGGCCCAAACACATAGAACCAAAATAACACCACCAGCTGCGGAATTAAGAATAAAATGAGATATGCGATTGAGATCGAAGTATAGTTGAAAATGGAGAGGCTAGGGAATTTAAAAATGTGATATAAATCCAAAGGAGAAGGTACATCATTGTTGGTCTGAATAATATCTATAGCAAAAGAACAAATTAAAGGAATTCCTTCCATCTATCAAGGAATTTAAAAAATTATCACAGGAATTACATTTTCTCTTTCTTGGGGCCACTTTGAAGAAAATAATGCTACAAGAAAGAGAATAAAACCATCTAAAAGAAGTACAGCTTAAGTCATTTATCCATCACTTCATTCTGTTCTGATGAATGATTGCTGACTTTTGGGAACTAATATTCATTTTTAATGCTCTAAGGAGTTCTTCATGGATAAGGACGAAGTTGACTTTAGTTTGCTGTCCAAATAATTCATGTAACCTCATCCATTAGATATCAAAAGTAGAGATAAGGAGGCCGTCTTTTTGTTAAAGCTATTAAGAAGTAGGTATTTTATAATTTTCTTATATACTATACAAGAATGAGTTTAGGACTAGATTTCAACCGCAGGGGTGAGGTTATTTTGGAAATGTGAGAGTATTTGAAGAGTAATTGGAACATTGAGTACAAGTCATTATAGCTTTAATTGCACTATAATTACTTATATAACCTTTCAGACATTTAAGGTTAGGGGCAAGTTTGATATGTTACAATGTTTGGTGCCAAGTTGAGTATCAAGTACAACTGAATAAAACTTGTGTTTTGGTAGAATTACATAAAAATTCTTTTAATCATTTATTACCTTATTATCCTTATACTATATAAGAATGAGTTGAGAGTAAAGATGTTCTTTGGATTTCAACCGTAAGGCTAGGGCTATTTTGGGAATGTAAAAGTATTTGAAGTGCAATTGAAGTATTGAATACAAGTCATTATAGCTAATTTAGTTTTGTTGTAATTACTTAGATGTCCTTTTAGACATTTAAAGTTAGGGGTGACAGATATCCGATTGAACACTAGGTATAACTAAATTCAGCTTGTGTTTTAGTGAAATTACATAAAAGCCCTTCTAATCATTTAATTGTATTAACATCCAAGTCTCTTAATTTTCTAAAGCATTTCTCATCAGTTATTTGCAAACTTATGATATATAGATATTAAAACACAATTAATACCAATTAGTAGAGAAGTTTGCTTTCTTGGCCGTTACCCCCATCTGTTCAAATTCATTTCATTTACTTACAACTTTTTTCCATCATAATCATGTAACCTATTAAATTCGGATGTTGCTACATTAGCCACTCCTCTTCCCTATTTTGCAACACCTTTCTCAATAGGTATATTTTCTTTAACCAATCTACTTTTTGGTTGTAAGAAATCTCAATAGGTATGTTTTCTTTAACCAATCTACTTTTTTGTTGTAAAAAATCTGTAATCTTGATGGTTGTATGTGCGATAATTTTTTAGTATTTTAATTCAACTGTCCATGTTAGATAGGCATGATAGGGAGGAGATCACATTTGTTAATTATTATTTGTGGTTTAAAGTAAGTTTATCATCATAAATTTTTCCATATGCAGATTGCATCTACTTTTGTTGTTTTAACTATTAGTTATGATAATTTTCAAATTGTTGGCTATTTTATTGATGATTCCATTTAGGCAAATTTTTCACTTCATTTGATTTGCCAATAGGTTTAGCTATCTACTTAGAACTATTTGGTTGCAAATCTAAAGTATGTACTTCATTACTTTTAATTGTTTTCTTGAATTGGGTGGCCTAAGATGTCTTAGTACTTTATTTGATGTGGTTATTCCTTTAAATTAGCATGTTAGTTATTGTATATCTTTGCAACTAGATCAAAAACTGATATTTAGTGATTGTAATCCATATCGAGAAGGAGATGCTTAACTATATGTTCTAAATTATACAATAAATCGTAATTGATTGATTGGTGAATGTGGAGGTCTCATGATGATATGTTCTTAGAATCAATATAAATTTAAGAATTTGGCTTGCAAGAATCGAAATTCCACTAGCAATAATTTTTTTCAAATATGCTAATTGTTCAAATCTCACTTATATGACACAATAATGTGATGGACTGCCCTTATATTAAAATCAAATTCAAACTAAACAACAGATTTTAATATCCATAAAGTGCATGAGCAGATATAAGTAGGTCTTTTACTTTATTAGGTTAGGTGCAAAGTAGTTGATCATATCTTATAATTCTGTTTCATTGCATATTAGTATATTTTTTAACTCAATATGTAACTTATGATTTTTCTATTTAATATCATATATTAAAATTGTCATACTTCAATTCTTATACTACAAAATACCAAATAATAATTATTAATCATCTTTAATTATAGGTATTAAACTCCCGCGCGTCGTGCGGGCTTTTCCCTCTAGTTATTATTATAAAAGTACCCTTATACCCAAAAGAGTTGTTGAATTTACGAAATGTTTCAAATCATATAAAAATTTTTAAAGGGCAATAATGTCTTTTCACTCAAACATTGTCAAGAAAATGAAAATTTTTAACTCGAACTTGATAAGGCTCGTATTGACTCGAGCTCATGCGAGTCGAGCTCGAGTTCTGCGAGCAAGCATCAAACTCGAGCTTGAGCGAGTAGTATTATTGCATGTCGAGTCATACTCGAGCTCGATTACATCGCGAGGTCATAATCGTGTTGGTGACAAGGTACAAGTGAGAGTTGGTTGACTTTAGTGAGTCGTTTGAAACTTTAAGGCCCGTTTGGCAAGTGAAATTTTTTGATGTTTGTCTAAAATCTTACTGTAGTTTATTGTAGAAGTTTTTATAAAATTTTTTGAAGTGTGTTTTTTTTAATATTTTAAAGTGTATAGTATAAAAATTTTGAAAATTTTTTTAAGATTAGTGTAGTTAAAGTTTTTAAAAAATTTGTAACAGATAAACTTGACAGAAAACTTAATTGCCAAATAAGGCCGTCTATGATGTGAGGCAAAGCGGTGGAGACAATTTTGTCATAAAAGAATAAAAAAAATTGAGGGGGGAGGGCCCAGGTCCAAATTGGTAGTGCAAATAACGTCTGCCTTTTAATAATCAACTATTCCAAAAGATATCTCTAATCAATGTGGTCAACGTTTGTATTCAAACTTGCATCTATGAATTGCCTATAAGGCTATAACATATTTTCTTTTAAGCAAATCGAAAAAATCGTGAAACACATCAATCTTTAAAGACGTTACTTGTGAAAAATTAAAACAATTGATAACATACAGGAAATTCTTCCAAACTCGTGGTCTTCACAATATTAATGATTTCTTCTATTTTCACGTGATAAAATTGGACCTCATGATTTGGACTTTTCCATTGCTAGATAATGTACGAAGTTAGGTAAAGAAAGTTTTGTTGTTGAGTAACTAGTGATAGATCTGGAAAGCTTTAGGTAGTTGTGGTGGTAAATGAGCAGAGAAAATTAGTTGATAGGCAATATCATAATAATAGCACTTCATATTTGTAAGTTGTACCTTTTTAGTCTTTCGATGATTCAAGTTTGATGATTACAAATTGCAGCTAAGGAGATAGCCAAGAGATGAAGTCTTGGATGGGTTTTAAAGGATCAAATATGGCTTAGTTTCGGTTATTGCATCATATCAAATGGGTAAAAAAAACAATAAACAACCCTAAGGGATGGAATAGAATAGAGAAAGGGTTTGTTTTACATTTATTTTTTAAAGTTTTTTATTTGAATGAGTGTGCAAGAGTTGGGGATGTTTTTGAAATATTTTATTGTAGTAATATATATGAAAAACTTTTACTGTAAATATTTTTAATGATATTTTTTGAGATATTTTTGAGATATATTTTAGAGTATTTTTAAGGTTTAAAAATTTTTAGAATAATTTTTAAAAATTAACACTCCACCCACCATCAATATCCACCACCGCTACCATCCCCTCTCTCCCTCCTCCTCTCTTATTCCCGTCCCTCTTCCTCCTCCCTCACTCCCCTCCCACCCTTTCCTTTCCTTCATTTTCTCGCTAGAACCCAGCCCTCCCCTTCCTTGCTCTTTCCAATTTAACCTCGTTGAGACCCGATCGAGGCCTTCTGGTTGAGGCTAGAAGGGAGGAGATGGGGTATGGTGTGGAAGGGAAAAGGGGAGGAGGAGGCAGAGGGAAGGAGAGGAATGAGGAGGAAAAAGAGGGAGAGGAAAGAGGAGAAAAGAGAGGGAGGAGGAAGATGGTAGGTGGGGGTGATGGTGGTCGTGATAGATTAAAGAAGAAGATAATATAGATTTTATTTTTTAATTTTTGATATATTTGAAATTATTTTTGATATATTGTAGGGATATGGTATTTTTTGAATTATTTTTATGTGTGTTGTTGTAACATTGTATATGAAAAAATTGGTTTTTCAAAAAGTGGAGAATCCAAATAGAGCCTAAGTTCTTTGGACTACAAGATATGGTATCACAATGTGCTCGGCATCATGATCATCTAATTGACAAATAAGGGTAGCCATGATTCAAATTTGAACTGGAACAGAACCGAAATCAGATTGACAATTTATTGAATTGCAACTAGAATTGAATTTTGGAAACCAAAATTGAAACCATAACCGTGACTAAAATTCAGGTTCAAATTCACTAAAATTTTGAACCAGAATCAGAATCAATGGTTTACTAACCGCTCAAACCATTTGAAAAAATATTTGCTACCTAAACATATTTAACTAGTCTAGATAAAGAAATGCAGTTTTAGCCACTAATGTTTGGCTTGTGTACCAAATTTGTTTTTAATGTTTCGAATAAAATAATTCTGGTCCTGAAATTTCGATTTTAGGTAAACCAAGGATTACTAAAGAAAAATCATAATAACTAATTCTTAAAATGAAATAAAAAATTTTGACTTTGCATTTTTGGTCTCTTATGCTTGGAGATTTGAGATGATATAAAATGTATAAAAATCTCTAAAGCACTTCATATTAGCACAGGACTATCTTGTCACTAGAAGGCATCACATCGTTAAATTAGTTATATATAATCGAATAATAATACATAAGTAATATACAAAATTAAAGTTAGTGATACAAGATGAGAGTTCTACTTTAATATATAAACTTTATTCTAAGTACATCTTACACAAATCCTTGCTTGACTTGTGAATATAGTGTTGGTTATAGTTAGGAATTATGATTACAATAAGTTAACTAATCAAAGTAAATACCAATAGAAAGTGCTTATAGGGAATTTTTCAAACTTCCTTTTTTTTCCCTTGGCTTTTTGTCTAATTAAAATATAACTCTCCAATGACAAAGTTTTAAATTACTTATTTTAGTGTTTGAGTATATTGATAATTTTATTAAATAATTCTATAAGAAAACCTACTTAATGTAAAACTTAATTTATAACCTATTGACACGCAAAAAAAAAAAAAAAAAAAAAAGCTAGATGATCAACTTAATTTTTATATAATATATAATGCTTGCAGTTCAAAGGGACATGCCATTGAATGTTTAATAATGAATAAGTAAAAAAATGGTAGAATTCATTATCAATTAATTATTTATAGTGCAAAATAATAAACACTTATAATATGCCAACTTTGAGACCAATTATGCAAAAAAGCAAAAAAAAAATATATGAGAACTAAGTGGTATGAATACATAGAATAAAATTTTAATTAGCTTTTTGACTTTTTTTTCCTATAAGAATTCCTAGTGCACACTAATGCAATTCCAATGTGATTCCTTTTTGTGTCTTTACATAATTCTAACAAGATCTGGAGATTTGTCTTGGCACTTATCCATTTTTGGGAAATGAAGTGATAGAAATATTCATGCAAAATATAATACAGGGCAATTGGATGACTCAAAAGTGGAGCAGAATTTTGGATACTTGAACATGAACCCGCATAAAGAGGTAATGCAATTGGACAACTCCAAAATTGGGCGGTAAGAGATATGACACCAATAAAGTTAGGATTAATTTTTTGTACACTGAGAGTGAATGCACTGTCAATATTAGATGAATGATAATTATATAAAATTTAAATATAAAATTCAACTTTTGTATGGATCCAATAGTAATAATGTAAATATTGTCAGTATATATAGAATTTTCTCATAAAGTTATCCTTAAAACATAGTTTAATAAACTTTACTTGAAATTACTTTTGTGATAAACTATTGTGGACAATCATAAATTGATGAAAAAAGAGCCTTAGGGCCAATTTGAACTACAATTTTTTTTGGAGTTTTTGTAAAAAAAAAATTTCTGAAAAAAATAGCAACCCAAACAAGGCCTTAATTTGCATCCACAAATTTTGAAGAATGAGGGTTTAGAATGCCAAAATTATAGTTTGACTTGTTATCTTCCCGCACTTCGTAATTCTATATGAATCAAAGCTACATTTACTAATAACAGCACTCAAAAATAGTTTTCATAGAGGAAGTGCAGATATTACTAATAGTTTGGCTAACTCGTTGAGAGAGATTTCAGCTGTTAGTTTTTTAAAAAGCGTAATTATTTCGAAAAAGTGTCTAAATGCATAGGTGTATTAATTATAATTGTGTGTATTAAAATGATAAATTACATGTGATTATGTGTCTTAACGTGTATTCATTGAACATCGTTACAAAATTCCTATTACTAAACTAGTACTATTTTGTTTTCGTTTTTGCTTTTTTAGCATACTTGTAAGTAACTTCCCTTCTTTACAACCCCACACCACAAAAATAAATAAATAAATAAATCCCTTTGAATAGTCAATCCTGTCGTTGCTGACTTCGTGTTCTGTGGTTCATATCGTAGAAACAAATATACAGACACCAATTGTTTAGCTAAGCATAACCAACTCAATTAAGTGAATTCGCAACCAGGCGAAGTATAAAGTGTCGGTCTAATTGTAGATTAGGAATTCAAATCTTTGCACCCATAATAAAATTTAAAGGATATATTGTAATGTACTCCTTTGGTCTAAAGGTGAGAACCACTCTCTCTAACTCCTCTAAGTCTAGTTGGACCCTCCCTTAGATACATTAAAATAGATGTAGTGATCAGGGTTCAAACCTCTGCACTTATCATTAAAATTTAAAGGATGTGTAGCAGTGTACTCCTTTGATATCGAGGTGAGAACGAGTCCCTTTAGCCTCTTTGGCCCAATTGGACTCTTGCCTGGATGGATTAAAGTAGAAGTTGTAAATTGACCAAAAAATTTTTTTTTGTTTAGCTAAGCATATAGTATACACCAATTTTTAATTTTCATACTGTTTATAGAGATGTTTGATGTATCAGGCTAATGAACTTTCTCTTTCTTGGAGCCAACCGATTTTCTTTTCTTTTTTTTTTAATGCATACCTCTTGGAAATTTAGAGTGTTATATATCACTACTTGCAACTATTTTTCTTTGCTTCTTACTTGATTACTAAAACCTTTCTAATTATGCCTCTCCTGTGAAATCTGTATTTGCATGGAAATTTTGTGAGTTTTAATTCGTTTTTAAACTTATCATTGGTCAGTTAAATACCATGATCAATCATAAAAAATGTCAGTCATATTTTGCCTATCTTACCTGCTATACTGTTTTTGCTTTCATTTGCAGCTACTAGCTAGTTTTGTTGTTATTATGATAAACTGTGCCATAGGAAGGCCATAATCTTAAGAAGAGAAATAGGAAGGTGAGTTACTTTTTGCATTATAAGTTTCATTTGTTTAAATTAATGAGATTTAAGATTTAAGATTTTCCCTGTTATTACCATGGATGTGTTATTTATAGTTGGAACGATTAATTTTAGCATGAAATCTAAGGTTTCCAACTGATAAATAGTGTTTTTTTTTTTTTGAAACGTTATTACTCTTGCATTGATCAATAAAAATGTTTACACATCGAGCAAAGGCCCGAAAAGCTATACACAACGTGTTCAAGAACACGGAGGAACAAGGAATTCCTCATCCAACAAAATGCCTTGGGCATAAGAACTAACACTATTACAATATATGTTATCATCATTATTGTCTAAACAAAATGAGCACATTCGAAACAGTGATTTTAAGCTAAGGATATCCTCAATCAGTGTTGTCATTCTGCAGTCCGAAGCTTTACCAAGCTTGAGTAGCTTCAGCAGTCCTTTGTTACGAATATGCACTGAGATGGTACTCCATTGTCTGTCCAAAGCTTTGCATAAAGTTAGCTTGATTGCTGTAGCCTCATCAATAATGTGGTCACCCGAGCTTCTGTCTTTTAAGGCCCATACTTCCTGTGCCTCATTTGGTACTCTGCGCACAGAAACTCCAATACCCAGTACTGCATTTCTCTTAGAGGTTTTGATTGCCACTCTCAGATTTACCCCTTCGTGGCTATCTGGTGCAACACTGTCCACTTCCACTGGTACCACTGTTTCTGTTGTGCTTTGAGGCTCCTTCTTCGAATCTAACTCCACAATCTCCAGCCATTCCATGTGTGCTTTTTGAATAACACTGCACGGATTATAGCCTGCCTGGTTCTCGAACTCCCTTGTGTTCCTATCCTTCCAAATTTGCCAAAATATATTAGCTGTGAGCCCCATATGGTTTCTTCCATCTTGTCTATTCTTCGCCTCTGTGATCCTACTCCACCATCTGTGGAAGTTTCCTATCTGATCATCAGCCCCCTCCTAAGTTATTGGAGCTATTTTCCAGATGGCTTTTGCTATGGGACATTGCAGAAGAGTATGTTCAATTGTTTCCGGTTCTTCTCCACAGCCTTTAGAAACTGGATCACCTTCTCCAGTTCGCTTGAAAATTGCCTCTCTGACTGGGATAGCTTTTTTTTTTTTTTTTTTTCGAAACGATAGGATTTTTCATTGCTTTAATGAGAAAGAGTACAATATGCGAGCAACGGCTCGAGAGAAGCTATACAAAAAGTGTTCTAAGAACACTGAGGAAACAATCTTTCCTCATCAACAATAATGCCTAAAGCATCTTCACTTAATTTTTTGCTAACTAACATCTGTTCTTGTCTACACAAGTCAAAAGAGCACATGCAAAACAACCTCTGTAACTTAGAGATGTCTTCCAGTACTGTTGCCATCTTGATGTCCGCAGGCCTCTGCTGTTTGATTTGTCTCCATAGCTCCTTGTTACAAAACTTCAGCTTCACCTTACTCCAGCTTCGGTGCACAGCTTTGGATAAGGCCAGCTTCAGAGCTAGTGCATCATCTAGGACTTTGCTTCCCAGACTGATCTCATTCATTAACCACCCTGTCATTCTATTCCTTGCATATTCCTTAACTGTGACTCCTATCCCAAATGTATGCTGTCCTTTTTTGTTTGTTGTTTCTATCTCCATTATCACAGCTCCCTCATTCGTAAGGTTCTGATCTTGCAAATCTTGTCTAGGGGCTGTTTCTTCTGTGCTCTTTCCAAATGTCGTGCCCTCTTCCTGCAGCTGTTCCATCCAATCCTTGTGTGCTCTTGCTATTGTTTTGAAAGGTGTAACTATGTCAGATTTCTCAAATTCCCTCTTATTTCTTTCTTTCCACACCTGCCATAGGATATTTGCCGTTAAACCAATGTGTTCCAACCCCTCTGGTCTAAGCCTTGCTTCTGTAATCCTTAGCCACCATCGCTTGAAGTTCCCTTGTTGGTCCTTTGCCCCATCCCACTGAATAGGAGCTGCCTTCCAAATGTTCATCGAATGAGGACAGGTCAACAGGAGGTGTTCTACTGTTTCCTGTGCAGTTCCACAAGTTGTACAAGTAGGCTCACCCTGTCCCGTTCTCCTCCTCACTGCTTCCTTCACTGGCAGGGCTCCTTGAATGCATTTCCAAATGAAAAACTTGATCTTGTGCTTGATGTTTAAACTCCACAGAGTGTTCCACATTTGAACAACTTGAGGGCTACCATCTGCATAACTGGAACTTGCTCCATCAGGGTTGCCCTTTTTTCTTTGTCGGTTTTGCTGCATCAGGAAATTGTAGCCCGAGTTTACAGTGTATTGCCCTCCCGCCTTTGGTTGCCAGTAAAAGCTATCCTCCCTCTCTGTAAGACTCAAGGGAATAGCTAGAATTTTGTGCGCATCATGTCTGTTAAAATTTCTGAATATGATATTCCTATTCCATCTTTGATGATTTATGAGCTCTTCCACCTTTTCCAGCCCACAATTGTTCCTTCGACTTGTAGTCGGTCTACCTGTAGTTGTATCTGGAATCCACTTATGATCCCAGATGCTTGTACTCCGCCCATTCCCTATCCTCCTAATCAGTCCTTCATTGAGTAGGCTTCTTGCTCCCATTAAGCCTTGCCAAAACCAGGATGCATTTTTGGTGGGACTGCAATGTAAGATGAACTCCTTTGGAAAATATTTAGCTTTTAACACTTTGGTCACCAACAGATTTGGTCTAGTAATTAACCTCCATATTTGCTTTCCTAGCAGAGCTTGATTGAAAGCTTCAAGGTCCTTGAATCCTAGACCACCTGCCTTTTTATCCCAAGCCATTCTTTCCCAAGAAATCCAGTGTATTTTGTTCTTTCCACTAGATTCTCCCCACCAAAAATTGGCCATCAGTGCACAGACATCTTTACACAATTTCCTTGGCAGCTTAAAGCACGACATAACGTACGTAGGCATAGCCATTGCGACTGCCTTCAGCAATACTTCTTTACCTGCGGGACTCAGAAATCTGTTTTTCCAGCTCTGGAATCTTTTCCTTATATTGTCCCTCACAAAGCCAAAAATCTGTTCTTTAGTTCTTGAGACAACCATTGGGAGCCCCAGATATTTGCCTTGTGTTGCCTCTATCATTCCTCCCAGAGCTTGACAGATTTCTCCCTTCTTCTCGCTGACCATGTTTTTGCTAAAGAACACTGCAGATTTGTCCAAATTGACCAACTGCCCTGAGGAGTTTTCATATACTTTCAAGACTTTCATAATCTCCCCTGCCACTTCCTTATTTGCTTTACAAAAGATGATAGAATCATCAGCAAAAAAAAGGTGAGTAAGAACTGGACCCTGCCTGCTGATCTTTAGACCTGCAATTCTTTTGCTTTCCTCAGCTCTTCTCAACAAATTCGAGAAGCCTTCTGAGCAGATTAAAAACAGGTAAGGGGACAAAGGGTCCCCCTGCCTGATTCCCCTCTCTGGGGACACATAACCTTTGACTTCCCCGTTACAATTGAAAGAGTAACTCACTGTCTTCAGGCAGCTATGGATCCAGTTGATCCACGTAGCACAGAATCCCATTTGTTCCATCATAGCAAGCAGAAAGTGCCACTCCACCCTATCGTATGCCTTTGCCATGTCCAATTTGATTGCCATGTAGCCTTCTTTCCCCTGTCTTTTGTTTTTTAAATAATGCATATACTCATGAGCAATAATCACATTATCCAAAATCTGTCTATCAGGGATAAAAGCAGATTGAGTTTTGCTTATGCAGGAATCCAGGACATTCTTCAGTCTATTGGCCAAGATTTTGGATATGATTTTGTAGATCACACTGCATAGACTGATAGGCCTGTAATTTTTCAAATTGATTGGATGCAAAGTTTTGGGAATGAGAGATATGACAGTATGGTTCACAGACTTAAGCATGAGACTTGAGTGAAAAAAAGCTTTGATTGCTGGTATGATATCATTCTTAATGGAGCTCCAGAAATTCTGAAAAAACATTGGAGTCATTCCATCATGACCTGGTGCTTTTTCTGGATTCATAGAGAACAAAGCCTCATGGATTTCTTTTTCGCTAACTTCCTTGATCAGATTATCATTCATTTCCTGAGTGATTGAGTGTGGAATACCAGATAAAATTTCTGTCATTTCACCTCTCCCTCCACTCGTGAACAGCTCCTTAAAATAGACAGCAATTTCAGTCACAAGCTCATCCTCATTGTTAGTCCAAGACCCATCCTCTCTTTGTATTTTGCTCAAATTATTACTCACTCTCCTTCCCTTGACGTAAGAGTGAAAATACTTAGTATTTTTATCCCCTTCCCGCAGCCAACTAATTCTAGCCTTTTGACTCCAAAAGATTTCTTCCTCCTTATAAGCTTCGGCCAGCTGCTTCTTAAGATCCCTTACCTCCTCGTTTCTCTTATCTGAATCTGAGATCCTAACTCTTTCCAGCTCATGTTTAAGATCATTAATTTTGCTCCTAGAGTTAGATTGGACTTTATTTCTCCACTTCAAAAGTTCGATTCTGCAATTTCTAATCTTCCTAGTTACTTTGAACATTTTAGAACCAAGTTCCTCCTTGTTCCAAGCCTGCTTCACCACTTCCTGGATCCCCTCTTTGTGGAGCCATCTCTTATCAAAATAAAACCTCTTCTTCTTCCTCCCAATCCCTGGATTAGTATCTAGTAAAAGTATAGAGTGATCAGAAGCAAGGGTATCAATGTGTTGACACCTTGCCATCTCAAACTCTTGAAACCACTCCACACTTCCAAGACATCTGTCAAGCCTTTGTCGGACTTCACCTTCATTATCCCAGTGATTACTCCACGTCCAAGGGTGACCTTCAAAACCTATATCCACTAATCTATTACAATCTATGAAATCTCTAAAGTCCCTAAAACTCCTCTCCTCCCTATACGCTCCCCCCCATTTTTCATCATTTGACAAAATATCATTAAAGTCACCTGTGATTAAGAATCTGGATCCCCACAAACTGCTTCTATCAGTTAACACTCTCCATTGTTCTTTCCTAATTCTCTGGTCACAACTGGCATAAACACCAATAAACCACCAAGTAGCCCGGGTCTCATTATCTTCCACTCTAGCTTCTATAGTGAAGGCTGTAGTGTTTACCTCCACAATATGAGTTTCCTTAGTCCATAACAAAGCCATACCACCTGCCCTATTCATAGCTTCCACTGTCACATTATGATCCAACCTTAGATTTCTAGCTATTCTATCTATCACATTCTTCCTATTCTTAGTCTCGCTTAAGAAAAACATACTTGGGGAGGAGAGGTTGTTAACCTCCCTCAGACTGGGAACTGTCAAGGGACTCCCCACCCCTTGGCAATTCCACACCACAACTCTCATTTGCAACTGGAGGTCCCATTAAGGAAGGACCCCTCTCCCTTTCCCCTAGTCTCTTCAGAATATAGCTCAACCATAGGTTTAGATTTTTTCCCTTGAGTTGCATCCTGTTGTGCTTCCTCCATCAATTCATCTTTAAGCACCATCTTCCTCTTTCCAGTTCTAGCCTGAGAAAAGTCATTATCAATTAACACTTGTAATGGTTTTCTAGTTTTGACTGGATGCTTTAACTTCCTAAAGGATCTCCTGTATTGCCTTTCTGTCACCCCTCCCATCTTTTCATCTCCCAGGGAGTCCTGATGAAGAACTAAGACCCCTGCCTCTTTCTCCCTGAGCTCGGTTTCCAGATTTTGGTTGTGCACTGCCACCTCTACATCCTCCTCCATCTCTACCGCTGCAATACAAGTCTGGATTCCTTCCCCCATTTGAAAAGAGGTGGTGAGAACAAGGCCCTCTTTCTCAACGTTCGTCTGTCTCTCCACCCTATCATGTGATTCTGCCTTATCTTCCTCCTCTCTAGTTGAGGTTTCTACATCCAGCTCTGTTCTAAAATCAGACCCTACTGTCTCCCGCTCCTGGTTGCTACCCCTTTGTTTACCAGAGAACTCCAAACCAGCTACAAGTTTCTTCAGATTTTGTGGCCTAATTTTTTCCTGTTCGACCATCTCCCCATTCCTAAATGTCCAGTAGCGTTTATCACTCCCCTCGGTCGACCTCCCTAATTTTCCCTGGGGTGAAATCCTAGTGTTCCCTGCTCTCAGCCAAGGACCGTACTGGTTCTCAGCATTGTTACCGCCTAAACTTCGCTTTTCTTTGCAGGACCTCTCACTGTGTCCTACAATCCCGTAGTTATAGCAGAAATCCGGACATCTTTCGTATTTGAAAGCTATCCATTTTCCAGCTCCCGCAATCCTGACCACAGTACCTCTGAGAAGAGGTTTAGAAAGATCGACCAAAGCTAACACTTTCAAATGTCTACCCTCCTTCCCTCCAGATTGTGGGACTAAAACCTCCTTAACATCAATAAAAACTCCTCCTATCTTTTTTCCAATCTCCTTAGAAAGCCAGTGAACTGGTAAGTTCCAGAGTTGCACCCACAGAGGTGCAGTCATAAAGGCTTTGTAATCCTCCTCTATACCTTCTACCCATCTTTTCAGGACTAACATCTGATTGTCTATAACCCACGGTCCCCCCTCTACTATTCTGTGCTGATCATCAGGGTTTTGCACGTTGAACTGGAACACATTAGGTCCCAGTTCCACCACGGACAGATTTCTGGGGTACCCCCAGGCCACAGCCACAAAGTTTTTAATTCCAGTGAAATTAATAACTTTTTCTCCTATAACTCGACCGATAAAGCTGTTCTCACAAGCTCTCACCCCCGTATGAAAGTCCTCCAGCTCCAACGTCGGTCCTAGCAGCTCATTCCCTTCAAGGGAAAATTTCTGTAGGAGCTCTGTCAAATCTCCCTCCATGGAACAGACCAGCAATTCCACGTGGTATAACCACCCACACTCAGGATAACTCAACGCAAAGCAGACAGCAAAGGGACCCAAAAAAACAAAGGAAAGAGTGGACCAAAAGCTAAACAGAAAAAGGTTTTAGCATAGGAATTAGACAAAAATAGAAGAATAATGATCACTGCTCACTTGTGCCGCATACGCAAGACAAAGGAAAGAAAGAACACTGACTCTCTTTTGTCCAGGCATTAGCAAAACATCAGTTGGTAGTGGCACTTGAGCTTCTGCCCTCCATGCACGGACTAGCTGTAGCTGATCTACGTTCCTTTAAACTTGAATCCAAAGACCCTCATAGTTGATTATTGATCGATGGTTTCCTAGATGTAGATTTGCGGGAATGTGGGAATTTGAAAATATTTGAAAAGTGCTGACTTCCCACCAAAGAGGTGAGAGGGCTCTTAACCCAAGAGAGAGCACAACTACTTTAGAGTGAGAAAACCTCTACTATAGAGAGAGGACCTCTGACGCACCAAAAATAATTTATCCTCTGACTGGGATAGCACCCCTGATACATTTCCATATGAACAATTTAATTTTGTGTTTGATATTAAGCCTCCATAATGCATTCCATATCTGTTTACGTTGGTTACTGCCTGCCTCCATGCTCGTACCAGCCATTTCCTTAGAATTGCTACTGCATAAGCTCTCTTTCATAAACCTCTTATAGCCAGACCTCACCGTGTATTCTCCTCCTTCATTGTATCCCCAATAATGTGAGTCTTCTCTCCCCCCTAGGCTGACTGGGATACTAAGAATCCTCATAGCATCCGACTTATTGAAAAGTCTGAAAACCAGGTTGGAGTTCCATCTTTTGTTAGTGATGAGCTGCTGAACTGTTTCAAACTTACAATTTTGTGGCTTAGTTGTTGATGGCTTGTCATTTGGGGCCTGTGGAATCCACTTATGTTCCCATATCTTTGTGCTAACCCCATTCCCTATTCTCCTCAGTATCCCTTCTTCCAACACATCTCTCACACTCATCAATCCCTTCCAGAAACTATAAATAGTGTTATAGTTTCCAAAAGTGTTAATTCCATTTTACACCTTTGAACTATTCCCTAATTTTTATTCTTTTAAGTTAGAAAGATTTACTTCCTAGAATCTTATACTTGTCCACTTTAGTCCACTATAAATGGAATGTACCAAAGTTAACAGAATAGTTGCTGCTCTTGGTTACCTTATAACTAAAATCAAAATATTCCGTTTACACAGTGACAGCAATTTTATATAGTCCTTCAACAATTGGGCTAAAGTGGAATGAGCTTAAGATTTTAAGCAACAAAGTGTTCCGAATTCTAGCTTAAGGACAAAAGTGCGATTTAGAGTATATTTCAAGAGAGTAAAATGAAATTAACCCTTTCCAAAACTTGGTCATAATAAGGTAAACGGTCTCTTATTTTTTTTTTCACAGGACTTGTTAAATCTTAGAAGACATTGATTTTAGGTATTTCAAGCTTAATTGATCTTTCCACATAGGACTTGTCCACAATTTGGACGGAGAGTTTATGATGATAGTTTTTTTTCCTCTTTCTGGGTTGGTAGCCGGAGAGGGCAGTTAAGGAATGTGATTAGTGTTAGAAGGCATTCGCTCTATGTGGCTTTTTCAGATCGGACTTCTTGGCTATTGCAATTTGGAGAGTTCAATCTGGAAGTGTTTCTTTTTTTCTTTTCCGATTCTGCAATTTGATCACTTTTGTTGTCTTGAATACCGACCAGAATAATGTTTTAGTGTTCATCATTTTTTGTCTATGGTATCATATTCAGCAAGGGCTGGTCCAACTGATCAAATTTACTATTTATTTACACAATATGACTCGGATAAAATATGTCATTGACAGGATCAATCCAATCATTATAAACTCTCACTGTCCTATATGTTGTGAGATAAACAGTTATTTATTGTAATTGACAAAAAAGGGTTTAAGGGATCTTCGATCCATTCGATGCAATTCAAAAGTTGGAATTTTCTTGATCATTGACAGGTTGACACGAGGTATTGTTATCATTAGTAATTTAGTGAAACATGTTTTGTGAAACTTGAGGATTACAACAGTAAAGATCCTTATTGCCAAATTAAAGACACACAAAAGCCACAATGAAAAGAACCCCAATAGGGAAATTGAGAGATAAATCAGCAAATCTTGAAAGATGATTAGGCATAGGCATCAGGATTTTCGATGAGATAGGCCTCCACAACCTTGTACATTCCCACAACTTTTTCTTTGCCTGCTTTGATATCTTCTTCTTTGAGTGAGAAATCTCCTTTGGTGTAGTACTTGCTAGTCACCTTGGAGACAGAACCACCTTCTGGAGTTGGCTCAAACTTGACCTCATAAGTGATTTTCTCAAGGTTTTCTGTCAATGCACCGCCTTCAATCAATGTGTAGTTGTAGGTGTAAGTTTCTTGGTTGAGCTCATCAATCTGGTACGTCAAAGATTTAAAATGGCTGCCTGCAAGGCATTGACAATTTCAAACACAAGCGTGGCTGTTGCTTTCAACATAATAGCAATAAATTCTGGAAAGTACATTATATTTGTCCAATTGAAGGGTTTAGAAGGTATAGGACTTATACAACATGATGCTTGAAAATTAGATCTGCAAAACTACTTTTTGTAAAGTAAAAAATCGTTTCTACACTGTCAATGCAAATATTAATTTATGCTGGCGAGTTTGGATGAATGGCAAATCTCGTCTACCCAAATTTAAACATGAATCTTGAAAAGTCGATCTGCAAATTTACTTTTTGTAAATTCAAAAATCATTTCTATATTGTCGATGCAAATATTAATTTTATACTGACGAGTTTGGATCAATGACAAATCACGTCTATTTAAATTTTATATATATATATTGCACATCTAGTAAGCATCATGCGGTCTACTTTATAGAATTCTTTGCACTATGAGTGTAGTAAAGATCATAAATATTTTTATTAAACTGTAGCAACTAGTTGAGATGTTTACAATTTTTGTTTTCTAGCTAGGACAGTAGCGTTTGAACTGTTAAAGCTTTCAGTACGTATAATGGAATGGCCTTGTAATCTTACCTTCAGCAAAGTTAATTTGCTTAATGCTTCCTGCTCCACCATTACCCTGGGTGATTTCAATGCTCTTAATGACTTGTGGCATGAGTTTTGGGATTAAATTGTGGGAGTCTACAATGGAGGCTTTGAAGATTCTTTTAGGGGCGATTGGGGAAGTAGATTCCTCATTCAAAGTTGTAACACCCATGACTATAGAAATTTCTTCTTAAGAGGCTTGATACCAAATAATAAGAATTGAAAGAAACTTAGAAAGCTGGGAGTTTTTCTGTGCGGCTGTGGATTACAGGGGTGAAGCTATTTATAGATGAACTATGGAGAAATTTTCTGCCAAAAATTGTCAGCTAGTTGCAAATATGTGCACCCTTGGCAAATGAAAGGACACCTTGCTCAGGAATCAGTCCAATATTGTTCTATTTTTCGTTTGGTTTGCATGGCTTTACTAAAGGCTAGAGGCAGCAAGGGCCACTATATTGACAAGTCAAACATTTTTTCCTGAAGAAAATCAGCATGGATGAGCATATTCGTTAGGAAAAATGCTTGAAGTGTTAGACATATGCAAGTTTGACATTAAACAGGACAGAGTTCAAGATATGTTTCTTCCTTTTCCTGTACCTTCTCCTCCTCTTTCTTCTTATGCTATATACTTTCTTGTTTGTTTAGAATCTAATAGTCCTAAAAGCAGAACAAATTCAGCAATCTGAATGTAAAAATTGGCCATCTCCTGATTGGATTGTTCTTTGTCCATCTTTAAACGTTATTTTCATTTATGAATTTATTGTGCAGTGAATACCATTTTTCAGTAAAAAATTTTGTTAGAAACTCAATTACCAGGCAGCCACAAGTTGAATGTAAATTTTTATTCACTTATTATTGCAAATTCTAGACTAACACAACATTTACATCCATAGAAATCTATATAGTATTATGGACTAATCTTTTCAGCACGATCAATGTAAAGATCGAGTTTGTTCTACGAGCAGGCTTTAATGCACTGTCACATTTGCAATTACATATCGTAATGCATACTTTGTTATGGTTTAATAGTTGATTAATATGCCCAAAGGGCCTAAAATTAGGACTTTGAAAATGCCACTATAGGTATTTGCATGTAGTAATGAACTAAACATTTTCATATAACATCGAATAATTGGCAGTTAAAACTTGTGTTTATTGTTCATCAAGCTTTATGGATTTAAATGCCGAAATATTAATTAAAAAAAAGTTAAAAAAAAAGAACCTTCATGAATAACGTTACTACAAGACGTGATTCATACTTGTTAGTAGAAACAAGCTGCTATGAAACAGATCCGAAGAGTTTTAATACATTGGACTAGTTCTTTGAAAACTTCTGAAAGACAAACCCTTTCTTACAAAAAGAGGCAAAGTAGGTAACATAATTTCGTTGATATTCGCATGGCCTTAAACTTAAAGTTCAGTTTAGAAAGGAAAACTTCTTCAATACTTTTGAATATGACAAGGCACGAAAGAAACTAAAAGAAAATAGATAAAATTGCTAAATATATGGTAGAATTTGTAACCAGTCAAGGCATATGCTTTTATGTAAATGAAAATCATATACAGTTTTGGTATGATTTAAAAATTCTACAATTTTTTTATTTTTTGAGTAAAAATAATTTTATTCTTCATGGCGACCGTTAATCCTCTTTTAATTCAATAAATTGGTGTACCTCGATCTATCACTTTGCCCACAAGAACAATTACATATTTCGTTTTTGTCTTAGATGTCTTGCGTGCAATAATGAAATTTGCAATTAAGACTTTTATTTCTTAAGAAAAATTAAATTAATTTTCTTGTAGCTTGTGGTGGACATATTCCTCATCCAAAAGGAAACACGACAACAAAGGAGTCTGGATAAGTAAACAAATACAAAGGACCTGTGATCAACCTTCAAATTGAAAACAATTTCAAACACAAAATCTGAATCCATCTACCAAACAGTTTGAGGTGACAAAGAATAATTTGAGGAGAAAGTAGATATAGTTAAATTGCAATTCTCAGGGTTCTAGCACTTGGGATCCTCGGTGACATATTTTCTATGCCACCTCTAATATTGCGTCAAGTATCCTATTATTATTTGCACTTTAATTTCTAATAATTCAAATTAGTTTGGTTTAACATAAATTTTCTCTACCCTCTAAACCTTTTAACCAAAATTAACCGACCGCTCCAATAAATCCTAAGAAACATCTCAACTTCTACGTTTAATTCCACCCTAATGGTTATACATCTGGTTCATCGCTTGATCGATCTATTAAATGAATATAATGCCAATGGCTTTAACTTTACAGATGGAATTCAAGTGCTCCAGTTGGCTTCTATCTACATGATGCCAACGCCGCCTTCAAATTCATATCAAATTCACCAGAATTACTAACCACCCTTTTCCCATTCAACCAATGGACATCAATCAAACCAAGAAAATAGAAAATCAAACCCAAAGTTTCTCTCTTTACAGGACCAAACAAAAAATGCAGTTTTTTTTTTTGAAAAAAGAAAAGAAAAGAAAAGGGGAACTTTAGGCTATTAAGCAAAGAAAATGGAAAAGGGGGGATGGAACCTCGAGGGCGTGCTTATAGCGCTGAGATTTACGAAGGTCTTTGGAGATTTGACGGAGGTCGGAGATGGTAATGCTGTTGCCTTCACTAACCCATCTGTGGAGGACATTGGTGGCGCTTCTTTTAGGGAGCCTAAGCCTCATTATTCTACTCTTCAAATCATCATTCGTCGTAGTTTCTGAATAAGAATCAGAACCCTTCTCCTCATCTGCTTGATCACATGCTACAACTTCAACCTCGCTTGCAGAAGGAGAAGGAGTAGAGAAATATCGCAACGCAGTCCTTCGCCTTAGTTTACTGCAGACAAAAAATTCTTTATGGGTTAATTTTTTTCAGCAAAAGGGATGGAAAAGGATCAAAGGAAACTGAAATACAGAAATACAGATGGAGATGGAAATTGTCAGTTGTTACCGAGCCATAGTGAGGAAGATGGAGCGGGCGGCCATGGCAGCTCACTTCACTGCTTGCTCAAGTAATAAGATGAGTATTATTGGAGCGGTCGGTTAATTTTGGTTCAAAGGTTTAGAGGGTAGAGAAAACTTGTGTTAAACCAAATCAGTTTGAATTATTAGAAATTAAAGTATAAATAATAATAGAACACTTGGCGCAATATTAGAGGTGACATTGGATTGTCATAGAAAATATGTCACCGAGAATTCCAAGTGGAGTTCTAGCTCACAAGGGAGTTGATTACCTAATATAGGAAAATTGAACCAACACTGGATGAAGTATGTTATACTTTCCGTTCATGTAATTGTTGAATTAAGCATGCAATCAAATTGACTGCGAGATAAATCCTAAAACAACAAAAATTTGTTATGGCTGTTTTTTCGTAGATTGAGCATGAATCTTGTCTCTAACAACCATATATCTTTTGATGAAATGAATGTGGAACTCTAAAATCTCCTCATCTTCAAATTCAGTTTGGCAAACTACAAAAATTTCAGGGTGCTCATTTTAGTTTCTTGTTTTGTTTTATTTGTGGATCATGAGCTATTTACATTGTTGGACTTTTTCGTTTTCTTTTTGCTTTATTGGTTCGCAACTAGACAAACAATAAAAAGTTCAGAAATTCCATAAATCCATAGTCATTTTCTTATCCTTTTCATCTTTTGCATTTGTCTTCCCTCACAACCAAATAAATCAATTCTACAAACTCCATTATCGTGTAAGGGGAGCCCCCCTTACAAGTTTGAAACTGTTAGAGAGGTTCTTTTAGAAATAAATCATCAACCCATGAAAATTTATAACATTTTCGCAGTGAACCATATCCTTTTTCTCCACTACTATATAAGTTTAAGGTTTGAATCCTGTACTTGTCAGTTGGAATGGGAATAGTGTGGGAAGGAGTGGGAGGATAGAAAAAAAAGTGAACTATATCCTTTTTATGGCATTAATTTTGCCCCATAGAAAAACTCCTGCCTCTATATATTATAAGTTATCCACCTAATCAACCAACTCTTCAAAATCGAATTCTTGAATGCAATGTTTTCCTTTTGGTCCTTATCTTCCAAATGCCATCCACTGCGGTTTGATGCTTGTCCTCTGGAACAAGGTTGAAGTATTCTAAGTGATCCTCATCCAACCAAGCCAAACTAAAGCTAATTGTGGCTTGAATAAAACGTTATTCTAAAGTTGTTAGCTTGTTATGTATTGCTTGCTGTTTTTTCAATATAATTAATGGAATAATTTTGTTTAAGTAATCCCCAAAGTTGTATTATATTGTCAACATGTCTTCTTGGTCCCTTAGCTGCGGTTTAGAATATTTTCATTTTTAAACTCTCATATTTTAATCTGTAGTATTTTGTGGAATTGGTACCTTTAGCCCATTACTAAAGTGTTTTTCGATAATACTGATTTATTTTCTCCCCAAGATCCAACTGAATTATCAAGAAGATTAGATTCAATTCCTAAACCGTTCCCCTTCCCCCTCTCCTTTGACGTTATCTTGTGATATTTGTGTGTTAAACATCTAAACCTAAAATTTTAAGGAAATTTTTAGGCTTATAGAGTATAAACTAAATATTTTATAAGGATAAAACATGACGATAACACAAAGTAATTTAGTACAACATACTTTGTGAAACTTGACGATAACAAATTGCAAAGATCCTTACTGCCAAATCAAAGACACTAAAACCAAGAGAAGAAACAGAAATCCAAGAAGGAAACTGAAAGATTACAATGACCAAATTTTGAGAGATGATTAGGCATAGGCATCAGGATTTTCAAGGAGATAGGCCTCCACAGCCTTGTACATTCCCTCAACTTTTTCTTTGCCTGCCTTGATGTCCTCTTCTTTGAGTGAGAAATCTCCTTTAGTGTAGTATTTGCTAGTCACCTTGGAGACAGTTCCACCTTCTGAAGTCGGCTCAAACTTGACCTCATAAGTGATTTTCTCAAGGTTTTCTGTCAATGAGCCGCCTTCAATCAGAGTGTGGTTGTATGTGTAGGTCTGTTCATTGAGCTCATCAATTTGGTACTTCAAAGAGCCAAAATGGCTGCCTGCAAAGCATTGACAAGTTGAGACAATGAATTCGATGTGGACTGTACATTACAAATCGTCTAATTGAAGGTTTTAGAAGGCATAGCATTTACACAACATGATTCTTAAAAAATAGATTGCAATTTTACTTTTTCTAATGTTGGAAATCGTTTTCATCCACTGTCAATGCAAATATTTATTTGCACTGACGAGTGTGGATAAATGATACATTACCTCTATTCAAATTTAGATTTCCTTTTTACATACATCCATGCCATCAAATTCAAAGAAGTCTTTGCATTGTTAATGTAGAAAAAATCATCAATACTTATATTAAACGGCAACGAAGTTCAGATGTTTAAAATTTTTCTTTTCTACTCATGAAAATAGTATTTGGATTCAAACGCTTTCAGAACATTCCACGGCATCGGCTGGTAATCTTACCTTCAACAAAGTTAATTTGCTTAATGCTTCCAGCTCCACCATTACCCTGTGTGATTTCAATGCTTTTTAGGGCTTGTGGCATAAGTTTTGGGACCAAATTGTGGGAGTCTACAATGGATGCTTTGAAAAGCCTTGCAGGGGCAATTGGGGAAGTGTATTCCTCATTGAAAGTTGTAACACCCATGGCTATATATGTATATTTCTTCTTAGGAGTTTTGGTACCAAAGAGTAAAAACTGGAAGAAACTTAGATAGCTAGGAGTTTTTCTGTGATGGTGGATGAAAAGAAATGAAGCTATTTATAGACAAAGTAAGAAGAAAATTTTTTTTTTCTTTGCCATGTGTATCCTTTGCAAATGAAAAGACAAGAATGTACTCAGCAAAAAATCCAATGCATTTTATTTCTCGTTTGGTCTGTATGTCTTTATCAAAGATAAAGGCCATTCTATTGACACAATCAAACATTGTTTTTTTTTTTCTATTGACACAATCAAACATTTATTTTTCTTAAAGAAAAATTCAACCATGGTTCAGTATATTCGTTTGGGAAAATGCTTGAAGTATTAGACACATAGAACTTGAACAATAACAGGACAGAATTCAGGACATATATATGTGTCTTCCCATTTCCTCCATCTTCTACTATTTCGTTTTGTATGTATTTTCTTGTCTGTTTAATATCTAACAGTCCTAAAGCAGGACAAAATTCAGCACTCTAAATATGAAAGCGGCCACCTTGATTGAATTATGCTGTGTCTTTTTTGACGCAGTTTTTCATTCTTGAAATTGTTGTGCAGTGAATAAAATTCTTCAATAGGCTATATTTTGAGAAACTCAATATTTGGGCAGCTACAAATGGACGGCTATTTGTATTTACATGCTGTTGCAAGTTTTAGAGTGACGGGGATATATATGCCCCTAAAATTTTCAATTACCTCAAGAAACTTTTGCTGCTTAAGTTTTTGGTCTCGCAATTTGATATTAAGTCTTTACCCTTCCCAAACTAGAGAATTAGAGACTTAATTAGTTATATGCTTTGTTTTTTGTTCATGTTTTATAAGTTAAAAATATTTTCTTAGACATCTATTTATATACACAATATTAAAACCTAATTTTAGTCCACCTAAAATTAAAATTTTAACTTGCCCGTCATGCATATTGCTTTATAAGTATCTTTAACTTGCAAAGCATATTACTCCAACTTCTCTCTCTCTTTCCTTTTTAGTATATATTTTCTTGTCTGTTAAGAATCTAATATCCTAGAAATGAAACAAAATCTAGCATTTGGAAGATGAAAAACAAGCCATCCTGGTAGGATTGTTGTATGTCTTTCAATATAAGGTTTTTTCTTTCCTTTTTTCTTTCGGAAATTATTGCACCGTGAATACGATTTTTGTGTGAGAAAAATCACTGGGCAGCTAAAAGTTGACTCCAATTTGTATTTACATTTCGTTCCAAGTAATAGAATAAAACAATAAACATCTGTTTTTAGGCCATACGTACAAATATTAGCTTTCCATGTTGAAACATAAATTCTCATTACGGTTTCAAAAATAGTTAATATATTCAAGTTCCAAAGCTTATAGTTTATACTTGTGAAGAAGAGGTGCCAGTTTTGCATTTTCCGAATGTGTAAAATACTTTTTTCCGAGTTGATTCATCATAGAATCTCTCACCTTCTTTGGCAATTTTGACAAACTGCATCTTTTCCAGTGGTTTTCAAAGTTGAAATTCTTAAAAAATGAATGGCTAAGTTCAGTAATAGTGGTCTAAAACTCATATAACTAATATCCTAATTAATTCATTTTTTGAAAGAAAACACAAGTAACTCATTACTTGTCTTAATAGAATAAAAAACAAAAGAAAAGGAGAAAAAGAAAGAAAAGAAGGCAGAAACCAGAAAGGAAAGGGCCTAAAATTAGCACTTTGGATAAGTGAGAGGCATATGTGTATCATAATGAACTAAACATTTGCATATAACATTGACAACTAATAGTTAGAAATTGTACAACATAAATACAAGAAGTCATCGATCACAAAGTTGTTACTGGTAACAAGCTACTAATTAACAACATAGAGGAAAATTTTTTACACATTGAGCTCCAAATTCTTTAAAAATTTGAGCTTTAATTCTGGATAACAAACTATTATATGCATAACAAAAGGCACAATAGGACATATAGTTCTGTTGATACTTGTATTGCCTTAGAACTAAAGTTTATTCCAAAACTTCATCAACCCTATAGAACATGAAAAGACAAGAAAGTAACAAAAAAAAGACGTTAACCAATAAATTGCTAACCTATATACATAGTTTGGTACTAAAAACAACCAAGTAGGCAATCAGGGCAATCGAGAAGAACGCTTTCATATAACCTCAAAGTTATACATAGCTTGGTATGATTCAAAAGTTCTACAATATTTTCATTTTTAGTTTTATCTTGAGTGAAAATAGTCGTTTCTATAATATTTGTGGTGACAATTAATGACATCCAACCCAAAACCTTAAGGCATTGGGTCGATGGATCATTCCCACTTATATGTTCCTCATTCTACTCATCTCTTTCCGATGTGGGAGATTGATTCACACTTAATATCCCAACAAGTCATAACAAGAAGTATACATGTACTTTGTTGTGTTAAATATCTTGCCAACATAATGAAGACCTATTGCAATTGAGATTCTTTATCTTCAGCACCAAAGTTAATTTAGTTAGTCGTATACCATGAATGTTGTTATGGTTTTTCTTCATGCATGTCAAAAGCAATTTGAAGTACACAGTACTATAATCAAAAAGAAAAAGTAATTTCACCTGAACAAGTAAATTGAACATGCTTACTGCAAAAATCTACATACTCAACAGCTAAATTGATGATGAGTATGACGAAACACAAAGCCACCAAACCTTGCCATTCAATCCCATTTTCTTGTCAAAATCCTTCCATAGCCAAAAATCTGCAGAACACCAGACAAATAGGGGATAAAAAAGAAATAGCAGATGGATGCTCCATCATCATAATTATGAAGTGCAGATGGAGTTATGTACAAGTGAGGGGGGCCAATTTGACAAATTCCAAAAGTACGCACGAAGAGTTTCATGTCATGTATTTGTACACCTTGAAATTTTCAAATTTCGTTTCTTTCTTTGTATTGCCCGGCCCCTGAAATTGTAGGATAATTGAATTTATAACCTACTTTAATATGGGCACAATCAAAATGAAAATAAGATATTGTATGAAAATAAAAGAAGAATATGAAATTTCGTATATTAAAATAAACAAATCTTCCTCATTTGAACTAATTTTTTCAAGATATTCTTCATAAATGTCTAGTCATTGGTGGAGCTAAGACGGAAGGACCTATGGCTAGTGAGGGCAGTATTATACACCTAAAATGATGTCATTATTATTATATAGAGAGAAATTTGAATAAAGATTATGGTTATATTGTGACTTTTTTGTATTATAAAAGTATTGAAATCGTTTCTTATTCATGTAGTAATCAATTTTACGATTTAATAACTTTAAAACATTCGTACTATATGAGAGATATCTAAAAGAAATTGATTGCTTAGGTAGAAAATGTGAGGAAAATTAGAATTTTTCACAATATCCAGGGACAACGTTAAAGTAATTTTAAAAAATTGAGGGGCAAGCAATTATGAGTTTAACATAAAAATTTTCAAAAGTGTTAAGCTATTCTTTAAATTTTATAAAGTTGAGGGAGGTAACTGCCTACTCTCAGCACCATGTGGTTTCGTTATCGTTCCTACGTCTAGCGTACAAAACCACTTGTCATATTGATTATGTACATTTTTTTAAATAAATAAAAGAAAACTTTTGTCTTTCTTTTTTGTGATAAAACATTTTAATTTCATTAAAATCTTCATTCCTATGTCTAATGTGCAAAACCTCCTGTCATATTGATTATCTACATTTTTTAAATAAATAAAAGAAAGCTTTTGTCTTTCTTTTTTTTTTATAAAATATTATAATTTCATTAAAATCTATACTAATGACAAGACTATATCATAAAACATATGCAAATATATATATAAAAAAAAAACAGATCTAAAGAATGGATGCTACAGATCTTAGATATACACTACAAAGTTCCAAATTTAAAAATTGAGATAAAATTATTGTAGTTCCTTGAACATTGGTACATACTTTCAATCACTAGATTTGCTAATTAACTAATTCAAGTTTAAATATTATGATGTGATCTACTGAAACCAGATCTGATAGTCAAAAACTCAAAAAAAAATTGAGAACTAATAAAAGAAAAATGAAAAAAAAAACTATTTAAAACTCTCGTTAGGAATCCCTAGAAGAAAGGAAAACTCTTACTAGGAAATTTAAAAGATAGGAAAACTCTCACTAGACAACTCTAAGAAAGAAACAACTCTTACTAGCAAAGCTTAGAAGATAATTTAGTCACACAAACGAAAAGAAACTATCCAATCATGGGAAAGATCAACAAAATTTATCTTTCTTCCATGGGAAAGTTGAAGGAGGTTTTGGTTAAATAGTTTTTCTAGAAAGGAGAGCAAGTCACAAATTTGAATCATCAAAAAGATAAATAGAGAACTACTATTGATTGTTTTCATTAAAGATGGAGCTATATATATGGTGAGCACAGAACTAACTATTCTTTCACCGTTTTTGCATCCCTAGTCTTGAGGTTCCACGAAATAGAATCTACTTCTGTGCACCAAGTAAGCTTCTACTATAGGTGAAAATGAATTCGGTACAGGCCATCAAAGCTAAGTTTTGGAGGTCAGAAGTCCGATGACAATTATAACATCGTAAACCCACCAATAGCTGTATTTGGATATCAAAATTATCCCTAATATTGTTTTATTTGCATCACACATATACTTTCTAATTACTTTCTTATCATTTCAATCATTTTTTGTCTCATATATATATACAATATATCACAAAAAAATGCTATACTAATTATTTTAAATAGTGTCCTATTCGAACACACCAATGTGAGACTAGCATATCGGGGCAACCCTATCATACTTTTTTTTTTTCTGACGGAGTGGGTGTTTGGGTCAATTCTTACGGGGCCCGACTAATCTCACTCCGGTCTGGAAGGAGAGGCCCCATTCCCCCAAACACGATAACCACAGGACTCGGATCCTTGCGGGCACTGGACACCAGCTCCTAAGGAGACTTGCTGAGACCAATCGAGTTGCTCATGAGGGGCGGACAATTTGGTGGGAAGCAAGAGTTGAACCCCCGACCTCTCACCCCACCAGGAGAGGTGATGGCCACTGAGCTTTGCAACCCTATCATACATCATGACTACTTCAGAACTATTGCAAGGTTGGACAATTTGATTGGTCATTTATTCATTTCGTTCTCAAACCACTATATAACATGAACTTTTGTTTGTGGGTGTTGTGTTGGCCTTGGTGTATTTTTTGAAAATTATTATGAAGATCGCTGATTCACACTTTAATGAGTACAATAATATTATGCGTATTTGAAAATTAACAACAAAAAAATAAAATAAAATACCTACACCTGATGATGCTAAAAAATGCTTGCAAACTTATACTTACTCAAGATTAAAAAGTAGTAACAGTTATATGTAAAATGAAGTTAAATTTAATTTTCACACTCTTTGAAGTCAATGATATCCGTCCATTTCACCCTCGGTAGATTGATATTCTGATGAGATGTGTGATCAGAGTCTTGTTTTGTGTCTTGATCAACGGATGGATTTCTCTATCTTTATTCCTTCTACGAATCATACCTAGGTTATTAATCCAGGATTGTTACGGACATTGAAAAGTTTCATTTTAATTATTGTTGAAAATGTTAGTTATTCTGTTCAACTTACCAACTTGTGTTTTATAGTTTTCAGTTTTCCATTTTTTTTATGCTTAACATAATTTTTTACTGAATAGAGAAATGCTTATTTCAGTTTTTCCATTTTTTTTATTCTTAAAATAATTTTTTTTTCTGAATAGAGAAATGCTTAAAATCCCTTACCTTCTTACAACTTTGTGAGTTGTTTTAGATAAAGGACATTAGAATTTTGAATAGAAAAGTGCGTTAATGGTTTTTTTTCTTCTTTCTTTTTTGCTATAAAAGTTGCACTTATATATCCTACTTAGAGGTATTTACCTACATTGAGAATCCTAATTCTGAAAACTTGAGCTTTGTGAAACACGAACTATTATAGTTTGATTCTGCAAAAACTTCTTGAATTGTTAAGATATATGCACCAATTACTTTACAGTCAAGGCATATACTTTTTTTTTCCTCTAACAGGGAAAGGATGGAAACTGAGAAGCAAACAAGGAAAACAGAGATTAGAACCCCTAATTTCTAATTCCTGAAAGCTCAGCTTTAGCCATTAAAATAAAGGCATATTATTCCATGCAAGTGAACACGTATATGGTTTTGGTGTGATTACAAAATTCTATAACATTTTTTTTATTCCTATTTTTTAAAGTAAAAAATGTTCTATAATCTTTGTGTTGACAATTAATCATCTTAGCACTGTAAGTTGATAAAATTTGTATTGCCTTAGTCATAAGAACAAGTATAAATGCCCTCTATTGTCTTGGATCTCTTGCTCATCATCAGTGAAACATATCGAACTGAGTCTTTTTTTTTTTATTCTATTCTTTTGTTTAGTACTAAACTCAATTTTGTGATTTTGTGTAGAAAGTGGTACCTAGAACCCCTTTTGTTCTCCTAGTTTTAAAAAAAAAAAATAAAGTCACTATTGTTTTTAGACATAAAAAATTAAAACATAAGAAAAGAAAATTTTAGACAGGCTAACCATGACATAACCAGCACAAAGTGTCAATCACATATATATATATTAGAACAAAGAAAATAATTACCTTCAGTCCCTCCCATCCTTCTCAAGAAAAGGGATGTAGTCCTCCTCCTTAGGAAAAGGGAAGAGAAATAAAAGTGGGATACCCTGCAGGGTAGGCTGCTCACCAAAAGACACCAAAAAAAATTGTAAGATTTTATATTTTAAAACAACTAGAAAAATATTTTTTCATAAAAATAGCAAAATTTTTTAAAAAATATTTAGCCACAATTGATTTCTTCTTCTTAGGATAAGGGTGGAAGTGTTGGAGCAAATGTAGGAAAACCTTGCACAAAAAACAAAAATGAAGCATATACGTAAAACCAAAAATGACAAAAAATCAAAGATTGATCAAAGACTCAAAAAGCAAAAAAGTAATATATAAGCAGCATCATGTCATGAAACAGATAAATAAAGCTGCAAACGTGGAAGCAAGAAGCACGCCTTTGTCAAGAGAAGAAGGCGTGGTCTCAGCAGGAAAGCGTGGAAATTAACAAAGGAAGCAAAAAAGGCGTGAGTTCATAATCACGCCTTTTCTGGGAAAATGCTCAAGAAACGTGAGCTCAAGTGGGCAAGTGGATCTGCAACCAATTCTATTAGCAAGGTCACGAGGGCCAGCTGAACCAAGGACACCGAAGAATTAGTTACTAGTAGCTATAAATTGGCCAGGAACAGAGAGGAGTGGGTAGGAATTTTTTAGCCAAATTTGGGATTGTTCCCTGAGCATTCTTCTTTCTGTTCTTCCTTCCTTCTTGTCATTTCCTTTCCTTTACCGCCAATTCTATATCTTCTTATTCAGTCAATATCAATATTATTTCGTTTGATTGCTTAACCATTCTTAATAGATTTTTCCTACTGATAATCATAAGTTCTGCGCAAGTAAACTGTATCAAATTCCATTCTCGGCCACTCTATTGCCTAGTTACTGTTCGATACCATCACAGCCACCCAGGAAATGGCCAGATTGTAGAGGGAGTTAAGGGAAAAGGTGAGGGGAAGGGAGGATCCAAACTGCCTAGGATGGATTTTCCTCTATTTGATGGGACCAATCCTAGGGAGTGGGTGAGGAGAGCTAACAAGTACTTCCAGATATATGGAGTAGAGGAAGAAATGAAAACTGATATTGCCCAGCTCTATCTCAAGGATAGAGCAGACACCTGGTTTCATGGAATGTACTCTGAAAGGGGAGCAGTTCCATGGAGGGAGCTATCCTTAGCAATCTGTGAGAGATTTGGAGAGGGAGATCCACATGAGGCCATCGAGGAGTTCAATAAATTGTTACAAACTAGCAGTGTAGCAGACTACCTGGAAAAATTTGAGATGCTGAAATCACTAGTAATGATCTCACTCCCTGGACAACCTGATTCCTATTATAAATCCTGTTTCCTTAGTGGTCTTAAGGATGAAGTTGTCAACATGGTCAGGATGACCAAACCACTTACATTAGCAGATGCCATTGAAACTGCTAAGCTATAGGAGAAAAATCTAGAAGCCATTAAGAAAGCACAGGGTAGGGGCATACAGAAACCTTCCTTGCCACCATTATCACATACCACTAATTTCTCTAACAAAATGAAATGGCCTAACAACCAGAAACCAGACCACCATACCAACAAGAGTACCAAACCAGGAGGGCCATCAACCAATCACTACAAGGGAATCACTCCCTCTGAATTTAGCTATAGAAGGGAGAAGGGGTTGTGTTTCAAATGTGCTGAACCGTATACCTTAGGACATACCTGCAAACAAGCTCATGCTCATTACATAGTGGTGGATGAGCCTACTGAACCTGACATTCCATTGGAGGGACAGGGGGAGAGTGCTGAAGAATATAGTGACTGTTCAGAAAGGTATCTGCAAGGAGAACATAGAGGTCTCCATCCATGCTTTAGCAGGGGGGAATGAACACAAAACCATCAAAATGAAAGGGAGACTTGCAGGAAGGGAGCTGCTGATACTTATTGAAGGGAGACTTTCGATATAAGGTTTTTCTTTCGGAAATTATTTCACCGTGAATACGATTTTTGTGTGAGAAAAATCACTGGGCAGCTACAAGTTGACTCCAATTTGTATTTACATTTTGTTCCAAGTAATAGAATAAAACAATAATCATAAAATAAACGACTTTATTTTATCATACCTTATAGTAAATAATTAATCCATAATTATAGTTCACAAGCGGTGTCTAGCAGCACGTCGCAACCGCCCAATTACTCGGAATTAGTCAAGCGAATTTGACCTAATCTTTCCGTGAAAAATTATCGTGTAATTATTGTTCTTTCACCAAAGATATCTAATTAGTCAAGAATAAGGAATAAGTGCCAATTCCCTGATGACTAATTAAGTTTTCTAGTTCCCGAAATTTACCCTGAATTAGGTTAAATTGAAGACATTCTTCAATTTACCTAATAGTCGACTTTAGGGCCAATTTCCCACTAGTGGCCATCCGGATATCAACTCTTTCTATCAGAGTGGTAAATCCTATCTCCATCACCCATTCTCTTTACATGCTTCATACTACATCCAACTTCTACACCTTAAGGCACTCACGAAGAGTAACAAATAAATAGAGTCAAAATGTAATGATTCACACTCAAGATACTATGGTGATCTCAAGTCGTAGGATCATTTACACAATTTTTCACTAGAGATACACCATTGGCACTAGATAGATATCCTAACGGGATCTCTAAATGGATCATTCCAATGCATTTGTACTTTCCAAATCATCTACACATTAGCCTAGGCATCATCATACCATAGTTGATGAGAATAACCACTAATTACATTAATTAGAGGCTAACTGTGTACTAGTTTTACCATACTAAAGATGTCCTATTTCATTAGTACTATAACTAGGGAATTTTAAGAATATTACTATAAATGCGATTGATATCTCATAGTCATCAACTCTTGTGACTACCATCACATTAGTAAACATTCTAAGGACTTTATCAGTTATATCCAATATTTAACAGATAAATAAGAAATTATTAAAATACAAAACATATAATTTAGGAATGTATAAAATAAAAACAAATACATTGTTTTAGGGCATACATTCCAACAATCTCCCACTTGCACTAAAACAGATTATCCATGTTTTTCATTCCAAAAGATAATACATGACTATCATGCTTCTTTTGAGGAAGAACTTTAGTAAGAGGATCAGCTATGTTATCCTCTGTGGAGACTCTCTCTATCTTTACATCATTCCTAGCAACGATTTCTCTAATCAAGTGAAATCTCCTAAGCACATGTTTGGATCGCTGATGAGACCTAGGTTCCTTGGCTTGAGCTATAGCTCCATTGTTATCACAGTACAAAATGACCGGATTAACAATGGTTGGAACCACACCAAATTCAGTTACGAACTTCTTGATCCAAACTGCTTCCTTAGCTGCTTCCGCGGCCGCAATGTACTCAGCCTCTATTGTAGAATCTGCTGTGGTGTCTTGTTTGGAACTCTTCCAACAGACAGCACCTCCATTAAGAGTAAAAATGAAGCCTGATTGTGATTTACAATCATTCTTACCTGATTGAAAACTCGCATCAGTATAGCCTTTGAGTTCTAACTCACCCTTTCCATATATTAAGAACAAATCTTTGGTCCTTCTTAAGTACTTAAGAATGTTCTTAACGACTATCCAATGACCCTCACCTGGATTAGCTTGAAATCTGCTTGTGACACTCAGAGCATAGGAGATATCAGGTCTTGTACATAACATAGCATAAATAATTGATCCAATTGCTGAAGCATATGGAACATTGTGCATCTTATCAGTCTCAACTTGTGTTTTTGGACACATGTTTTTAGAAAGGCTTATACCCTGAGTCATAGGTAAATTACCCCTCTTAGACTGATCCATGCTAAACCTTTTTAGCACCTTTTCTATGTATGTAGATTGTGAAAGACCCAGTAGCCTTTTAGATCTATCCCTATAGATCTTAATGCCTAATATATAGGCCGCTTCTCCTAAATCTTTCATGAAAAAGTTCTTCAACAACCAACCCTTTACCGATTGTAACATCGGTATATTGTTTCCCATTAATAATATGTCATCTACATATAAAATAAGGAAAACAATCGAACTTCCACTAACTTTCTTATACACACAAGGTTCATCCGGATTTTTGAGAAATCCAAACTCTTTGATTGTCTCATCGAATCGGATTTTCCAACTCCTAGATGCTTGCTTAAGTCCATAAATAGACTTTTGTATTTTACATATTTGACTAGGATTTGTAGATGTAAAGCCTTCAGGTTGTGTCATATACACATCCTCATGCAATGTCCCGTTAAGAAACGCGGTCTTTACATTCATCTGCCAAATCTCATAGTCATGATAAGCTGCTATGGCAAGCAATATCCGAATGGATTTAAGCATAGCTACTGGTGAGAAAGTTTCATCGTAATCGATTCCCTCTTTCTGCTTGTAGTCTTTGGCTACCAGTCTAGCTTTATAGATAACCACATTACCATCCATGTCAGTCTTCTTCTTGAAGATCCATTTACACCCTATAGGTTTTATCCCTTCAGGTGGATCAACTAAGGTCCACACCTTATTATCATACATGAAATTTATTTCGAAATTCATGGCTTCTAACCATTTAAAGGAGTCTGGATTACTTATTGCCTCTTGGTAGGTAGTAGGTTCGTCATCTTGAATGACTAGAACATCATTGCTATGGCTCACAAGAAATTGGTATCTCTTGGGAGTTGAGCGTATTCTTACCGACCTACGGAGCCCTTGTGTATCAACAGTTTCAGTATCTGCCCCATCATTATGTGGTTGAAGCTGTCCTTCATTAGATCGTTCATTGTTTGTTGGATGATCTTGAATTTCTTCAAGATCTATTCTACTCCCACTGCTTCTTTCTAGAATGTATTTTTTTTCTAGAAAAATAGCATGTTTTGAGACAAACACCTTTTGCTCAATTGGATTGTAGAAATAGTATCCTATAGACTCTCTTGAATACCCTACAAACAAACATTTGTCAGATCTAGCTTCAAGCTTGTCTGACTCTGCCCTCTTCACATAAGGTGGGCAGCCCCAAACCTTCATATAAGACAGATTTGGTTTCTTTCCTTTCCATATCTCATATGGTGTGGAGTTAACAACTTTAGTGGGTACTCTATTAAGAGTATAAGAGGCTGCATCTAATGCAAATTTTCAAAACGATTTTGGGGCACTTGAGTGGCTCATCATAGAACGAACCATATCCAATAAGGTTCGGTTTCTCCTTTCAGAAACACCATTTAACTGTGGTGTACCTGGAGGAGTTCATTGTGGAACTATTCTATTATCCTTTAAATAAACTCCAAACTCGTCATTTAAGTATTCTCCACCACGATCAGATCGTAGTGTCTTAATACTTTTATTGGTTTGTTTTTCTACTTCATTCTTGAATTCCTTAAACTTTTCAAAGGATTCAGATTTGTATTTCATTAAATACACGTAACCATATCTCGAATGGTCATCCGTGAAGGTAATGAAGTATGAAAAACCACTTTTAGCAGTGATCGACATTGGGCCGCATACATCAGTATGTACTAGCCCAAGTAAATCACTGGCTCGTTGCCCTTTTCCAGTGAAGGGCATTTTGGTCATTTTGTCAAGTAAACAAGCTTCACATGTATCATATGATTTATAATCAAATGAATCCAAGTATCCATGTTGGTATAACTTGGAGATGCGTTTTTCATTTACATGACCAAACCTACAGTGCCAGAGGTAGGTTTCATTTAGTTTATCTATTCTCATTCTTTTTTCACTCACATTGAGAATTTGATGATCAAGATCTAAAATATATAAACCGTTATTCCAACTTTCAGAACCATAAAACACACCATTTTTTTAAAAAAAAACAACATTTATTCTCCTGGATTATCCGAAACCCATTTAAATCCAAACAGGAAATAAAAATGATGTTTGTAGTAAGTGCTGGAACACAACAACAATTTAATAATTCTAAAATCAATCCACTGGGTAAAGTGATATAATAAGTCTCTACAGCTAAAGCAACAACTTTTGCTCCATTGCCCACACGTAGGGTGACTTCTCCTTTTTCCAGCTTTCTACTGTCCCTTAGACCCTGCATAGATGTGCAAATGTGAGAACCACATCTGGTATCTAATACCCAAGAGTCTGATTTGGAAGTAGACACATTAATCTCAATCATATATGTACCTGATGATGAAGCTTCAGTAAGCTTCTTTTGCTTCAGGCTCTCCAAGTATGACTTACAGTTCCTTTTCCAATATCCAGTTTGATTACAATGGAAGCAGGTTGCTTTGGACTGGTCCGCCTTTGCCTTTTTGGGCTTTTGGGTGGGCTTGTTTTTGGATTTCTTAAATCTCTTTTCTTGCCTCTTCCTCTTCTTAGAGGAAGTAACGACAAGCACACCAGTAGAGCCTTTTTGATTTCTTTCTTAGCAGTTTTCAGCACATTCAACAATTGAGGCAAAGTGTGTTGCAGATTATTTATCTGATAGTTCATAACAAACTATGAGAAAGAATCTGGCAGAGATTGGAGCACTAAATCAACATTCAACTCCTGATCCATCTTAAAACCTAATTCGGCCAATTTTTCAATTAGCCCAATTATTTTTAAGACATGCGGAACAATAGGTGCTCCCTCTGCCATCTTGCACCTGAACAATTCTTTAGAGGTATCATATCTAACCGTTCTTGATTGTTGTTCAAACAACTCTCTCAGGTGTTGTACAATATCATACGCCCCCATGTTCATGTGCTGCTGCTGAAGCTGAGGAGTCATGGAAGCTATCATGATACATGAAGCTTCCCTATTGTTATCCTTATGTTTCTTATAAGCATTTCTAACAGCAGCAGGTGCAGTAGGTTCAGGCTCTTGAGGCATTGGACCATCAAGTACATACTCAATTTTCTCATGAGTGAGAACGATAAGGACATTACGATGCCAATCAAGAAAGTTCGTGTCGTTGAGTTTGCAATCAGTAAGAATAGTACGAAGGCTCAAATTGTTACTCATTCTACAACAAAATGAAAAATAGAATTTGTTAGAAAAATGTTTTGTTTAATAAAATCATAAAAACTTCAAAATTATGATTTTATTTCCACTATTTTTTTTCAAATCAATTACCCTCTAAAATTGAATCAGGAATTTCTAAAATTCCATAGTGGCTAGGATCCTATCTTAATTTATTTCGACCTTGAGTGTGTCCCAACAAATCGAAAATAATTATGAAAGGCAGGTACTTTTACCAATTACAACTTATTGTAATTCCTAGATCAGTTGGGTGTCAACACTTGACTTTAAATCTCTATGAATCAACCCAACACTTGCCTCTAAAATTAATGATTTTGAGTGAATCCAAACAAATCATAATTTTAGCTAAATCAAACCCATCATTCTTGGGAACATTTCTCATAGCAAAAACACGTAGTAAGTAAGGCAGCCTTGGATGAATCCCAACAAGCTAGCACTTAATAACTACTCTAGTTTTATATTATAATGATGGAAGGCATTTTATTGATTTAATATTATTGTTGAGGGATTTGTCTCCTTTTTTCAAAAATATTTTATAATTAAAATTTGAAAAAATTGCTCGTCTGGTCTCATCAATAAACATGCATATAACCATTTCAAAAACGTATAAACATGAATTTAAATCGTGGATGGTTGTGGATATTCCTAAACTAATTTCCCCGGCCATTAGGAAAATTAGCATGAGACTAAAATCTTTAATACCTAGACAAACTCCTTCGTTGTAGTATGCCTCTTTTCTTCTTTTCAAAGTTACAATTTCTATATAAGTTATATAAATTCCTATCATCTATTCCTATCTATTGTACATTACAAATAGTATAGAAGAAACCTCGAGTTACATTCGGAGGGAATTTAGATGAGAAAAGAAATTACAATTAGAAAATAAGAAAGGCAGGACACGCAGGCCCTATTTTAAAATTAATTACAACCATTCAAACCTAGAATGACTGTAACCATCCAAAATACCACAATCATATTGCGTACTATATCCACAACCATCCACCCTGCATTTTCACAATTTAAACAACTTTCAATAAAAGAAAAGCATGTAAAATAAGCAATCTCAATTCATGGATTAATTGGATTTAATTCCTAAGGTCCCAAACAAAATTTGGGTCCATGCATATGCGAGAAAATTTTGGTAAAATTAATTTTTATTATGACATTGTTATTCCTAACTAAATTAGGAAAAGAATTGGAAAGATAATTTCAATTAATCAAATTAATTGTGAATCAATTCCCAACCTAATAAATATGAATAATAGATCCCATAACACATTTTAACAATTAAAAAGGGATCTAATTCAAAAATTGTCAAAAGGTTTAAAACTTCAAATTCTCAAAACAATAGTTTCCTAAACTACTACTACTCTTGTTTTCTAGCACTTCCGGCAACTACAATTGGACACTACCACTTAAGCCACCACCGCTGAGGTCTCCACTAACCATCAACGGCAGCAACTCCCAGCGGCAGCCACCACTGGAAGCAACCACTCGGCTGCAACACCAAGGTACAAAGCCGTGCCTGATTGCTGCTGCTCTTCGTTATCACGCCTGTTTGCTGGATAGCGGAGCTACCACCGCAACAGCCATCACCACTGGAGTCTCCACTGACCACTAGTGGCAGCGGCTCCTAGCAGCAGCCACCGGAGATCATGGGCAGCAACCGTGAGGAGGCTGCTGTGCCCTTGCCGATGTCTGCAGCAAATTTGCAGCGCTTTTGTCCCAGAGAGCTCATAGCTCTTCTACCCAGCAACCACCACCAGGCGTACAATCTCCCACTGCCACCAAGGAAAGCCACCATGGCCTCACATGGCAGCAGCAGCTGGCGGCAGCCTTTGCAGCCGCAGGTTTGTATCGTTTTTTTTTTTCTCAATGATCATCCTGCAACTTTTGCAGATGATCAACTTAAATCCACAGGTGAAGCAAACAGCTGGCGGCAGCCCTTGCAGCCGCAACATCGCAGCAGCCACAGGTTTGCATTTGCAAACCTGCTATATCGTTTTTTTTTTTCAATGATCATCCTGCAACTTTTGTAGATGATCAGCTTAAATCCACAGGTGAATCAAATCCACGGAAAGGAAAAAAAACAAGCGTCTACGATCCAACAATAGCTCCATCCGAGCTTCCATAAGAGAAGACATACGTAGCTTCAAAAGCTTCATAAGAAAACCCTTTTTTTTTTTGTTTTGAAAAACCAAAAAAAAAAAACAATTCTCCCATAATTCCGCATATTCAATTAAATCCAATTAGGAATATTAATCCATGAATCCAAAATTGCCCAAAATCATACATAAAATTCTTAGGGATGGCTCTGATACCACTGTTGGGTTTTAGGGACACTACGCAGCGGAAAAATAATATTTTTCCCTAAAACCATCCAGGAATCACCCTAGATTTTACGTATGATGTACTAAAAGTAGGGTTTTAGAATTACCTTAATCCAAACGGCGTCTCCCTGCAGCGTTGTTTGAGGATGGTCAGCCCTTGAGCAGTCCAGTCGTCCTGCCTCTACTGATATCCACGCTAGAGCAACCCTGGGTCGTCTCACGAACTATATATTGAAGAGCAAGAAAAAGTTGCTAGCCCTTCTTGCTCTTATTCAAAAATATGTGACGCTCACAGATTCTCCCTTTTGTCTTTTTGTTACCTTCACCTCTCTTTCCTCCTTTATCTCTCCCTTTGGAGTAAAAAGGAGAAAGAGAGATAATAAGATAGAATGATGAGTCTTTCTGTTTGATTCAAAATCAAACGATAATACGTCTCATCACACAAGACTCTATCTATCAGTTATGTGACAGATAAGAGATAATCGTTCACTCTTATTTACTCAAATAGGCCTGGGATTTATTTTCTTTTAAAATTAAACCCCGATAATTTACATAGTTTTAATTCAGGATTAAACCTCTATTGCGTGTGACCCAATAGGTCCCGAATAAGTTGGTAATAATTATGGTTTAATAATTAGATAAAATAAACGACTTTATTTTATCATACCTTATAGTAAATAATTAATCCATAATTATAGATCACGAGCGGTGTCTAGCAACACATCGCAACCGCCCAATTACTCGGAATTAGTCAAGGGAATTTGACCTAACCTTTCCGTGAAAAATTACCGTGTAATTATTATCCTTTCACCAAAGATATCCAATTAGTCAGGAATAAGGAATAAGTGCCAATTCCCTGATGACTAATTAAGTTTTCTAGTTCCCAAAATTTACCCTGAATTAGGTTAAATTGAAGACATTTTTCAATTTACCTAATAGTCGACTTTAGGGCCAATTTCCCACTAGTGGCCATCCGAATATCAACTCCTTCTATCAGAGTGGTAAATCCTATTTCGATCACCCATTCTCTTTACATGCTTCACACTACACCCAACTTCTACACCTTAAGGCACTCACGAAGAGTAACAAATAAATAGAGTCAAAATGTAACGATTCACACTCAAGATACTATGGTGATCTCAAGTCGTAGGATCACTTACACAATTTTTCACTAGAGATACACCATTGGCACTAGATAGACATCCTAACGGGATCTCTAAATGGATCATTCCAATGCATTTGTACTTTCCAAATCATCTACACATTAGCCTAGGTATCATCATACCATAGTTGATGAGAACAACCACTAATTACATTAATTAGAGGCTAACTGTGTACTAGTTTTACCGTACTAAAGATGTCCTATTTCATTAGTACTATAACTAGAAAATTTTAAGAATATTACTATAAATGCGATTGATATCTCATAGTCATCAACTCTTGTGACTACCATCACATTAGTAAACATTCTAAGGACTTTATCAGTTATATCCAATATTTAACAGATAAAAAAGAAATTATTAAAATACAAAACATATAATTTAGGAATGTATAAAATAAAAACAAATACATTGTTTTAGGGCATACATTCCAACATTTGATTCATTGCAGGTCAATTCGATTGCTCCTGTTCAGCGTCCTGTTCTGATCGTGCTGTCGGCAAATTTTCCACTAACCTATATAGTTTGGTACTTAAACAACCAAGTAGGCAATCAGGGCAATCGAGAAGAATGCTTTCATATAACGTGAAAGTTATACATAGCTCGGTATGATTCAAAAGTTCTACAATATTTTCATTTTTAGTTTTATCTTGAGTGAAAATAGTTCAATAATATTTGTGGTGACAATTAATGATCATTTAGTTGTATAAGCTGTTACATTTCTATCGCTTTAGTCATAACAAGAAGTATACATGTATTTTGTTGTGTTAAATATCTTGCCAACATAATGAAGACCTATTGCAATTGAGATTGTTTATCTTCAGCACCAAAATTAATTTCATTAGTCATATAGCATGAATGTTGTTACACATGATAATCAAAAACAGAAAATAATTTCACCTGAAATGGTAAATTGAATATGCTTACTGCTAAAATCTACATACTCAACAACTAAATTGATGGTGAGGATGACGAAACAAGAAGCCACCAAACATCGCCATTCAATCCCATATTTCTTGTCAAAATCCTGCCATAGCCAAAAATCTGCAGAACACTAGACAAATATGGGATAAAAAAAGCAGCAGATAAATACTCCATCATCATAATTATGAAGTGCAAGGATTCAATCCATACCAATCCCTTTTGGCATGGATTTTTGATGTTGTGAAGGTTTCTTTCAAAACTAATTGATGAAAATCTTGGCACATAATCTCCCTTTACTTGTGTCTTTTCCTTTTCCCAACTCCCCAACTTAAGGTTTAACAACTATTAGTTTTATCCCTCCTTGTTTTTGTCTTATCATTTTGTCATCGTCAGATATTGAGGATACAACTGGTAAGTGTTGGTTCTGGACCAAATTAATCATATAAGTAATAGTAATTTCTTTGGTAAAAATTTAACAAATAAATTCACAAAATCTCATACCTCAATATTGCATTAATAATTGCAAATAATTTGTACCATCAAAGTTATTTTGGCATGGGTTGATGCGCGAACTAGATCTTAAAATTATTGGATGAACAGTTTCTGATCTTCAATCCGACCACCTTGAATTGATAGCTACTAAAAAGTTCGATAGGGCTGAGGCGCGTTGAACGCTCTCTTTAAGAGGATATGCGCCCCTACGGTATTTTTTAAACCGATGCAGAAGGTCTAGCGCGCCGCCTCCAGGATACAACAGCCCAACTCTATAGCTGTTGCTTCCCTTTGATCTGCACAACCAAGAGAAACAGAAGCTTCCCAATATCTTACTTTGCCCAAAGAAAATAGAATGAGGGAGAAAGAAAAGAGTGTGAGGAAAATAGAATTTAGAATGATCTTTTGTTGAGAGAAGTGTGTCTCAAAATTCTCCAAAGAATTTCACTATTTATAGGCTACAAAACCTTAAGAAAAAGGGGTTGAAAATGTGTAACGGTTTTTCCATATTAAATTGTAGTCAATTGGTAGAATTTGTAACCTAAAAAATTAATCCACATTTGAATGGGTTATAAAGACTCAATTAATTCCTCATTTGAACAAATAATTCATTTGTAACTCTAATTCAAATAATTGTATAATAACTCCATTTAAAATGTATTGTAACTCCCACAATTATAATTCCCATAACTCCCAAATAAATTATTATAACTCCTTGTAATGAAACTCCCACAATTATAATTCAAATAACTTCCAAATAAATTATTATAACTCCTTGTAAAGATTTGGTCAAGGAAAAAATTAAGATTTTATTAAAACACACCAACAGTAAGGAATAAAATTATCCAAAACTCTCAAGGATTGGATATGTTTCTACGAATTTGTACATTCTTGTGGGTTGGGTAGTGCCATATATATATATATATTTTTTTTTTGTCAGCAACGATACATATGTATAACCTACTCTATCCTAATTTAAGGGGAGGGGAAGCCTAAGGAGACTGTTGTAGGGGTTAGTGGATATACAGACCCAACTAGATCAAGGGAGTGCTATGGCACAACTCTTAGAATTTTTTCACTGCTGGTGAGGTTTGAACCCTCACCAACAGCCCAAGAAGGGACTTAAGTCCCTCCCTGGTGATCACTGAGCCATTGGCCCAGTGGGTAGTGCCATATCACCTCACGTCTTTGTATGCTTTCTACAATTCCAACACTTTTGAAGAGAGAGTCCTACAGGCTTTCAGCTCTGGTTTGATCAGTTGAATTCCTTGAAAGGCCTCAAACTAATGGTGAGCCTACACACCTTTTGAGGTGTGATTTGATGGCATTCCTGCGTTTGCTACAAAATCATGGCTGGGTTGAGGAAGATGCTTCTTTGATGGAAAAATATTTACATTGTCAATGTGCTTGTTTGATATTTTCAACGGTGCGTTGTTTTAGGGATTTCAGGATTCTATTTTCACGGATATTAGTAGTAGTTTCTGATTGTGTTTAGAGTTTTACAACATCAGATGCTGAGTGCAATTTTTGTAGTAACTTTTCACTTCTTTTTGAGTTTTGAAGTATCTTACCATTTTTTACCTTTTTTTTTTTTTGGTCCTCAAGAAAAATCATCCCTTCTTATGACCTCTTGAACGACTTTCTTTTCTGCCTAGCTTTCACCATTTTTTTTGTTTACCAAGAGATTGTTTGTCTAAAGAGAGTTAAAAGGAAAGAAGATAAAAAAGGTTTAGGTTTAAAGAGTTTCGATCGCCACGTTGATACCAACAAATGGGAGCAAAAAATGCAAATTTGCAAGAACCAAAATGTGGTGGTTTTATTTTGTATGGCCAATGCTTCTTTGACACTTATCCATAGTCCAGACCCATTGGACTAAATAATGTTTCCTGGTTACAGTTTTCAAGCATTTTTCATGACCTCCTCAACGACTTTCTTTTCTACCTAGATTTCACCATTTTTTGTTTTTCAAGAGATTGTTTGTCTAAAGAGAGTTAAAAGGAAAGAAGATAAAAAAGGTTTAGGCCTAAAGAGTTTTGCAAGATGATAATAATAATACGAGGTATTTTGACTGTAGCGAAAACAAAGACTTTTGTAAGATTATAATAATAGCATGAGACATTTCAATGGTAATGAATTTGGGAAGAGATGATTTGAGATAAAATAATTCGCTTCACAAATTCTAATTACCTTTTTATCTTTTCAATCATCTTTTTATCTCACATACATCACATCATAAAAAGTGCTACAGTAATTATCTTAAATAAACTCTTATCCCAACAAACTCTTAAGAGTTTTGCAAAATGATAATAATAGTACGAGGAATTTAAACGGTAGTGAAAACAAAAAGTTAAAAGTTTTGTAAGATGTTAATAATAGTATGAGGTATTTCAAAGGTTGTGAACATGATAGAAGAAAAATTGAATATATGTTCTGCCAAGTGTCTTAGACTCGTATTTTTTCGGTATTTTCTTTTCTTTTTTTTTTGGATAGCTTTTTTCATGCTAGACTAATAAAAATTAAAAGCAGTCATGGTGGCTTTTTTTTAAAATTTTTTTTTCCTATACAAATAAAAAGCTATTTGAAGCACTAAGGAGTTTGGTAGGGGTGGCAATCGAGTCGGATTCGGGTTGGCGGGTCGGGTTGAGACTTAAATATAACAAAGAATCTGTTGACCCGAACCCGACCCGCCGGCCCGAAACGGGGTTAGGGTACCTGACACGAACCCGAAAATTTTGAGTTGGCGGGTCGACCCGAAATGACCCCAAACTTAATTTTAATTTATTAATTTATCACTATAATTTCTAATAAAATCAATTTTTCACAAAATTAATTACATCATCAAGTAATAAAAATTTAAATAAATAATTTCAAACCAAATCTAAAATAAATTAAACACCATAAAAGTGTTTTATCCCAAACCAAATATAAAATAAATTAAAACAGCATAAAAGTAAAAAATAACATAATATATTATTTATCCAAATATAATAATTTTAACTTCACACAAGTTAAATAAATTCATTTAGGATTAAGTAATTAATGCCTTTGGAAAAAAAGAATGATTTAGTTCAGTTAGATAAAATAATTTTTATGTTTATTAAATTAGTTTTAATTCGTAAACGGGTCACATCGGGTCATATCAGGTCACCGCGGGTTGACCCGAAATTGACCTGTTTTCTTTTCGGGTTCATCAGGTTCGACCAGATTCTGACCCGAACTCCCGAAACCTCAACCCAAACCCATTAATTTCGTGTTAGGTTCGTGTCGTGTTTTCGAGTCACGTCAAGAATTGCCACTCCTAGAGTTTGGTATGAATTGTTATAATTGTTGTTGAAACAACATGCATTGTGAACAAACGACTTGACCAATTTCCAGAGCAATTTCTGAATACAACTACTTGAACAAATGACTTGACCAACCTCCAAAACAAGTTCCGAATATAACAAGTTCCTGAAAATTGAGATAAGACAAGCTAAATATGTTAATACTTTTTGTTGATGCAATTGTCAGCACAGGGTACGAGATAGCTAAGCTTAATCAACTATTTTTCCATCTGGTTTCTTTCAACTCTAAATCAATAGATTCCCGTCAACTTCTGCAAACATTTCAACATGGGATGGAATCAAGAGTGGAGTTATGTACAAGTGAGGGGGGCAATTTGAAAATTTCCAAAAGTATATATGCACGAAAAGTTTCATGACATTTAATTTTGTCATGTATTTGCATACCTTGAAATTTTCAAATTTCCTTTTTTTTTTTTGTCTCGCCCCGAAATTTGTAGAATAATTGCAATTATAACCTACCCTAATATGGACACAATCAAAACGAAAATAAGATATTGTATGAAAACAAAAGAAGAATCTGAAATTTGGTACAGTAAACTAAACGAATCTTCTTCATTTGAACTAATTTTTTCAAGATATTCTTTATAATGTCCAGTCATTGGTGGAGCCAGGACAGAAGGACCTATGGCTAGTGAGGCTAGTATTATACGCCTAAAATGATGTCAGTATTATTATATAGAAAGAAATTGAATAAAGATTATGGCTATATTATGAGTTTTTTGTATTATAAAAGTATTGAAATCATTTCTTATTCAAGTAGTAATCAATTTTGTTTAAAACATTTGTACTATATGCGAGATATCTAAAAGAAATTGATTGTTTAGGGAGATAAAGTGAGGGAAATTAAAATTTTCATAATATATGCAGACAATGTTAAAAAAAAAAGTTAGCAATTTAAAAAAATTGAGGTGCAAGCAATTATGAGCTTAACATAAAAAATTTCAAAAGTTTTAAGCTATTCTTTAAATTTTATAAATTTGAGGGAGGTAATTGCCTACTCTCAGCACCATGTGGTTTTGTTATCGTTCCTATGTCTGGTGTACAAAACCACCTGTCATATTGATTATGTACATTTTTTTAAAAATAAATAAAAGAAAACTTTGGCCTTTCTTTTTTTTTTATAAAACATTATAATTTTATTAAAATCTTCGTTCCTATATCTAGTGTACAAAACCACTAGTCATACTAATTATTTACATTTTTTAAATAAATAAAAGAAAGCTTTTGTCTTTCTTTTTTAATAAAACATCATAATTCATTAAAATCTATCATCAAACATACACAAATACCAAAAAATAACAAATCTGAAAAATGGATACTACAGATCTCAGATAAAAATTACATTATAAAACTCCACATTTAAAAATTGAGATAAAATTATTGTAGATCTACGAACATCTGTGCATGCTGTTACTTGCTAGAGCTGCTAATTAACTATTTCAAATACAAATATTATGATGAGATTTGTCGAATAGATCCAAAAATTTCTAAATCTAATAGTCAAGACCTAAAAAGACTGAGATCCAATAAAAGAAAATTGAAAAAAACTATTTAAAACTCTCATTAGGAATCCCTAAAAGAAAATAAAACTCTCATTAGAACACTCACTGGAAAAATTTAGAAAATAGGAAAACTCTTGCTAGACAACTCTAGAAAAAGAAGAACTTCTTACTAGGAAATCTTAAGAGAGAATTTAGTCACACAAATGAAAAGAGCTATAAAGAGAGCTCCTACCGTGGGAAAAGATAAAAAACAAAAAATTGATCTTTCTCCCATGGGAAAGTTTGAAGGAGGTTTTGGTTAAATAGTTTCGCTAGAGGGGAGAGCAAGTCACGGATTAGAACCCATGGAAAATTTTTTTTGTTTTTTAGATCAACGGATATATTATTTATTCATGGAAAAGAAAGACAAAAACATTCCTCTTACATATGCCTAATTTTCCGAATTGAAGGTATTCCAAATCTGTCTAGGCGGATTGCCCCACGAGCCAACCTTGGGAACGTACTAAAGCTGTCGTATACCTTGACTTGTTGCTCTGGATGAGATACACCCACATTGAACAACGCATCAACAACTGTGTTAGCCTCCCGATAACAGTGTGAAAATCAAGCCGGATCCTCCACGAACTGCCAAATCTGCCTGACCTCCTTTCGAATCTGCCACGGACACTGAATGCGACACTGAATGATCCCAACTAAGAACAATGAATCCGATTGCACACATATATTCCCAAACCCCCTATGTATACACGTTTGAAGACCAATAAGGAGGGCCCGAGCCTCTGCACCCATGGAAAAGTTGAAGGAGGCTTTGATTAGATAGTTTTTCTAAAGAGAAGAATAAGTCATGAATTAGAGTTATCAAGAAAATAAATGAAAAATTATTATTAATTCTCTTTATTAAAGATGGAGTCATGTGGTGAGCACAACGCAAACTATTTCACCTTCCAATACACTGAAATATTTGCATCCCTGGTCTTGAGGTTTTAGTTCCACCACCACAAAATAGAATCAATTTATGTGCATAGAGCGAGCTTCTACTGGATGAGAGGCAGGAGCGGTCATCAAATGGACCGCTCCTGAACTGTTCATGGCCAAGATTTGACCCAAAAAAATTGTACGATTCAGATCACTTCTTGTACCTCGTTTTTAACAATGTGTGTGGAGCCCATAAAAATTTATTCTAAAGTTACACGTTGTGCAACAAAGTTACGCCGTGTGTAAAATGCACAAAAACACCTGCAACCGTTCCTGCCCGTAGTCCGCTTCTACTATAGGTAAAAAGTATTCGATATAGGCCATCAAAGCTAAGTTTTGGAGGCCAGAAGTCCGATGACAATTATAACATCGTAAACCCACCAATAGCTGTATTTGGATATCAAAATTATCCCTAATATTGTTTTATTTGCATCACACATATACTTTCTAATTACTTTCTTATCATTTCAATCACTTTTTGTGTCATATATATATATATATATATATATATATATAATATATCACAAAAAAATGCTATACTAATTATTTTAAATAGTGTCCTATTCAAACACACCAATGCGAGACTAGCATATCGGGGCAACCCTATCATACACCATGACTACTTCAGAACTATTGCAAGGTTGGACAATTTGATTGGTCAGTTGTTCATTTCGTTCTCAAACCACTATATAACATGAACTTTCGTTTGTGGGTGTTGTGTTGGCCTTGGTGTATTTTTTGAAAATTATTATGAAGATCGCTGATTCACACTTTAATGAGTACTATAATATTATGCGTATTTGAAAATTAACAACAAAAAAAAAACATAAAATACCTACACCTGATGATGCTCAAAAATGCTTGCAAACTTATACTTACTCAAGATTAAAAAGTAGTAACAGTTATATGTAAAATGAAGTTAAATTTAATTTTCACACTCTTTGAAGTCAATGATATCCGTCCATTTCACCCTCGGTAGATTGATATTCTGATGAGATGTGTGATCAGAGTCTTGTTTTGTGTCTTGATCAACGGATGGATTTCTCTATCTTTATTCCTTCTACGAATCATACCTAGGTTATTAATCCAGGATTGTTACGGACATTGAAAAGTTTCATTTTAATTATTGTTGAAAATGTTAGTTATTCTGTTCAACTTACCAACTTGTGTTTTATAGTTTTCAGTTTTCCATTTTTTTTATGCTTAACATAATTTTTTACTGAATAGAGAAATGCTTATTTCAGTTTTTCCATTTTTTTTATTCTTAAAATAATTTTTTTTTCTGAATAGAGAAATGCTTAAAATCCCTTACCTTCTTACAACTTTGTGAGTTGTTTTAGATAAAGGACATTAGAATTTTGAATAGAAAAGTGCGTTAATGGTTTTTTTTCTTCTTTCTTTTTTGCTATAAAAGTTGCACTTATATATCCTACTTAGAGGTATTTACCTACATTGAGAATCCTAATTCTGAAAACTTGAGCTTTGTGAAACACGAACTATTATAGTTTGATTCTGCAAAAACTTCTTGAATTGTTAAGATATATGCACCAATTACTTTACAGTCAAGGCATATACTTTTTTTTTCCTCTAACAGGGAAAGGATGGAAACTGAGAAGCAAACAAGGAAAACAGAGATTAGAACCCATAATTTCTAATTCCTGAAAGCTCAGCTTTAGCCATTAAAATAAAGGCATATTATTCCATGCAAGTGAACACGTATATGGTTTTGGTGGAGTATTTGTAGCAGGAGTGATAGGGTTTAAAGAAGTTTTCAGGGGATTTCAGGTACTATTTTCCGTTTAAAATGATTGGATTGAATTATAAGTTGAGAAAGATTATAACTATCAACTTTCTACTTTTCGCCATTGGTTTTAGGTGCCTACAATGCTGCCAGCGCCACAATCAGCCAATTGCCTTCATAGGCACTTAATCTTTTCAATCAAGCCTTTGTGGCTTGGTTAAACAAAGGTTTGAACACATATTGCATGGCACGATGAGAAAGTGATTGAGAGGAGGCAGGAGGGGATACTGGAAATAGTTTGGAGAAGGGAGGATGAGAAAGTATCTGGGTAAGAAAAATGTATGATTACTAGATATTTGGAGACAAATATTTTGCAAATGTGTAAAACACACAAACTACAGCATGGATGCAATAGACTGTGACGATATCTAAAATATGGAAGTTTATTCAAAGAAACAAAGCAAGAATACATCAATGTAGCATTTTTAAACTTTGTTGAAAAGAGTGTTTGGAAGGAGCTAAAACATTTTACATTCAATAGTAAATTTGGGAATGGACAATAGAACGGGCAACTCTCTCCTGCACTTTTGTGTAACTCCATCCATACAGTCAGTTCATCTTCTTAGCTCTTTCATTTTCTTTTTGCCTCTGTTAACTTTTCACTAACATGAGTTGGGATGCGATTCGTTAAAATGAACAGCCTATCATTTAACACAGTAACTTCCCTGTCCAAGTGATTGACTCTTTGCTCCACTCGTGAACTCATTAGGTTCATATAAACCAATGACACACAATGGAAACTCAGCCGATGCTGCCATCTCGATAAGGTCGGCCAATGCTGCTATTGCGAATTTGGCTATTTTGATAGGGCAAATTTGAATCAATTAACTAATATGGAAGAATTTAACAAAACTGTTCAGTTCAAGGATAGCAATTTGATTTGTTAGGAATAGCAAACTTAAATGAAAAAAAAAATTCTTGTTGTAGTTCTGAAAATTGGACAAACATTTTTCCTTAAAAACTAGCTTTTAATACAATCGACATGGAACACATGTGTTATTTTTTTGCACGAGGTTGGTGGGGTTTTAATGTGCATAACATAGAATAAAATGCCAAGAGATGGAGGATCATAAGCAAAATAAGACAAATTCATCTTTAATACCGTAGATAAGAGGAGGCACCATCTTGCTGAGATAGTAGGATGTCTAATTGAAGGAGAAGATGATATAGTTTTTCCAACGACCATCTTTTGATGTAATTAAAAAAAAAAACAAGTTTATTGAATATTTTCTCTCATATTACCTTCAATTCAATTGGTTTCTTTTATGATTTTTGTTAATTTCGACGCATACCTGACATCTTGCAGTCGATAAACATCAATTGACCTAAATTTGTGACTAAGTTAAAGTTACTTATCGTTTGCATAGAAATAGTTTTAATATCTCTATATATAAAGCATGAGCACCCTTTGATGTTAAAATTTTCTGTCATTTAGTAGATTACCTGATACACCTTCATTTGTTAGACTTTTACAACCCACCTTTCCTTCTTTCTCTTAGCCACTCTCCTTTTTTTTTTCTCTTAATAATATACTAAATGACTTCCTCCAAATTACCACTAATCCATGACACTCATCCAATATTTCAAAAAAAAATGATAATTGTAAGTTACATAAAGTTCCTCACCCTTTGTTCCTCTAATTAATTTGGTAATCTTTGTCTTTTTAAAATTTATTTTTTCATTATTTTCTTCTTAATATGCACACAAATAGTGTGTGCCTTCTTGAACACTAGTTTCAAATTGTTGTAATTCCTAGGTTGAGCTTTGGATGGTTGCTCCAACGACACAACAACATATTGATCTAGGCTATTCTAACTAGATTTGGATCAAAACAGTTTAATTTGCTGTAAATCCATGGTTTTGAGCTTTCAATGATTGCTCAATTTTGTAGCTTTATCTGATCAAGTAAAGGAATGATTAAGTTTATGAATTAGGTTAACACAAGTAACCAACTAGGCATTACATACAAATTCAATTCGGTATGTTTCACTGATGATGAACAAAAGATCCCAGACTTTGGTGGGCATTGGTTATATATGGTAATGACGTTTGTATAACTGTTTGCTTAGAAGTTAGAAATTGATCTTGAACTCGACCGTGTCTTGCTTCTACTAAAGTTTAAGAAAGACAAGATCGATACAAAAACTATGCAAAGGAAGAATTCATGCCAGGATATACTGCATTAGCCACAACAAAGAACCATGCAAGTTTATAATCTGGTAGCGTTTAGGTGGTTAAGTCATCATTTGATTTAGCATTTAAGGACATTATTGAGATTTCAATCAACGATATTTTATAAGTTATTTGCTATTAAATTTTCAATTTACATGAAACCACAGGAAAGTGAAGTGAATATTTTAACACGTTAGGAGGCTATGTGCTAATAATGAAACTACAGGAGGGTTATAAGTAATTTACCCTAATTATTATGAAATCCTACTTTTTAAAACGACTGCTCATCAAGACATTACTTTGGTACCATAAAGTTCACCTAGCTGCGGTTCCTTCATATTCTCTGTGGCAAGGGATACTGTCTAAATTAAGTTCACTTCTGGACCAACATGCTTATTGCAAAGTAATATTCTCTAATGATCAACAGACGCTCCTACAACAGTTTCAAGCAAGAAGAATCTGTACAATCTATTTTCAATTGACCACGAACAAAAACATTGCCATCCAATTACCAGATGGATATCGAAGGCAAGATCACGGGGGCGAAAAAATTTAGTCACATGAACATGAGCACGGACCAACTAAATTCCAGCAACCTCTGCAAACATCTCTCAGCTGTGAATCTTCATTCAAGGAATTGCTGTGACTGTTATATGCCAAAAGCTGTGAAGAATTCATGAAGGTATATGATTTTAGCTTCCCATCAAAGTGATAGTCAGCCATAAGCAAGCCGTCCAGATGAGCAAGTCAGACCACCACAAAAAGCAATGGCACTCAACTAACCACCAGTATCATTAACAGTATTAGAGTCGTTTGTAGAGGGAGTCGATAATCGAAATGGAGCTTCAGTTAGCTCATAACTTAGTCCTCGGTAATGGTGGCAGAAGGAAGTAATCTCATAATGAAGCTTGAGAGCGACCAGATGGTAATCACGCCAAGAAACTGGAGGACATTTAATAGTGTACTTAGCGAGCTACTTATTGCCAAGTTATGCGATGTCATCTCAGCTCCCTTGACAGTGTAAGAAAGAGCAGTTACCAGTTGTGCTGCTCTATTGAGTTGGTGTAACCTGTAAACCTGAAAAATATAAGTGTGGGTTACTGAAAATGAAAGACTCCTTGGCAATTTTCTTAGCTTTAGAATTGCGTCCATCCAACAAATATTTCTTCTATCAAGTGAATCTAAATTTAACAGCCAGCTGCCTAAAAACACTGATTTTTTTTTATCTCAAACCAACCAGCCAGACTAAGAGTTCAAAAAATTCAGAACACCAAAAGCGGATTCTAATATGATTGATAGCAAGGAAAGGGGGAAAATGACTCAAGTCATAAAAGCATTAAATGACAACGATATTGTTCATGCTTCAATGCTTTACCTTCCAGATATTTAAGCAATCAGACTAAAGATTTATATGCAAGTGTGACGTCATCCTATAGATGTTCTTCTTCTTGCAGTAGTTAAAATCACATCCACATAATCAAAAACTTAAGAATATCTTAAGAAAAAATCACATATTGAAAAAGGCATTCAGAATTGTGTATACGCTGAGAGCTTAATTTCTAAATGCAAGAATACCAAAAAGTTGAAGCAATAACAACTTTAGAACAATAAATAACTTCTCAAAGTACTCGTCTACTGTGTTCGTAGAGCATGCAGTTTACAAGTATTTCCTGAGTTGATAATTAAGGAAATTAGAGGAGCAACTTACCTCTAGTTTAAGGCTCAGACTTATTGCTGCCAAAAATTCCTTACCAGGTTCCCCATGACAAACCTTTTCGTTAACCTTGATATCTAGAACTTAAAGGAAATGTTTTTCTTTCCATCCTTCTTTCTGCCGAGGATCAAGGAACTCTTCAGCTTTTGCTACACTAGGATTAATAAACTAGACACCCAAACTTCTACAACCAGAAAGCATTGAATGATCAATTTGCTATGCTTTGATAACTAGCAAAATTGAACTTTGAGGATCTATACTCTTGACTTTTCTACAAATATCAGAAATTACCTAGAAGTGATTTCATGGTTGTCCTATGACATAGCTTAGGCTTTAACTTTGTCAATCACAACATGTGACTAGTGAATGGAATATTATATGTTACCCCTTTTTAAAAAGTATGAATACTTTTGCATGCATATACTCAAATTTACTCGTATCAACAATAGTGATTAACGAAATTTAACAAATAATCATGTGATCAGCTACACTGACATTGTACCATCATGACCTCAAGAACCACACAATTCATCATAACTTTTATGTTCTCATTTTACTCAAACTTACTTGTATCAACAATAGTGATTAACAAAATTTAACAAAAAATCACGTGAACAGCTACACTGACATTGTACCATCATAACCTCAGGAACCACGCCAGTCATCATAAATTTTGTGTTCTCGTTTTCTCTTCTTCTTGGTGGAGAAGACCAGAATTAATCATCAAATTTATTATGTATCAGCACTTATACTCCTATTAATTTTAGTTCTTCAGGTGCATTGGCTGGGAATGAAGCCTGACTGAGAACCCAAAATCAACTTCTTTGGCTTCAAAACCCTTCAAGCTATCGACATGCACTAGCATTTCCCAATAACACACAGGAAGGAATAAAAAGTTACACAAAAGAGAACCTTAGAGAGAGAGAGAGAGAGAACAGTAACCCCTGATGGCAGCCAAAAACATATGAAACAACAAGGAAAACAAAAGAGGTGATAGATGTTCTTACTTGAAATAATATGGGAATTACAGCCCATGAAGGGGACTTAATATATCTTGCATATCGCTCAAATGCAAACTGAACCACAATGCCAACAAGATAGGGAGCAAGAGTGGCAGAAGCTGCAGGGCCCGTCCATGGCCAGACAAAACCCATTGTCACCATGGGAATCAGCAGACTAAGTACCAGAACAGCAACTGAAGAAATTTTGTGTCCCACTTGTGGGTTAAGATTCCTGATATTTGACGGAGACAATGGTTCAAAAGGTCTCCTTAAATGATCTATCAGAAGAAGAAACACGGCAACTCCAGAGTAAAATATAGCCTCCGTGAAGAACAATATAAGGAAGTCTGCAAAGACACAACCAGGATTATGGGAAGTAAATGGGTGATTCAGATCATGAAATAACTGTAATGTCAAACAATCAAATTTACATCAAAGTCAATGTATTCTAATGCATAAAAGTAGGTCACCAACACTAGTAAATCAATGTCAAAGTATAAAAGCATATATAAAAAGCACAAGCAACAATACCAAATTCCAAATTGATTTCCATGTTTAATAAACAAATGCCAAACTCCAAATCAAGTCAATGCATAATAACATAGAAAAGGTACATCAGCAACCGTATCAAAATCAGAATCTAAGTTCAAAAGCCAACAATAGTACTTTTATTCCCCTTAGAAACCCTTGTTTTATCCATATGAGCACGATGATCCACCAGTATAACAGTTAAGAAGACTTCTGTGCACTTAAATTTTTTTATTCCAGCTTTTGTTTCTCCATCAATAAGTAAGAGGAGAATCGATAGAAGGCTACAGAACCGCAAGCTTCAATTTTTGAACAATTTTAGCCCACCTACAAACTATAGTACTTCTCTTTCATCTATTTTCAGCTTCTTCGTATTTGTTATCTTTTTTTCTCAATCATGGTAAATGGGGAAACTCCTGTTTTAGCGCACATGAACCTTCAAATTGAAAATATGATGCCTTGCCCTTTAAAACTATATCTCATACACTACTAAACTTGTCCTCTGCCTGAGTGGTAAATCATATCTTTACTTGGTAACTTTAAGTAAGTTAACAACCAGCATAATATGCAGTCACCACACAGATGCTACCAAGATCTGACCACCACAAAGTATCTGCACTCCAGGCAATACACACCCCTCCTAACAAATACTTATTCCTGGACAACAATCACTACCTTCCAAATTATGTTCAAATTTTTTAGAAGTTGACTCCATCAAATTTTCATCTGAATTCTATTTTAAAAAAAAAAATGTGTTTATGAAACTCCTCTTGACTAGTTTAACCAACAAAATAGGTAATCAAGCTTAAGTTTGAGTATGCTATAAATATTCTAAGCTATATGTGTTTTTATATACATTTAGCAGAATTGTGATCCTTCATTATTTACTCACACTTAAAATATTTATTACCACAAAAGAGATTTATGAGCAATCCATTTGCAATATGAAGAATGGTAAGGAATGCCACCTCTTATCAATGTTTTGGATACACTTATCTTGTACTATTCCAATAACTATGTATAACTAAACTAAACCAGTAGCTACATATCCTCTGTATATGTAAAACTCAAGCAAAAACAAAGCAAAAGTGATTGTTTCAGCTCATTGAATCATTTAAAAAAGATAACAAGCTTAGTATGTTTAAACGCATCATAATGAGCTAAATTGAGGCTCACATACCAACAACTAACAAAAGAAATCGAACTATGAACACAAATACATATGTCCATGTTCCGCCAGGCTCATACAAGACCATTCCAGATAGTAACATGTGAAAAATAAATAAGTGAACTTCTTGGAAGAAAATGATCACTCAGAATAAAAGACAGAAGGATGTTAAATGAACCATCTAGCAGACGCTAAACTTCCTTCACTGATGCACTTTCTTTCAAATGGTTTTGCCATCTTTGGACTTCTCGAACTTGTTTATTACTTATACCATAAGAAGTCAAGGCCTTTAATATAAATAAACGTCAGCTGACAAGAAACCGACAGTTGGAAAGCTAACATGCAAAACTACAAAAATTCTAATTTAATTTGAAAAAAGTGATTTTCCTGAAATCCCTAAATGAAATCCATGTAACTCCTCCCATGAAAATTAAATTAACCAGAAAAGGGCACGGAAACAGTCACAAAATAAAAAATTTTATGAAAAGTGAAACAGATGCTTTCCTAGGCCCTTTTTTCTCCTCCCATCACAACCCATCTAAAACTAACAACCAAATGCCCTATTTCAACCACCAACAGTTCCTCCCCTCCCCTGGGGGCAGAATCTTTACATCTGCATGTTTACTTACAAAGGTAGTAGAATAAATACATAAAGGTGATGGACAAAGAAGACCCTTCTAGCATAAATTTCACTGACCTGTTAATAAAGAGTCTTCAAATATAGTTGATAGAATCCTGCGCAAATAAAGAGAGGGAAAGATGAAAGAGGCTACAAGAACTGCAGGACCAGCTAACCACAGAAGGTTGTTTTGTTTCTTCTTGGGGCTGGACACTAGCATTTCATCTTGTACTTTATAAGGACGATTGTAGAATGAGATCAAGCCAGGTTTTCCTCCAGCTCCTTCAGTGTAGATGACCGCACCATTCAAAAAGGCAACATCTTCAACAGCTGAGTGGTCTGCTTCTTTCGCTGAATTGTCTGTTTCCAGCTCACGATTGTCTAAGTGATCCTCAGAGATAGCCAAGGGAACTTGTCGCCTATATGGAAGCTTCTCCTTTAACTCCAGCCTTTCATGTACGGACCAGCATGACTTGACAACTTAGAATGATGAAAAAAGATACAAAAGTCAATTCAAGAAAGGGAAAAAAAAAAAAAAAGAAAACTACACGAATAAAGGAAGTGACTTTTTAACTGTACGACAGCTCATAAGAAAATTTTGACATGCAAATAGTCTGGAGAAAGAAAGTTTAACATCTCTGAGAAATGCAGCATATATGTTCTGTAAGACCCTAGCCAGTAACATGCTGACTTAAAGCAACTACCAAGAGAAGCAAAAGGATCTAAAATTGCAATAGTTTCCAATAAGCCTTTGCATTTCACCAAGAAACCGAAGAAAAATCCTCTTTGTCAACTTCAACACTGGCTGAACTCTATTATTTGCCAACAAGTTCACGAAAGCTATTACTCAGTTGCATTTCAAAAAGAAGCTCTGGACTTTAGGATGATCTTCATAGGTCAAATGACTACCTAGAGTATTTTTCAGCTGTTCCACATGAAATTGCTGCAAACTGAACAGTCCCCTTCCCATGCAAACCTGGACAATAAAGTAACAAGCATTATATCATTTGATGCATTCTCTGTGCCAAAAACATGCCTTGACCTTAAGGAATTAAAGAACCGAACAAGTAACAAATGAATGAACATACATTAATGAAAGTGCCCGAAAAAATCTTTTCTGTCATGAAAGTTATTTTAAACACTAAAAAGTATCACTAGAAGGAAAAAGAATTTGCAGAATTAGGCTTACACGTTGCCATATATCTAATGTACCTTGGAAAAGGATACTCACTATCAGAATGTACCTTGGAACCCATCCACCAAAATAATAATTAAAAAAGAAAAACAAGAAAACTGACCAATGTTCACGATAGAACAAGTTACTAGCAGCCTTATCAGTCTAACTTCATTCCAGCAACAAATGGAGCAGGCAAACTAAGCAGTGCATGTCTTATCTTTATAGCTTGAATGCATTGATATCCAGATTAATCAAAACCGAATTTTTACAACTTACAAAATAAAAAAAAAATACCGATTGCCTGAGTTCCAAATATCAAAGTCGATAGTTTTGCTAGGTGAAAGAACCTATGCCAACAGAACTTTGGTCCAGCAAATTTCAATCCAAATTTATCTAATTTCACAACATTTTAATCCAATTAGAAAAGGACCAAATGACAACAAGCATTGGCCTAAAACAAATAGCTAAATTAAAAAGCCTTGAGCTCTAAACAATCAGGGATTGTTCTTGTTGCTAAAAAAAAAATCATTCTTCTCTAGCAATCCAGTACAACTTATTCCAATTTAATAAAGGCTAAAACGTACTACATGCAGCCATAGCATAACAAAATAATAAGTACTAAATTACTGACTAGTTGACTAAATTAACCATTGAAAACAAGATACCTATTATGAGTACCTTAGTGGAAGTTCTTCTGGATAGAAAAGGTGAAGGAAGGGATGGGGAAACGTAGGAAATTGAAGAACTATTTTTAACTGTCATCGTCCTCCTTTTTCCCCCTTTTACTAGTGAAGCAACTATGAACTACTTAAAAACTGAGAATTTGGCAAAGTGAGGAAAACCCATTTGATTTCAAGGAGATTTAGGGAAGCCCAGATGGAAATTTACGTGACAAGTGGACAAAGTTCAGAAGAACATAGTAAGACTTCTGAGATTTTGAGGTATCAGTTTTGCCTTGCGGGCAGCGGAGGGAAGGAAAAGCAAGAGAATGAAAGCGGCTTCTTTTGTATTTTACTCTTGCTTTCTTTTCTTTTCTTTTCTTTTCTTTTTTTTCTTTTGTTTTCTATTTTAAAATTAAATAACTTGCTCAGATTTTTTGTGCGGGTGATGCTAGTGAATTTTGGATAAATCCTTCCATAGAGTATCTTTTTTTGGACTTTTATATAGGACTAACAACCTCTTTATTTTGTTGTAGTTTTATGCTTTATTTTTGGATTAATTATTGATTTTAAACCTCAAATGAGACTATTTCCTTTACACATTTTGCTCCTCTTGTACCTAAATCAATTAAACCTCAATGTAATTGCCAATTGTCTTATCAACCAATCAAATATAGGATGATTGGACAATGAACATACGTTTCAAAAGCCTAAAGTTTGATTCGTAAAATATGAATGTTTGTTTGCATTAATGCTTTTACATTCTTGTTTGGAAACAAAAAAAAAAAAAAAAAAAAAGGGTTTCTCTAAATACTTTAGATTAAATAATAAAAATGTCAATTAACTATTTAAGATTGTACCGATTGAAAAAGGCCACCGAACTTGTAAAAGTGTACATTTTTTTAGCCATTTTACTGAATTTCACTACTCCAGTGTAGAAATATAATTATACGAGTAACACACTTAAAATTTCAATAATAAAAATATTTCATGACCTTTGACACGCATTGACAAAACATTAAAGACCTTCTCAATTTCTAGACTTTATGAATTTTCTCTAGATTACACTGCTAAAGAATTTTGGTTGAAATCTGGAGAGGATTAGTGAAATTTTGGAAACTCAAAAAGTTTTTAATCCTTTTTTTTAGATACTAAGAAGAATGTGTAGTAGTATAAGTTTCTTGTCTATCTTTATATTTTAAATATCTTATACAAAAATTAAATATATTATATAAAAAACATATTTTTTATTTTCTTCCTCAAAATATTATACCTTCAATTTTTTCTTAATACTCTACCCAATGATATCAGTGTATTCGGTCTCTAAAAGAAGGAAATAACAAATCAAGATATTCTTCCAATGTGCTTTTACATTTTTATTTGAATTGTTTATCAATATGTTCTAAAAAGTTCTTGGTTGCTGCAAAATTACTAAACAACTTTTAGGGTGTTATATAGTGCATCATAAACGTTTAGGGGCTAAAGTAGAATTAAAACTTTATACTATTACAAGAAAGGGGAGAGAGACAACGAGAAACAGGAGAAGACACGCGCACAGCCGGACTCTGAGAGTTGAGAGAGATTCTGAGGAACGCATCAGCACAACAACTTCTCCTAATTTTTGTTTCTCTGAAGAAGCTCTCAAGTCTCATCCCTCCGTCTGTTGTTTCGTCTTTGTAAGCTCTTCTTTTATGAAAGTGGTTTTGTTTTTACTCTTCTCTGTTGGTTTTGTTTTTATGAAAGTGGATCAAAGGTGAGTGAAGTTTCCTTTGAATTTCCCATTTTGATCCAAAAAAGGACACAAAAATCAGAAGTGGAGTTGGGTTTTGCTTACTTTTGACTTAGCAATTAATTCTTGGGTGAAATTTCTCTTCATGATTGTTCTTTTCAATTATCACTACTGTCATTGGCATCCAAATTGGTGTCAGAAAGAAAGTATTTTTATGATTCCTTCATGTTGGTATTGAAGAAATGGAACCCAAATCGCCATCAAAATCAAAACTTCCGGTCATGGGAGCTAATAAGTATTCTAGAATTCTAAAAGTTGGAGCAACCCTTTTGATGATTCTGAGTTTAGTATTGGTTGGGGTTTTTATATTTAGGCCTAGCATAGTTAATAAAATGTCCCAAAGGGATTCTTATTATACTGTTGTTTTGGATTGTGGAAGTACTGGTACAAGAGTAAATGTGTATAAATGGATGGTTAAAGATGGAGTTAGTTATGGTAATTTACCAGTTTTGTTGGATAGTTATCCTGGAAATTTTGCTAAGAGTGATGGCTGTCGATATCATTGTATGCAGAGTGAACCAGGTTTACATAATTTTGTAGGTAATGCATCTGGAGTGAGGGTGTCATTGGAACCTTTGATTCGATTAGCTGAACAATGGGTACCTTTGGAGAAGCATGGGATTACACCTATTTTTGTCTTGTGTACTGCTGGAATGAGGAGGTTGGCATCTGAGGATACTAGGAGAGTTTTGGAAGACGTTGAGGATGTTGTAGAAAACCATGGGTTTTTATATAGGAAAGATTGGATTAGGGTGTTGAGTGGTAACGAAGAGGCTTACTATGGTTGGGTTTCTTTGAACTATAAGATGAGGGTATTTGGGAACTTTTCGAGGTTGCCAACCTTGGGACTTCTTGATTTAGGAGGTTCATCGTTGCAGGTGGTGACAGAAGTGGATGAACTGAGAGAGGATGACCATCATTTAGTATCAAAGATTGGCCCAATGGAACACCAACTTTTAATATACTCATTACCCGCATTTGGCTTGAATGAAGCTTTTGATCGAAGCGTTGTTATGCTAACTCATAGTGAGGCTCTTAGGGAAAGTAGGGATGGCATATTTGAAGTCAGGCATCCTTGTTTGAGTTCCAGTTATCTGCAAAATTTTACTTGCCATGGTTGCTTTGGACTAGAGAGGATGAGTTCAGAAAATGTCACTACTAAGATGGAAGAAAAGGAGCTTAGTTCTTATATCTGGTTGGCTGGGAGCTCAAATTGGGAAAATTGCAAGGAACTTGCAAGGGCAGCTGCTGTTAATTCAAGCAATTCAAAGTTGTCGGAGCTGGAAAATCACTCAAAATGCATTGGCTTGTCTTCTCGAACAGGTCCAATGATCTTAGTTTATCATTGCAATTCTCTTATGAACCTGTTGAAAATCTTTTCTGTGCTTGCATCTCTAGTGTCTTATGCATTCTTTCTTTTAGTCGTTTATATTTTAATTTTCCTGCACTTTTGGGAATCTTCTACTAGTTTGGTATGAATCGTCAACCCCACGTAATGGTTGAGAAAGCTTTGGTAAAGTGTATCCTCAAAATCTTCTATCTAGAAGCACTCAAACTTTTCTAGATGTTTTGCGCTATTAAGCTACCCCATTAGCTTTGTATACAAAGGTGAGGCATATCAGCAATCACGACATTCATGAAATATGTTGTTACCATCAAAAGTAGCTAAGATGGCACTTATGATGAGATTACATGCAAAATACTTTCGAAGTACCAAGACCTTCCTACTCTTGTAAAAATTTGGGCAGAGGACACAATGAGGAAGCTCTCTAATAAAAAAAACTAATTAAAGAATTTTGCTGATAACTCATGGAGTATGGAAAGAAGTCACCTAAAATGGAAAGGCATTTGCATACCTGAAGATGTATCACTGATATCATGTGTCTGAAATAAAATGATATGGAAACTATATGTCATGCAATATTTAGACTTGATTAGGTCAGTGTAATCTTATCCAGCCATTATAACCCTGCACCTCTATCTAGGGTGGCAGAAGCGTGAAGGATGTGATTATGTTTTCCCTCATGAAATCTATGTTAACATTTTAAAGAATCTGGAAATCTTATTTTTGTATTCCTCTTGGGACTTTTGCTTTTGGCTCCTCTTCTTATTTTTTTCATGCACTAATGGTCACAAAAGGCATGAATTAACTGATTGTACAAGTATTGATGGCATCTATATCTCTCTCTCTCTGTTTTCGCTCCTTGTATTTTAGTGGTGTTGTCTTCTGTAGTTGTTAGCAGATGGTAAATTCATATAGTTTTATGGATATTGTACATATATTTCCTGTGTTCAGGTGTGAGGAGACCTGTTTGCAATTAGAAAAATAGATAAATTAAATATCCAAAATTGAACTTCTAGATGCAGTGCGACATAATATCTAAAATTGAACTTCTAGATGCAGTGCGACATAATTATCTTCATCATTTCTACTATTTTGTATTTGAACTTTTTCAATTTGTGGTGAATCCTTGTTCAGGGGTTCTCAATTCTCCCTTTATGAAATGCTTTTCAGTTGAAGCTTGTGCCGAATCTCAGACTTTGACGTCCAACTTTTCTTCTGCAGGCAAGATGATGCTTAACTTAACATCCTATTCTCACTACAATGCGTTGTCTGGTTTCTTTGCAATCTCCAACAGACTGAATTTGAGTGCTAAAGCAAATTTGACGAAGATGTGGGAGACAGGAGAACACATCTGCCCGAGATTATGGGCTGATCAGAGAAGCACCTCTGCACAAGATTGTTTCCATTTGTCTTATATGGCATCACTTATTGAAGATGCTTTGTGTCTTAGAAATGCAGAGATAACCTTTGGTCCTGGAGATGTTTCTTGGACCTTGGGAGCTGCACTCATTGAGGGAGACCACCTGTGGCGTAGCACTTCTGAATCTCAAAAAGGATTTTTAACCCTGAAAGGGAATGAGAGGATATCATCCTCTTTTCTTCTGTTTGCATTACTTTCATTTCTTCTTTTAATTGTTCATTATAGTCACATTAAACTGCCTATGCCTAACAGGGGAACTTCCTCCACTAGGGGATGTTTGCCATCTTACTTAGGCCCCAAAAGACAGCCAGCCTAAGTTCTATACTTATATTTCTGTGAATCATTTTTGGCCGCCGCCTTTCTCATGAGCAAAACATAAAAATACAGTCGTTTCTGGTCTTGTATAAGTTTGTATAAGATTGATTCATTCATTCCTGTAGTTGATGAAAATACCACGTCAAAAGGTTGCTTCAAAAGCTAGTAGTAATGTGCTTCTCCATAAATTTGAGAGGACGCTCTCTCCATGCTTGAGCTATTATGAATTAAAATTGAGTTTAATAGTATCCCCAATTATTATTTATGATTACGTTTTGGCAATTTGTCCAGGATTACCTTTCTCTAGTATTATTTTGATAAAAAAAATCCTGGAATCTTCCGAAGTATCAAGGACAGATATTCTAATTGTGACTTGTCAGATCAAGTTAAAAGGTTAAGGTTATTTCTGCAGGTGCAAGGCTGGAAATTCACAAGCCACACAAAGGAAGAGTCGAGTAATCATCACTAAGGCATGCACTCATTTTCGATTAGAGCTTCCCATGCGTTTAAGCTCATCAGGATAAAATTGAGTACCAATAAGTACGATACCATTTCTTTAGCCAAGGATAACATTATGTGAGAAATCTCTTGGGGTGTGGATTGTGTATGTACATGGCAAATGTTCCAGCAGCTTGTCTCAGATCTTAAATACAAACATGCAGGGTTATGCTTGATCCGAATTCTTTAGCAGTCAGTATGAAGCCAGCAGGCTTGACTTGCACCCATTTGCTTCAGATCCAGCAACATCAACCCAAACCTCATTCTTACGTCCAATAATTCGGAAAGGACTGTTGTACTGGGCAATTGAGTAAGCATATTCGCTGTGGGAAGTTGAATTTGCCCACTGAGATCTGCTCAAACTGATGGCTAATTTCTCGGCTTCTTTGACAATGTTGCTGTCCCTGGCGAATCCTGAGAACTGCCTTACAGCGATACAGTGACTGCTCCAGGAATCAGGTGCAAGATTGAGCTCAGGAAGTGGAAGTGGTGGGCTGGCTTGAAACTTGAGAGGTAGATAGAGTTTCACGAAGTATGCTGATGCATGAAGAGGTCCAGCTCCCGGAACAATGCTTGTCAAGACAGGTGCAGTCATGTAGATCCTAGAGAAGTTCAAGTTTGCCCCTTGAATATACTGAAATAACCTGTGACGCAACAAGAACAGATAATGTGTTGAGAGAAAGAATAATATCAGTTAATTCTAGCAAGACCAATTCTGTCTGCACAATCAGCAAGGGTAGCCGCTATTGCAGTTTTCTTTACTTCATATCAGCTTGCACCTGATACAGTAGAACTGGGATGGTTTAATCTGTCACTGCACGCCTACTAGACTAAAAGTTTCTTTCTTATGACGAAAATCCCATTATTAGACTCCTCTAAAGAAGCAGCTATTCTGCATCCAGGCCTTTTCTGTTGGAGAAATTTCTCATGTAGCTTACGGTTTTTATGAATATTTAGGGACAAAATATCCAGTGAATCAAAATAACAAAAATTACTCGTTCATTCTCATGTTAGAGGACTTATTTTAGCGTACTTTAGTAACCAGCAGAGTTAAAGAATAGCAGAATGTTCTTCATGAAGTCCAGTAATGTCTTGCAAGCATAATACAACCAGTATCAACTCTAAATTACCACAACCATACGTGTCAAGACTCCAATGTAAATAACCAGTTTGATCAATTAAGCACACAATCATCAACGACAAAATAAATAACTAATATCCAGAAATGCTACATATACAGTATAGATTAAACCGTTGGAAAAAGAACAATCAGGCAAGGGCAGAGTAATTGCAAACAGTAACACAAAGCATCAGCTTTTCCTCTCTACTTTCCCTTTTACCCTTGGGATGATAGTTAAAAGATTGAAAAGATTGGAAAGGTCTCACTGTCTCAAAGTCAACTGTAACTGCAGCACAAATTTAAAAAGAATCGAGGAAACTAGAAAATGGTGGCAAAATAAATCTAAAAAGATCACATAAAAAGGAAAAAAGAAAAGGGTACCTGTGAAAACCATCTTTTGTGGCTTTCCGAAAGGAGGTTTCTTTGGCAGGTGCACTCATCCAAACAGAGTCCCTGTAAAATCTCACCTCAAAATCTGATTCTGAGTGCACAACCGTGTACTGCGGTGATTCAATTTCCCTGCTTTGAGCTATCAAACATAAATCCACCATCATTACTGCCAGGATTATGTAAGAAAGGAACAATTTTGGCTTCTCCATCTGTCTCTCTTTCTCTACTCGATGGGCTGAAGAGTGAAGACTGAAGGGGGAAGCAGGAGAACACTCCTTTGGGGATATCAATTGAGACATCTGTCAGTTTATGTGAAAAAAATTGTGTTGACTAATTAGTCCTCAATCTATTTTGTTAATATCAATTTGACCCCTAAAATTTTATTGCTCTAATATAGTCCGTACATTTCTATTGTTGAAAAGATTGGTGCTATTTAGATACCAAACAAATTGCCATGTCTAAATAATTTATGAAACGTCTTTCAAAAAAAAATAATTTATGAAACTTGAAAAGGCTTATCGATAAATCCAAAGGATAATCAATAAATAATATTTGCTACAATATATAAAAGAATTATAAGGTTCAATTCTAGTTATGAACCGTTGGATTAGCATAAGTTTTGAATTAAATAAATACACAAAATTTTGCAAAAATGAGATGTATGGACAGAAACTACCAACACTTACAGCTAGTTTGGGAGATGAGATTTGAGCATAAAAGAAAGGAATAGAAGAGAAAGGCTGTATCTCCCTCATTTGAAAGTTTTAAGTGAAAGGAAAGGAAAAGAAACCGACGGAATTGGAAGAAGGAAGAAATAGCTACAGTTTAAAAAAAAAATTTCTAGCCCAAATCGGGCAGAAAGCAAAGGAAAGCGCGGAAAGGCAGCAAAACATTTTTTAAATTGTCCATTCTACCCCTAAAAAGCTGTTGAATGAAATATTTATTTACTTATGTGTCCAAAATCACCTCCTTTATTTCATAAACTCTCAAACAACATTAAAATCTCTTCTTTTCTTTTCTTATCCTTTCTTTTCTCTCGTAACTTAACATTTCTCTTCTTTTCTTTTCTATCCTCAACTCAAAAAGGATCATCTACTTTCTTTTACGAGAAACAATGAATTAAAAAACATATACTGATGAAGTAGAATTATTGGCATATACTTGTCTTTATTTACAATTACAAATCACCTCTCCAATTTTCTGAAATTGCCGAATTGAAGTTGCCTAACTTGACGATAGATGAGTTTCCAAACTCCTACAGAATAGTTGATCTGAGGATACAGACATTGAAGAATTCATAACCACGCAGAAATGTGACTCCAAATCCACAAAGACTCCATTTTTTGCAACCTCATAAGGATCCAAAGCAGTGCTTTTTATTATTATTTACATGTTTCCGTTGTAACTCAACCTGGTGCATCTTCGTCCATATTTCACAATATTTGTAACTAGAACAACAATCATATTTGCTTGATATTTAGGCTTTGCCATTAAAGTTAGCCAATCATGTCTAACTCAAACTTCATCAAACTTTATGCAACTTCAGATATCAATACAGCATTTCCCAAACTTGAATCAGAAATAATATGCTTTCTATAAAATAATTTTAGTTCAACTTGGCATTGTCTAATTATAAATTAGAATGCCTCCCAAGCTAGAATTTGAGGTTGATGAATTGATCTTGTGATCTATTTAGAAACTCTAGATTAGTTCGTTTGATTGGTTTACCAAGTCACTACATATACGTATCAGCTGGTAATCAACCAAGCTTGAGTAGAGTTCCAGTTGGTTTGATCCGAGGTTCAGGCAAAAAAGCTTTTAGTTTTCTGACTGCGAAAAAGAGAAAACATGGCAAGAAAATTACAGACGTAAGTTCCTGAGAACCCACAATCAGCTAGCAAAGATTAGTAATACTTCACGGCTCCAACAACTCTTAATCAGAGGGGAACTCCCACGCAGAAACAGATTGAAATGAGGCTTCATTTTATCCGAAGATCAAAGATTTCCCATCCATAACAGTGTTGGAAAAATGGCTATATCCTGTTGGAAAAATGACTATATCCATTGTAGAGTGAATGAGAAAATTGTTCTCATAATGACACTCTTGAAAAAATCCTGGATAATTATCTATCATTCATTCATGTACATAGGATTCATGTATATTAATTATTGATACATGATTTTAGATAGGATTCATGTACTTAATACATGATTTTGGAGTTATCTTATTGAGATACATGTATGAACATGAATGTGGTGCTTTGATAAACGCGAAGATAATTATCTAAAATTTAACACTTGTTACCAATTTCTAACAGTCACCCTTGGCCAGCATCTATAAATATCTCTTTTTGTTTCAAAAGCAAGCGCGCTCTCTCTATTTTTCCTTCTTGCATCTTCATCTTTTATAGTGTTCCATATTACCCTAGTTCGAGTTCGCTGTGGTGAAGAAAGTTTGGTGCTGACATATTCACCTTTAATCCGTTGTATCCTGGGAGACAGATGCCTACTTAACCTCGAGCACTCTACCTGGAGGGGGCAAATCTGTTTTAAGAAAATTGTACTCACAAGTCTCGGATTGTTATTATTGTTATTTTCGATCATTTCTCTCTTTCTAGGTTGTATTTACTCTTCTCTATAGTGTATCAGCATATTTTTATTATTTCACTAACAGTCTTAAAACAGATTCGATTCTCAATGGCTGACAATACAGGAAGAGAAACCAACACATCTACTTTTGATGCCTCTGCCTCTGGCACAATTGTGAAACAACCTGAAGAAAAGATTACTCCTATGATTTCTACCAACCATAGTGAGAAACCTGAGAAGTTCCATGGCTCGAACTTCAAGACATAGCAACAAAAGATGTTGTTCTATTTGACAACATTGAATCTCTCGAGATTCTTAAGTGAGGATGCTCCAAAGCTGCCTGAAGGCTTAACTGATGCACAAGCTGTCAGTGCTATTAATGCTTGGAAGCACTCCGATTTCCTTTGTCGAAATTATGTCATGAACTGCTTGCATGACTCGCTGTATAACGTGTATCAAATACACAAGACGACGAAGGCATTATGGGAATCCTTAGATTGGAAATATAAAACTGAAGATGTCGGGGCAAAAAAATTTGTCGTTGGAAAATTTCTAGAATATAAAATGGTGGATTCCAAAACTGTTATCAGTCAAGTGCAAGAAATTCAGATTATCTTGTATGAGATTCTAGTTGAAGGCATGATTTTGAGTGAAACCTTTCAAGTAGCTGCTGTTATTGAGAAGCTACCTTCTGGGTGGAAGGATTTCAAGAACTATCTCAAGCACAAGCGCAAAGAAATGAGTATGAAAGACCTTATCGTTAGACTTCGAATTGAAGAAGACAACAGGGATTCTGATTGCAAGGCAACAACTTCTGTTGATGCTAAAGCAAATATTGTGGAGTATAAGCAAGGGCAAAACTCCAAAGGTAAAAAGCCAACTCGAAATCTTGGGGCAAAAGGGAAAATCTCTAAGTAGAAATTCCAAGGGAAGTGCTTCAACTGTGACAAAAAAGGTCACAAGTCCACTGAATGTAAGCTTCCAAAGAAGAAGAAGCATGAAGCAAACTTGGTTGATAGAATCGAGGGAGACATGGAAAACATGAGCCTGACTGCTATGGTCTCTGAAGTAAATATGATAGGGTCAAATCCGAAAGAATGGTGGATTGACACTGGAGCTACAAGACATGTTTGCACAAACAAAGACCTGTTCACTACCTTCGAAAAAATTGAAGGTGAAAAAATGTTCATGGGGAACTCTGCCTCATCTGCTATTGAAGGTCAAGGAAAGGTGTTGCTAAAGATGACTTCTGGCAAAACATTGACTATGAACGATGTTCTGTATGTGCCAGAAATCCGCAAGAACCTTGTTTCTGGATCATTGCTGAACAAACATGGCTTTCGCATGATTTTTGAATCGGATAAAGTTCTATTATCAAATTTGGGATGTATGTAGGGAAAGGATATACAACCGATGGGTTGTTCAAATTGAATGTAATGACTATTGTGAATAATAAGAATAAGTCTTCTGCTTATTTGCTTGAGTCTTCCAATTTATGGCATGGTAAACTAGGTCATGTTAATTATGATACTTTGTGTAGACTAATTAACTTGGATCATATTCCTTCCTTTCACATCAATTCAAACCATAAATGCGAGATTTGCGTAGAAGCAAAATTAACAAGGTCATCTTTTCAAACAATTGAAAGAAACACCGAACCCCTTGAATTGATTCACACAGATGTCTGTGATTTGAAATTTGTTCAAACAAGAGGTGGTAATAAATATTTTATCACTTTCATTGATGATTGCACAAAATACTATTATGTGTATTTGCTCAAAAGTAAAGATGAAGTCTTGAAAAAATTCATTCTCTACAAGAATGAAGTTGAAAATCAACTTAACCAGAGAATTAAAAGGTTAAGAATTGATAGAGGTGGTGAGTATGAAACACCTATTGGTGATTATTGTGCAAAATATGAAATTGTTCATGAAGTAACTGTACCTTACTCACCACAATCGAATGGTGTTGCTGAACGGAAAAATCGCACACTAAAGGAAATGATGAATGTGATGTTACTAAGTTCAGAATTGCCTCAAAATATGTGGGGTGAAGCTATTTTGTCAAGCAATTACCTTTTAAATAGAGTACCCCGGAAAAAATAAGATAAAACTCCTTATGAGTTATGGAAAGGTAGGAGACCATCCTACAAATACTCGAAAGTGTGAGGGTGTTTTGCAAAAGTGGCTATTCCAACATCAAAGAGAATAAAGATAGGTCCTAGAACTATGGACTGTATCTTTATAGGCTATGCACATAATAGTGCTGCCTATCGATTTCTTGTGTATAATTCAGAAATTTCGGATATACACAAAAATACGATAATGGAATCAAAGAATGCTTCATTCTTTGAAGATGTGTTTTCTTGTAAATCGAATGGTGCATCAAATTCATCAAAACGAACACATGGAGTTATGAAACAAGGAAAACATGATCATGACTTGATTCAACAAGATGAACCGAGACGTAGCAAAAGGGCTAGAGTGAAAAAATCATTTGGAGATTATTTCACAACTTTTCTATTAGAAAAGGAACCACAAACCTATACAGAAGCTGTAAGTTCTTCTGAAGGATTTTTGTGGAAAAAAGCAATAAAAAGTGAGGTTGATTCTATTTTACAGAATCATACATGGGAGTTAGTGGATCTTCCTCCTGGTTGTAGACCTTTACGGTCCAAATGGATCTTTAAAAGGAAAATGAAACCTGATGGCTCTGTCGATAAGTACAAAGCCAGACTTGTAATCAAAGGATACAAGCAACAAGAAGGTTTGGATTATTTTGATACTTATTCTCCTGTTACGAGAATAAATTCTATCAGAATTATTCTTGCTATCGCTGCATTGAGAAATCTAGAGATACATCAAATGGATGTAAAAACGGCTTTTTTAAATGGTGATTTAGATGAAGAAATCTACATGGAGCAACCTGAGAGTTTCATAACTCCGCGAACAGGAAATAAAGTTTGTAAATTAGTAAAATCATTGTATGGACTAAAACAAGCGCCAAAGAAATGGCATGAAAAGTTCGACAATGCAATGATAACTAATGGATACAAAATAAATGAGTGTGACAAATGTGTCTACACTAAAAAAACAGAACTTGGCTATGTCATCTTATGTCTTTATGTAGATGACATACTTATTGTTGGTAGTAATGACAAAATGGTCAAGTCTACCAAGGACATGTTGAATTCAAAATTTGACATGAAAGATATGAGGTTTGCTGATGTAATTTTAGGAGTTAAAATTACAAGAATACCAGACGGCTTGGTCTTGAGCCAAACTCATTATGTGGACAAGATTCTAGAAAAATTCAATAAGAATGATTCTGAAATTGCAAGAACTCCATTAGACAATAGTTTCCATCTATCTAAGAATAGAGGAGAGAGTATTTCTCAAGTAGAATACTCACGAATCATTGGAAGTCTAATGTATTTAATGAGTTGTACTAGACCTGACATTGCATATGCAGTAAGCAAATTGAGCAGGTTTACAAGCAATCCGAGTGCTGATCATTGGAAAGCAATTTTAAGGCTACTTAAATACCTACGGTACACTCGGAACTATGGACTGCATTACACTAGATGCCCTGTTGTTTTAGAAGAGTATGCTGATGCAAAATGGATATCTGATATAAAAGATTCAAAGTCCACAAGTGGGTATGTGTTCACACTTGCTGGTGGGGCAGTATCCTGGAAGTCTTCTAAACAAACTATTGTAGCTAGATCTACAATGGAATCTGAGTTCATTGCCTTAGACAAATGTGGAGAAGAAGCTGAATGGCTCCACCATTTCCTTGAAGACATTCCAAATTGGAAAAAATCTGTGCCACCAATATGTATTCACTGTGATAGTCAATCAGCAATTGGAAGAGCACAGAATAACATATATAATGATAAGTTTAGACATATACGTCGTAGACATAATACCATTAGACAACTACTCTCAACAGGAGTTATCTCTATTGATTATGTGAAATTAAAAGATAACATAGCGGATCAGCTAACCAAAGGATTGAATAGAGAGTTGGTTGCAAAAATGGCAAAGGGAATGGGACTAAAGCCCATAAAAGGCTAAGTGTTATAAAGGAAACCCAACCTAGCTGACTGGAGATCCCAAGATCTAGATTCAAAGGGACAACCTAATTATAAGGACTTAGCATAATCATTGTGGGAGGTTATCCCTAGACCCATTCCATAATGAAACAATGACGCAAAGGAGAATTAAGGATAGCACAATGGTTTGCTTTAATGATTCTTAAGTGAAGTAATTTATTACTGAAGACTTAAGTAAATCACCTATGTGAGAGTGAAGTGGGGCCGCTTCAAAAGAGAATTGTTTAGGGCTCAATTCTTAAAAACTCTTGCTGAACCAGGTTGATGTTCATAGCCAAAACGAACATAACTATGAGAACTGAACAAATGGAGCATGATTCCTGTGTGAAATATATGGTTCATTTACACTAAAAAACGGGACAGTTCAAAGACATCATGTCTACTGGATTGCTAGTAAAGTAAGTGTATTTCACAAGAGAAGGTTCAATGGGTAACACCAACCTATCTTATGCAGGTTTCAGTCGTGGAACACTACTGTAGAGTCAAATAAAAAACAATTTTTCATTCATGTGGGGGATTATTGGAAAAATGGCTATATCCTGTTGGAAAAATGGCTATATCCATTGTAGAGTGAATGAGAAAATTGTTCTCATAATGGCACTCTTGAAAGAATTCAGGATAATTATCTATCATTCATTCATGTACATAGGATTCATGTATATTAATTATTGATACATATTTTGGATAGGATTCATGTACTTAATACATGATTTTGGAGTTATCTTATTGAGATACATGTATGAACATGAATGTGATGCTTTGATAAACGCAAAGATAATTATCTGAAATTTAACACTTGTTGCCAATTTCTAACAGTCACCCTTGACCAGCATCTATAAATATCTCTTTTTGTTTCAAAAGTAAGCGCGCTCTCTCTATTTTTCCTTCTTGCATCTTCATCTTTTATAGTGTTCCATATTACTCTAGTTCGAGTTCACTGTGGTGAAGAAAGTTTGGTGCTGACATATTCACCTTTAATCCGTTGTATCCTGGGAGACAGACGCCTACTTAACCTCGAGCACTCTACCTGGAGGGAGCAAACCTGTTTTAAGGAAATTGTACTCACAAGTCTCGGATTGTTATTATTGTTATTTTCGATCATTTCTTTCTTTCTAGGTTGTATTTACTCTTCTCTATAGTGTATCAGCCTATTTTTATTATTTCACTAACAAACAGAAGTACCAGGCCTTAACACTGATCAGATCATTTAAGTGACAAATTTGCTTGCAATATTGATGTTTGGCTGAGATCTGATTCTGCAAAATCGAACTTTTTGAAAAGGAATCTCTAGAAACCTATTCTTTCTTGTCTCAGAGTCCTCTCTGTACGTTCAGCTGTGAGAACATTACGAATCATCCCCTACCAGTGAACTTCTTCTACCAGTTTTCTATACAGTATGTGTTTTTCCATACAAGAATTTGTGGAATCAATTAGCCCGCTGATAAAGAGGAGCTTTTCATTGAAACGTTCCAGGAAAGTTAGTGCCTTTGCATAGACCTCCACTTCCTTGAGCACCAGAAAACTTGGCTTGAGATTCTTGATCACTGCCATCAAGGCTTCTAAATGATTAGGCCATGCTAACAATGACCAAAGCCGGTATGCCAAATCAATTGCCACAGCTTCATCAGCCACTGAATTATAGAATTCTTCCTTGAGATCCTTGAGGTCTGACACAACTATCTAAAATGAGAAAGGTAAGTTAATGGTTTGAGCAGAAGATGACAAACGTTTGCCCATCTTTTCCATGGTTGCTTCACAGGTTCCAACGTCAGTAATCTTGAGATGTTCAACAGGGCATTCATGACTGACAGCAAGAGCTTCCATAATCAGTGTCCACTGTGAACCATTATCAATTTCAAAATCCATTAAATGAACTTTCTTAGCTGCTGTCACAGCTTCCAGTATGGATTGACTTGATATGAATTGTGTTTCCAGACAGAATGGGACTTCCTATTGACATGACATGATCACAGGTTCTAGAAAATTCTTATCCAGCTCCTCAGCCATTGGCAACCATTCTTGACCTTTAAGTTTGTCTGATGAAATTATCCCCAACGCTTGATCAATCTTCTCGTTAAGAGCTTTAGCAAAGTAGTATACAATACAACCTTTTGAACAAAATTACAAGTTTTAGAAGCTAAGACATCGCATATATTCAGCAATTTTCTGGCATAAACTAACTGTTCATCTTCAACTTTCTCAGCTGCAGCTTGAACTAACAGTGCAAGTTCCAAGTCTTGAGCAACTTTGGAAGATACGCCGCATTGGCCTTTAAAGCAACCTTTTCCACTGGAGAGAACATCTGCCTTCTTGGAGTTTAATTGAACCAGCTGTGCTTTCGCTAATTTCATAATCTTATCAGTTAGCAAGGCTTGAGAGCAACAAGAATTATTTGGGGTATCAGGGCTCTCCTCAAGAAGCTTTTGCGGATTCCTCAAACGTTCAACTTTGTACCACATGGCTTCAGAAGTCCTACTGATGTTAGAGAAGGAAATTGGCTTTCCTTCTCTTCTTCAGAATAACATGAGATTTGCGATAAATAACTGGTTGTTACTACTCAGGAATCCATATCTTCCCAGTCTTGTGGTAAAAAACAAAATTTGGCCTGGGAGAAATTCCTGAAATGATCACAAATTTATAACCTCAAATCTCTCCCCTCCTTTCTTAATAAAAAAGTATAGGAGTACTGTGTTCTCAGCTGAAATTTTAAGAACTGATGGAAACTATGGCTCAAGGTACTGATATCCACTGCTGGACATACAAGTTATACCCAAAAAAGCCATTACATAATGCCGGACAAAGCAATCGCTTAACATGCCGCATCTATCAGTAACCAGAGGATACATATCGTGTCTAGACAAAATCAATTACTTTACTGATGCAGTTTCTGGTCTGAAAATCCTTGTATGGGATTATATGGGCGACTGGGGAATTGTTTAGTTCCGTAGGATCTCCACCTTGGGATTGTTTAATGTTTGCTTTATCGTATCTCCGACAAATTTGTGTGCACCTCAGATTCCAAAATGCCAAAATATATCTCCGACATGAGCTTTTGTTTTCTTCCCCATTTTAGGATATATTAATATTGTACAAAGTGATATGCCTGCAGAAAACTTAAGCATCTTAATGCATACTTGGATTCATGTTCATATTCTTTCCTAGTACCTACTTTACAAACACACAAGTCCTGAAAGCAAACTTTACCATATGAACTACTTGCCTACACTAAATCTTAGGAATCTCATTATTTTAGCATCCATAATTGGGGATGTGCTCCTTAACTTGAAATGGTTCAAGAGTTTCAGAAACTACAGTATAGGCCTGGAGATGTTGCCGCCTGCAGGAAAAAAAAAAAAAGAAGTTCAATAACATCATAGAAATCTTGTTAATCAGTTCTTGAAAAATTGTTAAATAACATGTTGAAATGGCAGAACTGGGATTCTCATTTCATCAGCAGCACAAGTTGAAATATATGGCAAAAGTCTTGTTAAATTCTTTGGAAGATCGTTGTGAATGATTAAGTCATCCTCTGGTCAAAAGAGTAAGTTGCATGACGGGCCTATTGCTAAATTGGAAGAATTGTAATTTTAGTCCCCAATATTTGGTCTATATGTCAAACTGGTCCCTAATGTTTCACCTAAAATAAATTTGATCTCCAAAGTTTCTAGTTTTGTTTATAATTTTGGTTATATCCAGGACGATAGAAATTCAATAGTGATTAACAATCAAAATCATTATAAAAAAAAAAAAGCAATCAATATCAAATGGCCATTAGTTGACAGAATTGAATTTGCATTTTTTGTCCCTAATGTTTCGAATTTAGCTCATTATGGTCCTTTAATTTTTGAATAGTGATATTGAGCATTTCAGGATGAAATAAGATACAAACTAGATCAAAATTGCGCTAAAAAACATGCAAAAGCAAATTAAAATTCTTTTTGTTCTTTTTTATATTTATTTTATTTATTCATCCCATTATCTTAGACTTACTTTGTTTTACATAGCTGGTCTCAAATTTGGGATAATATGTGCATTTATTGCTTTGCATTATGAATAATTTAATTCATGATGTGTTCTAAAATTTTTCTTTTACTTGTATTGATAATTAAACTCAATTAACTAAGTAACCCATTAAAATATAGGGTATGTATACCATATGTAAATTAGGCTAATCGTTATTTCTTGTTCCTACTTCAATTAGTTATCAATTAAGTTTGAGATGAAGTTGGTATTTTGTAAAATTATTGAATCATTCAATAAAACTATCAAGATATACAAATAATAAAATGAATATTTTACAACTTCATTATTAGAATGCTAGATTTTAATAAGCGGGAAAGGGAACAAAAAAAAAGAAAGTTTTTCTAGTGGTGCAATATAGTTTTTTTTTAACTATCTAATCTTCATTTTCACATAATAATTAATAAAAAAGAATTTCTAATTAAGACAGCTAAAATAATTTTACAGGGCCAATGCTTAAATCTCAAAAATGAGAAATTAACCATTTTTTATGCATCTAAATATTTTCCTTAATTAAAGATAGCAAAGTTTTGTGTTTTGGCATTGCAAAAATACAGTGAAGAAATTGTTCTATTCTTGGAATACAGTGAAGTGGTTAAATCTGGTATGGGGCAAAAGGCATGTTCCAAAGTTTGCTTTTATACTTTGGTTGGCTAAAAAGGAACGATTGATGACTAAAGATAGACTTTGCACGTAAGAGTGTTGTTCATACGTCTCCATTATGTGTGCTGTGTGACTCTAGAAATGAGTCTACAGAACATTTGTTTTTCAACTGTCATTTAGAGTAGGGACTCTTTAGCTCGCCAATTCTCCTAAAAAAGAGTAGGGACTCTTTCCACTAACAAATCTTACTAATTAAACATTCAACATAGCAATAATTTGAATCCAATATCACCTGGAATTTACTTTCTCACAAAAAGCAAACCAAATCCAGGATGAGACAAAGCAAATCACGGTATCAAAATTTAAAAAAAAAAAAAATAGAAAACTCACTTCAAACTGAACCACCAAGAATAGCTATGTCAAAGAATCATTCTCAAACTCAGGGGACAATAGCAATACAAATAATCATTGAACAGAAGGCAAATAGAACAAAACGAAAGAATTTGAAGCAGAGGACATTTGAAGCGGTGAAGGTGAGAGAAGCTTAGACATAAATTTCTTTCCTTGACCACGTCTCCTCACTCTAATTGAGATAAAAAAAAAAAAAAAAAAAAAAAAAAAGGGGCAGCTGGATGTCCCTCAAAGATGACTTTATGTTTCTTGTATGTAATAATTGACTCTTGTACTACTAATCAATGTCTTCTAAAGGACATTCAAGTAATTCCATCGACACATAAACTAGTAGAGGATGTACCCACTACACACAAGATGACTAAGTAATTTCATATTTCTAAAAAACCAAACTTTCAACAAAAACACCACTCCATCTTGAAAAATACAAGGTCACTCCCATAAGTACAGCAAAACACATGCTACATTAAATAGTACCCAACGCTATAATTTCACTCTACATAATCTCAGATTTTTTAAAATGCCGCCACCTATACGGTTGAAATTCAAATATCATTTGTTCTAAAACGTGCAAGGATACGGATAGGGATACAATGTTGCTCTCCCTTCATGTAGCATGCATATTTATCATGAATTCAAACTCGCAAATGTATAAAAATTAGGGTTAATTACATCTACCTCCCTTGAGGTTTGGCCAAACTACAAATAACTCCTCATGATTTGAACAAATAACAAAATGAACCTTTAAACTCATAATTCTATAACAAACACCCCTTTCCATCAGTTAGCAGTGCTTATTTTTATTATCCCAGCAAAACATATTAAGTGAATGCCCCAAATTACCCATCCTTTAAAGTTACCCCTTTCTTGTCTTTTCTTTTCTTTTTCTTTTTTTTTTTTTGTCTTCTTCCTCTTCATATTATTTGTCAAAAAAAAATCAAAACTTTAAAGTCGTAGAAATGGCAGGGGCAAAGGGACGGTGCCATCCGAGACACTGTCAACCACTACCAAAATTGATGAAATGACATCCAAGAACTAGTCTTCTAGCATGCAATCCAGTTTCCTTTCTTTCTTTTTAGTTTGTTTTTGTATTATTCATCCTTTTGTTTTCTAAGACAAAAGAAAGCTTTTCAAACTACCACAGTCCTATGAACTTTCCATCTAAAGTTCATCAATCCGATAAATACACAATGCGTATCAAGAACATACTCCAATTTTAGATCCACCCCAACTGTTAAAATAAATAGAGGAAGTCAACCACAAATATCATAGATAATACAATCTAGAGTATGAGCATGAACAAGTTTTTTAGCCATTAGATTCAAATCTGTAGCAAATCCAATAGATAATTTTTTCTAATGAGCTTTCAAATGGAGAAGATGCATACAATGAAGGTGGAAATAGAAAGTTTTAAAAACCCAAATCAGTGGACCATGAAAGAGACAGGAAGGAAGAAAATGGTAGTGGGGGCATTTATGGTAGTAGAAAAAAATATAGCAATTGAGAATGGAGAGGATGGAGATTATGAACGAGGTCCAACTGTTTCTTTCTTCATTTACCTTTATCTGATGATTTTTCTGATTTCTTATTTTTATTAAATTTCTCCGTTGCACAAGAACTGTATTTTATTTATTTAATTTTTTTTTTATTAAAGCATTTGTATGGAGGATAATTTAGCCATTTGACCATCGCTAACAGAAGGATGCTGAGTTATTGCCAAGGGAGGTATATGTTATTTATCCAAACTACAAGGACTATTGGGTAGTTTGGCTAAATCTCAAGGGGAGGTAAATGTAATTAACCCTAAAATTAATAGTCAAATCCACAAATTTTACGGTCACTTGGTTGAGTTCAGTTCAGTTCGGTAAAGAGAGTGACGCAGACCAGGCCAAAACGAAACACCAAACGTACACGAAACTTTCTGAAAAACAGCTCCTTCACACACTCGAATGCCAGCTTTCGGCATTCTCAAGGTCTTATGGTGTTAGCTTTTTCTTGTCATTCTAGAGTGGCTACAAGTATCCAAGCAGAGGCGCGTGCCCTTCTTTTGGTGTACAATTATGTATTTTCGGGGAATATACTAATTTCCAGGTTGAAGTGGATTCATTGCTGTTGTTAAAGGTTCTTAAAAAGAATGGGGTATGTCCATAGTCTATATACAACAACTACGGAATCTGAGTTCTTATTTTATGCAGTTCAATCATTGCTTTCGAGAAGCGAATCAAGTAACAGATGCTTTGTCTAATGTCGGCTGTTTGGACTCTAGGGATACTAATTATGAGGTGGAGATGGCTCTCTCAAAAATGGCTCGCAGTGCTATTAGAATGGATAGGTTATAAGTTCCACCTTTTAGGAAATATATAACTCACTAATGTATAGATTTTTATGATATAAGGGAGTAGTACTCCTTATTTAATTTCTACAAATTTGCTTATGGATATATTGTATATATATAATACAAAATACATAATATAATATATTATACGTAATATACATTATTACATTATTACATATTATGTATATTATATATTCTACATAACATTATTATACATTATTATACACAATAATGTACATAATAATGAAAGCACATTAATAATGTATATATTATAATATAATGTACATAATATATTATGTATAAATATTTATACATTTATGTATACAATATTACATATTATGTATATTATATTATGCATAATATTAATGTATATAAATATTTATATAATATATAAATATATAAATATATAATTTTCAATTTGTACATTTCAATTTATATTAATACAATATACATAATTGAAATATACATATTAAATATGTATATTTGGAGTTGTTTTTGATATAATGTTTGGATATATAATATTTATATAAATATATTAAAAATATTTGAAAATATATTTTAAATAAAATAAAATATTTATAATATGAATAAATAAATAAATAAATAAATAAATATTTAATATATATAATATACATTAAGATTAATTATAAATATTATAATATTATAAATATGGTGTTTATATAATATTTCAATTTGTAATATTTATTGTATATTTCATTATATAAATATTTATATAATATATAATATATAAATATATAATATATATTTTTCAATTTGTATAATATACATAATATGGTATATATATAATACAATATACATAATATAATATATTATACGTAATATACATTTATACATTATTACATATTATGTATATTATATATTATACATAGCAATATTATACATTATTACACACAATAATGTACATAATAATGAAAGTACATTAATAACGTATATATTATAATGTAATGTACATAATATATTATGTATAAATATTTATACATTTATGTATACAATATTACATATTATGTATATTATATTATATTATGTATAATATTAATGTATATATATATATATAACAATATACATAATATAATATATTATACGTAATATACATTTATACATTATTACATATTATGTATATTATATATTATACATAGCATTATTATACATTATTATACACAATAATGTACATAATAATGAAAGTACATTAATAATGTATATATTATAATGTAATGTACATAATATATTATGTATAAATATTTATACATTTATGTATACAATATTACATATTATGTATATTATATTATATTATGTATAATATTAATGTATATAAATATTTATATAATATATAAATATATAAATATATAATTTTCAATTTGTATATTTCAATTTATATTAATATAATATATATATAATATACATAATTGAAATATACATATTAAATATGTATATTTGGAGTTGTTTTTGATATAATGTTTGGATATGGGTGTTTTTGGAAATATTTTTGAAATACACATTTACTGTAACATTTAAAATGTGAAAAACAGTTTTTAAAAAATATAAGCAAAATAAGGAATCCAACGAACCCCGAGTGTTTAAGATTATATGAATAAAAAATTTTACTATCCGGTATAATGCATTCAAACTTTTTTGACACGCCTTTAGTTTTGCAACACGTAGTATATAGGCAATGGTCCTCATGTCTTTATCCACCCGAAATAAAGAATGCAGGTCCACTTTTATTGTGTTTTACGGGGATTTGTTAGTCTTTAGGCAGGCTCATAGTTTAGTGTGGACCCTCATTAATTGTTATTTAGCGGCAAGTACTGTAACTTTGTTGTGTTCACAAAAAATGTAACAATTTTTCTTTGAAAAATTACTTTTCAAACAAAGCCTGTTTTTCAATATCATCTTTTCTCTTCTCAAAGGGGAAAAAAAGAGAAAAATAAAAGGGTGAATTTGTCAAATTTTTTGACTTCAACTTTTTAATATTGACTTTAGTTTAAATAGAAAAATTAATGATAGTACTTTAATCAAATCATAAGGGGCTCATATATAGATTTTTTAATTATAGGAGAGTTATGTTGTAAAGTATCAAATCATAGGAGGATAAAAGGTAATTTACCTTATAAATATGGTGGCAGTCTGCTCAAGAAAGAAGGTTTTAGTATCTCCAAGTGATTAAAGAAAAGAAAATATTATTGGAACAGAATCAGCACTTAGACCTTGTTATTGGTTGCTTTAGATTTTATAAAATCAGCTATTCGTTGGGTGATTATAAATTTTAGTTTTTCTAGTCATTAAAAAAATCTATAATTAGAATACAAAAGCAATCGTGAACATAATAAAATTAATTTTCTAAAATCTGAATCTATAATTAGTTAAAATAATCAACCGAGAACAAACTCTTATTTTCTTCACATGAAAAGTCTACGAGAAGAATAGGAAGAAATTTAAACCCTTCTATCTACTCATATTATTTTTTGTTTAGACATATCTACTCGTACTATTTGTCTTGCTACTTTTCCAAGCAAGAGTATAACCAAAATTAAAAAATATACGTGACGCGACTTTTTGGTCTAACAAAGAGTTCATTTGCTAAAATATAATTCTTATGAATTGTCTAAACATTTCTAGTCTCGTGGCATTTTTTGACAAAGAAAATGAAATCCAAGTTAATCAAGAATAACGGATGTTGGAATCCGTACTTCATTAGTATAGTACGGTAGGGGCTCAAAACCACAAGGGATAGAGTCAAGTCGACTCGATTGACCATTTGATACATGACTTGGGCCTAAATTAGTCGAATGTAACCAGAAAGCGTGTTCATATGCTGACCCAGGTCAAAATATTATTATAAATAACAGCCTTGAGTATTTATAGTAATCAAGCAACGATTGAATAAGTACTGGAAAATATTTTTTTTCTAAGTATTGGAAAGTTCAAGTTCGTCCACGCTTTCAAAATCAAAACACATCCTGCACGACCTATGATCTGTTGATGTATGAGTGTAATTGTCGTCATATTAAATCAAGTCTAAAACAATAGAAGTTTCTATATTGTCATATAGCAGTTTGGATAAGAGTTTATTTGAGAGGCAAAATTACATATCTGCCAAAGGCAAAAGTTGCCATTAATTACGAGGTGCTATAACCCTTATTCAATGGTGAAAATTTGAGAGTTTAAGATTATATGAATAAAAAATTTTTACTATCTTGAGGGTCTGAAGCAATAGACTCATGGGTGTGGGTGTTGAAGTAAGCATAACTAGAAGGGATGGAATCGAGGTCTGGTGATTCTGCTAGTAGTTTAACGCTTGAGAAATTATCTCGGGGTTGAAGCAGTGGCGCCACTGATGAGGTCATAGCTTCAGTTGGGAGGGCAACAATTGACGATGAGGTGCCTGGGAAATTTCTCTGAGTAGAAACTGATGAATTGGGAATGGATTTGTTAAGACTACTAGCAGTCTAGTACATGATTGTTTGGTAGTGGTTGGTCTTTTTAATTGACGCCGAGGGCAACGAGACCCCTGATCTTTGTGCTTTTTATCTTTTTCACCCTTTTATTTTTTGGTGTCTTCAAATCCTTAAGTAGGTAGCTCAACAAGAAAGTTTTAATGAATCGAGATCACCATTCGTTTTGGCATAAAAAGTCATTATCTATTCTTTCACCGCGAGGGGAACTGGTTTGGGATTGTATAAAATGATTCCATCCCTTCTAGTTATGCTTACTTCAACACCCACACCCATGAGTCTATTGCTTCAGATCCTCAAGTTCAAAATTTTCTACCACGCTTTTATTTCTACAGCACTTGGTATATCAGATAATGCTCTTTGTGCCCTTATTCGCCCCAATAAACATTTGCAGGTCCACTCATATTGTGTTCTTATGCACTCGTTAGACAGATTTATAGTTAATGCGGAGTTTTTAATTCTTTATTAAGCTAAATTGACTAAAACACAAGGAATTGGTAGTTGTTCACAAGGAAGACTAAGAATTGATAGGAAAGGACGTTGAGAAGACTAATGATATCTTGGTCTAATTGATGGAAAAGTTTGAGATGGGAGACTGCCCGTTTGGATTGCATTTTTCATGATTTTTTATGAAAAATTTACTGTAACGATTTGATATATACGAGGAAAAAAGGTAATAGGAAAATGTAATCACAGAAAACGACGTAATTTTTCGACAGAAAATTGCAATCCAAACGGGGCTAAGTCTTCGAAGTTGAGATGGGAGACTAAAAAGCTAGAGTCTTCCCACTGTGTTTTAGGCGTGGGGCTCCTTGCCTATTCTAATATTCGATTGAGTCAATAATGCAGTTTAAATTGGACTTTTCGAAATCATGTCCGCAAATGACATCCAATGAATAATGTAGGTAACAAATGTTAAACAAAAAGGCATCAATTTTGAGAAGAAATGCCATTCCTAGTGCTAATAAATACAACCAATCACTTCGGTTTTAGCAGACAATATCAATTTCAGCTATCTAGGTTTTCATTTTTTAGATATCAAAAGCCAAAAGAAGCAAGAAAGAGAATTATATTTAGTATTGATTTCTAAATCAAGCAACCATTGGTACCTGAAAGAGTCAATTTACTCTCTGGTTGTTAGTTCAGAGCGATTAATTTAGCAAATAAGCGAAAATCTTCAACCGGGTCAAACCATTATTAAATTGACAAAAAGGAAAAATGAATTTTTTTTCCTGGTTATTAAAATTGTTCATAAGTGCTATCTTCTCTGTATTTTTTCCTATGTTTCAACTAATTACATGGAGATTATTGATAGTCATGCTAGTAGTTGCACTATGGTACTTCAAAATTTTTCTTCTGCCATTTTCAATTTCATTATGTGCCTAACTAGGGAAATCAGTAAATTAGCAGTTTTAATGGGCAATTATCTTAGAAAAGCGTGGCACTTCTAATTGATCAGATTCTAAGAGTGTGTTTGATAAAACTGAAGGCTGAAAACTAAAAATTGAGAACTAAAGTTTGAATCCATTAAGTTATTGAATTATTAAGTACTAAATTTGATACATTTGAATATATATCATAATAAGTGATAAGTAAATAGTTTATCATTTATTTTTGGAAGCAAGTTTTGTTTAATATTAATTAATTCAAATGTTCAATTTTTAGTTATTAAGTGCATCTGAACATGCTAAAATCTGAATCTATTAAATTTAAATGTTGAATTGGGTTATCAAACAGGGCGTAAGCACAAAAACTTTATCAAATTCAACCTCCGGAATCTAATCCTAGTAGTTAGTAACTAACACCATAAGCAAAAGTAAAGCTTGATTTTTTCACCAATCAGATACACCCCATATCCTACCTTTTAAAATCAATACTTTACTTCAGTAATTTCTTCATGCTAAATCTCTATTTAACTTGAGAATGAATATAAAATATTGTATCATTAGATAAAATTTCTTTTTTGTTATTGTGGTTTGTCCTAAATGTTATCCACTATTTGTCCTAAATGTTAGGCTAAATCCTTATTTGATTCGATAATGAAAAAACAAATTATTTTCTATTATTTGAACTTTGATTTTCTAATGGGTGCCTAGTAGTAACTCGTTAGTATATTTAAATTACACAGAACTTATTATATGAATACATATATTTACCGTTACTACAATCCTAGCATTTCGAGGCTTTCCCGAATTAATTATAGTCTTGTAAAAATATAAACACTTATAACGAGAGTATGTAACCGTTAGTCAAATCCTTTGAATTTTTCCAAAATATTTGTTAAAGTGAAATATGTTATCCTTCACATAGAAAATGAAATTATGTCTCTTCTTGCACTTACCTTCCTCTTTCTTCAATAAGCATAGGTCGTGTCATTAATGTAATAAACGAAGAAAATGTAAACCAAGTCAGTCAGTCAAGAGAGACACGTCTTTGGACTTTGCACTTGATTAATTAGTACGTCATCGTCTTCAACTCCGCAAACCTTTAAAGGTGAAGATTACAAGAAGAAAGAAAGGATGAATTGTTAAATATTACTTTGAACAATCAACACTGATCAATACGTGAACGACTCAACACTGATATCTTGAAGACTGCCTGATTGAGGACTTTGTACTTCATTGGTACAATATAACTTTCACTATCCAAGTTTCTAGATGCTGATCCGAGAACAAATGATGTAAAGAGAATATTTAAAGGAACCAAGCAACAATTAAGAACAGAAAGGTCAAAGCCATGCTTTTAAAATCAAAACGCAGCCAGAAAGAATTATGATCTCTTAATGTATGAGTAAATGATTAATGTTTTAAAGCAAATAGACTTGAAGCAATAATTTATAATATAATTTCTACTAGTCTGGAGCCTGCGCTACGCACAGGGTGAGCATATGTGACCCGTGTTAATAGTATGTCTGTCTGAAAATATTTTGTAAAGTTTGTTTGGTAAGTATTGATGTAGGAAATAATTTTATAATATGTAAAATAATTGTGAGCTAGTTATTTTTTATTAAATTAGGATAATTGGAGAGAATTGTTGGTAGGTTATTGTATAAAATGTAGTTTAATGTTAATAAAAATATAGCATATATGTGCTGAAGTAGCAGAATATGAGTATAGTATTGAACAGTGAAAGTGTAATTTTTATGGTTATTATTTTATATTGCAAGAACTTCTACAAGTTCGTCATAAAAAATGTGCATCCGATATTCGTTCATTCCTAAATGAGAAATTATGAGAATATAGCCTGGACTAATAACATGGTATTGTAGCATTTTTTTCCAACCAAAGCTTCGAAAATTATCTTCAACTTTAATGTCCCAGCATGTGTGTTGGCAATAAAAGATGATTATGCTGTTTTTGTTTGGCATCATTGGGTTAGAGTTCCGCAGAATAAAATAGATGATTAAAGTAAACTTGTGTGATTTTTTTTTTCTTGTATATCAAAATCCAAACAAAACTGGAGTTGTTTGAAAGGACAATCAGCATTGCAACAGTATGAATGGAAAACAAAAAAAGGCAAACTCAAAATGAGAATTTTCCAATGAAGAAGATGCTGCTTTGAAAGAAGCATAGAATCAAAAAGTGACCCATCTGTGTGGTCCACAAAAGAAAACAACAAGTCAACAAAAATTAGGGTAAAAAAATAACAAAATTACAAAGCGACCAAGCAAACATAACATACATGTTGAATGAAGGGAAAAATGAATGGCATAACTGGAAAATAAGACAACACCCAAGGCTAAACTAATACTCATGAATAGCTAAGGTTAGGGGTGGCAATGGGCCGGGCGGGCACCCGCCCCGCGGGGGACTATTGGGGCGGGGGGGGGGGGGGGAATTTCCCCCCCTCCCCCCCATTTAGAAACGGGGCAGGGGAACGGGGATATATTCCCCTGCCCCGCCACACGTTTGAAACAAAAAAAATATATATATATATATGTACATAATTATATATATAATGATATTATCAATTATACTACTAATTATACATGTTTATTAATAAAAGTTATTAATTATTTATACTAAATTTATTAATACATTGATATTAAATTCCTAACTACACTTAATACAATAACACTTTTTTAAAAAAATAATAATAATAATTTAGTGATTGTATTTGTATCAAAAGTGAAAACTTGATTATTTTAGTTATATATTTTTTATCATATTAGATTGTATTCAAATAACTTTTGTTTAATTATTTTTATGAGTTTCAATTGTGAAGTTACAATGAATAATAATTTAGTGATATGTTGATATTTTAGTACTTGATTATTTGCTCAAATTTAATTATAATAAATTTTTTTAACCTCACGGGTGCCCCCGCAGAAGAAACGGGGCGGGGCGGGGCGGGGGACGAGGCGGGAGATGGGGGTAATTAATTGGCAATGGGGCGGGGGACGGGGGATCCACCCCTGCCCCATTGCCACCGGTGACCCATCTTTGCGGATCACAAGGGCAACAATGACCCAAACAAAAGAGGAACAAAAAACAAATAAATTACACAGGAACCACACAACTATAACATGCATCTTCTGGCGTCCTGAGTAAGGGAAAAATAGCAAATGACATTGCTAAAAATGAAGAAGTACAAAGGCTAAAGCTAATCACATGAGGAACTGCCAAGGGACATGCAAATGGATCGAAATAGCCCAAAAACATCAACCAATACCGAAATACCCAACGGAAACACTCTTTTACTGTTCATTCAGCCAACTCTTCCTTTTATATTGTTAGATATAATATTCTTAAGCATTTGGATACCACTTTTTATATTCAACTACCAAACAGTGATATACCTTGAAATAAGTTCGTTCACTACAACTGCAGTCGCCCCCACGTGAATGGTTCAGCGGCAGCACCTCCTCCTGGTAAACCTCTAGGTCCCAGGTTCGAGTTCCTGCGCTGCTGGATTCCTCCGCGCACTTACCGTGCTTGGGTCGGGTTGGGGCGCCAAGGCCCGGGCCGCAGGGGATTAGTCGGGCCCCGTAAGGATTGACCTGAACACCCCTGTGTCGACAAAAAAAAAAAAAAAAAAAGTACAACTGCTGTCCAGAAAAAAGTTGATTTGTTTTTACAAGTCATACATGCCAACTGTTCAATTACACGACTAAGGACTATGAATAGGACATTCCCAAAGTTATTCAACTCTAGAATTCTACCAATTAATTACCAAGACTTTTATAGAGGTGCTATAAATAGGAAGACTAATGGTAGAAGCACTAACTAAGAAGCAGGATAGAAAGCAAGATGAGCTCTTCTCCTTCTTATGTAAGATTAGCCAGCTTCAATGATGGAGAGGCAACAGGTTCTCGTCGCAAAGGTTATGTTCCTGTGCTAGTGGGAACTGACAAAGAAGACATGGAGAGGCTCTGCATACCTATAAAGCTCATCAATCACCCTAGTCTTGTTTCTTTACTTGATGATTCTGTGCAGGAATTTGGGGATAATCAGCAGGGATTGTTGAGAGTTTCGTGTAATGCTGACAACTTCAAAGAATTGCTCAGGAGTTTATCAAAAAAGAAGTGATTTTGGTACTTGTATAATTGTTTCTTTCTAACTAGGATATTAATGCAGGAAACTTATTTGTATCTCTTGCATGAGTTCTAGAGATTTGAGGAGATGAATTTTTCATCACGCTTGACATATTTCCACCTGGAACTTGAAAGTAAATTCATTTAAAGCAAAAAGAGGGAAGAAGTGCATAAAGCTTTCTTTGAAGTGCTAATATCATTTCCTTTGATATTTTATGCCTGTGTAGGAATCAACTATTATGGGCAAAGCTGCTATTTAGAGATCTTCCTGTTTTATAATGTTTTAGTCCTCTTTGTACACTTGACCCAGATAATTTATTCTAACTTGATTGATATCCTCATTAACTAATTGACATCTTTTCAATTATTTGATTAGTATCTCCTATTGTTGGTTTCTTCAATCAATCAAATCAATTAACTAAGTCTAAATATGTGATACGATATTATTTTTAATTATGATTTATGATAAGCGTTTCTTGCCGGAGGGATATCCATGGATTTATTATTTGTGAGTAACAGTTTCTAACTTAACTTATAAATACCCTGAGGTATTTAATCTTGCTACTTCAAAACAAAATATGTTGCTAGGATTCAACAATCACTTGACAATAATGGCCGGACGTAATCCTACACATATATGTACATGACTTGTTTAACGCTCTTAACTATGTCCGGTGGGTAAGTGTTTGTAGCGTAAGAAAAGGGTATGACCAATAAGTCAAGCTGTGTTAAATGCTTTCTGCTCTTGGCAATTTGCGGCTTCAATTATTTCATACGAACGGCTTCTTTTACATCTTGATTCAAGCCAGTTCTATTAGCATATTGTTTTTCTTAAATCTTTAGAACTTTATCTTTCTGAATAGGATCGGAATAATGGTTTGAAAGTAGGACTTTGAATGAGGAGAGTCAACCCCCTTGCTATCTGGTATATGAGATCGTTCAGTCGCAATTTGGAAACATTTTTGTATCTATTGCATTTACAATATGGTGTGGGACTACGAAGAAAGAAACTTTTACTATTTCAAAGTAGATTTATATAAAGAAAATATTATTGGAGAATAATCAGCACTTTTTTTTCCTTTTTTTGGAGAAAATCCAAATCAGCAGTTATTGGAGAGATAGTCATATAGTCTGTATCAGCACTTATATTTGTTCACACATTGAAATTGCATGAGAACAAAAGGACAAAACATAATCCTTTTTAACTTTCTCATATTATTTTGTTTTGGTACTCTTTCAAGCAAGATTACAGCTAGAGTTTAATTGCAAAGTGATACAAGTATTGAGGAAGAAAAGACAAAATGAGAGGAGCAAAGAACTAAACTTGATGCTATTCTATTTATAGAGCCAAACCAATGGAGAAATACTTGAAACTAGGAAGTGTAGCCACTAACTACTGGTAAAGTAGGGGTGGGCAAAATTATCCGCTAATCCGAAAACCCGTCATATCCGATCCGAAAATTAGGATATCCGATTTTTATTATTTGATCTGGTCAAAAGAGGGTCGGGTATCCGCTAAAATGCGGGACGGGTTAGGGTCACATAATTAAAAATCCGCGGGTACCCGATCCGCCCCGCATATATATATATATATATTTTTTTTAATTTTTATACACACACTATAAAATAATAAGTTATAACTAAATAAGTAATTTTATTGAACAAATTGCATTACAAATATGAGAGACTATAGTTTATTTACAAGATTCATTTGTAAAAGCCATGATCTTATATTTTATAGAAAAAAGTTTAATTAATGTGGAACATATATATTAAAAATTATGTTACTTATTTCAAACTTTTATTGATTTTGAATTCTTTTAATTTTTTTCCTTTATCTTATATTCTCTTCATATGCTTGTTTCTTGGCAGGAAACCTTTTTTTAGAAAAAAATTATTATTAAATCTTAGATGAATGTGTAAAATATAAAATTAAATTGGTATAAATCATTTTTTTTAAAAAAAAAATAAATGATAAACGGGGCGGGTCGGGCACCCGCTGATCCAACCCTATCTCAGCGGGTACCCTATAACGGGTACCCGCTGATATGCGGGTCGGGTAAGGGCCAGGCTTACACACGCAACTGACTCCACTATGGTCAACTAAAATTAAGTACATATTTCTAACAATCTCTCCCTTAAATTGAAAGTTTTCAAACATTTAGTTTAACGAGACTTATCAAGTGCATAGACTCCAAGCAGCTTTCTTAGTTTTTGAAACGTAGGCAACTTCAATGGCTTGGTCATTATATTAGCAATCTAATTTTCATTGCAGTGGAGAAAATCAATTCTTTCATCCTTAATCTTTGTAAAAAAGTGTATGCTTATATGGAGATTTTTTAAATCCTTCAAAAAATAAGCATCTATAAGACTATACCAAGGGGCTTGTTTTAGCCCATGCTATTTGAGTTTGTAAATCTTATTTTCACTTTCAAGCTTCATATAACCAGGAGATTGATTGACAAATACATGTTCCTGTAAATCACTATGCAAAAATGCTGATTTTATGTCCAAATGGAAAATAAGCCATTAATGTTGTGCTGCCAATGCAATCGCTAGTCTGATCGTAACATGTCGTTCAACAGGAGCAAAGACTTCTTTATAATCCACCTCAAACTCTTGTTTATAGCCTTTTGCTACTAATCGTGCTTTGTACTTGTCAACTTCTCCATTCTCCTTCAATTTCATTTTATACACCCACTTGACACCAATTGTCTTGTGCCCCTTTGGAAGATTAGTCAACACCCATATGTTGTTTCGTTCAATGGCTAAAATTTCTTCATCCATCACCTTTTGCCATTCTGATTTTTTGATGGCTTCTTCAAAAGCTATAGGATTACAATCAAAAAATAGAGGAAAATGTGTAAGTAGGTCCTCAAATTGGTCAATTCTAGTTACTTCATAATCAGTCAACCATGTAGGTCTTCTTCTAACACATTGAGGCCGTCCTTCATTTTCTTTTGGAGTTGGTAAGCTTGGAACAATTGTTGGACCATCTAATGGATTTTGTTCTATCACCTGCTGCCTCTCCTCTTTGTTAACTCCATCAAAGTCAACAAGTATTTGTTGTTCAGTAACATTGTTGTTCCATGGCCAAAAGCTTTCTTCATCAAAACTTACATCATGACTGGTAACAATTTTCTTAGTGAGAGGATTATAAAGCTTATAAGGTTTTGATAGATCATTAACACCAAGAAAAATGCATTTCTCTCCCCTGTTATCTAACTTTGTCCTCTTCTAGTCTGGAATATGAGCATAGGTGACACATCCAAAAATTCTGAAATGATATACTATCTGTTTTCGTCCGCTCCATACTTCCTCAAGCATCATTTTTTTAACAGCAAGCATGGGACTTCTGTTTTGTATGGCCAATGCTTCTTTGACACTTATCCATAGTCCAGACCCATTGGACTAAATAATGTTTCCTGGTTACAGTTTTCAAGCATTTTTCATGACCTCCTCAACGACTTTCTTTTCTACCTAGATTTCACCATTTTTTGTTTTTCAAGAGATTGTTTGTCTAAAGAGAGTTAAAAGGAAAGAAGATAAAAAAGGTTTAGGCCTAAAGAGTTTTGCAAGATGATAATAATAATACGAGGTATTTTGACTGTAGCGAAAACAAAGACTTTTGTAAGATTATAATAATAGCATGAGACATTTCAATGGTAATGAATTTGGGAAGAGATGATTTGAGATAAAATAATTCGCTTCACAAATTCTAATTACCTTTTTATCTTTTCAATCATCTTTTTATCTCACATACATCACATCATAAAAAGTGCTACAGTAATTATCTTAAATAAACTCTTATCCCAACAAACTCTTAAGAGTTTTGCAAAATGATAATAATAGTACGAGGAATTTAAACGGTAGTGAAAACAAAAAGTTAAAAGTTTTGTAAGATGTTAATAATAGTATGAGGTATTTCAAAGGTTGTGAACATGATAGAAGAAAAATTGAATATATGTTCTGCCAAGTGTCTTAGACTCGTATTTTTTCGGTATTTTCTTTTCTTTTTTTTTTGGATAGCTTTTTTCATGCTAGACTAATAAAAATTAAAAGCAGTCATGGTGGCTTTTTTTTAAAATTTTTTTTTCCTATACAAATAAAAAGCTATTTGAAGCACTAAGGAGTTTGGTAGGGGTGGCAATCGAGTCGGATTCGGGTTGGCGGGTCGGGTTGAGACTTAAATATAACAAAGAATCTGTTGACCCGAACCCGACCCGCCGGCCCGAAACGGGGTTAGGGTACCTGACACGAACCCGAAAATTTTGAGTTGGCGGGTCGACCCGAAATGACCCCAAACTTAATTTTAATTTATTAATTTATCACTATAATTTCTAATAAAATCAATTTTTCACAAAATTAATTACATCATCAAGTAATAAAAATTTAAATAAATAATTTCAAACCAAATCTAAAATAAATTAAACACCATAAAAGTGTTTTATCCCAAACCAAATATAAAATAAATTAAAACAGCATAAAAGTAAAAAATAACATAATATATTATTTATCCAAATATAATAATTTTAACTTCACACAAGTTAAATAAATTCATTTAGGATTAAGTAATTAATGCCTTTGGAAAAAAAGAATGATTTAGTTCAGTTAGATAAAATAATTTTTATGTTTATTAAATTAGTTTTAATTCGTAAACGGGTCACATCGGGTCATATCAGGTCACCGCGGGTTGACCCGAAATTGACCTGTTTTCTTTTCGGGTTCATCAGGTTCGACCAGATTCTGACCCGAACTCCCGAAACCTCAACCCAAACCCATTAATTTCGTGTTAGGTTCGTGTCGTGTTTTCGAGTCACGTCAAGAATTGCCACTCCTAGAGTTTGGTATGAATTGTTATAATTGTTGTTGAAACAACATGCATTGTGAACAAACGACTTGACCAATTTCCAGAGCAATTTCTGAATACAACTACTTGAACAAATGACTTGACCAACCTCCAAAACAAGTTCCGAATATAACAAGTTCCTGAAAATTGAGATAAGACAAGCTAAATATGTTAATACTTTTTGTTGATGCAATTGTCAGCACAGGGTACGAGATAGCTAAGCTTAATCAACTATTTTTCCATCTGGTTTCTTTCAACTCTAAATCAATAGATTCCCGTCAACTTCTGCAAACATTTCAACATGGGATGGAATCAAGAGTGGAGTTATGTACAAGTGAGGGGGGCAATTTGAAAATTTCCAAAAGTATATATGCACGAAAAGTTTCATGACATTTAATTTTGTCATGTATTTGCATACCTTGAAATTTTCAAATTTCCTTTTTTTTTTTTGTCTCGCCCCGAAATTTGTAGAATAATTGCAATTATAACCTACCCTAATATGGACACAATCAAAACGAAAATAAGATATTGTATGAAAACAAAAGAAGAATCTGAAATTTGGTACAGTAAACTAAACGAATCTTCTTCATTTGAACTAATTTTTTCAAGATATTCTTTATAATGTCCAGTCATTGGTGGAGCCAGGACAGAAGGACCTATGGCTAGTGAGGCTAGTATTATACGCCTAAAATGATGTCAGTATTATTATATAGAAAGAAATTGAATAAAGATTATGGCTATATTATGAGTTTTTTGTATTATAAAAGTATTGAAATCATTTCTTATTCAAGTAGTAATCAATTTTGTTTAAAACATTTGTACTATATGCGAGATATCTAAAAGAAATTGATTGTTTAGGGAGATAAAGTGAGGGAAATTAAAATTTTCATAATATATGCAGACAATGTTAAAAAAAAAAGTTAGCAATTTAAAAAAATTGAGGTGCAAGCAATTATGAGCTTAACATAAAAAATTTCAAAAGTTTTAAGCTATTCTTTAAATTTTATAAATTTGAGGGAGGTAATTGCCTACTCTCAGCACCATGTGGTTTTGTTATCGTTCCTATGTCTGGTGTACAAAACCACCTGTCATATTGATTATGTACATTTTTTTAAAAATAAATAAAAGAAAACTTTGGCCTTTCTTTTTTTTTTATAAAACATTATAATTTTATTAAAATCTTCGTTCCTATATCTAGTGTACAAAACCACTAGTCATACTAATTATTTACATTTTTTAAATAAATAAAAGAAAGCTTTTGTCTTTCTTTTTTAATAAAACATCATAATTCATTAAAATCTATCATCAAACATACACAAATACCAAAAAATAACAAATCTGAAAAATGGATACTACAGATCTCAGATAAAAATTACATTATAAAACTCCACATTTAAAAATTGAGATAAAATTATTGTAGATCTACGAACATCTGTGCATGCTGTTACTTGCTAGAGCTGCTAATTAACTATTTCAAATACAAATATTATGATGAGATTTGTCGAATAGATCCAAAAATTTCTAAATCTAATAGTCAAGACCTAAAAAGACTGAGATCCAATAAAAGAAAATTGAAAAAAACTATTTAAAACTCTCATTAGGAATCCCTAAAAGAAAATAAAACTCTCATTAGAACACTCACTGGAAAAATTTAGAAAATAGGAAAACTCTTGCTAGACAACTCTAGAAAAAGAAGAACTTCTTACTAGGAAATCTTAAGAGAGAATTTAGTCACACAAATGAAAAGAGCTATAAAGAGAGCTCCTACCGTGGGAAAAGATAAAAAACAAAAAATTGATCTTTCTCCCATGGGAAAGTTTGAAGGAGGTTTTGGTTAAATAGTTTCGCTAGAGGGGAGAGCAAGTCACGGATTAGAACCCATGGAAAATTTTTTTTGTTTTTTAGATCAACGGATATATTATTTATTCATGGAAAAGAAAGACAAAAACATTCCTCTTACATATGCCTAATTTTCCGAATTGAAGGTATTCCAAATCTGTCTAGGCGGATTGCCCCACGAGCCAACCTTGGGAACGTACTAAAGCTGTCGTATACCTTGACTTGTTGCTCTGGATGAGATACACCCACATTGAACAACGCATCAACAACTGTGTTAGCCTCCCGATAACAGTGTGAAAATCAAGCCGGATCCTCCACGAACTGCCAAATCTGCCTGACCTCCTTTCGAATCTGCCACGGACACTGAATGCGACACTGAATGATCCCAACTAAGAACAATGAATCCGATTGCACACATATATTCCCAAACCCCCTATGTATACACGTTTGAAGACCAATAAGGAGGGCCCGAGCCTCTGCACCCATGGAAAAGTTGAAGGAGGCTTTGATTAGATAGTTTTTCTAAAGAGAAGAATAAGTCATGAATTAGAGTTATCAAGAAAATAAATGAAAAATTATTATTAATTCTCTTTATTAAAGATGGAGTCATGTGGTGAGCACAACGCAAACTATTTCACCTTCCAATACACTGAAATATTTGCATCCCTGGTCTTGAGGTTTTAGTTCCACCACCACAAAATAGAATCAATTTATGTGCATAGAGCGAGCTTCTACTGGATGAGAGGCAGGAGCGGTCATCAAATGGACCGCTCCTGAACTGTTCATGGCCAAGATTTGACCCAAAAAAATTGTACGATTCAGATCACTTCTTGTACCTCGTTTTTAACAATGTGTGTGGAGCCCATAAAAATTTATTCTAAAGTTACACGTTGTGCAACAAAGTTACGCCGTGTGTAAAATGCACAAAAACACCTGCAACCGTTCCTGCCCGTAGTCCGCTTCTACTATAGGTAAAAAGTATTCGATATAGGCCATCAAAGCTAAGTTTTGGAGGCCAGAAGTCCGATGACAATTATAACATCGTAAACCCACCAATAGCTGTATTTGGATATCAAAATTATCCCTAATATTGTTTTATTTGCATCACACATATACTTTCTAATTACTTTCTTATCATTTCAATCACTTTTTGTGTCATATATATATATATATATATATATATATATAATATATCACAAAAAAATGCTATACTAATTATTTTAAATAGTGTCCTATTCAAACACACCAATGCGAGACTAGCATATCGGGGCAACCCTATCATACACCATGACTACTTCAGAACTATTGCAAGGTTGGACAATTTGATTGGTCAGTTGTTCATTTCGTTCTCAAACCACTATATAACATGAACTTTCGTTTGTGGGTGTTGTGTTGGCCTTGGTGTATTTTTTGAAAATTATTATGAAGATCGCTGATTCACACTTTAATGAGTACTATAATATTATGCGTATTTGAAAATTAACAACAAAAAAAAAACATAAAATACCTACACCTGATGATGCTCAAAAATGCTTGCAAACTTATACTTACTCAAGATTAAAAAGTAGTAACAGTTATATGTAAAATGAAGTTAAATTTAATTTTCACACTCTTTGAAGTCAATGATATCCGTCCATTTCACCCTCGGTAGATTGATATTCTGATGAGATGTGTGATCAGAGTCTTGTTTTGTGTCTTGATCAACGGATGGATTTCTCTATCTTTATTCCTTCTACGAATCATACCTAGGTTATTAATCCAGGATTGTTACGGACATTGAAAAGTTTCATTTTAATTATTGTTGAAAATGTTAGTTATTCTGTTCAACTTACCAACTTGTGTTTTATAGTTTTCAGTTTTCCATTTTTTTTATGCTTAACATAATTTTTTACTGAATAGAGAAATGCTTATTTCAGTTTTTCCATTTTTTTTATTCTTAAAATAATTTTTTTTTCTGAATAGAGAAATGCTTAAAATCCCTTACCTTCTTACAACTTTGTGAGTTGTTTTAGATAAAGGACATTAGAATTTTGAATAGAAAAGTGCGTTAATGGTTTTTTTTCTTCTTTCTTTTTTGCTATAAAAGTTGCACTTATATATCCTACTTAGAGGTATTTACCTACATTGAGAATCCTAATTCTGAAAACTTGAGCTTTGTGAAACACGAACTATTATAGTTTGATTCTGCAAAAACTTCTTGAATTGTTAAGATATATGCACCAATTACTTTACAGTCAAGGCATATACTTTTTTTTTCCTCTAACAGGGAAAGGATGGAAACTGAGAAGCAAACAAGGAAAACAGAGATTAGAACCCATAATTTCTAATTCCTGAAAGCTCAGCTTTAGCCATTAAAATAAAGGCATATTATTCCATGCAAGTGAACACGTATATGGTTTTGGTGGAGTATTTGTAGCAGGAGTGATAGGGTTTAAAGAAGTTTTCAGGGGATTTCAGGTACTATTTTCCGTTTAAAATGATTGGATTGAATTATAAGTTGAGAAAGATTATAACTATCAACTTTCTACTTTTCGCCATTGGTTTTAGGTGCCTACAATGCTGCCAGCGCCACAATCAGCCAATTGCCTTCATAGGCACTTAATCTTTTCAATCAAGCCTTTGTGGCTTGGTTAAACAAAGGTTTGAACACATATTGCATGGCACGATGAGAAAGTGATTGAGAGGAGGCAGGAGGGGATACTGGAAATAGTTTGGAGAAGGGAGGATGAGAAAGTATCTGGGTAAGAAAAATGTATGATTACTAGATATTTGGAGACAAATATTTTGCAAATGTGTAAAACACACAAACTACAGCATGGATGCAATAGACTGTGACGATATCTAAAATATGGAAGTTTATTCAAAGAAACAAAGCAAGAATACATCAATGTAGCATTTTTAAACTTTGTTGAAAAGAGTGTTTGGAAGGAGCTAAAACATTTTACATTCAATAGTAAATTTGGGAATGGACAATAGAACGGGCAACTCTCTCCTGCACTTTTGTGTAACTCCATCCATACAGTCAGTTCATCTTCTTAGCTCTTTCATTTTCTTTTTGCCTCTGTTAACTTTTCACTAACATGAGTTGGGATGCGATTCGTTAAAATGAACAGCCTATCATTTAACACAGTAACTTCCCTGTCCAAGTGATTGACTCTTTGCTCCACTCGTGAACTCATTAGGTTCATATAAACCAATGACACACAATGGAAACTCAGCCGATGCTGCCATCTCGATAAGGTCGGCCAATGCTGCTATTGCGAATTTGGCTATTTTGATAGGGCAAATTTGAATCAATTAACTAATATGGAAGAATTTAACAAAACTGTTCAGTTCAAGGATAGCAATTTGATTTGTTAGGAATAGCAAACTTAAATGAAAAAAAAAATTCTTGTTGTAGTTCTGAAAATTGGACAAACATTTTTCCTTAAAAACTAGCTTTTAATACAATCGACATGGAACACATGTGTTATTTTTTTGCACGAGGTTGGTGGGGTTTTAATGTGCATAACATAGAATAAAATGCCAAGAGATGGAGGATCATAAGCAAAATAAGACAAATTCATCTTTAATACCGTAGATAAGAGGAGGCACCATCTTGCTGAGATAGTAGGATGTCTAATTGAAGGAGAAGATGATATAGTTTTTCCAACGACCATCTTTTGATGTAATTAAAAAAAAAAACAAGTTTATTGAATATTTTCTCTCATATTACCTTCAATTCAATTGGTTTCTTTTATGATTTTTGTTAATTTCGACGCATACCTGACATCTTGCAGTCGATAAACATCAATTGACCTAAATTTGTGACTAAGTTAAAGTTACTTATCGTTTGCATAGAAATAGTTTTAATATCTCTATATATAAAGCATGAGCACCCTTTGATGTTAAAATTTTCTGTCATTTAGTAGATTACCTGATACACCTTCATTTGTTAGACTTTTACAACCCACCTTTCCTTCTTTCTCTTAGCCACTCTCCTTTTTTTTTTCTCTTAATAATATACTAAATGACTTCCTCCAAATTACCACTAATCCATGACACTCATCCAATATTTCAAAAAAAAATGATAATTGTAAGTTACATAAAGTTCCTCACCCTTTGTTCCTCTAATTAATTTGGTAATCTTTGTCTTTTTAAAATTTATTTTTTCATTATTTTCTTCTTAATATGCACACAAATAGTGTGTGCCTTCTTGAACACTAGTTTCAAATTGTTGTAATTCCTAGGTTGAGCTTTGGATGGTTGCTCCAACGACACAACAACATATTGATCTAGGCTATTCTAACTAGATTTGGATCAAAACAGTTTAATTTGCTGTAAATCCATGGTTTTGAGCTTTCAATGATTGCTCAATTTTGTAGCTTTATCTGATCAAGTAAAGGAATGATTAAGTTTATGAATTAGGTTAACACAAGTAACCAACTAGGCATTACATACAAATTCAATTCGGTATGTTTCACTGATGATGAACAAAAGATCCCAGACTTTGGTGGGCATTGGTTATATATGGTAATGACGTTTGTATAACTGTTTGCTTAGAAGTTAGAAATTGATCTTGAACTCGACCGTGTCTTGCTTCTACTAAAGTTTAAGAAAGACAAGATCGATACAAAAACTATGCAAAGGAAGAATTCATGCCAGGATATACTGCATTAGCCACAACAAAGAACCATGCAAGTTTATAATCTGGTAGCGTTTAGGTGGTTAAGTCATCATTTGATTTAGCATTTAAGGACATTATTGAGATTTCAATCAACGATATTTTATAAGTTATTTGCTATTAAATTTTCAATTTACATGAAACCACAGGAAAGTGAAGTGAATATTTTAACACGTTAGGAGGCTATGTGCTAATAATGAAACTACAGGAGGGTTATAAGTAATTTACCCTAATTATTATGAAATCCTACTTTTTAAAACGACTGCTCATCAAGACATTACTTTGGTACCATAAAGTTCACCTAGCTGCGGTTCCTTCATATTCTCTGTGGCAAGGGATACTGTCTAAATTAAGTTCACTTCTGGACCAACATGCTTATTGCAAAGTAATATTCTCTAATGATCAACAGACGCTCCTACAACAGTTTCAAGCAAGAAGAATCTGTACAATCTATTTTCAATTGACCACGAACAAAAACATTGCCATCCAATTACCAGATGGATATCGAAGGCAAGATCACGGGGGCGAAAAAATTTAGTCACATGAACATGAGCACGGACCAACTAAATTCCAGCAACCTCTGCAAACATCTCTCAGCTGTGAATCTTCATTCAAGGAATTGCTGTGACTGTTATATGCCAAAAGCTGTGAAGAATTCATGAAGGTATATGATTTTAGCTTCCCATCAAAGTGATAGTCAGCCATAAGCAAGCCGTCCAGATGAGCAAGTCAGACCACCACAAAAAGCAATGGCACTCAACTAACCACCAGTATCATTAACAGTATTAGAGTCGTTTGTAGAGGGAGTCGATAATCGAAATGGAGCTTCAGTTAGCTCATAACTTAGTCCTCGGTAATGGTGGCAGAAGGAAGTAATCTCATAATGAAGCTTGAGAGCGACCAGATGGTAATCACGCCAAGAAACTGGAGGACATTTAATAGTGTACTTAGCGAGCTACTTATTGCCAAGTTATGCGATGTCATCTCAGCTCCCTTGACAGTGTAAGAAAGAGCAGTTACCAGTTGTGCTGCTCTATTGAGTTGGTGTAACCTGTAAACCTGAAAAATATAAGTGTGGGTTACTGAAAATGAAAGACTCCTTGGCAATTTTCTTAGCTTTAGAATTGCGTCCATCCAACAAATATTTCTTCTATCAAGTGAATCTAAATTTAACAGCCAGCTGCCTAAAAACACTGATTTTTTTTTATCTCAAACCAACCAGCCAGACTAAGAGTTCAAAAAATTCAGAACACCAAAAGCGGATTCTAATATGATTGATAGCAAGGAAAGGGGGAAAATGACTCAAGTCATAAAAGCATTAAATGACAACGATATTGTTCATGCTTCAATGCTTTACCTTCCAGATATTTAAGCAATCAGACTAAAGATTTATATGCAAGTGTGACGTCATCCTATAGATGTTCTTCTTCTTGCAGTAGTTAAAATCACATCCACATAATCAAAAACTTAAGAATATCTTAAGAAAAAATCACATATTGAAAAAGGCATTCAGAATTGTGTATACGCTGAGAGCTTAATTTCTAAATGCAAGAATACCAAAAAGTTGAAGCAATAACAACTTTAGAACAATAAATAACTTCTCAAAGTACTCGTCTACTGTGTTCGTAGAGCATGCAGTTTACAAGTATTTCCTGAGTTGATAATTAAGGAAATTAGAGGAGCAACTTACCTCTAGTTTAAGGCTCAGACTTATTGCTGCCAAAAATTCCTTACCAGGTTCCCCATGACAAACCTTTTCGTTAACCTTGATATCTAGAACTTAAAGGAAATGTTTTTCTTTCCATCCTTCTTTCTGCCGAGGATCAAGGAACTCTTCAGCTTTTGCTACACTAGGATTAATAAACTAGACACCCAAACTTCTACAACCAGAAAGCATTGAATGATCAATTTGCTATGCTTTGATAACTAGCAAAATTGAACTTTGAGGATCTATACTCTTGACTTTTCTACAAATATCAGAAATTACCTAGAAGTGATTTCATGGTTGTCCTATGACATAGCTTAGGCTTTAACTTTGTCAATCACAACATGTGACTAGTGAATGGAATATTATATGTTACCCCTTTTTAAAAAGTATGAATACTTTTGCATGCATATACTCAAATTTACTCGTATCAACAATAGTGATTAACGAAATTTAACAAATAATCATGTGATCAGCTACACTGACATTGTACCATCATGACCTCAAGAACCACACAATTCATCATAACTTTTATGTTCTCATTTTACTCAAACTTACTTGTATCAACAATAGTGATTAACAAAATTTAACAAAAAATCACGTGAACAGCTACACTGACATTGTACCATCATAACCTCAGGAACCACGCCAGTCATCATAAATTTTGTGTTCTCGTTTTCTCTTCTTCTTGGTGGAGAAGACCAGAATTAATCATCAAATTTATTATGTATCAGCACTTATACTCCTATTAATTTTAGTTCTTCAGGTGCATTGGCTGGGAATGAAGCCTGACTGAGAACCCAAAATCAACTTCTTTGGCTTCAAAACCCTTCAAGCTATCGACATGCACTAGCATTTCCCAATAACACACAGGAAGGAATAAAAAGTTACACAAAAGAGAACCTTAGAGAGAGAGAGAGAGAGAACAGTAACCCCTGATGGCAGCCAAAAACATATGAAACAACAAGGAAAACAAAAGAGGTGATAGATGTTCTTACTTGAAATAATATGGGAATTACAGCCCATGAAGGGGACTTAATATATCTTGCATATCGCTCAAATGCAAACTGAACCACAATGCCAACAAGATAGGGAGCAAGAGTGGCAGAAGCTGCAGGGCCCGTCCATGGCCAGACAAAACCCATTGTCACCATGGGAATCAGCAGACTAAGTACCAGAACAGCAACTGAAGAAATTTTGTGTCCCACTTGTGGGTTAAGATTCCTGATATTTGACGGAGACAATGGTTCAAAAGGTCTCCTTAAATGATCTATCAGAAGAAGAAACACGGCAACTCCAGAGTAAAATATAGCCTCCGTGAAGAACAATATAAGGAAGTCTGCAAAGACACAACCAGGATTATGGGAAGTAAATGGGTGATTCAGATCATGAAATAACTGTAATGTCAAACAATCAAATTTACATCAAAGTCAATGTATTCTAATGCATAAAAGTAGGTCACCAACACTAGTAAATCAATGTCAAAGTATAAAAGCATATATAAAAAGCACAAGCAACAATACCAAATTCCAAATTGATTTCCATGTTTAATAAACAAATGCCAAACTCCAAATCAAGTCAATGCATAATAACATAGAAAAGGTACATCAGCAACCGTATCAAAATCAGAATCTAAGTTCAAAAGCCAACAATAGTACTTTTATTCCCCTTAGAAACCCTTGTTTTATCCATATGAGCACGATGATCCACCAGTATAACAGTTAAGAAGACTTCTGTGCACTTAAATTTTTTTATTCCAGCTTTTGTTTCTCCATCAATAAGTAAGAGGAGAATCGATAGAAGGCTACAGAACCGCAAGCTTCAATTTTTGAACAATTTTAGCCCACCTACAAACTATAGTACTTCTCTTTCATCTATTTTCAGCTTCTTCGTATTTGTTATCTTTTTTTCTCAATCATGGTAAATGGGGAAACTCCTGTTTTAGCGCACATGAACCTTCAAATTGAAAATATGATGCCTTGCCCTTTAAAACTATATCTCATACACTACTAAACTTGTCCTCTGCCTGAGTGGTAAATCATATCTTTACTTGGTAACTTTAAGTAAGTTAACAACCAGCATAATATGCAGTCACCACACAGATGCTACCAAGATCTGACCACCACAAAGTATCTGCACTCCAGGCAATACACACCCCTCCTAACAAATACTTATTCCTGGACAACAATCACTACCTTCCAAATTATGTTCAAATTTTTTAGAAGTTGACTCCATCAAATTTTCATCTGAATTCTATTTTAAAAAAAAAAATGTGTTTATGAAACTCCTCTTGACTAGTTTAACCAACAAAATAGGTAATCAAGCTTAAGTTTGAGTATGCTATAAATATTCTAAGCTATATGTGTTTTTATATACATTTAGCAGAATTGTGATCCTTCATTATTTACTCACACTTAAAATATTTATTACCACAAAAGAGATTTATGAGCAATCCATTTGCAATATGAAGAATGGTAAGGAATGCCACCTCTTATCAATGTTTTGGATACACTTATCTTGTACTATTCCAATAACTATGTATAACTAAACTAAACCAGTAGCTACATATCCTCTGTATATGTAAAACTCAAGCAAAAACAAAGCAAAAGTGATTGTTTCAGCTCATTGAATCATTTAAAAAAGATAACAAGCTTAGTATGTTTAAACGCATCATAATGAGCTAAATTGAGGCTCACATACCAACAACTAACAAAAGAAATCGAACTATGAACACAAATACATATGTCCATGTTCCGCCAGGCTCATACAAGACCATTCCAGATAGTAACATGTGAAAAATAAATAAGTGAACTTCTTGGAAGAAAATGATCACTCAGAATAAAAGACAGAAGGATGTTAAATGAACCATCTAGCAGACGCTAAACTTCCTTCACTGATGCACTTTCTTTCAAATGGTTTTGCCATCTTTGGACTTCTCGAACTTGTTTATTACTTATACCATAAGAAGTCAAGGCCTTTAATATAAATAAACGTCAGCTGACAAGAAACCGACAGTTGGAAAGCTAACATGCAAAACTACAAAAATTCTAATTTAATTTGAAAAAAGTGATTTTCCTGAAATCCCTAAATGAAATCCATGTAACTCCTCCCATGAAAATTAAATTAACCAGAAAAGGGCACGGAAACAGTCACAAAATAAAAAATTTTATGAAAAGTGAAACAGATGCTTTCCTAGGCCCTTTTTTCTCCTCCCATCACAACCCATCTAAAACTAACAACCAAATGCCCTATTTCAACCACCAACAGTTCCTCCCCTCCCCTGGGGGCAGAATCTTTACATCTGCATGTTTACTTACAAAGGTAGTAGAATAAATACATAAAGGTGATGGACAAAGAAGACCCTTCTAGCATAAATTTCACTGACCTGTTAATAAAGAGTCTTCAAATATAGTTGATAGAATCCTGCGCAAATAAAGAGAGGGAAAGATGAAAGAGGCTACAAGAACTGCAGGACCAGCTAACCACAGAAGGTTGTTTTGTTTCTTCTTGGGGCTGGACACTAGCATTTCATCTTGTACTTTATAAGGACGATTGTAGAATGAGATCAAGCCAGGTTTTCCTCCAGCTCCTTCAGTGTAGATGACCGCACCATTCAAAAAGGCAACATCTTCAACAGCTGAGTGGTCTGCTTCTTTCGCTGAATTGTCTGTTTCCAGCTCACGATTGTCTAAGTGATCCTCAGAGATAGCCAAGGGAACTTGTCGCCTATATGGAAGCTTCTCCTTTAACTCCAGCCTTTCATGTACGGACCAGCATGACTTGACAACTTAGAATGATGAAAAAAGATACAAAAGTCAATTCAAGAAAGGGAAAAAAAAAAAAAAAGAAAACTACACGAATAAAGGAAGTGACTTTTTAACTGTACGACAGCTCATAAGAAAATTTTGACATGCAAATAGTCTGGAGAAAGAAAGTTTAACATCTCTGAGAAATGCAGCATATATGTTCTGTAAGACCCTAGCCAGTAACATGCTGACTTAAAGCAACTACCAAGAGAAGCAAAAGGATCTAAAATTGCAATAGTTTCCAATAAGCCTTTGCATTTCACCAAGAAACCGAAGAAAAATCCTCTTTGTCAACTTCAACACTGGCTGAACTCTATTATTTGCCAACAAGTTCACGAAAGCTATTACTCAGTTGCATTTCAAAAAGAAGCTCTGGACTTTAGGATGATCTTCATAGGTCAAATGACTACCTAGAGTATTTTTCAGCTGTTCCACATGAAATTGCTGCAAACTGAACAGTCCCCTTCCCATGCAAACCTGGACAATAAAGTAACAAGCATTATATCATTTGATGCATTCTCTGTGCCAAAAACATGCCTTGACCTTAAGGAATTAAAGAACCGAACAAGTAACAAATGAATGAACATACATTAATGAAAGTGCCCGAAAAAATCTTTTCTGTCATGAAAGTTATTTTAAACACTAAAAAGTATCACTAGAAGGAAAAAGAATTTGCAGAATTAGGCTTACACGTTGCCATATATCTAATGTACCTTGGAAAAGGATACTCACTATCAGAATGTACCTTGGAACCCATCCACCAAAATAATAATTAAAAAAGAAAAACAAGAAAACTGACCAATGTTCACGATAGAACAAGTTACTAGCAGCCTTATCAGTCTAACTTCATTCCAGCAACAAATGGAGCAGGCAAACTAAGCAGTGCATGTCTTATCTTTATAGCTTGAATGCATTGATATCCAGATTAATCAAAACCGAATTTTTACAACTTACAAAATAAAAAAAAAATACCGATTGCCTGAGTTCCAAATATCAAAGTCGATAGTTTTGCTAGGTGAAAGAACCTATGCCAACAGAACTTTGGTCCAGCAAATTTCAATCCAAATTTATCTAATTTCACAACATTTTAATCCAATTAGAAAAGGACCAAATGACAACAAGCATTGGCCTAAAACAAATAGCTAAATTAAAAAGCCTTGAGCTCTAAACAATCAGGGATTGTTCTTGTTGCTAAAAAAAAAATCATTCTTCTCTAGCAATCCAGTACAACTTATTCCAATTTAATAAAGGCTAAAACGTACTACATGCAGCCATAGCATAACAAAATAATAAGTACTAAATTACTGACTAGTTGACTAAATTAACCATTGAAAACAAGATACCTATTATGAGTACCTTAGTGGAAGTTCTTCTGGATAGAAAAGGTGAAGGAAGGGATGGGGAAACGTAGGAAATTGAAGAACTATTTTTAACTGTCATCGTCCTCCTTTTTCCCCCTTTTACTAGTGAAGCAACTATGAACTACTTAAAAACTGAGAATTTGGCAAAGTGAGGAAAACCCATTTGATTTCAAGGAGATTTAGGGAAGCCCAGATGGAAATTTACGTGACAAGTGGACAAAGTTCAGAAGAACATAGTAAGACTTCTGAGATTTTGAGGTATCAGTTTTGCCTTGCGGGCAGCGGAGGGAAGGAAAAGCAAGAGAATGAAAGCGGCTTCTTTTGTATTTTACTCTTGCTTTCTTTTCTTTTCTTTTCTTTTCTTTTTTTTCTTTTGTTTTCTATTTTAAAATTAAATAACTTGCTCAGATTTTTTGTGCGGGTGATGCTAGTGAATTTTGGATAAATCCTTCCATAGAGTATCTTTTTTTGGACTTTTATATAGGACTAACAACCTCTTTATTTTGTTGTAGTTTTATGCTTTATTTTTGGATTAATTATTGATTTTAAACCTCAAATGAGACTATTTCCTTTACACATTTTGCTCCTCTTGTACCTAAATCAATTAAACCTCAATGTAATTGCCAATTGTCTTATCAACCAATCAAATATAGGATGATTGGACAATGAACATACGTTTCAAAAGCCTAAAGTTTGATTCGTAAAATATGAATGTTTGTTTGCATTAATGCTTTTACATTCTTGTTTGGAAACAAAAAAAAAAAAAAAAAAAAAGGGTTTCTCTAAATACTTTAGATTAAATAATAAAAATGTCAATTAACTATTTAAGATTGTACCGATTGAAAAAGGCCACCGAACTTGTAAAAGTGTACATTTTTTTAGCCATTTTACTGAATTTCACTACTCCAGTGTAGAAATATAATTATACGAGTAACACACTTAAAATTTCAATAATAAAAATATTTCATGACCTTTGACACGCATTGACAAAACATTAAAGACCTTCTCAATTTCTAGACTTTATGAATTTTCTCTAGATTACACTGCTAAAGAATTTTGGTTGAAATCTGGAGAGGATTAGTGAAATTTTGGAAACTCAAAAAGTTTTTAATCCTTTTTTTTAGATACTAAGAAGAATGTGTAGTAGTATAAGTTTCTTGTCTATCTTTATATTTTAAATATCTTATACAAAAATTAAATATATTATATAAAAAACATATTTTTTATTTTCTTCCTCAAAATATTATACCTTCAATTTTTTCTTAATACTCTACCCAATGATATCAGTGTATTCGGTCTCTAAAAGAAGGAAATAACAAATCAAGATATTCTTCCAATGTGCTTTTACATTTTTATTTGAATTGTTTATCAATATGTTCTAAAAAGTTCTTGGTTGCTGCAAAATTACTAAACAACTTTTAGGGTGTTATATAGTGCATCATAAACGTTTAGGGGCTAAAGTAGAATTAAAACTTTATACTATTACAAGAAAGGGGAGAGAGACAACGAGAAACAGGAGAAGACACGCGCACAGCCGGACTCTGAGAGTTGAGAGAGATTCTGAGGAACGCATCAGCACAACAACTTCTCCTAATTTTTGTTTCTCTGAAGAAGCTCTCAAGTCTCATCCCTCCGTCTGTTGTTTCGTCTTTGTAAGCTCTTCTTTTATGAAAGTGGTTTTGTTTTTACTCTTCTCTGTTGGTTTTGTTTTTATGAAAGTGGATCAAAGGTGAGTGAAGTTTCCTTTGAATTTCCCATTTTGATCCAAAAAAGGACACAAAAATCAGAAGTGGAGTTGGGTTTTGCTTACTTTTGACTTAGCAATTAATTCTTGGGTGAAATTTCTCTTCATGATTGTTCTTTTCAATTATCACTACTGTCATTGGCATCCAAATTGGTGTCAGAAAGAAAGTATTTTTATGATTCCTTCATGTTGGTATTGAAGAAATGGAACCCAAATCGCCATCAAAATCAAAACTTCCGGTCATGGGAGCTAATAAGTATTCTAGAATTCTAAAAGTTGGAGCAACCCTTTTGATGATTCTGAGTTTAGTATTGGTTGGGGTTTTTATATTTAGGCCTAGCATAGTTAATAAAATGTCCCAAAGGGATTCTTATTATACTGTTGTTTTGGATTGTGGAAGTACTGGTACAAGAGTAAATGTGTATAAATGGATGGTTAAAGATGGAGTTAGTTATGGTAATTTACCAGTTTTGTTGGATAGTTATCCTGGAAATTTTGCTAAGAGTGATGGCTGTCGATATCATTGTATGCAGAGTGAACCAGGTTTACATAATTTTGTAGGTAATGCATCTGGAGTGAGGGTGTCATTGGAACCTTTGATTCGATTAGCTGAACAATGGGTACCTTTGGAGAAGCATGGGATTACACCTATTTTTGTCTTGTGTACTGCTGGAATGAGGAGGTTGGCATCTGAGGATACTAGGAGAGTTTTGGAAGACGTTGAGGATGTTGTAGAAAACCATGGGTTTTTATATAGGAAAGATTGGATTAGGGTGTTGAGTGGTAACGAAGAGGCTTACTATGGTTGGGTTTCTTTGAACTATAAGATGAGGGTATTTGGGAACTTTTCGAGGTTGCCAACCTTGGGACTTCTTGATTTAGGAGGTTCATCGTTGCAGGTGGTGACAGAAGTGGATGAACTGAGAGAGGATGACCATCATTTAGTATCAAAGATTGGCCCAATGGAACACCAACTTTTAATATACTCATTACCCGCATTTGGCTTGAATGAAGCTTTTGATCGAAGCGTTGTTATGCTAACTCATAGTGAGGCTCTTAGGGAAAGTAGGGATGGCATATTTGAAGTCAGGCATCCTTGTTTGAGTTCCAGTTATCTGCAAAATTTTACTTGCCATGGTTGCTTTGGACTAGAGAGGATGAGTTCAGAAAATGTCACTACTAAGATGGAAGAAAAGGAGCTTAGTTCTTATATCTGGTTGGCTGGGAGCTCAAATTGGGAAAATTGCAAGGAACTTGCAAGGGCAGCTGCTGTTAATTCAAGCAATTCAAAGTTGTCGGAGCTGGAAAATCACTCAAAATGCATTGGCTTGTCTTCTCGAACAGGTCCAATGATCTTAGTTTATCATTGCAATTCTCTTATGAACCTGTTGAAAATCTTTTCTGTGCTTGCATCTCTAGTGTCTTATGCATTCTTTCTTTTAGTCGTTTATATTTTAATTTTCCTGCACTTTTGGGAATCTTCTACTAGTTTGGTATGAATCGTCAACCCCACGTAATGGTTGAGAAAGCTTTGGTAAAGTGTATCCTCAAAATCTTCTATCTAGAAGCACTCAAACTTTTCTAGATGTTTTGCGCTATTAAGCTACCCCATTAGCTTTGTATACAAAGGTGAGGCATATCAGCAATCACGACATTCATGAAATATGTTGTTACCATCAAAAGTAGCTAAGATGGCACTTATGATGAGATTACATGCAAAATACTTTCGAAGTACCAAGACCTTCCTACTCTTGTAAAAATTTGGGCAGAGGACACAATGAGGAAGCTCTCTAATAAAAAAAACTAATTAAAGAATTTTGCTGATAACTCATGGAGTATGGAAAGAAGTCACCTAAAATGGAAAGGCATTTGCATACCTGAAGATGTATCACTGATATCATGTGTCTGAAATAAAATGATATGGAAACTATATGTCATGCAATATTTAGACTTGATTAGGTCAGTGTAATCTTATCCAGCCATTATAACCCTGCACCTCTATCTAGGGTGGCAGAAGCGTGAAGGATGTGATTATGTTTTCCCTCATGAAATCTATGTTAACATTTTAAAGAATCTGGAAATCTTATTTTTGTATTCCTCTTGGGACTTTTGCTTTTGGCTCCTCTTCTTATTTTTTTCATGCACTAATGGTCACAAAAGGCATGAATTAACTGATTGTACAAGTATTGATGGCATCTATATCTCTCTCTCTCTGTTTTCGCTCCTTGTATTTTAGTGGTGTTGTCTTCTGTAGTTGTTAGCAGATGGTAAATTCATATAGTTTTATGGATATTGTACATATATTTCCTGTGTTCAGGTGTGAGGAGACCTGTTTGCAATTAGAAAAATAGATAAATTAAATATCCAAAATTGAACTTCTAGATGCAGTGCGACATAATATCTAAAATTGAACTTCTAGATGCAGTGCGACATAATTATCTTCATCATTTCTACTATTTTGTATTTGAACTTTTTCAATTTGTGGTGAATCCTTGTTCAGGGGTTCTCAATTCTCCCTTTATGAAATGCTTTTCAGTTGAAGCTTGTGCCGAATCTCAGACTTTGACGTCCAACTTTTCTTCTGCAGGCAAGATGATGCTTAACTTAACATCCTATTCTCACTACAATGCGTTGTCTGGTTTCTTTGCAATCTCCAACAGACTGAATTTGAGTGCTAAAGCAAATTTGACGAAGATGTGGGAGACAGGAGAACACATCTGCCCGAGATTATGGGCTGATCAGAGAAGCACCTCTGCACAAGATTGTTTCCATTTGTCTTATATGGCATCACTTATTGAAGATGCTTTGTGTCTTAGAAATGCAGAGATAACCTTTGGTCCTGGAGATGTTTCTTGGACCTTGGGAGCTGCACTCATTGAGGGAGACCACCTGTGGCGTAGCACTTCTGAATCTCAAAAAGGATTTTTAACCCTGAAAGGGAATGAGAGGATATCATCCTCTTTTCTTCTGTTTGCATTACTTTCATTTCTTCTTTTAATTGTTCATTATAGTCACATTAAACTGCCTATGCCTAACAGGGGAACTTCCTCCACTAGGGGATGTTTGCCATCTTACTTAGGCCCCAAAAGACAGCCAGCCTAAGTTCTATACTTATATTTCTGTGAATCATTTTTGGCCGCCGCCTTTCTCATGAGCAAAACATAAAAATACAGTCGTTTCTGGTCTTGTATAAGTTTGTATAAGATTGATTCATTCATTCCTGTAGTTGATGAAAATACCACGTCAAAAGGTTGCTTCAAAAGCTAGTAGTAATGTGCTTCTCCATAAATTTGAGAGGACGCTCTCTCCATGCTTGAGCTATTATGAATTAAAATTGAGTTTAATAGTATCCCCAATTATTATTTATGATTACGTTTTGGCAATTTGTCCAGGATTACCTTTCTCTAGTATTATTTTGATAAAAAAAATCCTGGAATCTTCCGAAGTATCAAGGACAGATATTCTAATTGTGACTTGTCAGATCAAGTTAAAAGGTTAAGGTTATTTCTGCAGGTGCAAGGCTGGAAATTCACAAGCCACACAAAGGAAGAGTCGAGTAATCATCACTAAGGCATGCACTCATTTTCGATTAGAGCTTCCCATGCGTTTAAGCTCATCAGGATAAAATTGAGTACCAATAAGTACGATACCATTTCTTTAGCCAAGGATAACATTATGTGAGAAATCTCTTGGGGTGTGGATTGTGTATGTACATGGCAAATGTTCCAGCAGCTTGTCTCAGATCTTAAATACAAACATGCAGGGTTATGCTTGATCCGAATTCTTTAGCAGTCAGTATGAAGCCAGCAGGCTTGACTTGCACCCATTTGCTTCAGATCCAGCAACATCAACCCAAACCTCATTCTTACGTCCAATAATTCGGAAAGGACTGTTGTACTGGGCAATTGAGTAAGCATATTCGCTGTGGGAAGTTGAATTTGCCCACTGAGATCTGCTCAAACTGATGGCTAATTTCTCGGCTTCTTTGACAATGTTGCTGTCCCTGGCGAATCCTGAGAACTGCCTTACAGCGATACAGTGACTGCTCCAGGAATCAGGTGCAAGATTGAGCTCAGGAAGTGGAAGTGGTGGGCTGGCTTGAAACTTGAGAGGTAGATAGAGTTTCACGAAGTATGCTGATGCATGAAGAGGTCCAGCTCCCGGAACAATGCTTGTCAAGACAGGTGCAGTCATGTAGATCCTAGAGAAGTTCAAGTTTGCCCCTTGAATATACTGAAATAACCTGTGACGCAACAAGAACAGATAATGTGTTGAGAGAAAGAATAATATCAGTTAATTCTAGCAAGACCAATTCTGTCTGCACAATCAGCAAGGGTAGCCGCTATTGCAGTTTTCTTTACTTCATATCAGCTTGCACCTGATACAGTAGAACTGGGATGGTTTAATCTGTCACTGCACGCCTACTAGACTAAAAGTTTCTTTCTTATGACGAAAATCCCATTATTAGACTCCTCTAAAGAAGCAGCTATTCTGCATCCAGGCCTTTTCTGTTGGAGAAATTTCTCATGTAGCTTACGGTTTTTATGAATATTTAGGGACAAAATATCCAGTGAATCAAAATAACAAAAATTACTCGTTCATTCTCATGTTAGAGGACTTATTTTAGCGTACTTTAGTAACCAGCAGAGTTAAAGAATAGCAGAATGTTCTTCATGAAGTCCAGTAATGTCTTGCAAGCATAATACAACCAGTATCAACTCTAAATTACCACAACCATACGTGTCAAGACTCCAATGTAAATAACCAGTTTGATCAATTAAGCACACAATCATCAACGACAAAATAAATAACTAATATCCAGAAATGCTACATATACAGTATAGATTAAACCGTTGGAAAAAGAACAATCAGGCAAGGGCAGAGTAATTGCAAACAGTAACACAAAGCATCAGCTTTTCCTCTCTACTTTCCCTTTTACCCTTGGGATGATAGTTAAAAGATTGAAAAGATTGGAAAGGTCTCACTGTCTCAAAGTCAACTGTAACTGCAGCACAAATTTAAAAAGAATCGAGGAAACTAGAAAATGGTGGCAAAATAAATCTAAAAAGATCACATAAAAAGGAAAAAAGAAAAGGGTACCTGTGAAAACCATCTTTTGTGGCTTTCCGAAAGGAGGTTTCTTTGGCAGGTGCACTCATCCAAACAGAGTCCCTGTAAAATCTCACCTCAAAATCTGATTCTGAGTGCACAACCGTGTACTGCGGTGATTCAATTTCCCTGCTTTGAGCTATCAAACATAAATCCACCATCATTACTGCCAGGATTATGTAAGAAAGGAACAATTTTGGCTTCTCCATCTGTCTCTCTTTCTCTACTCGATGGGCTGAAGAGTGAAGACTGAAGGGGGAAGCAGGAGAACACTCCTTTGGGGATATCAATTGAGACATCTGTCAGTTTATGTGAAAAAAATTGTGTTGACTAATTAGTCCTCAATCTATTTTGTTAATATCAATTTGACCCCTAAAATTTTATTGCTCTAATATAGTCCGTACATTTCTATTGTTGAAAAGATTGGTGCTATTTAGATACCAAACAAATTGCCATGTCTAAATAATTTATGAAACGTCTTTCAAAAAAAAATAATTTATGAAACTTGAAAAGGCTTATCGATAAATCCAAAGGATAATCAATAAATAATATTTGCTACAATATATAAAAGAATTATAAGGTTCAATTCTAGTTATGAACCGTTGGATTAGCATAAGTTTTGAATTAAATAAATACACAAAATTTTGCAAAAATGAGATGTATGGACAGAAACTACCAACACTTACAGCTAGTTTGGGAGATGAGATTTGAGCATAAAAGAAAGGAATAGAAGAGAAAGGCTGTATCTCCCTCATTTGAAAGTTTTAAGTGAAAGGAAAGGAAAAGAAACCGACGGAATTGGAAGAAGGAAGAAATAGCTACAGTTTAAAAAAAAAATTTCTAGCCCAAATCGGGCAGAAAGCAAAGGAAAGCGCGGAAAGGCAGCAAAACATTTTTTAAATTGTCCATTCTACCCCTAAAAAGCTGTTGAATGAAATATTTATTTACTTATGTGTCCAAAATCACCTCCTTTATTTCATAAACTCTCAAACAACATTAAAATCTCTTCTTTTCTTTTCTTATCCTTTCTTTTCTCTCGTAACTTAACATTTCTCTTCTTTTCTTTTCTATCCTCAACTCAAAAAGGATCATCTACTTTCTTTTACGAGAAACAATGAATTAAAAAACATATACTGATGAAGTAGAATTATTGGCATATACTTGTCTTTATTTACAATTACAAATCACCTCTCCAATTTTCTGAAATTGCCGAATTGAAGTTGCCTAACTTGACGATAGATGAGTTTCCAAACTCCTACAGAATAGTTGATCTGAGGATACAGACATTGAAGAATTCATAACCACGCAGAAATGTGACTCCAAATCCACAAAGACTCCATTTTTTGCAACCTCATAAGGATCCAAAGCAGTGCTTTTTATTATTATTTACATGTTTCCGTTGTAACTCAACCTGGTGCATCTTCGTCCATATTTCACAATATTTGTAACTAGAACAACAATCATATTTGCTTGATATTTAGGCTTTGCCATTAAAGTTAGCCAATCATGTCTAACTCAAACTTCATCAAACTTTATGCAACTTCAGATATCAATACAGCATTTCCCAAACTTGAATCAGAAATAATATGCTTTCTATAAAATAATTTTAGTTCAACTTGGCATTGTCTAATTATAAATTAGAATGCCTCCCAAGCTAGAATTTGAGGTTGATGAATTGATCTTGTGATCTATTTAGAAACTCTAGATTAGTTCGTTTGATTGGTTTACCAAGTCACTACATATACGTATCAGCTGGTAATCAACCAAGCTTGAGTAGAGTTCCAGTTGGTTTGATCCGAGGTTCAGGCAAAAAAGCTTTTAGTTTTCTGACTGCGAAAAAGAGAAAACATGGCAAGAAAATTACAGACGTAAGTTCCTGAGAACCCACAATCAGCTAGCAAAGATTAGTAATACTTCACGGCTCCAACAACTCTTAATCAGAGGGGAACTCCCACGCAGAAACAGATTGAAATGAGGCTTCATTTTATCCGAAGATCAAAGATTTCCCATCCATAACAGTGTTGGAAAAATGGCTATATCCTGTTGGAAAAATGACTATATCCATTGTAGAGTGAATGAGAAAATTGTTCTCATAATGACACTCTTGAAAAAATCCTGGATAATTATCTATCATTCATTCATGTACATAGGATTCATGTATATTAATTATTGATACATGATTTTAGATAGGATTCATGTACTTAATACATGATTTTGGAGTTATCTTATTGAGATACATGTATGAACATGAATGTGGTGCTTTGATAAACGCGAAGATAATTATCTAAAATTTAACACTTGTTACCAATTTCTAACAGTCACCCTTGGCCAGCATCTATAAATATCTCTTTTTGTTTCAAAAGCAAGCGCGCTCTCTCTATTTTTCCTTCTTGCATCTTCATCTTTTATAGTGTTCCATATTACCCTAGTTCGAGTTCGCTGTGGTGAAGAAAGTTTGGTGCTGACATATTCACCTTTAATCCGTTGTATCCTGGGAGACAGATGCCTACTTAACCTCGAGCACTCTACCTGGAGGGGGCAAATCTGTTTTAAGAAAATTGTACTCACAAGTCTCGGATTGTTATTATTGTTATTTTCGATCATTTCTCTCTTTCTAGGTTGTATTTACTCTTCTCTATAGTGTATCAGCATATTTTTATTATTTCACTAACAGTCTTAAAACAGATTCGATTCTCAATGGCTGACAATACAGGAAGAGAAACCAACACATCTACTTTTGATGCCTCTGCCTCTGGCACAATTGTGAAACAACCTGAAGAAAAGATTACTCCTATGATTTCTACCAACCATAGTGAGAAACCTGAGAAGTTCCATGGCTCGAACTTCAAGACATAGCAACAAAAGATGTTGTTCTATTTGACAACATTGAATCTCTCGAGATTCTTAAGTGAGGATGCTCCAAAGCTGCCTGAAGGCTTAACTGATGCACAAGCTGTCAGTGCTATTAATGCTTGGAAGCACTCCGATTTCCTTTGTCGAAATTATGTCATGAACTGCTTGCATGACTCGCTGTATAACGTGTATCAAATACACAAGACGACGAAGGCATTATGGGAATCCTTAGATTGGAAATATAAAACTGAAGATGTCGGGGCAAAAAAATTTGTCGTTGGAAAATTTCTAGAATATAAAATGGTGGATTCCAAAACTGTTATCAGTCAAGTGCAAGAAATTCAGATTATCTTGTATGAGATTCTAGTTGAAGGCATGATTTTGAGTGAAACCTTTCAAGTAGCTGCTGTTATTGAGAAGCTACCTTCTGGGTGGAAGGATTTCAAGAACTATCTCAAGCACAAGCGCAAAGAAATGAGTATGAAAGACCTTATCGTTAGACTTCGAATTGAAGAAGACAACAGGGATTCTGATTGCAAGGCAACAACTTCTGTTGATGCTAAAGCAAATATTGTGGAGTATAAGCAAGGGCAAAACTCCAAAGGTAAAAAGCCAACTCGAAATCTTGGGGCAAAAGGGAAAATCTCTAAGTAGAAATTCCAAGGGAAGTGCTTCAACTGTGACAAAAAAGGTCACAAGTCCACTGAATGTAAGCTTCCAAAGAAGAAGAAGCATGAAGCAAACTTGGTTGATAGAATCGAGGGAGACATGGAAAACATGAGCCTGACTGCTATGGTCTCTGAAGTAAATATGATAGGGTCAAATCCGAAAGAATGGTGGATTGACACTGGAGCTACAAGACATGTTTGCACAAACAAAGACCTGTTCACTACCTTCGAAAAAATTGAAGGTGAAAAAATGTTCATGGGGAACTCTGCCTCATCTGCTATTGAAGGTCAAGGAAAGGTGTTGCTAAAGATGACTTCTGGCAAAACATTGACTATGAACGATGTTCTGTATGTGCCAGAAATCCGCAAGAACCTTGTTTCTGGATCATTGCTGAACAAACATGGCTTTCGCATGATTTTTGAATCGGATAAAGTTCTATTATCAAATTTGGGATGTATGTAGGGAAAGGATATACAACCGATGGGTTGTTCAAATTGAATGTAATGACTATTGTGAATAATAAGAATAAGTCTTCTGCTTATTTGCTTGAGTCTTCCAATTTATGGCATGGTAAACTAGGTCATGTTAATTATGATACTTTGTGTAGACTAATTAACTTGGATCATATTCCTTCCTTTCACATCAATTCAAACCATAAATGCGAGATTTGCGTAGAAGCAAAATTAACAAGGTCATCTTTTCAAACAATTGAAAGAAACACCGAACCCCTTGAATTGATTCACACAGATGTCTGTGATTTGAAATTTGTTCAAACAAGAGGTGGTAATAAATATTTTATCACTTTCATTGATGATTGCACAAAATACTATTATGTGTATTTGCTCAAAAGTAAAGATGAAGTCTTGAAAAAATTCATTCTCTACAAGAATGAAGTTGAAAATCAACTTAACCAGAGAATTAAAAGGTTAAGAATTGATAGAGGTGGTGAGTATGAAACACCTATTGGTGATTATTGTGCAAAATATGAAATTGTTCATGAAGTAACTGTACCTTACTCACCACAATCGAATGGTGTTGCTGAACGGAAAAATCGCACACTAAAGGAAATGATGAATGTGATGTTACTAAGTTCAGAATTGCCTCAAAATATGTGGGGTGAAGCTATTTTGTCAAGCAATTACCTTTTAAATAGAGTACCCCGGAAAAAATAAGATAAAACTCCTTATGAGTTATGGAAAGGTAGGAGACCATCCTACAAATACTCGAAAGTGTGAGGGTGTTTTGCAAAAGTGGCTATTCCAACATCAAAGAGAATAAAGATAGGTCCTAGAACTATGGACTGTATCTTTATAGGCTATGCACATAATAGTGCTGCCTATCGATTTCTTGTGTATAATTCAGAAATTTCGGATATACACAAAAATACGATAATGGAATCAAAGAATGCTTCATTCTTTGAAGATGTGTTTTCTTGTAAATCGAATGGTGCATCAAATTCATCAAAACGAACACATGGAGTTATGAAACAAGGAAAACATGATCATGACTTGATTCAACAAGATGAACCGAGACGTAGCAAAAGGGCTAGAGTGAAAAAATCATTTGGAGATTATTTCACAACTTTTCTATTAGAAAAGGAACCACAAACCTATACAGAAGCTGTAAGTTCTTCTGAAGGATTTTTGTGGAAAAAAGCAATAAAAAGTGAGGTTGATTCTATTTTACAGAATCATACATGGGAGTTAGTGGATCTTCCTCCTGGTTGTAGACCTTTACGGTCCAAATGGATCTTTAAAAGGAAAATGAAACCTGATGGCTCTGTCGATAAGTACAAAGCCAGACTTGTAATCAAAGGATACAAGCAACAAGAAGGTTTGGATTATTTTGATACTTATTCTCCTGTTACGAGAATAAATTCTATCAGAATTATTCTTGCTATCGCTGCATTGAGAAATCTAGAGATACATCAAATGGATGTAAAAACGGCTTTTTTAAATGGTGATTTAGATGAAGAAATCTACATGGAGCAACCTGAGAGTTTCATAACTCCGCGAACAGGAAATAAAGTTTGTAAATTAGTAAAATCATTGTATGGACTAAAACAAGCGCCAAAGAAATGGCATGAAAAGTTCGACAATGCAATGATAACTAATGGATACAAAATAAATGAGTGTGACAAATGTGTCTACACTAAAAAAACAGAACTTGGCTATGTCATCTTATGTCTTTATGTAGATGACATACTTATTGTTGGTAGTAATGACAAAATGGTCAAGTCTACCAAGGACATGTTGAATTCAAAATTTGACATGAAAGATATGAGGTTTGCTGATGTAATTTTAGGAGTTAAAATTACAAGAATACCAGACGGCTTGGTCTTGAGCCAAACTCATTATGTGGACAAGATTCTAGAAAAATTCAATAAGAATGATTCTGAAATTGCAAGAACTCCATTAGACAATAGTTTCCATCTATCTAAGAATAGAGGAGAGAGTATTTCTCAAGTAGAATACTCACGAATCATTGGAAGTCTAATGTATTTAATGAGTTGTACTAGACCTGACATTGCATATGCAGTAAGCAAATTGAGCAGGTTTACAAGCAATCCGAGTGCTGATCATTGGAAAGCAATTTTAAGGCTACTTAAATACCTACGGTACACTCGGAACTATGGACTGCATTACACTAGATGCCCTGTTGTTTTAGAAGAGTATGCTGATGCAAAATGGATATCTGATATAAAAGATTCAAAGTCCACAAGTGGGTATGTGTTCACACTTGCTGGTGGGGCAGTATCCTGGAAGTCTTCTAAACAAACTATTGTAGCTAGATCTACAATGGAATCTGAGTTCATTGCCTTAGACAAATGTGGAGAAGAAGCTGAATGGCTCCACCATTTCCTTGAAGACATTCCAAATTGGAAAAAATCTGTGCCACCAATATGTATTCACTGTGATAGTCAATCAGCAATTGGAAGAGCACAGAATAACATATATAATGATAAGTTTAGACATATACGTCGTAGACATAATACCATTAGACAACTACTCTCAACAGGAGTTATCTCTATTGATTATGTGAAATTAAAAGATAACATAGCGGATCAGCTAACCAAAGGATTGAATAGAGAGTTGGTTGCAAAAATGGCAAAGGGAATGGGACTAAAGCCCATAAAAGGCTAAGTGTTATAAAGGAAACCCAACCTAGCTGACTGGAGATCCCAAGATCTAGATTCAAAGGGACAACCTAATTATAAGGACTTAGCATAATCATTGTGGGAGGTTATCCCTAGACCCATTCCATAATGAAACAATGACGCAAAGGAGAATTAAGGATAGCACAATGGTTTGCTTTAATGATTCTTAAGTGAAGTAATTTATTACTGAAGACTTAAGTAAATCACCTATGTGAGAGTGAAGTGGGGCCGCTTCAAAAGAGAATTGTTTAGGGCTCAATTCTTAAAAACTCTTGCTGAACCAGGTTGATGTTCATAGCCAAAACGAACATAACTATGAGAACTGAACAAATGGAGCATGATTCCTGTGTGAAATATATGGTTCATTTACACTAAAAAACGGGACAGTTCAAAGACATCATGTCTACTGGATTGCTAGTAAAGTAAGTGTATTTCACAAGAGAAGGTTCAATGGGTAACACCAACCTATCTTATGCAGGTTTCAGTCGTGGAACACTACTGTAGAGTCAAATAAAAAACAATTTTTCATTCATGTGGGGGATTATTGGAAAAATGGCTATATCCTGTTGGAAAAATGGCTATATCCATTGTAGAGTGAATGAGAAAATTGTTCTCATAATGGCACTCTTGAAAGAATTCAGGATAATTATCTATCATTCATTCATGTACATAGGATTCATGTATATTAATTATTGATACATATTTTGGATAGGATTCATGTACTTAATACATGATTTTGGAGTTATCTTATTGAGATACATGTATGAACATGAATGTGATGCTTTGATAAACGCAAAGATAATTATCTGAAATTTAACACTTGTTGCCAATTTCTAACAGTCACCCTTGACCAGCATCTATAAATATCTCTTTTTGTTTCAAAAGTAAGCGCGCTCTCTCTATTTTTCCTTCTTGCATCTTCATCTTTTATAGTGTTCCATATTACTCTAGTTCGAGTTCACTGTGGTGAAGAAAGTTTGGTGCTGACATATTCACCTTTAATCCGTTGTATCCTGGGAGACAGACGCCTACTTAACCTCGAGCACTCTACCTGGAGGGAGCAAACCTGTTTTAAGGAAATTGTACTCACAAGTCTCGGATTGTTATTATTGTTATTTTCGATCATTTCTTTCTTTCTAGGTTGTATTTACTCTTCTCTATAGTGTATCAGCCTATTTTTATTATTTCACTAACAAACAGAAGTACCAGGCCTTAACACTGATCAGATCATTTAAGTGACAAATTTGCTTGCAATATTGATGTTTGGCTGAGATCTGATTCTGCAAAATCGAACTTTTTGAAAAGGAATCTCTAGAAACCTATTCTTTCTTGTCTCAGAGTCCTCTCTGTACGTTCAGCTGTGAGAACATTACGAATCATCCCCTACCAGTGAACTTCTTCTACCAGTTTTCTATACAGTATGTGTTTTTCCATACAAGAATTTGTGGAATCAATTAGCCCGCTGATAAAGAGGAGCTTTTCATTGAAACGTTCCAGGAAAGTTAGTGCCTTTGCATAGACCTCCACTTCCTTGAGCACCAGAAAACTTGGCTTGAGATTCTTGATCACTGCCATCAAGGCTTCTAAATGATTAGGCCATGCTAACAATGACCAAAGCCGGTATGCCAAATCAATTGCCACAGCTTCATCAGCCACTGAATTATAGAATTCTTCCTTGAGATCCTTGAGGTCTGACACAACTATCTAAAATGAGAAAGGTAAGTTAATGGTTTGAGCAGAAGATGACAAACGTTTGCCCATCTTTTCCATGGTTGCTTCACAGGTTCCAACGTCAGTAATCTTGAGATGTTCAACAGGGCATTCATGACTGACAGCAAGAGCTTCCATAATCAGTGTCCACTGTGAACCATTATCAATTTCAAAATCCATTAAATGAACTTTCTTAGCTGCTGTCACAGCTTCCAGTATGGATTGACTTGATATGAATTGTGTTTCCAGACAGAATGGGACTTCCTATTGACATGACATGATCACAGGTTCTAGAAAATTCTTATCCAGCTCCTCAGCCATTGGCAACCATTCTTGACCTTTAAGTTTGTCTGATGAAATTATCCCCAACGCTTGATCAATCTTCTCGTTAAGAGCTTTAGCAAAGTAGTATACAATACAACCTTTTGAACAAAATTACAAGTTTTAGAAGCTAAGACATCGCATATATTCAGCAATTTTCTGGCATAAACTAACTGTTCATCTTCAACTTTCTCAGCTGCAGCTTGAACTAACAGTGCAAGTTCCAAGTCTTGAGCAACTTTGGAAGATACGCCGCATTGGCCTTTAAAGCAACCTTTTCCACTGGAGAGAACATCTGCCTTCTTGGAGTTTAATTGAACCAGCTGTGCTTTCGCTAATTTCATAATCTTATCAGTTAGCAAGGCTTGAGAGCAACAAGAATTTTGGGTTTCTTTGAACTATAAGATGAGGGTATTTGGGAACTTTTCGAGGTTGCCAACCTTGGGACTTCTTGATTTAGGAGGTTCATCGTTGCAGGTGGTGACAGAAGTGGATGAACTGAGAGAGGATGACCATCATTTAGTATCAAAGATTGGCCCAATGGAACACCAACTTTTAATATACTCATTACCCGCATTTGGCTTGAATGAAGCTTTTGATCGAAGCGTTGTTATGCTAACTCATAGTGAGGCTCTTAGGGAAAGTAGGGATGGCATATTTGAAGTCAGGCATCCTTGTTTGAGTTCCAGTTATCTGCAAAATTTTACTTGCCATGGTTGCTTTGGACTAGAGAGGATGAGTTCAGAAAATGTCACTACTAAGATGGAAGAAAAGGAGCTTAGTTCTTATATCTGGTTGGCTGGGAGCTCAAATTGGGAAAATTGCAAGGAACTTGCAAGGGCAGCTGCTGTTAATTCAAGCAATTCAAAGTTGTCGGAGCTGGAAAATCACTCAAAATGCATTGGCTTGTCTTCTCGAACAGGTCCAATGATCTTAGTTTATCATTGCAATTCTCTTATGAACCTGTTGAAAATCTTTTCTGTGCTTGCATCTCTAGTGTCTTATGCATTCTTTCTTTTAGTCGTTTATATTTTAATTTTCCTGCACTTTTGGGAATCTTCTACTAGTTTGGTATGAATCGTCAACCCCACGTAATGGTTGAGAAAGCTTTGGTAAAGTGTATCCTCAAAATCTTCTATCTAGAAGCACTCAAACTTTTCTAGATGTTTTGCGCTATTAAGCTACCCCATTAGCTTTGTATACAAAGGTGAGGCATATCAGCAATCACGACATTCATGAAATATGTTGTTACCATCAAAAGTAGCTAAGATGGCACTTATGATGAGATTACATGCAAAATACTTTCGAAGTACCAAGACCTTCCTACTCTTGTAAAAATTTGGGCAGAGGACACAATGAGGAAGCTCTCTAATAAAAAAAACTAATTAAAGAATTTTGCTGATAACTCATGGAGTATGGAAAGAAGTCACCTAAAATGGAAAGGCATTTGCATACCTGAAGATGTATCACTGATATCATGTGTCTGAAATAAAATGATATGGAAACTATATGTCATGCAATATTTAGACTTGATTAGGTCAGTGTAATCTTATCCAGCCATTATAACCCTGCACCTCTATCTAGGGTGGCAGAAGCGTGAAGGATGTGATTATGTTTTCCCTCATGAAATCTATGTTAACATTTTAAAGAATCTGGAAATCTTATTTTTGTATTCCTCTTGGGACTTTTGCTTTTGGCTCCTCTTCTTATTTTTTTCATGCACTAATGGTCACAAAAGGCATGAATTAACTGATTGTACAAGTATTGATGGCATCTATATCTCTCTCTCTCTGTTTTCGCTCCTTGTATTTTAGTGGTGTTGTCTTCTGTAGTTGTTAGCAGATGGTAAATTCATATAGTTTTATGGATATTGTACATATATTTCCTGTGTTCAGGTGTGAGGAGACCTGTTTGCAATTAGAAAAATAGATAAATTAAATATCCAAAATTGAACTTCTAGATGCAGTGCGACATAATATCTAAAATTGAACTTCTAGATGCAGTGCGACATAATTATCTTCATCATTTCTACTATTTTGTATTTGAACTTTTTCAATTTGTGGTGAATCCTTGTTCAGGGGTTCTCAATTCTCCCTTTATGAAATGCTTTTCAGTTGAAGCTTGTGCCGAATCTCAGACTTTGACGTCCAACTTTTCTTCTGCAGGCAAGATGATGCTTAACTTAACATCCTATTCTCACTACAATGCGTTGTCTGGTTTCTTTGCAATCTCCAACAGACTGAATTTGAGTGCTAAAGCAAATTTGACGAAGATGTGGGAGACAGGAGAACACATCTGCCCGAGATTATGGGCTGATCAGAGAAGCACCTCTGCACAAGATTGTTTCCATTTGTCTTATATGGCATCACTTATTGAAGATGCTTTGTGTCTTAGAAATGCAGAGATAACCTTTGGTCCTGGAGATGTTTCTTGGACCTTGGGAGCTGCACTCATTGAGGGAGACCACCTGTGGCGTAGCACTTCTGAATCTCAAAAAGGATTTTTAACCCTGAAAGGGAATGAGAGGATATCATCCTCTTTTCTTCTGTTTGCATTACTTTCATTTCTTCTTTTAATTGTTCATTATAGTCACATTAAACTGCCTATGCCTAACAGGGGAACTTCCTCCACTAGGGGATGTTTGCCATCTTACTTAGGCCCCAAAAGACAGCCAGCCTAAGTTCTATACTTATATTTCTGTGAATCATTTTTGGCCGCCGCCTTTCTCATGAGCAAAACATAAAAATACAGTCGTTTCTGGTCTTGTATAAGTTTGTATAAGATTGATTCATTCATTCCTGTAGTTGATGAAAATACCACGTCAAAAGGTTGCTTCAAAAGCTAGTAGTAATGTGCTTCTCCATAAATTTGAGAGGACGCTCTCTCCATGCTTGAGCTATTATGAATTAAAATTGAGTTTAATAGTATCCCCAATTATTATTTATGATTACGTTTTGGCAATTTGTCCAGGATTACCTTTCTCTAGTATTATTTTGATAAAAAAAATCCTGGAATCTTCCGAAGTATCAAGGACAGATATTCTAATTGTGACTTGTCAGATCAAGTTAAAAGGTTAAGGTTATTTCTGCAGGTGCAAGGCTGGAAATTCACAAGCCACACAAAGGAAGAGTCGAGTAATCATCACTAAGGCATGCACTCATTTTCGATTAGAGCTTCCCATGCGTTTAAGCTCATCAGGATAAAATTGAGTACCAATAAGTACGATACCATTTCTTTAGCCAAGGATAACATTATGTGAGAAATCTCTTGGGGTGTGGATTGTGTATGTACATGGCAAATGTTCCAGCAGCTTGTCTCAGATCTTAAATACAAACATGCAGGGTTATGCTTGATCCGAATTCTTTAGCAGTCAGTATGAAGCCAGCAGGCTTGACTTGCACCCATTTGCTTCAGATCCAGCAACATCAACCCAAACCTCATTCTTACGTCCAATAATTCGGAAAGGACTGTTGTACTGGGCAATTGAGTAAGCATATTCGCTGTGGGAAGTTGAATTTGCCCACTGAGATCTGCTCAAACTGATGGCTAATTTCTCGGCTTCTTTGACAATGTTGCTGTCCCTGGCGAATCCTGAGAACTGCCTTACAGCGATACAGTGACTGCTCCAGGAATCAGGTGCAAGATTGAGCTCAGGAAGTGGAAGTGGTGGGCTGGCTTGAAACTTGAGAGGTAGATAGAGTTTCACGAAGTATGCTGATGCATGAAGAGGTCCAGCTCCCGGAACAATGCTTGTCAAGACAGGTGCAGTCATGTAGATCCTAGAGAAGTTCAAGTTTGCCCCTTGAATATACTGAAATAACCTGTGACGCAACAAGAACAGATAATGTGTTGAGAGAAAGAATAATATCAGTTAATTCTAGCAAGACCAATTCTGTCTGCACAATCAGCAAGGGTAGCCGCTATTGCAGTTTTCTTTACTTCATATCAGCTTGCACCTGATACAGTAGAACTGGGATGGTTTAATCTGTCACTGCACGCCTACTAGACTAAAAGTTTCTTTCTTATGACGAAAATCCCATTATTAGACTCCTCTAAAGAAGCAGCTATTCTGCATCCAGGCCTTTTCTGTTGGAGAAATTTCTCATGTAGCTTACGGTTTTTATGAATATTTAGGGACAAAATATCCAGTGAATCAAAATAACAAAAATTACTCGTTCATTCTCATGTTAGAGGACTTATTTTAGCGTACTTTAGTAACCAGCAGAGTTAAAGAATAGCAGAATGTTCTTCATGAAGTCCAGTAATGTCTTGCAAGCATAATACAACCAGTATCAACTCTAAATTACCACAACCATACGTGTCAAGACTCCAATGTAAATAACCAGTTTGATCAATTAAGCACACAATCATCAACGACAAAATAAATAACTAATATCCAGAAATGCTACATATACAGTATAGATTAAACCGTTGGAAAAAGAACAATCAGGCAAGGGCAGAGTAATTGCAAACAGTAACACAAAGCATCAGCTTTTCCTCTCTACTTTCCCTTTTACCCTTGGGATGATAGTTAAAAGATTGAAAAGATTGGAAAGGTCTCACTGTCTCAAAGTCAACTGTAACTGCAGCACAAATTTAAAAAGAATCGAGGAAACTAGAAAATGGTGGCAAAATAAATCTAAAAAGATCACATAAAAAGGAAAAAAGAAAAGGGTACCTGTGAAAACCATCTTTTGTGGCTTTCCGAAAGGAGGTTTCTTTGGCAGGTGCACTCATCCAAACAGAGTCCCTGTAAAATCTCACCTCAAAATCTGATTCTGAGTGCACAACCGTGTACTGCGGTGATTCAATTTCCCTGCTTTGAGCTATCAAACATAAATCCACCATCATTACTGCCAGGATTATGTAAGAAAGGAACAATTTTGGCTTCTCCATCTGTCTCTCTTTCTCTACTCGATGGGCTGAAGAGTGAAGACTGAAGGGGGAAGCAGGAGAACACTCCTTTGGGGATATCAATTGAGACATCTGTCAGTTTATGTGAAAAAAATTGTGTTGACTAATTAGTCCTCAATCTATTTTGTTAATATCAATTTGACCCCTAAAATTTTATTGCTCTAATATAGTCCGTACATTTCTATTGTTGAAAAGATTGGTGCTATTTAGATACCAAACAAATTGCCATGTCTAAATAATTTATGAAACGTCTTTCAAAAAAAAATAATTTATGAAACTTGAAAAGGCTTATCGATAAATCCAAAGGATAATCAATAAATAATATTTGCTACAATATATAAAAGAATTATAAGGTTCAATTCTAGTTATGAACCGTTGGATTAGCATAAGTTTTGAATTAAATAAATACACAAAATTTTGCAAAAATGAGATGTATGGACAGAAACTACCAACACTTACAGCTAGTTTGGGAGATGAGATTTGAGCATAAAAGAAAGGAATAGAAGAGAAAGGCTGTATCTCCCTCATTTGAAAGTTTTAAGTGAAAGGAAAGGAAAAGAAACCGACGGAATTGGAAGAAGGAAGAAATAGCTACAGTTTAAAAAAAAAATTTCTAGCCCAAATCGGGCAGAAAGCAAAGGAAAGCGCGGAAAGGCAGCAAAACATTTTTTAAATTGTCCATTCTACCCCTAAAAAGCTGTTGAATGAAATATTTATTTACTTATGTGTCCAAAATCACCTCCTTTATTTCATAAACTCTCAAACAACATTAAAATCTCTTCTTTTCTTTTCTTATCCTTTCTTTTCTCTCGTAACTTAACATTTCTCTTCTTTTCTTTTCTATCCTCAACTCAAAAAGGATCATCTACTTTCTTTTACGAGAAACAATGAATTAAAAAACATATACTGATGAAGTAGAATTATTGGCATATACTTGTCTTTATTTACAATTACAAATCACCTCTCCAATTTTCTGAAATTGCCGAATTGAAGTTGCCTAACTTGACGATAGATGAGTTTCCAAACTCCTACAGAATAGTTGATCTGAGGATACAGACATTGAAGAATTCATAACCACGCAGAAATGTGACTCCAAATCCACAAAGACTCCATTTTTTGCAACCTCATAAGGATCCAAAGCAGTGCTTTTTATTATTATTTACATGTTTCCGTTGTAACTCAACCTGGTGCATCTTCGTCCATATTTCACAATATTTGTAACTAGAACAACAATCATATTTGCTTGATATTTAGGCTTTGCCATTAAAGTTAGCCAATCATGTCTAACTCAAACTTCATCAAACTTTATGCAACTTCAGATATCAATACAGCATTTCCCAAACTTGAATCAGAAATAATATGCTTTCTATAAAATAATTTTAGTTCAACTTGGCATTGTCTAATTATAAATTAGAATGCCTCCCAAGCTAGAATTTGAGGTTGATGAATTGATCTTGTGATCTATTTAGAAACTCTAGATTAGTTCGTTTGATTGGTTTACCAAGTCACTACATATACGTATCAGCTGGTAATCAACCAAGCTTGAGTAGAGTTCCAGTTGGTTTGATCCGAGGTTCAGGCAAAAAAGCTTTTAGTTTTCTGACTGCGAAAAAGAGAAAACATGGCAAGAAAATTACAGACGTAAGTTCCTGAGAACCCACAATCAGCTAGCAAAGATTAGTAATACTTCACGGCTCCAACAACTCTTAATCAGAGGGGAACTCCCACGCAGAAACAGATTGAAATGAGGCTTCATTTTATCCGAAGATCAAAGATTTCCCATCCATAACAGTGTTGGAAAAATGGCTATATCCTGTTGGAAAAATGACTATATCCATTGTAGAGTGAATGAGAAAATTGTTCTCATAATGACACTCTTGAAAAAATCCTGGATAATTATCTATCATTCATTCATGTACATAGGATTCATGTATATTAATTATTGATACATGATTTTAGATAGGATTCATGTACTTAATACATGATTTTGGAGTTATCTTATTGAGATACATGTATGAACATGAATGTGGTGCTTTGATAAACGCGAAGATAATTATCTAAAATTTAACACTTGTTACCAATTTCTAACAGTCACCCTTGGCCAGCATCTATAAATATCTCTTTTTGTTTCAAAAGCAAGCGCGCTCTCTCTATTTTTCCTTCTTGCATCTTCATCTTTTATAGTGTTCCATATTACCCTAGTTCGAGTTCGCTGTGGTGAAGAAAGTTTGGTGCTGACATATTCACCTTTAATCCGTTGTATCCTGGGAGACAGATGCCTACTTAACCTCGAGCACTCTACCTGGAGGGGGCAAATCTGTTTTAAGAAAATTGTACTCACAAGTCTCGGATTGTTATTATTGTTATTTTCGATCATTTCTCTCTTTCTAGGTTGTATTTACTCTTCTCTATAGTGTATCAGCATATTTTTATTATTTCACTAACAGTCTTAAAACAGATTCGATTCTCAATGGCTGACAATACAGGAAGAGAAACCAACACATCTACTTTTGATGCCTCTGCCTCTGGCACAATTGTGAAACAACCTGAAGAAAAGATTACTCCTATGATTTCTACCAACCATAGTGAGAAACCTGAGAAGTTCCATGGCTCGAACTTCAAGACATAGCAACAAAAGATGTTGTTCTATTTGACAACATTGAATCTCTCGAGATTCTTAAGTGAGGATGCTCCAAAGCTGCCTGAAGGCTTAACTGATGCACAAGCTGTCAGTGCTATTAATGCTTGGAAGCACTCCGATTTCCTTTGTCGAAATTATGTCATGAACTGCTTGCATGACTCGCTGTATAACGTGTATCAAATACACAAGACGACGAAGGCATTATGGGAATCCTTAGATTGGAAATATAAAACTGAAGATGTCGGGGCAAAAAAATTTGTCGTTGGAAAATTTCTAGAATATAAAATGGTGGATTCCAAAACTGTTATCAGTCAAGTGCAAGAAATTCAGATTATCTTGTATGAGATTCTAGTTGAAGGCATGATTTTGAGTGAAACCTTTCAAGTAGCTGCTGTTATTGAGAAGCTACCTTCTGGGTGGAAGGATTTCAAGAACTATCTCAAGCACAAGCGCAAAGAAATGAGTATGAAAGACCTTATCGTTAGACTTCGAATTGAAGAAGACAACAGGGATTCTGATTGCAAGGCAACAACTTCTGTTGATGCTAAAGCAAATATTGTGGAGTATAAGCAAGGGCAAAACTCCAAAGGTAAAAAGCCAACTCGAAATCTTGGGGCAAAAGGGAAAATCTCTAAGTAGAAATTCCAAGGGAAGTGCTTCAACTGTGACAAAAAAGGTCACAAGTCCACTGAATGTAAGCTTCCAAAGAAGAAGAAGCATGAAGCAAACTTGGTTGATAGAATCGAGGGAGACATGGAAAACATGAGCCTGACTGCTATGGTCTCTGAAGTAAATATGATAGGGTCAAATCCGAAAGAATGGTGGATTGACACTGGAGCTACAAGACATGTTTGCACAAACAAAGACCTGTTCACTACCTTCGAAAAAATTGAAGGTGAAAAAATGTTCATGGGGAACTCTGCCTCATCTGCTATTGAAGGTCAAGGAAAGGTGTTGCTAAAGATGACTTCTGGCAAAACATTGACTATGAACGATGTTCTGTATGTGCCAGAAATCCGCAAGAACCTTGTTTCTGGATCATTGCTGAACAAACATGGCTTTCGCATGATTTTTGAATCGGATAAAGTTCTATTATCAAATTTGGGATGTATGTAGGGAAAGGATATACAACCGATGGGTTGTTCAAATTGAATGTAATGACTATTGTGAATAATAAGAATAAGTCTTCTGCTTATTTGCTTGAGTCTTCCAATTTATGGCATGGTAAACTAGGTCATGTTAATTATGATACTTTGTGTAGACTAATTAACTTGGATCATATTCCTTCCTTTCACATCAATTCAAACCATAAATGCGAGATTTGCGTAGAAGCAAAATTAACAAGGTCATCTTTTCAAACAATTGAAAGAAACACCGAACCCCTTGAATTGATTCACACAGATGTCTGTGATTTGAAATTTGTTCAAACAAGAGGTGGTAATAAATATTTTATCACTTTCATTGATGATTGCACAAAATACTATTATGTGTATTTGCTCAAAAGTAAAGATGAAGTCTTGAAAAAATTCATTCTCTACAAGAATGAAGTTGAAAATCAACTTAACCAGAGAATTAAAAGGTTAAGAATTGATAGAGGTGGTGAGTATGAAACACCTATTGGTGATTATTGTGCAAAATATGAAATTGTTCATGAAGTAACTGTACCTTACTCACCACAATCGAATGGTGTTGCTGAACGGAAAAATCGCACACTAAAGGAAATGATGAATGTGATGTTACTAAGTTCAGAATTGCCTCAAAATATGTGGGGTGAAGCTATTTTGTCAAGCAATTACCTTTTAAATAGAGTACCCCGGAAAAAATAAGATAAAACTCCTTATGAGTTATGGAAAGGTAGGAGACCATCCTACAAATACTCGAAAGTGTGAGGGTGTTTTGCAAAAGTGGCTATTCCAACATCAAAGAGAATAAAGATAGGTCCTAGAACTATGGACTGTATCTTTATAGGCTATGCACATAATAGTGCTGCCTATCGATTTCTTGTGTATAATTCAGAAATTTCGGATATACACAAAAATACGATAATGGAATCAAAGAATGCTTCATTCTTTGAAGATGTGTTTTCTTGTAAATCGAATGGTGCATCAAATTCATCAAAACGAACACATGGAGTTATGAAACAAGGAAAACATGATCATGACTTGATTCAACAAGATGAACCGAGACGTAGCAAAAGGGCTAGAGTGAAAAAATCATTTGGAGATTATTTCACAACTTTTCTATTAGAAAAGGAACCACAAACCTATACAGAAGCTGTAAGTTCTTCTGAAGGATTTTTGTGGAAAAAAGCAATAAAAAGTGAGGTTGATTCTATTTTACAGAATCATACATGGGAGTTAGTGGATCTTCCTCCTGGTTGTAGACCTTTACGGTCCAAATGGATCTTTAAAAGGAAAATGAAACCTGATGGCTCTGTCGATAAGTACAAAGCCAGACTTGTAATCAAAGGATACAAGCAACAAGAAGGTTTGGATTATTTTGATACTTATTCTCCTGTTACGAGAATAAATTCTATCAGAATTATTCTTGCTATCGCTGCATTGAGAAATCTAGAGATACATCAAATGGATGTAAAAACGGCTTTTTTAAATGGTGATTTAGATGAAGAAATCTACATGGAGCAACCTGAGAGTTTCATAACTCCGCGAACAGGAAATAAAGTTTGTAAATTAGTAAAATCATTGTATGGACTAAAACAAGCGCCAAAGAAATGGCATGAAAAGTTCGACAATGCAATGATAACTAATGGATACAAAATAAATGAGTGTGACAAATGTGTCTACACTAAAAAAACAGAACTTGGCTATGTCATCTTATGTCTTTATGTAGATGACATACTTATTGTTGGTAGTAATGACAAAATGGTCAAGTCTACCAAGGACATGTTGAATTCAAAATTTGACATGAAAGATATGAGGTTTGCTGATGTAATTTTAGGAGTTAAAATTACAAGAATACCAGACGGCTTGGTCTTGAGCCAAACTCATTATGTGGACAAGATTCTAGAAAAATTCAATAAGAATGATTCTGAAATTGCAAGAACTCCATTAGACAATAGTTTCCATCTATCTAAGAATAGAGGAGAGAGTATTTCTCAAGTAGAATACTCACGAATCATTGGAAGTCTAATGTATTTAATGAGTTGTACTAGACCTGACATTGCATATGCAGTAAGCAAATTGAGCAGGTTTACAAGCAATCCGAGTGCTGATCATTGGAAAGCAATTTTAAGGCTACTTAAATACCTACGGTACACTCGGAACTATGGACTGCATTACACTAGATGCCCTGTTGTTTTAGAAGAGTATGCTGATGCAAAATGGATATCTGATATAAAAGATTCAAAGTCCACAAGTGGGTATGTGTTCACACTTGCTGGTGGGGCAGTATCCTGGAAGTCTTCTAAACAAACTATTGTAGCTAGATCTACAATGGAATCTGAGTTCATTGCCTTAGACAAATGTGGAGAAGAAGCTGAATGGCTCCACCATTTCCTTGAAGACATTCCAAATTGGAAAAAATCTGTGCCACCAATATGTATTCACTGTGATAGTCAATCAGCAATTGGAAGAGCACAGAATAACATATATAATGATAAGTTTAGACATATACGTCGTAGACATAATACCATTAGACAACTACTCTCAACAGGAGTTATCTCTATTGATTATGTGAAATTAAAAGATAACATAGCGGATCAGCTAACCAAAGGATTGAATAGAGAGTTGGTTGCAAAAATGGCAAAGGGAATGGGACTAAAGCCCATAAAAGGCTAAGTGTTATAAAGGAAACCCAACCTAGCTGACTGGAGATCCCAAGATCTAGATTCAAAGGGACAACCTAATTATAAGGACTTAGCATAATCATTGTGGGAGGTTATCCCTAGACCCATTCCATAATGAAACAATGACGCAAAGGAGAATTAAGGATAGCACAATGGTTTGCTTTAATGATTCTTAAGTGAAGTAATTTATTACTGAAGACTTAAGTAAATCACCTATGTGAGAGTGAAGTGGGGCCGCTTCAAAAGAGAATTGTTTAGGGCTCAATTCTTAAAAACTCTTGCTGAACCAGGTTGATGTTCATAGCCAAAACGAACATAACTATGAGAACTGAACAAATGGAGCATGATTCCTGTGTGAAATATATGGTTCATTTACACTAAAAAACGGGACAGTTCAAAGACATCATGTCTACTGGATTGCTAGTAAAGTAAGTGTATTTCACAAGAGAAGGTTCAATGGGTAACACCAACCTATCTTATGCAGGTTTCAGTCGTGGAACACTACTGTAGAGTCAAATAAAAAACAATTTTTCATTCATGTGGGGGATTATTGGAAAAATGGCTATATCCTGTTGGAAAAATGGCTATATCCATTGTAGAGTGAATGAGAAAATTGTTCTCATAATGGCACTCTTGAAAGAATTCAGGATAATTATCTATCATTCATTCATGTACATAGGATTCATGTATATTAATTATTGATACATATTTTGGATAGGATTCATGTACTTAATACATGATTTTGGAGTTATCTTATTGAGATACATGTATGAACATGAATGTGATGCTTTGATAAACGCAAAGATAATTATCTGAAATTTAACACTTGTTGCCAATTTCTAACAGTCACCCTTGACCAGCATCTATAAATATCTCTTTTTGTTTCAAAAGTAAGCGCGCTCTCTCTATTTTTCCTTCTTGCATCTTCATCTTTTATAGTGTTCCATATTACTCTAGTTCGAGTTCACTGTGGTGAAGAAAGTTTGGTGCTGACATATTCACCTTTAATCCGTTGTATCCTGGGAGACAGACGCCTACTTAACCTCGAGCACTCTACCTGGAGGGAGCAAACCTGTTTTAAGGAAATTGTACTCACAAGTCTCGGATTGTTATTATTGTTATTTTCGATCATTTCTTTCTTTCTAGGTTGTATTTACTCTTCTCTATAGTGTATCAGCCTATTTTTATTATTTCACTAACAAACAGAAGTACCAGGCCTTAACACTGATCAGATCATTTAAGTGACAAATTTGCTTGCAATATTGATGTTTGGCTGAGATCTGATTCTGCAAAATCGAACTTTTTGAAAAGGAATCTCTAGAAACCTATTCTTTCTTGTCTCAGAGTCCTCTCTGTACGTTCAGCTGTGAGAACATTACGAATCATCCCCTACCAGTGAACTTCTTCTACCAGTTTTCTATACAGTATGTGTTTTTCCATACAAGAATTTGTGGAATCAATTAGCCCGCTGATAAAGAGGAGCTTTTCATTGAAACGTTCCAGGAAAGTTAGTGCCTTTGCATAGACCTCCACTTCCTTGAGCACCAGAAAACTTGGCTTGAGATTCTTGATCACTGCCATCAAGGCTTCTAAATGATTAGGCCATGCTAACAATGACCAAAGCCGGTATGCCAAATCAATTGCCACAGCTTCATCAGCCACTGAATTATAGAATTCTTCCTTGAGATCCTTGAGGTCTGACACAACTATCTAAAATGAGAAAGGTAAGTTAATGGTTTGAGCAGAAGATGACAAACGTTTGCCCATCTTTTCCATGGTTGCTTCACAGGTTCCAACGTCAGTAATCTTGAGATGTTCAACAGGGCATTCATGACTGACAGCAAGAGCTTCCATAATCAGTGTCCACTGTGAACCATTATCAATTTCAAAATCCATTAAATGAACTTTCTTAGCTGCTGTCACAGCTTCCAGTATGGATTGACTTGATATGAATTGTGTTTCCAGACAGAATGGGACTTCCTATTGACATGACATGATCACAGGTTCTAGAAAATTCTTATCCAGCTCCTCAGCCATTGGCAACCATTCTTGACCTTTAAGTTTGTCTGATGAAATTATCCCCAACGCTTGATCAATCTTCTCGTTAAGAGCTTTAGCAAAGTAGTATACAATACAACCTTTTGAACAAAATTACAAGTTTTAGAAGCTAAGACATCGCATATATTCAGCAATTTTCTGGCATAAACTAACTGTTCATCTTCAACTTTCTCAGCTGCAGCTTGAACTAACAGTGCAAGTTCCAAGTCTTGAGCAACTTTGGAAGATACGCCGCATTGGCCTTTAAAGCAACCTTTTCCACTGGAGAGAACATCTGCCTTCTTGGAGTTTAATTGAACCAGCTGTGCTTTCGCTAATTTCATAATCTTATCAGTTAGCAAGGCTTGAGAGCAACAAGAATTATTTGGGGTATCAGGGCTCTCCTCAAGAAGCTTTTGCGGATTCCTCAAACGTTCAACTTTGTACCACATGGCTTCAGAAGTCCTACTGATGTTAGAGAAGGAAATTGGCTTTCCTTCTCTTCTTCAGAATAACATGAGATTTGCGATAAATAACTGGTTGTTACTACTCAGGAATCCATATCTTCCCAGTCTTGTGGTAAAAAACAAAATTTGGCCTGGGAGAAATTCCTGAAATGATCACAAATTTATAACCTCAAATCTCTCCCCTCCTTTCTTAATAAAAAAGTATAGGAGTACTGTGTTCTCAGCTGAAATTTTAAGAACTGATGGAAACTATGGCTCAAGGTACTGATATCCACTGCTGGACATACAAGTTATACCCAAAAAAGCCATTACATAATGCCGGACAAAGCAATCGCTTAACATGCCGCATCTATCAGTAACCAGAGGATACATATCGTGTCTAGACAAAATCAATTACTTTACTGATGCAGTTTCTGGTCTGAAAATCCTTGTATGGGATTATATGGGCGACTGGGGAATTGTTTAGTTCCGTAGGATCTCCACCTTGGGATTGTTTAATGTTTGCTTTATCGTATCTCCGACAAATTTGTGTGCACCTCAGATTCCAAAATGCCAAAATATATCTCCGACATGAGCTTTTGTTTTCTTCCCCATTTTAGGATATATTAATATTGTACAAAGTGATATGCCTGCAGAAAACTTAAGCATCTTAATGCATACTTGGATTCATGTTCATATTCTTTCCTAGTACCTACTTTACAAACACACAAGTCCTGAAAGCAAACTTTACCATATGAACTACTTGCCTACACTAAATCTTAGGAATCTCATTATTTTAGCATCCATAATTGGGGATGTGCTCCTTAACTTGAAATGGTTCAAGAGTTTCAGAAACTACAGTATAGGCCTGGAGATGTTGCCGCCTGCAGGAAAAAAAAAAAAAGAAGTTCAATAACATCATAGAAATCTTGTTAATCAGTTCTTGAAAAATTGTTAAATAACATGTTGAAATGGCAGAACTGGGATTCTCATTTCATCAGCAGCACAAGTTGAAATATATGGCAAAAGTCTTGTTAAATTCTTTGGAAGATCGTTGTGAATGATTAAGTCATCCTCTGGTCAAAAGAGTAAGTTGCATGACGGGCCTATTGCTAAATTGGAAGAATTGTAATTTTAGTCCCCAATATTTGGTCTATATGTCAAACTGGTCCCTAATGTTTCACCTAAAATAAATTTGATCTCCAAAGTTTCTAGTTTTGTTTATAATTTTGGTTATATCCAGGACGATAGAAATTCAATAGTGATTAACAATCAAAATCATTATAAAAAAAAAAAAGCAATCAATATCAAATGGCCATTAGTTGACAGAATTGAATTTGCATTTTTTGTCCCTAATGTTTCGAATTTAGCTCATTATGGTCCTTTAATTTTTGAATAGTGATATTGAGCATTTCAGGATGAAATAAGATACAAACTAGATCAAAATTGCGCTAAAAAACATGCAAAAGCAAATTAAAATTCTTTTTGTTCTTTTTTATATTTATTTTATTTATTCATCCCATTATCTTAGACTTACTTTGTTTTACATAGCTGGTCTCAAATTTGGGATAATATGTGCATTTATTGCTTTGCATTATGAATAATTTAATTCATGATGTGTTCTAAAATTTTTCTTTTACTTGTATTGATAATTAAACTCAATTAACTAAGTAACCCATTAAAATATAGGGTATGTATACCATATGTAAATTAGGCTAATCGTTATTTCTTGTTCCTACTTCAATTAGTTATCAATTAAGTTTGAGATGAAGTTGGTATTTTGTAAAATTATTGAATCATTCAATAAAACTATCAAGATATACAAATAATAAAATGAATATTTTACAACTTCATTATTAGAATGCTAGATTTTAATAAGCGGGAAAGGGAACAAAAAAAAAGAAAGTTTTTCTAGTGGTGCAATATAGTTTTTTTTTAACTATCTAATCTTCATTTTCACATAATAATTAATAAAAAAGAATTTCTAATTAAGACAGCTAAAATAATTTTACAGGGCCAATGCTTAAATCTCAAAAATGAGAAATTAACCATTTTTTATGCATCTAAATATTTTCCTTAATTAAAGATAGCAAAGTTTTGTGTTTTGGCATTGCAAAAATACAGTGAAGAAATTGTTCTATTCTTGGAATACAGTGAAGTGGTTAAATCTGGTATGGGGCAAAAGGCATGTTCCAAAGTTTGCTTTTATACTTTGGTTGGCTAAAAAGGAACGATTGATGACTAAAGATAGACTTTGCACGTAAGAGTGTTGTTCATACGTCTCCATTATGTGTGCTGTGTGACTCTAGAAATGAGTCTACAGAACATTTGTTTTTCAACTGTCATTTAGAGTAGGGACTCTTTAGCTCGCCAATTCTCCTAAAAAAGAGTAGGGACTCTTTCCACTAACAAATCTTACTAATTAAACATTCAACATAGCAATAATTTGAATCCAATATCACCTGGAATTTACTTTCTCACAAAAAGCAAACCAAATCCAGGATGAGACAAAGCAAATCACGGTATCAAAATTTAAAAAAAAAAAAAATAGAAAACTCACTTCAAACTGAACCACCAAGAATAGCTATGTCAAAGAATCATTCTCAAACTCAGGGGACAATAGCAATACAAATAATCATTGAACAGAAGGCAAATAGAACAAAACGAAAGAATTTGAAGCAGAGGACATTTGAAGCGGTGAAGGTGAGAGAAGCTTAGACATAAATTTCTTTCCTTGACCACGTCTCCTCACTCTAATTGAGATAAAAAAAAAAAAAAAAAAAAAAAAAAAGGGGCAGCTGGATGTCCCTCAAAGATGACTTTATGTTTCTTGTATGTAATAATTGACTCTTGTACTACTAATCAATGTCTTCTAAAGGACATTCAAGTAATTCCATCGACACATAAACTAGTAGAGGATGTACCCACTACACACAAGATGACTAAGTAATTTCATATTTCTAAAAAACCAAACTTTCAACAAAAACACCACTCCATCTTGAAAAATACAAGGTCACTCCCATAAGTACAGCAAAACACATGCTACATTAAATAGTACCCAACGCTATAATTTCACTCTACATAATCTCAGATTTTTTAAAATGCCGCCACCTATACGGTTGAAATTCAAATATCATTTGTTCTAAAACGTGCAAGGATACGGATAGGGATACAATGTTGCTCTCCCTTCATGTAGCATGCATATTTATCATGAATTCAAACTCGCAAATGTATAAAAATTAGGGTTAATTACATCTACCTCCCTTGAGGTTTGGCCAAACTACAAATAACTCCTCATGATTTGAACAAATAACAAAATGAACCTTTAAACTCATAATTCTATAACAAACACCCCTTTCCATCAGTTAGCAGTGCTTATTTTTATTATCCCAGCAAAACATATTAAGTGAATGCCCCAAATTACCCATCCTTTAAAGTTACCCCTTTCTTGTCTTTTCTTTTCTTTTTCTTTTTTTTTTTTTGTCTTCTTCCTCTTCATATTATTTGTCAAAAAAAAATCAAAACTTTAAAGTCGTAGAAATGGCAGGGGCAAAGGGACGGTGCCATCCGAGACACTGTCAACCACTACCAAAATTGATGAAATGACATCCAAGAACTAGTCTTCTAGCATGCAATCCAGTTTCCTTTCTTTCTTTTTAGTTTGTTTTTGTATTATTCATCCTTTTGTTTTCTAAGACAAAAGAAAGCTTTTCAAACTACCACAGTCCTATGAACTTTCCATCTAAAGTTCATCAATCCGATAAATACACAATGCGTATCAAGAACATACTCCAATTTTAGATCCACCCCAACTGTTAAAATAAATAGAGGAAGTCAACCACAAATATCATAGATAATACAATCTAGAGTATGAGCATGAACAAGTTTTTTAGCCATTAGATTCAAATCTGTAGCAAATCCAATAGATAATTTTTTCTAATGAGCTTTCAAATGGAGAAGATGCATACAATGAAGGTGGAAATAGAAAGTTTTAAAAACCCAAATCAGTGGACCATGAAAGAGACAGGAAGGAAGAAAATGGTAGTGGGGGCATTTATGGTAGTAGAAAAAAATATAGCAATTGAGAATGGAGAGGATGGAGATTATGAACGAGGTCCAACTGTTTCTTTCTTCATTTACCTTTATCTGATGATTTTTCTGATTTCTTATTTTTATTAAATTTCTCCGTTGCACAAGAACTGTATTTTATTTATTTAATTTTTTTTTTATTAAAGCATTTGTATGGAGGATAATTTAGCCATTTGACCATCGCTAACAGAAGGATGCTGAGTTATTGCCAAGGGAGGTATATGTTATTTATCCAAACTACAAGGACTATTGGGTAGTTTGGCTAAATCTCAAGGGGAGGTAAATGTAATTAACCCTAAAATTAATAGTCAAATCCACAAATTTTACGGTCACTTGGTTGAGTTCAGTTCAGTTCGGTAAAGAGAGTGACGCAGACCAGGCCAAAACGAAACACCAAACGTACACGAAACTTTCTGAAAAACAGCTCCTTCACACACTCGAATGCCAGCGGTATCCTAATCTTGTTAACCCTCTGCTGTGTATGGAATGAAGGGAGTCCCTGCTTAAGTTTAGCATCACCCATACATCAAATGGCATTCCAACTGGGACTCCGGCCTCCACTGGGTAAACATTTCAAGAATTTCAATTCCTCATTTTTTTCAGGTAAACCCATTGGAATTCGTAAGCTTCTCGCCGTTCGCCTCTGTGCTCTGGCCCCAAAAGATGCCCAAAAGGTCTACTCACTTCCCTTGTGGATATAAAATTATATGCATATTTTTTCCATTTTTTTTTTCTTTTTTGGAACTTTTCGGGTGATGGGTCCTTTTCTTTATCTGCTATGAATTACTGAAGGCCAGTCAATGTTTTTTTATTATTTTTTGGGTACTTCTGGGTGCTGGCCCTTTTTTTTTTGTTTTAATTTTCCTGCTAAAATTGCGAATTGGGTTAAAAAAAAATTTCCCGCTATTGGCATCTGTTTGTTCGGTTAACTTTTAATTTTCAGTTTAATTACTCTTGAGCAAGTTCGACTTGATAATAAAAAATTTGAATCTTCTTGGTTTCTAAAGGTTAAGTAACTTGACTTCGTTCTGTAATGTGTAATTCCAACAATAATGTTTCAATGAATCTCATGCTTCTGGTCAACTTGAAATGCTGTAGTTAGTGGTGGAAGTTAAAGAGAAGCTTGAAAAAGAATGTAACAGTCTTCCAGCTGGAAAAAATGGAAAAGATGATGAAGAGCTGATTCTTTGGTTTTTGAAGGACAGAAGGTTTTCTGTTGAAGAGGCAGTGTCCAAATTGACAAAAGCCATAGTAATTCTCTATTCCCTATGCTGCTTATAATTTTTATACTAGGTGTGGTTCTTATGTTTTTGACTCTGCTCTGTGAATTTTCATTACACAATGAAGGTTAGAAGTACTTTGAAAGCTCTAAATAGGGTTGCAACTGAGTCGAAGATTGCTGAGCTCAACTTGAGCTAAAATACCAGAGACCGAAGTCTCGAGCTCAAGCTTGAGGTCAATACTTTTTTGCTTACTCAAAGCTCAACTCAAGTATACTGGACAGAACATTGAGCCTTGAGTTTGAGTTAACCCAAGCCTACTTGACTTGAGTAAGATGAATGAAAAACATATGATAGACATTCCCTCTTGAGCTCAACTATTTTACACCCCTGCAATTGAATTGTTGAAAAATAGAATGCTAGATGGAGAATAGCTTTACTGATACACGTTGCATGAGATGCTTCATTGTTGAGAGGCCATGTTTAGTATCTTGGGATGATTCTTGCTTTATTCTTTAAAATGGAATGTCTATCATATGGTTGTTGAATTATGTCCTTCAAATATTCCTTCTACCTTACCAGAGATGGTATCATGAATTTGGCGTATCAGAACTTTCAGAAGAATCAGTAAGATCAGCAGCTGAAAGTGGGAAAGCCTATGTGCATGACTATCTTGATGTCAACAGCAGACCAGTACAACTAGTAGAAGCATCCAAGCATTTCCCTGGGGTAAGTCTAATGCTTCATTTATCTGATTTTTTATGATTAAACAGTTGATGCTGCCAAACTGCTATTCATGGAAAAAGCAAATCATATCCTGCAATTATTTGCTCTCGGTCTTTGCTTGTGAGTAAAACAACAGTTTTTATGAAAGCAAATAAGAAAGAGAGAGCAAGAGAATTAGTTGTTCATGATATTGTTTTGATGATACTGCTTCAGTCGAAAATTCTTTGCATGTGCTGTTTAGATTATCAAATAATCATGTATGAAATAACATGAGATTATGCCAGACCCACTAGTGTGCAGAAAATATGACACTGACGGTGCTTGTAGTTATGTTGATCCTGATCAAAAGCAGAAAAGCATAAGGTGCTCTACTTATTATCAGCTAGTCACAGAATGGTACTAATGAAAAATATCACTTGGATGAAGCAGTCTTCTCTGCTGCTGGATAGCTTTTGCTTAATTGACCAACATTGATCCACTTCAATAGTTAATATCACAAAAGGTCTTCTTATACAACGTCATTCAGTGGACATACAATCAACTATTAAAATTGACTCGTGTTGGTCAGTTAGATGTATTAGGTTTGTAATTTTTGAATTTCAAGTGGGAGGAGTCTCATTGTTCAATTAAGTTTTGTAATAGTGGTGGGAGAGGTGGACATGGTATGTTAAGTTGACGTTACATACATAAAACCACATCCAGATTCACTAAAGCTTAAAGATGGATCCGTCAAGTCGCCAAACTCTGTATTTCCTCATTGGATTTGCTTTAATGTTAGGGTTTTCTGTGTTCTTAACTTTTGGCAAAATTTACGGACTATTTTCTGCTTAAAAATGGATCACTTGATTCTCCAAAATCTTTTTTTTTTCCTAATTGGGTTACACTGCTGCTTTCATGCAAATCTTGGCTTGTATTCTTAAGTTATGGTAGATTTACAGATAATTTTCCACTTTCTGCTATTTGATTGCCAAATAAATTTTTTTTTCTTGTGTATCTGTTGCTATTTTCTTGCCTTTTCTAATTGAGGTTTGTAATGTTTCGGTGCAGAAGCACGATTTCCGTGAAGATGAAAAATTATGTGTTTTCCTAGTTGAGAAGGCACTTAGTAAGCTTCCAGCTGGGAAAGAACAGATACTTGTAATAATTGATCTTCGAGGTTTTGGTACAGAAAATGCAGATCTCAGGTTTCTTACATTTTTGGTAATTTCAAAGACTATCATTTCAACCGAACTTCTGTTGCTCTGTATATTGCATGAGTTACAATGAGGTTGAACAATAGACAAAGCTCTGTATTTTTCAGGATCATAAAGGTTCATGGAGTTAGCCCATTATTTTGACAATTTCTTGTTCCATATTTTCTCTCTTTTTGCTTGATATTTTCTTTCCCCTCATTTGTTTATGTTATTTAACTATTTGTGTTATGTCGGTGCTTTCATGATCCAAAATTAGTTTATTCATCCAATGCTTTTCTATGTTCACAACAGCTCTGTTAAATTTCATTTCTCCTTTGATTTGTAGTCAAAACCTTTTGTCATTTGAACCAGTTTTATTTGCTAATGAATTTGCTGGTTTGGGCAGTTTGATGTATTCTACTACTACTATCCAAGGAGGCTAAGCGAAGTCCTCTTCGTTGATGCTCCTTTCATATTTCAGCCAATTTGGCAGCTGGCCAAGCCCATGTTGAAATCATATGCTTCTTTGGTAAGCAATTTTTGGCTACTTAAAAAATTTGAGTTTGCAAAATTATTTTGCTTTTGGTATAAATAATCTTTTAGCACCATGAATATGCTGCTTGCATAATTGAAACTGTAGATCTGAATCAGTATGCATGTTGTTTGACTTGTTTCACTAAAAAACTCACTTTTTTCTGAACATGCTCCTGAATTTTATTACTATGTTAATAGCTAACTACAGTTGTAGATTAAGATTATAACATACCGAGCCACCTCTTTCAGCACATTTAGGATCCATCTACACTTGAAATCTACTGTATATATGATGACTAACCATCGATGACTTCCAGACGAAAATTGTGGCTAACCAACCTTAAAGTGAGTATACAGGCCTGCGGTCCTGCAGCATTGCCTTTCAGATGCTTCCACTCGATACCTGTTTACACGTAATGCAAATTAAGTCAGGCTGAAAGCCTAAGATACTGCAATAGTGCATTTCAGATGCATCCATCTGCTAGCTCCTCACGTGCGGTGCAATTCAATTTTCACCTTATCTGAGTAGCAGTTTTCTCATTCATATTGCTGCACTATTTTTGCCAGTGATGTGTCATGAATGTGTAGAATAGAACAATCAGTGAACCAATGGTCTTTTCATAAACCACTCTTTAATTTCAAGTAATCTCTTGTTATAAAAAGTCAAAAAAAAAGAAACTCAACGATCCTTCCATTTTAACATACTCTTGAGTTCAAAGTAATCATTTATGTTTTGAAGGTGAGATTTTGCTCAGCAGAGGTGGCCAGAGATGAGTACTTTACTGATGAAACAGTTCCAGCCAACTTAAGGAAACGATGAGCATTTTGCAGACCAGGGGCTGAGATCTTCTAAATATGGTGAAGATGGTAGAAAGCTCCTCTTCTTAGAGGTCTATGTGACAGAGTAATAGTGGCAGCATTCATTACGTGCAACAGGAGAATGATCTGAGTCAATCATTTTCAGTGATAGCATTTATTAACACATATGTACTAAATGTGTAGAGGTGTGCCAAGAGAGTTTCTTTTTTTGTGATGTGGCAAAATATTATTGGACAATTTGTGGTCGTCCTTGTCCGTGAGAATTGAACGTGTTTGTGCAAAAAAAAATTCCGAATGGGAATGTTATTATTGTATTTTTAAATGAATGCTACATGCCATCACTTTCCTTGCATCCGATTGGACCCCTTTAGTATTTCTGTTTTGGCTTTCCCAAGATGTATTGGGAGTTGATTGTCATCATCGTAATAATTGTTCAGTTGACTATAAGGGCAATTGTATTACAATTTTGCCCTCCCATCATATCTTTCTTACCGATGACAACAAATTCATTTTGGTTTTACCGTTCTCTTCATCCTTTTTGTGGTCAGATCCAGAGGCAAAATTCTATTTACCTTTGGGTTGTATTTGTAAAAAACACATCCATTACTGTTGACGGCTATTGAAACTTGAAAGAAGCTGCCAGATCTGACTGTAGCACTTTCTTTGTTCTGTCCAAAAACCCACCGCTGCAGCTAAAGCTATGCATTCTTGCCCGGATTTTCTGCTCACACTCATGGTTAGTGATGTGTTTAGTTTTTGCATCCATTTTTTGTATTATTGTTTATAGCACGATATTCTATCTTCCCTCTTACATGATTGTGTTTGCCAGTTGCTTTGGTTAGTTCTTATTTTCTCTTTTTCTGCTCTGTTTCTTCGAAGCGTCTTCTTTGTTTTGCTCTTGTTGATACAGATTCGTCAGGTGAGCTTTTTCTTTTAGTGAACTATTTCGTCTATAATCCTGTTTATTCCAATATGTTTTTTGGTCCGTCATTCATCGACTAATTCAGGTTTACTTTCTCTGTTTATGGGTGTTTTCTATTTTGCCGTTGCATTAAGGTAAGGCTATTTTAAATTTTCTATCTTCTTTGATTCTTTGTTCTACCTTTCATTTGTCCATTGTTTTTTCTTATTTGTGTTCTGCCTTTTTCTCATCTTTTCCCTTTACATTTTGCATGCAGCTTTCTTCATATGTGGTTGCTGTAACGAGCTTTCTTTCTTCATCATCTTGTGTTATATATTTGGAGCTTGTATTGATTCAGGTTAGCTGATCATTCTCTCTCTTTTTTTTTAGCTTTTTGTTCTACCAGTTTTTTGTTTCTTGTATTGATAAACTGCTACAAAAACATAGAATCTACTGTTAAAAATAAGAACTTTAATTATGAGACTTGAAACCCTTCAAGACTTCAATTTGATTAACGTTTATTGATTATCATATCTAAAATCGTACTTGATCTTCACATAAGAAGATGTTACCCTTTTTTCCTTTCTTTTAAAGCAAAATTTTTTCAGCTTGATAATAAGACTGGAAGAAGGAGGGGTTCATTAATAATAGCTGGGACAAGTGATAAGAAATGTACCATGAATGATTGATAGAAGCTAGGGAAAGTTATAATTAAGAAATTAAGAAGATAATGAAAGATGTGAAGCTTTTTATTATTTTCTGAGGAGCAAAAATGTTAAGTGTTATCCTTGGAAAATTGGCCATTTGGAGCAATCAATTTGAACCAAGAACAAAGATCGTATTGAGCCAACTCCCCAATCCATGGGAGACATTGTGAGCACTCTTCTCTCACAAAATTGTAGCAAATGTTGCTTAATCAAGAATCATTACAATTGATTACTTAGAAACATATATGAATTCAAGAGTCCTTTATGCCTTGTAGAAGTATATACTCTATCTTTCCTTCCATTTGGTTCTGTACTGGTCTCCAGGTCTTCCGACTTTCACTGGAAATCAGAAACTGCTTCACCAAGTCTTACCCACTCCAATCTCCAGGCGTCCTCCTCTCCCCTTTGTTTTCCCTTTTCCTTTTCTCAATCAATCAATCTTACTCTGCTCTTTTGCCCCTCTTCGCTATTTTTTTAACACAAGTCAATATTCTTCTCTCCATCTCTCTCTCTTTTTGTTTTTTGATTGTCTCTCAAGTCCACTGCATTCTCCATTTTAATTTTGTGTATGCTGTTTTTGCCCCTTGATTAAATTTTCTTTTGTTCTCTATTAAATTTTATTTGCTGTTCTAGACCTCCAGTTGATCTCATCTCAAGCGGACTCTCAGGCAGACAGACACCCAAAAAGACTCCAACTTTCACTAATAGCGACTATCCGAATGATTGGCAAGTAACCCTTTTCTGTATTTGTCTTGAATAAGGCACCGAGTCATTTTAATCATGTTTAATGATATAGTATTTGTGGGGTTTTAACTTGAACAGATATAGCAGTCAATCTCACTGGTATGTCAAATCTTAAATCTTTCTAAAACACTTTCCGTGAAACATAGTTTTTTCAGTAAACCTACTTTTAATGCATAAATGAATCTCAATTACAGATGGTATGTTCAAAGGAATATACAACGGCAAGAAATACCATGTGGCAGATATTGTTGCAGTACTCAGCAGGGCTTGGAGCGCCGGTGTTGATCGAATTATTGTAAGTATATATCCCTGAACAAAACTTTGATCTTTTTCATACGGATATGTCTCGTGCGACTATTTTTCTGGTTGGTATTACTATTAGCTTGTTGCAAAGGATAAGTTTGCAGCCTATTAGTAGGGTTTCTTTTTTTTCTTTTTTTTTTAGGGGTTGGGAAAGGAGTATCAGGGGTCCCACAAAATGAAACTCTACTTGTAATTAGATAGATGGTATTATTAACTCAGGCTGTTTGATAGTTTGGCTTGCTCAATAAATTGAGAGAATATGAACTTTGGATCTTTTGAAGTTCCACTTTTGGAGAAGTTCAACCTCTTGTTTTAATATCATAGAGGATGGATGAGCTTGTAAAATTTGCTGATTTGTAATTCATCCCGTTTTATTGGAGTAACAGAACTGAGAGGTTTATTTCTTGTTGTTAAGGTTGGTTATTTGCCTTCTGTAATCGGGATTAATCATGCTAAATGATTCTTTAGTTGTCTTGCGTTTTCTGTCCTAGGTAACTGGTGGATTTCTAGAGGAATCAAAAGAAGCTCTTGCTATTGCTGAAACTGATGGTTAGCCAGACACGTTTTCCTTTGTTAGATTTTTCATCTTTCTCTGCCATTTGTCTCTCGCTTGGCGCCTTATACCCTATATTCTTGGCAATCCATTTTCCCTTGCAGCAAGACTTTTTTGCATGGTTGATGTGCACCCAACAAGATGCAAAGTGACTGTTGATACTCTTCTGAATGCCATCCTTAAGTTATTGAATGTGTGAGAATAAGGATGAATGGATACATTTGTGATCGATTCAGGAATTTGATGAGAGTGGGGATCCCGAAAAGCATTTTCAGTCTCTTCTCTCATTGACTAAAGAGGGGGTTGAGAAAGGAAAGGTAAACTAAAGTGCTGCATTTAGAAGAACATAGAAAAGATTACTTTAGATACATGTATCTTCCTCAATTTTCTTAATGCGACAATTTAATTTTTGTAAGGTGGCTGCAATTGGTGAATGTGGACTGGACTATGACAGGCTTGATTGCTAAAAGAATCCAATGCCAGATGATTTGGGGAAGCGTAGGGGAATCCAATGCCATAAACATTGCTAAAAGAATTGGCTTTGATGAGAAGATAATTAACTGTGCCCAAGCATGGATAAACAAGTTGACCCCACAGAAGGTACAGATGCAGAAAGATTTGCTGCACCAGTGACTAATGGAAGAAAGAAGTAGATTAGAAATTCAAGCAAATAAAAGCTGCATCTCTTCACTCGGATATTATGAGCATTTATTATGAGGTATGCATAAGTTGCATGATTGTAAATATTTAATCTTTGAGTAAAGAGATACTTGTTATGAGACAATATGCAATGAAAATGTTTTTCTCCTATTTTATTGCAGTCCTTGATTACCATATCTAGCCTGCTTCCTTCATTTATGTTTATCGTCACATAAGTTGCACAGAAAGCTGAAGCACTTGCATACAGCACTAGGGTAACGTGTTTGCTCGTATTGGTGGGCAAGGAATGGCTTTTCTCTCTTCTTGGCAACTTCTGTTGCCCATGATATCTATCATTTTTTATTTTAATTTCTTAACCTATACATGTATCCATTTATATAAGTGTGTTTTATTTATACACTACATGCTATTACATGTAGGTGAGTACATCATATAATGTACAAGAGTATTTTTCCCCTTTTGTTTCACTTCAACTTTTAAAAGGGGTGGAAAGTGGTGAATACTCTTCTTTGTTACCTCACAGTTTGCACCCTCTTTTGCTTCATAACTTTCTGTTTACTCCATTTTTCCTTCCTAAATTGAAGATAATAAATGCAGCAGATGACCTTGAAGGGCGTGAGACAGCTCTTGAGACCAAGGAGAGCCAACAGATCCAACAGGAATTGAAGGCTGTGAAGAAGGAAATTTAAGATATAGTGCATGAATTTGAGAACCAACTTAAAAATGCTGATGCAGATAAGTACAATCTGCTGCTGAAGAAAGCAGAGTCTGCAATTGCATCCCTTGTTGAAGCTCATCAGCCTACTGATGGTCTTTCTATTGGGAATACGGACAGTAGGTTGTATGTACCAGAGCCTGGTGAGCAAATGTATGTCAAGGGACTTGGGAAAAAGTTGGCTACTGTAATTGAAGCACCTGGAGATGATGACATGGTCCTTCTCCAACATGGAAAAGTCTGAGTACATGTGAATAAACACAGTGTAGGAGCTCTTGCAAATACTGGTATTAGTGGTGGAACAGCTTCTAATCAGGTATGAGGAATAATATCAAAATTTTTAATTATTGGCGATTATTCCAAAGTTCTTAATATATTGTCCCTACGCATGATGCTACGAATTGTTCAGCACTTTTTAATAATGCTACTCTATTAAATGATTATCCTTTTTTTTTTGGTCAGTCAACTTTTGGGAACACACATTATTCATCAACTTCTCAATTTGGACATATCATGGACAGTTGTTCTGAAATTGGATATTAATTGCGAGAGGAAACTAGTACTGCATGTGGACATTAGCTCTCGGCATCAGTTAAACAGAAGACAATGGGCATTTTTTCTGCACAATTGCCTAAATGTTTTTCGTATATTTCATAGCACAATGCTCTCTATTTGGGAAGCAATGTGATAAATAGGTATCAACAGACAACCTGCTACTGCTTTGTGGAAAGGCTTCTACATTGCATAGATCAGCTGATGCTTTTAACCATTGACTGGAACATATATTGCCCTGTAATGTTTGTTTACCTCCAAAGCCAACAGTTAAACATCCTTGCGTGCTTCACCTAATTATGATTAGCTTGCTTTATGTCAATTAATCGTTCTATATTGGAAAGTTAAGACACTAAATGTGTTTCTTATGGAACCGGAGGGACTGAATTGGTGCAAAATCCAACTATTAGGTACTAAAAGTTATTAGACATTTAAAGAATTGTCTTTTGGTTTGAGGATTTTCATTCTGAATATAACTTTCATTTATATCATCTTCCATCAGGTGTAATTGATTGATCTGCATTGTACTTATTAGTTGAATGTTGTGATTCTCTATACTACATCAATTTTGAGATTAAAATGATCAACTATTTGTTGGAGCATACACTACTAAATCTGATGGCAGCGGGTGTACCTGTTAACATTGTAGGGAGTTATGAGAACTCTCAGGAGCCTTAGAAGCTTCTCCACAACGAGCAATAGTGAGGAGGTTTCCTATGGACCTGTGTTTCAAACATCCAACAATACAGTTTCTTATTAGCTTACTCAGCAACACCGGGCATGTCAGTCTTTGAAATTTACACCGCGCCTCCTAGTTTGAGTTACAAAATGTTGTAAGAACGGTACTACGGTTGGTGAACCGTGTAATTTTATAATAACAAGTTGTAATTCATCGCAAACAATTTGTACAATTTTGTACTGAGGCGTAATACTTAATTACCTTTGATGTGAGTCCTTAAGTCCTTTACATCTCTTTTATTGTGCTTAATTGTTATTATCTTTTGAAACTAGTTGGGATCATGGAGTATCTATTTGTGTGTGTGTTTTTGTTTTGCTATATATCTAGTTTTAGTTGCCTAGCTTTTTCTATAATTAGTTTTTTTTTTTTTCTTTTCGTGTAAATTGGAAGTTTTGAATTCCGATCTCTAACTTATCCATCTCTTCTCAGTATCATCCAATTCATCCATCTCCTCTCTATAATTAGCTTTATTTGCTTCAAATTGGTAAAATTTTTAATAAACTTTTTGTAACCCTTCCACCCGTCCTCATACTTAATGGTGCAAACAAGTAGGGTTCAATCAAATAGATTGCGAGATTATTTGGTCAAAATTTGAGCTCCATTATTCAAGTTCGAGCAATCCAAACTACTTGACAAGTTCGAGTTCAAACCTAATACGTGAATTTTGAAAGCTCATTGATCGATTGGGTGTGCGTTGCACGGGTTTGAATTTGAATTTGAGTAAGATAAAATAAAATCAAACTTGAATTTAAGTTTTTTAAATTGAGTCGAATCCGAGTAGTTGAGCTCAAACAGCGTAGCCTTATTTGCACTCTTTTCATCTCCAATTGGTAGGCGCAGGATCCGCAGAATGTCTAATGTCCCTTACCACCTGGAAACTATTTATTTGTCAAACTCAAGTTTTAACCATTCAAGCGATTTGAATATAACTTGTTTAAACTTTAGGGTTCATTTCATAGTTTGCCCAAAACTCTGAAGGGTTAAATGTCATTTTAATTATTAGCATTACACCAGTAGAATTTGATGAATTGAGAATGGGAGAGGTGCAAGATGATTGTCAGTCACAATCATCTCAAATCATACGACGTCGTTAATAAATTATAATTCGTCAAAAAACAATTTCTAAAATTTTGTAATATTAGAAAGACTTACTACTTCCAATAAAAAGTTTACAATCGTGAATCCAGATTTATACAACACAATTTCGACCATATATTTAAACTTTTAAACATAGTAGCCAAATCACGGCCATTAAATACATTGAAACGATTACCTCTTTAACAAGCATATAATGACTTGACAGAAGTAGAAAAAAGTGGAAAGGCACCAAGACTCCAAAATTTTGCCAATAAGACAATAATTCCAATTGTACAGTTGAAATAAAACCATTTACAGCCTAATAGTAATACAATTCAGTGCGCACACGCACATATACATATAATTTGAAAAGACAAAAGAGTCAATTAAATTAAAGAAAAATCGTTCAAAGCGTCCCTCATATTTTGAAAAATAACTTTTTTCGTCATTCATTTTTAAAAGTATAATTTTACGTTCGTTATAAATTTACATTGATCAAATTTGATCATTACCTAGGTTTCCGACTAATTTTTGGCCGGAATACACCACGTGCTTTGCATATGATCATATTTTAGGAACAAAATTGTCAAATCAAATTTCATATAATCCAATTCATAATCCCTCCCATTTCACAAAATCAATTTTTCTATCTCTTATATTTTACAAAATGAATTTTTTTCATCCCTCATTGATCATGTGTACAAATAGTCTTTTTTTTAAAATATATATATTTATTTAATTTCACTTGAATAGTATAAATAATATATAATATATCTCTATTTTTTTAGTATAAGTGGGAGGGTTTGAATCTGAGACCTCTCACTTATACTCCCTCCCCCATACTACTAAATCAGCTTGTTCATGTGAAATCAAATAGACATATATTACATGTTATTTGTACTGTTTAGGTGAAATCAAATAGATATATATATATATGAATTTTCATAAATAAGAAAAAAATTATTCATACACATGTCAAAATGAAAATTTTCATCTCTCATTGGCCATTTGTTCAAATAGTTTTTTTTAAAACCCATGTATATATTTAATTAATTTCACCTGAACAATATGAATAATATGTAATATATTTCTATTTGATTTTACTTATAACTAAAATTAGCTTGTTGAGGTGAAATCAAGTACAAATATATTACATGCTATTTGTATTGTTCAGGTGAAATCAAATAAATATATATATGAATTTTCAAGAAAAAAAAAAACTATTCGTACATATGATCAATGATTGATGAAAATTTTCATTTTGTGATATGTGAGAGACAAAAAAATTCATTTTATAAAATATGAGAGACAAAAAAATTTATTTTGTGAAATGTGATGGACCTTGGATCAGATTATGTGAAATATAATTTAACAATTTTGCCTTTAAAAAATGATCACGTGCCAGATATGTGGTGGATTCCGACAAAAACTAGTTAAAAACCCATATAAAAATCAAATTTGACTAATGTGAATTGTAAGGGGTGTAAAATAACGTTTTTAAAAATAAAGGATAAAAGAAATTATTTTATAAAATGTGAGAAACATTTTGAACGATTTTCCCTTGAATTAATATAAGAGAAGAATTAGTTTCTTTTACGTTTTTAGACTTTTTTTTATGAAATTGTAAGAGGAAAAACAAATAAATAAGTAAAGAAAAAAGGTAAAGAAGTTAGCAGTACTTTTTAGCTTTTTCATTATTAACTCAACCGTAGTTAAACAAAAGAGTTAAGGGAAAATTTCAGAAACCTCGAAACCTCCCTCGAGGTTTTTGATATTTGCATCTAGTATTCTTGAGATTTTTAATATTACACTTACCTCCCTTAATCCTATAAAATAACCCTAATAACTTTAATATATTGATATATTTCATGCAATTAAATACTAGACTCTAATCTTATGCATAGAAATGCACCATACAATTAAATATTTAATGGAAACAAAAACAAGGTTCCTTATAGAATAAGTAATTATGTCCTTAACATAATTATAATATATTTACAAATTAATTTTAGTTTGGCTCGAAAGATCTAAAGATGAATAGAAATAAATGTAAGTTGAAAATTTAAATATAGCAGGGCATGTATTGGTATTCCAACACTTGAAGATGGGATGTTATATTCATATAGTTAGTAAAATTTTTAAGTTTAATAGTACTTATGGTAGCAGTGATCACAAAGATAATGGTATTAATTCAAGACGTAGAAATATGAAATATTTAAAATAGTAAAGATGAGGGTTGAAAGTGAGTTTGAAATTTTGTGCATATTTCATATATTTTTTTATAGAATTTTATAAGAAAATAAAATGAATTTCACAATTTCACGGGACAATTTAGGTTATTCATAATTTAGGTTATTCATTCAAAATTTGACCATTGAATAGTTTTTGTTATCAAAATGATAAACTCAAAGGAGGTATGCATAATTTTTAAAACTTCAAGAGAACTAAGTGAAATTGTTAAAAACCTCAAGGGAGGTTTCTGAAATTATCCCATGAGTTAAAGCACTAGGCCCCCCCACGGCCCACCCAACTTGTGGGTTCCACACTTCCGACTCGAAACTCGAAAGTCCGAAAGCACTCTTCCCCTTCTTCCCCGTGTTCCCCTGTCCCCCCATCTCCTCCTCCTCCTCCTCCTCCGATCCCTTCTCATCACCGTAATCACATACACGCGCACACGCGCGCACGCAAACACACACACTCACGCACTCAGGAGCGAAAACCTTTTAATCGTCACCGGTCTCCTGCCCCCCCCTCTCTCTCTCTATAATTTATAATTTATTGATTTAGAAGATAAAATTTTATACCTTTATTTTACCTATAGTATTTGTCTCGAGGAAAAGAAGTTTACCTAGATCGGAGTTTCTTGAAGATCCGAACGGATTTCACTCCGGTAAGCTTCTGCTTTTTGGCTCCGTGTTTGGGATTCAGTTTGTTTGTTGCATTTTTTGGAAGCTATTTTGTGAGTTTCGAAGTTTTTTTCTTCATTTTGGTTAAATGAAAGAAGAAGGAAAAGGAGAAAAAGGAGAAACCTTGTTTATGAGGATGTATTGCTGCAAAAGATGCTGGCTTTTTTCCTCTGTATGTTGTGTTTTTGGCTTGGAGGATGTTTGAATGTATTTTTAGTTTTTCTTTTCGGAGGTGGATTGTGGTATGGGCGTCTTTGATTCTAGGGTTTCAAGAGAAGTCTTTGTTAGCTTGGCTAAATAGTTGAATTTGCTGCCTTTTTGAAATGTTATAGTTACTGCTAAGTAGTTTTACGATTATGCAGTTTACGAACAATTTTTTTTTTTTTTTGTGGTTTGGGTACTGATTGAGATATTCTCCTTTATACTAACGGTATTCAAGAATTAAGCGGTGGATAATGTTGTGTTGCTGCAAGCATACGGCTTTTATAGTGTATTTTCTGCTTTTGGTTGGAGTTATGGGTAGCTTTGTATACTATATCTTGGTATTTTTGGCGGGTGGGATTTTGATATATTTCGTAGGGGTGGAGTTCTTTTGGATGGCTACTCTTTAAGGGGTTTGGGAGGGGCTGTTGAGAGGCACTTAAGAAGTTAAATCTGTTTTTTGTATTTTGAGTGTTATAGTTATTGTAAGTGGGTGTGTGGTTATGCAAAACAGTCGTTTTATATTAATTCTATGTAGTCCTTTTGTGGTTCAGAAATTTGATGTTACGGATCATGTGAAGCAATTGACATATTTCTATTCTTTTTACTGGATGAAAGGATAAACCCTGTCTATGATGCTGTGCCCTTGAAAAGTTTGAGGCTTTGTGTGTGTATTTTGTTTGATAGGTGGAATATGTATGTTTTTGTTTTGTTATGTTGGGTTGTTTTATATGGTTAAGATGGACAAGCTTCTGATTTTTAAGGGTTGGAGAGGATTCTATGCAGGTTGTTAAGTAGTTAAACTTGTTGAGATCCTGATTACATAGTCATCCAAGCATTGGTTTAGGATTGCATTGATGTATCCTATTTTCATGTAGGGATTGAGAAATTTTTTTTTTTAAGGATATGGTGAATACACAATGTCTTATTATATTAGAAAGCCTTCTTTTTGTGCATATTGTGATTTTGGTTGGAGGTAGACAGATGAATGTAATTATGGATTCTCGGGGTTTATTTCACATATTTAGTACAGGTAGGACTTGCTTTGTGTATCAGATTTAGGCTTGATAGTGTCATGGACAAGTAGTTAAATTGACTGACATTTTGAGGATCATATTTATTCTAAGCTCTCAAGGATCAGTTGCTGTTCGCTAGTTATGAAGCATTTTTAGGAAAAGACTATTATTGATGTGTATGCCTTCAGGTCTTCGGGGTTGTAGCGCTTTATTGCTTAATTGCCAAAAAAAAGGGGCGTTGGGCATTTTTAGGTGCTGGTTGGGCATGTGTGAATTGATAGTGCATTGACTTGAAAGCTGTTAGTATTTCTTTTTGCTTTTGCTTTATTGATAGAATGGGAGTCATGTTCCAGGGATTGATTCCACTGTACTTGTTGGGGTTACTCGGGCATAATTTTTTTATTTTTTATTTTTTTGTCTAAGTACATGTATTAACATGTACAGAGGTTTAAATGTTGTTTTTTGTTTTTATAGGTTTTCTGATTTTGTTTCTCTTTGAAAATTGTGTCTTACTGACGTTTAAAGGTTTCTATTTGTAGTAAAGTAACTCTGGTGGCTTTTGCGAATCAAGGAGGGTTTATAATGAATAGAAAGGATTTGATTGAGGGTTCCCACTAAAACTGCTTTCGAAGGTTGTCATGAACACGATTTTCATGACTTTCTTGCTAGCAAGTATTAAAGGATTGCATTGCCTTGTCTTTTTTCTCCTTTTATATTTGTAAAGGAGATGGTTGGGAACAGTTTGGAGAAGGAAAAGGTGCTTTGAAATGTTTGGCAGGATTGCATGGGCGAATATTGGGCAAATCATTTTGGTTCAAATTGCTTATTGGTTACCTGAAATTTTGTGCTTTTTGCTTAGAACAAGCTTCATGAAAAATGGACCACCCTCAAACAGACTCTAAGCTTTCTATGTTGTGTGTTGTTTTGGTTCCAGAGTGTATGTAGTTTTGTAATCCTGGAACTGTACAATAAAGGCAGAATAGAACTTTCATGCACGATAATTTTAATTGGTTTTGCTTTTGCTCTGTCTGTAATTGTTAAGCTTTTGTTTGTAACCTCTGATGATTTCTCTTTGCATTTTCACCCAGACCACGACTCATCTGAATGATCTGGGGATGTTATTTCGAAGATGACGTCAAATATATTAGCAGGAGAACGAAGGTAGAGATTCTTTTTATTTGTCGCTGTAAGATTAGATTCAATGCTAATACGTTTGTATGGTCGGATCAAATTACTGCATATAGTCTAAGTTGTGCTGTCTCGAGAAGGCAAAGGCTCGTAAGACACATTATTCATATCTGTGGGTAGGGGATATAGCTGTGGGTTCTATATAACAATAAGCTGCTGAAGAAGGTAGAGATATGGTCAATTTTTTTGAAAACTGTTTCTCTATACAAGCTCATTAAAGACCTTCAACATGTGTTTCATACCTTATTTTATCTTCTAAGCTAGAGCTAAGTTAATTGGGTAGCTTGTTTTTGCTATATGTATGTGAGGTGAGTCACCTTTTTTCCATTTAAATACTGTAGTCTTGCTCGCATTATTTTCTATTTTTGCATTACCTCATAAGGTCCATCTCACATTTACTGTCATTTGTTGGGAGTTTTTACTGTTTATGAAGATGTGTAATCCTATGTCTACATGAGGCTGCTTTTGGTAGAATTACCAATGTGTCCCTTTGATTTGCATCATTAACTTGCTAGGAATGCATTGGGCATGGTAAAGGAATACTTTAGGTAATTGTGGGTACAAATGCTGAGGTCTGCATTTTTTATATCTGGTTATGGCTATACAAGAGCTAAGTATGTGATTTTGGTTAATATTGCCAAATAGTTGCAAAAGTGCTCTTAAAGGGGGTTGAAACACATTGTGTTTGAATAACTCAATAAAGTTGCTGGTGCGTATCATTTTTCTGCAATTGAACTTCTGTTTTTGTCCACTCCAGTGACAGTGGGTCCAAAATGGTATACACGTCTTTCAAACTAAAAGAAATGGATTACCAGCATAACAATGTATGGATATCGTCCTCCTTAGGTTGGCATAATAGATGGTGTATTGGGTGTGATTTTGCTTCATTTTATAAGAAAACGATGTAGTTTGAAAATCAAAGAAATGGATTATTGATGCAACTATGTTTGAGGCACAAGAGATGCTGCGTTGCTTTTTTTCGAATACGTAGTTTGATGGTGATTTTGTGTATGTAGTTTGGGCACACACCCATTTGTTGTGTATGTAGTTCATTCGTGTAGTTTCATTCTTAATGGATAAAATTAGTTTGTGTTTTGTGTTTTGTGTTTCCAATTCCTCTTTCCCCTGGGTGCATGGCAGATTTCATTGCAGTACTAAGTTGATGAGGGGAGTTTAAGCCTCCACAAGTCTCATGGAGAGAGATTGTAGTTTTTTTCTTTCTCAGAGTACAAGTAACCCACAAAAATGGGATCAATGCAAATTGGTTATAACCAATCAAGTGATTAACACCACAACTAACTAACCCACAAATAGTGGTATGATAACTAACATAAAGTTGGAGAATGCTCACATTTAATGAGGCTCGAACCCAGACGTCTAACTCGTTGACCACTAGACCAAGGCGGCATCGGAAGATTGTTGTTTTCTCGTCACCTTCCTTCTGTTATCTTTCACTTGTCTATTTTTTACACTTGGGGGGTAGACTCTGGTGCTGTTTAGGGTATTGGCTTTGATCAGACTGGGAATTTCAGTTCTATTTGTGTCATTAGAGTTTTGTTTATATACTTTCTGTTGTAGTTGGCACCTTGCCCTTTTGGATGCATGTGCATCTCTGGGAGCTGATTGGTGCTATTGGTTCTGATGTTTGACAAATTCTGTATCTTCTTGATGGGGATCTACAATTGGATATAATGATATTGTTGCAGATGGGCTTCTGCAAGACGAACTGGAATGACTGTGTTGGGGAAAGTTTCTGTTCCAAAGCCTTTGAATTTACCCAGCCAAAGGTATTGTTTTTTGCTTGAGTTAATCTTTTCTTCTTTGGTGTTCGCTAGGGTTACTTTCTGAATCTTTTTTTGAATGATGTTTGAAGGTTAGAAAATCATGGCCTGGATCCCAATGTGGAAATTGTTCCCAAGTGAGTAAAAACTTCCTCCCTCCCTCCCTCCCTCTCTCTCTCTAAAATAAACACGTCCACCTGTCAGCTTGCTTGATGTGCTGCTCTTACGGTTGATTGATACCCATTCTTTGTATGTTTATTATTTGGGCTGTATGTTTTAATCAAGTTCATTGGGTTTTCGGGCCTCATAGGGGTAGTCTTGGTTGGGGAAGCCGCCCTTCATCATCTGCTTCCAATCCATGGGGTTCCACAACACAGTCTTCAAATGCTGATGGTAGTGTCAGTTCACCAAGCCAGCTGAGTGGGCGTCCATCATCTGCTGGAAGTGGTAGTCGACCATCAACTGCTGGTAGTGATAGAACATATGAGCGCACTGCTAATGTATGGGGTCCAAGTTCTAGGCCTTCATCAGCTTCTGGAGTATTGGCATCAAACCAAACATCAACCTCGCTGCGGCCACAGAGTGCAGAAACAAGACCTAGTAGCTCACAACTGTCACGGTTTGCAGAAACTGTATCTGATAGTACAGGTCTGCGGGCTCCAAGTGGTACTGCAGAAAGAGTGGTATGTTTCTATTGTCCGACATGCTTGATTTCCTGGGTTTAGACTAGTTAACCTCTGGGTCTCCTCCCTTGTTCCTTAATTTGTTCTTAGATTCTACTTTATTGTGTTGATCTTCTATTTGTATCTCTTCCTTATTGAGGATTTTTATCAGGCTGATTCACCTTGTGCATCTGACAGGGGGTTGCTTCCTCCGAGAATGACAGGTTCTCTCTGAGTACTGGGGATTTTCCAACACTAAATTCAAGTAGAGATGGTTCTGCGAAGAATTCTGAGCCACGAGGTAATTGGTTATTTGCCATTAGGATTTTTTAATACGTTGCTATTTGCTGATGCCTCCATTACAGATTGCCCTTAGGAGTATCTATTTTACAGTATTTCACGTGCGCGGATCACGGTTTTTTAGTGATTTTTAATTGCAAATGTACTCTAGAAGTTTTTGTTGTCCTTATAGATGATGCATTTTTCTTGCATCTCCTGTCAATAGAGCACTTTTTTGTTGGGGGGTGGGTGTGCGTGTGTGTGGGGCAGGAGAATGGAAAATCATAGAAATAGGTGGAAGAAGAGAGAATTAAGGAAGAGAAGCAGGGAGCACCTAGTATGACTTGGTCTAAGAAAAATTGCGTACGTATGTTGAACTTTTCATCATTCACCTTCATTATAAATTAAAAACGAAAGGTATTAATAGGCCGTATATCTTACTCAACCTCAAAGAACTCAGCTTAGTACTGGAATTCCAGAGCTTATGTGCAAATATTTTTCACTGTTGAGCACAAGAATGGGCCTGTCTTTCTTTCAAGATTTTGAAATGGGATACCATCTGCACATATGGTTCTTGCATGGTGAAGCTTTTTGTTTTTGGATTATTATTTCATTTTTTTCCCACTAAACAATGTTCTCACATGCTTATGCTTGACTTGGAATTTCTATTCCTTGACTGGATTTTTCAAAAGTTGCAAAAGAAGGAAAAACAATTGTTTTGAATGTCTGAAATTTTGATTAGGAACAGAGTGAACTCAATTTGGGGCTGAGGGCTTATTTGTTCCCTTTGCAGTTAAAATCAGATTTTATACTCGATCATTGTTTGTGTGTAGATTTTATTTGTGATCTTTTATCTTGATCTGCTGCATAAGCGTCCTAGTCATTTCTCTAAAGCCTCTTTCATTCAGGAACTTTTCTTTTCTTGTGATAACTGTTAGTTTTATCAAACTTGATTAGTGCTTGAGGTTTTGATTGCTTCGTTAACAATCAATGGCAGATCAGGGTTCTCATAGCCGTCCTAGTTCAGCTTCTGGCACCCAGAGAAAAGAGAAGACAGAAGAATCTCAAGCTGGTCAGGGTCTGTGAATGTGCTTTTAGCTTTTCTGGTCATTATTGAACTACCATCTAGGTAATAGAATTTTATGCAATATAGAATGTAATTTATGGTGATTCTTCTCTGATCCAGATATCACGAGCGGAACAGTTAATGCATGGGACAGAGATGGTCCCCGAAGTGCAGATGATGGGATGCAGCCTAGCCAGGTGAAGTGGCATGGGGAGCCTCAACAATATGTCAATTCCAATATTCCCCCACCACAGTTTGATGCGTGGCGTGGCCCTCCCATGAATGCACCAGCTGGTGTTTGGTATAGAGGTCCTCCTGCGGGGCCACCTTATGGAGCCCCTGTCGCACCTGGCGGCTTCCCCATTGAGCCATTCCCTTACTACTGTCCGCAAATTCCGCCTCCAGCTTTACCAAATTCACAGCCAGTTCCTCTGCCAGGGGCTGGTCCTAGGGGACACCATCCAAAAAATGGGGAGCTATACAGGCCTCAGATGCCTGAAGCTTTTGTACGTCCAGGAATGCCATTTAGGCCAGGTTTTTATCCTGGTCCAATGCATTTTGAGGGCTATTATGGCCCACCAATGGGTTATTGCAATTCCAATGAACGGGAAGTACCATTTAAGGGCATGGGTGGCCCATCTGCTTATAATAGACATTCAACTCCAAGTGCTCCTGATCCTGGCCATTCTCGTGCCAGAGCTGGTAGGACTGGTCCTGCTGGCAAAATGTTGTCAGAGCACGTAGAAACAGCTCATTCTGGTGATGCCTCTGGGCAATATAAAGTTCTTTTAAAGCAACATGATGAAGGGAATGGGAAGGGGGATGGTGAGAATTTGGAACGCAGGCCAACATTCGATAATTCCTCACATCCTAAGAAAGGAGTCCTGTCTGGTGTGTCATTGCGAAGGGAGTGGGGTGCTGAGCCTGAGCCTGATAGTGAAGAAGAGATGTGTGCAATGAGAACAGAAGGTGAAAACTCATGTTCACACAAAGTAAAGGATCAAGGGGCTCATGATCCTGACACGTTCAAGGTCCAGTCATTTGAGAATGTGTGCAGTGCTGTGGTTGATAATAATCAGAAACACCAATCTGTGACTGCTGCACCCTCTCCAGGAATGTCACAACCGTCTCCAGGCACAGAAAGAGGTTTAACTGTAACAGCTACTGCAAGAGATTCAACTTTAATGCAGAAAATTGAAGGCTTGAATGTGAAAGTTCGTGCCTCTGATGGACGTTATGATGGTCCACAGAACTCGTCCCAAGCTGTTAACCCTAAGGGTAATGACATGATCAAAGCTGGTATTATGGGACCTGGATCCCATGAAATGCTTCCTTCTGTTGGGGATAGAAGCTCTCACCCAGCATTTGCTCCTAGGTTTGTGAAGAAGGCTTCTCTTTTTACTGTCTTTCTCTTTCTTCCCCTTTATTGCTAAACATCTCATTTCCAATTTTTGCAGGAGAGCATATGATCATATGCATGGTAAAGGTAGTGATAATGGCAAAGGAAGGTTTCGCAGTTTGGATGGTGGTGGCTGGCAAAAGAAACCTGTAGCTGCTGAGCCTGCTAGTATCCCAGCTGCTGAGCCTGCTAGTATCCCAGCCGCTGATATCATATCTATTGATGTCCATGAAACTAAAGTCCAACCTGTAGTGGCAGCTGTTGAGGATCCTACAGGGAAGAACGAAGGAGAAATGGCAACTGAAATATTTGACTCAACTGATAGCCAGGCACAGGTTATTCATTATGTAGTATTTGGTCTTATTAGAAGTGTTATGTTTTGATGTCTGTTATCTAGTTGTTTGACGTGTTACTTGTGAAACTTTGTTAGCGTGCCAAAATGAGAGAATTGGCGAAGCAACGGGCCTTACAGCTACAGAAGGAAGAGGAAGAGCGAATTAGAGAACAGAAGGCAAAGGCTTTTGCTAAACTGGAGGAGCTGAATCGGCGTACACAGGGAGGAAAGCCTTTGAAGAATGAAAAAGCTCTGGTTGGTATGTGCCAGCCAGAGCTACAAGAACAGCAAACATACTCTGGATCGAGCCTGGATGATGCTAAATCTCAAGCTGTGACAAAGGTTATTTCTTCAGTCTCTGGTGGTGTTACTCAGTCTAGTCTGAGCACTGTCCCAAGTGGTGATGAATCTGCAACTTCAAGCAGCAATTTACCCAAAGCTGTCCCCATTGAGCCTGTTGTTTTGGATGGTCAGTCCTTGCCTTTGAAACAGGAAGCCCATTCTGCTGATGCCAATGATCGTAAAACTTCTGCCCAAATGAATGAAGGTGGTGCCTCTAGACATAAACGAAACAGCTTTAAGCCAAAGCAGAATGCTACGCAAGAAAAGAAAATTAGCCAACAGTCAGAGGCAATCAGTGCTGCTGAGGGCCCTAAAAATGAGACTGGTATAACTTCCAATGAAGTCAATGTGGTTTCTCAAGATGATACTTTGTATAGTGGTGAATCAAACTTCCCAAGAAACCCTAACATTGTTAGCGAGTCCTCTGCACAACAGAGAAGGAAAGGCAACAGGAGTGGCAAAAAGCACAAACTGGATGATGCACCATCTATGCCTATTTTACCATCAACAGCACCAAACGAAAGTAACCCTGTTGAAGCTTACACTGAAAAGGAGGACTTTAAGGCTTCTCAATCAGATCTGGATAGTAGTGTAGTTCAGGAGGTGATCACTACTGTTGATGGAGCGGAGTCCTCCAAGCAGCATTCTTCTTTACAAGGTGATGAGGCTTATGGTAGACTAAGCAACCACAGAAAACCTCAGCACTCTCGCAGGTTTGCAAGAAACCAACAATCTAACAGGTTTACGGATAAATCTCATGGCAATGATGTTGTTATTTGGGCACCTGTGAAGTCACAAAGTAAAGCAGAGCCTGCAAGTGAAATGAGCCAACAAAATGCACAGGAATGTGGTATTTCAGCAAAATGTGATAATCAAGTACAGAGTAACATTAAAAGCAAAAGGGCGGAAATGGAGAGATATGTACCCAAGCCAGTTGCCAAAGAATTAGCTCAGCAGAATAGTGTCCAGCAGCCAGTTTCATATTCAACTGAGATGTCAACATCTGATGAGTTTTCTGAGAGAATTGAAAGTGGGTTAGCAAGCTCCGGAAGTCTTCATCCAGGTAGTTCAGCAACCTGCAATGTTGCATCAACTGCAGAGTGTAGGGAAGTTGATTCCAGGCTTAATAAACAAGTCAAAGCACATGGAGCATGGCGTCAACGGGGTTCAACAGAAGCACCGCAGAATGCATCTCCAACTTCCTCATCCAACTCAAGCAAGAGTACTCGGACATCAGTCCGCCAAAACCAATCTGTGAAGCCCAATCTAAATTCTGCCAAAGTGGAAGGGAATGTATCCAGGGATTCTAGTGCTTCTGATGGCCAGAATGTGTCCACTTATTCTAATGTAGCAGCTCCTGCTCTTTCACCTGTTGCGAAAGATCAGGGAGTAACAGGCAAAGGAAAGAAGCACTCATTGAAGGCTGACAAAAGCATGGGATTTAATCATGACAATGAGAAGAATCAAATTAGTGGGGAAGCTGATGGGAGTCGTATCCTATTTTTGGGTCCTGACATAAAACATGCTGAGAAGGTCAATCTATCAAAAGAGAGTCGAGGCTTTGAGGAACGGTCATCGTCTCATTGGCAACCCAAATCTAATTCATCTTCAAATAACAGCCAGCGTGGAAATAGGTCTATCTTAGGTCAGGCTGTTACTGTGGAAAAAGATGATGTCAAAAAGGATTATCCTTCACTGCCTAGTTCCCATGTTCCGCCTAATGTCAAGGAGAGCAGTGAAAAAGATTCTCTGCTGGATCAAACTTCTGAAAATGTAGGGCATCAAGGACACAGGAAAGAAAGGAGAATGCCCACATCTAAAGGACATTCTCACTCCCCTAATGGAGGCACAAATGGTGCTGATGAATCAAGATATACTATTAATGCTGATCCTCAAAATAAGCAGCATTTATCTTCTGATATCAAGAGGGGTCGAACTCAAAATAATTATCCTGGAACAAGCCGTGAACCTCGTGGGGATTGGAATAATGATAGGCAGAGGCATAACATCCACCACTATGAGTACCATCCTGTGGGGTCATATAACAATAGTAAACCTGAAAAACCAGAAGATGAATATCATAATGCGGGCCAAAGATACAAGGACAGAGGACTGGGTCAGTCAAAGCGTGGCAGGGGAAATTTTCATGGGCGGCAAAGCGGCAGTATACGTTTAGATGCTGGTTCTGGCTGATCAGATGGAAACTAGGATTAGCTTTCTGGGATTAGCTTTCTGTTTTCACCATTTGGAAAGTAGTCTGCCAAATGTTGGGTCTTGGTTTGATTAGGCAGGATTTCAGGTACTGCAATTAGATGTACGAGTTCTTTTGTCAAGATTTTTTTTGTTAACTGCTGTTTTTTGTCCATTGATGGTGAGAGTTCATTTAAATTCTCCATGCGCTCTGCATGCTGTGTTGTTCGATACAGCAAAAGCAATGGTTAGGTAATGTAGTAGGAAAAAGTAATTTGTGTGAAATCTGAAGACAACAAAGCTCTTGTTAATCAAAGCATCATTATGTGCTTTTGCGCTTAATCTTTTGACATGTAATTGTTCCGTGAAGATCTACTAACTCCGTGATCCTTCTCAGTGTAAAATGATTGGCAGTTTGGTTTGAGATCCTTGTAGATCATGTTCTCAGTAGTGTTGGACCACTGAATTTACTCTTGACTTTCTTGAGAATGTTAATCTTGTAATACTCTAGAAGCTTTGAAATGGCTGATGAAATGCTGAATTTCCATTCCTAGTCATATCGTTTGAGGTAGTTACTGTGTTGTGTCAGTTTATTACGTCTTACAAAACTGAGAATGTCTGCGAAGTGCCTTTGGTATATAGTTCAATTTCAAAGAAAATCTTGTATATTTGGAATGAATTGAAGCAAATGTTACATTTTGGCTGTTGTATCCAAATTTTTACATGTAATATACAAGTTGGCAGTATTTTGTGATTTATTGTTACTGACTGCTGCTCATGCTATCTAGGTATGTTTAGTTCCTGGGGAATGATTCAATGATGGACTATTTCTATAGTATTATTAGAAATCTGGAGACGATCCTCACTTGTATCCTGTGAGCTTGTCTTTTATTGCTTGTTTTGGAGCTCTACTCGTCTCTGGGCCGAAGGAAATACTGTTTGAGATATCAGCCCTATATTGAATTTTGTATTACGTGCAATCTGGAGGTGTCACTGGCTGCTCGAAGTCCAGTTCTTCTGTTTCTCTTGCGTACCACCACAAGGGAGAGAACTGTGCCTTGGCAGGACCTCAGAATGTGCAGAGCTTCTGTTATGCTAACACACTGAAAGAGAGAAGATAACCACTGGTTGATAGTACAGCCCAGGCCATCACAGAACCTAGCAATAGGTGTCGCTGGCTATCTTATTAGTGAAGTACTACGAAGAAGAATGTCTAGAGAGGAGACTAGGTTGGTCAAGGGTAGAACTTGTTAACTTTGCTAAGCTCTCAAGCAACTGATATTTTCCATGATTTGATAAAATTTTTGTAAGCATATTGGTGTTCAAATTGTATGCAATTGCAGGTAAGCTGATGTGTTAGCCTTTCTGATTGATGGATCATTTTGCTTTTTGTTTGTGTACGTGAAGATCATTGAATGACGACATCCTTGCATTATTTGTGCATATCGAAAATTGCTGAAGGTATAATAAGATAATAATCTAATTAAGTAACAATGCATTATTGGCTAGGTATGAAAAATTTTCTCTTCTTAATCCTTCGTTTTAAGTGTGTTGGTGTGGGGTCTTTTTAATCCTTTGGGCGGTTGGATGGTGTAAAAGCATGATAATCTCATTCAATACTGTCTGCTGCTCACAGGAATTTACGGGTATCTTTTCTGATTGTTGTTGAGTTTACTGCATACTTTGGGGATAGGTATGTCGTGTATGCAGCTGAGATTGTGAGACTGGAAACTCCTTTATGGGTTTCTGTCCTCGATTTATATCCTTCCCAAGGTAAGGTGTCCGAGGCATCTGTGTAGTCTCTGCATTCAGGTTGAGGCAGGCAATCCAGTCACCCGTGTATGCCTATATTGGTTTCCACACTGATTGCAAATCCATGGAGGGTAAGAAAGATTTGAAAGAATATTGCATATTCACAGATCCTGGATGTAGAAAGCAAAGACAACTTGAAAGGTTTTTGTGTATCATTGGTTTTAATCTTTTTTAACTTTGGAGGATATATCCCGCGCTATGAATGTCCAAGCTCTTTGTTCTGTTTTTGTGAATCAGTGAATTCCGGGTAACTGACATTTTAAATTCATTCTCTTGAATGTTTTTCCTTTGTCGTATGGGTTGCTCGCTCTTGTTTCACATCTTGGATGGCTCTTTGAGGAGATGGGTTTATGGTCCAAAAGAATTCTCGTTGTGAGACTATTTTGTGAGTGCATGTAGCAGAAGCACATTATTGTCATTGCAGATGCAAAGTTGGGTTACGTCGTCATGCTGGGGAGGTTTTGAAGTGTAGAACATTGATTTCTTCTGTTCGTGGTTGAAGACATTGCAAAGATAGCTGCTGTTCATTTGGAATCAGCAATGCTTGCCATTTAATGGGAACTGTTCATTTTCTAAAATTACATTTTTCGTTGTTATTAATTTAAGCTTTGCGGATTACAGAGGACAAAACTGGGTATTGGTACTTCAAAAAAAGCAATGATACTCGACTAATAATAATGTCTATTGATTCTTCAATTTGGAAAAATGCAGGTTATCTATAGACATCCACTAGTTCCTCATTTGCGAACTTTCATTTTTAAATGTCTTCCTGAATTTGTTTACGAGATGTTGAATGTATGCAAATGTATAAATCGTAATGCCCTTGAAATTGGAAGAAGAAAACAGACGAATCTAACACTCTTTTAGCAAAATTTGCGCATGCTTTCTGTCAGTTAAAGTGAGTGTAAAACTCCTCTCAATTGTAGTTTATGTCAAAATAATTTTACTTACTGAACTTTCTATGTTTTGTATCAACAAAAACGTTGCCTTATCTTAATGTACTGATTTTTATCATGTTATTCTATCCGAATGAACATTTACTGGTTGATTAGGGGCACCACTAACAGCTAATTGCGGAAAAAAAAAAGGACTTGCTAGAGTACTAATACAGACCATAAAAGTACTGTTTAAAATTATGATTTGTATTGTCTTGCATAATACAAATGAGCATTATTGGTCAATGGTCGACTGATGAAAGTTAACTGAAAAAGAAATGCTACTTTATGAACCAAAACAGACAATAAAGTATTTTCTCAAGATCAAAATTTTTTCTTAGAACTGGATCACCAGCAGAAAAATGATTCTGTACTGAACTTGCTCTTAAATGGTATTAAATTGTTCGGTAAATCCATCTGCGCTATATCGACTTTCTCTTATTTCAGTCTTTTGTATTGTCATGTTTACAAAGAAAATGTGCCTCAAAAAAAGAAACAATGAACCGGGTATCCGGGGAATACTCACAATAAAGAACAACAGAAGCAGCTACTGAGTTAGTTAGTTCATTTGAAAGTAACACTTGTGAACATGGAATGCAAGAAGCTTCTCAGGATAGATGCCAATTAAGTGTCATCTATCTGATGAAGACCAACAAGGTATCTAGGAGAGTTTGAATCGGACCTGTAACTTCCAACATAGGAAAGGTATGGACCTTGTTTTGATCAAAGAACCTTTTGACCCTTTTCTCCCTGTTAGGAAGCCTGCAGAAATCTGTACAAGTATAGGGCATTTCAGTCATCAAATAAACCTGATATTACAAATGAAATATTAGGATCAACAAGTTAGAATAAAATTCATAAAATGCCAGCATTACCCGGCCATTACTTTTCCATTTGCATTACCTGCATTACCATTGCCAGGCCTCCTATTTTTGCTTTGTTATGGAACCCTGTTTGATAGTCTTGGTTAGATAAGTAAGAATCTTCAGCTTTGAGAATCTCTTATGCAAAGCAAAGTCCTAAGCTTTTCTTTCTGCTGGAACAATTGGGAAGCCTATCTGATATTGATTTGTTTCACGAGGGCTCAATTTAGCTGCACAAAGTTAAGCAATAGGAAACTTGATCTATTTGGAAGTCCAAAATATAGGCAGCATCTCTTCTCTAAATTACCGGTCTCCTTTTCTCTCTTCTTCACCTTGGCCCCGTCAAATGCATACCCTTGGAACTCCGTGCTTTTCAGCAGCATTTCCACCAATTCAGCTACGGAATCGGGAATATCAATACATCAAAAGACAGTTAGGAAAGACTCTATGACCTTTTGAGTTATTTTAGACAGTCAAATGGACATGGTTAATCATCAACATTATGATAAATGTTTAGATACAATTCCTCACTGGAAACAAACTCTTGAAAATTGAAAGGTCCTATCTTACTACTGAGCTGAATGTGAAAACTCAATTGAGAAATTAATGCTGCACCACTGAGCCCATCTTGACTTATATGCAAGGTTTAGTCCACGTTCAATTTTGACGCAAATTAGTAAAATAGGATTTCAAAGCTTTATGGGAAGAAATTCTTCATTTTCTGTTTTATTGTCAGCAGAACAAATGAAAGGATTACAAACTAGAGAACGTCAACATTCAAAGATAGAATAACGTTGGGGTCATACTTTCCCCTAATCTTCCTGGTTCAGTGTGGTATCTCAGACATGCTTTTGTAGCGTACTTCAGGATAATGCAAAAGATCAGTTAGTTCACAGCTATAGTCAGAGGCAAATAGGAGTATCTACGTGTACACTTAGGTGTACATGCCTTTGTGTGTGTTTGTGTGTCTGTGTGATACAAAGTGTACAAATGTAATACCTCAAAACAAACCAAATTTAGTTAGTTATCACATTTCACCTGTTGCAGCACTGTGCATCAATTTAGTGGAAAGCATATCCCAGCAATCAAAAATTGCATCACCACACCGTAGCACAAGCTCTAAATGTAATTCCATGTCAATCTATACTGCTACAGCTTCGTACATGCAATATTTATCTTGCATCACCGGTAGAAGCTTCTCCTTCAGTGCAGCATAAATCTGCTCCATTTCCTTATGAGATCTGTCCCCTGCGTAAAACACATGATTCTCACCCTTTACTTCTACTTGACTAAAACCAGGTACTTTATTCACTCTACTCTCCTTCATCCTCTTTCTTATATGAGCAAAATTGTCCCACAAACCGCAAGCAGCATACAAGTTAGATAGAAGCACATAACTTCCTGAACTAGATGGCTCCAGCTCTAATAATTTCTCACCCAAAAGCTTTGCCAGGGCGACCTCCCCATATAACTTGCACGAGCCAAGTAGTGCTCCTAAAACAGCAACATCACATTCACCTGGAGGCATTTGGCAAACCACCTTGACAGCCTCATTGACTAGCCCCGCTCGACCAAGGATGTCAACAAGACAACAGTAATGCTCTTTATTGGGAATGATATTATATGCAGACCTCATGGAGTCAAAAAGCCTTTGGCCTTTCTTGACAAGACCTGCATGACTACAGGCCGTCAAGACTCCCACAAACGTAACCTCGTCTGGTTTATTGCCTGATCGCAACATCTGAGCAAATATCTGTAATGCTTGGTTACCATAACCATGATTAGAGTACGCCAGAATCATCGCTGTCCATGACAAAATGTCTTTCGCTTCAAGATTCTCAAAGACAAGTCGTGCTGAGCTAAGATCTCCACTCCTAGAGTACATGGTAACAAGAGCATTGGTCAATGAGGTCGCTTGCTCAAGACCTAGCTTGACAAGAAGACCATGAGCTTGCAACAGCTCAACAATTCCCTCACATGCAATCACTACACTAGTGAGGGTAATTGTGTTAGCACCACTGGAGCTTCGTAGCATGAGAACAAAGTGCTTGAGAGCTTCATCTTGACGCCCATTTTTGGCATACCCATCAATCATGGCATTCCATGTCACCACGTTGTGATTTGGCATCAAACTGAAAAGCTTACTAGCCTCAGACATGATGCCATGATCAGCATAGGCTGATACCATAGCATTCCAAGCAATTATATCCTTGCTTGGCATTTGATCAAAATACTTCCGAGCCAAATCAATAAATCCTTTCTGTGCAAGACCAGTAACCATTGTGGTCCAAGAAACTGCATTCGTCCATGGCATGGAATTAAACAGCCGCACAGCCTCATTCACCAAGTCATAATCCAAGCAGGCGTGGATCATTATATTCCAGGAATAGAGATTACGTTCAGGCATTTGATAGAAAAGCTGAAAGGCCTGATCAACTTGACCACTCTCCACATAAGCCCTGATCATAGCTGTCCAAGAAACCACATTTTTGACAGGCATTTGATCAAAAGTTTCCTGCGCCTGATCAATCAAGCCATTTCTAGCAAAACCCACCAACATTGTAGTCCACGAAACCACGTTTTTCTCAGGCATTTGTCGAAAGAGTTCACAAGCCTCATCCACCCTTCCATGTTTAAAATACCCAGAAATCAAACCAGTCCAAGAAAACACACTTCTACAAGGCATACGATCAAATATTTTCCGCGCAAGATCCAGCTGACCAACCTTAGCATAGGCGTGCACCATTGCCGAATCAGCTACAATATTTCTCTCGGGCATTGCACTATACAAACTTTCAGCTCTAGGAAGATCATTTTGTTTAAGATAAATCGTAATCATGGAAGCATAAGAAACGACATCTCTTTGCGGCATTTCATCGAACATCTTCCTGGCTTCACTTACTTTACCTTGATTACCCAAGCTTCTTAATTCAAGATTACGTCTATGGACACCCTTTCCCAACTCTAAGCCAAAGATGGTCGAGTTGCCCGTCAATTTTTGTGGGTTTTTTAGCATTACCGGAGTTGCATAGTCCCTTCTGCAATACCGTTTGGAAAGGGTGGGAAGTTTCAAGAAATGGCTGTAAAAGAACCATGAAGGAGAATTTGAACTCCTCAGGCACAGCCGCGCCGGCTGAGCCATTCACCTGAATGTTTTAGCCGCAATGAACTTCGTTGTTTGTACCTCTGTACACTTTGAGCCTACCTAGAAAGAAACTATGAATGGAAAAATATTGGTGGGCTTAACTTTGAGTGGATATTGAAGATATTTGTTGCATGCATGGCTGATAAGCATTCTTGGGTAAGATGTGGAAGAAGTGCTTCCTGGACTCGAGCAAACTCAGATGCAATTCAATTATAGTTTTAATCTTTTGCTGCTCTTTAACCAAGAATCCATAAACAAAGAAATTTCTTCTCGAAGTTGAATTCATTTTTTGACTAATATTGACCACCTACCTCTTTCACATTATGCAGTATCACACAGTTTCGACTGATACATACATATTTGATGTATATTTTTCTGTTATTCTTTTGTTGATTTTCTAAAGGATGGATTTAGGGCTAGAAAGTATCAGCCTGAATCTGTATTTGATGCTGTAATAGGGGGTGGATTATTTTGGTGGAAGGATACATTTCCTGTGCTAAAGTGTTAGTAATTTAGGGTGGTTGATTATGAGTCATAGATTACAAAAAGTTAAAATAAATAGGTTATAAATGGGTAATTGGATTACCAAATTCATTTTTTAACTTACCCATTTATACCCATCTAATTAAATGGGTATAAATGAGTTGACTCACTTATAGTCTTATACCCATTATCCATTTTACCCAACTCAAACCCGTCCAAGTCACCCATTTTGACACCTCTAATTATGAGTTTAAAACTTTAACGTTGGTCCATCTTAATTTTCTTGATGTGCTAATTAGGTGCCTTTTAGGTTACCAAATAAAGAAATCTTTCTTTTTATGTAAGTGTTTTTGAGTGAATTTAAGAAATTTTATATAATTATTTAGCATTTTCATTTTTATCCACATGGATGGCTTGAAATTTAAAAAAAAAAGTGTTTAAAATTGTATTTTTAACTTAGGGGTAATTTCTCAGAATAATGCGAAAACAAGAAAACATCACAAAAGTGATGCTGTTGAAGGTTGGCTTTCAGGTCAAGGGTTGCTGCAAATATCATATGAGGTTTAATAAAAAATTTGATTTAAATTTCTTTATTTTTTGTTTTAAGTTGGAACCAATTTATTTTGTTGATTTGCTGCAAAAGTAATTTGCAGCGGAGGATGAAAATTTAAAAAAAATTTCAGGTTGGATTGCGTTTTTCTGGATTTTTTATAGAAAAATTGTTATAGTGATTTGATAGATGTAAGTTAAAAAGGTGATAGAAAAATGTGTTCACGGAAAACATAACAATTTTTCTGAGAACGTGAACACATTTTTCTGAGAAAAATCGCAATCCAAACGGGGTTGCGGCGAAGGTAAAAAGTTTTGTTTCTAAAAACTTTGAGGCACCTCTAGCCTTTGGGCGGGTGGCCACCACCTAACTTGGTGAGATTCCACCAAAAATGTCACATTTAAGTGTTTGCTTCAAAAAAATTCAGGCCGGTGTGTTGTACACCTGTTTGATCCGGTGGTGATTCAGTCCCCTCCGAATTATCCTTAGGCCTCCTTAGGTTCGCCTCCTCCCCTTTAGTATAGAATAAATTAGGTTATACAATCGTTGTCGTTTCCAAAAAAATAAAAATAAAAACTTTGAGGCAAACGGTCCATGATGGTCCCACAATATTTTCAGAAGCCGCACATGTAATGTGTGGCAAAAGATCGCGGCCGTTCGTACCTTACTGTTTGGCTAATGACCGCACATCTAATGGCTTGGCGCCCACATCTTACAGCTAAGCGTTAGTACCAATTTTCTCCTATTGGCAGTATTAGCTGATCTATCTCTCTTTCTTTTTTATGGTTCATTTTCTGGTGATTTAGTCTCGGAAACTTTTGTTTTCTGGCAGGTCTTTCACTTCTTGAGTGTCCTGGACTAAAAGCTATTGATCCGGCTCATGCCGGCGAATTTCTTAGAATAATTTTAAAATAAGAAAATATCACAAAAGTATGATTGATTTTGATTTTAAGGTTCGCTGCAAATGGAAAAGTAGGTTTCAAAAAAAATTGATTTCAATTTCATTTTTTTCGTCGCCAAGGAAGTAAAAGGACTGGATTTTTTTAAAATATACTTTACAAGGTTTTGCCATACCTCAAAAGGGCGGTGAATCAAATAATTTTTTTTAAAGGATTTGCCGCACCTCAAATGGGTGGCAAATCTTTTTTTTTTTAATATGGAATTGCGATAATTTTGCCTGCAAACCCCAACCCTAAAACAATAATCCCTAAACGCTCACAATAAAACCCTAATACATAAATCCTAACCCTAAAAGCTGCAAATTTAATTTAGGAATAATTTCAGAAACCTCCCTTGAGGTTTCTTACAATTTCACTCGGCTCCCCTTAAGTTTAAGAAATTACACTTAACTTCCTTGACGTAATAAAATGCCTATACTACCCTCCACTTGCTAGACAATTCTAAATTTAAGGCACTAGATTTACAAAATCCAAAAAAAAAAAATTTTCTGTCTTGTCTATTTTTGCAATGATAGAGAAATAAATAATGAAATTTATGATTGAAATAGGAAGAAGAACTAGAGATGTGAAATTTGTCATAGTTTGTTTGTTGTCATAAAAAACTTTTATAAAATATTAATAATTACATAAGGATTTCTTTCATTGGATTGGAAATTTTTGTTATGATTTTATTGTCGAGGTAGAATTTATTCTTTACTTTTACAATATTAATATTTTTAAGACCATAAGAAGGTTGTAATGGTGGTTCTAGATCATATTAGCTTGTATTGAAAATGTATTTGAGCATTGAGATAATGGGAGGTGTGTGTGTGTGTGTATGAGTGTTTTTTTTTTTACGTAGTAAGTTGATGTTATATATGCAACTTAGAATCTTTTTTATGGTTATTTGGATTTGAAACTTATACTTGGATGGTTGTTAGGAATTAGGCTTGTTGATTTGTGCAAAATATGGAAGAAAATGATTAAACATATTATATTTTGCTTTCTTAGTTTTGTACAAAAGGGTAATTTAGGATTTTTAAGAGAAAATCTTCCTTGTTGGACCTATATTGTTATATAAACAGTAAAAGTCGGGGAGGTACATGTAATTTTTAAAATTTGAGGAGAGCTCCCTGTAATTATTAAATACCTCAGGGGAGGTTTGTGAAATTATCCCTTTAATTTAACTACAAAAATTGTGTTAATTTCATAAATGGTGATTAATCATCCTATACAAATGCTTTCAGCTTCCTTTTGGTTGAAAATATAAAATGAATTGAAGATTAAATATGCCCAAATCATCCATTTTTGAATTTTTTGGTTTTAATGCCAGCAAGACATATTGAAAATTAAATATGTCGAGTACATGAACAACATGTATGGATATGCCCCTCTGCGACACTTACCTTCATGTTTTCTATCCCGCATCTGCTTAGCTAAATACTCAACAGACATCTCGAAAGGGACAATACAAGAGTTAGATAGGCCAATATCTTGACGGTCGAATAAGCTAACTATCCTCCGCATTCTTTAATTCAAGGATTGTAATATCCCAAAAGCCTTTTTTTTTTTTTTTTTATATTACCATCAATCCAAGATGAGCACACTACGCAGGATCGAGATACATTTTACATAGGTTTTGCAACTGTATGAGGTCAGCAATTATGGTGTAACGAAAGAACATCAGCTGCAAAATCCTCTATTATAAGGCTAGATGCCACCACTTTATCTCGTACAAAATGATCAATTCCAGCAAAAAAGTAATAATTCCAACTAGCAGAGGACTCAGACGCTTCTGCTTAAATTTAACATGTCATGAACAGCATCATGGGAAGTAATACATGAATATTTATATAATTATTTTCATGTCGAATGCAACCAGAGCATGGGAAAACTACAACTGCTGATAAGACAAATGGACACAAATGGTGGCTTCTCGGAAATGGGGCAGGGAGATAACAAGACGTAACTCGATTTCCGCATCATGTGTGGGACCCGTCACTATCTGTTGTGAAAATACATCCTGTGAGAAAAAAGTTACACCATGTACAAAGAGAGTTACGGCCAGTTGATAATGACTACAATTGGCAGGGACGGTTGCACCTGCAACCGTCCGTGCCCCACGTCTTGGCTTCTCCTTTGCCGCAAATGCAATTTGCGGTTTCTCCAAAAAAAAAATTTAAAAAATATTTTTTCCAAAAAAAAATATTTTTTTTCTCGGCCTCATTCTCCATTTGTGGCGAAACTTTTTGTGAAAATGAAAAAAAAAAAAAATTGGTTCTGACTTTTAAAAAAAAAATTTTAATCAAATTTTCTGTGAAGCCTTGTCTGACATTTGCAGCAACCTTTAATATAGAAGCGAGCTCAGCATCACTTTTGTGATATTTTCTCTTTTTCGCATTATTTCGAGAAAGTCGCCTGACTAAAACAGTATGTATGAAAATGCTCTCAAGATGTGCCCAAAAAAAATTAATGAATGATTTTTACGTGTTTTGTAAATTATTCATAAGTTGCAAAAATTTTAATTTATCTTGTCCAAATTATAAAATAAAAGTTCGTTAAACAATCTCCTAACCTCAATAAAAACTTATAATTTTCCACTAAGGAAGTAAATAGGTAAATTTTCAAATGTTGAGGATTTTAAATTGATTTGCCATGAGCATTAACACAACAAAAGGGCAATTTTGAAACAAAAATTATCTATACACTTCCAAACAAAAATAGTTTTTCAGTATTAATATTCTGAGTTGGGTTAATAAACAATGTTACAAAAGTTTTAAAATAAGGGAAAGTAAGTGATATTTATAATGCGACGTGATACTAATACTGGCATTTTTGTGTGTCATCCAGTTTGGGGGAAAAAAATTAATTTATTGTGTTTTGCTGCCTATTACATCTACCTCCCCAGAGGTTTGTCCATATTACGTAACAAGCCTTATGATTTAGCCAAATTACAATCACCCCTTTGTCATTGACTGTTGTTTAACTCCGTTAGTGTGTATTGAGAAATGACAAAAAGGCATAGTTCAGAAGATTCCACAAATAAAATGAAAAACTCAATAAAAGAGCATTTATAGAACAAAAAATGAAAATTAAGTAAAGGAATGAGACAAAACTCCAAAATTAGTAAGAAAGATAAATGGAGTAAAACTAATTGAGAAAAATAAAAACAAAAAATAAATGTTAAAACCAATGGAAAATTGAACGTCTTGAAACAAGCATTGGAGAAAGAAAACAGGACTATAAACAAACTATTTAATACCAAGAAAATGAAAAGGAAAAACGTGAAAGAAAATGATAAAAAAAATTTGAAAAAAGCTAACAAAGTGACTGGTCATCATCTTTTTCAATGGCTTTTCTTTCTTTCCACTCGGTTTTTTCCCCTACTTTTTATTTGTTCAAAACTCTATCCAAATTTGGTAGAATTTCATTAAAATTATCACCTAAACATTAGAATAAAAGCTCATGTACATTCAACTTGTTTTGTGGGGTTAATTATTAGTGTTTTCGTTATCTTAAGTTCCATGAAAGATTAAAACTTTGAAGCTTAAAACCAATACTTGCAGCTTTTGTGCTTCTTTGCCCCCCCCCCCCCCCCACAAAAAAAAATAGTGCTGAAATCTTTGCTATTAGTCGTGAACCTCGTGGTATTGGTGTTGTTTGCTAGGGAGCAGGGAAAGGGGAAGAAGACGAGGAAGAGCTTTGATGGGCATTTTGGGGAATCTGTCATAACTTTGTGTTGAGATTGTTCAAATTTAGGGGCGAATTTCTAAGAATAATGTTAAAAGCAGAAAATATCACAAAAGTGGGGTAGTTTGGGATTGAGTTCTAATTTAAGGGTCGTTACAAATGGTAAAGGAGGTTATCAGAAAAAAAAAATTGATTTAAATTTCATTTTTTTTCCTCCCTAGAAAGTAAATGAAGCGATATATATATATATTTATTTAAAAAAGGTGTGCCAAAGCAAAATTATTTTTGTTAAAGGGTTCGCTGCACCTCAAATGTGTGACGAAGCTTTAAATTTTTTTATTTAAAAAATGAAATCACAACGATTTTGCCCATTAACCCTAACCCTAAAACATTAATTCCTAAATCCTAACACTAAAACCCTAATATTTTATCGTACAGTCACTTGCCCAACGGCCGCCTCTGGGAAAATCATTTCCCTATGCAGCTGGAACCACCATAGTCAGGCGAATCCTGGGGCATCATTTCCCACGCTCATAACTGTTAAAAATATAAGCATTGTGAACGTCATATTAATTATGCATTCAAATGAAATAAGGATGCTCAAACATCCCAAAGTTGTTCCATTTATACCTGTAGAAGTATATATAGGTCAACAGTGCAGTTTGTGATCGGGTACGAAGCTTTATACAGCCAGGAGTATAAACAAGTAAGTGCGGGGTTGCCCCAAATGACTAGTCCCCTCTATGTCTTGCAAGTAATAAGAAACAAATATTGCCCATCAAATCATGACCGTTGATCACCATGATCAATGATCAAGAGCTGCGACATTTAAAAAAATATATCATCGCAAATTAAATTTGCGACAAAGGAAAAAAAATTGCCCATCAAATCATGACCGTTGATCACCTGCTATATTTAAAAAAAATAATTTGCAGCGAAGAAAAATAATGCCATCAAGTCATGTTGTCCAAAGCTTTGCCGCACATGGGATCTGTGGCTTCTCAAAAAAAATTTCAAATAGCCGCAAATTTTGTTTGGGGCAATAGAATTAAATTTTTTTTTTCAAATCACGATTGTTTGATCAACATTTTAATCAATGGTACATAGCTTTTGCCTCATATTAGATTTGCGACTAAATTAAAATATTTAGCCCAAAATCTTAACTTAAAAAATTTTTAAACCGTTGAAAAAAATTTCAAAAATAAATTAGAAATTTTTGTGCGTCGATTTTCTCAGGTGCGACGACCCTTATTTTGGAAACAAATCCCACAAAATACTATATTTGTGATTTTTTCCTATATCAATATTATTTCGAGAAATTCGCCAAACTTAGGAGGTCAACGTTAGTTTGCTAATAGCAGGGCACATTTTTTAATATGAAGTTTTGAATTTCAGGGAGCTTTTCGTAGTTTGGTTAAACCTAAAGGTCTAACTTGAAATTTGGCCAAACCTCCGGGGAGGTAAATGCAATTAACCAAAACTATAAAGCACCCAACCAGCACCAGCGCTCCCTATGACGTTCCATTCTGTCTCTGTCGGCTATAAATCTTTTATTTATTTATTTTAAAGGACGTCGGCTATAAATCTAAAACCCTGAAGCCCCATCCGCCTGAGCTTCTTATTATAAGAAGGCGGGCCCCACAAGCGGCGGCAGCGATAAACACAATCCAAATTCGGTCCAGTCACTCCAATCGAATGTCCACTTCAAACCAACCACCATTGAAAGGATTAGGTCTCGTTTGGTAAATGAGTTTTTCGAGTGTTTGTCTAAAATTTTACTGTAACTTATTGTAGATATTGTAAAAATTTTTTTTAAAATGTGTAAATTTTTAGATATTTTGGAGTATATAATTTAAAAATTTTGATAAATTTTATGAGTATAAATACCAAATTTTTATCAATTTTTAATATTTCTTGAATTTTTTTTATTTAATGAGTTATTTATTTTCTTACATTTTAACGTGTGTTTTTCTCATTTTGCAGGTTTGTTTTAGGGAAAGAAAAAAAAAACACAAAAAAGGAAAACAAAAACTAAAAAAACAACAAAACAAAGCAAAATAGCAACAAAAAAAAAAAAAGAGGAAATCAAGAAATCATCCTAATCATTTTTTTCCGCCAAATACACTTAACCCATTTCACACTCGATTTCCATGCTTCTTTCTTTTGATTAGGTGGGAAGACAATCATTTTTTGACAAGAAAACAAACCAACTCCCCATCTTTTCTCTCAATACAATCTCTCGGCTCTCACACACACAAGACAACTAAGAAAAAAAAGCACTCCTCATCCTCCCAAGTCCCTCTGGGTTCTCTGGGCTTCTTCCGAAGACAAAAATTAGCAGCAACTTTTCTCTCAAAGAAGAATTCCTCTCATTTTCGGCTCTTTTCTTTGCCCGCCAATAGACAAGCCACAAAAGAAAAAAATCTTTTCCCTCCCTCTCTCGGCTAGCTCTTAACAGACAAGAACAAAAACCAAAAAAAAAAAAAAAAACTCCACTGAAATTTTCTTTTGGACCTCTCGGCTCCCTCTACCCATTTTTCTTCCACAAAATCAAACACAAAAAGGGAGGCAGCTATCGGTTGGACAACTGAAGCTTGGAATTTCCTCCAAACTCTAGCCAAAGGACCGTAATTCTAGTTGAGGTAGTTTTCCTTTCTTTTTTTCGATTTTTTGTTTCTTTCTTTTCTCTTTCTTTTTTTTAGTTAGTTATATTAAAAGCATGTTTAAGTGCTGCTTTGTCCCGTTCTTTTGTTGGTTTTGTTGTTGTGATGTTGTTGGGCAAGTCCAAGATTAGATCGAGGAGAAGAAAGATTATTTTTGTTTATGCATGCTATATGTTTGATAAAATGCCAAAATGGAAAACGATTAAAAGCTGAACATTGTGCATTTTTTTTGTCAAAAATAGGTGATCGTTTGCTAGTGTAGGTCCGAAAATGTGTGATTATTAAAAAATTTTGGGAGTTTGAACTTTAGAAGCATGTGAATAATTTTTCTTCATTTTGGACTGTTTTATTTTAATTTTGTCGTATTTGTTGTTGCTTTTATTGATTTCAGTTCATAGTTAGGTTGTAAAAATCACAAGGAGTGTTGTAGTATATTTTTTTATAATTTTTAGTGAAAGATATGGTGATTTGAAAAAAATAAAAACTGGTCTGTCTTTTGCTTTTTTTGGACACTTTCGGGTCATTTTTCGTAAAAACTAACTCCGGAAATGGAACCTACGCGAAAAATCGAGTGGGGTGTGTATTTTGGTGAAAATTGTGATGGCGGTGGCGGGCTGGCAGCCACCATGGCCGCCAACTGAAGTGAGCTTCGGATGGCCAGAAGAGGAAGAGAAGAAGAAACGAATGGGGAAGAAAGAAAAGAAAGGAAAGAAAAGAAAAGAAGAAAAAAAAAGGGAAAAGAATTGGGCTAATTCTTTAGTGGGCTTGTGGTTATTTTGGTTGGGTTTCGATTTATGTCTCTTGGGTTTAGGTTGGGCTAGAAGGTCAGAGTCCATTCATTTTTGGTTGGGTTTGAGTGATAAAAAAGGGGCTGGCCTGTGTATTTTAACCTGGACTTTCTCTTGGGCCGGATGGCCGTGGCCCAAAGAAGAAATGGAGAATGGCCTAGTGGCCCATTTTCTTAAGAATATCAGAAACCGAAATTTTCACTTTAGCCCCTCATCTTTGGGGTAGTTTTGCTGAGGCCCAGAATATTTTAAATCCCTTTCACCTAGGTCCTTAAGTTAATTGCACTTTGCTCCCTATACTTTATCTTTCATTTAATTTTGGCCCCTAAACTTTGGAAAAATTATATTTTTGACCCCAAAAGTGTTTTAGTTTGTGCAATTAGTCCCTGGTGAATTTTGACTCTCTTTATAATAATTGTTTCTTTTCTTTAATAGCTAATTATGTTACTTTTGAGTATATTTAACTTGTAATTTTTAGATGTTCTTGACTTTCTTTATTTTGACATGTTAAGGTGAATTTAGTATTTATTATTATTATTATTATTATTATTATTATTATTTTCAATTAAATTGGTGCCATGATTCTTCTGTTTATTTTGAGTATAAATAAGGCAATTTGATTCCATTTAGTCACCACTTCAAAAGGGAGGTACACCTATTATTATTATTTCAATGTCAATTACATGCTCTTATGTGCTCCTACGTGTTCCTATGTATTTATATATTTTTATATGCTTTGTTTATTTGATTTAAATGCTCATTCAAATTTTCTTATATTTGTTTAGTTAATTGTTATAATTATTTGTGAGGCATTTAAATACCTCAAAAATGTAATAGATAGGATAATTAGATTTGTTTTATTTTATTTTTGTCAAAAAATACTTTTTGGGGTGACTTGGTATATTCAAATTCAATACTAAGTGGCGACTCCTATTTTTTTTAAAAACTCTTTTAAATTAAATTTTATACCCAAATTGTCGCATTTTTTAAAGTCTCATTCTAGGTCCTTTGTTCACTTGTTTTTAAATAAAAAAATGCCATCTTTTGTAAACACCCTCTTATTTTCATTGTGCGAAAAAATGGGGCGCGACAATGAGGTTATTGTAGCTAAAATTGTTAAAAATTTGTAACAAATAAACTTGGTAAAAAACTTGCTTGCAAATAAATCCTTAGTCACTACATATCTTGTGGGGTTAGGAGATTACCTTATCTCCTAGCAAAAGTTGTCGTTTAATGTGGCATCTTTAAGATTCATAGAGCGCATTATACACCTTTATGGTCTGATGGTGGTTCAGTTTTCGTGGTCCTGTTGGATCATTCCTCTAATATAGGTTAGAATGGGATCCTTTATTATCGTTTAGAGTAGAACCTGGAGTAGGAGCATAGATGGATAGATGATGACAATAGACAAAAGAAAAAAAAAAGAAGGAATGTTCACTTCAAGGTACAAGAGCTTTAAGCAGAGAGAATCACTAGCAAGTACAACCCATTTAAGCAGAGTTGCGCTTGAAAGTAGCTCCGCTGTAGGAACGAAAAGTTTATGTATATGCAAGGAGATAAGGATAAGGATATCTGTCGGCTATAAATCTAAAACCCCATCCGTTTTGTCCCCCAACCCCAACCCACTGCTGCTATAAATCTAAAACCCTGCTGCTAAAACCCTTTCCCCAAAACCCATCATCTCAAAATAATAACCATTCATTATTATTTTCATAATTTATGAACAGTAATCACGGACAAATTATACTGTAATTTTGCAGAACCATGAATGGAGTCGACGATGATGGCTTTCCAGCTCCTAAGCTCTTCTCTCAGGGCTACTCCTACACCTATGACGACCTCATCTTCCTCCCCCACTTCATCGACTTCTCCACCGATGCCGTCTCCCTCTCCTCTCCTCTCTCACGCAACCTCTCCCTCTCCCTCCCTTTCGTCTCCTCCCCCATGGACACCATCTCCGAGTCTTCCATGGCCTCAGCCATGGCTTCCCTCGGCGCCTTCTCCTTCATCCACTCCAACAACTCCCCCTCCCACCAGGCCTCTCTCGTCCGCGCCGCCAAGTCCCACCGCCTCCCTTTCTCCTCCGATCTCATCTTCCTCTCCCCCTCAGACTCCATCCTCTCCCTCGACGACTTTGGCTCCTCCCCTTGCATCTTCATCACCAGCTCCGGCAGCAGCCATTCCAAGCTGCTAGGCCTCGTCTCTCGTTCCGATTGGGAGGCTTTTCCCTCCGAGTATTCCAAGGAAGCCAGGAGGGTCTCCGATTACATGAGGAAGGTGGATCGCGATTTCTGTTCCTTGCCCAACGGTTCTACTTTGGAGGATGTTGCTGCCTATTTGGCCGCTCGTAAACTCGACTTCGTCCCCCTGGTCAGTACAGCAGCCCATGACGGCGATGAGGACGAGGTGGTGAACCTGGCCACTTTTTCTGACGTTGAGAGGATCAAGGGATTCCCCAAGCTAGGCCTCCCCTCCCTCGGCGCGGATGGCAACTTTCTGGTGGGTGCCTCCATCGGGACCCGTGAGTCCGACAAGGAGAGGCTGGAGCATTTGGTCAAGGCTGGGGTCAATGCGGTGGTCTTGGACAGCTCTCAGGGGAATTCCATTTATCAGCTGGAGATGATCAAGTACGTGAAGAGGACGTATCCGGGGTTGGATTTGATTGGAGGGAATGTGGTGACCATGTATCAGGCCCAGAACTTGATTCAGGCCGGCGTTGATGGATTAAGGGTCGGCATGGGTTCTGGTTCCATTTGCACCACCCAAGAGGTCTGCGCTGTTGGCCGTGGACAGGTATTACCTTGTCTACTAGTCCTACTGGTTCCTTTTTTCTCTTCGCCCTTTTCTGGTTTGCTTTCTTGAGGCCTTTATTTACACATTTGGAGAGAAGCTCCCATTTTTCTGCAATCTATGCATTGACAACTGCATAAAGTTTCTGTCTTTATGTTCAAAATCACAGCTTCCCATGTTCCCATTTGTGTGCATTGAATTTTTTCAGCTAGTATGCTTTCGTTATAGTGAGGGAAGTTCCCTTTTACATTTTCGTTTGCACACACACACACACACACCCCTTCCCTTTCCCCTATCCCACCCCCACCCCCACCCCCCTTCTTTTTCTCCTCTTACCCAATATTTACTCCATCATTAGTTGTTGCCTTTTGGAGCATCATTTGTGTTGAGTGACTGGAGTATATTGCCCAGTTATAAACTTGCAATGAGAGGATATTAGGGAATTCAGAACTCCTTCTCGTGTTTGTGAAATCTCTGCTACATACTCTTTATACAATGATTTCTTTGCAATTTGTTTTTAGGGCACAGCTGTTTATAAAGTATCATCTATTGCTGAACAAAGTGGTATCCCTGTCATTGCCGATGGTGGCATTTCAAATTCCGGGCACATTGTCAAGGCTTTAGTTCTTGGGGCATCAACTGTGATGATGGGCAGCTATTTAGCCGGAAGCACTGAAGCTCCAGGCACTTACCAATATCAGGTTTGGTGGCGCAGCTTCTTGTTTTATCCATATCCATTACAGCTTATAGGATATTCTTCTCGTTCCCAATATTTCCTCCATGAGCTCATTAGTAGGATATTGTAAACCTTTCCCCATTGTTCTGAACATGTATTCTGTTACCTTTTTCATCTTTTCCTTTTTTTTTTTTTTCCTTTTTCATGGTATTCTTATGGGATACATTTTTTTTTGAGGGGGAAGGGGGTGGGTGGGTATTTGGCCTTCAATTCTTCCTTTTTTAAGTTTACAACCTTGATAATAAGTTGAGGAATAATGGTTAGAGCAACATACTTGTTTTATTAAACTTCTTGCATCTATGATTATCTGTAGGATTTATATGTTATCAAATGAGATACCTGTGGGACAGAGTCTTCATTCTCTCTTGCTGCAATTAAGTTGGACGAAATTAGAATTTTTTCACGGCTCTCCTTTAATAATGCATGGACATGAGTATACAAGCGCTTCTCATAGCTGCCAAACGCTTCTCCATGATTATGGCACATAATTGGTGCTTTATATCTTTCTTTAGTTTGAATAGTTCAGATTTGGAATTACAGGATGGCATTCGAGTCAAGAAATACAGGGGCATGGGATCTTTGGAAGCAATGACAAAAGGGAGTGATGCAAGATACTTGGGTGATACGGCTAAACTGAAGATAGCTCAGGGTGTAGTTGGAGCAGTTAGAGACAAAGGATCAATTCTGAAGTTTATACCCTATACAGTGCAAGCAGTGAAGCAGGGTTTCCAGGATCTTGGTGCTTCATCTGTTGAATCTGCACATGACCTGTTAAGATCAGAGGTGCTGAGGCTTGAGGTTTGTTTACCACTTCAACTTGTATCTGTGAAGCGTTACCTTGCTAGTAATCTAACGATTATGTACCTACAAAAACTCACTTGGTGTTTTGTTCTTTTACAGGTTCGAAGTGGAGCAGCACAAGTCGAAGGAGGAGTTCATGGTTTGGTATCTTATGAAAAGAAATCCTTTTGAAACCTTAATTGATGCGGCCATTTTTTTTTTAAGCTTTTCGCAATTCTTTTGCTGCTCCATCGGCAACTCCGCGGTCCGTGTTAATTACATGCATTGTTTTTTGATGGCTATGGGTGGATATCTCTTCTTTTGGTTTGAAGAGCCATCTAGGGCAGAAGCCATATTACTGCATGCACCGCAATTAATTGGCTTTTGGATTTCAAGTATCAGCTACAGTTAAGAGTAGATTATGATTCTTTGTACTGATTAAGCTGGGAAGTGTGTTGGTTAAATATCAAGGACTTATTTCACTTGCTGCTTCTTTGTATGCACCATATGTGCTCCCTAAATTGGCATTCTAAAGCATATGTCCCCAGTATTCATCCTATGGATTGGGGATGAGGGGGAAAGCGGTAAGGCAGCCAGCTATGCATGTTAGGATCTTTCCATTACAAAGGCAAACGCTCAGCAGTCAGCATCTGCACATGTTTTCGTATCACATGCATGGTAAGTTTCGAAATTTGCTCTTCGAGATATATTCCTTGCCGGGATTAGACAATTTTTAGCTTTGCATATTGGAAAAAACGTCTCTTGCATATCTAGGGTGTACAAGCAAGGCTGGCGCTGAGAGCAGGGCTGCGGGTTTAAGCAGGTCTCTGTTCCCACCAGAAGTTGGCAGGAATGAGTTCTAAGCAGTAGATAAAAACAGTTCTAAGCAGCTGATTCTGGGCTGGAGTGCACCTTTCCTTCTTTGGTTGAATTGGATTGCCAGCACTAATCTTGAATTAGTTTCATGTCCAGGATTATTTACTGTCTCTGGTGGCTCCTTTGGAAGAGGACAAGCACCAAAGCAGTAGTTACCCTGAGGCACCTCAGCCCAAACGTTCTTCTATCTAACAACTAGTTAGTCGCACTTGCTTTTCTTTTCATCTTCGATATTTCTTTTAGATGGTCATGGATACAAAAGCACTAAAATAAGAAATTTAATAAAATTTAAAATACTAAATATAAAACAAAATATTTAGACTAAAAGACATAAAAATAGCTACTCCTACACAATATAATGATTAGTTCTCATCAAACCTCATCTTGATGGTAATAAAGTATTGTGTGAGAAAAGTAAATATATTAGAGAGTATTATCAATATTTGATTACTTTTTAAAAAAAAATTTAAAGAAAAGAAATTAATATGAAAAATCCTTTAAAGGAAAAAGAACAAAAAATGTACATATAAGCAGCATGTGATCGTGATTGCCAAAAAAGAAAAAAAGGGTAACTAATTTTGAATTTTCTAATTAGAAGATAGAATATATCTGTGTTTTTTTTTTGGTATGCTTTAGAATGAATGGAAATTAATTAGAATGAAATTTATAATTGATTAATTATAGGGAAGTGTGTGTGTGTGTGTGTGTGTGTGTGTGGGCAAAATCACCAACTTAGAAAAACAGAAACTGAACAGCATTTGGAACTATAGATTCATGGATTAAAAATCAATAAAAAATATATATAAAGTAGGAAAATCACTACGTTGATTGAAATTTGTTATGGAAAGGAAAGTAATGAATTATAGCAAAAGTTTTATTATTACTTATAAATAATAATACTTGCTACCCAAAGTCTCCATAACAACAAAGTGAGATGCTGAAAACATTTCTTTAATTTGTATTCTGAAACTTCAGTAACGTACCAAGGAAAAGAAACTTCTATGGTCAAAGAAGCTCCAAGAACAAGCTAGCTTTTGGATGAAGGCCTGCCTCTGTCAGCGTCATTCCCATCTGATCAACACTAAACACCTTTCTTGGGAAGTTAGAAATTAGCCTGTAATTGCCGCCAACTCCAGGCAAGCCTAGTGAATTAATGTACCTAAAAATTGCTTGAACCTTGTCTGTGCTCAAGAAGCTGTGTTCCCTTCTCTCCCCATTTGGAAACCTTATCAATATCTACACAGAAAGATGAGGAGTTCATTCTTGAGATCAAGCTCAATGGGCATATGAAATATTATGGACCAAAGCATACTCTTACAAGACTACAAAGAGGATAAGTCTTGATCAAGTACCTTTGTTTCTTGAGCATTTCCTTTATGCATAGCTCCTCCTGCTCTTGGACCATCCTTGATTTGGTTGTTTTGCTGCTTTAGAGGAACTGGCTTGGTTTTTTCTTGATTAGATGAATTGGAGGCACTTGCAGCTTTTGAAACTCTTTGTTCTGAAGCGAAACTCCTGAGCTTTTCCTTCTCCTGTACAAATGGGAAAGCCTGTTTCCTACTGGTTTGATTCAGACATTAACTTAATCGAAGCTCGACTAATTTTGAGCAAAAGTGCACCTGATCTCTCTGGAGGGCTGTAACATAGGCAACATCTTGTTCTTCTCTCAATTTACGATCTGCTCTTCTTTTTTCTTCCTCATTGGCCCTTGCACTGTCAAATGCCAGTCCTTGCTCCTCCATGGTCCTTTGTAGTATCTCCACCAATTCAGCAGGGGAGACTGGACCTTCAATCTACACAGGGCAAGTCAGAGAGTTTCCCTTCTTTCACAAATCAAATACAGGTGACATATCAATGAATAATGATAGTAAGGAAGTTCAGATGCATCAGATTTTTCATGGAAGAACATGTCTTGAAATTGAAACAACTGAATCAACACTAGAGAATTTCAATGTGAAAACACATTAAAAAAAGATGGAAAAGATGCTGCTTTAAGGTATGAGCCCAATCATGGCCAGTAGTCTCCCCTCAGTGCACTATACTACCATTACAAGAAGTATGACCATATCATCAGAAAAGATGATCTAAACTTTCTTGGGAGTAATTTCCTTCTTTTGCGATCATATTCACAGCAAAAATGAGAAAGCAGAATCCCAGGTAGTACGGGCTGTAGAAACTTTGACTTGAGATATCAGCCAACACCTAATATTTGGGGATATCTTTGTTCCTATTTGCCGATAATTTAATCTGAAATGCAGGACGATTAAAATCTTTTTATACTGAACCTTTTGATTGTACACAAAACCATCTAGTTTAGGCAATAGGCATTCTAGTCATGTTGAGGTTTCATATTCAGGTGCTTATAAACATTTCAAAACGAAATGAAGTTTCTGTATAAAATTTCCTCTTACCTGTCGCAGAACTGCTAAATTGCCAGCAGAAGCTGGAGCGACCACAGCACAGAATGGAAAGTTGGAGGCCCTTAATGTTGAAGCCAAATGGAACCCCTCCCCTCTGTTTGCAAGTGCTCCCCAGCTAATGAAATTTGCATCGAGAAACTGAACAACCAGCTCAGAACCTAAAGTCTCCCTGCAGAAAGCGGGAGTGAATTGGTGCTCAGGGGAGTGCAAGTACAGGAAAATGAACTTGTGCTCTTCTTGAGCCATCTTCAGAGCATCCATGAACCGACAAACGTAGAAAAATGGATGATTTGTGCCATATTCCTGCTCCAGACTTGCTAGAAATGCCCATTCCTCTTGTACCATCGGTGGCTGCTGAAAATTCTGTGAAGGTTGATTGAATGATCCATTCACAGGAGGATCTGATGAGGGATATTGCTCAAATGGAAAATCTGTTGCTAATGGTAGATGATGATGTTGATGAGGGTGGTGTCTTCTTCCTCCTATTCGAATAAAGTCCATGCCTTGTCCCATTGCTCTGGAAACACCCCCTAAAATGCTCCTGGGAAGGCTTACCATTCTACGAACAATTCCATTGCAGGATGATTCAATTGATGATCTTGAATTTCCTCTCATCATTGATGACATTATTACTACTGCTACACAAAATTTCAGTGATGGAGAAGAGTTGTCTTATAAGATTTGGCAAGAGTATAAGGTGAAAAGCAGGCTGTAGCGTAAGAATCCTATGTTATGTTGTAATCAAGCAGATGCCAAAGAGACCTGCAATTTTGTCAAATATTGCTACTGTCATAATCAACTCAACTTTGGAATTTTTAGCTTTTTCAACTTTATTCAGAGCAGTTCAAGGATATTGAACAAGATTGTCTCCTGGTCTACTTTTTCCTTGTCTGCTGCTTGTACGTAGAGATAGAGTTCAGATAACATGCCTTGGCCCAAGGTTCCATCCTAGAGTAATGTGAAAAGGGAACAAAAGATCATTGGGATAAGAGTCAAAATGGTAATTATGGTATTTTTATTTTTAGGATTGTGAGGTGATATTGGGCATTCTTCTATTTGTTAATGGCACTTTGTTACTTTTATAACATCATAATATAACCTCTCATTTATGTGATATCTAATGAAAAATTTGGCAAAGGGAATGATAGGAATGTACAAATTAAGCACATAAATGAAAAGCAAAAAGGTGAAAGAGCCATACAATATCTTTATCACGAGTGTGACTTTCGGGCTTATTGTCTGATCTTAATTCTTGAGTTCATTTTGTTCAAAAAATAAAAATCTTAAGTTTATGAAATATATTGATTGACAATTACAATTATTTTGACTTATTTCTTCATCTTTTCTTTTTTCCCCATTTCCCCCCTTTTGGAGCTTGAAGGTAGACACCTCTTTCCATTGCTTTAACCCAAAAAATCTAGCTAAATTCAAGTGGTTTTTAAAAAGAGAGATTTTATCGTTGATATGTCATGGATAACTCTCAATTTTGTTTCCATCTTGTAGACTAGAACTAACTATGGAGTTCTTGGCTTCTTGCCCTTTCCTTTGTTGGGGGGGGGGGGAGGGGGGGGGTTTCTCCTTTTTCTTGTTTCTTTTCCATTTTGCAGCTATGTATTATGAAAATTTTAAGACAGTAAAATATTGGGAGAGTCCTATCTCAAGTGGTGACTACTTGTGGAACTGGAAGGCGTGGTGCTAGCTAGTAGAGGAGAAATGCCTCTGATCTGATGGGCTTTTGGATAACAGAAGGCGTGGTGATGTTCTCATATAAAAAGACCACGCCTTTTGAAATTGCTTGACTGGGAATCGGTAATACAAACAGATTCTGGAACCAAGGCAAACTCTTAAAAAATGTTCCAGCAGAGATGAACCGACAATTTTTTTTTTGTTTTTTTCAATTAATTCTTGGTTAATCTATTATACAGGCATGAGGGTTTTTGTTCCAATCATAAATTTTATCTATCTTAAGAATAGATTGTTTAGAATTAATAAAAAAAACCAGCTGATGATATACAAATTATCTCCCTCGTAAGTTGTTTTACCTTTTTCTTTTTTCTAGAAATTTATCGTTCACTTTAGCATGGAATAATTGTTTTCTTAAATTTAGAACTATATGAAATATAATTTGAATCTTAACTAGTATAACTTTTACATCATAATGTCTCATATGAGTATTTAATATTCCTAATATTTTAATCTAGAATGTCTTTTTTTTTTTTTTATACAACATACCAAATAATCTCAAAAGTTTCAAATATAAGAAATCACAAGTAAAAAATATATCTATCCCTATAAATTTAGATTAATGAAAAGATAAAAAAAAGAAGTGAAACCATCAAATGTATTAGCATTATGCTTTCGAAAAAATTCCCAAGAAGCTAGCTTTCTAGCATTATGCTTTTGGAAAAGAATTCTTTAACAGCAAATTTTCTTACATCAAGTGTTAATGGAGGGAAATTAAGGTGACTAGAGTATGATTCCAAGAACTATTACTCTCATGCTGAACCTAGAGTTCCAATGACAAAGCATATATCCTGCCTTTTGATTTCATCACTCATATGATCTATCTGAATGATTCAAGCGTGGAAAATTATGACAGAAATTTAGTCTTTTGATTTATAATTGCTTTTGAACACCTAATAAATGAAACCTTGCAACAGCATAGTGACATAGCTCCTAAGAGTTTGTCTGATCAGGGACCTGATAAGGCCGCTGCAAATCCATAAGAAGTATCTTTAAAACTGGTAGACTTCCTAGCATTTGCGCTATACTTCCTGATGGCATAATCCGTAGTCTCAACGCGCTTCCACATGATCCAGTTTTTTTTCCTGATATAACGAAGCTGATAGAATTCTTGAAGTATTAAATTTCCTTTTAGCTGATCAAAGTTTTTGTGAACTACAAATTAAAACATAGATTGTCCATAGTTTGGTTCTATAACTGAGAATGCATGAGTTTCTTTGTCTTCAAAGAGTTTTTGTCTCATATCTTTATGCTATTACTATGGCTAGGATTTGTTTATCTCTGTGATTTCTGTTGAATCTCGTTTCATTTATATATATTACTAGTAATATCTATGTATAATATGTTGGCCTGTGGTCCTTTTCTAGACTCTTAACTCACCATGGAAGCCACCTGTTGGAGCTGGATATATATGTTGTTGGAGTTCTTGTTGGAAACGAGATATGCCCTTCGATCTTGTTCATTCTCATTTTACATGTAATTTTGTGCTTTTCTATTTGGACTTATTGAACTCTGCTTTCTGTTTTCTCCTATTATTTCTGGTTCTTTCTTGCCTTGAGCTTCTTCTCATCCAACATAATAAGCAATTGAAACTAGAAATATTGGTAATTCCCATGGTTATCTCACTATAACAGTATGATAGCAGGACTCTACAAAGTTGAATTGCGTTGCAACTTAAGATAAATCAAATTTAACATCAAAATTTTTGACATTTCTTAACATAAACGTTTAATGGCCATGCCAACTTTAGCAGAAGCATCATGACAATGTATCCACTGAGAGGTAGTTATAACAACACTCGATTGAAAGATTTTTCTGCACCTGTGGTTACACCTGAATCAAGAAGAGAGATGTACGGTAACATGCGTCTCTGCTAGGCATTTAGAGGGTGCTATTGCAGGCAATGGATTTTTTTTTTTGGGGGGCCGGGGGGGGGGGGAGGGGGGGTTAAGTTTTTATGTGTCATTTCTGGATTGAGCCATGCTAAATGTAGCATTTCTGAGTGTCTAGCATCTGATTAGATCTTATAAACTTGGATAATTTCATTTGCTGGGTAAGTCATCTGGGACGGAGAGTGTGCAGAACAAAGATACTGTAGAGGTATGCTTCATTTGGTCTTCAAATTGTACTTCAGGAAAAGTTCATTCACATTAATCTCAGCAATTATCCATTTAGCATTTATGAACTTACTGATTTATTTATTTATTTAGTTACTATTTGCTAATTAAATCGTAGATGTATCTTTTACAACTCATTAGTCTTTTTTTTCTTCTCTTCTTCTCTTCTCTTTCACAGGATTGGAAACCTCTCAAGTACCATGGATCAAAGAATGATATTTCAGCTAGATATGTAAGAAAAATGGTTGAACATGATGCTTCTCATATAGTACAATTTTCAATGAGCAGGTATGAAAAATTAGTTTTCTTTTTACCCCTTAGTAATAGGCTTGAAGAGATCACCGTAATAAGGTCACATGCTCAAATTACAAGAGGGGCTGGATCCCCCGGTGTAATTTCAAAACTTAAGTTAGTCCGGATATGAGGAGCAATCTAGAAGTTACGAAAGCCAAAATTACCTATTTTACCAGAGATTGGTCGTCCCTTTATCAGTAGGAATATCTGGTATTTATAAGAGGCAGACAGGAGAGAGGGACTACAGGTTCAGGTCCCTAGAAAGCTGATATAGACAGTGTATCAAGTTGATTTGACTGGTCCTTGAAAAGGCGTGTAAGAGCAGTTGTCAGAGTCAGACGGCGCATGTGTCAGAGCAGCTTTCTATCAGGTGTCATGTGTGTCAGAAGTCGCGTCCCACTCTTCTCCGGTTAGCAGATCCTTTAACATCACCTCGGCGATATGGGCGATAGCTCCCACCGGAATGAGAACTTAGATTGAGGCCACCTCGGCGCATAGGGCGTACGAGGCGGCACTTCTAGAGGTAGTGCAGAGGTGAAGCTCCGGGCGGTCCGAGCCGAACTGATCATTCTCACTAAGCCCCCCAAGCTTCGCGAAGGACGAGGTCGCTGCTTCCCGAGGCTGACGAGTGTGTCTGGAACGTGGAACTCAGCAATGACACGTCATACATGCGTGGATGGGACTGGTAGAGAAGTGAAATGATAGCTGTCAGCTTTAATGACAGATCCACGGATAGGCGCGAAATCAACGGTCAGATGAGCAGTACTCTCATTAATTAGGAGAGAGGGTGTTCCCTAAAGAATCTCGAAGGTGCCGCCCCTTCAGTCTCATTCTGTTGGCTTATAAATAGGGGGTCATTTTCACTATTTTACCTTTTATTGAAAAAGTTCTCAATCACCTCAGATCAAATCGTCTTCAATTTTTCACTCCGGCAATCTCTTGGAATTCGAAATTCCTTCAAGAGTAAGTCTCATTTCTCTTCCTTTACTTATGGCCAGAACAGCACGCACACACAAGGAAATGGTGAGACTGAGTTTCACCGAGGCGGAGAGGCCCGACCCTTCCAAGGAGAGAACTGTTTCCGAAGTCGCAGAGAGACCCGACCCTTCTGAGGAGAGAACTGCTTCCGAAGCCAGGGAAGGGAGTGTTGAAGAGTCTCATTGGGCCGGGACGCCTCAAGGGCAAAGCGAGGAAACCGAGGTCGAAACCGAGATTCTTTACAACGATGACCTCGGTAACGAAATCCCTAGGGATGAGGGTGTGCAAGAGCCAGCCACCTCTCCGGATCTGACAGGATTAACTACGGCCAGGTCCCCATGTTCAGCAGCATTATGGGTCAGTCTCTGACTGCCGAGTTGGTCAATAAGCACCTCTGGCGGAGGGACTACAGCATCTATCCTCTTCGGCCGGATGAGTCAGCCGAACTCCCTCCTAGGGGTAGGGTGGCCATATACGCCGACCAACTAGAGGCAAAACTCAGAGTGCCGATCACGAGATTTCTCAGGGATTGCCTGAGATATTGGGTGGTGAGGATCACTCAACTTACCCCTAACGCAATCCGGGTCCTGGTCGGCTTCCAGATGCTGTGCCGATATCAAGAAATAACTCCTACTGTTAACCTCTTTCGCCGTTGCTACTCAATTAAGAACAGTGGGAGTGAAAAGGGATGGTTCTACTTCGGGAACAAGGTCTCGAAATTAGTGGTGGATGCCCCCACTTTGATAAAGGAGTGAAAGAGGAACTTCATATTTGTCCCGACTGATGACTTCCCTAGGGGATTCTGGTGGAGGCCTTCCATTCCGGTCAAGAAAACCTCTCCGGTCAAGAAAACCTCTCCGGGCCATCTGGAAGAAGAGAATTTCACAAAATTAATGGAGTCGGGTCTCAGGATCAATTGTTGAAATTTTTTCGAGGCAGTTCTTGTTGATGGAAGGATTAGCCGAGCTCTCATCAGGCCAGACCATCCGCCCTTCTTTTCTACTAGGCTTAGAAAATATTGTACTTTTTCGCTTCCTACTTTGTCTTTGCTTTTTCTTGATTTTAACTAACTCTACTTTTACGCTACGCAGTGACGAGAGTTTCCGACTTGATCACTTCAGGAGCGGCCAGAGTAGCCAAGATGCCACCTAAACGTAAAGACACGGTCGAACCGTCTACTCGGCCAAAGAAGAAGGCGACCCCGGCCACGGCCACCACGGCCACAGTGAGCCGGGGTTCTCCCGTGATAATTACTGGACAGAGCTCCCGCACCTCGGCCATTCCAGTTGGGGTGCTAATCCGAGGAGTGACGATAGTTTCTCCATCCCGGGGCAGAGGGGTTACTGTGTTTTTCGAAGTCCCTGTGATGGGGTCTTCATTGTTCAACCTCCACAATGTGCCTTCTCAAGAAGTTGGGGAGGATAAGAGGCACTCCGGCTCGCATTGGTGTCCGGAATGGGATCTCAACGTGAACGATCGCTGTAAGAATCCATTGGTTGCTCAGGAGCTCCTGGTGCATTCAGTTCTTCCGAGAGACAGCATCTACGTCAGGAAGCTTACTCCAGCGGAATCGATGTAGAGCGCGTCTGTCTCCTGGGCTCCACCACAGCATTCTTAGCCGAAATGACTCAACGCTACACCAGGTTGGTCGAAAACTATCAGCCTTCCTCCGAGTTTGAAAAGAAGGTCACCAAGCTGCAGGAAAAGTTAAAAGCGACCGAGCAGGACTGTGATAAGGCCGAGGCAGCATGAGAGCAAGTCGAGACTACCAAGAATTCCTTGATGACGGCCTTTGAGGAAGAAAAAGATAGAAGGGCCCAGGAGGAACAGTCAGCTCGGGAGGCCATAGAGAAGGCGGGGACCTCTGCCCTAGAGGCCTTCCAAAAATCCGAGACCTTCCATAATGACTTCGGTGAGCTTACATTGTCGAGTTTTATGTTTGGATACATCTCGGCAGTTCATGACACGGTTCCCTTCCTTACCTCGGAGTAGTTGGAATCCCTTCAGGAGAAACCCAATTTTAACAAGAATGCCAAAGAATTGTGCGACCATATGGCTGAAGGCATCCAGGCTGGGAGGAGCCTAGTCGAGGTTCGAGTCGAATTCAATCAGTGGCTCTTCGAGTTCGACCTGTAAGGAGTTGAACTCAACGGCGGGGATGATGGTGTCGACGGCGGAGGTGGTGGTGCCGAGGTGACCGGGGACAATCAGGACGCCAGGGTAGGAAGTGTGTAGAAATGCTTTTTGTGGTAAATCGCCGAGATGATGGGTACTTAGAAGTGTACCTGACCTCGGCGCTATGTAATCAATTTTTTGTCTTTAATGCAATGACTTTCAATTTCTCTTTTTGTATTCGAACTCGGCTAATATACCTGCTCTATCCCCTTATTTTTCACTTAAGACAATGATGCTAAGGGAGAAATAAAAGCTACGTTGAATAACTCGTCGATTAAGTACACACCCTTCAGGGGTGATACAATATGAGGTTCTCAGCATGCCAAATTCGGGGTACACGAGAACCATTTTGGTAAGCTAATTTATAATATCCATTTTGGTTGAATTCAATAACGCGGTAGAGTCCCTCCCATTTAGGAATTGGTTTACTTTAAGGTTCAACTCAGCTAACCGAATTTTTCCAGAGCACAAGGTCTCCCGGACTGAACCGTAGGTGTTTGACCCGAGCGTTATAGTAATTAGTTAGGATATTCTTGTACAGTGCAATTTTAGCTGCGGCTATGTCGCGTTTCTCCTCGGCGAGGTTGAGGTCTACCCGTCTCTCTTTCTCGTTCAGCTCGGCAACGAAATCTACTGTGTGTGGGTTCGGAGTGATGAACTCGGCTGAAACTATGGCTTCGGATCCATAATTTAATGAGAATGTGATTTCTTGTGTCGCGGATCTAGGAGTAGTCTGGTAGGACCATAACACACTGGTGAGTTCTTCCACCAATGATGACCTTGCTGGTCTTGAGACCATGGAGAAGGGTGCGATTGAGGTTCTCGACTTGTCCGTTGGCTTAGGGATGTCCGACCGAGGTGAAATACTGCTTGATACCAAGGCTTTCGCACCATCCCTTGAAGGGGTTATTCGCGAATTGTTTGCCATTATCAGAGATGACCACTCGTGGCAATCCGAAGTGGCAGATCACGTTTTTCTAAAAAATTTTCTGGACCTTTGAACCAGTCATGCTTCTCAGTGGTTCGACCTCGACCCATTTGTTGAAATAATTCACAGCCACTATGAGGTACGCGTAGTTGCCCTAGGCTTTGGGGAATGAGCCAATTATGTCCGTCCTCCATTGTTCAAATGGCCATGGTGATGTGATGGAGACCATTTTGTTAGTCGGTTGGTGGTGCTCAGGGGCGTGATATTGGCAAGAAGGGTAGCTAAGGACCATGAGTTAGGCATCTCGGCGGATGGTGGGCCAGAAATATCCAAGCAATAGGGCCTTCTTGACCAGTATTCGATAGCCGACGTGGGCGCCACAAAACCCCTTATGGATATCTTGGAGGATTCTTTCCCCTTCCTCTGGTGTTATGCATCGCAACCATGGATCGAAGTATGACCTCTTGTACAGGAGATTTTGCTAGAGAACATACCGGGATACTTTACGCTGGAGTTTCCTCGCCTCGGCTTCTGGAAGTTCTCCCTGATCGAGGTACCGAATTAACGGGCTCATCCAGGTGTCCCCTGGGTAAACAGGACACACCACGTCTTTTGCATAACTTGGTTCGATTAGAACCTCAACGAGGACCGTCTTATTTAAATCAGAGAAAAATGTGGAGGAAAGACGGGATAACGCATCGGCCTGCCTATTCTGCTACCGGGGTATCCTTTGGATCTTGAAAGACTCGAAGTGTGCAGTTAACTGGTGGACTTTGGAGAGGTACCGTCGCATGACCTTTTCTCTGGCTTCGTACTCACTAAGTATCTGGCATACGATGAGTTGGGAGTCACTGTTGACTTGAACGTACCGGACACTTAGCTTGAGAGTTAGTTGTAGGCCGGCGATGACTGCCTCATATTTGGCCTCGTTGTTAGAGGCAGTAAAGTCGAACCAAAGTGCGTACGAACACAGCTCCCCTCGGGGGTCTTCGAGGAGCAAACCTGTTCCACTATCCTCGCTGTTAGACGAACCGTCCACATGCAGGATCCACCGCTGGAACTCAGCAGTGGCTGAGGTGGATTCATTCACCTCATCAAAAGTGAGCTCGGCTAAGAAGTTCGCCAGGGTTTGAGCTTTGATGGCCGTCCGGGGCTCATAGGACAAATCGTATTCTCCTAGTTCAATAGCCCACTTAGTGAGACGGCTAGAAGTCTCAGGCCGCGACACCACCTGCCTAAGAGGCCGGCCTGTTCTCAAACAAACATGATGAGCTAAGAAGTAGAGTTTCAGCTTACGAGCCGCATGGACCAAGGCTAACACAAGTTTTTCTATTTGAATATATCATGTCTCAAGCCCTCGAAGAACCTGGCCAACATAGTAAACCGGTATTTGGACACCTTCTTCTCGTACCAGTACAGCACTTACAACCTCTTTGGCGGCAGACAGGTACAGGTAGAGCTTGTCCCCTAGACGAGGTGAAGTGAGGATGGGGAGGTGGTGAAAATACTCCAGTTGTTCGAAGGCCTGCTGACATTCTTTCATTCAGGAGAATTTGTCAGTCTTTTTTAACACCTTGAAGAACGGGAGCGCTTTAGCGGCAGACTGCGACAGAAATCGATTCAGAGCGGCCAGTCGCCCGGTAAGACTTTGTACGTCCTGGATACACCGAGGTGAGGACATTTCCTAGATCGCCTTGACCTTGTCAAGATTGGCCTCTATGCCCCGTTATGAAATAAGGTATCCCAAGAACTTTTTCGAAATGACCCAAATATACATTTCTTAGGGTTTAGTATCATGCGGGTAGTACGGATTATCTCAAGGGCCTCTCTTAGATCGGCCAAGAAGGTGGAGGTTTTCAGGCCTTGAGAAGGATGTTGTCCACGTATGCTTCGACATTTCGATCGATTTAGGACTTGAAAACCTGGTTGACCAAACGCTGATATGTGGCCCCAGCGTTTTTCAAGCCAAAAAGCATAGTGGTGTAACAATAGACACCCTGATCTGTGTAGAAAGTCATTTTTTCCTGATCTTCCTCGCTCATCCGGATCTGGTGATATCCCTTGAAAGCATCGAGGAAACAGAGGACTTCGTAACCCATTATCGAGTCTACCAGCGCGTCAACTCTAGACAATGGATAACAATCCTTAGGGCAGGCTTTGTTCAGATCAGTAAAATCGATACACATTCGCTAAGCTCCCGTGTCCATTTTGACCATGATTGGGTTAGATAGTCAGGTCGGATACTGCATTTCTCTGATCATTTTTGCTGGTAGGTGTTTGTCCACCTCTCCACTTACGGCTTTGCTGCGCTCCGAGCCGAAGTGCCTTCTCTTCTGTTTAATAGGACGTGCCTGGGAGTCAACATTTAGCTCGTGTACCATGAGGTGATGCGGCACCCCTGGAACCTCCTCGACAGCCCAGGCGAAAACGTCCCGATACTCCCTGAAAAGGTCTACCATTTGACCCCTAAAGGGGTGGGGGAGGTGGATGCCGATGCGAATCGTCTGACCTGGCCGTGAGAGGTCTAGGGGGATATCCTCCACTTCATGTCCGGTCTCCAGCCTTCTTAACTCCCCTGACTGTTGAGGATCGATACAATCAATCGAAAGTATATTGGATCTTCTCTCGGACCTCGGCTCGGAGGTTGAAGTAGAGACGGCTTGTAGAGTGGTGAGGTAACACTCCTGCGCCACGCAGACATCGCTACTCACCTCAGCTATTCCCGCTAGCGTGGAAAATTTGAAATTCAAGTGATACGTAGAATATACTGCACATAGAGCATTGAGTGTGGGTCGACCCATGAGCAAATTGTAAGGGGAGTTGGCCTTAACCATGACGAAATTGACCGGGATGATGCGACAACGGGGGTGACACCCCACCATCACCGTCAGCGTGACCATCCCTTCAGGGTGAACTACATGTCCTCCGAACCCTACCAGGGGAGTCCTTACTGGGGTGAGCTGCTCCCTGGTCAACTTCAGGCTTTCAAAGGTCCGGAGGTACATGACGTCCACTGAACTCCCGAGGTCGACATATACCTTCTTAACAATGTAATTGTTGGCGAGTACCTTAATCACCAGAGTTTCATGGCTATTGGAAGCAGCGAGAACGGGGTCATTGGGGCCGTAAGATATCACCTCGGACAGGTGAGAGCTCGGTTCGGCCTTATCAGTATTAGCTTACCTGTAGGTCCTCTTTCGGGAAGTCTGGCTGTCCCCTCCCGTCGGACCTCCAGCAATGGTGTTAATGACCCTGACAGTGTTCTGTTCGTACCCTAATTCATGACCCGAGGACCTGTCTCGGTGAGGCATTTTTGCCTCCCTAGGATCCTCGGGGAGTCGGCAGCTGCTTCTTGACCCTCGCTTGTCCTCCTGTCGCTTATCATCTCGGTCCTCTCGTCGAGAGCCGCTCTGTTGGTGACATCGATCTCGACGAATAAACTGTTTCAAGTACCCCTACTTGATAAGGTGCTCTATCTCTTTTTTAAGGTCATTGCAGTCTTCCGTCTCGTGCCCGATGTTTCGATGATACAGACAGTAGAGGTTAGAGTTTCTCTTTTCTCTACTTTCGAACATCTTCAGGAGGTGTGTCCGAGATTATTCTGTTCCATTACGGATAGCACTCGGGATCGGGTGGTGTTTAAAGAGGTAAACTCAGAATCAGGGATAAATGACTTCCCCTTGGCTATCCTATCGAACACATTAGGACGATCCCAGTTAGGACTTTGAAAGCTACTTGTAACACCCGCCTCATTTCGGCTGATCTTTTTCTTCCTTCGGGAATCAGCTCCCGGACGAGATGCTTGAACCTCCTTTTTCGTGCGGTTGAAGTCCTCGGCCTGTATGCCTTTTTCGACCTTCAGTCAGAGCTCTTGGAGGGTGCGAGGGTACTTTTTGTGTATCTCAGGATTAAATACCCCGGCAACAAGCCTGTGGGTAAAGGCGGCTATCGTAACCTGCTCATTGGGATCAGGTATCTGCACGTTCTCTTCGTGGAATCTCTGCATATATGACCGAAGTGATTCTTCGGGATTCTGTTGTATATTCAGCAGATATGCCGAGATCCTGGTTGTGGGTTTAAAAGACACGAATCAGTGGAGAAATCTCTCTACTAGCTCCCCCATGGTGGATATGCTCCTAAGTTCTAGATTTCAGAATCATTTTCGAGCTGTCATCTGTAGGAAAATCGAAAAAACCAGACATATGACAGGGTCGGGAATGCAATATAGCCGGAATGCCAAGATAAAAGCGTGAATATAATCTTCAGAATCACCTCGGCTATCATATGAAGATATTGAGGGAAGCTTGAAGTTTGGGGAAAGCCTTTCCTCGTTGATTTCATGTGTAAAGGGTAGGGCCCTCATATAGTCCACTCTTGGCCTTCTCGGATGCCGAGATTCTTCCTCACTTCGCCTCCCTAACAAATTTCGTGAGAGCGCCTTTGTAACGGAGGCGATTCTGGAAGTAGCCTTAGAAGAGGCTCGCTTCGGAGTGCTCTTGATGGAGTGCCTCCCCTCAGATTCCTCATCTGAGGAGCCTTCAGGGGATTCATCTGATTTTCTTTTAGAGGACTCGGCCTTTTGTTTGCCCTGCCTCTTAAAATATCTCCATAACTCCTCAAAAATATTAGGGTTCTCACTTACAAATTCGGCCATACGGGTTATGACCTCTTCGTTTGCGAGTTGAGTCCTAAGAGACTCGCGCCCTTTAGAAGCATTATCCTGCTGAGCTGCGGTACTATGTTCAGTTCCAATGGTGAGAACCTTCCTGCTCCTAGAGCGCGTGGGCTTCATCTTCTGATGTCTTCGGTTCCCACAAACGGTGCCAGTTAAAGAGGTAATTTTTGACTTGCTGAGGTGGCTCGAAAATTAGAGGTATCCTGACTTGAAGAGATCACTGTAATAAGGTCACATACTCAAATTACAAGAGGGGCTAGATCCCCCGGTGTAACTTTGAAACTTAAGTTAGTCCGGATATGAGGAGAAAAATCTAGAAGTTACGAAAGCTAATATTACCTATTTTACCAGAGATTGGTCATCCCTTTCTCAGTAGGAGTATCTGGTATCTATAAGAGGTAGATAGGAGAGAGAGACTACATGTTCAGGTCCCTAGAAAGCTGATACGGGTAGTGTATCAAGTTGATTTGACTGGTTCCTGAAAAGGCGTGTAGGGATAGTTGTCAGAGTCAGACGGCGCATGTGTCAGAGCAGCTTTCTGTCAGGTATCATGTGTGTCAGAAGTCGCGTCCTACTCTTCTCCGGTTGGCAGATCCTTTAACATCACCTCGGCCATATGGGCAATAGCTCTCATCGGAATGAGAACTTCGATTGAGGCCACTTCGGCGCATAGGGCGTACGAGGCTGCACTTCCAGAGGCAGTGCAGAGGTGAAGCCTCGGGCGGTCCGGGCTGAACTGACCATCCTTACTAACCTCGAACCTTGCAGCGCATAAAAAACAAAGGCAAAGAAGGTTGGTTCTTTCTCCCCAATGGCATTTTGATGCACACCTTAGCTTCTGAAGTGTTAAAGGGCTCAGCTGAGAAGAATTGAGATGATATTTATTACTTGTAATAGAGGAGGAGATGGGCATTTATATTGGAGGGGGAGTTATTAGTCATTGGGACTAGTACTTGGATGCTAATGTCCACGCTCACCTTCGCTTCCTCGGCTCGACGCATCATCGAGATGACTCAACCCAACATGTTTTTGGCCGAGGTGCCCATCCTCGTCTTCATGTTTTCGGCCCAACATGACTCAACCCAACATGTTTTCGGATGAGATGTGTTCATCCTCGTCTTCATCCTTATGAGGTGAGTCCATCTCGGTTAGTTGGACCCATTTGGTTACTCGGCGTCTGGTACTTACGGACAAAATCTGACTAGGGTCAGGCAGGTTGATATGATGGCCGTCGCTGTCATACCTAGGTTTATCTCTGACACCGCCGCCCTAGAGTATTGAATTTAGGTATATCAAGTCTATTGTCTGATTTTGTATATTTTTTTAAATTGTCAATCTTCGATTTAAATATTCAGCTCCTTCTTTGGACATATGCTCCTGGAGCAGAAACACTATCTAGGGTATATCCATGTCGGACCAAAAAATTACATTCGTTGGTAAATGTGATCACAAATAATTCCTTAGCATTTCATTTACCGGTTGAGGATTTCTTATAATTGTGAAACTTGACAATGCAGCAATATGATGCTATTTTATTGCCAATAAGTTCCATCCTTGAAAGAAACTAATTGAGGAAATTAAAATTGCAATAATTGGTGATGCAAGAAAGAACTACAAGGATTTTTGCGTGCTCTTTTGCATGAAAAATGAAAATCAATCCTACTAGTGGATATAAATGTATCCTTTGTTACAAATAGATGAGATAGTTCCCATCTCGAACGTTTGAATTAGCAGAGTAATGGACAGATTATATGGTTTTGAGGATTATGAGATTTTTATGTAATTATCTAAAATTTGACCATTTTTTAAATCTATCTTGCACTCTTTGTCAAGCTATTCAGTTTTTTAAAGCAGTCTAAAAGTGAATATTCTTTGACTAAAAATATTCCAAGTCATTATTATACATCTTTAGCAATATATTTACTATCAAATTTGTCTACTATGCTTTTGGGCAGAGTTTAAGTTGCTGGGAAATGAACATTTTTATTTAGGTTAGTTTAATTAACAAGAAGTTTACGTGATATGTCTAAAGGTAATGATAGATGTGTCATCTAAAGATGAACACGTTTTCTAGCATATTTCTAATACAAAATTTTACAATTTCTAATTCTAATTCAATGATTCCAGTAATTTCAGTATAATTAATGCCTAATTTTAACGACTAACTTGGAAGAATTACCAATCAAGGTAACAGCTTTCAGAATATTTTCTCCTTATTAACCTTGATGGTAAATCATTTCATGTACTTAACACTGGAAGTAACGATATTTGGAAAATAATATATATTTTTTTATTTTTTTTTACTTAATGGGAAAATAATCATGGCATTGTAAGTCCAAAACTAATTCTTCGAAAGAATAAGAAACTTTATTCTAAATCAAATAAATAAGGAGCTAATATCTATTTAAGAAAAGCAAAAGGCAAGAAAAACATATGAGGCATTTTTGTTTAAGTTCGCCTTTTCTTGGGTTCTTATTAGCTACTCAAAATAGAAATTCATATTTTGGTTACCAAATTTATTGCATTAATATATACTCATGTAATTTGGCTTATTCTAGGTGAAAATCCAAAGGAGTTTCAACCGTTGTAGAAGTTTTGCTTTTAATTAATATGCGTGAAGGACTAAAAGGTAGTAAATTTATTTGGAGAACAATTTTTGCATCATTAACTATTAGGACCCATAACATAAGTATGCTTATATAAGTATGCCTCCAACTGAGGAGTAAGAAGACAAGAAAGGTTAAAAAAAAAACCAATCTATACTTTGTGACAAAATTATTAATCACATGGTCTGATTAAATATTTTTTGAGTGTTATATCTACATTATGATATAAATGTAGAACATCTCTACTAAACCGATGATTCATTCTTCTTAGATAAACATAATTTGGAATAGCTTAAACCACAAAACTCATTTTCTTTTTAGAGTAAAATACACTTTACCTCGCCTGAGGTTTAGTGATTATTTGCATAATCCTTCCGTAGTTTCAAAAGTTATACAGAATCCTCTCATGATTTGGACAAAAATATCAAAATGATGAAAATGATCTTCTATAACGGAACTCACTGAAATGTTGAAATTAACATTATTTAAAAGTTAAAATGACCGAAGTGGCCAAAATATATAAACAAAATATACATGATACTTTAACCTCTTGTTGTTTTTGTATTTTACCACATAAACCACTTTTTGTTTAGTACTTTATCATGTAACCCTTGCATGGTTTCCAAAATATATAGATAACTTCTCTATGATTAATAAATAATTTCTAATTTTATATAGGGGTATTTTTGATATTTTAGTTGACTCCGTCATGCAATGGAATGTAAATTCTGTCACTTTGATACTTGAGTTCAAACTATAAGGGGATGATATTTAACTTTTGAAACTACAGGAAATAGCATATTTTACCCTTCTTTTTATTAGTTTTGAGATGATTATCGTTTCACTAGCTAGAATAGAGGTAACGAACTAACATGCAAAGCATGTACTGTTTGACTAATCTTAATAAAAATAAACAAAAGAATTACCTCCAATTCTATGTTAGTATTCCTCGCAGTATTACACCAACTTTTGTAGGTTTCTCGTAATCTTATTATCTTAAGAATGACATAAAATTTTTTGTACATAATCGTGGAACCTCCATTGTCACTCCTCATCGTTATTGCATATTAATCATCACTTGCTGGAGTAATATATATGTATAACAGTTCTCAAGAATTCATATATTAACAATTCTTGTCAATGCCATTAGTAACTTTGACGGGGAAAATTGGAGATTGAAGATTGAAAGTTACTATTGCTCAGACTTTAGTATTGGTGTATCATCTCCTCCAAAAATATAAAAAGAAAAAAGATAAAGTCTCATCCCGTAAAAGGTTCCTCCAGCATCAGAATCTACATTTCCAGGGAGCGCATAAATGCTCTAGAATCCGAACAATGTGTCTAAGATAAAGAATTTTTTTCCCTATCTTAAGGGGATATTTTCATAATTGGTTAATACCACAGACGTAGGGGTGCAAACGAGCTGAGTTCGAGTCGAGTTTTGGCTAATCAGCTGAGCTTGAGTTAATTTTGTGAAGCTCGAACTCGAACTCGAGCTCGACGACCTCAAAATATCGAGCTCGAGCTCGAGTCAAATTCGAGTCGAGCTCGAGCTCGAGCTCGAGCTTAAAAATAAAAAAATAATAATAATTTTTTATTTTTAAAAAATAAAAAATAAATATTTATTTTTAAGAATGAATAAAATAATAATTTTTTAATAAATAATAAAATATTAGGGATATATATGTAATTTTACTATTAAAATAAAAAATAAAAAATAAAAAAATATATAATTGAGCTCGCGAGCCAACGAGCTTAATGTTTTTGAGCTCGAGCTCGAGCTCGAGATCGACTCGAACTCGATATTGACGAGCTCGAGTCGAGCTCGTATTCGAGCCGCTCCCGATCGGCTCGCAAGCTGCTCGATTCGCGAAACACCCCTGCACAGACGAACCACTGCAACTAAGAGAGACACCAACAAATTCCTCTGTGGTCCATGTTATCTAATACTATAAATCGTTTCAAAGAAATGTTAGTGTAATGCATCTTGGTTGATATGATAATGGTTTAAGAAATTTCATTAGATCATGCTGCAAAAAAAGAAAATGAAGTATGAATTCTAAAAGTATTGCATATTCAGCCAAAGAGACTTCAGGCTATAGCAGAATCTACAGACTTTCACACAGTATAGTTTACTTTTATCAATAATGTAATATGTTGATAAAATAAATGAATAACTGAACGGTATGGGGAAGCTTGAAAGTGGAAAGAGGTATGGTCTTTGTACATTATGCAGAATGAGAAAAAGATTTTTAGTTTTCTTGATTAATTAAAACATTTCAGGATCAGAGTCACGCATTCTTCTAAGATGTTTCATGATTCAGTTTTGTACTGGTCCAAATTTCTATTTTCTGTGACTAAAGGTATCCCATGTTTCCTCTAGTAGCCAATCTTATAATATTTGCACAATTCATGTCAGAACCTTTAAGTTGATCAGTTCTGATCTTTGTTGTGTTTCCTCTTGTAGTCAATCTTAAACATGTTTGCACAATTCATGTCAGTTGATTAGTTCTGATATTTTGCAGTATGGAAAAACCATGTAATAAAACCTATGTTAATTGATGTTTGTCTCTCTTAATTCTCTTTTTGAGAACTAAATATCGTGGGATTTGAAAGCAAACATGCTTTCTGAAGTTCAATTTGAGCATGGCAAACCTTGCTTTTCCTTTGTTTCCTAGCTTGTCTATTTTCATATACAACCAAAACATCTTGTTATACATTTGGGCTTTCATAGTCCGATATGTCTATAAAGAAAACAGCGCATTTGTGCTTTCTTCCAGAAAGATGGTAGAAAGACTACAAAGCTTTTTCGTACAACAAAGATTGCGTCACATGCTTTCCAGTTTGTTCATCTTTTCAGTGAACCATCATCATCTTGTAATAGAACCTAGTGGGATGTTTTGATTAGTGATTTCTAACCTGGCACAGGCACTGTCTATAGGACAAGCCAACAGTTCTGATGGGTGGTGTTGTGATGGAAAATTGAGGGGATTCCCTACAATATTCCCATGCTTAGATGGCACATTTTTCAATTATCCCTCTTTGTCCATGAGTTGGCTGATTTATCGAATTGATTGACGAAAAAAAAAAGAGTTAGAGAGACTAGTTCTTTTTATTTTGGGGGTCCATTTTGCACATTTTTCAAGTTAGAAACCGATATTTTAAAGTTGTTTACCTTTGTAATGTTGTAATCAAAGTATTAAACCCCTCATTAATTCCATAGTCAATTGAGATTTGGTCTAAATTCAAGCTGCCATTTTCGCTCAAAATCCAAATCCATTGTCTTCTTTCTTGAGGGGGGCTCTAGAAGGGCAACTTATTGCTCAAAACCAAGCATCAAATGATTCTAATAATTAATTTTGGCTAAGGTTGAGGTATGAAAACGTGAAGATTCTGAGTTCTAATTCCTTCTTAAATTTCATCCTTTCTTTACTAGGAAAAAAATTTGAAAATAAACAAAGAACAACAGCTCGAGCAAAATAATTGGATAGTTCCTTCAGGCATATAAGGCAGGCAGAACCTTTTGATTCCTAATGGCTGAAGCCTGAAAGCCTGAAACCAGATGAATATCTTCTGCACAGGGAATGAGGCCTGTATGGTATATATTCTCTAGTAGAGTAGAGTAGAGTATAGGCTTGAAGAATTCAATGTCTCTGTCAAAATATGCATTTATATAATTGGTGCTCTTGAAATCAAGAGAGAATGTGCAAAAAGAATGATAAAGCTGTTCAAGAATAATGCTTTATAATTAATTTTAAAGGGTATGCTTTTATTATTTCAATGTCAAATTCAACAGGCTGGCAGCCTTTTGTGCACTTTATCAAAAAAAAAAAAAAAAGGTGACATATAAAACTATCAAAGCAATTCCGTCTAATTAATCTCCTTCATATCTAAGCAACACATGATATAATGTTCTTTTTTTAATACACATAATCAGAATATTACAAGCAAGCAAACATTATCCATGTCACTAACACGAGTTTTAAGAAGATATATGGTTGCAATTTCTTAAGTAAAAACTCAGATAACTATAAATTATACTTTTTTTGAGGTTGTGGGTGGGAATCTATTCTTTCATGCCAACTTTACAAAAAGGGCATGTTTCCACTGAGATAACATGAATACTCTTTGGTATTGTTTACAAGGAGAGTGACACTTTATCATGGGCCAATATCAAGAAAGAAGACATCCTTATCTTTGCAGCAGAAGTGGATGGGAAATGTGAGTGGGTTTTTGTGAAAAGAAGAGACAATTAAAGTAATACTACTAGTACTAAGGGCAGTCTCATAGTGGAGGGCACCAGAACCCCATAAAAGAGAGCCTTTGATAGGGCCCAAACTTTTTGTGCTTACCCAAATTAAGTGGCATACCACAATGCTAACTCTTGAGGATTCCCCAAGTAGTTGAATGTCTGCATTTCTTCTAGTGGTTGATGCATTGCTGACTTCAATTGGAAAAGGACACTACTATATTAAATGAATGTAAAAAGGGTTTTTCTGAAAATAAATTCCCTAATTTTTTTTTCATAGTTTCACCTCATTTTCTAATTCAGTACATATTCTAACATGCAGGTGCTTACCATGTACTTCTTCAAACTGGGGAAAGACGCCTACATGAAATTGGCCACCGCTAAAATGGTGAAAATATAAGGCAAAATTATCTTTCTCTTTTATTTAGAAAAAAAAATTTGTAGCGAACAAGATGCTATATGGTATCTCTAGATTATTTTATTCTTTAAATGGTGTGAAAAAAAAATTAATGTGGGAAAAGTAGCATTCAGGAAAAAGATTGCAGTTGCTCAAATCCAATTATTTGAGGAAGGAGACAAGAGATTATGTTACAAATAAAATAAGAGTAAATCTTATATACACTGACAGTGTATCCACTATCACCGTTGGATTCATGATATATGTGTAAAAGTTAAATTTCAAATTCAAATTTTACATAACTGTCATTCATCTAGTGTAGGAAAGATTAATCCATAAAATAATTCACTAATCATTTTCAAATTTATGAGGACCACAAAAGGGCCATTCTGTTAATATAAAGAGAAGCAGCATTATTTTCTTTCTAGATGTTAGATCTTATTCGACTTTTCCACTGCAAAGTGATCCAAAGCTTCTTAGGTGAAACTATTTTTCAGCTGGCAATGGTGCAAAATGCAAAGGAAATGTGTCAGCAGAAAACGCAAATATTTTTTTCTAGAAAATAGTAATCCAAACATGGCCTAAGATGCATATTCTATCCGGGTCTCCGCAATTACCATGCAATCACTAATTTTAACTGCATGATGGAATATATGTACTACTATGACGGCATATATACATAGTAATGTAATAAATATAGACACTAAGATAATAATGTGTAAAAATATAGATAAATTTTTCATTTGTTGAAAATTATATATCATAATCAAACCCACTATTTTATTTTAAATTCACCCACCTTGGCCATCAATTAGATGGTGCAATTGTTTTCACAATTTCACAGAATCCCTTCCCATTCTGATTTATGTAATGCAATTGGATTTCTAATGAAAGTTAATTCAAGATATGCTTAATTGCAAGTTGCTCCTTTGTAATTAGAAAATACATGAATTGCCTTTCTACAAACACTTGGTCAAGCATCTGGATTAAATTTTAGGTGTGAAAAGATAGTCATACCCTTGATTACATAATGATTTCTTCATTTTATTCTTCGGAAAGGATGTTACTATATTTTTTTTGTAGCAAAAAACATTTTGTGTCTAGGAAATGGTAATAGAACAATAATATATCTTTAAATTTATATATATATATGTAATATTCAATGCTTATATATATATGTACATTTATGTATGTATGTATGTATGTACATATGTAGATATCACTTTCAAAGAAAGAAAAATGACATTGAAATACATATATGCATAACCTTGATATTATTCAATCGTGAAATGTATTTTTTTAATTTTCCTATTAAAAAGCATTCTATCCAAAATAAAAAGTAAATATGCATCAAAAGTATTTCACTTTCAATTTTCTTTCTTTGTTCTTATTAATAATTTCTTTTGATGTTTAAATGCATATTATCATTTTCTAATGAAAAATATTTAAATAGAATAAATTATCATAAGTAACTAGAATATTTATTTACTATAAATAATTAATGGAAGTCTATAATTATTTATATCTACAATTGTATTGTCATTTTCCCTAGATAAAGCACTTTTTTAATTAAAAAAATATAATAATATCATTTCCTTAGGATGAAAATATCAAAGCATTGTATATCCGAAGGCATCATTGTCTTTTTGTACCTAAAATATAACCCAAGTGTTTGGTTATTTTTTGCAGGGAATAATTTGTAGGTTTTCTAATTATAGAGGGCAATTTGCTACTTACTCCATATTGCAAGGGCCATTTAGTTATTAAACCTTCAAAATATAACTCCTATCAAAATATTTTTTACCTTGTTTACTGCACAAAATTATTAATTTCTACTAGCAGTAGAAAGTCAAATATTGCCTTCACTACCACCAAAACAAACAAAGAACGCTACAATATTGCTAGCGCACAAGTTCATTGTTAAAAGAGGAAAAGGGATGCATTAAATGATATGGATGTGTTAAATGATATGACAGGCATAAATGAGAGGTTTCAAATTCAAAACCTTCTTTACAGTAAACAAAAGTTCATTGGTAGAAATGCTACTGAGAATCTTTTACTTTTAGTTATTCAAGGTCAAAATTCTTAAATCATGGTAATCATGATTATGATTTAGGTTATGATGATTCTCAAAAATAGCAAGTAAAAAATGATATACTTTATTTTTTGCATCATCATGATGTGTCTCTATTCTAGTGTATATTTTACATTTTTCTGATGGTAATCATTATCTTCATGTTTGTGCAAATCATGTGTCTTAAATATGGTCCACCAAAAAATGTCCGCTTTGTACAGTCCTTCATTTACTCTACCTATATTGGTACTGCAATCATTATGTAGCGACCCTTCATACAGATTCATCATTATATCAAGTAGTTGTCCAATTAAACTCCACTTCATTTTAGACTCAAGAATCAACAGTCAATGAGTTCCGATCTACAGTGGTAAACATTCTCCACTTGTCTTACTAATACGCCAAAACTTGCAGGACAAAATATAAGAAACAAGAATCTGAAAGTTTGAAATGTGGAGTTTTTGTTTTTTAACTAATGAATTATACTAGTATATTATACAGGATTGACGAGCATGCAAAAAGTGGAAATAAACATGCAAAGAACCATAATCTGAACCCTGCAAAAAGTTGAAAAGATGGAGAAAAAGGAAAACAAATAATGCCTTGAATTCTAGTTCTATCATCAGGTAAACAACCCCTAATGCCTGTTACTCTATTAAAATAAGGCCCTTTTGACCAGAATCCCTTGTGTCAATAACCTCCTCTGGTAGGGGCCTATTTTAACGAGCCCAGGCTGAAGGTTGTGTGTGTCAGAAACACAAGACCAAGACACACTAGAATCTCACTGAGGAAGAGAGAGAGGAAAAAGAAGTATAGCAAATGTTGAGGAGTGAACCGGTTTAACTTTTCTGTTGGATGTTTTGGTTTGTACACATTTGAATTGTTCATTTGTTTGTTGATAGGTATGTAATGCTGGTGGCCAATGGACAAACTTTTGGAATAAACCATGTTTCTGTTTTGTAAATTAGATCATAGACTATAGAGAGGACACACAAATGCATACAAACTCAAACCAAATTAACAGAAGAAACAACCACACAAGGACATTCAACAAGAAGCTGCAGTATGGCTTCTTCTTCTACTACAACATCTTACAGAAAACTTCCAATCATTTTCACATTTGTTGTTTTGTCAGTTCTTGTTTCCTTCAATACTGCTCCTGTCTCGTCCAAGCCTACTATCCAGGCATCAGATTCCAGTCATAACGTTCTCTTATCCAACCAAACTTTCCGGCCGCGCTCAGAATTGCATAGGTTGAGGAGGATTAGAAGTTATCTGAAGAAGATCAACAAGCCAGCAGTCAAGACAATTAAGGCATTCTTCTCTGACTTTTGTAGTTCTGTTTCTTACCAAATTTGAAAAGTTTTGATGTCTCGTTAGGTTTAAGTCTACTGATTTAATGTTATTCTATAATTCCTGCAGAGCCCAGATGGTGATGTAATAGATTGTGTTCTATCTCATCTTCAACCAGCTTTTGATCACCCTCAGCTCAAAGGACAGAAGCCACTGGTACTCTTATAAGTTCAGATCAAAGCATAACTCTTCAATTTTGTGTTTGTATAAAATCTCTGTCATTTGTGATTCCCTGAAAAATATTGATCAAGTAAATGCAGGAACCGCCAGAGAGGCCTAAAGGCCATGACTCCGTTGATGCATTGACAGAGAGCTTTCAACTATGGACTGATTCTGGTGAAGCCTGTCCAGAAGGGACCATACCAATTAGAAGAACTACCGAGAAAGATGTCCTGAGAGCTAGCACGTTGAGAAGATTTGGAAGAAAAATCAGAAATGTACGCCATGACACCATGAGCAGTGATCATGAGGTTAGTATGTGAAGTTTGTAGCATAATTCACAGGAAAATACACAGAGAAGAAACCTTTATTTCCTAAGTGAATTAGATTCTATTTACTAAGGATAGGGAAGTGGGGGGACTAAAAAGCCTTAGTTGCTTTTATAAAACATGTCATTTATTCAGATAGATGTAGCTGAAGATGTGACTGTTCTATCCATAAGAGAAAAGATGGCTAGACTTGAGGTAAACTGTCCTATTCCGCCCTCTTCTCTTTTGTGTATAGTTACAACCAAAGGGCTAGTGCTCTTTCAAATAAAATTACTAATTGGAGTGGCATGGTATAAGACCTTAGTTATATTTGCGGAAATTTCATTTTGAAAAAGTGAATATACCATGGTTGCTTCAGTCTGTAGTCTGAATTCCAAAGCCCCTAATAGATCTTTTGCTCTCAGCTTTAGTCTAACTGTAGCATCAAAAGATCAACATAAAGGGGTCGAATAACAGTGCACAAATTCATGGTTATCTAGCATGAATTTGGTCATTGTGATGATACTTGTTTCTTTGCAATGTAGCATGCAGTTGCTTTTGTAAATGGAGATCAGTTTTATGGAGCTAAGGTCAGCATAAATGTATGGACACCTCGCGTCACAGACCCATATGAGTTCAGTTTGTCCCAAGTCTGGATCATTTCTGGCACTTTTGGAAATGATCTTAATACCATTGAAGCCGGTTGGCAGGTATGTACAAGTGGAAAAGTTTATCTTCTGTGTCTTTTGTTCTAAGGGGGAAACATGTTTCTTTTGTTCAATTTTTCCAGTATTAACAGGAAAGATGTTTCTTGTGAAACTAAACACCTTCTTAGAAGTATGGTCAAAACTTAATTTTGTTCTGCAAAAATGATAGTCGTCTAGATTTTATTAGAAAAGTTTCCCAGCAGATAGGTTTTTATGATTGTGTACTGCATTTTATGTTTGAGTCAATGTAGATTGAGCAAGACATTTAAGAATTTGCCAATTCACACTTTTCCAGGTTAGTCCAGAGTTATATGGAGATGGCAATCCGAGGTTCTTCACCTATTGGACGGTAACTATCAATAGTTGAATTCTTCATATGCACTAATATTCATGTTTTAAGACATTGAAAGCTTACCGTTAATGACCTAATTTACAGACTGATGCATACCAAGCCACAGGATGCTACAATTTACTGTGTTCAGGATTTGTACAGACAAATAATAGAATTTCTATAGGGGCAGCAATCTCTCCAAGGTCATCTTACAGTAGCAGACAATTTGATATTGGTGTTATGATATGGAAGGTAAATGACAGACTCCCTAATACTTTTCCCCAGGTCTCTTATCTTTTCTTTTCAACCTAAAGATATCTAACATTTTTTGGCTACTTCAGCAACACGAGTGATTTCTTTAAGCCGTACAATGTCATTTCCATCTGAACACATGAAACGAGGAAAAGAATAAGCCAACTAAGCACTTCCTGTTCAATTACTTAATGGTTAGCATGGATTATGATTTTTCTGTTAGAAGACAACAGGTTGACCAATGTTTTAGCAAGTCTACGATATGCGCGAAACATCCTCGATTACATTATTTTGTATTTGAAGTTGTCCAACTGTTCTTGACATTTAAATGTCAGATTCTCCTCTCTGAGTAAAAAAAATTCTCTTTCCCTTCCTTCTGTATTATTAAGTATATTTCTTGCTAGTAGACAACAACTGGCTTTTGAAGGTAATAGTAGAATACTCAGACTATCCTACATATTGAGTTGAATTATTGCCTAATAGGCCAGAAATAAGTAGAGCAAACGCGTGAATGCAGCTGGTGAATGCTCCTACTTATGGCATTTTTTCAAATTACAGTTCCTTCCCATTGACTTACAAAAAATGTAAAAGAGGAAGCAGTAATTTAAAATTGCATTCATAAAATTGGGAACTCATAAATTTTTATTTTGTAGGATCCTAAGCATGGACATTGGTGGCTCGAATTCGGTTCAGGATTGCTTGTGGGATACTGGCCATCATTTCTGTTTAGTCATCTACGAAGCCATGCCAGCATGGTTCAGTTTGGTGGAGAAATAGTAAACACCAGATCAACAGGATATCACACATCAACACAGATGGGAAGTGGCCATTTTGCAGATGAAGGATTTGGCAAAGCATCTTACTTCAGAAATTTGCAAGTTGTTGACTGGGATAACAGCTTAATTCCTCTATCTAATCTTCATCTCTTGGCTGATCATCCTACTTGTTATGATATAAAAGCAGGAAGAAACAATGTCTGGGGAAATTACTTCTACTATGGTGGCCCTGGAAGGAACTCAAGGTGTCCTTAAAAGGGCATAAAAGTGTAGGGTGGTCACCTATTATTGGCCTAAAACTTTCCTTTGGTCCCCAATTTCCCCTTTCCTTTAAAATAGACAGAGACCATTTCAAAATTCTTTTGAAAAGCATTCCATTTCACATTTTCACCCCCCCAACTTTTTACCCATTACTTTGTAGCAAGAAGAAAAATAGGAGTTTTGTGTGTAATTTACTTTCTACTTTTGTACCTTGTGGATATGGAAAGTTACATGCATGCACAGAGAAGAAAGCCATGTATGGTATTAATGCAATTCTTTATCCTTCTCAAAGTTGAGGTTAAGTTCAGGCAAAATGACCAATATGCCATTGATTGTCCATCTTGAAAGTTGAAACATGAACCTAGCCACAACAACTTCAATATTAGTCTTCCTTTGTGTATTAGATTAAGCAATTTGATTAAGACATGAAAATGAGTGCTTAACGTTCTATGAGGAGACTTGCATGTGCCAAGCATGGGGAAAACAAAAAAAATGTAACATTTTTGTCACCAACCTCAGTTTATAATATAACATGAGCCTTCCTTGTAAGACAAAATCACTTAAACAAGACTTGCTAACAGCTCTCAAACAAAGAGAAACAGTGAAAATGACAAACTAATTCTGAGTTAGGCCATCAAGACAGATTGTTTGTTTGCCAAAGACAGATTCTGCTTAGGCACATGCAACTAACAGCAAGTACTGATATAGATACATTTTACCTATATGAATTGGCTATATTTCTCCCAGACGGAATCATGGAATTGATAATCTCTAAAATAAAATAATAAGAGGGTATAAAACAATTTTAGACATAACAGTGATTTTCAAGTCAGCATATGTAGAGTGAGATGCTTTTACCTGAACTAAATGTCAAATACATTGGAATCTGAAGTCAACTAAATTTGTGTACACCCACCCTGACTTCTTAGGTTAGAAAAGAAGGGAACAAAATCTGAAAAACAGGAAGAAAAATTAGCAAGACAAATTGAGAGTCGATTAATAGATTAATATTGATGAGGAGGCTGATATGCGCCCACCAACCACCTAGCTGTGGAGATTAAGCAAGCCACATGAATTTGACCTACACAAAAGTGAAAACCAAGCAGCAAATTATAACTTAGATTCCATCTGCATCTGCTGTCATCCCTAAGCTAGCTGCACTGAGCAAGCAAATAAGTTTTGAATCTTTAACCTATGCATTAATTTGCAAGTCCTTTTGTCTGTGCACATTCTTTATGATAACCAGTTGAGTTTCGTAGACTATCAATATATTACTGGTGAAACCTCCTATACTGATTAATGCTTATTGAGAGACTACTATAACATTATAGAATCTTTGAAAAGCCAGAGATAGGAGGGAAGAAAGTTCAAAATGTTGAGGGAGAGTTGATTTGACTTTTTCTTTGATAGGTTTGTTGGGTAATATAAATGATTTGGATGGCTTCTTGAGCACTACTGCTATCTTGATGGACAATCATTTTTTAGTAAACCATGATTCTGTCGTTCAGAATGTCATGGTGGTCAATACAAATGGGTGATATTTGTATTTAGGAGAAACACTAAGTTAAGAGAAGCAGAAATAGATATACACAGAACAAGCATGGCCTCTGCCAGATCTTACAAAACAATCCGAATTATCTTCACATTGGTTGTACTTATTGCTTCTTCTATTTCATCTGCCTTTTCTATGCCAAATGATATATTGGATTCCAGTGACAACCACCTGTTACGCAATCAAACTATCCATCTGAGTCAAAGGGTGCAGAAGTTAAAGAGAATTAGAAGGTATCTGAGGAGGATTAACAAACTCGCAATCAAGACAATTGAGGCAATTCTTTTTCATACCTTTCCAGTACTGTTGCTAGCTAAATTTGGCATCTTTTTAGTGGTTTTCAGTTACTAATTTCAATTTGCCTAACTTCTTTGACACAGAGTCCAGATGGTGATCTAATAGATTGTGTCCCATCTCATCTCCAACCGGCTTTTGACCATCCTCTGCTCAAAGGACTGAAGCCACTGGTAATTGTGTTCAGAATCAGATCATTTGCTCTATGTTTCTGCAGAAACTAGAGTCTAAAGAAACTATTTTGTTAAAAGTACATTTACACATACCTAGTAATGGGCTGAGAAAATTAAAACATATCCAGATTTAACCTGGGACACTATGATGAAAGAAATTTGATGTCTTGAAAATTTTTGTTTGGACTGGTTCTGGTATAGACGGAGCTTCTAACAATAACTCTGCTGATATTTTCACAGAAACCAACCCACCATGGTTCTAGGAAAAGCATTCAACTGTGGACTGATTCTGGTGAATTGTGCCCGGATGGTACTGTACCTATCAGAAGAACTACAATGAAAGATGTCCTGAGAGCTGGTTCACTGCACAAATTCGGCAGAAAATCTTTCAGCAAACAGAATACTAAGATAAGCAGTAATGATCAACTGGTAAGTCTGTGAAATGAAGTAAAACGGCACTCAAAAAACCTTGGTTCAGTTAGTTTTTAAGAAACTAGTTAGGTCAGTTTCTCAGATTTATCAAGGCAATGATTTCTAAATCAATGCATAAGCGACTCGAAGTTTGGGGAAACTTATCTTATCTTCTTCCTATAATTACATCCAAATGTCTCTCTCTCTCTCTCCGAAAAATAGATCATGCCATTTTCTTATTCTCTCCTCAAAATAATTACATTTCTGGAACAATGCCAAACAAATGAGAAGTTTGAGAAGAGAATAAAAGTGAAATTCTTACCAAAGGAAAAAAATGATATTTAAGAAACTCATTGGACAATATGAATAAATCAAGTTGCAAATCAAATTGCTGTTAACATATTTGGCTCTGTCTAAGCTTTTAAGTTTCCAATCGTAGCATCAAAAGTTCATAGATTCGGATTTTATACACATGACTTTTCTTTATTTGCAATGTAGAGACCTGTTGGCGATGTTACTGGAGATTGTTACTCTGGAGCACGACTCTACATACATGTCTGGAAAGCTAATGAGACGGACCAATATGACTTCAGACTGTCACAAGTCTGGATGGCCTCTGGTAATAGTACTAGTAATGATCTTAATACCGTTGAAGCCGGCTTGCAGGTACGTAAACTAGACACAAGAATCATGTTTTCTAAGTCTTCGGGGGTAGAAGAAGACATCTAAGGATCAGCCATTTTTATATTCTCCAGGTTAATCCGAAATTATTTGGAGACAACTCCCCCAGATTCTTCACGTATTGGACGGTAAACCATCAAATATGCATCCTTAAGTTACGTTTGTATGTGCTAGACATAAAAGTTCTTGATTGCTGATCACTTTCAATCTGCAGGCTGATTCATATGGAACCACGGGATGCTATAACCTCCTGTGTTCAGGCTTTGTACAAACTACTAATAGAATTTCTTTAGGGGCAGCAATCTCTCCAAGATTTTCTCAGAATGGCAGAGAACTAGATATCGGCATACCGATGATCATCGCAAAGGTAAGCTCAATGCCATCTTATGCAACCTTCCAGTTCAGATTCTTAGACTTTAATTGAAACGTACTTAGCTTTTTTCTTGCAAAATGAAACTAAATTCGCATATTTGCATTCGACACATGAAACTAAGAAAAGTACAACCCTGTTATTATTTGCCTGCTCAAATTAGGCAACAGTATGTCATAACATACGAATGGTTGTATATCATCCTCATTATAATATCTTTCTGGCTTACCAACTATTCTTGATATAGTTACTTGATTGTCAGATTCTCCTCTCTGTCAGGGCATCAGGATTTTTTATTTATTTATTTATTTTTCCTTTGTTGACAACAACTAAACTTTTTTTTTTTTTGGTTGACAACAACGAAACTTCTGTTACTAGTTCATAACAACTGGCTTTAAATGAAGCTTCATTTCTTGAACTCCGCTAAACCACACAACTTCCATCAAAGTAATGGATCACAAAAAATTAAAGGCAAGTGACAAGGGCAGTTAGCAAGTGCATGCCACCTTTAATATCTCCACAAAAAAAGAATATGTTGGGTTACTAGCAAAATGCATGTGCTTCACATGTGTATGAACTTGCTTAAATATAGGGCAAATTATACTTTACCCCCTTGTGGTATAACTAATTTTCACATGACTCCTTTATAGTTTTAGAAGTTATATATAACTCCCTTATAGTTTGGATTAAGTGTTAAAGTGACGGAAATGATCATCTGTAATGAAAACTAGGACAATATCGAAATTACCATTGTTTAAAAACTAAAATGACTGAAATGACCAAAATATATAAACATAATATGCATTACACTCTAATCTCATATGATTTTATATTTTATCATATAACTCCCTTATGGTTTAGTACTTTACCATATAACCCTCTTATGGTTTTTATATATATAATCCCCTTGTGGTTAATAAGTAAGTTGAAGAATAAGTAATTTTCAACTTTACATGGGAATATTTTTGACATTTTAGTTGACTTTGTGATGGATTGCAAATTCTGTTAGTTTGACACTTTAATCCAAACCATGAGGGAGTTATATATAGTTTTTGAAACCATAGAAGAGTTATATAAAGAAACACTAAACTATAGGGGGGAAAAGTGTAATTTGCCCTTAAGTATATGATATTGAACTTAATCAAAATTAATGTCATTATAGGCCAGAAAAATCAAATGTCAAAGAATCTATTGATGTTTAAAGTTGAATTGGTCATATGTTTTAGTTCTTAGAGTAAATAAAAAGAAAAAAGACAGGAATACACTGTCACGTGAAAAACCATGGCCATGGCTTTATCAAGAGATACAATTGATTAAGTTGAAAGATATATATCACACCATCAAATTTTAAATTTTAAGCAAAAAGATTGGACAAAATTCTACAAACTCTTACATGACTAATAACAAAATTGGTCAAAATAGTGAAGCGTTGCATGGTGTATAAGCTTTGTAGACTTTCTTTTTTCATCCATTCTTTAGTTTGTTGTCTATTTTGGTGTGCAACACATGAAGTGATCTCCTTCTCACTATTTTATTCTTTAATTTTTTTTATTTCAGTTGCATAAAGAAAACACAACTATTTTTTTTCTTTTTTATACTTATCAACGATTTACTTTAGTATTTTCTCTCTTTATGGCAATAAACGTTGAAATTTTTTTGGAAATTAAAGTTACATTTTCTATCATACATGCATAATTTTTCATAGTTTAGTTACCATGACTTTCCATTTTTTAAATTATTTTATTAACTAACTATTGGTTTAACCCTCACTCTTAAGATACTAAAGTAGATCTTAGGCAATGCCATTTGATAACTGACATAGTCATGACATTCTAATATTTTATAATTTAATCACTTAGTACTCATAAAACCAATCTAATTTAATAAAGATTTTTTTCTACATGAAAGAGGTTATAAATAAAAGAAATTCACATTCGTTGTACATATTTGATTGGTTTGGCATATACTATACATGTTGAAGATTTACAATTATTGGCTTTACCTTATTATAGAAGATATTACCAAAATTGTATCAACTATACAATTAAAAACATTTATTTAGATTCATAGATATTTTATTTTGAATCTTTGGAAATCTTTTTTTTTCCAGTTTCATTTTGACTATATATGTTTTGAGATTTTCTTCAAATTTTAATTTGGAAGAAGTTCAAATCCTTTCTACTTTTTTATTTTTGTGATACAAATTATGGAAAGTATCTAATAGAAAAACATTTTTACAAAGTTAATTTTATTTATCCATGTAGCCCTTTTTTTTTATTCTGAATAGTTTCTGATCGACATTTGTGATTTTAGTTAAAATACGATTACATTATATAGTAATAGATATAGTCTATATTTACACGTCTGTACTTCTCAAAGAAGGAGGATACCCATGGTGGGACGCGTAATTTATGTAAAAGAAGGTCCCAATTAATAAACTCATATGTAACAAGCTTGAACTAATCATGTCACAACTCATTTTATTCAAATGTCAAATATCTTTTTTTTTTTGGCATATTTGATAGAGTAGTAATCATGTTTGGACTGGTATTGTTTTGTAAATATTATTTGCTTGTGTTACAAACACATTTTTTTATTTTTTTTTATTTTTTTTGATCACTATTAAATTTTTTTAAAAAGAAAATCTCATATATATCACCAAAGATGGAACTAGGGGATGTGGGAAGAGCCTCTTTCAAGTCTATTAAAATTTAAGTTTCCTCCCTTATGAGATTAAAAATTTTTCAAAATCACTCTTTATAAATTGAAGGGTAAATTACTTATGACCCCCTGTAGTTTTACAAAATGATAGACCCTCCTAAGGCTTTAAAATAGCCAAATAACTCCCTTGTAGTTTTAGTGGAAAATGGAAGGAATGCACAACCAGTTTAGGCATTTATACCAAACGTGCTTTAACATCCTTGTAATCCTCTTATGATTTATATAAATATCCATTTTACCTCTTGTGATTTTTGCATTTATCGACGTAATCTCTCTATAGTTTTATATAAGGTAGTTAAGCCGTTGATTGATTTAACATTTAAGTAAGGGTACTATTGATAATTCAACTAATGACATTACATAACTATTTTCCATCAAGCTTCAACTTCATATAAAACCATAGGAAGTGAAGTGGACATTTTGAAGCGTTGAAGGATCATGTAGTAACAGATGAAATCACAGGGGGTTATATGTAAATTATTCTAAATTTAAAATCTCACCCCTACAAAAACTCAAAAATATTTTAGGTTATACATTTAAGTTTAGATATATTAAAGCTTAAACCCTCACGATATATTTTGTAGTTCCATCTACGTATGTCACGTTATAATAGTACTACATTAGTCAAGTAATATTTCAAATAATCTCCTGCCCAAACACACTGTCTTTATACTACTCAAGTTTCATTTTTTAGGATGCTAAGCATGGGCATTGGTGGCTCGAAATCGGGCCAGGGTTAGTTGTTGGATATTGGCCATCACTTCTGTTTAGTAGTCTACATAGCCATGCAAACATGGTTCAGTTTGGGGGAATAATGGTTAAAGCCAGATCAATGGGACTGAATGCACCAGCTCAAATTACAACGGGTGATATTTCAGTAGGAGGAGTTGGCAAAGCAACGAACACTCAAGACTTGGAAGCTGCTGAAGCCCTTGATAAATTAGTGCCTTTATGTAGTGTAGGAATCTTTGCAAGACAGCATTTCGAGGTGTCTAACATGGTCGAATAGTGGCTTCACATGATTGTGAGTGGCTTGTCTTCATATTTGGTATGTTTTGTATCATTCAGCAGACTATATATTGTGGATTCACAGACATCTATCTATCCATCCATTCAGTCCCTTCCCAATAAAATTCCGTTTTGATCCTTGTTCCTCTTCAATGATGTAATCTTTCTGTGCTTTTGTGATTTACGCAAATACTAATTTTTAAAGTTATTTTTATTCTTCTAGCAAGGGAGGGGATAAGGGAAAATGAGCCAAGAATCTCTAATTTCTGAAATCTCAATTTTATCTTCTACATCAAGGCCTCCTTAGCCACGCAAATACTAATAATTCATCTATTTGCACTGAAAAAAAAAGGACGTGGTTTTTGTATACATTTTTTTTTATTGGCATTGTAGTACTAGTTGCTTTTGTATACATTTCATTGGTAGTGTAGTATTAGCCGCTATAGTGTTTCATTGTTGGTGGGTGTAGCTTTGGATGTTTGGGGTGATTTTGCATAAGGGGGTGGTGGCAACAACCTGTTACTGTTGATAATCGGAGTGCCTTGATTTGGGAGAAATTTCTAAAATTATTATGATTTTTAAAAAAATTCTACAAAGGGGGTATTTTGTGTACTGGTTTCTGTTTTTGGGGTCTTCGCATTCATCAAATGCGAGCTCAAGGAACTCGCATTTGATGAATGCGAACTCTCAAATTTTCTACCACCGAAATTAAAAAAAAAAAAAAAAAGCTGACCTCGCATTTCACAAATGCGAGGTTATTGTTCCGGAAAAAGATGAGAAATGGTGTGCGGAAAAGAAAAAAGCCAACACAAAGCTCGCATTTGTGAAATGCGAGGTGAGGTACCTCGCATTCGACAAATGCGAGATACTCAGTCTGAAACCCAATTCAAAAATGTCTCGTAGCCAACAGAAATTGGAGGTCACTTTCTCGTCTCCTTTGCTGAGGTAGTCAGTGCTCCAAGCATCTCAGTTCCCCGCCATTGCCATTGTATTGTAGACGAAATCGCTCACATCTCGGCAGAGGAAATCCCTCACATCTTTGTCGTCGGAAGCTATTCGCTGAAACCAAGCTGTCCCATTTCTGCCAAGCTGTCTGGAATCTGTGCATCTCCCCCCCTCCCTCCCAATTTGCCATAAGAGGTATGAATTTATCTTTTTTTTTTTTTGCTTGTCAGTTTGTTTGTTGTTTCAACAGGATTTTTGTTTTGCTGAATTGAGCTGGCTGTTATGTTTTGGCAATTTATTAATCGTTCTTGTTCTTTCGGTTTGAGTCGCATTAGCTTGCCATGGTTAGTTTGACAATTAGTTTGGAAAAGGGAGAAAAAGTTTGGAAAATCACAGTTTCTGCATTTAGTGCAGAGGAAGTAAGATCCGAGGTCGGATCGAAGTCAATCCAGACAAATCCGACCCCGGATCCATAAGATACGAGTTCGGATCCAAGAAAACCCGGCCGGATCCGAGGGATCGTCTGTGTTCCTGGTGAGACGGATCCGAGGCTTGTCGGATCCGAGGACTTCAAGAACCGATCCGTGCTCGGATCATTTCGCAATATGTCTGAAACCGAGGGCTCGGTTCCTCAGTTTCCAGATTTCCTCTTCCCTCTTCTCACCGAAACCCTAATTTTCCATTTCATCCATAAAACTTCCAATTTTTCACAATAAAAACCTTCCCTAAGCTCTTGTGAGCATTAAAAAAAGTAATTAGACTTTTAAGGGGAGATTCTATCAATTTTTTTTTAAAAAAAAGTAATGACAATGTGTAATATATATATTTTTCAAAATATATATAATAAAAAGTAATTTTTTTCAAAAAATATATATCTATTATGAATAATAAATTACAATAAACAAATAAAATTTGGAAATGATTATTATGCTAGATCTTTATTTTTGCATTTATAGCAAATTATATCTTGTACTCTATAAGAAAAATAATCACGTAATAATCGTTTGATAAAGGGTTAAATGCAAAAAAATCCCTATAAACTATTTACCCAGTTACAATTTATCCCCTAAACTATAATAATAGGTATTTTGCCCTCTTGAATGATATGTTTGGAAAAATATACCCCTTTTAATGTATCATATTTGTTAATTTTCTTTTTAAATTCTTCCTTTTTTTCTTTAAACAATTGTTTAAATAAGTAGACTAGATTAGTTAAAATTTGTTTATTTCTTAATTTCGTAGGTCAATATTTTATACAAAAAAAATGTATGTGAGTAAAAGATTTTTTTCCCAAATGTTGAATTCAATGTCATTTAAGAACATTTTCGGTTATTGCTAGACACATAGTTCGTAGCATTGAAGATGATCCTGGGTTTAAAGTAAAGAATATAGTAAGCCATGTTAAGGAAGTTTTGAAGGTGGGTGTCTCTTATAAAAAGGCTTTGTACGGCAGACGTAAAGCTATTGAACTTATATTCGGTTCTTGGGATGCCAATTTTACTGAACTACCGAAATATGTTGATGCACTTATGCAGTCAAATCAGGGATCTGTGATCAGGTGGTTGCACCATTCTGATAGTACGGATCGTGTGAAGACATTTAAGTATGTCTTCTGAGCTTTTGGACCGGCTATTGATGCATTTCACATGTGTCAACCGGTTATATGTGTTGATGGCACTCATCTGCGAGGCGAATATAAAGGCAAACTACTTGTTGCAGTTAACGGAAGATGCCAACAACAAGATTATTCCGCTAGCCTATGCCATTATCGACGAAGAAACTATTTCTAGTTGGTTTTGGTTCATGGAACAACTAAGATACAATGTGGCCCGTGATCGGTATCCTATTTGTGTCATTTCGGATCGGCATAATGGTATCATCCATGCCATGACACATTATGACTATTGGCAAGAACCTTTGGCCTTTCATAGATTTTGTCTACGACACGTTAGGAGTAACCTAATGACTCACTTCAAAGGCTTGCACCTTAGAAGGTTATGTTGGGCAATGGGAAAAGCCAGACAATTGCGCAAGTGGCGGGCATTCAAACGAGAATTGAGGAACATGTTTCCAGATGCATGGACTTATCTGTCTAACATTGGAGCTGAGAAGTAGTGTCTAACACATGACGGTGAGAACCGTTGGGGTATTCTTACAACCAACATTTCCGAAAGTTATAATAATGTACTTAGAGGAGCACGTCATTTGCCTATCCGGGCTTGTATTGATATGACATTTCATCGGACAGTTGAGTTGTTTAAAATAAGAAGAGAGGATGTTAGACATTGCCGTAATCCATTTCCTCCAAAGATATGGCGGCGGTTTAAGAATTCGGATCTGAAAGCGGGAACCCATAGGGTTGTTGAGTTCGATGGCTCATCGGGGGTGTACAAAGTTGTGACTGGTAGACGTGTGGATGGCAAAGGGGGTAATACACTAACGGTAAAGTATTTTGATAAAACATGCTCTTGTGGTAAGTGGCAGTGCTACAGACTTCCCTGTTCGCACGTGATGGCCGTGTGCAGGCACCGAGGTGATAATCCTGGTGCACTTGTAGATCTCCAATTTACAAAAAGACGGTGGGCGGTGCAGTATTCAGGAAAGTTTAGCCCTTTGCCATATCCGGATACTTGGTTCCAACCAGATTGGGAGCTACGGGCAGATAATAGTAAATATGTTGCACGTCGGGCTGGAAGGGTATGAGCTAGAAGAATTCGGAATGAGATGGATGAGAGAGACCCAGAGGAGCCAAGAAGATGTACAAATTGTCATCAATCAGGTCATAATAGAAGAAATTGTCCAAAATTTAGTGCTTGATATCATCAGTTTTAGGGATAGGAACCAGTGTACTATGATATCTGTAATTTTTTGGATTATGGAATTAATATGATTTATGAGATATATGTTGTTGATCAATGTTTCAATCGGGTCATATTTTTGACCTTGTTTTTAGCAGGTCTGTATTTAAAGTGTTGCATTAGTTTTAGAAACTCCTATTCTTCTATTCAAATGTGTGTAGGCTTATATGTTACATAATGTATTTGCAGCTATTGTTGTCAGAGGTATGGCCGACATTCCTACGGGGGCAGTCCTGCATCCGGGCCCATTTGTGTATGATATTATCTCAGCAGGCACTGCACACCAGGCACATTCTATATTTGACGGGCACATTCTAGGTGATCAGTTTGATGTCAGACGATGTGATAGGTATTTTTGGGATCATACACCTATCCCTGAGACTGTTCGGCATTATATTCGATTGGTTGGCGTTGAAGGGGTGCTTGACTGTGGATATATGATGCTCGATCATGCTTTGATCACTAGTTTAGTGGAGCGATGGCGGCCCGAGACTCATACATTTCATCTCCCCGTTGGAGAGACTACAGTTACCTTACAGGATGTTGAGGTTCTGTGGGGTCTATCATAGATGGTTCTCCAGTTATAGGGATAGATATATCTTATAGTGTTCAGGAGTGGATGAATTTATGTGAGGAGTTGCTTGATTTTTCTCCAACGATATCAGATTTTGATGGGCGACAGCTCAAATTGGGGTGTTTATCTAGAGTATTAGATGCAGGGTTGGCACCCGATGCTTCGGATGTCCAATGTAGACAGGGGCCCGCGTATACCTGCTCCTGATATTAGGCGGTCATTTATTATCAGATAAATCTGGTAATAAAGTCCCGTTATTGTATATGCCATTACTACGAGATTTGGAAACTGTTGGGCAATATAGTTGGGGTAGTGCGATATTAGCAACTCTGTATTGATCATTGTGTAGCGCCACATCTTCCTCTAAATCGTCCATTGCGGGACCATTAATATTGCTTCAGGTACATTTGTCTCGTTCAACGTGTCTAGATTTAACTATAGAATTATAAATGATCAATTAATATATTCAAATACAATTTAATTACAGCTATGGGCGTGGGAATGTATACCAACAGTTCGCCCTGATCGAGTGCATCCATTAGAGCACTATCCTGATCCATATGGAGTTCGGTATGTATATCAAATATATGTCTATAATACTAATACAAATCAATTGACGCCTTTAAGACACAACGGCTCGAATTCGTTCCTGCAGGTGGAATGTTCAATTTGATGTACACAGAGTGGCAAGACATATTGTATCTATATTTCGAGATCAGTTGACGGGCTTACGTGCCCGAGAGGTACACTAACATCCTTTGATGCTTTTGTGATTGGACTTTGCCGTTATATCTGAGTATTTTTTCATTAAAATTAGGGTCATATGTTGGTTGAAGGTTATGTCATTGAATAATTATTGGTCTTGCAGTTCATATAGCAGCCATACTCGGACGATATTCTCGCTTCTCTGCCTGCATATTGTACTGCAGGACGCCGCATTTGGAGATATGTCATGTATCTCATATGTTGGGAAGTTGTCGAGCCACATCTTCCGAATCGGGTTATGAGACAGTTCGGATATCATCTGCCCGTGCCTGATCTAAGATTGACCGAAAATCAACAGGCACTGCATTCTCTTGATCGTCGTGGCAAGGGGAACCAAGACTGGTTAACTGCACATCGAGCATATGTTGAGGTGTGGACTAATCGTCATTCACATGTGGAAGATGGTGTTGTAGTTGAAGATCCTACATATCCATCCGATGAGTATCGACAGTGGTATCGCGAGCGGACAGTGCTATATGTTTCAAATCCTACTATGCAACTCATTTTTCCGGAGGGCTTTCAGGGTGATAGCGCCAGAGCATAATATCTGGTAAGTTTTCCTTACAACTAGTGAAATAGATTCCCGGACAAGTTGTCGATATAGATTTAACTCTATTAATCCTTATTCATTCAAATATTTGCACTCCAGATGGATGCTATGGCTCAGGTGTATTACATGGCAGAGACCTCTCTAACATAGAGTGACGAACAGCACGCGAATTATTTTAATGCAATGAAGGACTTTGCATCAATGACATTAGAAACTGTAGGGGAGTCATCCCGACTTGCATTTCGCCCTCCACGAGTGCCACAGCAAATTCCACTGCCAGCTGACCCCCGTCGCGTTGAAAGAGCTCCTAAGAATGTTCACGGAGGTCAGCATGGCGGTGGACGCCGTCGTAGATTCCGATCACCAGAACCCACCGTCCAAACTGGATTTGATGGAAGGTCACAGGCTACTGAGCACCAGGGCACCTCTACGGGACCTATTGGTCATTTTAGGTCCTCAGTACTTATGGAGGAGTTTACGCCCAATACAGATGAGCATCATGGCAGTGGTGAACAACATGTGGGAGGTACAGATGCAGGCCAAAGTACCCAAGCACTTGATCAAAGACTTGAGTCACAGATTACGCAAGTCGATATGGTGATGCCAGCCCAGCCACGTCGCACACAAAGAGCACACAAACCCAGAGGATGTGGCACTCATGAAAAACTTGGACATCATTGATATTCAAAACTCTAATTGTGTGCTCCTGTTATGAATATTATTCTAAGTGTAGGGGAGAAAAATGTGTGGGACTTGTAGTAGTTTTGTGTTTTGTATTTGGACAAGTTGTCGGAAATATTGTTTAGATTAAATGTTGTCTATTTTGGATTTGCTGGCAGGGAGTTTAGTCCACTTTTAAGGGGAGATTCTGTCAAAATTTTTTCAAAAGATAGTAGATGTATATATATAAACATATATATATATATTCATGGAGCATATACAATGTGCATTTCATGAATGTTCAAGTGAGTTCCGGTGATAACATGTTTATAATTGCTCATGGACTCATTCAATGTGCATACGGGACCTAAAGGTGTCATTTTGGTGTAAATGTGTAAAAAAGATCAAAGAACCTCACCCCTTGATTTGCAATGTGGATATGTTTGATGTGTTTTGATAGGTTGGATATTGTGTTTTTGGTATATTACACTTGTGTGGGGGGTTAGATTTGATGAACAGGTTGTCAAATGTGTATTTCGAAATTTGGTGAAAATGGGAGAAAAAGTTTGAAAAAAATTGCAGTTTCTGCAAATGATGCAGAAACGAAACAATCCGAGCTCGGATCCAAAAAAGGATCCGCGCTTGGATCATTGGAACCCATGGCTTTCAATTGTGAATCCGACCTCGGATCCAACAAAACTCGGATAGATCCGAGGGCTCGTCTGAACTACCGAAATAGATGATCCGAGCCCTTTCGGATCCGAGGGATGATAAAACAGATCCGACCTCGGATCTGTCGAACTCAAAATTTGAAAATTGTGAATCCGCCCTCGGATCCAACAAAACTTGGATAGATTCGAGGGCTCGTCCGAACTACCGGAATAAATGATCCGAGCCCTTTCAGATCCGAGGGATGATAAAACAGATCCGACCTCGGATCTGTCGAACTCAAAATCTGAAAATTATGAATCCGACCTCGGATCCAACAAAACTCGAATAGATCCGAGGGCTCGTCTGAACTACCGCAATAGATGATCCGAGCCCTTTCGATCAGAGGGATGATAAAACAGATCCGACCAACAAACCCGAGGTCGTATTCACAATGTTCAGGTTTTGAGTTCGACAGGTCGGATCTGTCGAACTCAAAACCTGAACATTGTGAATACGACCTCGGATCCAACAAAACTCAGTTAGATCCGACCTCGAATTTGTTCACGATATGAATTCACCCGCGGGCTCGGTTCCTCATTTTTTTTCAGTTTTCTCTCTTTTCTCTAACCGAAACCCTTCCCCACCCTCACCAATCTTCCACTTCGACCAATTATCATCTGCTTTTTCATCATAAAACCATTTCTCAACCTCTTTTGAGCTTAAACCCTGAGTTTTCTAGAATCAAAAACATAAATTTGAGGTGTTTTGATCTTCAACAAAAACTTAGGGCCGAAATCCATTTCTTTAATTTGGGGACTAATTTGGGTCGTTTATGTTTCACTTTTTGCATCTTTATCATCTTCCTCCATCATTGAACACAGTTGAGGTAACAATTTACAACTTTATTTGCAATTTAAGGCACGTACTAGTTTTCATTATTTTTTAATTTTTGTGAATATTTTGGTAATTGTTTAATTGTTGTAATTTTTATTTAGAATTGTGCTACATTATGTTTAAATAGATTGTTACAACTATTTTAATCCTTGGTTTTTTGGATTTGTGGATTTGGTATTATTGTGTAGCTTTTCCTTCTTAATTTTTAGCTTTATGCGCATGAACTCTTAAATGCATGAACTTACTTCTCTATGTCAACTACTTGTAAGCTTAAAATTGACAAAATTGTTATTATAGTCATCTGTTTGTTTATTTTTCTAAACTTTTAAGCTTAAGCATGTGAAATTTTTGATTGAATATTCCTTATTCTTAGAGATAATTGGCACTCATAAAGAAGAATGCTAGCTCATTAGTTCGTAATTTGGTATTAATTAATAGGCCATACTCACTTGGAGATTATACTCTATTGTTGAAATATGCATCAATTCTCATGAGATTGGACTTTTAAATGAGCTTCTAATTGAAAGATGGGATTCACAAATTCGAAAAGTGGATTGTTCAAACCATGTGTTGACAATGAGGATTGAAATTCATATTATACATGCCCACCACTGTATCTAAAATGATTTAAGCAGGTTCTGTGCTTGTTTTTGGATACAGCTGGTAGGAAGTTTAGCCCTTTTTCAAGGGGAAACTCTGCCGAAATTTTCTTAACTCATTAAGACAATTGTGTTTGTTATGTTTTGTATTGCTTCTAATTTGTGTTGAATCTTGTTTGTAATCCAGGCATCATGGCTCACACACGAAGGACAGTGATTCGCACTCCTACACCTTCATCGAGTGAGGAACATACACCCTCTTTACAAGAGGAGTCGCCTGAAGAGGAATCCCCTTCTCCTCAGTCCCCACCTCGTTTTAGGCGTAAGACGGCATCTACCAGTCGTGACGAACCACCTCCGGACTACGATACCACACGTTTCACATCAATCGAGAATCAGCAGTGGTACGAAGCCGGTTTAGACAAAGAAATAATAGTTGAGAAGCACTTTGGCGCCGGAGGTGGATGACCATTACAAGATCTCCACGGCCTTCAAGCGACTTGGTTGGGAGGACATACTCAAGTTGCCCAAGCATTACTATCCTAACCTGATTCGAGAGTTTTATGCCAATGTGGAAGACAAACAGAGCCATAGTGGCAATCTGATCGAATCTTGGGTCCGAGGCAAACGAGTGGCTCTCACTCGAGACAAAGTTAACAGGTGGGCCAAACTCAAAGACTCAGGAGAAGATATCAAATTGACTAAGGAGTTCAAGGCACGTGACCCATGGCAAGTGGCAAGTGGGAGAAGCTGTGGCACGTCTTAAGGGTCAATACCGTGAGCGAGAAAGTTCGAAAAAGCTCACCGTATATGCCGATTCCTTCGAGCATACCTGATTTTCTATCTTTTTGCCTTCAATGTGGTACCAAAACGGAGTGAAAAACGGGAGCTCTGCAACAGTGACCTATACTTCCTCGATAAAATGATGCATGGTATAGGTAATCATATGACTGGAATTCCTCTGCCCAGCATCATTATCAGTTACATGAGAACCACAGCTTGCATAAGGACCGGTGATACATGTTTCGGGTTCCCCCGTCTCCTCTCCCTCATTGTTGAGAAGCTCAAGGTTCCTCTTGGAACCGAACGAGCAGTGGTGACTCGGTCTGCTGAAGAGGTCAATGCCTCTATACTCAAGGCTTTAGGCATTCCTACGGATTTTGGAGCTGCTCTAGTTCGGGACACAGGAGAAGCTTCGACCTCCACTCAGCCTCCACCTCACACTGAACAACAAGAGTAAGCTCAAGAGACGGAGGCACAGCAGACCCTTCCTCCTCCCACTCCACGACCACCGCCTCCGCCGCGATCCAAGTTGCAAGAGATCCTCAATGCCATATGCTGCATGGAGACATGTGTCATGGAGCGCATTGACCAGACCGAGCGGATGATGACTGAGCGACTAGACAGACAGGATCATCGTCTTCGAGCGATGGAAGATCATTTCCACATTCACCGCTCACCTACTCCTACCCCTCATCAAGAGGAGGGGCCTAGTAGTACATCTCAGGGAGCTGAGGAGGCAGTAGACCCTCGTTCTGCGAAGTCATGAAGACCTTTCGAGGATTCCATCTTTTATTGCTTTATTTTTCTTTTATTGTGTTCGGTTCAAACTTTGTAGTTTTCTTATTGGATTTTCTTGTACTACTTATACTGTTTAGTACCCTTGCTGTTTCAAGCATGACTGAATTTGGATGGTCGTGAGGATTAAGGGCTTGAAACTGCATTACCACTTACCAAGTGGGAAGTTTTGTTTTCTTGTACCTTCCTCTACAATGAGGACATTGTAGATTTTAAGTGTGGGGGACGGATTACATACATTTTGTGGTGATTGTGTCTTGAAATGCATGAATTTGATTGTCTATGGCTTAAACTTTTATTTGGAAATATTGTCTTGAGGTTGTTGGCAGGGAGTTTTGTCCATTTTTATGGGGAACTCTGTCAAAATTTTTCTAAAAATAGTTTCCAATATTAATGGCCAAAATGTTCACATTGTAAGTGCTCAAACTGTTCCATTGGATAGAATGCTATATGTATTGTGGAAGGTTTAGTCCTTATTTTGTTTGGAAAGAATTATTATGCTTAGAAAGTATATTCGGTTAAATAAGAAAAATTATGCTTACAAATTTGCAAGGTTAATGATATTTCTCATTTTCACTTAATTTTATAAGTAAGTGATTGATATAGTCAAAACAAGACTAAATTCTTCCTTTAATGATGTTAGAGGGAAAAGAAATCATTTCAAAAAAAAAAAAAAAAGAGAGAGCGAAAAAATATATATATTAATCTTCTACTCCAATGATTCACATACCGAGTAACCGGGGTTGGCATCTACAAATGTCGACATTCGCGTAAAAAAGTATCGGAATTAAGAGTATGCTTAGCAATTTGAATAAGTGAAATGTTGAGTAACCAGGAATCTTCACCTAAAAATGTCGATTTTCGCGTAAAAAGGCGTTTTCACTATTAAAATAAAATGGAGTATGAATAAATCCCTCTCATTAGTTAAGTTTTGATGCTATAAATGCATAAATGTATATAAATATTTAAACAATAAAAATTATAATTACAAATAATATTAATTATACATTTATACATAATATTAATATATATTTATAAATTATAATTTATAGATTTATATAATATTGATTTATAATTTATACATTTATAAATATATTTATATTACGTATTATATATAATATAATACATTTATACATTTACAGATTTTTTTATCAATACATAAATACATTTATTTACAACTATTTATAAATGTATTATAAATGTCATTTAAGAAATTTAACTTTTCCACTACATAATAGCAAATTAGAGAAATTGATTAATCAATTATTAGTAGTATCAATAACAAAATAATAAAATACTATTCTTGTTCATTCTTATTTTTTATTTCACTATAAATAATAATTGCTAACTTTTCTTTTTTATGTGGTATATAATATGTTACTTTTAATATAAGTAGTTGAGTAACTACGAATTCTCAATTAGTTTATAGATACTTAAATTATTGAATTACTAGATTAATGCACTTTGCAAAAATTGTTGACGTACTAGATTAATACACTTTACAACATCAGCTACATATATTTTTTAACAACAAAGAGTTTATGGTAAATTATTAAGAATGAATTTAACAAATAAACAAATTTAAAAATTATTAGAATTTTTTTATGCAATTTTCTAGGAATTCGTATTTATCGGATGCTAAATAAAGTCCAACCAAAAAGCTTGCTAGATTGGTTAAGATTTATTCCCCCAAATTATTATCAACTATTGATGTCAATATTATGGGATCTTTTTTTTTTTTTTTTTCCAGTTGTGATGAATTTAGAGACTTAAGTAGTAAAATTTGTAGCAATTTGCATTGCATTTACAATTTGCAATGAATTCATAAAGCAAGAGAAAATGGCATTACAACTGAAGCAAAAAGAAAAATTTTTAGGCAAAATCTGGAATCCTGTTATTGGAAAGCAAACAACATAGGTACATAGTGAATACTTGATCACTAGCAATAATCATAACTGTAAAATTGCAGCTTGCAGCGCCCACTGGACAACGGAGGTTTTGTGGTTTAATGCGAGGTACATGACCTCGCATTTCAGAAATGCGAGGTACATATAACTCGCATTTGTGAATTGCGAGGTCGGTTTTTTTTTGATTTTTTTTTAATTTCGGTGGTAGAAAATTTAAGGAGAGTTCGCAATCATCAAATGCGAGTTCCTTGAGCTCACATTTGATGAATGCGAAGACTCCAAAAACAGAAACCAGTACACAAAATACCCCCTTTGTAGAATTTTTTTTAAAAATCATAATAATTTTAGAAATTTCTCCTTGATTTGGATGTTCACGCGTGATCTTGGCGTGGTGGTCAAGTCTTTTTGGTTTTTCATCTGTCGACAATTTTTTTTTTCAAGCTTTTAACACCTTCCGGTGGCAATCATCTAGCATTATTTGAAAAAATGGCAAATTATACTTTATCCCTCTGTGGTATAACTAATTTATATGTAACCCTCCCACTAGTTTTAAAAGCTAAAGTGATAAAAATGATCATCTATAACGGAACCTATGAAAATATCGAAATTACCTTTGTTTTAAAACTAAAATGACCAAAATATATAAAAATAATATGCATGACATTCTAACCCTATATGATTTTATATTTTACCATATAATCCCTGTCATGCTTTAGTGATTTACCATATAACTCCCTTATGATTTTTAATATATATACATAACCCCGTGTGGTTAATAAATAATTTTTAACTTTATATAGGGGTATTTTTGAAATTATAGTTGACTCCGTTATGGATTGTAAGTTCCGTCACTTCGACACTTTAATCTAAACCATGAGAGGTTATTTATAGTTTTTGAAACCATAAGGAGTTATGTAATAAAACACTAAACCACATGGGGTAAATTGTAATTAGCCCTTGAAAAAATAGTAATAAATGTTCTATTTATATGCATGCTCATATTTTTTTTTTCTACAAACGATATTAGCTTTTATAGATATTAACACTTGATACTACAAGGAGTACTTACAAAAGGGGTAACAGCCCGTTTATAGATTGGAAAGTCACCTTCCCAATCTATGTCATTAACTAGTTTTGATGCAAAAAGTGCTAGCCTATGACTTGCTATATTCAATGTTCTAGTTGACTCCGTTATGGATTGTAATTTCTGTCACTTTGACACTTTAATCTAAACCATGAGGGGTTATGTATAGTTTTTGAAACTATAAGGAGTTATGTAATAAAACACTAAACCACATGGGGTAAATTGTAATTAGCCCTTGAAAAAATAGTAATAAATGTTCTATTTATATGCATGCTCATATTTTTTTTTCTACAAACGATATTAGCTTTTATAGATATTAACACTTGATACTACAAGGAATACTTACAAAAGGGGCAACAGCCCGTTCATCTAATCTATTGGCTTCTATCAGCCAACATGGAAAGTCACCTTCCCAATCGATGTCATTAACTAGTTTTGATGCAAAAAGTGCTAGCCTATGACTTGCTATATTCAATGTTCTAGGCACCCAAGATATTGTGCAGTAGTCAAAAACCTGTATTAGATCCGCAATGTCTTCCAAGATGTTTGCTAGAGTCCCATCTTGTACATTGTTGCATCTAATGTGATCTGTGGCCGTCTTGCAATCTGATAGGATAGCTATCTTCCTCCAGCCGGCTTCCCGTGCCATTTGGAGAGCTAATCTAATGGTTAATGTTTCTTCCATTAGAGCTTCACCTTTCGTCCATTCTACTACTCCTTTAGCTCTTATTATCTCTCCTGTCCAATGCCGTGCCACGATTCATTTTCCTGTTCTGATCATCCTTGCGTTGAGTGCTGCATCCGTACTGATTCGGATGACTCCTTCAGCTCGTGGTACCATCACCTGTTCCATCTGACTCCCAGCCCTTTCATTCTGTTTGATTGCCCCTTCCTGCTGCCACACATCATCGTACTCGAGCCATTCTTGCTGTGCTCTCTGGACTACATCATTTGCTCCACTCCTTTGCTGTTCAAAAACCATCTTGTTCCGTGCTTTCCAGATTTGCCATAGAATATTCGCTGTCAAAACTATATGTTCCGTCCCTAACTCCTTTGAACCTGTTTGAGCAACCGCCTCCCACCATCTCCACAAATTGCTCTGTAAGTCTCTCAGCTCCTCCCATCTAACCGGTGCTATTTTCCACACCAGTTGTGTTCTTAGGCAATTGAAAACATGTGTTCAGCTGTTTCTTCACCTTCTCCACAAATTGTATAGACCTTATCCCCTTTTCCAGTTCTTTTGTAGATATCATCATTCACAACTATACCATTCTGCAAACACTTCCAGATGAAGTGTTTGATTTTGTGCTTTAAGTTCAGGTTCCAAAGTTGTTTCCAAACACTATGCTTCCTTATCTCCCAGCTTGTTTTCCCCTCCAGCTTTTGTCTACTCTTTACTGTATTGCTGGCCTGCATAGCTCTCGCATAACCTGTCTTGACTGTATAGATTCTAGATTTCGCAAAATTCCAGAAATATCTATCTTGTCTTTTAAACACACTGAGAGGTATACTAGTTATGTGTTCCCTCTCTTCTCGGTTGAAAACTTGCTGTAAAATCTCCTCATTCCATCTTTCTTCACTGATGAGCTGGCTGACTGTATGTAAGTGGCAATTTGGGGGACAAGTTGTTGAGGTTCGTCCTGTCGCTGATCCTATCACCCATATATCCTCCTATATATTGATCTGTGTTCCGTCTCCTACTCTCTTCCATAGGCCTTCTTCCAATAATTCCCATGCTTTGTGTATGCTTTTCCAAGCCCAGGACGCTGAGTTGGGAGGGTGGTTGTCCAGGGATTTGTGATCTTTTAAGTATTTGCCTCTAATTACTTTACTCATAAGCAGATTTGGAGAGCAAATAATTCTCCAGAGTTGCTTAGCAAGTAAAGCTTTATTAAAAGCATCTAAATCCCTGAATCCCAGCCCCCATCTTCCTTTGACATCGGCTAGTTTCTTCCAACTAACCCAATGAAGTTTCTTTCTTGCTCACTACTTCCCCACCAAAAATTGGCTATACTCTTGCAAATGTCCACACACAGTCCTTTTGGCAATTTGAAACACGCCATGGCATAGTTTGGCATCGCTAGTATGACTGACTTTATAAGTACCTCTTTCCCAACCATGCTTAACATTTTGTTTGCCCAACCTTTCATCTTTTTGGTGACTGCACTTTTGATATAGCCAAACACTTGGCCATTGGTAGTCCCAGATATCTGCCATTGGTTGCCTCTTTTAAGTTCCCCATTACTTCACAGATGGCTGCTCTCTTTGTCCTTAGGGTGTTCCTACTGTAGTACACGGCTGATTTTTCAAAGTTCACTAACTGTCCAGAAGCCACTGAATAGCTGTTTAGCACCTCTTGTACCTGCTAAGTCTCTTGGACCGTAGCTTTGCAGCAAATCAAAGAATCGTCTGCAAAAAACAAATGTGATATTTGTGGACTATTCTTGCTCACCTTGATTCCTGTCATCATCTTTTTTTCAACCTTTGTGTTTATCAAATGGGACAAACCTTTTGCACAAATTAGGAAAAGGTAAGGGGAAAGGGGATCCCCTTGTCTTAATCCTCTACTAGGTTTTATGTAACCCACCTTAGCTCCATTAAGATTGAAAGAATAAGAAACTGAGGATATGTAAGATATGATCCACCTAACAAAAATAGGACAGAAGCCCATATTCACCATCATTCTTCCTATGAATTTCCATTCAACCTTGTCATAGGCTTTAGACATATCAAGCTTAATAGCCATGAAACCAACCTTTCCTTTTCGTTTATTTTTCAAAAAATGCATCACTTCATGAGCAATAAGAACATTATCAACAATTTGTCTACTCGGAACAAAGGCAGACTGGGTCTCACTAATGCATTTGTTCAACACGACTTTAAGCTTATTTGCTAGCACTTTTGAAATGATTTTATAAAGAGTATTGCACAAGCTAATAGGTCTGTACTGGGTCAAGTTGATTGGATTTTCTACCTTAGGAATCAAAGTTATCAAAGTTTCATTCACAACTTTCAGCATGTTGCCAGTATGAAAAAAACTCACCACTGCATTCACCACATCTATCCTAACAATATGCCAGTATTTTTGAAAAAAAGTGGAGACATACCATCTGTCCCAGGCGATTTATTAGGGTGCATAGAGAAGAGTGCTCTGTGTATCTCTTGTTCCCCCACAGGTCGGATCAAGTGTTCGTTCATCTGTCTAGATATAGTAGTGGGAACCCCTTGCAGTGTTTCCTCTATTTGATCTGGTTGTAATATCTACATATCTCCTCCCTCAGCTCCTGATCCGTCTTACACCATTGTCCATTATCCTTCTGCAGGCAAGTGATTTTCCTTTGTTTTCTCGCCGCCATGACACTCGCATGGAAGAATGCAGTGTTTTTGTCTCCTTCCTGTAACCACCGTGTCCTAGCCTTGTGACTCCAATATAGCTCTTCCTCTCTGTATGCTGTACTAAGCTGCAACTTCAATTCTGTAATTTGGCCCCTCTTTTCTAAATTGTTGCTAACCTTTAATTCCTGAATTTTCTCTTTTAACTCCATAATCTGCCTTCCTGAGTTCAAGCTGTTATTTCTCTTCCATGTTAACAAAGCCATTCTGCACTCTCTTATCTTTCTTGTCACCTTAAACATTCTTGAACCTTGATGCTCCGAACCCCAAACTCTTTCAATCACCTCTCTGATTTCCCCATTCTTGACCCACCGCTGGTCAAAGTAGAACCTTTTTTTTACCTTTCTCTGATCGGGGTTTGTATCCAGTAAGAGCATGCTATGATCTGATGCTTCATTTTCTAAGTGGTTACACATAGTTCCTTTAAACATTTGATACCAGTTAACACTTGCAAGGCATCTATCCAATCTCTCTTTTACTTCTCCCTCTCCTTCCCATTGATTGCACCATGTCCATGGTTTCCCTTCAAATCATATATCTACCAACTCATTTTCCTTAATGAATCTGTTAAACTCCTTACAACTACCTTCTTGTCTCCCTCTCCCTCCCCATTTTTCTTCTCCACCTCTTATATCGTTAAAGTCCCCTACTAGAATCCAATATTCCCTCCACTCCCTCTTTTTTTCCTCTATCTTTTTCCACTGTTCTTTTCTTGTTTTCTCATCTGTGCTAGCATAGATTCCGACCAACCATCATTCGTTCCCTAACTTCTTATCATTTATTTTCAGTTCTATGAGGAAACTCTCCTGTTTAATGTTCACCACTTCTACTTCTTCCTTCCACAGCATTGCCAACCCTCCTGCCCTTCCATTTGAGTATACCACATAGCAATGGTCGAACTTTAGCTGTTTTTGTACATTTTCTATAATTTTCTTCTAATTTTTTTATCTCAGCCAGAAAGATAACACTTGGAAAGTGGAGATTAATCACCTCCTTTAGTTGGGGAATTGTCAAGGTCCTCCCACACCTCGACAATTCCACACCAGAACCTTCATTTGCGCTGTGGAGGCTTTGATGGGATTGCCTCCAGTTCCCTTATTTTAGTCATTTTCTGGTTTTTCCTTCTCCCTTGTTTCTATGGTGGTTCATTCTCTTCATCCTCTTCCGTTGGCTCGTTCTCCTCATTTACTCTAGACTTCTTCCTTTTACCTCCTTGTTCCCCACCTGAGTGTCGTCTTTTATCTGTCCTAATGGGATTCTTTTGATCCTGTGGAAGCCTCTTTGTTGCTACCCTTTGTCTTCCACCTTCACAGAAATTAGCTGACTCTTGTTTTCCTGACATTCCTTTATGCTTGCCTGCTGTAAGGTCGCTCTATTTGTTGGCCTTTCCAGCATTGTATGTTCAATCTCGCTTACCTGCATTTCAAAATCCATGTGACCTTTCATCTCCCCTATCTTATCCTCCATCTCCTGAACCCGTCTTCCCTTTCCCTTATCCTGAAAGCCCTTCCTCTCCTCAGTTCTACTTGCCTCCCTCTCTTTCCCTACCATGTCACTTATAACTAGTGCCTGTCCCCTCACTTCCTCTTGCCTGCTTGTTTCCTCTTTTTTCTTCCCTTCTCTTCCCCCACCCTCTTCTCTTGGTCCCATTATCTCTTTCTGTAACATTTTCTCCCCCAACCCATCCCCCTTTTTTCCTCCTGCACCTACCCCCTCTTGTATATTAGCTTGCCCCTTTGGATTCAGATTCCTTCCATACTCACTCCTAAGAGGAGACACCATTATGTTTCCTGCTCTCATCCATGGTCCAAATTGTGCCTCCCTGTGAGATGAATTATACCTCATTTCCATTCTGCAATTCTTATCTCCATGACCTATAGTACCACACTTGTAACAGAAGTCTGGGCATCTTTCGTATTTAAATTCTATCCATACCATCTTTCCATTAAGCTTCACTAATGTCCCTCTAACCAGTGGCTGTAGTAAATCTATCTCTGCAAATATCTTCATGTGTCTCCCTTCCTTTCCACCCCCTGGTGGTAGTATAACCTCCTTCACCTTCCTAAACACTCCCCCTATTTTCTTTCCTGCTGCATTACTCATCCAATGTACCGGTAAGTTCCATATTTGAACCCAGAAACTGGTGTACCTAAAGCTCTCAACTCTTTTTTCAAAGCCTGCACACCACTCTCGTACAACTAGAACCTGGTTGTCCAAGATCCAAGGGCCTCCTGCCAACACTTTTTCCCTATCTTCCTCCCTTTCAAACTGAAACTGGAACACATTTGGGCCTATCTCAGTAACTCATAAGTTTCTGGGATAGCCCCAAACGTGGTTGGTGAAAATTTTCACCCCAGTAAAGTTTGCTATCATGTTTCCCATAAGTCTTCCTACCATGCTTCCTCTACAATCCTGCACACTCTGTTCTACATCATCATTGCTTAAGTCTATTCCCCCCACTTCCTTTTCCGATAGCTCAAATCTTTGTAAGGCCTTTGCTAATACTTCCTCCATCCTCCCAAAACCACACTGAGTTCCCAGTACTATATCCGTATGAACAAACGACTCTTTCACCTGGGTCTACAAGATGATAGACAGGAGCACAAAACTAAAAAGGACGTTAGACTATAAGAAGAAAACAGACAAAGCTGAAAAACAGAGCAAAAAAAACCGGAATGAGAAGAAGAAAAAAACAGAGAAAGACGCCACTTCCCTTAATTAGAGTTCTGGACTTCCATGGGTTATATGCTGACCATATGAGCTTCCTACTCCTTTTTATCAGGTGGAAACCAACAGAAAACCAAAAGGAAAAAACCGAAGGTCCGAAGAAAAAGAAGAAAACAAAAGAAAAGGGGAGCTACTACGCAACTGTTAGGCTGAAGCTTCTCCGATGCTTTCTAACTTCCTTGGTGATCCCAGCATGAATCTTTCCAGGATTTCCCCAAATTTGGCTCGGATGCTTTTTTACAAATTGCGTTCTTGAATTTCAAAAAGTTTCAAAAGCTAGGCGGACTTTGGTACGGATGGTGGAAAGTGGTGCGAAAGTTAAAAGGAAGGTGTTTGCTCCTACACCGAGGAGGGGAACTCTCATTTTTAGAGAGAGACGCTCTCATTTTTAGAGAGAGAAGTCCTATATGCATGTTCATATGATTGGTGTAAACTGTAACCTTCTTGTGAACTTTGGAGATGCAACAATCCTGCATCAAATGCCATATACAGTGCCTTTGTCTAGTGGTATCAAATAATATTTTAATAGATAAAAAATGAAATGCCATATACAGTGCCTTTGTCTAGTGGTATCAAATAATATTTTAATAGATAAAAAATGAAGTAGTTTCCTACCATGATATAATCTATTCTTGAACTCAATGTGAAGAAAATTGTTAGAACAAATTTCAAATACTTCAAATATGACTTCTATTACTGAGACAGGTAGAAGAAAACAAAGGCAGATAAGCAAAGACACGAGATCCCAACTTTTTGGAGGACTTCGTATTTTTCAACGTTTTCTAGTTGTATGGCCTTGTCCACCTAGCATTAGAATTCAATTCTTATACAATTTCTTATTTGTGGTAAGTAAGCTTTCTCAATATCCTTCAAGCAGATGACATAAGCCGCCAGAGGACAAGCAAGCTACCTTATTTATCCACCTCTCCGGCAGGGAAGAGAATGAAAATGGACCGTGGAAGGCGTGGAGGGGCGAACAATTCTATCATTTTGCATTTTCTCCGGTGGATCCATCTTGTTGGGGATAATATAGGAGAAAATGACTAAAAGTTACAAAGTGAGACAAAAAGACTTCAAATCGTGACTCAAGATCACTTTTCTTTAGACTTTATTTATCCAAAATTTTGTATGCAAAGGTTTTGGACAAATATCCTTTAAAATAATTTGAAAGGTGTTTTGTCTTAACTCTTGCACAAAGTTAGATAAACTTACTTAAACTATGATGTGTTTTTGCAGAGAATTCTAGTAGTAGGAAATTGATCTTCTACAGCAAACCATCCCTACCAGACATTTATGTAGTTGAGATTGAAATGACCAAGAGTTGCAACCTTTCACCGCTGATTTGTGTATTTGTATTGGTCAAAATGTTCCTCAATATCAATGCAAGTGCTCACATAGTTTTTGGATGTTTAAACACTATTTAGATAGTAGTTAACTATCAAAAATATGAAAATGTGTCAAGTAGACTTGAACAACTTCTGAGCATTGTAGGAACCAGACAGTGATGGATCTTATGTCAGATCCTAAGATGCCCCTTCTTGCAACTGATCAAATTTTGAAAATACCTAACACATCTTTCCATCGTACTAGAGCGATTCGAGAAGAGCGCTTTGGATATTCTAGTATGACTGGCTGAAATTAAGTTTCAGCCAAGTCTAATAAGAAATATTCTTTCTTACTATTATACTAATGTCGTCCCCTCTTCCTGTTCTTCTCAATCAACCCCTCTTCATATCCCGATGTTTACGATAAAAATCTGAGAACAACTTGATAGATCAGAAGCATCCAAAGCCCCCGCATTGTCAATTTTACTCCTGTATATATTTACAACTGTTTCCAAAGTCGAAAAAAGAGGACAAGCAAGTGGATATGACTTCAGATAAATGTAAAATCCCACATTGGTGAGATTGCCCATAATTACACCACCTGTAAGATGATATATGATTGATAATACAAAGTTGTTTATCGTACTGATCCGATCAGAAGCAGGGTGTGAATCCAATTCAATTTCCTCGAGTAGCCTGGGGAGCAAGGTCGAGTGGTTGGATGAAGATTCCAACGACCATCAGCATGCAGGATAGGCAGAGGAGAAGTGGCCTGTCGAGGCGAATTTTGTCCGAGCATGAGACATGGGCACCGCTAAAGATTGGAAAGGATCTAAGTTGGGAACCGGGAAGTAACTTAGATTAGAAAAGAGTTGTGTAACATTTTTCAAAAAAAAGAGGATTTGTAAAGATAGGATGACTCTGATGCAAAATAAGTATGTGGTATTTTTGGTTTCTTTTGCCTTTTATCTGCCTTGTAAAAGTTTTTCACCACCTAACGTCCTATTCCTTAGAATTTTGATTCTTTGCCATCAAGTTGTGGATTCTACCTTTTGCAAGACTCTTTGCAGCTTCAGATTTGCCTTTTTAATGAAAGGATTGGAGTTGCAGTTTTTTATTATTTTGGCCCCTTTCATCTGATGAAAGTAGAACTTGTAATCGAGAATAGGGACAAGCAAAAAGACTAATGAGAAATGAAAAGCTGATGACTTAGACCCTGTTTGCTAATCCAATTCAGTGCTTAAAGTTAATAGATTCAGATCTTAATATATTTACACCGTTTGATAATAAAAAATTGAACATCTGAACTAAATTAAATGACACTAAATTTCTTAGGCAAAATTTGCTTTTAAAATTAAGTGTTAAACTATTCACTTATCATTGAATGTGATATGCACTCAAATGTATTAAATTTAATAATTAACAATTCAATAACTTAATGGATTCAAACTTCACATTTTAGATTTCAAACTTCAGTTTTATCACATGCACCCTTAGTATGAAATTAGATAGGAAATATTGATAGAGAAATTAGATTAAAAAAAATCCCAATTAAGCGCCTTACTATCATTGCGTTTAGGAAAGAAAACGAAATAAGAAAATATTAAGGAAAATAAGCTTTTAGAAGCATGAAACAAGCAATGAAGGTAGAGAAGGAAAAAAAAATACTAGATTTTTTTAAAACAAAAGGAAAAGTAAGAAGTGCCAAAAGAAAAATTTAATGGAGAAAGAGAAGGAAAAGCTTTCTTTATTACTTGAAAATCAACATTATCAACAAAGAGACCAAACAAGCAGAACTGTAGAAGTGAAAACGAAAAAACAAAAAAACCTTCAATACTTCTTGTATCATCCAAGGATTATATCCTTAACATGAAATCTTTGTTATACGACAAAGAAAACCACAAGAAAGTACGAGCAACAAATGGCATCAAATCAAGGTCAATAATGAAGAACGAGGACGTGGAAGTTGATAATTTCATTCTGGGTGGTATCATTGTAAGCATAGATTATTGCTGTAACCAATCCACGGGCCAATCGAAAAGCCCCAGAACCACCTGCTATTGGCATCTCCTTGTACTTCTGGAAGAAGGGATAATCACCTAGAACGCTAAGGGTGCTACCATTGAACTTGCCATCGTTGAATACCAAGTTCATGATGACAATTTGTGAAGCATCATCCTCTTTCGATGCCGAACTGGATATGCCCTGGGCGTGACCGATGATCTGGGAACTGGGCTCAGGTCCCAGTGTCATCGGGTCATCGAAGACGTAGGTTGCCCCGAACATCGTGGGAGATTTGCTAGTAGCATTGGCTTGAGCAACTAGCACAGATGCGGGGCTCTCTGCAGTTACCCTGTCATGAACATAGAAGTGAAGCTCTGTCAACTTCTCCTTTGCATGTCGAAGCTCTTTGAACCATTTTTTGACGGCTTCAGGACTTTGATCAATGCTGCCATGAGCCAATATTGGCAGGGCCGTCATCGCCACGACCCACCACAGTATTGCAATGAGTTGTGTTGTCTTGATCTTCATGTTGATCTTGTCCATAGTAGGGGAGAATTAGAGCAGTGCTTTGAAAGGCTAATAGTGTTGGGATGAAGCTTTTTTTTTTTTTTTTTTTATTTAATTTCTTCAGTGCACAGGCAAAATGCTATTGTTATCCATCTTGAAAGTTGAAGATGAGCCTAGCCACAGCCACTACAATATTTGTCTTCCTTTGTCTATTAGATTAAGAAATTTAATTAAGGCATGAAAATGATCAGTGCTTAATGTTCTATGAGTAGACTTGCATGTGCCAAGCATATGCAGAAAACAAAAAATGTAACATTACGGTCACCAACCTCAGTTTATTATATGACATGAGCCTTCTTTGAAAGACAAAATCACATAAACAAGACTCGCTAACAGCTCACAAACAAAGAGAAGCCGTGAAAATGACAAACTAAAAATTATTTAGGCCGGCAAAGCAGATTTTTGTTTGCCAAAGACACGTTCTGCTAAGGCACATGTAACAGCAAGTGCTGAGAAAGATTGCAACTATTCTAGAGTAACAGCAGTGACTATGAGTATAGCATTGCAACTATTCTAGAGGATGTACAGGATCTTAGAACAGGCTTTGATAGGTGCTCTTTTGTGTTTATTTCTAGAACAGCAAATGAAATCAGTCATGCACTAGCTCATTTTGTAGTTAAATTGGTGCATAGCATTGAATGGGAAAATGACTTCCCAATATGGCTGATTGAGTTAGGGATGAAAGAAATGAGGGTAGTATCCCCTTTTTGTAACTAATACTTGTATTATCAAGTGTTAATATTAATGAAATCTGTTGTCGTTTGTTGGAAAAAAAAAAAGTGCTGAGATAGATTTATTTTCCCTATATGAATTGGCTGTATTTCTTGAAGATGGAATCGTGGAAATGATAATATCTAATATTAAATTTCAAGACGGAGTAGAACAATTGTAAATAGGGTAAATTACTTATTACCCTCTATGGTTTTACATAATGCTATATGACCCTCCTAAGGTTTTAAAATATCCACATAACCCCTTATAGTTTTATATAAAGTGGAAAATGGACGAAATGCACAATCACTTGTGGCATTTATACCAAATGTGCTTTAAAAGCACATGTGATAAAATTTTATTATCCATGTAATCTTCTTATGATTTGTATAAATATCCACTTTACCACATATGATTTTTGCATTTATCCACATAATTTTTCTATGCTTTTATACATAGTGGTTAAGCCATCAATTGATTTAGCATTTAATTAATTAGGGCACTATTGATATTTCAACTAACGACATTAGATAGGTTGTTTTTTGTCAAATTTTCACTTTATATAAAACCATAGGGGGATGAAATGGACATTTTGAAACGTTAGGAGGGTCATGTGGTAATAGATGAAACCACATGGGAGTTATATGTAATTTACCATTGTAAACATTACAGTGATTTTCAAGTCGGCATATGTATGCACATTGAGCTGCATTTACCTAAACAAAATGTCAAAGAAATTGTAATCTGGAGTCAACGAAATTTGTGTATTTACACCCAGACTTCTTAGGTTAGGAAAAGAAAAATTAGCAAAGCCAAATTGACATTTGATCAATAGATTTATACTGATGAGACTGATGAAATGCGCCGACCAGCCAGCTAGCTCTGGAGATTAAGCAAGCCACAAGAACTTGACCTACACAAAAGTGAAAACCAAGCAAAAACAATTTCTTAGTAATAGCTTATATTCCATTTCCACCTGTTATCATTCCTAAGCAAGCAGTAGTCGGCAAGGAAGCAAGTCTTTGAACCTTTAACTTATGCATTACTTTGCAAATCATTTTGTTTGTGTATATTCTTTAAGCTAACCAAATAAGTTCTTTGGACTACAATTTATTATACTGATTTTTGAGAGGCTACTGTAAAAATATAGAATCTTTGAAGAGCCAGAGATAGAAAGACCACCAAAAAAAAAAAGAAAAAAAAAGAGTGAGAGAGCCAGAGATTGGAGGGGAAAAAATTTCAAGACGTTGAGTCAGTGAGTTGGTTTGACCTTTTCTTTGATTGGTTCCTTGAGTACTATAAATGAACTGATAAACTTTCCGGTAATCCAGGGCTGACCTCTTGCATTTGGATGGCTTCTTGAGCACTACTGCTATCTTGATGGACCACCAGTTTTTTTTAGTATACCATGATCGTGTTGTTCACAATGTCATGGTGGTCAATAGAAACGCGTGATATTTATATTTAAGAGAAACGAAAGTTAAGAGAAGAAGAAATAGATATACACAGAGAAAGCATGGCTTCTGCTAGATCTTACAAAACAGTTCAAATTATATTCATCTTGATTATAATTACTGCTGCTTCTATTTCATCAGTCTTGTCTAAGCCAAATGATGTATTGGATTCCAGTGACAACCACGCAATCAAACTATCCGTCTGAGTCAAAGGCTGCAGAAGTTAAAGAGAATTAGAAGTTATCTGAGGAGGATTAACAAACTAGCAATCAAGACAATTGAGGCAATTCTACTTCATACCTTCCAGAACTGTTTCTAGCTAAAGTTGGCGTCTTTTTAGTGGTTTTCAGGTTTACTGATTTCAATTTGCCTTACTACTTTGACACAGAGTCCAGATGGTGATCTAATAGATTGTGTCCCATCTCATCTCCAACCAGCTTTTGATCATCCTCTGCTCAAAGGACAGAAGTCACTGGTAATTGAGCTCAAAATCAGGTCATTTCCTCCATGTTTCTGCAGAAACTACAGTTTAAGGAAACTATTTTGTCAAAAGTACAATTACACATGCTTAGTCATGGGCTGAGATAATCAAAACATATTCAGAATTAACCTGGTACACCACATTGACAGAAATTTGATGTCTTGAAAAGTTTTGTTTGGACTGGTTCTGGGTATAGACAGAGCTTTTAACTATAACTCTGCTGATATTTTGACAGAAACCAACCCACCATGGTTCGAGGAAGAGCATTCAACTGTGGACTGATTCTGGTGAATCGTGCCCTGATGCTACTGTACCCATCAGAAGAACTACAATGAAAGATGTCCTGAGGGCTGGTTCACTGCACAAATTTGGCAGAAAAACTTTCAGTAAACAGAGTGCTAAGATAAGCAGTGATGATCAACTGGTAAGTCTATGAAATGTAGTAAAATGGCACTCAAACAATCTAGGTACAGTTAGTTTTTAAGAAACTAGCTAGGTCAGTTTCACAGATTTATCAAGGCAATGATTTCTAAATCAATGCATAAGCAACTCGAAGCTTGAGGAAACTTCCCACAATCCCATATTTTCTTCCTATGATTACATCGAGATGTCTCTCTCTCCTAAATTAGATCATGCCATTTTCTTGTTCTTTCCTAAGAATAATTACGTTTGTGGAACACTGCCACACAAATGAGAAGTTTGTGAAGAGAATAAAAGTGAAATTCTTACCAAAAGAGAAAGTGATATTTAAGAAACTAATTGGACAATTTGAACAACTCAACTTGTGAATCAAATTGCAGTTAACATATTCTGGCTCTGTCTAAGCTTTGAAGTTCCCTTTCGTAGCATCAAAAGTTCACAGATTCAGATTCAGTATACATGATCTTTTCTTTATTTTCAATGTAGAAAACTGTTGCCACTGTTACTGAAGATTGTTTCTATGGAACGCGAGTCAAGATACATGTCTGGAAAGGTAATGAGACGGACCAATACGACTTCAGACTGTCACAAGTCTGGATAGCCTCTGGTAATACTACTAGTAATGATCTTAATACTGTTGAAGCCGGCTGGCAGGTAAGTAAACTAGACACAAGAATCATGTTTTCTAAGTCTTCTGGGTGCAAGAAGACATCTAAGGATCAGCCATTTTTAAATTCTCCAGGTTAATCGGAAATTATTTGGAGACAACTCCCCCAGATTATTCACGTACTGGACGGTAAACCATCAAATACACATCCTTAAGTTACGTCTGTATGTGCTAGACATAAAAGCTCTAGACTACTGATCACTTTCAATCTACAGGCTGATTCATATGGAACCACAGGATGCTATAGCCTCCTGTGTTCAGGCTTTGTACAAACTAATAACAGAATTTCTTTAGGGGCAGCAATCCCTCCAAGATTTACTCAGAATGGCAGAGAACTTGATATCGACATACCGATGATGATTGCAAAGGTAAGTTCAGTGCTATCTTATGCAACCTTCAAGTTCAGATTCTTACAGACTTTGATTGAAACATCCTGAGTTTTTGTCTTGCAAAATCAAACTAAATTCACATATTTGCATTTCAACAAATGAAACTAAGAAAAGTACAACCCTATTGTTTGCCTGCTCAAATTAGGAAGAGTATTGTCATCTTTTGTCTAACAAACAAATGGTTAACCATGACATTACAACTGTATATCATCCTCATTCTGATACCTTTCTAACTTACCAACTATTCTTGATATAGTTAATTGACTGTCAGATTATCCTCTCTGTCAGGGCATCGGGATTTTATTTATTTTTTTATTTATCCTTTGTTGGCGACAACTAAGGTTCTGTTACTAGTTCATAACAACTGGCTTTAAATGATGCTTGTAGCTTTTGTCCCAACTCCATCAAAACCACACAACTTCTATCAAGTAATGGATCACAAACAAGTAAAGGCAAGTGGGGAGGGCAGTTTGCAAGTGCCGTTTAATGCCAATTTCATGTATCCACAAAAGAAGAATATCTATAAGGAACAATGATTCAAAACATCTCTGGTATTTTGTTAAATGAATTTTTCATCCTTCAGTTTTAAAATAGCAACTTTAGGTCTACTCCAAAATCAAATGGATAAATTTTGGTCCCAATCTAGTCTTTGACCATTTTTTTACCTTGAATTCATCACGTGAACAACACATGATTTTTTTAGGGGTAAAAGAATTAGATTCCATTTGTAGTTAAATAGAATGACTCGATCCATATTCATTTTTGTCCCAAAAAGGTAGGATCTAACCCAAACCATATTCATTTTTTTAAAAAAAAAGTGGGATTGAATCAAAATATAAATTCATTTTTGTCACTAAAAATATAGGATTTGACCTTTTTGTACATAAAAAAATGACTGCATTTGAGTTACGTGATGATTTCAGGCTAAAAAAGTGATAGAAAACTTAGGTTACGACCAAATTTTGCTAACTTAAATTTGTAAGGAACATAAAATTAATATTTTAAAACTGAAGGGCGAAAAAATTCATTTGACCAAATGTGAAAAGCATTTTGAACCATTTTTCTTATTTATAACTATATAAGTGTGTCTTTCAAAAATGGTGGATCCCCTTGGCGAGACCCGCAATTTATGTATAAAAGTGCCAATTAATAAACTCATATATAAACCACCAAATACTAAGGCTTCCCTATAGACCCAATTGGGTCTCCTCCTAGATTAGGTTAGAATAGGAGTAAAGTAGATAAATGACGAATGAAAAAAAAAACTCACATATAAGTAGCTTGAAACTAATCATGTCTCAACTCATTTTGTTCAAATGTAAAATATCTTCTTCTTTTTCTTTTTTTTTTTTGCATATTTGACATATATAACCTAGTCCCTGATAATATATTAACCGGCTTGTTGATAGTGTAGGAAACATGTTTGGATTAGCATTATTTTGTAAAATTTACTTGCATTACAAACACATCTTTTATCACTTTTTTTTTAATCTCATATATATCATCAGAGATGAAATTAGGGGACAGCGAAAGGGCTCTCACCTCCCCAAGTTTCATAAAATTTAAATTTCCTTCCTTATGAAATTAAAAAATTTCCAAAATCACTCTTTATAATGATTTTAGGTTGCACGATTAAGTGTTGGTATATTAAAACTCACCCGCTCAAGATATATTTCCTAGTTCCATCTATGTATATGACATCATAATAGTGCTACACTAATCATTCTAAATAATATTTCAGATAATCTCCAATTAAAATATACTATCTTAATTATACAACTGAAGTTCCATTTTTGTAGGATGCTGAGCATGGACATTGGTGGCTCGAAATCGGGCCAGGGTTCGTTGTTGGATATTGGCCATCATTTCTGTTCAGTCGTCTACATAGCCATGCAAACATGGTTCAGTTTGGGGGAATAATGGTTAAAGCCAGATCAATGGGACTGAATGCACCAGCTCAAATTACAACCGGTGATATTTCAGATGGAGGGATTGGCAAAGCATCGAACAGTCAAGACTTGAAAGTTACTGAAGGCGTTGATAAATTAGTGCCTTTGTGTAGTGTAGAAATCTTTGCAAGACAGCTTTTCAACGCGTCTCACATGGTCAAATAGTAGCTTCACATGACTGTGATTAGCTTGTCTAATATTTGGTATGTTTTGCATCATTTAGCTGACTACTTATTGTGGATTCACAGACATCTATCTATCCTTTCAGCCCCTTCCCAATTAAATTTCCTTTTGATCCTTGTTTCTCTTCCGTGACGTAGACTCTCTGTGCATTTGTGACTTACACAAATACTAATTTTTTGTTACTTATTTTTATTCTTGGATTAGGAGAGGGGATAAAAAGAAATGAATCCAAAATCTCTAATTTATGAGATCTCAATTTTAGCTACTAGACCAATGGCTTATTGACTACACAAATACTAATAATTCATCTGTTTGCACTAAAAAAAGGGCTTGGGCTGTGTATACATTTCATTGGCCGTGTAGTACTAGTGGCTTTTGTATACATTTCATTGATAGTGAAGTATTAGTGGCTATGGTGTTTCATGGTTGGTGGTTGTAGCTTTGGATGTTGGGAGTAAGGGTGACAATTCCTGACACGACCCGAAAACACGACACGAACCTAACACGAAATTAATGGGTTTGGGTTGAGGTTTCGAGAGTTCGGGTCAGAATCGGGTCGAACCCGATGAACCCGAAAAGAAAACAGGTCAATTTCGGGTCAATCCGTGGTGACCTGATATGACCCGATGTGACCCGTTTACGAATTAAAACTAATTTAATAAACATAAAAATTATTTTATCTAACTAAACTAAATCATTCTTTTTTTCCAAAGGCATTAATTACTTAATCCTAAATGAATTTATTTAACTTGTGTGAAGTTAAAATTATTATATTTGGATAAATAATATATTATGTTATTTTTTACTTTTATGTTGTTTTAATTTATTTTATAATTGGTTTGGGATAAAACACTTTTATGGTGTTTAATTTATTTTAGATTTGGTTTGAAATTATTTATTTAAATTTTTATTACTTGATGATGTAATTAATTTTGTGAAAATTTGATTTTATTAGAAATTACAGTGATAAATTAATAAATTAAAATTAAGTTTCGGGTCATTTCAGATCGACCGACCAACAAACCCGCCAACCCGAAATTTTCGGGTTCGTATCAGGTACCTTGACCCGTTTCGGGTTGACGGGCCGGGTTCGGGTCAGCAGGTTCTTTGTTATACTAAAACCTCAACCCGACCCGCCAACCCGAACCTGACCCGATTGCCACCCCTAGTTGGGGGTGCCATGGTGGTTAAGTCTTTATGTTTTTTTTGGGACAATTATTTTTTATTAAAGTTTTTAACACCTTACAGTGGCAACCATCTATCAGTATTTGAAAAACCCATACTGTTGCACTAGTGGTCAAGGGCACACTCAATGTGTGTGTAATTTAAAAATAAATTATTTTTTATGTAAATTTATTTTACATAAAATTTTTATTATTAAACATAACTTTAATCTTTTATGTTTTTTTTTTTACTTTAAGACTATAATGATGTTCATAAGTCAATGGGTAGTTATATTGGGAAGATATGATTTTGTAGTTGCAATGAAAATAGATTGCAGTTAGAGTAAAAAATTTTTAAAAGTCATAAATGAAAATTTGAAAAGTCATAAAAAATGTTTACGCCAAACCTAGCCTTCCACTTTATATATAGTGTGTATATAGTATAGATGTTCATATAATCGCTGTAAACTTTAACATTCTTATAAACTTTAGGGAGATGCTACAGGCCTGCATAATGCTATAGTCCCTTCGTCTTACACCATTTTGGTATCATACTCATCATAGCCTACTAAAACCGTGAAATCAATTTTTTTTTTTAAATAGATGCCATCCCTTAATTTATTTATAACCAAAAAGAGTACAGCGAATTAGAGGGGGGCTAAACCTGACCTCTGTTAAAGTAAAAAGGGACAACTAAGGATCAACAATAATACGCACAGATGAAAAAATTTGCGAATCTAAACACATAACAGATGAATCGAACGAAATCATCCACATGAGGATGCCCCACATTTGTGGGATTGTGAGTGAGCATAGGAATTTGGTTTAACATCTTGACGTGTTTGCATTGTTTTACTTGAGAGCTGCTTCCTCGCTTTCTTTGAAATAAATTGGGTAAATTGCTCGTGAACTAGGTTCTGGTCTTGATCTCTGTTTTTATCGCGTTGTGAATCATCTTCTTTTTCTTTATTTTTGTCATCCTTGCATATTGTTCTTGAATGACGAAAAGGCTTTTGATACCGTAAAATCAAATGTTAACAGACAAATTGTGAAGTATATGATTTCCTACCATAATATATTCCGGAACTTTAACTCAAAGTAAAGGCAATTGTTAGACAAATTTCAACTTCAAATATTACTTCTAACAAACTAAAATTAGAAGAAAACAAAGGCAGATAATCGAAGACATGAGATCCTTTTTTTTTTTTTTTCTTTTGCTTTTGAGAACATCAATTTTCTTTTCCTTTTTCTAGTTTTAAGGTCTTCCCACCTAGCATTAGAATTTGATTCTTAAAATTTCTTGTTTGTGACAAGGAAGAAGCTTTCTCAGTATCCTTCACATAGACGACATAAGCAGCCATCAGTCCATGAGAGAAGAAAGCTATCTTTCTTTGATCCACCTTCTTAGGGAAGAGAACAAAAATGGACCGCACGATGCGCGGGGGAGTGAACTCTTCTATGGTGTTGCATTTGCTCTTGGTGATCTATCTTTTCATCGTACTTTAGTGTTTTGAGAGGAACGAATAGGGTATTGTAGCATGTCTAAGTAAAATTCAGTTTCAGCGAATTCTGACAAAAAAATGTTCTTACTATCACATTAATGTCGTCCCCTCGTCCTATTCTTCTCATTCAACCCCTCTTCTTGTCCCGGTGTTGACAATAAAAATCTAAGAAAACTTGATATATCAGAAGTAACCAAAGCCCTTTTGCATTGTCAACTTTGCTCTTGTGTGTGTGTGTCTGTGTGTCTATATATATATAGACACACAGACACACACACGACCGTTTCCAAAGTTGAAAAAAGAGGAGAAGCAAGTGGCTGTGATTTCAGATAAATATAAAATCCCACATTAATGAGAGATGCCCATGGGAAGGCACGTCCATTTAGATGCAATGAGGGTAGAGGGAAAGCATGCTCATTTAGACTAGAAGGGAGTTTTGGCATATCTTTGAGTTTTTTTTTTTTTTTTTTTAAATGTAAGGTGCAAAGTTTGAACCATCGACTTATACCTTAACAAGGATTTTAGATCTATTTTGGTGGCCAACTTACCTAAGACAAGTTTATTTTTCCTTTTTTGTGTGATTTGTAGAAGTTTTTCAGCACCTATTCGACATCCTGTCCCTTAGAAGTTTTATTATTTGCCATCAAGTCGTGGATTCTACCTTTTGCAAGATTCTTTGCAGCTGCAGATTTGCCTTTTTCACGCAAGAATTGGAGTTTTTTTTTTTTAATGAAAGTAGAACTTGTGATCGAGAAAGCCGCAAGCAAAAAGTCTAAGGAGAGATCAAAAGCCACCTTATCGATGTTGTAATTAGAAATTTGGATAAAAGATTCCAGGCGCCTTACTACCATTGCGCATCTGAAAGAAAAACGAAATAAGAAATATTCAGGAAAATAAACTTTTACAAGGATGAAACAAGCAACGAAGGTAGAAAAAGAAAGAAAAACAACCAATACTAAATTTTTTTTTTTTTTTAAAAAAAAACAGAAGAAAAAAGTAAGAAGTGCCAAAGGAAAATTTAATGGAGAAAGAGAAGGAAAAGCTTTCTTTATTAGCTGCAAATCAATATTATCAAGAAAGAGACCAAACAAGTAGTACAGTAGAAGTGGAAAACCAAAAAAAAAAAAAAAAAAAACACTTCAATACTTCTTGTATCATCCAAGGATTATGCCCTTAACATGAAGTCTTTATTATACGGACAAAGGGAACTAAGAAAACTATATAGCTAGGATACAAACAGCAGAGGAGAACACCACAAGCAAAATACGAGGAACAAATGGCATCAATTCAAATCAGGGTCAATAATGCAGAACGAGGGCGTGAAACTCGATAATTTCATTCAGGCCATTGGTAGCAATGGCTCTTGCCGTAACTATTCCACGGGCCAATCGAAAAGCCCCAGAACCACCTAGTATTGGCATCTCCTTGTACTTCTGCGACAGGGGATAACTACCTAGAACGCTGAGGGTGCTACCTTTGAACTGGCCATCGTTGAATGCCAAGTTCAGGATCACAATTAGTGAAGCGTCCTTTTTCGAAACCGAACTGTACACGCCGTGAGCTCGACCGATGACCTTGGAACTGGGCTCAGGCCCTACTGTCATCGGATCATCGAAGACGTAGGTTGCCCCGAACATCGTGGGTGATTTGCTGGTAGTGTTGGCTTGAGCAACTAGAATAGCCGAGGGGTTCTTGGCAGTTACCGTGTCATGAACATAGAAGTGAAGCTCTGTCAACTTCTCCTTTGCATGTCCAAGCTCTTTGAACCATTTTTTAACGGCTTCAGGACTTTGATCAATGCTGCCATGAGCCAATATTGGCATGGCCATCATCGCCACGACCCACCATAGTATTGCAATGAGTTGTATTGTCTTCATCTTCGTGCTTATCTCGTCCATTTCCGTGCCTCTTCTACCCCTTTTTATAGTAGGAACTAGGAACTAGGAAGGATCGTAGAAATGTAGCCAATTCAATGTAAGCATGTACTACTACCTTGACTAAAACATTCAATTTTAATTTACGGAATTGATTACGAGACAACACTTAAAATGTAGTCATGATTGGAATGACTATATATTTCTATTCTTCCAAGTTCTTACCCTCTTTGGTTGAGTTGACTTTCCCGTAATAGGGGTGAATAAGATAGCCAAGATCTTCTAACACAACTTTTGCTATTACACTATTTATCCAATTGACATGTGTCTCCTGAAATAATTGATAGAAATTCAAAATTTAAATATTTGTCTTGATTGATGACGGGACACTTGTCACTTTAAGAAATTTTGTAAGGTAATGCAACATAGAAATGTGAAACAGAAAACCTCAAGCCAAATACAAGCAGTGCTTTAAAAGACTAATATAACTGTGTTAGAGTGGGGTTGTATTTTTTGGGGCAAGGCAAAAACCCTAGAGGAATTTTTTTTTTTATGAATAAAATTTTTGTAAGGTTTTAGATAGACATATAAAAAAAAAAAAGTATCAGAAATTTCTCTATCAAAGACCCTAATCATCCTCCTAAAGAAATGGTCAAAATTAGAAAGATTAATGATAATTAGAAATGGTCAATATTGGGGACCTGAATTGGAGATATAAAATTCCGTAACACCTACACTAAATTCGCCTCCCATCACCTCTCCTCTTCTTTACGCAAAATCATTGATTAAAAAACATCCACCATTAATTCTCTTTCATCCAATAACTTAATTAAACTTCCCTTCACATCTTCTATTGACCAACAGGAACTCTATATTCATTACCATGTGACTCGAAATTAATTGGTTAAATGATTGCTTAACAAATCAATTTCCCCTCACCAAGAATTATCAGTGAGAGACCGCAATTGGCTTCATTTTATTTTTTTTTTTTTTTTTGGCCCTCTTCAACGCCAAAGGGTGTGAATTTGGGTTTCTTGCCTTTTGGGCGTTGCCCTAATAGTTGAGGCGTTTTGGGATGCTCACTCACGGATAAGTAACTAACGCCTTCTGCTATTTTTTTTTTTTAAAAAAAAAAAGCCTTCTTTCATTGCCTCGGGCATTTAAAAATAACTTGGTGTGAGTTAAAAGTCTATAGGGTGCGTGGGGTGGGGGGGAGGGGGGAAAGGGAGAAGGGGGAAAGAGGAAACTTCCAAAATATAGGAAGAATATTAAGGTTTGTAATCAAAGTTGTCTGACCTCATGTGTTTAAGGTTTAATACTCGTATTAATTATATGTAATATACTTGTATAATACTCGTATTAATGTTTCTATTATAGTTATAATACATGTTTGCACGTATAATACAAAAAACTTTCATATTTCATATATTTTAAAAACGCAATAAAATTACTCGTACTTTTCAATTAAGTGTACAAAACATGTAATAAGCATCCTGATGTATTATTGTGACATAATTCGTTTAATGTTTCAAACTAACATAAAAAAAGAAAAAGATTTAATTTCTGCAGTTACTACCTTAGGCATACGAGATGATCTCACCAAGAGATACCTAATAGAAGATGCTCCAATAAATTTCTAAAATCTAAATTTAGTAAAGCAATGTGCTAGCTTAGGGATATGATCATATGCTTTTGTGAAGAGGTGCATGCCTAAATAAAAATCCTCCAGTTAATTCGGGTCACAACTTTTGCCGACCCGCTTGTGGCACTTGGGAAAGATCTTTCAAAGAGTGGCATTTGGAGAATTGTGGTTTTCATGAGCGGTCATTCATCTTAGGACTTTGGCTTTTCACAACTAGTTTAAAGGCCATATGTCATGCATTAGGACTCGTTGTTGTAACTCATTGTGCAAAATAATAATGATGATGATGATGTGTTACAAGTACTATATAAACTAAGTAACATAGGTAAGACATGAAATTGAGTGTTTAATGTTCTACTAAATAGCCAAGATATGGGGAATACTAAAGGGAGAAATACAGGTTGAGTCCCCAATACATAGTTTATGTGTTAAATTAATCTTTAATGTATTCATAAAAATAAATGTGGTCCACAATGTGTTTCCCGTTATGACCATATTTAGGATAATTGATAGGAATCCAACAATGGCTTATGCTCAAATCAAATCGCCATTGGTCAACATCTTTGATTTTGCACTTTGAATTCCTAACTTTTAGAGTTTGAATCATTGTAGTCTGTAAAATTTCAAATTCTGATGTTGACGGTTTTAGAATGAATTAAGATACAATTACGGAACAAAAATTGTGTTAAATGTGTAATATTAGTTTTTATAGTAAGAAGACGAAGAAAATATACTAATTTGCCATAAACTTCTTCTCTTTTACATAGTTGGTATACAATTTGGCAATTTGCTAAAAATTAACAACTAGTTGGACTAAATTTGTTTTGTCTCGAAGTATGATGGATTAGTTTGACACATAAGACAAACATTAGGGACCAAAATTTCATTTCTCCCAAACTAAATATGAAGAACAAATCTGTCACAACCTCATTATTGATTAGTATAACAGGAACCTTCCTAGCAAAGACTATCAGGTAATAACTCGCCATCAGCTCAAACAAAGGAAACCTATGAAAGTATCAAATTCAATCTCACTTAGGTCATCGAGAAAGATTTTTTCTCTGCACACAACAGCAAGTACTGACATAGATGCATTGCCAAGTGTATGATTTGTTATATTTCTCCTAGAATGAACCATGGAGACGAAAATCACTTACATTCAATTATATGAGGAATCAAACAACTCTAAACATAGCACTGAATTTCAAGTCACCAAGAAAATTTCAAATAATTTAGAATTTGGAGTGAAACAAATTTGTACATTTAGCCTTTGAGCTCTTAGACTAGAAAAAATAAATATAGAAAATGAAAATAAGAAATTTTGGAAGATGGAATTGGCGATGCAAATCAAGATTTGACCAATAAATTGATACGGATGAAACTGATAAAATATGCAACCAATCTTCTGTTCCACCCTCCATGCGACTCTCTGTCCCATTTTTTAGTATATTACTATTTCTTCTTTATAAATATTATGTTTTAGTTCTTTTTTGTTTTCCTAAAATCCAATAACTATTAATTGAGTAATATACAAAATTTAACAAACTTAAAAAATCAAAATGCATACAAAATGAGATTTTTTAATGAATTTTCTGTTGTGTTTTTAATTTTCTATTATATATTACTTTTTTGAGGCTATTGTATTTAATTTTTTACTCAACTAATAGTTATTGGATCTTAAAGAAACAAAAAAGAACTAAAACATGATATTGATGAAGGAGAAATAGTAATATAATAAAAAGTGGAATAAAAAGTGGCATAGAAAATGAGACAAAAGATCCGTTGTGGATAAAATACGCCTACCAACCTGCCAACTGTGGAGATGAATCAGCCACAAGAATGTGACAGCCAAAAGTGAAAACCAAACTAAAATAATTATGCCTTGTATTCCGTTTCATCCTGTTATCATTCCTAAGCAAGAAGCAAGCAGCAACCAAATAAGTTGTTGAGCCTTTAACTTAAGAATAAATTTGCAAGTCTTTTTGAGTTCTTACTTTATTTGAGATAGGCTACTCTTTCAATACAACTTACTACTGGTTAAACCTACCACAACGGAGTAAAAACGGAGAGCTATGGAGTTGGTTTGACTTTTTCTTTCAATGGTTCATGTGTAATACAAGTTTCTTCACGGAGAAACTTACAAGATATCCTACAATCTCTTTTGAGTGTCTTTAGGTTACAATTTGCTATTGGATAATAAAATAAATTATTTTGACTTTAAGATTGTAACAATATATTTAAAATATCCGCTGTTATCATTATTAAGGGGTATAAACTGAGGAGATGATTCTTTAAAAGTACCATAGGATTTTTTTTAACTTTATACTAATCCAAGGTGCACTTTACAATGACTTCCAAGTTAAATATTGGTGATGTGAAAATGAAGAGAAAATTTAGAATGGAATCAATTCAAAATCATTTTCACATCGAAAGGGAAAATGGGAGTACTTAATGTGAAGAACTTGAATTGAAAGTGTGAGCTCTTTCTTATTTTGGCAAGTGGTCGATGTCAATTAATATATTGTTTACAAAAAAAAAAAACGAAATTAATAGATTGTAATGCTGGAAAGGAATACGGAATGCAAGTCATACGTTTGTTCATCTTCTTGATCAAGTATGAGAAGAAGGTTCTTACTTGAACATGTGGACATTAATATATCCTTTGGGTACTCTTTATTCTTGAATAGTTAGACTTTTTTCTTTTTTCTTTTTTTTTGAGGTTGCTTCGTCGCATGAAAAAATTATACACAATCGACCTCCAAAGGCAGCGTAAGACCTACTTCTGATTTTATGCTTTTTTTTTTTTTTGGTTCAAAAAGCCTTGTTTTTTCGAGCAGAGGAGAGTACGACAATATAACATTTTGAAATTCAAAACTAAAATCCGGTCTCTACAAATAAGAAGACAAAACCGCCAAGGACAAGATAACTAACAGACGGCCACCTTTCTTCCCATTCTTCGTCTTCAACCTCTCTTCTTATTTAGGAGTTTTTTTTTTTGTTGGAACGGTAGAATTTCTATATATAACCTAATTTAGGGGAGAGGGAGAGGGGGACTCGATGTTAGTAGAAACTCCATCGAAGATGGGCAATTAAGACCGTCACATATTGTGATAATTTTTTTAGTGGGAGGTAAAGATCGAACATTTGAACTTGGTGGTGACTGACGGGCCAAAGGCCCAATGGCACTTATTTAGGAGTCTAAGAAGCGCAAAAAGGAATATGAACGGAGAAGGAAAAGGAAAAGCTCTCCCTATGAGCTGAAAATATCAAGAAAGATGACAAACAAATAGAAGTGAAACAAAGAGAAAAAATTTCAAGTTATCGTCTTAATTCGCTATTAAATTATTCAAGAACTACATGCTTAACATGAAATGAAGGCCATGAAAATCCGTACGATCGATATGACAAAGGAAACAAGGAAATAAAATAGGAGGAACAAATGGCATCGAATCAAGGTCAATAATGCAGAACGAGGACGTGGTGCTCAGCAATAGCATTTTTTGTGGTAACATTGACAGCATAGGATTTTTCTGTAGCTATTCCACGGGCCAATCTGAAAGCCCCAGTACCACCTAGTATTGGCATCTCCCTGTACTCGTTGAATATGGGATTACTACCCAGAAGGCTAAGGGTGCTGCCATTAAACTTGCCATAGTTGAATATCAAATTCAGAATCATAATCTGTGAATATCCCTCTTGGGAAACCGAGCTGTATATACCTTGGGCGTGACCGATGATCTTGGAAGAGGGCTCAGGTCCCACTGTCAATGGGTCATCGAGAACTACGGTTTCCCCGAACAGCGTTGGTGATTTGCTAGTAATGTTGGCTTGAGCAACTTGTACAGTTGTGGGGTTCTTGGCAGTTACCGTGTCGTGCAAATAGAAGTGAAGCTTTGTCAACTTCTCCTTTCCATGACGAAGCTCCTTGAACCATTTTTCCACCGCTTTGGGGCTTTGATCAACGCTTCCATAAGCCGATGGCATGGCAATGGATATGGCCACCCACCAAAGCAATGCAACATTGATCAGCTTCATCTTCTTCATTTTCATGCTTAACTTGTCCAGTTTCCATGCCTCCTCAATCCTTTTTATAGGAGGACCTGGGAAGGATAGATCCTGCAGCATATGTTGAGAAATTTAAAAAAGTGTAAGCCGGCAGTAGTCTTGTCGCTCGTGATGTCTGGGGCGGATAAAATGAGGAAACTTTTAAAGAAGTTTATTTAAAAAAAAAGAATTTGTTTTTTTAAAATGTTTTATTTTAGTTTTAAAAGAAGTAAAGAGAATACTAAGGTCTGTACCCAAGGTTTTCTCCCCATAATTCGAATTTCGTAAAGTCCAAAGAAGTACAAACCAATTTCTATTGTAGGAAGCTCGTAGGACTAATTCCACTACTTTGCATCTCTAACTTGCACAACTTTCTTATTTTGCACCTTAAACTTTAATTATGGACTCTTTGTATCATGAGTTTTTAATTTTGGACACTTTATATCTTATGCTTTTGAGTTATACCGAAATTAACAAGATTAATGGTGGTACAAATTATTGATAATATATTGTTTTGTTTTAGTTGCAATCCCTTGGCTCATTCTGACCACTTTTAGCACATTGTCATTAATTTATATAGTTCGAGTCACTAATATTATTAGCAAGATTAACGAGAAAAAAAAGATGATGCGAATTCATAACAATGTATCGTTTTGTTCTAGTTATAGTACCTTGGATCCGTTTGACCATTTTCAGCAAGTTATCATTGATTTGTAATGTTTTCTATGCCATTAATTTTGCTAACATTGACATTGATTCAATTTAAATGCGATGAATTTGAGAATATTGAGATGCAAAGTGTCCAAAAAATTAGAATAGGAGTAACAGCTTCAATCATTTGAAGGTACATACTACTATCAAAATTGCTTAGTTCTAGCCTACCAAGGGTCTCAAAATAACTAGAGTCGCCTGATCTCCCAAAGAGGCACATTATTTTACAACTAGTCCTCCTAGGAGACCGCTCCACTCTTACGGAGATTAATTTTCAACATCTCATTCTAAATTTGTACCATAGAGACCTTATTTTCTTTAGAATCTTTTTTTTTTTTAAATTCACTACTGATGTTAAGTATGGACAGCTTAGTTGCTCTTGGGGACTGCATGCTTGTCTTTTTAAGTTCTTTGTGTTTTACAATTGGAATTCCGGCTGCAAAGGTAAGCATGGCCAATCCAGGCGTTGATTTGATTCATTCAACTATAGAACATTCGGATCCTAGTTGTTAATTTTTAACAAAATTGTTATTTAGATTAGTACATGATTAGATCCCAGGTAGCTAAAATGCAAATGTATGCTTTCAGATGATAACTTGTATGTACACAAAAGTTCAAAATAATTATATTCTAAAAGCCGGCGAGTGCAATAAAGTCACCTTATCTTGTAACTATGTGTTTTGGTTGAGGACTCTTTCACTATATGGACTATGTACTACTAATCTTGAGGGAAACTCCCCTTGTCTACACATGTGCCTTTGGTTATGCAGATTTTGATAAGTGTATACATTGCCTATTGTTTCGTATATATTTTGGATGGATTGTAGTTGAATTCGGCTTAAAATAATTATGAGAATGGCCATTTTGATTATTAGGTATAACTAGTTGATGTAGTAAGCAAAGTGCAAAAATTTGTGCGAAGCTGGACAGACTTACTTATTAAACTCATTTTGGCAGATATACAAGGTATCCCCGTGGGCGGATTGTTATCAGCGGCAACTTCAAGAAGTAGGAAATTATCCGGCGCCGGGTACGTTCAATTGCACCAGATTCTGAGAAAATATCAAACACTAGATAGAGGGAATCAAGCTGGATACCGCGCCGTATACTCATCAGAAAATTTACAGTAGTAAGGGTGTTGAGAGGTAGGGATGTAATCGAACCGAGCTGCTCGCGAGCAGCTCGGTCAAAAGCTTGACTCGAATTCGGTCAAACCAAGTTCGAGTCGAGTTCAAGCAGCTCGATAAGGCTGTCGAGTCGAGTTCGAGCATCCAGAAGCGATGCTCGAAGGCTTGATGAGCCTTATCGAGCATTTTAATTTTAATTATTTAATATTTTTAATTTTAATTATTTAATATATTTTTATTATAAAATTACCCTTATATCCAAAAGAATTGTCGAATATACGAAATGTTTCAAGTTATATAAAAATTTTAAAAGGGCAATAATGTCTTTTTGCTTAAAAAATATCAAGAAAATAAAATTTAATAACATCGAGTTCGAGCTCGAGTGAACTCGATAAGGCTCGAATGGACTCGAGCCCATGCGAGTCGAGCTCGAGTACTGCGAGCAAGCTTCGAGCTCGAGCTCGAGCATCCTAGCGGTATGTCGAGTCGAGCTCGAGTATGGCGATACTCGAACTCGACTCGACTCGATTACAACCCTATTGAGAGGTATTTAGCATCGTTTAATGAAAGATGAGACGGATATTGAATCGGATACTGGAGCGAACTTTTTCAAGTTGTGGAACTTGCAGCCATTATTTCAAACCTTTTTCTATGACAGTTAGGACATTTTAACAGCTGCATTTTGGATCCAAAACATCAACTTTGTTACCTTTTTGCAACTTTATGTCATCTCAACATCAAATTATGTCAAGAAAGCATGAATCAAGGCTTTTTGGAGAAAGCTTCTTAAAGAAAAGTCTTGAAGTTTTTTTGGGACTTTAAAAAAAAAAAAAAAGATACATGGGAGGATGTAGTTTTTAGTCTAGAATACACTCTCTCTAGAAAAGAGGATTCTTGAAAAAACCTTTGTTGAACTCTTGATGTAATCTTAATATCTCGAAGGCGAGGGAGAATTTGGAGTTTGGAGATCTTTGTTTCTTCACTAGAATAAGCATTTTCTTCTCCCTTTATCTTTATTTCATTGGATTTATGTTGAGATTCGTCAAAAGTTCAAACTTTATTTGTTTATTCCTCATATCTAATTAATATATTTGTTCTAGGGATGGATGATGTCTCGTGCTTCTTGATTTTGGTTTGAATGAGTCGACCAATGTTACTTTTTGTACTTGCTAGATTATCTAAGTTTGGTTGAACCTGGGAACAGTTGGGCCTTAGGGCATTCTTGAACTTAATGGCGTCATGCTTGTTTTTTTTTTTTTTTTTTGTCCTAATAACATTGATGGGAAATAAGGTTTGAACCCTTGACCTTCCACCCCATAATTAATGTGGTGGCCAATTCTTCTAGAGGGAGTTGGTTGCATCATGCTTGTTATTTCATCATGAAAGTAGGGAAATGCATGTGTCGGTGACATTTGATCCTTCACGAAATTGGATTTCAGATACTCTCTGTGAATGAGCCCTTAGCAAAACAAGTAGTATAGCATTTGTCACTCAATTGAGCTGGAGTCGAGAACATTTGTTTGATTCTAAACCCCAGAACTTGTGTGTTAGTTGAACTCATCTATTCACTTATATTTGTCATACTTTTGTATCTGGATTAGCTTTTGCTCCTTATAATTGGTGACTGTCTCGATAATAAAGTAGTTTAGTGTTTTAGTAATTGTAAGTGCTCTCCGTGGGATCAACCCTAGCTTTTTTGTGCTACGAAACCGACCTATATACTTGCAGCCAATGAGAAAATTTAGTGAGTAAAACAAGAGCACTTCTGTAGACCTCATCAGATTCCTCGCACTAGTCATAAAGCAATTAAAACATGACAAATCCCAAAAGACAAAATTTCTGGAATCCTCTAGATAACTTGAAACAGCCCGATTCCAATGATTGAAATGTTCTTTAAATATGGTCCAATTGGAATCGAAATTCTTGTGAATTTCTTAATGCTAAAAGCTGGAGCTCCAAATGGACAGTCGCTAGGTTTAGAAATGGAGATGAGAGACAAGTTCGTTTTGAGAAATTCTGTATTGTCGCTTGAGATCTTTCTATTTTCATCTAATTGGAATCCATACACCCTGTTTTAACTAGACCAAAATCTTGCTTTTGGCACTTCTCTCGAGACTGCAGTTGTCAATCCTTCACAACCTTTGGCAGCCCGCTTACGCCACTTGGCAAAGATCTTTCAAACAGTGGCATTTGGAAAATTGTGCTCCCTATGAATTAGGTGATTTTAAGGAATTATGTTGTATATTACATTGCAACATATATGAAAAATTTTTATTGTAATTATTTATTGGGTCCAGACGAAAGTGAAAACCAAACTAAAATAATTAGCATGCCTTGTATTCCATTTCCGCTTGTTATCATTCCTAAGCTAGAAGCAATCAGCAACCAAATAAGTCTTTGTGCCTTTAACTGAAGAACAAATTTGCAAGTCCTTTTGAGTTCGTACTTTCTCTAAGATAAGCTACCCTTTCAATACAACTTATTGCTGGTAAAACTTTGCAGAGTCAGAGACAAATTTACGCCGGAGATAGGAGTTAAAAAAAGATCAAAACAAAAGAGTTCAAAATGGTGAACGACGGAGTTGATTTGACTTTTTCTTTCAGAGGTTCAAGTGTGAAACTAGTTTCCCGATGGACAAACTTACAGGAGATTTTATAATCTCTTTTCGATATCATACATTTAGGTTTCAATTTGTTGTTGGATAGTAAAATAAGTTATGTTGACACTCAGATTGTAACAATTTAATTATTTAAAATATTGACTGCTATCATTATTAAAGGGTATAAATTGAGGAAATGATTCTTTAAAAGTACCATAGGTTTTTTCCAAACTTTATATAATAATTATAGGTTGACTTTACAATGACTTCTAAGTTAAATATTGGTGTTATGAAAATGAAAAGATAATTTACAGTGGAATCAATTCAAAGTAGTTTTCACATCAAAAGCCAATTAATGTGAAGAACTTGAATTGAAAGTGTGAGCTCTTTCTTATATTTGGCAAGTGGTGGATGTCAGATAATGTATCCTTATCCTTATATTATATAAGAATGAGTTGTGGTCAAAGGAAGTTTGAATTTCAACTGCATGGATAGGAATTTTTTGGGAATATGGAATATTGTGTAGTTTTTTTTAAAGCTGTTAGTACAACTGCGGCAGCATATGTTTATATATATTTATCAAAATACTCTCATTTTGGTACATTTAAAGTTTTGATTATGGAGACATCTGGGTATTCCTGGAATATGAAATTATTTTGCAACTGTTTTTGCATTGAGTACAATTCATATAAACTTATGTGTTGGTATAATTATTGAAATTGTGTTATAGACACATACAATTGAAATGTGGTTTTCGTCGTGCAATTAACACAAAGACATATTAACACGTTATGCAATTAACATGTTGCTATAACTAGCCATTGGAGGACATTCTTTTGTCTGAAACAACTTATATCTATATCTGCTCTTAGCCAATTTTCAACTGACATCTGTTGGAGCCTTTTGGAAATGGTAAAATTGTAAAAGTATTGATAAAGTAAAGTGTATAAGTGTGTGTTGCAACTAGAATGTATTATTATTAGTTTTGTCATATTTTATGACTATTTTTTTTAGAATGTACTATTATTTGTCCAATGAAAAATTCTCTCTGACCACAGGTACTAAACACCCATGCGATGCACGAGTACTCCCCCTAGTTTTCAATAAAACAAATGAAATTAATAGATTGTAATGCTGGAAAGGAATACGGAATGCAAGTAATACTTTGTTCGTCTTGATCAAGTATGAGAAGAAGGTTCTTTCTTGAACCTGTGGACATTAATATGTCCTTTGGGTGCTCTTTATTCTTTGAGTTCTTTTTTATCGCACAAAAAATTTATACTCAATCCAACTCCAAAAGCAGCGTAAGACCTACTTCTGATTTTATCTTTTTTTTAGTTCAAAAAGTCTTGTTTTCTCCAGCAGGGGAGAGTACCACAATATAACAGTTTCGAAATTCAAAACTAAAATCTGGTCTCTAAGATGAGTTGAAACTAGGCCTTGGCCATGTACAGATAAGAAGATAAAAAAATCCTAATGTTAAGATAACTTACGAATGGCCACCTCTCTTCCCGTTCTTCTTCAACCTTTCTTCTTATTTAGGTGTCTAAGAAGTGCAAAAAGGAATATGAATGGAGAAGTAAAAGGAAAAGCTCTCCGTATGAGCTGATAATCAGTATTATCAAGAAAGATACCAAACAAATAGAAGTGAAACAAAGAAAAAAAATTGAAGTCATCGTCTTAATGCGTTATTAAATTATTCAAGACTTACATCCTTAACATGAAATGAAGGCCGTGAAAATCCTTATTGTGATCGATATGACAAAGGAAACAAAAGAATAAAATAGGAGGAACAAATGGCATCGAATCAAAGTCAATAGTGTAGAACGAGGACGTGGTATTCAACAACAGCATTTCGTGTGGTAGTATTGCTGGCATAGGTTTTTGCTGTAGCTATTCCGCGGGCTAATCTCAAAGCCCCAGTACCACCCAGTATCGGCATCTCCCTGTACTCGTGGAATATGGAATTACTACCCAGAAGGCTAAGGGTGCTGCCATTAAACTTGCCATCGTTGAATACCAAATTCAGAATCATAATCAGCGAACGTTCCTCTTTGGAAACCGAACTATATATACCTTGGGCGTGGCCGATGATCTTGGAAGAGGGCTCAGGTCCCAGTGTCAGTGGATCATCGACGACCAGGGTTTCCCCGAACCGCGTTGGTGATTTGCTAGTAATGTTGGCTTGAGCAACTCGTATTGCCGTGGGGTTCTTGTCAGTTACAGTGTCGTGAAAATAGAAGTGAAGCTTTGTCAACTTCTCCTTTGCTTGCGGAAGCCTCTTGAACCATTTTTCCACCGCTTTGGGGCTTTGATCAATGCTGCCATGAGCCATGGGCACGGCAAATATTACAACCACCCACCAAAGCATTGCAATATTGAGTCCTGTCATCTTCATCTTCTGTGCTTAACTTGTCCATTTCCACAGCTTTCCTCTATCCTTATATCTATAGGAACTGGAATTAAGGGTGCATATGCCCAGAAATTAAATAAACAATGTAAGCTTGCAGCAGTTGACTAACGAAGTTGTTGGTAGCACAGCTAATCTGTGAAATTAAGGGAAATGAAGAAACATTTAAGAAAGTTAAAAAAAATATTAAGGTTTGCACTAACAAACCTTAATAAATAAAAAATGTAAGCCTGCAGCAGTTGACTAACGAAGAGGTTGGTAGTACAGCTAATCTGTCGTTATGCATGGGATGTGGGCAAATGAAGAAACATTTTAAAAAGTTGAAAACAATAATATTAAGGATGTCTCCATGTGATTTGAATTTCTATAGCTCATACATCTTAGTAAATTAAAACAGAAAGTACAAACAAGAACAATCCAGTTGTATACTTTTGTTGTAGGAAAATTCTAACTTCGTGTTCAGAACCGATTACACAGCCTCATCAGCCGTCCTCACGAATCCAAACATGCCAACTATTTTGTAAGTGCAGCCAATTATGATCATACTATTCGCGTCTTGATTCCGTACTTGACATTTGGAATCTGTTATTTAAACTCACATCACCACAATAATAAGTAAAACTCGTTTTAGACTTGCCTTTTGTTTCTCATCTTCTGGGAATGAAAGTGTTCCTCAATGTGGTATTTTGTCTTCTGATGTAGAAGAAGATATCTAAGGATCTTCCATGTTTGATTTTTCCAGACCAATTCAAATTGGTATCGAGATAAATTCCCTAGATTCTTCACAAATAGGACGGCAATTATCAAGGATATTTCCTATATTCTTCACGAATTCATTTGTATGGATTAGACATGAAAGTTTCTGACTCCTAACTGCCTTCAATCTGCAGACTGATCTATATTTCACTGGGGGATGCTACAACTTACCGTGTTCACTGTTCAGGCTTTGTACAAACTAACAACAGGATTTCTTTAGGCGCAGCAATATCTCCAAGATTGTCTCACGTTGGCAGAAAACTTGATTTTCTTCCCATTCTTCTTCAACCCCTCTTCATATTCAGGTGTCTAAGAAGTGCAAAAAAGAATTTGGATGGATAAGGAAAAGCTGAAGCGCTCTCTATGGGTTGAAAATCAGTATTAATCCCTCCATCCCATAAAATTTGTTATATTTGTCACTTTTTCTTTTTCCAAATTAATTGTTATATTAGAAAAGTTAACCCACTTTTTTCAATAAAAGTTTATCTTTGCCTTTCATCCGAACCCCCACTTATTTCCCATGTTATTTTTTTGTACTTTATCCCCTAACGTTATTTTTTTTTTCACTTTATCTCCTAAACCGTTAGTCAATTCTAATATTATGTAATAGTGATGTCAAAAGAACACATGTACCCCTAAGAGCTGATTATGGTAAAATCCCTTAAAGTATAGCTTGTTTTGCACTTTATCCCCTAATATCATTTTTTTATCAATTTTTTTATTTTTTAGGGACAATTTCAGAAACCTCCCCTGAGATTTTTGACAATTTCATTGAGCTCCCCTGAAGTTTGAAAAATTACACATACCTCCCTTATCATTTAAAACGACAATTTTACCCTTAAATATTTTTATGAAATTCTCTTATTTGGTATGTTTATACTTAGAATGAGTTTTAAAATTATTTTTCATTCTTTTTCCTCCTTATTCCTTTTTAAAAATTTTTCACCAATAAAACTATAGAACTATCACTATTGTCTCTAGGTTTCTATTATAACCAAATGTCGAACTAGTGATTTGTTTATGAGTTAATTTTATATATAATCCAATGTTTTTGCTGATCCTTATTTTCTATTTTTTGGTATTAAAATTAACAATAAATCAAAAAGAAATGGCCTAAAAGCACTGCTAAATTACGATAATTTCACTACTCCAAAAATTTATAAACTCTAAATGAATTATTTCAATATTTTCTTTTCTACCTTATAAATATAAATCCATAATAAAATGCCATAAAAAATATCATATCATAGTAATACAATTATTATTATAGTTGTTTATCAAATAGTAGATATGGACATGAAAAATTTGGCACCTTTTCCTTATAATTATACTAAATAACCTTATAATTGTATAGAAAAATAAATTAAAACTCTTCCACAAGGGCATTTTTGGGTATTTAATTAAAAAATTGTCTAAGTCAATGTTATTTTAAGGTTTTGTTACTAAAACTATCAAATCAAGGGAGGTAAGTGTAATTTTTCAAACCTTAGGGGAGCTCAGTGAAATTGTCAAAAACCTCAAGGGAGGTTTCTGAAATTATCCCTATTTTTTACTAAAAGCATTACTACTCCAATATTTGATAACACCCAGAACAATTAATATCTAAAAAATCAATATTGTTAACGTAATAATAAAAAATTATATTATATATATATGGTCCTAGTTAAATTTCGTTGCATAATTACACTTTTTTTTATAGATTGTGGAGCATATCTTGTTAATTTGATTCAATAGTGGGAAAAAAATAGAAATTATTATTAAAAAATTAAAATGCAAAAAATATTTTTGAAAGTCTAAAAATGATCGGGATATTATCAATTTCGCTTTAGAAATGTGCATATATCTAAGCTTTTCTTTTAATGGCTGGATTTTTTAATATGGAATTATACATTTTTTCCATTGATAATACTAAAAAGGAGAAATGTGGTTGATTTGGAGTTCAAAATTTTCAGAGTTGTTCTTCTATGCTTAGATGCTATTAAAATTTATTTGAATTGCCAAATTTTTCTAAAAAATTTTTATTGCATCTAAAAAGTTTATGTTGACTAATAATTAGCCAACAAAATATGCATCTACAAAATATTAGAGTTGACTAATAATTTAGGAACGAATGAGTAAATTAAGAGAAAAATGATATCAGCAAATAAAGTACAAAATTGCTATACTTTTAGGGAATTTACTATAATTAGCCTTTAGGGGTATCGACGTCTTTTTGACATTTTCGTTATGCAATGTTAAAGTTAATTAACGGTTCAGGGAGTAAAGTGAGAAAATGATAACGTTAAGGGATAAAGTACAAACTGGTTAAACCATAGGAGGAGTTTTAATAATTAACCCAATAAAAAATTTAAGCATGTACTAGTTGACTAAACAACCAACTCATCTTAAGGGAATTGATCACAAGGGAGGGAACACATAAAATGCAGTCATACTGATAGTGTACCTGGTCTTTAACCTCCAGGTCCAATTGACTCTAACTTAGTTCAAGAGTAAGAGCATTAATGTTCTAATTGACGATAACGTTGGGCGAAGCTTTTTTTTTTTTCCCCCTCTCTGAGGTGAGACTAAAGCTCGAGGTGTAGGGTGTAAGACCACTAGGAATTAAATTTTCTACAAGTAAAAACCTTATAAATGTTCTAGATGGACATGTACAACAAACAAGTAGTTGAAAATTTTCTTTGTTATGACACTAATCATTCTAAGAAATGGTCAAAATTGACAGGAACCATTCATCACCTTGCCACCTCAATTTTGTTGGTTAAATGATTGTTTAACAAATCCAGTAACCCCTTTTCCATTACCAATAGTTATCTCCCCGTGCCCCAACAACTGGCTTCATTTTAGTCTTTTGGCCTCTTGAGAGCCTGGATTTCTTAAGCCTTGGGCATGATCACCTCAATAGTTGAGGCGTTTTGGGGTGTTCACTCATGGATGCTAATGCTCTTCCGCAGCACTCACTAGTAGTTTAGATGTTGCTGATTGAAAAAAAAAAAATTAAGTTATCGTCTTACTTAATTGTTAAATTATTCAAGAATTACATCCTTAACATGAAATGAAGGCCATGAAAATCCTTATTATGATCGATAGGACAAAGGAAACAAGCAAGTAAAATAGGAGGAACAAATGGCATCGAATCAAAGTCGATAATGCAGAACGAGGACGTGGTACTCAGCAATAGCATTTTTTGTGGTAACATTGGCAGCATAGGTTTTTTCTGTAGCTATTCCACGGGCCAATCTGAAAGCCCCAGTACCACCTAGTATTGGCATCTCCCTGTACTCGTGGAGAAAGGGATTACTAGCCAGAAGGCTAAGGGTGCTGCCATTAAACTTGCCATCTTTGAATACCAAGTTCAGAATCATAATCAGTGACTTTTCCTCCTTGGAAACAAAACTATATATACCTTGGGCGTGACCGATGATCTTCGAATAGGGCTCAGGTCCTTGTGTCAATGGGTCATCGAGGACTACAGTTTCTCCGAACTTCGTGGGTGATTTGCTAGTAATCTTAGCTTGAGCCACTATTACAGCTGTGGGGTTCTTAGCAGTTATGATGTCGTGAAGATAGAAGTGAAGCTTTGTCATCTTCTCCTTTCCATGGCGAAGCTCTTTGAACCATTTTTCCACCGCTTTGGGGCTTTGATCAATGCTGCCACGAGCCAATGGCGCTGCAAATATTACAACCGCCAACCAAAGCATTGCAATATTGAGTACTTTCATCTTCATCTTCATGCTTAACTTGTCCATTTCCAGAGCCTCCTATATCCTTATATCATCAGTGGGAACTAGAATTAAGGGTAGATCATGCAGCATCTGCCAAGAAACTAAAAAGTTGGCTAATGAAGATGTTGGTAGTAGTGCTAATCTGTCATGAATCCCGTGATGTATGGGGTGGCGGAAATGAAGTAACATTTTAAAAAGTTGAAAACAATATTAAGGCCGATTCAAGAAGTGAAAAGGAGAAAGCAAGACTATAATTCATGACCTCTAAATTCTGGAATCTCAACCTTAGGCCGTCTCCATGTGATTTGAATTTCTATAGATTACAGCTTTATGTATCTAAATTAAAAACAAAGGTGCAAACAAGAACGATCCAGTTGTATTTTAGGATAATTTTAAGTTTCTAACTTTGTGTTCAAAATTGATTATGCAACCTCATCAGTCATTCTCAGCCGTCCATCATTCAAATGTTGTCCGCTGCAAAACATGCCAACTATTTTGTAAGTGCAGCCAATTATGATCATACCTTTCGTTCTTGAATCCATACTTGACATTTGGACTCTGTCATTTAAGCTCAGATCACCATAATAATAAGTAAAACTTGTTTTCAACTTAAGAGCAAGCTTGGGTTTGAGGAATGATAAGCCAACTACAATGCCTTGATTTTTCTTTTCATGCCATGCATGGATCACAATCATATTGACGGACATAATTATTAACCGTTGCATATTGGTTACGATTCGGGTGATACGCATATCTTACCATTTAAATGTTTAAAAGATTCATAAAAAATTATTAAAAATAGAAAGTACAATATCAAGCAGGATGATCAAATTAAATTTGCTATCCATCTACATTAGTTAGATAATTACAACTTTTTATAAAAATGGTGACGTTGTTCTATATAAACTTGGATGAAAGTAAGAGACTTCCAATTCATTTGGACCAAAATTGGATGCTTTGCTTGTAGTTGTAGCCATACAGGCTGCTGATTCATAGACTTTCCTTAGGTCCAAAAGGGACAAAAATTTTTTTTTTTTTTTAAGTCTAGAACAAATTTAATTAGCTCACGGACTTGGTTCTCCCCGCACCAGTCGTTCTACTTCCCCAACCATATTTTCTAACTTTTGTACCCCTTTCACACTGTACGTAATTGGGATGAGAAAAAACTTTCAAATCTCAATCCTTCCATGATTAAGACTTGTTCCTTTCTCTCAAAAATCACAACCTCAATCCATGAAACTTGAAAATGTTGGGTTTATCAGGCGGGAAGATTTGAATATGGATTCTTTGATGGATAGCTTTCAAGCTGTGAGTTCCAATTCTTTAAATCCGGTTTATCCTGTTGGCCTGTGGGCTGTGCTAGCTGTACTTTGTTGCAAAGCTTCTGTCAAAAATTGTTTCAAATTTTTATTATCCAAGTTGATTTAGTGGAACTTGCCCGAGTCTCGCTGATTATCTATATAGCTGAGTCAAATCCATGGATTATTGATCGACTAGATCGATCCAGCTTTGTTTAGATTGACATTTTCCTCAAAAAAAAATTTATATTTTTCATAAAAACATTTTTTTATTTATCTTTTTATTTTACATATATCAAAATCAAATTGCTATAATACACTGTTTTTTCAAAAACTCCAAAAAATAATAATCCAAACGGATTTCTAGTCAAGACATGAAAATGAGTTTTTGACGTTCTATTCTATTAAATGGCTTGCATGTGCCAGTGATGGGGGAATCAGAATACGAAACGCATCTGTCACAACCTAAGTTTTTGACATTCTATTCTATGAACCTTCCGAGCAAGACAATATCACATAATTCAAGACCTATTAAAAGCTCTCGCATAAACAAAAAATGCAAAAAAAATCAAACTGAATCTCATTTAGACCATCAAGAAAGATGCTTGTCTGCACATGACAGCAAGTACTGATATATATGGATTTCTTGCTAGAGTATTGGTTATATTTCTCTTAGATTGAAACCATGGAAATGGTAATCCCATAGATCCACTTATACACGAATCAAACAAATACAAACATAGCATTAACCATCTAAGTCATTAGTGAACTTAAGTAAATGTCCAATAAGTTGGACTTTGGAGTCGAAAAAATTTGTGCGTTTGGACACTGAGCTCTTAGGTAGAAAATAAAAAGAAAAGAAAAAGATAATCCTGAAGTTTAGGTAGATGAATTAGTGACACAAATCGAGAGTTGAATAATAAAATGACACTGATCTGACTGATAAAAACTCTTATAGTGAAGAGAATACATAGTGTGTAGAATCAGAGAGGAGCCAGAGAGATGACTAAAAAAGCTGAAAATGGTGAGGTAGTGAGTTGGTTTGACTTTGTCTTTCAATGATTTCATGTGTAATATAAGTTTCTTGGTGGACAAAGGTTCTACTAACTAATCCAAGGTTGACTTCTTTAATGGATTATTTCTTGAGGGTTACGTATTTCTTGATGGGCAAACTTTATTAAGTAAACCATGTATCTATTGATGAATATGTTATGGGATTAATAGAAATGCATGATATAAATAGAAACTGGGTTAACTATGGAACAGATATACAGACTCACAGACAGACTCAACAAGCATGGCTGCTTCTACAGCTCACACATTACTTCAAATCATCTTCATATTTGGTGTATTTATTGCTTTTTCCAGTACTCCTGTCTTGTCTGAGCCCAATGTTGTCTTCGGTTCCAGTGACAACCACCTGTTATCTAATCTAACTTTCCACGCGAGCCGAAAGTTTCAACAATTGACGGGGATTAGGAGTTATCTGAGGAGGATCAACAAGCCAGCAGTCAAGACAATTGAGGCAATTCTTGGTTTATCTTTTTAGTTGTGTTTCTGGCTAAATTTTGCATCGTCTTGTTGGTTTTCCGGTCTACTGATTTAGTGTTGCTTTACTACTTAATATAGAGTCCTGATGGTGATCTAATAGATTGTGTCTCATCACATCTCCAACCAGCTTTTGATCTCCCTCAGCTGAAAGGACAGAAGCCACAGGTAGTTTGTTTAATAACAATTCAGCCATCTTAAAGATAGATTTGCACATACCTAACAGAAGGCAGAGAAAATTGACCTATCCAGCATTACCCTGATACACTAGACTGACAGGAATTTGATTTCTTGAGAGTTTCTTTGGATAGTTTTCATTTGAGAGGCTGAAAAATATCAGTTTGTAAAATGCAGGATCCACCAGAGAGGCCAAATGGCTATGACTCCGGTGATATATTGGCAGAGAGCTTTCAACTATGGACTGATTCTGGTGAATCATGCCCGGAAGGTACTGTGCCTATCAGAAGAACTACAGAGAAAGATGTCCGGAGAGCTGGTTCACTGAGCAAATTTGGAAGAAAATTTTTCAGTGCACAGCTAACCAAGGTTAGCAGTGATCATGAGGTGAGTGTATGTAAGAAAATAAGAAAGAAACTACACAAGCATGGTTCAGTAGGTTGGTTAGAAACTAATTAAGGTCAGTTTCTCAGATTTATTTTGGCAAGTGATTGGAAGTTTGGGGAAAACTGTTCCATCATCTCATACTTTCTTCTTCCTACAATTGCAGTAGAAGGTCTGTTTCTCCTGTAAAGAGATTATTTCATTTTCCCTATTTCTCCTATCTTCAAGGAACATCCACAGAAATGAGAAATCTAACAAGAAAAATAACGTTTCTACATGAAAAGTGTTATTCTTTGCAGAGTTTAATTCTACTTAGAAAACTGATTGGAATTTGGCTGACTCAAGTCTTGAATCAAATTGCTCCTAATTTATCTTGGCTTTGTCTAAGCTTCATAAGACTCCAATCACAGCATCAAAGTCCATAGGTTTGGATTTTGATCCGAATATCTTTTCTTTCTTTTCAACGCAGAATGCTTTTGCCTTCGCTGGTGGAGATCGTTACTATGGTGCAAAGGTTAATTTAAATGTCTGGAAAGCTAATGAGACAGACCTATACGACTTCAGTGTGGCGCAAGCCTGGATCCTTTCTGGCATATTTAGCTTACCTGTTGATGATACTGATATCATTGAAGCCGGCTGGGAGGTATAGTAACTGAACAACTCATCGTTTGTTTCTTATCTTCTGGGAATGGAAGTGTTCCTCAATGTGCTTGCTATTAAGTCTTCTGAGGTAGAAGAAGATATCTAAGGATCTTCCATGTTTGATTTTTTCAGATCAACCCAAAGTTATATGGAGATGAATTCCCTAGATTCTTCACGCATTGGACGGTACCTATCAAGGATATGTCCTAGATTCTTCACGAATTCATTTGTACGTGTTCAGCATGAAAGTTTGACTCCTAGCTAACTTCAATCTGCAGAATGATCTATATCTCACAAGGGGATGCTACAACTTACTGTGTTCAGGCTTTGTGCAAACTAGCAACAGAATTTCTTTAGGGGCAGCAATCTCTCCAAGATTATCTCAAGGTGGCAGACAACTTGATTTTGGAATAATGATCTGGATGGTAAGTTTTATGCTGCCTTGTGTAAACTTCAGAATTCAATTGAAAATTCCTCCTCCTCCTCCCCCCCTTCTTTCCTCAAATCAAACCAAATTCACACATTAACAGTATCCAGTTCAGCATTTCCTGCTCAATTGGTCAGACAAGGAAACTAATTGTGTTCCATGAGATAAAAATTGTGTTGATTAACCAAGTCATCATCAATTCATTCATTTTTATTTCTCCATAGTAACGATGCATTACTATATTTATGAACATAGGTTTGAAAGTACACCATATGCTGCATCCCCTAGCCCAAAAGAAAATTTTTTTAAAAAAATGGAAAAGAAATAGATAATAAATTAACAAATTCATATATAAGTAGTTTGAAATTGATCATATCTCAGCTCATTTAGTAGGAAAATGGATTTGATAGGACGCTGTTTTCGCTTTGCAGGACATTAAGCATGGAAACTGGTGGCTTGAAGTCGGACCAGGTTTAGTTGTTGGATACTGGCCATCAACTCTGTTCACTCATCTTAAAAGCCATGTAGACATGGTGCAGTTTGGGGGAATGATAGTCAGAACCAAATCAATGGGAATGAATTCATCAGCCCTCATGGGAACTGATGATCTTTCAGATGATGAAGTTAGCAAAGCATCATACTTTCGAAACTTGCAAGTTGTTGACTACTTCAATAGCTTGATTCCTTTATCTAATTTTCAACTCCTGACAATTGATGATATAAGTTGTTATGATATAAAAGCTGGAAGAAATGATGCTTGGGGAAATTACTTTCACTATGGTGGTCCTGGAGGGAACCCACAGTGCCATGGAGAGAAAAACAGCACATCTGCGTAGAGGTAGTCCGGTCTGCAACTGTTGTCAATCACCATTCCATTTCTCTATTCAGGCAAAGATCAGTTCATGTATAATTTCAAGCAGTGCATGTGCAAAGTAAAGATTTTGTCCAGATTTCCTCCTAATGTTCCAAAAGTAGAATCATATGTTCCCTCTTCCCACTTGATCAATCAAAAATGTATCTTGAAGACTTCTCATTTCCTGACCTTATCCCGTATTCTAGGCTTTACATGGTGCAGGCTCTAGTGTTTAATGGATTCAGAGCCTTTCCATAGTTGCTAGTGACAATTGCACGGTGCAATATAAACAATCAAAAATATTTCTTGAAGACTTCTCATTTCCTGATCTTATCGTATAAACTAGGCTTTACATTAGGCCTGTCAACGGGTCGGGTCTAAACCCGGATCCGGATCGGATCCATGAAATTATTGTGAGTATGGGTAGGGATTTAATTCCGTTTCCCGGATCCGGATCCGTTTTGTCAAACAAAAAAATGGGTCGGATACGGAATATAGTATTCCGACCTGTATTAGACCCGAATCCGGATATAAATGAATTAATAATTTAAAAAATATATATTTATCAATATAATTTGATTAGGGTGATGTATTTTAATAAAGTTAATTTGATTTCTTTTCTTATTTGGTTTTTTCTTTGCATTAGTTAGAAATTAGTTTACAAATATATTTTTTTCTCATTTTTATTAGAAATTATAAATTTTGGTAAATTTGTTCGGGTAAACCCGGATCCGGATCCGGAACATAGAATAAAAGACCCGTCGAGGTAAACGGGTCGGATCCAGATCCGGTATAGTAATTCGGATCCGGGTCCGGAATAATGAATTCCGACCCGGACCCGGCCCGTTGACAGCCCTACTTTACATGGTGGTATATGTCGAGTGTTTAATGGATTCAAGGCCTCTACACAGTTGTTAGCGACAATTGCACGGTACAATATAGACATTGATAAAACTAAACAAACACTAAAACAACAAATATGGGCACTCAAACAACAAGTCATAACATGCAAAAACACCAACAAAAAAAAAAAAAAAAAAATTCACTTGTTGGCTACAATCCATACTATGATTGCAGAGTTTGGATCCGTGTCAAATTTTCTATAATGGTCTTGATGTATATGCCTCTTTTTAATATTTTTCCTCTATACATGAAAAGCTTGTGTGCGTGCAGACCTGAACATTAACCTAGTTTGAGTTAGAGCAGAAATGAGATCACCAACATGTGCTCAACAATCCCTAGTGAAAATATTACCTTAAATTGAATGTGTTTTCATGACAAAGAAAACACTTTACTCAACACTTGGGGAAGAGTAAATTTCAATTTAGGAAGAAATTTGCATGTGCCAAGCTTGGGAAAGCTAAGCATGAAAGCACTCTGGCATAACCTTGATCATGCACCATCCAACTATTTTACAAAACATCACAGGCTAACTGCTTATTACACATTTAAAAAAAGCGGACATGACAAATTGCATCCCAGTTAGGCTCTTACAGAGTCAACAAGACCCAAGCATTCAACATATCGGAAAAACACAAGCTTATCTGCCAAGAACATGTTTTATCAAGAAACTGGTATAAGGTATAAATATACAAATTATTCTCTTTTGCCACTAACAAGACTTCAATTCATGCCGTAATCAAGGTGTCATTTGCCCCACAATGAAATCAAGGTCATGTTCACCAACTATTAGATGCCATATGTTAAGGTTTTAAACAGGAGAAAATTCAAAATTTGAAGACACAAGTCTTAAGCAAAGAATATATGCCTGATGCAATCAAAGTACTAAACAGTGAACAGAACTGTCAAATAGTGCAAAAAGAAAGTTCCATATCCCCTGGTTTCATTAAAGTGTCGTTCACGAGAATGAGAAAAGGATAGAAAAGCAAATAAGCATGGAAAAACAATCAAAGCATTATTTGCAAGGACAAGATCTAGGAAGGATGGAGCATAGGACTTGAATGATAGATTCTTTTATTCTACATTGACAAATCTAGTATTAAGTTTCCAGATATGACCAAACAACGTTTCATGACACACTTTATCTAATTTGACCTCGATCAAGGACAAGATAGTCTTGTAAAAGTACAAGATTGGTCATTACAAGCATGGGAATCATATCGAAAGAACTGATAGTACTTGAAAATTTAGAGATAATAACCAAATACACGCTGCAGTGGATTGTTTCCCTAATGTTATTGCAGAAAAAGGATGCATATGCATTTCAAAAAGTTAGATGCTCGTGTCAGAACTTCCTATGAAGCTGACATTTCCATGAGTTCTGTATCTGAACATATCTTAGTATCTTATCAGGTTAAAATCTATAGGCAATGACAAAACATCCAAAAAAAAAATATGAAAATCTTGAACTCCTACAAAAGAATGAGCAACATTTAAACATAATGAATAACTTTAATTCAATCCCTGCACATGAGTTGCTCCTCCGGGTTATATCTAGTTTTCTGGGAGGGTAGACTTTTACTGGCAACAAAACCAAGTTTTTCAAAAGCAAAGTCTATCAACTGAACAAGATCTTCAGAACTTCCAATACTAGGATTGGTGAAATCACAGAAGATTGCATTCATATCACTGCATAAACCCATCTTTTCTTCGTAAACAATTTCAAATGGGCCATGCATCATACCATAATTTTTTTTTAGAGTAGTGAACAGTTCCATAAAGGAATGATCTTCCAAAATTTTACTGGGCTTCAATGAGAAGGCATGATGCGTACATACTCCAACAGATTTCATCTTTAGAGCTATACTTTGTATAGATTGAAGATTGAAAACTATATGTTGAGCTATTTGAGATGACCAGAAGGGGGGATTTTTGCCAGATCTTCCAAGATGGTGAAACTGAAACAAGTTGGCAAAAGCAAAACGCATCATAAAGACCAAGAAATCACGAAAATTCATGCCTGCCACCAGGAAAAGAAAGAAAATTGCCATGTTAGATTTGTATCCTGAGAGCACCTATATAGATTATATAAATGATTAATGATCAAAAAAATATGAAATATCTAAAGAGGATTGAGCACCATTTGGGTGCTTTTGGATGCCCTGTTCTGAAGAAACGAATTTTGTCTAAAACACACATCTACAATAACCCTTGGCAAAACACTCAGAAAAACTCTAAAAACAACCAAAAAAATACACATAAACCCCCAAAAATTACCCAAAACAGCCACACATCTAATACACCTTTCGCCATCAATCACCACCCCACCTCCCATGTGAACCTTCCCCACCCCGTCACCCCCAATCAGCCCGTTCCCCTACCCTTCCCTCCTACTCTTCCTGCCATCCCCTCCATCCCTTGATCTGGTCAAGCTGGACAAGATGTGGTCATGTGAAAGCAGGGGAGGAGATAGGGGAGAAGAAGAGGGGTAGTGGGAGCCAGAGAGGGGACAGGGAGGGAGCACAGGAGAAGGGAGGGAAGAATGGGGGAGGGGGTCACACGGGTGGTGGCTGGGAGTAGAGAGGGGGAAGACAGCTAGGGGGAAGGGCAGGATGGCAGGGTTGGTGGTGGAGGTTGGTGAGGAACAATAAAGTAATTTCACTACCTTCTTAAAACATCTCAATAACATATTGAAAACATCCTTAAAACATCACATCAGATGTTTTATGAATACACACATCTACAATTCAAGATTTACAAAAAGACCCCTAAAAATTAACTTTAAAAAAAATCATGTCATTTTGATGCCAAAAAATGAATATCTAAACAAGAATTTCATTTAATTTTCCATCTTAGTTGCTGGCCATTATATATTGAATCAATGGTTCCAACCTTAGAAATAAAAGTCCAGGAACTTGATCTATCTGCTTGAATGACACAACATCTCATAAAAGATCCATTACTGAGTCGTTATCATGAAAGATGGACCCGGTGTTTTACCAAAGCTTCACAATCTAAAAACCAAAATCACACATGTATAGTCCTTGGTAGTTATTCACAGCCCACATGCAGAGGTCAGATGCAATTCTAAAGCAAAACCTAGCCTATATAGACCAGCTCAGAATCTGACCATTCCATCCCATGAAAAGATTCATATAGGCACCTTCCAACACGAGTTCCTAAACCTGTGCAAGTCAAAGTTTTAAAGTTAAGCAAGCTGCTAAACTTGTCTGCAGGAAAAGCAATCTAGCACTATGGAGCCACCCATCATTATCTCCTGAAACAACTGTTGGTCTAAGGCGAACAACCATTCACACATGATACCATCAGTCAAAGTGGACTATTGATCAACTACTACCCAATAAACTCAAGCTGGAGTCCAATAAGTGAAATGAACAATCAAAACATTGTAAAGTTCCTGAAAATTCATGGACATAATCTACTTGAAAGATCAAAGTATCTAGCCAAAGTGAAACAAACTATAAATGGATATTATTAAATGCTCCAAATGCTGCTACCGTCTGTGTGCTGAAACAAACCTGTATTAGCTGCAAGATTCCTCTGACAAAGCCCCTCAAAATCATCGCAAATTTCCTTAATGTCTTCTAGTAAATCCCTTGCTTGCTTATAGTCTGTCAAAAGTATATCCCACTGATAAAACATGAAACACATTATTCAGAAAGTTTACCTTCTCCACTTTAAAGATAAAGCACTTGTTCTAGGTACAAATAAAGTTTGCTTAAACTTACCACCCAAGAGAGGTTATAGGCATTGAACCAGTTGTGATTGATTGATATTGTATCTTCCTGAAAATTACAATGCAACCATGATGTTAATGTTATTCATACACTGAAAGCCAATAGCATATACAAATGTCAAAGTAAAAGAAAAAGAAATAGACACACTTTCTTGGCCAATTGAGCAGTAGTTTCTGACATTCCCAATAATTTTATACCTCCTGGGAAAGACAAGAGAAATTCTTTTTTTTATCTTTTTTTTTTTGGCTCAACATGCTCAGAGTCCTGTTTTCCTGCTCTCTTTTCAATGATTGATTTTTGTAGAACAACTGGAACCCCTAAAAAGTCTATAAACAATAAATCATCTACAAGCAGAATGAGTTTTAGTAAACATGCACTAACAGTCTAAGACCACTAAGATTTTTAAGGACCCAGACCGTTCAGCCTTGAATGGTATAATAAGTTCACCCAAACTGCAACATTACCACAAAAAACATGTCTTCTGTTTCATGCAAACAGATAGGTCTTGGTATCAGACCAGTATCAGCCTACTCACATGTGCTTACCTTCGTACCAAGTTTTAACTCTTAACCTCAAATAAAAAGAATAAACAGATAGTATTGATATAAAATTAAAATGTGGATATACAGAAAATTTGCACCACCGGGACTCCAACAAAATGCCTCTGTAATCTTAGATGAAAAGACAGCAATGGCAGTAATTGACCCATCCATACAACAAGACACAATGACATTGCTAGTAGATATAAGTATCCAAACTTGTAGCAGATAAACACACAATCAGTTATTCAACTCTTCACACCTATTATGATTGCTCCCCAAAAGTGGGTGCAGAACTAAACTGGTAAGAATTTCACAGTAAATAGAATATGCACAACAGCTGGAATTTTCGCTTTTGACAACACAAGTGACCCATGGAATGATACCTGGTTATGAACTTGATGGTACCATCCACTAGGGACAAAGATTATCTCATTCTGTTCCTGAGTGCACTCCCACCAGATAGCCTGCATTTGGATGTTGAACAAGATAAAGGAAAAATGAAAACTCAGAAAACTGAACCTTCATAGACAAAAGTTAAAGGAAACAACAATACATATAAAGCTCATAAATTACCTCTTTAAAACCGGGGAACTTTGTTTCACTAACATCCTCAAAGATATCATAAACAGCATTTGTCATGTACCTGAAAGAACAGAATAAACTTGTAAGTTATGCCATAAGAGCCAAACATAAAAGAATTTCATGGTGCATCCATCAGCAACAAAATTATTTATCATTTACCTCATTTTGTCAATTTAGAATTCAGAGACTTTCTTTCTTTGGTAAATAAGTGTGAACAATAGCTGATGTTCATAGAGGAATTCCTTCCATTCCCTTTTATTGGGCCCTTGACAGGGCACATGGAAGCCTACTCACCTACCCTTTACTAGTTACTTATCAAAATATACCAAAAATGCCCTTCTATTAGACAGCTCAGATTGGAAAGTCCTAGAAAATAAGCATATAATGAAATCACAAAAGAAGAGTAGTGCAGAGAAATAGCTAGCCAATGATCCTTAACTTGTGTAGCGGACAACTACCAAAGCAAATATTTTGGCGTAAAAAGATGCGATGGAAGAAATTGCAACCACATAAATAGCAAAAAGAACCAACTTCAAAATTACTATCTGTTGGCAACAAGCATTCAATCTTATTAGATCCACCTTGAACATGAACATCTTCATGGAACTCCGAGCAGGTGGTCTGGTAGTTGAAGAGATGAAGGTACCTTTTAAAATATTTTCTTCAAGTAATTACCAAGAATGATCCCTTCTTAGTGGGACTTTGATTACATGTAAGCCGGTATTCCATCTCAAATACTCTTTCTAGATGAGCTGCAGAGATTCTCTTCTAGAGAAGAGGTCAATGCAGCATCATCATTCATAAGCTTAAGGGTTCTTGTAATGCACCAGACACTGAATACAAACTATATTTCCTACTTCACCTATTCTTCTCTTTCAAGAAGAGGGTATAAACTATAAGTGTTGAAATTCTCTTACAATGTTTATGAGCAAATTTTAGTAACAAGAAAAATGTATCTAGCAGTTCATGCAAATGCAAAATGACAAAAGCTACCTGTCAAATACAAGATGATGTTGACTTGGTGAGAGAAAAAACCATTGCTTCTTGCCACAAACGTTGGCCGACCAACTATATGACCTGAAAACATCCGCATGAAGAGGGGTCCAAGTACCTGGGGTTGAGAATAACAACTTATCATACTTGAGTTTCTATATGAGCAAATGAAAACCAGAAGAAAGGCCAAGCTTTAAACCGAAAAACAGTGCAATCTTTGCCTTACAAGAAAGAGATCAAGGCATCTAGTCTCCAACCTTTTGGTCCCATGTACACAAAACGATAATCAGAGCAACTTATTTCATTTTTCTTCTGGTAACTATCAGGATCAGTATGCATATCGTATTTGTCAAGATACATGTTCAGCCAATCATCACAGAAGAAAAATGGAGTTCTATATGCACAATATTCCGGGTACTCCTGAAAACAAGGAACACTAATTCAGACAACAAATACACCACCAAAAAACACATGAATTCGATGAATGTAACAAAGTGGAGTTTCTACATTGGAACGAGTTCTGTTTAAATGACAACCATAGCTATGTGTCTGTGCCTATCCAGTCACAACTTCAGTCCACACAAATATTCATAGTAGGCTTGAATCTCCGTCCCACAATACATAAATCAAAAACAAGCATAACTACAATATTGAACAGACTTTAGCAAACGCTCTCAACAGCTCTATCCAATAAAAGTTTGCCATTCATCTACCAACACACAGGGCTCCTGGTACTGGAAAAGAAACTCCTTTACTTCTATTAATCAAACAAACAAAAGTCAAGGAAGAGAAACGAGAGAAATCAAAAGGATACCTTAACAAAATGCCAATCTTTCAAGTACAGTAAAGACTTGTCATCAGAAACCTCACTACAAATACTCTCTCTGGAAGAACTAAGCTGAACCCATTTCTCGATAAACTCTGAAACAGACATTTCCAATCTCTTTTGCTCCATACATTCTCGAGCCCCACAATCTGCAACCTGCCAAAAAAAAAATCAAAATCAAAATTTTCAGTTGAATAGTGAAGGAAACGAAATCCTGAATTTAAAATAAATAAAATACCTGGACTTTGGAATTCCCAAAATGAGTAGAGAAAAACTGGAGATTGGGTTTTCCATCTTCAAGAATCCAATCTTTACAGGCCCTCCAATCTTCCATCAATCCAGTGAGAATAACGGGTTGATTCTGAACTAGGTATTGTTCTACGAATTGGGTGTAACTCAAGTCTTTTCCATTCACTCTCTCCACTCTTCTTTCGATTTTCAGACCCATCTTTTCGTCTTCCCTTTTTCTTTGCTTTCTGAGTTGTAAAATTTCCACTCCACTTCCCTCGTTTCCTTCTTCTGGTGGGCGCAAGGTTTCAGAGTTGAGGCGAATGCCCGCAAAAGACCTCAATTTCTTTGCTAAAAGACGCTAATAATTTCCGACCATCCGTCTGGTACAACTACCAATGAGTGTTTGAATAAAGTATTATTTGAAATAATTACTGTAATAATTTTTATGATGCGGTGTATATGAGATAAAAAAATAATTAAAAATAATAAAAGTTGAATTGAAAAATATATTTATAATGCAAGTGAAATATTATATAAAATAATTCAGCATAAAGTCCTTGCTATCTGAGGATGCACAGTAATTTTATCGCCAATTATCCTAAAAGACCCAAGTATTCGGCTGAACAAGCTTGATTCAAAAGTAGGGGTTCCAAATGAATGGAACCTGAGGGTGCTCACCTCGGCCACCCCGCGTGTCCGAGGTGAAGTCACCCCGTCCCTTTTCGGAGTCCATCTGTCTTGAGCACAATCCCAGAGCTCGGCTTCGTCCCTAGTCCACCGTGTAGGTGACCTCGGCACATCCACCTCGGCTGCACGCTGATGATGCCAACCCACCTGACATCATCCAGGACCAGCACTTTATCTGAAAAGCACTGGAGGCACTTAATGGCGCCTGCACCATATCCTCCGTCATCACTCCCAGGCGACTACAGTGTCAGAGTCAGACCCCCTGACAGGAGACAGAGCCGTAATGCCAGAGAGTGGGTCCCGCTAGCATGAGCCTTCCGTCTTGACCACCTCTCTTCTATAAATACCTCACTCACACTCCCAACAAGTAAGCGGACACTGTTCATCAACTCATTCTCATTATTCTCGTTCTCATACTAACTTGATCGTCGGAGTGATACCAGGGGAGAAGCCCCGCCACTCACTTCGGACACAGGAGTTCACCTCACTTCACCTCAGAGAGGACTGATCCAGGTCGGTCTAGTTACCAACCAAAAATCACCTCTTCAATTGGCGCCGTCTGTGGGAACGAGATCACTAAAAATGAGATCCACGCGTTCCAGAAGCGGAAGAGTTCCCTCAAACGGGGCTGGGCAGACCTCCGGAGCCCAGCAAGACCGCATCTCTGAAGAACCAGGGTCCCAAAGGACCCAGTCAAACAACGATGATGCCATCGCCAAGATGGCCGAGTTCGTATCGCACAACCCTACCATTTTTGAGGAGCTAGGAAGGTACCTCAAAAGACAGGGGAAAGAAAAGGCCGAGTCTTCCAAGAGAAGGCCGATGAAGTCCCCTGAGGCACCTTCAGATGAAGACTCCGATGAGGGGCGTCTCTCTCGGAGTACCTCCAGGCGTGCCTCCTCCAAGGCGACCTCTAAAATTGCCTCCATCTCCCGAACGTTTTCTCTAGGACTCCTAGGGAAACGGGCCGAGGACCCACCTCGGCGCCCCGGGGGCCTAGCTTCGGACTACATGAGGGCCCCGCCCTTTACGGATGACATCAATGGGGAAAGGGTGCCCCCGAACTTCAAGCTTTCAAACTTGCACACCTATGACGGCCGAGGTGACCCCGAGGATCACCTCCGCGCCTTCATCTCCGCATTCCAACTCTACTGCGTCCCCGACGCCGTGATTTGTCGGGATTTCCCCATTTTCCTACATGGGACTGCCCGGAAGTGGTTCTGGAGTTTGGAACCGGGGAGCATCTCCTCCCTGGATGAACTGATAGACCGGTTCATCCACCGCTTCGTGTCGTCGCGACCAATCACGAAGACTTCAGCTTATCTCTTGAACCTTCAACAGGGTCAGGGCGAGTCTCTTCGCTCGTATGCTCAAAGGTTCAACGAGGAGAATGTGCAGATACCTGATCAGAATGAGCAGATAACTCTCGCGGCCTTTACCAACGGGTTGGTGGCCGGACTCTTCAACACCGAAATCCATCGGGATTACCCCCGTACACTTCACGAACTCTGGGAAAGAGTGGATCAGGGAATCCGAAGTGAAGATGTGAATCGCATGAAGCGAGAAGCCCAAGCCTCTCGTACGGGACAAGATACCCGGAGAAGGAAAGACATCGGCCGAGGTGAACCCGGCCCAAGTGGCATCTCAAACCCACCTCGGGACCGCCGGAGTGTCTTTGATCGAATAGTGAAAGGGAGATCGTCCACCTCGGACGCCGAGCTGACCCCGCTCAATTCTAGTCGGTCTCACGTCTTGGCGGTAATGAGACAAAATCACCTCGGTCGAACACCTCCTGAGATCCCTGGGAGGAGAGATAAGAGGAACTCCAACCTCTACTGCGCCTACCACCGAGATGTTGGGCACGAGACTGAAGATTGCAATGATCTGAAACGAGAGATCGAAAACCTGATCCGACAAGGATATCTGAAGCAGTTCGTCCGCAAAGACGGGAGCTTCAACCGAAATACCTCCCACCGGGAGAGCCGAGGTCCTCGCCGAGAGGACAGGCGGGACACCAAGCTTAATTGCCGAGGTCCTGAGGACCACAAGGGGGATCAGAGGCCTCCACGTGACGGATCACCGGGCTATGGCCCAAACATAGCCGGGGTGATCAACACCATCTCAGGTGGCCCCACGGGAGGAGACAGCCAGAACTCCCGAAAGCGGACCTACCGCCAAACCGGCATGGATGTGGCCGAGCCGAGCTCGAGGCTGTCCGAGGTGATAACCTATGGTCCCCGTGACCCTGTCCCCGCTGCCTCCAGCAATCACGAGACCCTCGTGATTGAGGTCCTCACAAACAATTATATAGTCAAAAAGGTCTACGTTGACCCCGGAAGCTCGGTAGACGTCCTGTACTACCGAACTTTCGAGAATTTGAAGTTGACTCGGGAGCAACTCACTCCGGTCAGAACTCCCCTTGTTGGCTTCGGGGGACACGTCGTCCACCCGGAAGGCATGGTGAATTTAATGGTGACTATTGGGCGTCATCCCCGTTGCCGAACTGTGCCTGTCAGTTTTGCGGTGGTCAAAGCGGACTCTCCTTACAACATGCTGATAGGCCGGCCCACGCTCAATGCCTTGAGAGCCGTATATTCTACCTACCACCTGAACTTTAAGTTTCCAACGCCAGAGGGTGTGGCCGAGGTGAGCAGCGACGTGGGCGCCGCCCGAGAATGCTATCTCGCCACCATCCAAGCCGCAGTCGGACCTCAGCCCCCGCCGAGGTCAGAAGAAAAGAGGCCGGCTGTCCTCTCCATAGACTGCATCGACCCTCATAAGGCAGGAGAGCCCAGCAGGCTTGAGCCCCCCGGGGATGAAGTGGAACAAGTGGTCTTGGATGAAGCCAAGCCTGACCAAGTGGTCCAAGTAGGGGCTGGACTCCCTTCACCCCTGAAAGAAGAAGTGATCTCCCTGATCAAGGACCACCGAGACATCTTTGCGTGGTCCGCAGATGAAGTGGTCGGAGTGCCACCCGAGCTTATGACTCACCAACTTAACGTTAACCCACAGGCCCGACCTGTGCGGCAGAAGCGAAGGCACTTCGGCCCCGAACGTAGCAAGGCCATATCAGACGAGGTCGACAAGCTCTTGCCGGCCAAGATGATCCACGAAGTCCAATATCCGACCTGACTGTCCAACCCAGTCATGGTCAAAAAGGACACCGGCGGATGGAGAATGTGTGTAGACTACACCGACCTCAACAAGGCCTGTCCCAAAGACTGCTATCCCCTCCCGAGGATAGACACCCTCGTCGACTCGGCGATGGGGTACGAGATCCTTTGCTTCCTAGATGCCTTCAAAGGGTATCATCAAATAGGAATGAGTGAAGAGGACCAAGAAAAGATGGCGTTCTACACCGACCAAGGTGCTTATTGCTACACCACCATGCCATTTGGGCTAAAGAACGCCGGGGCGACCTACCAAAGGCTGATCAACCGACTCTTCAAGAATCAGATCGGCCGTAATGTGGAGGCTTATGTGGATGACATCCTCGTCAAAAGTCTCGCCACTTCATCCTTCCTGTTAGACTTGAGGGAAGTCTTCGGGGTCCTGCGAGACTCGAGGATGAAGCTGAATCCCAAGAAGTGCGTCTTCGGCGTCACCTCGGGAAAATTCCTGGGGTATCTGGTTTCCCACCGGGGAATCGAAGCCAACCCTGACAAAGTCAAGGCCATTCAAGATATGTCCCCACCTCGGAACCTCCGGGAAGTCCAAAGACTGAATGGACGCCTGGCCGCACTGAACCGCTTTTTGTCTCAATCAGCTGAGAAGGCCTTGCCCTTCTTTAAAGTGCTGAAGAAGTCTGATCAGTTCACCTGGACGGAGGAGTGTCAGTCTGCCTTCGGCCAGCTGAAGCAGTACTTGCACCACCTGCCCACTCTCGCTTCACCTCGGCCCGAGAAAAAGCTCTACCTCTACCTCTCTGCAGCAGACGAGGCTGTCAGCGCTGTGCTCATCCGAGATGAGGGCACCCAAGTGCCGATCTACTACGTCAGCCGAGCTCTTCGCGGGCCGGAGACTCGATACACTCAGGTGGAGAAACTGGTGCTGGGACTAGTCCATGCCGCTTGGCGGTTGAAGCCCTACTTCTTAGCCCATCCTATCTCGGTCAGGACTGACCAGCCCATTCGGCAAATATTGGTGCGACCCGAAGCTTCTGGTCGCCTCACCAAGTGGGCTGTCGAGTTGGAAGAGTATGACTTAACATACGAGTCTCGCACAGCTATAAAGGCACAAGCCTTAGCCGACTTCCTCGCCGAACTGACCTTCACGGAAGGTCCGGAGTCCGCCTCCGCCGGAGCTGAAGTGTCCACTTCATCCCCATGGACATTGTATGTGGATGGATCTTCTAATGGAGATGGCAGCGGGGCCGGACTTCTTCTGGAAGGACCTCAGGGAGAGGTGTGCTCCTACGCCCTCCGCTTTGGCTTCTCGGCCACCAATAATGAAGCCGAATATGAGGCTTTAATTGCTGGACTCCAGCTGGCCCGAAGGCTCGGCGCCCAGCAAATCCACGTCCGCAGTGACTCCCAACTTGTTGTGCGCCAAGTTCTCGGTGAGTATGAGGCCAAGGATGAGACCATGCAACGATACCTCTCCAAGGTTCACCAGCTCACCGTGTACTTCGAGTCATTCGAAATTCAAAGAATCCCCCGGTCCCAGAATAAGCGAGCCGACGCCTTATCCCGGCTGGCCTCCACTTCATTCTCTGACCTCAACAAAACGGTCTTAGTGGAAGTTCTGAGTGAACCCGGATATGTGGAAGAGGTGGCCTGCCCCGTGCACTCCGAAGATACCTGGATGACCCCGTTCATCCTTTTCTTGGGTCAGGGAACACTCCCTGAAGACCGAGCCGAGGCGAGAAGAATACAACGCAAGGCGGCTCGGTACGCTCTCCGCGATGGAGAAATGTACAAACGCTCTTACCTCGGCCCATGGCTGAGGTGTGTCACTCCCGAGGCCGGACGTCACGTCCTCCACGAGATCCACGAAGGCCTGTGCGGAGCTCACGTCGGCCACAGGATGTTAGCCAAGAAGACTATGCTCCTTGGATATTTCTGGCCGTCACTTCGACAAGACTCCCAGGATCTCGTCCTCGGCTGTCCTTCCTGCCAAGTCCATGCACCCGAGCATCACCAGCCCTCAAATTTCATGGTCCCCATCACTTCACCTTGGCCATTCGAGCAATGGGGGACAGATATCATAGGCCCTTTCCCTAAAGCGGTCGGGGGCTATACCTTCCTGGTGACTGCTGTGGACTACTTCACTAAGTGGGTCGAGGCCGAGCCACTTCGGACCATCTCGGGGCTGACCATTCAAAAGTTCTTTTGGAAGTGCATTGTCTGCCGCTTCGACATACCTCAGATCATCATCTCGGACAATGGGAGACAATTTGCCGAGAATCCATTCAAGACCTGGTGCGAGAACCTCGGCATCAAGCAACACTTCACTTCGGTAGGCCACCCCCAGGCCAATGGTCAAGCAGAAAACTTCAACCGGACTCTCCTGCATGGCCTCAAAACCCGACTACACCGAGCTGGGTCATCTTGGGTGGAGGAACTCCCCAGTGTCTTGTGGTCATATCGGACCACGCCGAGGTCAGCGACGCAAGAGACCCCATTCTCCCTGACCTACGGCGCCGAGACTGTCATCCCGGCTGAAATCCTTACTCCAAGCCCTCGGCTGGCAGCCTATGCCGCCGAGGTGAACGACGAAGAGAGGCAGCTGGACCTCGACCTTGTCGAAGAACGAAGGGATCTCGCCTCAGCCCGGATAGCCTCCTACAAAAACGCACTGGCACGCTATTACAATGCCCGGGTCAAACACCGTAGATTCCAGCCTGGAGACTTGGTCCTGAGAAAAAACTCAGTCAGCCGAGCTGAACCACAAGGGAAACTATGCCCGAAATGGGAAGGCCCTTACCGACTCATGGAATCTGACCTCAAGGGGTATTGTAAACTTAGTTATCGAGATGGCTCATTAGTGCCGAGGTCTTGGCACGCAGAGAACCTTAGGTTGTATCATGCTTGAAGTTATGACTTCATTTCAGTTATTTCATTGAAGTTGACTTCATCCAGTTACTTCATTTCAGTCATTTCAGTTAGTTATTTTTCAACAATATGATGCCCAGCATTCATTATTAAAAAATAAGGGGGACAAGCAAGGGACGAAGCGAGAAACTAAAAGGACCGAGATGTGAAGAAATAGACTTTCATTCAACAGAAAAGAAGAGCGTTACAAAAAATACAAGGCCGAGATCCGAATGCTACTAAGCATTCTTCACCTCGACCACCCCCCTTAAAACCTACGAGCCTAGACCCCTGCCTCGGCTCCATCCCCGGTCTTGGCTCCCTCCTGGGCAGCCTTCTCTTCGGCCTCCTTTTCGTCGGAGTGAAGTTCATCTTCAGGCTCTTGGCCGATGTCCCCTCCGACTTCGTCCTCTCCGGCTTCGTCTCTCCCGGCATCCTCTCCAGCTTCTTCCTCCTCAACCTCCTCGAGCACCTCGTCGAGCTCGGACAGCCATTTGTTGAACTCGGCCTGGACCTCGGTCAGGTTCCTTCCAGCTTGGAGGCCCTCGGCCATCCGGTCGCACAACTCCTTGGAGTCCTCATTGTAGCTGGCATGGTTTTTCAGGGACTCCAAGGCTTCGGAGGAGAGGTGAGCTGCAGCCTCATCTATGGCCGATGTGAAGCCAAACATGAAGTTCGGCGTGAGTAGTTGGCCGAGATCCCTGGTGAAGGCCTCAGACCTCCGAAACGTTTCCACTGCCGAGGTTCTAGCACTGTCAAGGGCTTGCTCGTGGGACTTCTTCACCTCGTCCCCCCTCTTCTGCTCCTCCTCGAGGGCTGATCTCAGACTATTCATCGTAGCCTCGGCCTCCTCACCCTTAGCTTCAGCCTCTTGAAGTTGCCTCTGAAGCTCCGACTTCTCGGATTCGGACACCGCCAGTTGTTTCTCCAACTTGGAGATCTGAGTCTGCAGCTTGCCGGTGTCCTGCTCCTCGACTAGAGCACAGTATCTGTGAGCCATCTCGGCCGCAAAAGCTGAGTTGGAAGCCGTGGTCACCATCAGACTTTGAACCAGCTCGGCCGGGCTCAGTTTCTTCATGAACTCCAAATCCCTTGGCAGAGTGGAGTGCATTACTAGCTCTTGAGCGACCCGAGGATGTTGGCACCTGTCGTTGACCGAAATCTTCCAGTTCGGACACCAATGATTGTCGGAGTGCGTCTTCTCGTCTCCGGGAAACACTGGGGGGCTATGGAAACGATTCCATAGCGAGGTCCCCGATACCGGATTAACTGGAGGCTTCAGCTGCTTGCCTCGGCCAGAAGGAGGTGTGACTTTTGTAACAACTCCAAGGGGGACTCCCTCTGGTACAGACGAGGTGGACCCAGTAGCCGCAGTGGCCGAGCTGCTCTGGCCAACCTTGGTGGGAGTGCCTTTAGGCGCCGAAGTCTTAGCGGCTGGTCCTTGTGACTTCTTCTTCTTTGGCGGAGGTGCTGAAGTCTCGTCAGTGCTCTTCCTCTTCTGCCTCTTGGCCACTTCGGACGAGCCAGAGACGACGAGGTCGGACAGTTTAGTCACTGTACAAGAAATAAATATTATCATATGCCTTAGCCGAAGTGAAAAGAAAAGTCATGAAAGAAAATTACAAGGCTTCTCAAGTTCAGTGGAAAAGAAGGGAGCTTTGGTAGTATTGATCACGGCTCGACTTATCCCCCCATCCACGAGCACGGCTTCGGGGTAGTCATGGCTGAACAGCCGAAATCCCGACTTCATCAGCTTCTGGAAGGACTCCTCTTCGGCATCCCCCGCTGAGGGGTCGGCCTTCGCCTTAATTGGCCTCCACCAAAAACCCATCGGGAAGTCCACTCCGGACACGAAGAAGTAGTCGCGCTTCCAGTTCTTGATCGAGCTGGGAGCACCGATCACCAACTTCGGGATGGCATTGTTCCGGTTGCCAACATAAAATCATCCCTTATCAGTCGCGTGCGCCTTGAGGGTGTAGCATCGGCGGAAGAGATCGACGGAGGGAGTCACCTCCTGATGTCGGCACAGCATCTCAAACCCCACAATGATGCGGATCGCATTCGGGGTGAGTTGGGTGATTCTCACCTGGAAGTGACGAAGTAAGTCCCGGAGGAATCTCGACGTCGGCATCCTCAGCCCGGCCTCCAGCTGTTGAACGTAGACGGCCACCATGCCAAAGGGGGGATCCGCGGCTGTGTCATCCACCTCGGGCGGCAAAACTTCATACCACGGCCGGAAGGGGTACTTGTCTACCACCTTCTCGGCCCTATCCCTTCCCACGCGACTCCTAAACTTCGGCATCTGGCCGAAGTTGATGTTGGCTGCGTCCACTGGAGCAACTGGCTCCGGCACGCCCTCGTCATGGGGTATCTCGGTCCCGAGCTCGGTATTGTACTCGACCTCGGAACCACCCTCGCTCATCTCGGACGATTCCAATCCCGAGCCTGCCTCGCCGACTCTCACTTCGGTTGATCCTTCTTCAGAACTCGGTGTCGACCCCCCCGAACTGGATGTCGTCGCTTCTTCTTCCGGACCCGGCCTCACCTCGGTCTGGTATCTCGGTGTCACAGTCTCCTTGTGGGTTTTAGCCGTTTTGGCCATGAGTAAAAGACGAGATAAGGAAGAAAAGGGGTACTTACTATTGTCTACGGAACTGGACGAAGTGGATGACTTCGGTTGTGATCTCGGCTGGCAGGATTGATCTCGGCAACGGACGTAAACTCGGCACGTCCCAGGCAGAAGAAGGAAATGATGGGCCATGCGGTGAAAAGGACCACCTATTTATAGGGGATGGCCAGAATCTGAAGAGGCGGCAAGAATACGAAAAGACGACCACGATCGAGTTCAAAACGCCATGCCTCCCTCTCTCCTCATTAATGCCCCGTCCTTTCGACTGACACCTTCTGCACGAAACGTCCCACTACTTCACGACGCGACGGTTATCGGTGACCACGTCCTATCAACTGATTCGCCCACGTGTCACGTCCCCGCATCTTCCGGAGTAGTTTTGGGACCCCGACTCCTCACGACTTCGGCACAAAGAAGCCTCGGTACCTCCCTGGCCCGAAGCCCCCGAGGCTTGGGGGGCTTATTGAGGGTGCTCACCTCGGCCACCCCGCGTGTCCGAGGTGAAGTCACCCCGTCCCTCTTCGGAGTCCATCTGTCTTGAGCACAACCCCAGAGCTCGGCTTCGTCCCTAGTCCACCGTGTAGGTGACCTCGGCACATCCACCTCGGCTGCACGCTGATGATGCCAACCCACCTGACATCATCCAGGACCAGCACTTTATCTGAAAAGCACTGGAGGCACTTAATGGCGCCTGCACCATATCCTCCGTCATCACTCCCAGGCGACTACAGTGTCAGAGTCAGACCCCCTGACAGGAGACAGAGCCGTAATGCCAGAGAGTGGGTCCCGCTAGCATGAGCCTTCCGTCTTGACCACTTCTCTTCTATAAATACCTCACTCACACTCCCAACAAGTAAGCGGACACTGTTCATCAACTCATTCTCATTATTCTCGTTCTCATACTAACTTGATCGTCGGAGTGATACCAGGGGAGAAGCCCCGCCACTCACTTCGGACACAGGAGTTCACCTCACTTCACCTCAGAGAGGACTGATCCAGGTCGGTCTAGTTACCAACCAAAAATCACCTCTTCAGAACCGCTTGTGAATAATTCGAATCTAAGCTCAAGTAGTTGATATCGAGCTCGAGTTAAGTTTGAATTGACTAAATCGAACTCGAATTCAAATTCGAAGTCAAAGATATTTAACTCGTTAACTCACGAGCCAATTCAATTGTGTGTGTTTGTGTGTGTGTGTGTGTGTATATATATATATATATGTATATATTTATTTATTTTTTATTTTAATAGTAAAATTATATATACATTCCTAATATTTTATTATTTGATAAGAAAAATTATAATTTTATTCATTTTTTAAAATTAAATATTTATTTTTTTAAGATTGAATTCAAGTTTGAACTTTATATTGAGAGCTCGTTAAACTCGAATTCGAATTCGAGTTTTATAAAACTATGTTGAAACTTGATTCGATTAAGCAAAAACTCAATTCGTTTGCACTCCTATCCAAGAGTCAGGTACAAATATTATGAAATACATACACTAGCAATGGTTGGAATTTTGGTTGAATTATCCGATTATTGTATTTTGTATACATCGACTCAATTTGCAAATACAATCGCATCTATACATCAAATTGTGAACGAAATATAACAACCATCCCCAATTATATGTATTTTTACAAAGGTCGACTCAACTTGAAAATACAATCGCATCTATACATCAAGTTGTGAATGAAATATAACCACCATATCCAATTATATCTAATTCAACCATATATACCCAAATCTGTATAAAAAGGCACAACTCCGTTAACCCATTCAGAGTCTCGTACATTTCAAACAATTAAAGCCCGCATTGAATTCACCCACAATCTTTTTTTTTTTCTTTTGAATTCCTACACAATCAAATAGTTGGTCTCAAATACAAATTACTTTCCTAATTCCTTATAAGACTTTACTAGGGATGGCAATGGGGCGGATGCTCATGAGAGTACAAATGGAGCGGGGGATGGGATGGGGGCAAAATATTTACCCCCGCCTTAAAACGGAGGCGGAGAATGGGGCAACATACACCCATCCCATCTCCCGCCCCGTCCCCCGCATAAAATATATATATATATATATATATACACACACACAAAGTAACAAAACTCCTAACTATTCAAGGTATTTTTGGTTAGTGTTTGGGAATTCTTCCTCTCTCCTGTTAGTTCTAAAAAATGCTTGGACATACGAGGAGAGTTTTGCTTTTTGTATAGGCTTGCTTCTGATTTTTTTTTTTTTTTGCTTCATGTACTAGGCTTTTGTGTGCATAAATTTCTGAGTTGTTCAATCCTTTTAGATAACCATGGATATAACTTATTATGATGGAAGTCATCTTTAGCTAATTAGTTCAGGAGACCTATGAATGTTATTACTTAATGGAAAAAGTTCTATGTTGCTGTAAAGCTATGCTGTAGCTTTGGATATGAATCTCTGGCATCTTATGTACTAATACTCATTTTACGGCAATTAAATGGTTTAAAATTTTAGTATTATAAAAAAAAAAGATAGCCATGGATATATGTATAATGCTGAAATAACTCCAAATGATATATTTCGATCAGGAAATGGGTTGGTAATAAAAAAGTCAGATATACATAGAGGGGCAATCAAGTGCAACCTAATAAAAAATTCAGTAAATTATTGTAAATGAATATTTTATGATAAGTTGATTTCTTTTCTCGCGGAGGACCGCAGGGGAAACGAGGCGAGGGGTGAGGAATGAGGCAGGGGACGGGAGGAGTTATTTGACAACGAGGCATGAGGATGGGGGAAGGAACCCCGCCCCATTGCCATCCCTAGACTTTACCATTGAGACACTACTAATTTAATCATGGAAGGCTTATGGACTAAATTTTGACCTCTTACATGCTTAGGATTTATGAATGAAGAACTTAATTGAGACTTGGTCCATCTATCTAGCACATTTCGTGACATGCTGTCTCAATTCTCAAACCATATATGCTTGCTCCTATGAACATATAAATTTTGAATTTGGCTTTTCCCTTCACGTTCAAGAAAGAAAACAATTGTAGTTGCTTGGCTGCCTCCAAATCAGCCAGGACAGATAATTATAAATACAATAGCAATGGATTATCCAACAACACGAGTCCAAACGGGTGAACAAAAAAAAGGTCGAGGTAATTGTCCCCTAATTGTTCATGTCACAAAATTTACTTGTGAAGGACTTGCAATTTGTTTATCTGCTTCACGTAAGATAGCTGATGCTAGCACCTGTAACCAATGTTTTAAAAACCGGACCGTTAATTGAACCGGTGAAGTGAAAGGGTCGAGGTTCAATCGATCGAATCGGTTCAACCTCGGTTCAATGAATTTTTTAAAAAATAATTTATATAAATATATATATGTACAAAATAAGACATGTAATGGACTAATTTAATATTTTATATGATGAAAAGTTTACTATTTTTTAATAATTTGGATTTTTAAAAATAAATTTTTTAAATTATAAGTTAAAACAAATAAATTTCATCTCAATTTCAATTATATCTAAATCCAACCCCAAAATATCACAATATTTTGAAATTATACAAAATTCATGTATCTAAGAATTTAGATATTATGAATTTAAATTTTAATTTACGTTTTGAGATTTAGATATTGCAATTTAAAAAAGAAAATTTGGAGTTCGAAAAAAATCAAGAAATCGAAAATAGAAATGTAAACTTGATAAGAAACAAAAAATAAGATAAAAGTGAGTGGTTGTGGCATTAAATAATTTGGGTTAAAAAAAATTCTTTTTTAACTTTTTTCAATTTAATGGACAGAAAACAAAATTAAAAGATGGAAGAAAACATTAATAAATTAAAAATAAAGAGGTTTGATTAAAAAGGAAGTGACAAAAGAAAAGATGATAGAGAGAGAGAGAGAGAGAGAGTTGAAAATTAAAAAGAAAGAGCCATGACGAGATGAGATTTTGTAAGAAAAATGGAAAAAAAAAATATGAGTATTTGCTTTATATAAATAAGTTATCAAAAAAAACTAATAAGATGTGATGGTGCAATGGTTAATACATTGATTTTTTATTACAAAGGTCTTGGTTCGAATCTTGATTGTTGCATTTTGCAAAACTGAAAAAAAAAAAAAAAAGGAAAGCTGAAAACCGGAAAACCGCTGGTTCAATCCGGTTCGGCGGTTTTCACGGTTCAACCAGTCTTTGACCGGGTTTCTAGCAAAGTCAACAATGTCATTGAACCGGACCGATGCCATTGCCGGTTCGCAGTTCAACCGGTCGAACCGGCCGGTCCGGTCCGGTTTTCAAAACATTGCCTGTAACACATTGATTACAAGTTGGGATGATGCTACTGCCATTAAAGATCATTCTTCTTGTCCTCGTTTCATCCCTGATTTTTCTGCAGGTGCAACACTTGTTCCACCACTTGATGAACTGCTGCCTACTTTAAAGCCAGAGATGGAGGATTGTGTTTTAAAAAGTTCTGTGTTTGATGCTCCTAGAATTAGGGGTGTGAATCAAAATCGAAATCAGTAATTCGGAATTTTGAAATCAGAATTTTGGTATCAGAATTTTCGATCGATTTCGATTTCAAATTCATCAACTCCGAATTCGAATTCGTTTCGAATTCAATTTGGAATTCGGTAAATTCCGATTTCACCGAATTCATGAATATTAAAATTATTATTATTATAATATAAATATTATATTGTATATATAAAAAAAATATTCTATATATATGTGTGTGTGTGTGTGTGAAAATGAATTCATAAATATAAAAATTATTATTATAATATATATGTTATATTATATATATATAAATATATGAAAAACAGATTTGAAATCGAAATAGGAATTCCGAATTCCAATTTCGATTTCAATTTCGAATTGTGAATTCGAAATCGAAATTTTCGATTTGAAAAATCTCATTACCGAATTCAATACGGATTCGATCAATTCGAAATCGAAATATTCGATTTCCATTCCGAATTACCGATGTTGCACACTCCTGCCTAGAATAGCTCACCTCAAAACAATAGCCAAAAGGGCAGATGTATTGCATCCTAGTCGTGTTGAAGCTGTTTTTGCACTGACCTGGAAATGTGCAATTCGGGCATCAGGACATCAGAAAAAGGCTATCTGCTGTAAGACAACTAATTAATATCCGCAAAAGATTAGTACCTCCAATCCATTGCCTGAACATACCATTGGAAACTTCGAAATGTCCAAATGTGAAGGCAATAATGTCATGGAGTAGTTTTGATGAGAAAAGGTCCACATGAATTTGTTAACAAGTTGCAAGATCATCATGATCAGGCTGCCATGGCCATTTTGCAGTACCAAAAAAAAAAAAAAACATTAAACAAGTTGATCCAAGATGATAAAGATTATTACTCATCAATCCACTGTGCTAATGGATATGGAGGATGGGCATGGAATAGAAGCCTGGATGAGCTTGAGGGAAAAAGACGTGGCAGTGTTTGACAGGGACCAAGAATTGTTGGCCTTTGCCAAGGTTCAGGAACATGCATATAGCTGTCCAGCTTGCCATTCACCCCATCAGCTCTTGAATTCCCTTTCGCACATAGAAAAGAGTGGGTAATAGTGTTTAGTTATACTACATATTTATACTAATAAATTATGGTTGTGAATTATTTCTAAAATAATTATCTATTTATGCACTTTATTTTGGTGAATTTTTAAATCTATTATCAAAATATAAGCCAATTCTTCTGAAAATGATACAAACTTACTCAAAATTTTAATAATATTTTCTCATTAGTTGTACACACATTAGTGTATGCTCTGCACACTAGTACATATTCATACGTGTGTGTTTAAATAAAAATTTGCCTTTGTTTTAGGTTATTTTGTCACAAAGGTAAACTCGAAAGAAAGCGTTAAATATTTGATAATTCCAAATTGAAGCAAAAAAAAAAACTTTGAGGGCCATTATAAAGATTTCAAATTTTCAATTAAAGGACTCCTTTGACATACTTTTATATGGTCACTCCCCATTCAAAAGGAACTCATAAGCGAGTCGGTCAAATTTCATCACCACCCTCTCTGTATGTATATGTATGTATATGCCACACCGACTTCAAAGAAGAGCAAGAAATCTCGAAGGTTTCTTGGGAACCTTCTTGGCTTAGAACATAGTAAAAAACATAGGAAAACACTGCCTCTAAGTTAATACCTCTGAGCAATGGCTGCTGATCCAAGTTCAACTTCTTCTGCTGTTCCAGGTCATGGAGACATGTGAGTTTCCGTTAATTTATAGCTTTCTTTACTGTGTTGTCATCTGAAGCTGAATATTTTTTTTTGTGGCTTTTTTTTTACGTGTTTGCATGTAATTCTTGTGGTGCAATCCTTTTGTGTCTGTGGAAAACCACATATTATGTTTTTAGGTGAAAAGTTTTTTTTTCCCCTTTTTGATACGGGAAAGATAGATGTTCGGTTGCAGTTGTTGTTTGATGTTTTTGAATTTGATTATGATGTTTCATGGTGTACAGAGGGAACCCTTTTGGTGGTATTGTTTCAGTTGTTAGATTCTGGCATGGTTTCTTCTCCAAACTTGAACCTTTTCTTTTGGGGTTGGAAGTCTGGGTTTAACTTCTGGGATCAGGTTTTTCTTTAAGCGTTCTTTTCAGAAAAAATTTTAGAAACTTAGTAGTGTAGCAATTTTTTGGATAAGGGTGTACATGCTGATGGAAAAAAGTTGGTTGAAAAACGTGTGTTTCGAAGAATTGACTAAAATTTGTTTTGTTTTGGGTGACACCTATAAGGTTTGGTTTCTGGTTTTGAAATTAGCATGCAGAATATACAAACTTGAAATCAGAATGCAGAATATACAAACCAATTTATGTTAAAATTAGAATGCAGGATAAGTTAAACTAGCGTATAACAAGAGAAACAGGGGAATAGTGCTGGCAAGCATGTTAAACGATCACAGGATTTTTAGTCCCAAGTTAAATTTTTTATCTATTGGTGTCAATGTGCTGAGGACTGCTAAGTTCCTAATGTGATTTCTACACTTGTACTCTACAAAAACGATGTTAACAATCTCTGTCACCTCTTATATGCTCAAGCACATGTCTATGGTTGTACAAACATGCCAGATTGCTTAGTGAAAATAGTATGTTTCGCTTTTGTATGTATCCATTTTGTTTTTTGGCTTCTTTTTTTGGGTACATGTCTCATTTATTCTTTTTCCATGTCATGATGTATAAGCTTGATGATTTGTGCTTCAGCTTTGTTAAACATGATATGAGTTTGTGGTTTCTTACTCAAAAAACAATTGGTTTACAAAATTTAGGAAAAGTAATAAAAGGGATTACTCTACTGCAATTCTGGAGCGAAAGAAGTCCCCTAACAGACTTATTGTTGATGAGGCCACAAATGATGATAATTCAGTGGTTACGATGCATCCTTCCAAGATGGAAGAACTGCAACTCTTCCGAGGTGATACCATTTTGATTAAGGTAGATTCCTTCTTGGACACTTCTAAAAAAGGTTTGGAATAATTTGCTTTGATTTCAGCATTTACGAAATAATGTTTCTGAACAGGGAAAGAAGCGGAAAAACACAGTGTGCATTGTTCTTGTTGATGAACAGTGTGAAGAAGAGAAAATCCGAATGAACAAAGTTGTTCGAGCTAATCTCAGGGTCCGTTTATCTGATGTTGTTTCAGTCCACCAGTGCCCTGATATCAAGTATGGAAAGCGTGTCCACATCCTTCCATTTGATGACTCAGTTGAGGGCCTCACGGGAAACCTGTTTGATGCATATTTGAAGCGTAAGTCTATAGTTGCATTTGTGATTGGAATTTTTCCATGATACCTCTAGAGGATAACTTAAACCTGATTCTATTTTTTTAAGATAGGACTAAGTTTATAACATTATCTTTGTTTTTTATGCACCAGCATACTTTCTTGAAGCTTATAGACCTGTCAGGAAGGGTGATTGTTTCCAAGTTAGAGGCATGCGTAGTGTTGAATTTAAGGTGGTAGAGACAGATCCTGGTGAATATTGTGTTGTTGCACCTGATACAGAGATATTTTGCGAGGGAGAGCCTGTCAGGCGTGAAGATGAGGAGAAACTGGATGAAGTCGGATATGATGATGTTGGTGGGGTGAGGAAGCAAATGGCCCAGATCCGTGAGCTTGTAGAGCTTCCTCTGAGACACCCTAAGCTTTTTAAAGCGATTGGTGTTAAGCCACCAAAGGGTATTTTGCTTTATGGACCTGCGGGGTCTGGAAAAACGCTAATTGCAAGAGCTGTAGCTAATGAGACTGGTGCATTTTTCTTCTTGATCAATGGACCTGAAATAATGTCAAAATTGGCTGGTGAAAGTGAAAGTAACTTGAGAAAGGCCTTTGAGGAGGCTGAAAATAATGCGCCGTCCATCATATTCATTGATGAGATAGATTCCATTGCACCAAAAAGAGAGAAGACGCATGGTGAAGTCGAAAGGAGGATAGTTTCTCAACTTCTGGCCCTGATGGATGGCCTTAAGTCTCGATCTCATGTCATTGTCATGGGGGCAACCAACAGACCTAATAGCATTGATCCTGCACTGAGGAGGTTTGGTAGATTTGATAGAGAAATTGACATTGGTGTACCTGATGAAGTTGGAAGACTGGAAGTTTTACGAATCCATACGAAGAAAATGAAACTTGCTGAAGATGTCAGACTTTATCCAGCTATTCATTCAGTGTTCTGTATGCGACTGCTTTTTTTTGAGCAATATCAGTAACTTTATTTTGTATTATTTGCAGGTTGACCTTGAAAGAGTTGCAAAAGATACACATGGATATGTAGGTGCTGATCTTGCTGCCCTGTGCACTGAGGCTGCTCTTCAGTGCATCAGGGAGAAAATGGATGTAATTGACCTGGAAGACGAGACAATTGATGCTGAGCTATTGAATTCAATGTCCGTTACCAACGACCATTTCCAAACTGCATTGGGAGCTTCAAATCCATCAGCCTTGCGTGAAACTGTAAGTGTTTCTTTTTTCCTTGTCAACCCCCTACTACTTTCTGTCCGTCAACTTATTGCATAGCACATATAGAGATAATAAGTTTATTCCTTATGACCTGCTTAATTATTTTTAATTAACTGCATAGGATTGGTAAATTTTGGGATAGTTTTCTTGTTGTATAAACTTCTCTGTCTGTACCCAAGAATAATACAGATGCATTATGTTGATTTGGCAGGTTGTGGAGGTACCAAATGTCTCATGGGATGACATTGGTGGGTTGGACAATGTCAAGCGGGAGCTTCAGGAGGTATTTTGTTGTTCAAAAAAATTGGGATCTATTATTCACATGTCTTAATCTTTTAGGATAAAAGATTAGTGTTTGGACTTATCTAAACAAGGTTGTAAGCCATTCAAGACACAATTACCTGTAAAACATAGCAAGGGCTAAAAGTTGGCTTGGTGGTTTCTCTGTGTTATTTTTTCCTCGTACAGACTGTTCAATATCCAGTGGAACATCCGGAGAAGTTTGAAAAGTTTGGCATGTCACCTTCTAAAGGCGTTCTATTTTATGGTCCTCCTGGTTGTGGCAAGACCTTGCTTGCTAAGGGCATTGCTAATGAATGTCAAGCCAATTTCATTAGTGTCAAGGGTCCTGAGTTGCTGACCATGTGGTTTGGAGAAAGTGAGGCTAATGTACGTGAGATATTCGACAAGGCACGCCAGTCTGCTCCTTGTGTGCTATTCTTCGATGAGCTTGATTCCATTGCTACACAGGTATTGCCTCAATACTCAACTCTGATATCTATCAAACACAAGTTGGGGATTTTTTCATCTCTTATTCATATGATGTTTCATGGAACATTATCTTAATCCTTCGTCTACCTTTGACCTTTTCTCAGCGTGGCAGCCACATAGGAGATGCAGGTGGTGCTGCAGATAGAGTTCTGAACCAACTGCTGACTGAAATGGACGGCATGACAGCCAAGAAAACAGTTTTCATTATTGGTGCAACAAACAGGCCTGATATTATTGACCCTGCTTTGCTCAGACCTGGACGTTTGGATCAGTTGATCTATATCCCGCTTCCAGATGAAGCTTCACGTCTTCAGATATTTAAAGCATGTTTGAGGAAGTCTCCTGTTTCAAAGGATGCTAGTCTGTCTGCTCTTGCACGCCATACTCACGGATTCAGTGGTGCAGATATTACTGAAATTTGTCAGCGTGCTTGCAAATATGCTATCAGAGAAAATATTGAGAAGGTAAAGAGTCCCGATGACCTTTTCTTGAATTTCTGCTTATTTCTTTTGATTTTACAGACAACAAATTTATCTTCACCAACCTGTGAAAAAAAAATCAAATTTTGTTTATTGAGCTAGGACTTCTGAGCTTAATGACTAATGTTTCTTCATCTTCTGTTTTAACTTCTTTCACAAATCTATTAGGATCTTGAGAAGGAAAGAAAGAAGAGAGACAACCCTGAAGCCATGGAAGAAGACGACACAGATGAGGTCTCAGAGATTAAGCCTGCACACTTTGAGGAGTCGATGAAATTTGCCCGAAGAAGTGTCAGTGATGCAGACATCAGGAAGTACCAGAGCTTTGCACAGACATTGCAGCAGTCCCGCGGACTTGGTACTGAGTTTAAGTTTGCAGAACGACCTGCAGCAGCAGCAGCTACTGGAGCTTCGGATCCATTCTCCAATGCCAATGCTGCTGATGATGATGACTTGTATAGCTGAGGCTTCTAATTTATTACAGCAGCTGTTCTGTTCCAACAGCCTTGACTGGAATACTTGGCTTTCTTAGTTGTCTTCTGGTCTTTTAATCTGCTCTGTTGTTCTTTCCCTCTGTATAATGAGCTTTCATTGCTGGATTGTTTTCTCACATTTAGGCTGATGAATAATACCAGTAAGCTAAGTTTCTGAAATCTCAACTTATCCTTTATAAATAAACCTATTAGCAAATGTGGATTATTCCCCTCATCTGTAACTACATTTCTTCTTTGAATCAATTTGATTTCAAACCAAACGGCTAACCCTACAAAGGCCAAGTATGTAAAAGCTTACTTTAAATGGTTTAACCTTAGTGCAATCTTACTACGCTTATAAATATTGCCTAGCTTAGATTTGGCAATTAACTGAAAGCCCAGTAAATCTAAAGCTATGACCAGAAAAATTTTGGACAGAAGCAATGTATATTTAAAAATGAATAATTAGTTGAAAAATTTCCCCCCCCAAACGGCAAAAATGCATTTCATTTCACTGAACAGTGAAAAAACAAACAAGAGCAACTGCTCTTACAAGTCATTCTTAGCTGCTATACCCAGACAAGAGGGAAAGGAAAGGACTCCTTCCCTCTTTGCCAAGTTGTGTCTGACAATATTGTTAATCCTTCTAGTGAAGGAAAAACAGCACACATAAAACAATACTCTCATTTCAGCTATATCAATAAGAACAGTTCATATCACTGCATCATCAGCTGATCCTTCATTGATTTTATCAATAACGTTCTTGCAATCAGATTGGATTTCTACTTTACTCCAACCATCTTTACTTAGCCTTGAAAATGTATACAACTGTTTTATATCAATGAATTACGTTGACTCTTGTCCCTTGCACAAATGCTATAGCTGGACGACTTGATCATTTGCACAAATGAATCTTTACCCTGTTTGCCAAACAAGTTTTTTGCCATGTTTTTCTCCTACAAGTTTTTTGACAAAAACTTATTTTTACATTGGTTAGTTGCTCTTTCAAGGTTTTATTTAGGGTGAGGGAGTGGTATAATTTGCCCTCTGCCGTGAACATAGAGTTTTTTCTTTTTTTTTTTTCCGGAAACGTTAACTTTTCATTGATGATGTGTAGGAGCTATACACTTAGTGAGCAAAAGGCTCTCAAAGAGCTATCTATACAAGTGTATTGAAGCACTGAGGGTTAATCCACTCCTCATCAAAAGGTATGCTTAGAGCATAGTTGCTTAAATGACTAATTATAGCACTATTTTGGTAGACAGAACAAATGAGCATTCCACAAACATAGAGCTTAAACTACTAATGTCCTCTAGAAGAGAAAACAAGCTTAGACCCTTGGCTCTGTTGCTTCTGATCATCTTCAGCAAGTGAACAAAGAGTTCGAGATGCAAAAAATGACGCCCTCCCCCGTTAAAAAAAAGGGATACTTTCACAAAGCTCCCCTTAATATTTCAAAATTTGACATACCTCCCTTATTGCTGCAAAAGTACTCTACTACCCATATATGGGACACTTAATGACATTTTTTTTTTTTGGAAAATTTCAGAAATTCCAAGAAAAATCGAAATTGACTCTCTCTCTCTCTCTCTCTCTCTCTCTCTCTCTCACGTTTCCTCCTTTCTACCTTACTCTATTTTATTTTCTTTTTTGTTAAATTCCTACCACTCCTTCCTCTCTGTCTAATATTCTTCCTCCAATTCAAGATCAAACTTTCTCTATCATCCCTTGCCCGTATTTATCCCTCTTCTTCCCTTCTTCTTTTTTTTTTTTTTATATCTCTATTCTCATCTCTTTTTTTGCTAATATGATTAGATTCATTCTTTTTATCCTTTTAATTCTAAGTGTAATGGGTTTATTTTTTTTTTGTGTCTATTTATTTTATCCAATGTTGGTTGATTATGGGTGACAAAACTTAGTGATGTCAAAAGTCAAGAATTTGAGGGATGGATGTGCTTTAGAAATAGGTGGTTGAAAAAAAAAATAACGGAGGCTGCAAAGAGAGAAAGACGAAAGAGCTGCGCTATTGATTATTGATGAAGTGTTAGTTTTGGGTAAAATTTAAGGTTGAGATTTATCTGGTTTAGCGCTAAGTGACAGATTTAATTGACCTGTGTAGTAAATGTAGGGGTTGGGGCTACTGGAGACATAAATTAGATTGTAGTATTTTGAGTGATAGAATTATTGAAATTTATTTTGATTTAAAGTGGGGTGTTTGCTTGATTTTTGCAGCGGCCTTGCTTGGAAGAAGGCAATCATAATAGTTGAATTTTTTTCCCAAACTTTTATTTTTGGCAGAAAAAGTTTGTTGGCTTTGGTGTTGGAAGAAAGGCAATCGACGAAGATTTTTTATTTTTTCTCTTTACCTTTTTGATAAAAAGGGTAGTTTAAGATATTTGGAAGAATTGGTAGCATATTTGGTCTATTTTGAAGCATAAATAGTGAAAATACGGAAGGTGAGTACAATTTTTGAAACCTAAGAAGAGCTTCCTGAAATTGTTAGAAACATCAAGGGAAGTTTCTAAAATCATCCCAAAAAAATATTTACACCAAACCCTCTCATGGGCTGGATATCAGATTGATAGGTATTTTGCACTTTATGATCCACAATCAAGTCTTCCCATAATCATGTGCGTGCGTGTGTGTGTTTGCATTTATTTTATTTCTTGTAATTATTTTGCTTTTTGGCAGGCTCAAACAAAATTTCCCATTTTGGCTGGAGTATCTAATGAAGCTGCTTTTCACAGGACACAGTCTAACTTTCAATTGCTACACTTTTTCCCTCATTTCTTCTGCAAAAGAAGCTAGGAAATCATTGCTTTGCTAAAATTGTAGAATCTAAGGCACCATACCACGTGAACCTCTTCATTCATTCATGTGATGGGAGCCCTACAATTTCTGTGATCTTTATGGTGTACTTATGTCCCAAGTTGGGAATCTTTCCTGTGTTCTTTCTTAGCAATCAAACTAAAAATCCCTTCTTTTTGGTAATATTTTAGAACCCTAATTGCTCGATCTGAATCTAATCATGTGAGCATTACAGTGCTATATATATATATATATAGTGTATACAAATATGCATAAAGATATCATTAACTCTTTATGTTAGGGTCACCTGCCTGGCTGCAACAAGTTTATTGTCAAACAAATACTATTATAGAGCCAAATTTTTAACCTCTTCCTATTTCCTTCACATGTACGAAAACACAAGCAATTTGATACCACAATCCATCCTTGCTTTGCTTCTATACTTGGGTTCCAGAGAAACTTCATATCAATTTTTCATCAGGATTTTATGTGGACGCAAATGAGCGGAGCTGTAGTTTGCTGCATCAAATTAATTATCTATAGTTAATATGAGGTAGGGATTAAAATCAAAGGTGAACATTAAAAATCAGACTAAATTAGTGTCTTCATTTCAATGAAAATTGAAAATGGTAGATAGTGCATTTTGACACAATCATACTTTGTTCTCAAGTTGGACATGTTTGTTAATATCCCTTCAACATTTTCTTCTTTCCTTGCTCTAGATAGCACTTCTAAAAGCACATCTGTGTATTTTAATTGTTTACAAAATTTTCATATGTTTTCTCATCTCTCTTCATCCAAACTAAGCCTTAGAATGTAGGCCCCTGACATCAAGAAGCTTGTGGTTGTGCTTTATTCTTCACTTAGCCATATAATTTAAATTGGATAAAACAAATGCACCACATCACTATCTTCCTATTATAGCCAACAGCCTAGCTCTTGGGCTGTTGGTATCACCAAAACATTTATTGGTGGGGTTCAACTCTTGCCTCCCACCTTGTCATTTAATTGTAGATTCTTCCGACGGGATTCTGTTGGCTTTTTCTCTCCTTAGATTAGGCTAGAATAAGTTATATAAACGTTATCGTTGCAAAAAAAAAAAATTTATCTTTCTATTATAGGAATGCCGACTTGATGCTAATGTTTCATAAAGATAAAATCAACGTACATGTCTCAAGTCTCACTTGGTGTAACAAGAATAAGGGTCATATGTATTATTATGCCTACACAATAAACAATTATATGTAATTACCATTAACATACAAAAGCAAATATGTTTTTTGAAACCAAGATGGCAAATTTTCAAAATAAAAACCCTTCATCTTTTCCTATTGGATATATACAATTCATATACTTTTCTTTTTTTTGGGGTAGAATATGACTTCCTGCATTTTGAAGCTTGGCAAAAATTTGTCGAATTTTCAAATTTAAGTATGGGGCTAGAGAAGACCTAACGACCAAAAAATTTACATGGTAATATAAAAATCGAAACAAATAATTCACATGTTCAAAAATATATAGTATGAAAACACTTATTTTCCCTAATGATCGGATTTGTTGTTGTAACATAAGATAAGATCCTTGAAGGTTCTAATTATCATTCGACAACTATTTTTGTGGGAGCTCTCTTATCCTTCCATAACGAGAGAGAAAAATCATCCTCGAAAACCCTCTTTAACATTTTCTGTGTACAAGACAGATGCATCTGTCCATCACCACAGCCTTTCTCTGCTTTTCGTTGAAATGATAGAAAAGGACCTCAATCCAAATAAACCAAACGAGAATTGAGATCAACCTATTTTTTCTGAAATACATGAATCCTAGCTAGACATGCACACATGAATGTTTTCCACTTTTCTCAGCGGATATGATCCCTACAAGATAATGATTAGTATTGGATAACCTACATGTTCGCATGCATAATCTCAAGGATTAAGTCTTTAACTAAACAGGTAGACGGTTGGATTGGATGGCAATGCAAGAAGAATTGTAAGTAAAAAATCATGAATTCAAGACCTCCGCTTATCCAAAAAAAAAAAAAGTTTTTAACTAAATTTATATGAGGATCTTTTGCAATTCTTTTGTTAAAGTTTAATTCAAGCTCAATTGTTTGTGGAATTAATGGTGGTCCTGTATGAAACTCAACCCCAACATTAGTCAGCTATTGTCTTGTCATGTTTATTAAGATCTGAAGGACTAAGATTACATGGAAACATAGAAGATCCAATAATGAGGACAACAAAAGCAGATTCCCTAACTGAAAAGAAACATGTTAATAATTGCAATTTTGTTTCCTTCTGATGTTTGGTTTCATCTTTTAGTTTCATCAATAATAGAATTTTGTTCAATTGAATCATACAACTCAAAGAACAGGAGAAAAAGTTGAACGAAAAAGCCCTCCAATAACATCCACATTCAAGAAATATGCTGAAATTCACACGCACTTTCACAAATTTAGCCAGTTAGCTGACCCTCTAAATTATTGGAATTGCCAAAACTTTACCATGGAAAAGTTCAATAGTACCAATATAATTTGTTTGTAAAGAAAAGGACAGAAACAAGAAATTTCCACTTGTGAAACATTTGCTGTTTGATTTGACACCAAGATTGAAAGCCCCATCCACCAGGAACAATTAGAATAAATGCTAGGTGGCTATACATTCTGCTCATTTAATTGATATCTTTGATCAAACTTAACAAAAATAGAAACTCTATTTCTTTTCAACTTTACATCAAATTATTCGATGATCAAGCATAATCAATCCTATTCTACACCTAATAAATTAGAAACTAAGCAGTAAAGAATTATTGGTTTCTTGAATTATAACTAGTTGATGAAGAAGAATAACCAAAGGAACAATTAGATGAGCCTTGTAGCTGCAACAACTGAGCTGGTGTAACTGATGAAGACGTAGTCGAAGAATTACACAAAGAAACTTCTCCAGGACTTCTACCAGATTTATTGGCCGGTTTCTGGACTTCGCCGGCAGCCGCCGCCACCGACGGATCATGATCTTGTCGGATTTCCTTCAATAGTGCCACTACATCTTTCATTGTTGGTCGATCTTCAGCTCGATTGCTGGTGCAAAGCAAGGCTATTCCCAGGGCTTGCAACATTTCTTGAATTTGTGTGTCTGGATGTCCTTGAAGCTTTTGATCAATGATGTCAACAGGATCTTTTTTGGATTTTAGATGGTCACGAACCCATTGGATTAGGTGTTGGTGTTCAGCTGGGAATGATGGGTCGACTGGCTTTTTTCCGGTTATGATCTCTAGCAACACTACTCCATAGCTGAATACGTCGCTTTTCTCTGTGATTTTCAACATGCAGCCATATTCTGCAATACATGAAGAAAAATAGTTAATAAACTAGGACATATAACATATCCATAATCATTTGTTATCTCATTAGAAATAGTAGTTGATTTATACAATTTGATACTTTATGACGTTTTACTATGTGATCTTAAGGTTTATATTTGATATAATCTTGTATATTTCTACAATTCATCAGTTCTCATGCTATGATGCACAATTATTTTTAAACAAATGCTACGCATGAAATAGAAATGAATAATTTCTTCTTTTTTTTGCCTCATGGACTATAACCTGTTTATTAAGTTGTTTATGAAGTTGTTTGAAAGAGAAATGAATAAATTACTTCTAAGGTCATTGCATAGAATTCAGCACAAATCAAATAAACAAGTTAGAAAATAAATTTTTTGCCCATATATTAATTTCCTTAAAGGCAATGACAAGACACAACCTAGTACACACACTCAAACACCTAAAACCACACTACTGCAAGTGTGAGTTCTTTTTCTTATTTCTACTACCTTTTTCTTTTCTTGCAATTAATTAATCTGCTTAGAATTTAATTTTTATTACTACTTTTTTTTTTTGGGTCAGTATTTACCATATAACTAGAAGACATAAGAAAAGGCCAAATGAATTATCAATTATGGTGTTACTGCAGTGTGGCCATCCTGCCCTGCTCCTGCAGTCTAGTGTGTCCACACTCATTGGCTAATGTTATAGGCAAACATATCAATCAGTCCTCTTACTGCTTAAGTTATTGTCATGCTTTGAAGACAACAACTTAGCGGTATGGCTATCAACTCTTGCTGCCAAATATGTGAGGACAAAAACTCTTTGCCATTATGCTTTGAAGCTATCACATGACTTCACATGCTCAGCTCACAACACCCTATTTTTATCATCCAACTAACGATAGAATCAAGAATCAAGATACAAACGTGTAGTTTTCAGGTTCCCAACAAGACCGTTGATTGCTCCTCTCACGTTTCAAACATTAAAGCTGTGTCCCCAATGCTAGGATTCATTGCTCAGACTTAACCCTTTTTTTTTCAAGTCTTTCAAACTTTAAACAAGAAGGCAAAAACATCTTCTTCCTTTTTTCTTTTTTACTTTCAACAAGCCTTATAAGGAATGTTGGAATAAAAAATATTACGCCTTCCAAGTCCTAATGTTTAATACCTACTTCACGTGCAAATCTATCCAGTGCAATCCTCATTTTTAGCAAGAAATAACTCTTGTTGTATCAGTATCACATAGTAAAGTACGTTGGCGAGTAATAAAGTATACATAATTCAGAATGATAGTAAAATTACTAGTTGATTAGGTAGGAATTCAAAATGAATATAGGTAATTTGCGAAATTGATACTCCGAAAAGTAAAGTAAAAAAGAGGGAGGAAATTAAATTTACCTGGAGCAAAGTAGCCGTAGGATCCAGCAAACTGAGGATGAGTTGAAAATGACCTATTTTCATCCTCAACAAGCCTGGCAAGACCAAAATCTGCTAGACATGGTTCATATCGATCCCCTAACAAAATATTGTGTGCCTTCACGTCACGGTGGAGGATCGGGGGTCGACAGTCATGATGCAAGTAAGCTAATCCCTCAGCAACTCCTAATCCAATCTTGAAAAGAGCCTCCCACTCGATCAACAATCCTCCTGCTCCGCTTCCACGACCCTCGTGTAACAACGTGCCTAATGTTCCATTTGGCAAATAATCATAGAACAAAAGCTTGGTCTTCCTATTAGCTGCCCAACCCAACAGTCTAACAATGTTCCTGTGTCGAATTCGTGCCAAGGTTGCTATCTCCGATGAAAATGCCGATGCCGATGACTTGTCTGATGCTCGGAATCTCTTAACCGCCATTGATAACCCTGATGGAAGGATTACTTGATATACAATTCCAGAATGACCCCGACCAATAATGTTGCTGGGTACCAAGCTCTTAAGAACGTCGTTCATGGACAAGTCAAGTTTTTGGTACACCGTGACTTCCCACGGTGGGCCCATTTCAACATCGTCGCCGTCGCTGTCAACGTGGCACTCGTGGCCCAAGAGGCCCCGCTTCTTGTTCCCTAGGATAATGTAAAGTGCAGCCAAGAGCAGCACACATGCGGTGCAAAGCAGCACCACCATGGCCACCCTTGCACCTTTGCTCCGCCTTGCTGCGCCAACCTTATCGGCGGAGCATTGGTTACCGGAGAAGCAAAGTTCTTGATTACCGGCTAAGACGCTGAGTGGGAGCTTTGAGAAGAAAGGAGTGTCTGGCACGCGGCCGGAGAAGTTGTTGTAGGAGATATTAAGCACCACCAGATTCTGGAGGTCGGCCAGAAAATGAAGGTCACCGGTGAGCTGGTTATGAGAAATATCCAGCACGCCAAGTTTACCTAATGCTGCAAATTCGGATGGAATGTTGCCGGAAAGAATATTCCAGCTCAAATTTAAAGCAATCTCCAGCGCCGGAATCTTACCTAAACTAGCTGGAATCTCGCCGGAAAATCCATTGCTGCTTAAATCAAGTAACTGAAGCTTTAAACAAGAACCCAATTGACTGGGAATTTGCCCGGAAAACTTATTTTTCCCAAGAACAAGTTTTGTGAGTGAATTCAAAGAGCCTAGACTCGGGCTCAAGAACCCCTCCATAAGATTATTTGAAAAATCAACGAACTGGAGAGAAACTAGCCGAGTCAAATTCTCAGGCAAGTTCCCGCCAATTGAATTTGAATGTAAATCAAGAAATGTAAGATTCTGGCAGCCAGAGATCTCTGGGGGAATCACTCCAGTCAACCTGTTTGATCCCAGGTCAAGAAAATTCAAATTCTTCAACTTTCCAATGTCCGGAGGAATTGAACCTGTGAGTTGATTGTCACTCGCCCGAAATCGGATCAACGACCAGCATTTTCCAATCTCGGGAGGAATACTACTGGAGAGATTGTTGGATAAAAGGAGTAACTTGTTGAGATTCTGTAATTCAAAGATGCCTTTTGGAATAGTACCAGTCAATGAATTTTGTGACAAGTCAATGGCCTCAAGGTTGTGACATGAGGACAATGAAGATGGAATATCCCCATTCAAACGATTAGCCCAAAGAAATAATAAAGTTAGATTTGACAAGTTTCCAAATTCTGAGGGGATAGTACCTGTTATCTGATTGTTATCGAGCTCGATAAGGGTTAAAGCAGTACAGTTTCCGAGCTCTGATGGGATCTGGCCCGATATCTGGTTGACACTTAGCTGCAATTCTTGTAACAGGCTCAGATTCCCGAATGTCATTGGAATGCTGCCTGTTAAAGAATTCAACGAAGCATCAATGACGACCAATTGCTTGCAGTTTCCTAGCTCCGGAGGGATTGTACCGACTAAATTGTTCTGCCAGAGCAAAAGGTTCTGAAGATTCGGAAGATTTCCGAGCCTGGTCGGGATTGAGCCGGTGAGGGAGTTCTCGTAGAGGTAGATGCTTTGGAGAGCTGTGCAATCTCCGAGTTCTGGGGGAATTTGGCCAGATAAAAGGGAGGTGTAGATAGCAATGGTCTGGAGATTTTTCAAGAGGCCGAGGGAAGAAGGTAGAAATCCTGAAATGGAAGTCTCTGCCAAGCCTAGCATGACCAAATTGGTACAGTTTCCAATTTCCTCTGGGATTGAGCCTTGAAGATTCTTGTTACCACCAGCTCTGATCACTTCAAGTTTTTTTAAATTACCAATACTCCTCGGAATTGTTCCACTGAGCTGATTGTCAAAGAGAGTCAGGGAAGTCAAGCTTGTCAGATTCCCAATTTCGTCGGGAATGGATCCTTCCAGCCTGTTTGAGTTCAGATGGAGTTCTTCAAGGTTGGGAAGATGGAAAATCTCACCTGGCAGTCCACCAGTCAATGCATTCTCACTCAGGACCAAGAGCCTTAATTCTTGAAGACTACCGATTTCTTTCGGAATTGAACCACTTAGATTAGTCCCAAATAAGACGAGCTTATTCAGGGACAACAATGAACTGAAATTATTCGGAACATTTCCAAATAAGTCCATGTTCTGCAAACTCACTTCTGTCACTTCCTTGTTGAAGTTGCATGTAATTCCAAACCATCCACATGGAGTTCCATCAGTTGAATCCCAGTTACTCAATGCCTGAATAGATCCATTTAAGCTTCTTTTCCAAGAAAGAAGTGCTTCGCCCTGTTGGTTAACGGCGAAAGCCTGTTTTGCAAGGTGAAAAACGGAGATGAAGAGGAAGAAGAGGAGCCATATATTACCAGGCATTAGAACCTATATGCTCCAAACTCCAATGTCAGGCAGCAAAGAAAGAAGGTTTGGTTTGAACCTAGGGAGGAACAATGTTGAGAGAACAACAACAACCAAATCATGTCTTGTAGGCTATGTTTTCAATTTAAATAGGTGGTTATTTAATATAATTAACAACAATAGTATATAAGAAAGACCCAGAATCTCCGGATCCAAGAACAGCTAGGCCATTATATTTTATGCAGAGAAAGAGAGCTAGATGGAATTTTAGATGGGTGATTTTGGATTTGTTTTAAGGTGGTGGAGATGAGGTTGTTTGTGGGTGGGGATGGAGATTGGAGATTGCTCAGAGCTTCTTTTTTATTGGTTAAGTTGCGGAAAGATTGCTCGGCAGTGACTAGTGACTTTGCCCATGAATTCTTTATTGTCTACTTTTATCTCATCACATGCTACTGTTTGGTATTTGTATACATCCTGCGGTCATATATCTTGGATAGTTTCATCCCATCTTGGATTTATTCATAGCACGAAGCATCAGCAGTTTTGCATATATTGGACAGTCACGTCATTTTCAGCTGGTTAACACCTAGAAATCCAGTTGACTTGATCAATTTTGCCCACAGTTAGGAGGGCAGAGCATTTATAATACACACTCATAGCAAGATGTCATAAAAAACTGGGATATGCATCGCCGAAAATTTGATTGGATAAATCTTTTAACTCAACTCAACCGATATATCGAGGGAAAAAAAGAAGAAAAAGTTAGGAGCGGAAATAGTCCAATTTTCACCCGTATATGATTGTTTTACGTGCTAACTTTTCTTTGTAAAACTTCCAAATTTTGTCAGTAGTTATATCCACCAAAGGAAAGAAAACATAGGAAGGGTACTGTCAATATGTGGAGGTAAAGTTGGATCTAATCTAGATCTAATGCCGAGCAGAATCTTTTGAAAAAATAGCAGTAAGTTCCAAACTTGATCCATAGAAAACGACCAGATCTATGACACAATTCGACTGATAAACCTTTGTAAAATAGCACTACTTAGCTTGAATGGAACAGCCATTGTATTGTCAGATCAGAGTGGAAACATTGTAGGAGCTTTATTGGTTAAAGACATTTAATATAGGCCATATGCATACAGATTTTTTAATACTAGAGGCTAAAATCTGAATTGGACAGGTTTTGTAGTTGTTAAGATAGGAAATCTGTCTATTTCTGAGTGATTGGATATTGTCCAATTAATTGACTTCTTTGTGTGAAAACCACAAAATCAGAAAATCTTCATTAGTATGTCTAATACGTGGGCTAGTGTCCATGTACTAAGGTTTTTTTTCTAGTTGTACAACAAGGGCTCACATGATGTCGCGTGAGAACAGACTTTGTTGAGAATAATATCATTGGGATTTCTTCATGATAAGATTATATGTTTAGCCACATGTGTTGCTTCCCTCGTGACTGTAGCATGCATTCGTTGTAATTTTTTACTTAAATTATCTTACAAGGATGTCGATTAGGAATCTAAGCACACTAGGGGAGAAGAAGGGTTGCATGTGATGAGAGATAAAGAGAGGTGATCTTAGTTTAATAAGGTTCAATTTTAGACAGCTATTTTAGTATTAGACAATTTTGTAACCCTGTACTACATAAATTTGTATAACGGATGTCTAATGATCGCTCGTTTATTTAACGAGTGCCTAATGAACGTAAATGTGCAGTAACCAATGTCTACGATCACCCGTTAACCAAAAAAAAAAAAAAAAAACCTATGCATGCTATGATTAGGAAATTACTTTTTTTAGATGGCTTAAAGTAGATGAAATCAAAGGACAAGTACAGGCTAATGAGAAGCAGAAAAGTTCCCAACTTGAAAACCATTTTCTGAGTTCTGGGCTTTAAACTTGACGTGGACACTAAGTTGTGTTGTGTTGCTAGTGGCAATCCTAGCTTCTATCATTGTTACCACTTAATGAGTTTCAGCACCCCAACCCCATGATCCCTTTCACAATTTTGTCATTCATGTACAAATTAAAGAAGTGCATAATTGGCACTGTCATTCTTCTTTATTTATCTAAGGCATGATGGTCTATTGCAAAAAAACTAATTATGGTTGAGGGAGGTTATGGGAGAGAACCAAAGGGATGTCTGGCTAAGGTAGGTGGTACATTAAACCAAAGGAGTACTCAAGTAATAGCTAGGGTTCACTCTGGTATCCTCATCATCAAAACAAGAGGGTTGGTGATGCCAAGTAACACAACTAAGGATATTGAAGTTCTTCTCACTTGTTAATCCAAAGTTTGTGGCATATATAATTGTATGAGTATCGGATGGAAGACTTCTCATTTTAGCAAGGCAAAAGTAATTCTGCATAATTAAGTCACCGATTGCAACATAAATATTTGCTAGAAAGTTGGAAGGAAGAAGTCTTTATCTTGAAAAGTAAACTTTTGAAATGAATTACTGGTTTATAAGGGGCAAGAACAGCAATTATTAGTTGACGGGATTAGGATAACTCTAATGATTGAATAATTTTTTTCGTATGCTGATAGTGATAGTGTGTACATTAATGGGTTTGAGTGTATACGCTTCCAAAGTTTATATTTCAAATTAAATTTTATAAATGTATCATGTATCCAATGCCACTAATATATACATTAATAATATAAGAAAGATTAAACCATTATGATTTTCTATGCAAATACTCCATAGGTAAGAGCGTGATGCATTGGACTTGTGGCGTTGCGTGGTTGTAAACAAAACGATTCATATGATATCCAAATAAATTGGCTAGTGGCTATTTTCTAAAAAGGCACAATATAATTGGTCCATATATAGGTACTTGAAATATTTATTCACTGAATGATAGCAGAAAGTTCCTTAATGAATGAAGTCTTTATATCTGTGTACGTTATGAAAATTTTGCTGGATCATATCTCTAAGCATATGCCTACTGTACTTGAGGCATCAAACCAACACATTTTTGTTCTATTTCAATCTTCTTGGAGCGCAAATTGTTATCTACTTTCGGGTTTGTTTGGATTGTAAGTTATTTGGGATATTTTTACTGTAGCACTTTTTGTGACGTGATGTATGTGAGATGAAAAGGTAATTGAGAAGATAAAAAGGTGTATTGGAAATTGTAATGATGATGTAAGCAAATAAAATTGGAGAAATAATGTTCAATCCAAACAAACCCGACATTTGTTCCAATCAATATGATAACTAGTTTTAGGTTCATGATCCAGACAAGGTTTGGCAATTTGATACTGACATGATACGTCAAGTGAATGAGAAATTGGATTTAATCCATGACTAAAGCTTGGAACAAAGGGGCAGAAAAGAGATGCATGAAGGAGAGAATCTATATAGAGAAATTTGTTAGTTGTTGTGACTTTTTTTACTTTATCTTCTATACACTAATAGTGTCTACACTTTCACCATTAAATATATGATACATAATCTAAGTTTGAATTTGAAATTCAAATTTTGCATATATATTAAATATCCAACCGTGATAATATATATATTATCAATATATATAGAATAACGCTATTTTAAAACATGTTCAATTTTGTAATACCTAATCAATTTTGATGGTTAATAGATGTCTAATGTTGAATATTCGAGATTTGTTCTATGGTTCTCTCTCTCTCTCTCTCTCTCTGAAATATATGAACTGAACCTTTTCAATTACATATTAAAAATAGCATAAAAAATGATGAAACCAGAAATCGAAGAGGCCTTTCCAATTGATTATTAGATTTCTAATTCTGTTTTCCATGAAAAAGTGATAATATTGATAAATTATTCTTCTACTTTTCTTTAAAAGTTAGAAGGTTTGCTCTATATACTACTACATAGTATCTGTTTAGGGGCATTTTCAACAAATTATTGAATGTACATCACAGTCTTAGTGAATAGAATATTCAAAATTTTTTAAGAATGCCACTAATCACTACCATTATGCATGGCATCACAACGTGTACCAAATCCAAGATTGAGGCCCTTCTTTTCTAGAAATTAACAAGTCTTATGTTTTTTAAAGTATCATGACTAAAGATATAGCTACCTATATATCTAGTTTTCTTAATTGTGTTTCACAAATATTAAGTCATTGACTTCAAATGGTTATATAGACTGTCATTGAAATTAGTATTTCAAATGAAATTTTGTTCTAGAAAAATCTTACAATTTAGGCCAAGTTTTGGGACAATATATAGTTATCACGTAGAAACTCAAATTAATCATTTAATACTTACAACGGAAAGGATGAAGAATTTGTTAGTTTTTGGTCAAAAAAAGTTGCGGGTCAAAATTTTAGTGGGATGATTTAATTAAAGAATCCTGAAAATAAAAAATTGTACTTCTTTTTTATGCATGGGTGCAACGGTGACAAATACTACAAGCTTTATATGTGGCTGAGATGAAGTTTAGAGGATGTGAAAAAGCATGGCAACCCCAAGATTTTAGTAGGAAAGATGGAAAATGTGCTTTTAGACTAAACAGCTCCCATTTCTTTTGGTTTTAGGTTTTGGATGCGTGCAATTGACTTGTTCAACTACTCGGATGTTCTTATGAAGTGGAACATATCTTATTAGTTCTCTTTTCTTGATTCGTCTAATCACTTTTGGAATAGTTGGAATTGGTGATGAGGTGAAGAAATTTTATGAATATCAAATTTTTGTGTTTAGTTTTTGAGATAACGTACAAGAAGGATATCTATTCCAAAATTAATTTGTGAATTAATGACCAGTTGCATTTAGACATCACTCATCAGTCCGATTTCATAATTGAGACTGAAATTGACAATCTTTCCACTGTTTACTTAAATATTGTCAAAGAATATATGAGGGGAAAAATTTTTGTTTTTTCGTATTTCTTTGACGCATTTTTTTAGACAAAGAATCCGTTTTTATCCTTTCTTTTTCTTCGCCAAATCAAGTATCCAAGTGCTTCTCCCATTGAGAAGTTGAGAACAGCATAAATCAGTCAAAGAAAGAAATCTGTCTTTAGTTTGGAAATATATAATAGTAGAAGAATAATGGTGTTTTGTTGTGATTTGTAGCTTTAGTTCTTCTTTTCCTTGCCAAATATGTTTTAAACTGATTGAGTAAGAAACCTAAATGCAATATTGTGTTAAAGAATTCCACTTGTTACAGTGGCATCCATGATTCTTAGTGGAAGTGCTTTATTTTCATAAGGTATAATGTTGAATAATTGGCTTTTGAATGCTTTTTCCCCAGAAACTAAATCAGAGAAATTTGTTTATGAATGATGATTTTATCTTATTTTAGAACTTTGATTCTGGAAGCTGATTGTATCTTACGATAGCACTATCTGGGAAGTCAAAAGAGAAAAGAGAATGAAAGGAAGAAAAAACTTAATAGGTGATGATGGTCCATGTTATTACGTGCGAGAACCTTTGTAACCCAAAAAGAATTCTGAGCTTCTAAAGAAAATTAATTTTTAGTCTACTTACAAAAAAAAAAAAATGAAAATCCCGACATTTCTAAATGATAGATACAAATATAGAAATCCTTAAAATAAATGAAGTGAGTCATTTTTTAGTTTATTTCTGTTGCTTAAATCGTACGTTGCTTAGTATAAATTTTTCTTTAAATTTTTGTGGACTTCCTCTTAGTTCTGATCATCAGACACATAGAACTCAAATTTAGTTAAATTTTGCAGTTGCAACTCAAATTTGTAACTTCTATAGTGACTTCTTTTCAGTATATACTGACTTCATTTTATTAAATATATATGCTACATTGTAGTATGTAGTAAATCACAACATACTCAACTTGGTTCTTCGTATAAACATTTTCCACAAGTGTAAATTTACTACTGTAATTAGTTATAGTTTCTTGGCACCCTAATGTCATTCACTCTACATATATAACTGAAGTATACAACCTTCAATTCCTGCGCTGTCCACACCATTCTTTTTGGTTGCCTGCATTCATGTCATCAAACTCAACATGGTAAACCAATCAATATTCCATTAATTATTAGAAAACCAAAAAAATTTAAAAAAAAAACCAACAAAAAAGAAAGAGAATACTGCGCAAAGTGAAAGAAATTAATGGAGATCAAAATTAGAAACTGATAAAAGCTTATATGATCAAAAACTCTTTTAACTTTTCTAGTTTTTGGTCAATAATTGGAAGATCATTGCATGAATTGGCAAGGAAAGTTATTCGTTCAACATTGCTTTGGAGCAGTCCTTGACAGAACAAATAAATAAATTCAAAAAAATCCCCATACAAAAAGAGAAAAAGACCCCCTCCTTCACTGCAGACGTCAACTAATGTATAATTTGCAATTGACTAAACTTTCCAAGCTTATCCTCCTGGCACCACAACCTGATGGTTGATATGTCTTAGCAATAGAGCGATGTCAAATTTTTTTTTTTTTTTTTGGCTTTTACTTCAGAAAATATACGATATATTGTTTGAGAGCAATAAATATACAAAATTGAAAGTTTAAGGGTATGAAATTATTTACAAAAAATTTTTTACTTACATCATGAACACGTTTCTAAGATCCTATTTGATAATTCAATTTAGCACTTAAATTTAATGAATTCAGATCTTAACTATGTTCAGAGGCGTTTGATATCGAAAAATTAAACCTCTGAATTAATTCAGTGGCACTGAATTTTCTAGGCAAAACTTACTCTAAAAAATAAGTGATAAACTATTCACTTATCACTTAATATGATATATACTAAAATGTATCAGATTTAGTACTTAATAACTTAATAGCTTGATGGATTCAAAGTTCAATTTTATCAAATGCACCCTAAATCACATTTTTGTACCTCATGATTATTTTTTATTTTACATATATTACACTATAAAAAGTACTACAATATTATTTCAAATAACCTTCTATCCAAACACACTCTTTGATGTTTTGCCCTTAACTTTTCACTTGAATTAAAACCTATTTATATGTACACTATAAGCACAACATAAAAGGTATTCTTTTCTAGTGGGTTAGGTATCCTTTACATTCGTGCAAATAGTGATGTGTCTTCTCCCCGGGGTCTATGGTGGGTGTTTTAACACTTTTGCTTTCACTTACATTTTATTAAACCTAAAATTAGTAGAAGTTGCTTTCTATTGGTTACTAAGAATGTTCTTCCCTTCTTTCAAGGTAAATGTCCTACGTATTACCTTTGCTTCTTTCGGCACTAAAGACCACACTAATTACTAGTATTAAAACAGCAAAAAGATGGTTTGTTACAAAATTGTATACACGTATATTATGCTTCTCTTTTGATACAAGCTTTTCTCTTAACCAAATTGTGCATATAAGTTCATGTTTTTGGATATCAATATATCTTGCAAAATAGTACATTTTTAGCTCCCAATCATCATGTTATGACTTTTGTGAAAACTAATTCAAATTGATATATTTTTCCTTTCTGAACCAATATATTTCTTTTCTTCATCTTCTTTAAAGAAAAAAAAAGTCTTTTCTCCCTTGAAAATTTTTAATTTTTCTATTAGTTACACTACCATCTACGAAGGAAAAAGAAATTGGAGCCATTGAATTTTGAATATCTACTATATCTCTAATTACATTTGCTCAATTTTCAACTTAAATATGAACTCATCAACTAGAAGAAAACTTATATATAGAGCATATCAAGCTAAATTGCTGAATTAAATAAATGATGTCAAAGGATATAAAGGGAATGAGAGTATGGAAAAGACTGATTTTTAAGTGTAGATGTTCTATAAGATTATAATAGAGATAAAATTTTTGACGCCACGATTACATATGTTTCGGTGTTAGCATAATAGTATATTTCTTGAAAAATAAACTTTTTTTTGTTACTTTTCTATCCTTGGCTGTCAGCAGACTCGAGATTTTTTTGAATCATAAATCTGAAAACATGAAACAATCTGAGAATGCTCTTCTAACCACTACGTCAACCTCAGTAGAATTTGAAAAAAAAACTTGATCATACAAGAGTTTCTTTTGATTAATTATCCATAGTTATTGATTTTTTTTTTAAACATAGCATGGTTTCTAGATCTAGTTCCAAAACATAAACATTTCTTTTCTAATAGGAAAAGCAGAGCAAAAACAGAAGAAAATCAAGGCAGGTTCCACGATCAGGAAGTTTTCTCCAGCAACAAGAGGCCCTCATGAGAGACCTCACTCAACCTGCGAAATTTTGTGGCAGGGATAACACAAGTCTAATTCAGCAGTACATGGCCTTTAAGTGAGCCTTTTACAGGCCCAAGATCCATCTAGCATCCCGCATATGACTGAACTCTGAAGAGTGGAGACTATAAGAAAAGTTTTCAAAGTTTCACAGGGTTGAATGCGATTTTCAGAAAGTTAGGGGACAACCACAATCCACAATGCCTATTCTGTTGTGTGATTTCTTTTTGTAACTTGCAACTTGAGGTTGAAAGACTTTAATCCAATCGAGCTTAGTTTACATAATAGATTGTTTGAAGTTGATTCCTAAACTAATTGTTGGCATTAAATGGAAGTATTTGGATGAATTGGATCCAATTACTTGTCTCGAGTCAATTTAAGCAAATTCATCTCTTAAAAGAGATTTTAGCAACTATCATGTTCTCAATGAAAACTCTCAATTTTCATTGTCAAGCTTCTTGAAATTTCATTTGATAATTAATAGAATTTGCAAGCGACTTTTACACACAAAGGGAACCTTAGCAAAGGATTTACATACACCATTAAACAAGGCATAATAAAGCTCAATTAGGGAATTCACTCGATTTAGTAATAATCTTGAGTTCTCTTTTTTACTTTTGGCTCAATCTCTGTTTTGACCTTCAAATTTAGATTTAAGTGAGTGAATCACATTAATCTTTATCTCTATCTTTTGTTATTGTTATTGTTATTATTATTATTATTTTGTAGTCTAAATGTTTTGTTGACAAATTACCTAAAATTAAATTCTAATGGTTGTCCCATTATCCTTTGATGCTAAAGCTGTCCTTGGAGAAGTTGGAGTGATCTCCCTTTTTTTTTTTCTTTTTAATCTTTGACCTCTCTCCACGCACTTCCTACCTCCAAATGTCGATTTGAATTCTGAACTAAACATTGTGGAGCCTTGGAGTGATCTTATAGTTCTAGATAAGTACTATAATTTTAACTTCCTTAACTCTTTTAACTTGATTTGATAAATATAAAATTTGAAATTTACATACTAACAATTCAAGCTATTCAACCCCTATGCATTTAAGTCTATTCAAATAAAAAAAGGCAAACAAACACTCAACATAAAAATTTATTATAATCAAACAAGTTTTTTTTTTTTTGGCATTATATAATCAAGGGATAATTTCAGATACCTCCCCTGAGGTTTCTAACAGTCTCACTCTCCTCCCTTGTGGTTTCAAAAATATCACAAACCTCCCCTGTCAGAATTTAGGTTCCATTTCTTACATCATCATGGCCAAAAAGACTTAAATACCCTCACAAATCAGCTAATATTTTGTGATTATCAGAACAAATACATTCTAACTCACGTAATTATTTTTTTCTATATTATATTTAATCTCCTTTTTACATGTATACATAGTCAAATAACTAACACCTAACATGATATACATTTTTTTAACACCTAATCATTCCAAATTTACGCGTACCATTACACTACCTTTTATATATATACAGTCAAGTAACAACATCTAATATAATCTATATATTTGTAAACTGATTGTATCTCATAGATCATCCCGTGTAAGGTATTTATAGGCAAATTAGTATTAGTCATATAGATAAAATTACATACCCACTGCAGCTTGTAAGGAGATGCATAAGTGGGTCAAAGTACCAATAACCATTCCAAATGTATTCATATCATTGCACTATGCATATTGCTGCGATGACTAATTGCAATATGCATGTGAACAAATAACTGCATGTTCAACAATTTCTATGCATTGTACTTGGTCGATAACACGGTGTACATTATTTCAACCAGATTGTACATTCATTAAGTATTTATACACATGCTACTAGTTGAAGTAAACTACCTCTCTACTAAATATTTAATGCACTCTCATAAGCACTAATAGTTGATTTAATATGCAATTGGAACAAATAACCATCTAGTAAAAGCTTTTGATATAATATTATTGATGAATAACATATTGTATCTGAAATTATCCCTTTTTACTAATTTATTTTTTATTTTTATTAGTTTTCATTATTTCACTAATATAACTTGTACACTTACCTCAGGGGCATTCATGAAAACAAAATTTCCTCTCTTTCCTGAAAACACTTTTTTATGTTCACTTTTGACATCATGGGTTGATTTTGTTACTAAATCCTAAACCTCAGGAGAGGTTTGTGATATTTTTGAAACTACAAGAAAGGAGAATGAGATTGTTAGAAACCTCAAGGAAGGTTTCTGAAATTATCCCTATAATCAAACAAGTTTGAAGCGCAAAAATGTTTGGCATAATTAGGTTTGGTTACGCTCCTAACTTAGGAGCTTGGTAACTAATTTGCAATTTACCTTTACATATTGCACCCTGGGCAATAGCAATATTGAGCTGTAAGCCTCCAAAGTTTGCAAATTGTTTGTATTGGTCCCAATTTCCCAAATCAAATGATTTTCAAAAGACTAGTAATCCAAATGGCGGGCTAAAACAAAATCCCTACACTTTCTTCCTTACTTCACTCCTTTCAAATTCTAAAAAATTCCACATCCAAAATCCTATTTTACACTCCCAGAAAACCTCACAAAAAGCAAACAAAGGTCTCATAATTGAAAAACAGGGGGATGCAGAGCAGCAGAGGAGTGGAAGAAAGTGTACGGACCAGAATGGCAGAAGTGAGATTGGTTTGCGACAGAGAAATCCCAATTCAGCAACAGAGAATCGATTCATCCCATTTGTCCTTCACAAAATTTCTTCACTCTGCCAAGTCCAAAGAGCAAGAAACCCTTGAATTGCAAGGTCCGTCCTCGTTTTCTATTTTCTGTGAATTTTGAGTCTTTTTTTTTCTGGGTTATGTTGAAAACCCAGATTTATTTTCGTGAATAGAAGAAGGGTTTTCTTCAAAATGTGATCTTTTGGTGTTTGTGGTGCTTATTCTTAGTTTGTGGCTTGAAAATTTATTTATTTATTATTTTATGATTGTTGTTACAGAAAAGCTAAGGAAGCTAAAAGGTGAGTTGAGAGAGGCAGAAGATGGATTAGTGAAAGCTCTTGCAGGTAATTCACATGTGTGAACCTCTATTAATTTATTGATGTACTCGCGAGTGCTAGTGATTTTTTAATGGTAGATAGAAGTTTTCAATAAGGTCAAGTGAGAAAAAAGATCCATTCGATCATTGCTTTGAGTTGAAAGGTGGAGTTTTTTTAAGTGGAAAACTAATGCTTAATTATGTATCTGTCATTGTTTTAGGTTGGATTGGCCAGTAAGCACATATATGAGAATGGGAGAGCATTTCTTATTTTCCAATTTTTGTTTTGGGGGTGGGATGATAGCAAAAGATAATGATGCTAAACTTAGATTATGAAGGAGCTTGGTTGTTTCATTTGACTTTTGAAAACCATCTTATTGTGATTTGATCTGATCCCTAATGCATCTTGGATTATTAAAGGGATCAGAAAATTCTGATAGAAGAGTATGAGTTGGTAGTAAGATGTTGAAAGCTGCCATATTTTCTAATTTTCAACATGCCTCATGGAAGATACTAAATTAGCACAACGGACTTTTGGAAGGAGGTGAGGCTGCCTTTAGATCAAATAGGTATAAGTGGCAAGATATGTATGCCTAAAGTAATGAATGGCATATTGTTGTTTGACACTCAGAAAGATTAAGATGCTTAGAACTTTAGGCATTAGCAGAGAGCTTGTTGCAGACTCTCTGGTTGCTCTTGAATGGTTGCAAGTCCTAAACTGTCACTTACCAATCTCCATCTTTTTTGTTCAGTTTGATTAGCTAATTTCAATTGTTGACTTTTTCTGGCCTAACTGGAAATTCATGTATGTGATGGAACAGGTTAATGATGTTTTTTTTGTCCCTTTGCAGTAAAGACCCGAAAAGAGGCAAAACGGATGGCTACCATGGACTCAATATCTGCAACAAAAGCTAGACTTGAAGAACTTAAGGGTATTGTTGAAGATCAGAGAGCTAGGAAAGACGAATATGCGGCTATAATATCTCGACAAACTGATGGTAATTCTTTCATATAGATAAGTCTTGGCTTTCTTTCTCAGAATTGTAACACAATGTCATTTCTTAGTTTGTTGGCTTCTCAAATAAGTTTCACAAAGTAATGCCATTGTCAAATATCTTCCTTGTGCTGAATTGAAATAAAAGAGGAGAATTATGTGTTTTGGCTATCAAAAGTGTCTGAGGGTCAATGAAAGGTGACTATGGACCTTGATGGTGAGTTAAAGAGAGGTGCGGTTTCTAGATATTGTTTTATTGTAGTTGTTTTAGGGAAAGGTACAGTATCTGTGGCATAGTTGCTTTTCTGTTTATATTCACATTGGTTGCTTAGTTTCTTTGGTTGTGTCTGGGTATTGTAAACCTGCTTCCTTATTATGTAAACAAAAGAAAAGAAAAAGATCAAGGGAATGGAAGGGAAAGAAGGGTCTTTCTAGGACTTATGTGTTGGCGTATCTCAAAAGACAGGTTGTATTTTCCCTTTACTTGCATCTGAGGAAATTTTGCTTTGTCTTGGGATGGAATTTACCACATAAGTGGTGAAATCTTGTAAAACAATAGGCATTACTATTTCCAGCTTCACCTGTGCTTACGTTCTTTTCCCTCCTATTCTTTCATAGCTCTGACTGAGCTCGAGGAAACATGTACTAGGAACTGTGGACATATAGAAGAAATTGAAGAGGCTATCTCATGGTATAATAAGGTCCTTGGTTTTCGTATTGAGTGTGGACATGGTATGTATGTTTTCCAACCAAAAAGAGGCTTACAGTTTATTTTTTTCTAAAGAATTTTCACTTCATGTTTTTATGGTAGATTTGAATTGTCTGAGTTACAGAGTTATGCTTTTCTTCCTCTTTATTTTCCTTTCCAGGAGTGAAGTTCATATTCACAAACATTGATGTGAAGAATCCTAGCCAGCATTATTCATTCACAATGCGCCATGAAAATGATGTATACAGTTGTAAGTAACATGTACTTTTAATTTCATTGTTTCTTGGGTCAATTACTCTGTTCACCAATATCATTAAACCGAAAAAGCTTTCATATAACATTTTTATGTTTTTATCTACAGTACTTGATTGTGACCCAGAAGTTAATGACACAAAAGAGCTGATCAATGAGTTAAATCAAAGCAATGGACTATTTAAATTTGTTAGAACTATGAGAGAGAAATTTCAAGAAGCTGCAACATGTGGTATGCTCCTTAGTCTTGGACATTTGCCATTATTATCGTATCCTGATGTCTGAGAAATTACAGAAGTTTGCCTTATAGCTAATTCATGCATATGTGATGGGTTGTGGATGCTATGAAAATCCAGAGAAAATAAGTTTCTTAACATTGTATAGCATAGTTGGTGGTACTCTGCAACTATAAAATGTCAATGGTTCGCTATTACATCTGTTCATTCCATCATGGGAAGGTGACAAACGTTTCTGAGTATCTATATGATGACTTTACAGGACGTACTCCCCAAATTTCATCTTATCAGCAAGACCAGTCAACCATCTCAATGTCTGGTCCAGTTTCTTTAGTATCAACTGACAGTAGAAGTGAGTCTCCAGCCAAGAGAAAGGAGCTTCAACCTTTAGACTTTAATAGACACTCCAGGAGGGTCAATGCTAGTAAAGGTGGAAGGCAAGCAATTCTATCTCCTGGATCTGCTTCATCTCTTCGTCGATCACCACGTTTTAAGGTATTTCATATGAACATGAAATGTCCTGTTGGATTTGGTTTTTTTCCTTTAATTTTTCATTTCTGTTTTTTCAACAACTCTGAGAGCGAACTCTCTCTCTCAGGCATAAATGCATATTCATATACTCAGGAAATAACTGGGAGAGTGAAATGGTTCTAGATTTATATTGTATTTTTAGTTCTTGGATGGAGATCTCAGGTCTAGATGTGAATGTTATGTGACCGAAGAACGAAAAATCCTAAGAGGGGAAACAGATTTTATGCTGATTTGTTCATTCACCACTGGGATACATGAGTTCGGGGTAGTTACCAATCAAGGGAGGAAAATTCTAAATTACAAGCTGGGAAGGAGGAAATGAATCTTTTGTGTTGAAAGGGATTTATGTTTGCAAAATTGTTTTATTTATAATTTAGCTTAATCGTAGACATGTTGAATTATGTTTAAAACATCACTTGAGTTTTTGAAGTGGACATTCATGCTTCCAAAATATCACTTGAGTTTTTGAAGTGGACGTTCATGCTTCCAAAATATACCATAATCCCAAGGAGGCAAATGCTTGCTTGAAATTCCCAATGTATGTATTCCTTCATAGTGAAGGAAGTAGTGAATGCTGAGGGAAAACAAGAAAAGAATGAGTATTCTGATACATATACTTGCATTTTTTGGCAAGGCCAAAATCATGCATTGGATTACCACATGTTTAGACCTAAGAGAATCAGAGTGGCATCTGAATCAGTTTGCTTGGATGTTTTGATGTTTGTTTTCTGAATTTTTGTCAAATTTGGACGGGGAATAGTTTCTCATTCAAGAGATGTTGAAATTTTGGCAGGTAAAGAAATGAAAGAGAGGAGATTTAAGGGGCTATACATCGGCTTAAGATACTAACTGTGCATCTTATCTGGTCTCAAGCTTGTTTGCTGTAAAAAAGTTATCCCTCACAGTGTAAGCATGGAATGGAGTTAAAGTTTTGGTTGTCACATGTTGACAGTTTCACAGTGGGCTCTCAGTACCCACTTCATTTCGAATTGAAGGCATCTTCTTGCTGTAGACATTGACATATGATTTGTATTGTAGTAGCATGGTAGTAAGCGATGTCCAACAAATTGATGACTAAGTTGTTCATTCCCATGATTTTAGTTATTGACTTCTATAATTATAGCAACAATTCAACTGTTTTCTATGAAGTACAGAAGGTTCAAGTTCGTTTCTTCTGATGCTTCAGCGTTTGGACATGGAAACTTAAATTTACATTTGCGTTTTCAGTCAGATGTTCTATTGGCGCTTGTATAGTGATGATAAACTCAGCAGGTCCATAATGAATTACACCTTGTATAACAATTCTTATTTTGTTGTCAATGGCTACCACATGTTATCTACGCATATTTACACAATGTATTCAGAAGATACCTGTTTAGAGATAGTTTTCCATAGCTGAGCTATTATGTGTAATTCTCTATGTCAGTTTGCTATTTTTATCTTTTTCGTGTCCCCATCAGAGTAATTATGACAATGGCTTTGTCTTTTGCCTGTTACACTTAGTCGTAGTCTCTTGTTTGCTAAATGATGCCTCAAGATGTAGGGTCATCTCACAGACTATAGTCACTCGATTAGACACTGATGTCCTGATGCAGAATTGAATATTCTCAATTTTTGGAACACAGTGAGGAAATATTTACCAGATTGTCGCCCCAATTCCCAATTCCTGGGTTGAATCACCATATTGTTGACCCAGTTCCCAATTCCTGGGTTGAATTATGGAAAGTAGTTAAAGTATCGTTTCTGCTCTTTGGATCTGAGGTTATATGCTAGATGTGACATTTGCACCAGCTGCAGCAACATTGGAGCTGAAACTAAAGCTTAAGCTTTCAAAAACAGTTAAAATCAAGCACAATTCAGACATACAAACCTTCCTTATATGATCATGGAAAGTTGATGAATCTTGATATGCAACATGTCAATTGCCTAATTTGGTTGTATTCCATTGTGCTTAGTTTCAAACATCAGAGATTAAGCATAAAAGGTAATATGTACAGAACCTTCCTTATCCTGATATAAAGCCCATTTACGAGATTACAACATTAATATACCTTACTAAATACCAAAATGAACAAGAGGTTGAAAGGCAATATAGATTGATGTATATTTGTGTGAGTCTCTGGCCAACTTTCCCTGGTACATAATATACGTGAACCACTTCCCTATCTGCATTCCGCTTGACCAGGTAAGCCTCTCAAAGTGGATACCTTTTTGTTTAGGCAAATCAATATTTACTCATTTGTTGAACTCAGTGATTACCTTGATCGAGTTTGCTTCTGCTGATACTTGTCTGTAAAGTTATCGTATTTGGAGTACTTCATACGGTACTACCTGTGGAAAGTGTGTTACCGTGCTGTATGTTGACGGCTTCTTTTTCTTCTTCTCGTTTATTGTCCTTTTTTTCCCTTAAAAGGAATGTCAAAGCACAAAGCCCTCCAACCCCCCAAACCCACACCCCCCCCCCCCCCGGGGGCGGCCCTTCTGAGGCCATTTTTGTTGCTAAGATTGCTAAAGATTGAAGTATCAACCTTGCCATTATATCAAAGTGTCTGAGGTGTTAGACAGACCTTCCTGTCAAGATTAAGTTCATGATTTCCTTTGATATTGGAATTGTGATTATTTGAGGCTAGGACTAGATGCAATACTTGTGTGGGTATATATGCTAGGGATATACATTGTATATGTACATATTTACATGACTAATATGTACTTATTTTCCTCAAGAAAAGAATAGAGGTTAGGCTAATGGTTGCTGTAATCGCCTGCTAATTAAAGATCTTGTCAATTTGCACAGCTCATGTGCTTCAGCTTCATCATTTGCTAGGTTTGAGCTGTGACTTTCATTGCAGTCTGAAAAGTATTTGCCACTCATGCCTTCTGTTTTTGGGCTAAGTGCCACATAACATGTTGTAGCTGCACCCTGAAATATCCATGTGGAAGAAAGAAAATGTTTTAATGAATTTTCCATCATGGAATCATCTTCCTTAGGTAAAGGGACAGTCATGTATGGACAAACCTGTGCTATGGATTTTAGCAACTTTGATGCCACAAAATATAGAGATTCTGAAAGTTGTCAAAAACAAAAAGAAAAAAATGAGGAAGTGGCACAAGTTCTAGTTGTCTCAGTATGGGCAATGGGCTTGAGAGAAAAGGAAATGATGCAAAAAGAAAATGTGTCTGCAGTGAGGGAATGGTGATCCATGCCTGTGATAAAGCCTTTGTGATCCCTGATAATACCAGTCTTCACAATCCCTGGATGTACTGCATTGATGGTTACATTTGCTTTTCTTTCCTGCTAGATTCCAAGAAACATTACATTGAGGTGTAAAATATCATCACTAATGAGGACCCCCTACAACCAAGATAAACTTCTGAAACCATGAAGCTTTACCTTTGACTTGTCATTTTCCTCGAGTTTTTTTTTTTTTTTTAATGTTAACTTCCTCTGAGTTTTGTTGTAACTCGTATCAGTTAGTTTAGAATTACATTTGATTTCCCCTCAACTGTTTAGTTTGACTAGTTTCATAAAACTTGAAAACACATGAATAGTGAAAGTTTGGGTGTATCCTGAAGGTACCTAAAGCAATTATGACAAAACTGAGAGAGTTTGGTACAAGTTAGATGTATATATACTTTTACCTTTAGCTGTCTTGCCAATTCCCTGGCATGCAAAATATTGGCCAACTTAGATTGCGCGTATGCACGGGTACCATTATAGCTGCATAAAGCAGAAGAAAAAAAGGTTAAGAGTCATGGAGGCTGAGAGAAAGGATGGATTTATGTATGATTGTTTTTGTCCATGTACTGTGTGTACATCCGTGTAGTTGTGTGTGTATATGGGTATTTGTGATTATACTCGTGTATAAATCTTTTTTTTAAATAGATATATCCGTTTTACGATATATACATCTATATATACGTGTAGCGGAACTGTTACATTTGTACGTACGTACATGTACATAGACATACACATGTAGTGTGTGTATGGATGTGTGTATACACTTGTACAGATACATGTCACCTTTGGGTAATTAATAATTAAGGTATCGTTTTATGTTAATCGATGAGATAATCGAGCAGAAAGGCAAATGATTTGACAACATTTAGGCACTAAAGAAAATTAAATAAAACAAAAGAAGAAAAGAGAATGAATGCTTTTATTGACACCAGCCAGGTTTTCTAATTGTCATGAAGAATTAGCTCATTATTAGCAGTCATGTCATTATCTTAATCTAATAATTTCCCTACTAGTAAACTGAATCTAGTCATATTTGAACATGAACTGATAATTTAAAATAATGATTCTGGAGTACCACCTACCATTGATGTCTCAATCTTAGATCTAAATTGCCCTCACTTGGTTGGTTTTCCGACATGATTAAGACTTGATGGTCGCATCAATTACATTAGCCAGTAATTAGTGGAGCATAACAACCATAACTGCTAAGAAGCTTCATATCCTCAAATGAATTAGGCAACATTTGATTTTCTTCTCAGAAAGTCCTTCAATAGTAGTCAAATTTGACAATGCCAAAAACCAATCAGAACTTGCTAATTTTCTGCTAATTAGAAATGCCTAAGTTCATTTTTGGAGAGTTATTGATTTTGCACTTTTGGGCATTTATTTTTTTAGCTTTTCGGTATTACTCGGCTGTGCTAAAAATACCCTTTTTAGCACTCAAGAATTTGCCATCTTTCTAATTTGCATGAATAGGAAAAAACTATGCTAGATTTTCTTCTTTCAATTTCTTTTTTTTTTTTGAAAGAGCATGTGAAAATGAATCGAAAAATAGAAAATAAATTGGATATAGGGGCTTACTCAAGAAATTGCTAAAGTTTACAGGATTACTAATCAAGATTTGATCACAAACTGAAGACTCTAAGAGTGTGGAGTATATGTTTAAGAGAAGAAAGAAGAAAATGCATTTACTTGCGTGGGTTGAGCATGTGGTAGAAGGAGAAATCGTCTCTTTTCACCCAGTTGTGAATCACAGAAGAAACATTCACTATTCTTCCTTCAATGCCAGTTTCTGCAGCTGTCTCAACCATTCTCTCAAGCAGCATTTCTGTCAACAGAAAATGGCCTGCTAAACAGCAAAAGACGCCCCAAAAGGAAAAAAAAAAAAGTGATTTACACAATTTTTGGTAATATGTTAATGAAATGATGCTTTATTCTTGTTTAATTGGAACTTAGAGAGTATCCCAGTTTTTGTCAGACTATCTCCCTGCACTTGTGCATCCCGCCTCCCAAGGATATTACAAGCGGTAGAGAGATGACTCGAATACGCGATCTTGGAACCTAATGAGGCTACCCGAGACCATCGAGCCAACCACAAAGCTATCCTTTTTACATTTTTACTTTGCAAGAAGTTTTGCAATGAGTCAATGAATAGTGTTTAGTGAGAAAAAAAAGGTAAAATGTATGTATCCAGTATGTCTAATACAGGAATTTTGAGATTGTATATTACCTAAGTAATTTGTGGCAAAGGTCATCTCAATTTTATCCTCAGAGAACTCCAAATTCTGTGAAAATTTCCCAGCATTGTTTCTGCAAAATAATTTCACTTTGACAATCAGTTTGATTTCTCTTTTTACCACAAAACTAGAAATAAAGACATCATGGAAAGCAAAAGTGAAAGAAAATATGTACTTTACATTAGGATATGAAGGGGCAATCCTAGAGACAGAAACTCAGTGCAAAATCTCTTGACTGATGCAAATGAACTGAGATCTATCTCCAATATGGTTATATCAGCCTCTGGACTCTCCTTTTGTATATTTTCCTTTACCAAAGCAGCCTTCTTTAAGTTCCTTGCTGGGATGATTATCCTTACTCCTCTCTTTGCCAGCACTCTTGCTGTTTCAGCACCTATGCCTGATGTTGCCCCTTCAATTATGTAGACAAAACAAAAAGAAATAAGGGGATTTGTCCATTGTTAATTAATTTGTAAAAGGATAATCTGATTAACAAATCTATTAAGCCTAGAATGGTGGGCAATTACAATGGAATAATTAATATACCTTAATGGAACTTTTGATATTAAAGGGGCATGATTAGTTTCTACCACTGGCCAGACAGTTGTGATATCAATCTTGCTAGCATGCACAAGTGAGGAAAAACTACTCATTCAAAATCAAAAGAGACAAAACCAAATCTTGCTTCAAACAAAAAGAGCAGATAATAGAATATTGAGTACTTTTCTGACCAAAGATTCAGAGAAGAATAGTACATAGGATCATCCATAATAAAACACATGTATGTTGGCTTGAGACTAGCTACAGCATATTGACTTGTGGAAAAGGAAGCAGAAAACACCACAGCTTGAAGTTTCACTATTTGATGTTGCTGCCCAGAAAAAGTGAAAAAGTAATGACAGATCTTGTTTTCATTTGATTGAGCACTATACAAAGACTTTGTAATAAGAGCTGATGCTGAGATGGGCTATGAAAAACAACGTGAATGACGCAAGAATCCGCTGCAAAACCAAATTTAATTCATTGCTAGTTTCTTGAATTTGTTTGGAAAAAAGACGCAGAAAGAGAGTGCTCCAAACGATCCGGTTTTTTCGCAATCTTCACCTACCTAGGCATGAATCTGCAGATGGATTTACTGATATCGCAAAACAAGGATTCCGAGCAAATTCTTCCAAAGTACAAGAAAGAGATGTGAGAATGAAAAGGGAGAAGGAAGAAAAGGAGAGAAATGAATACTGAAGTACACAAGTACCAAAATGACTCCAAAAGCAAGAAGAAAGGCAACAAGAATCTTTCCCCCATGCCACCACCGAAAGAGAAGAAACAAAATCATCAGTCAAACACCAAAATATTCAACTTTCAATCCTTTGTTCCCAACATGGTAAACCACCTCAACAGATCAACAAAAACATCTGGAAAAGTTTGTTCAGAAAAGCTTCTTCTTGAAGATCAAAGGAAGTTCAACTAAAAAATATGCAATTTTTGTTGCATGTCAATGTAACAAAGAAACTTAATTCATTGCTCCTTAGCAGTTATCACCGAGGATGTATTGAATGCTGCTCATGTTAGAGACAAATCAGTACTTACCAGTGATTATTGCCGTAAGATGAGAAGAAGGAAGAAAAGTTGAAGATGAAGAACAATCTCGAGTAACTTGCTCAGCCGTAGATTTTGAGCCATAGCCACTTGGGCCAGCAAGACCTGCCAAGTACTTGATAATAGCCTTCATGAGAGCACAGCTTAGAACCTTAAACTGCAAGACTGAAGCAATGGTGGAGAACCACGTATATATAAGGGACTCAGAGACTTTGTGGTACTCCATGCACACACACAACACACACTTCTTGTTGAGTCTTTGAGGAAGTCAGTGAAGTGAAGCCAAGCCAATTAGTATAGATCCAATTGGCTCTTGTCAGAAAGTCAGACATTTCTCATCAGCAATGAGATAAAATTTTAGTGGTCCAATATTGACTGTTCAGCTGAGAATTTCAGCAACTAATGTTGTGAGAAAGTCCACTAATAATACTAGCTACCATTAATAATTGTCTTTTATCTTTTGCTAATTATTATTGTCTGCCCTCATTAGATGTCTTTTGCCTTTTTTGTGGTCTAAGAAATTAATATGCTTTTTTTTTTTCCCAATTAAAGGGTGCATTTGGGTATCTCACATTAATCTCTGGTTGCTTTGTCTAAAGTGTATTGCATGATATATTCAATGGTCACATTAGGTTTTCTTGCATCATTTTATATTACTCGTTATTACTTTTCTGTATCTTCACAGATTATCTACCTAATTATTCATTTAATTTTCCAACACATTGGGATAAGTAAACAGGACAAGAAGTAACGTATTCAACTGATCGTAAAGGTTGAGATTGCAATTGCAACTACACTTGCGGGCTACAATGTGTAATTCAGGTTTGTACTTGTGATGTTTGTGCTAGGACAATGTAGACCACAAAATCCATATCCCTAATTCAGGATTGTACATACAATCATAGGGTTACAATTCATGATCAAGATTGAGTCGACCTAATATAGCACAGTTTTTCTCTGGGTCTTTCATTTTAAAAATAATTTTTTATTTTTTTATTTTATTTCTAAAGATCTAAATTGGACGTTTCAAATTGAGCTTACTTGATGTGATCCGATTAGGACCATCAATTATATGGTGTGATTGTCAGTGTAAATACAGAAGTCTTGCATGTCGATAGATATCAAATACGGTTTGGGATATTTTACATATTAATTAATCGTTTCACTAAGTTTACATTCTCATGAGTAAGTAACAAGTTGAAGGATTTACTTCCTATTTGACAAATGACATTTAATGAATTAGTATTAATATAAACAAGAGATTTTGATATTAGTTAAGGCCATGTTTGATAACTCAATTCAGCACTTAAACTTAATAAATTTAAATCTTAACGTATTTAGACGCGTTTGATAACCAAAAATTGAACATCTGAATTAATTAAATGACACTGAATTTCTTAATCGAAACTTACTCCCAAAATAAGTGATAAGTGATAAGTTATTCACTTATCACTGAATGTGATATACAGTCAAATATATTAGATATAATACTTAACAATTCAATAACTTAATGGATTCAGATTTCAAATTTCAAATTTTAGTTTTCAAATTTTAATTTTATCAAACGCACCCTAAGTCTCCCCATCATCTAATAAAAATATGGGGTAGATTGTTGTTAGAATTGTTAGTTTTTCTTCTGAAATCTGTGGTTTCAACGAGTTATCATGGCTAGAATTCCCTCGTATTTACCTTGTCCCTTTTCCATGTACTGTGAAAATTTTATTCTCCCTTCTTACCTCATCATAACCAAGTAAAATTATTGGGAAATGTAGCAAAACGAAATGTATGAATAAGACGAATAAGGGTAGATTGGTAGGGCAATGGCGTGGAGACAAGGAATAAGAAACAAAAAAAATAAATAAAAAATTGAATGGCCTTAAAGTCCAATGAACATGTATGATCTTTACTTGTTACTGTCTTGTACCACCCCGACATGCCGTCGGCCGCCTGCAGCCGCCGTCCTGCCGCCACACTTATACTAGTGAACATAATTTCATTCTCTACAGTGAATCCAGAAACAACAATAGTAGAATGCCAAACAAGGCTAGTGTCACAAGATTAAAGTTGAGAGATGGATTAATTAGTTTGTCTTATGCCTAATTTGGTTGGAAATAAATACCAAAGTTTCTTAAGCTACCTATATTATGGACATTCTTTAACATCTTAGGAGACAAAAGATAATAAATTAGAATTATATATGTGTCTGTAATTCTTAAAATCATAACGCAATCAGTCATAACACCAAATTGTTTGAATAAGCATTTCTAACTGTAGAAAAGTCACTGTTGTTGTCACTTTTGTATTGAAGTTTATGGTTTTGAATGAGAATCGTGGCCGCAAATTCCCTCATAAGTAGTCATTTTCCCCTCCATTTGTCTTTTTTTTTATTTTTTTATTTTTTTTAGTATAAGCAGGAGAATTCGAACTCGAGACCTCTCACTTACACTCCCTCCCCCGTACCACCCAACCCAACCCTCCCCCTCCATTTGTCTTTACATGTGAGAAATGTACTATTTTCTTGCCACAAAAAGAGAGAAAAAGAAAACGAGATGAAGACAAAAGACAAAGATGATAAATGAAAAGAAATAGCTAAAAAAAACTCGATATTTCCTAAGCTTTTAATTCGAGTACTGTATTTTCCATTAGTTTTGATTATTTCATATTCCAATTTACAAACATGTATGAAAAGCACGAATTTGGTTATCAATTTGCCAAATAATTATCAGATTGAAAAAAAAAACCAAATTTTGAGGCATTAAATTTCAACAGCCAAAAGTGCAAAAGGGAAGGCAGAAATCATCCAACCAACTAAACCATAGTCTAAAGTGCAAAAAAGGGCAACAAAAACCACCCACCCAATTACTGCAGAACTGTATACTTATTTTACTGCATTAAATTGTCCATTTACCAAGGAAAAAAATAAGGAAAAAAAGCACTAATTAAAGTCCCTTTAATAAGTGAAAGTAAAGAACAGGAGTGCATAACACTCAACAGAAATGGGAATTCAAGTGTCTCTCACACGTGTTCATCTAAACAAACCATAATTAAAGGTAGCCTGTCAAAATCCCCCCTCAAGAAAAGGGAAAATTTTTTGAAGAATCAGCATATACAAATAATTGCCAGAAGAAAAATTACAAAATGGGCAAATAGTGAAATTGCTTTTTTGCGGACACAAAAGTGCTTTTGATGCATGCTTTTGTTGCGTGCAACCGTGTAATTCTAGTGTCCTTTTCTACAATCCTTGAGGTCCATTCCATCCCATTTTTTCACATTCTTTTTTGACATTGAAAAATGATGGCCTTTGTTGGAGGTTTGAAGGGCTGGAAAAGAACATTGAGGTTGACTCCTCAACAATGGAGTTGTGAACTGGCTGTGCAAATCGGACCCATTGGTTCCCTAATTGGTGTGCAACTTTCATTAACCTGCTCTAAGTTTTGTAACCACTTACTCTTATGGTTTCACATGTGATCTTCTTCTTCTTGTTTTTTTCTTGGTTGTTTTCATTCTTTTTCTCAATGCATGTCCCATAAAGTTTGGGAAAGAGGGAATCAAACGAAAGTTGTTATTGATAAGACAGCATTTCTATGATAATTATTACTTTCATACACATAATTAATCTATATCTTGTCTACTTCACAAGATTTTAGGATTGTTTATCACCAATTAATGGATTTGGTTGGTGCACATTTCAGATTAACATAGAGAAATTTCACCATCATAAAAAACCAAGAAAAAAAAAAAGATTATGATATATATTGTACTACTTGTTCATTAGGGTTTTGATAATATTATTGTGAATCTCATGCAACCAAAATTGTGCATCTCTTACAAGATCCTGCTTTTGATTTCACATGTTCGAGTATAGCATCTTTGAATACCTAATATGCAACGCAAATAGTTCAAAGTCAAGCAAAACTTGGCAAAACGTATGGGAGAAAAAGGAGCAAACAAGACTAAAATCATAAGACAAAGAAAAAGCCTAAAGTTTATGCTGCCTCACTTTTTGGAAGTTCTTAGGAAATAGACAAATTTTGTATGCCAATTTAAAAGTCAGTGGAAAACATTCACATTGAAAGTCTAGAGTGAGGAATTAGCTTATGAGTTTGAAAAAAAAAAAATCATAACTCTACAAAATTTCCAGTAGCTTTCTTCATCAACTTTGACAATAGTCGATTTGCACTAATGCTCTAATTATATTCCATGGATGCCGACATGACAGCCCACATCAAAGGATTAAACATGAAGCTAAACAAGGTCTTTAGCATGATTATCGGTTTACCTAACCAATGTACCCAATGGTTGTCTAAATCATAAGAAATTAGGGACGTCATTAAGCAAGCTGAAGACGCAATGGAATTTAAAGATTAAATCAGTATCGGTTTGCATTTTCATGTTGAACTAATTGAGCTCGAAAGAGTTAGCACTTTGAATTAACTTGAATGTTTTCTTTTTTGTATTTATTTACAATAATATAACTCGGGCTGGTTATTGAAATATTTTTAACTTGAATGACTAGATGAATGACTTCAATATTCTTATTGCAAGGACCTATTTGGCTTTATATTTTATGTCTAATACTCAATCAGTTAATGTGTAATTCGTTAGAGTACAACAGCAGTTGCTTTTTAGTCCCTTATAGCTTAAATTTTACGTGATGAATATAAATTGAAAAAAAAAATCCACAAATTGAAAAAGAAAATTTCTCCAAGGATGTCAAAAATCTCAATGAATTGGTCAAAATTGGAAAGCCTAGGACTAAATTAGTTGTTTTGTAAATTTAAGATATCAAATTGGTTGCATATGGAAGTATGATGGACTAAATTTCAATAGTTTGTTTGGATAGGAAATTTTTTGACAATATTATTTAGAATAACACCACAACATTTTTTATGATGTGATATATGTGAGATGAAAATCTGATTGAGAATATGAAAAAGTGGTTGAAAATTATGTTTGTGATGCAAATAAAATATTTTTATTAACAAAAATTGTATCTAACAAACCCTAATATTTTTTTGATAAAAATTTTTCAACTTAAATTACTTAAATCTCATTAGAGGCAATATAAGGTGCTAGCATACGATATATACGTGTCATTTGCTAACAACACACATTTGTGTATGCATGGACACAGTGTACATCAAATCAAAGTACATCCTCGTTTTGCGAATGGACGTGCTCTTTTTGCATTGTTATAAGCAATATGAGAACGTTAAAAGATTGGAAAAAGAACTGGCAAAGTGAAATTTGGTGAAAGCATTATAAGTGCAAACTGGCATTATTCCTTAACAACTTTGAATAAACTTATAGGATTTACCTCTTAAGCTCAACTTATACTGAAACTAATTAATCATAGAAATGTTTGAAAATTGCTTATTCATTGTCTGACAACATAAAGCTAATGCCAGACATCAATATTTTGGTAACTACATTTTGTTCATTGTTCATTATGAACTTCCAATTAATAATGGTAACAACAATTAAAACCTCATTATCTTTGTCATGTCAAGAAACAAGTATCATTCGATCAAACAAGAAAACCTTAATCGAGTTTAAAACTACTTGAACAATCCCCTAATCCCAAGTGGAAGGAATGAAAACCAGGTTCAAAAGTACACTATTACCAACTAACCATGAGGGGCCTAGGAAGCATGAGGGGCCTAGATTGTACAAGTGTGTCCCCCTCTATGAGTGATTTTACTACCTGAATTGATGAATCCAACAAAAATTAAAACACCATTGTCGACAAAAGTTAAAAGGTCTTTTGCATCAATCAAATGCACCTATAATTAGCAATCTATGAAGATCAAGAAATGTTTTGCTTAGTGAAAAGCCTGAATTATTGCCATTACTAGTAGCCTCACGTGCTATGTACAAATTAACCCTTAGACATTTGTCTCATGTAGGATTGTCCCCCAAGCCAATTACGGCAAAATTGTGGGATGTTGATTGTAGTTTTCATCTCACACAATTACCCCCCCCCCCCCCTACAAAGTCAATATTAAGATACTAAGTTTTCCTTTTTTTTTTTTTTCATTTCTACGTTAAATTTAAAACGGATTCTGAACCTTACAAGTACGAAGGGAAAAGGGAAAAGATTTAAGAGTCACACAAGGATTTTATGATCATTTAACTAATACGAAGTACTAAGTTGAACTGATTCCTTTATCAGCGTAAAATATAAAGCTTTGTCGAGAATGGATTGAAGCTTATCAAAACTGATACAAGAATAATAAACAGGGCAACTTGACTGGATTGCTTCTGACGTTGAATAAAGATTGATTTATGCACTACTTTAATCTTTAATCCAATTTAATATTTTGTAAATTTACCAAATAGGAAAGATCCGCGCAAACAAAACCAAAAGCTAAAATAAAGCTTGCGTGGTCCTGCATTTGTCACCAAATTTTTGAATTATGTTTATGTGGTCCTGCATGTTGTTCTTTGATAGTATTCTAATTAATGGAAGGATGCTAGTAAAGTTTTCTTGTCTTCATGTTCTTGTGCATCTTATCTAGTAGCCAAAAAGAATAGTGAATTCATAATTTAACAATAAAAATCAGTGTAAACAAATGAGCAGAAGATGCTAGTGGGATTTCATGTAGACATAGACCTGATTGAGGACATACCACCTTGTGGCCAGCACTAGTTAAAAAACACAGAAACAAAAACTATTCTAACATGTGATAAAGAAATCACATTACAACCTATTGGAGATTGAATGGTGGGAAAGGAGACACTGCTGATACTGCAATATGGGCAATTTCTTATCAAAAAATCAACATTATTATGTGTTTGCCAATTCAGTGGTGGACACAAACACACACCAAACGGGAATTTACACACAGAAGCATGATTCATGTTACTGAAGTTGGACGCTCCAAGCTTCTTATATGGAGCAAAAAGAATGGTTTAAGTCTGCAACCTGCTTGGCTCCTAAGTCCTACCTACTGCCTACTAACCTCAGGGGACAAACTTAAGATGGCCTAAACATGAATTGTTTCCTTGATTCAGAAGTAGTGGGCAGTATCTTTTTTGACTTCTGCATGAAAATCGGATTTGCTAAATTTTCCTCGAATGGTTACAACACTTTCTTCTTTCTTTTAGTCAAATCAATAGGGGAAGCAATTAAATCTGACCATGGAAAGTGGAAACAGTTTTGGGCACTAGTTTTTCTTACAAGTTGTAGCACCTAGTTGTGTAAGCTAACTTATGCCTGCTGAACATATATCAAAGGGACAATGCGATATTACTACTTAAAACTTCCAAGGCTACCCTGCTCCATTGATTAACACTCTAGAAGTTTTTTTTTTTTTTTTTTTTTATTAAATGCACTAAACTACCTTAAACTTTACTCTAAGTTGGGCTTTACGGTCCTTAACTCGTTAAATAACTACTTTGCCCCTATTTATTGAGTTGAAGGTGGTAAAGTGCGACTAAACATAAAATTCACAAGGGTTTAGTGCTTTTAACCCTTTTTTTGGGTGTAAGATAATAAAACATCTATCAAAGGGGAATATGATATTATTGCTACTTACAACTTCCTAGACTACTTTGATCCATTGATTAGCACTCCATCTGAGGCTAATTTGGTTTAGGGCATAGTTTTGATTGATTCTTTTATCTAATTATAGATTCTTATTTTGAATAATTAAATTTTGTAATGTTCTCGTTTACTTTTATATTCGAATTATAGATTTTTTTAATAATCAAAATAGCTAAAGTCTATAATCAATCAAGAGTAGCTTCTGCTAATTCTAATTTTTCTCTATAATCATTTTCATAATTAGATTTTACAAAATCTAAAGCAACAAAGAATTAATCTAGCTGTACATCTCAAATATTAACTTTAAATATAAAAAAGAAAATAAGTTTGTGCGATTTAGATTAGGCCACTTTAGTTGCAGTTGCAACCTAATCTAAGCCGCTAATTGCTTTGTAAAGTTTCAATTCCTTGACTTCCAAGATTTACCCGGTGGTTGTATATCACTTGTCCCCAGAGTCTAACTAAACTTCCCCGTCAACTAAAGTTGAAAAAAAAATATTACATATGCACCTAATTTTTTTTAAGACTCGTCAAAGCATGAAACAAATATCTAAGCATCGAAAATGAAAAACCATTACAAGAAAACATTATTTGTGATTAGGGTTATTTGAAACGAGTTATTAATTTTATATATAAATTATCCATAACAGAATTTCAAAATGCAAATTGATGATAATCGATAACGTTTAAGTGTGAAAAGAGTTTAAACAAATGCAAATTGGCTTGGGAGTCAAATTAAAGATTTCATGGTCACCTACTAATCTATATATATATATATATATATATATATATATATATATATATATATATATATATATATATATATATCAGATTTGTTTCTCACTCTTACGTGGCATGTTTAATTGAAGAGAATCAACGAATTATGAGTCACTTGAGTCTACCCATATTAAATCCTAATTGGATTATATTATATGTTCAAAAATTATCTCTAATTTTAAAGCAACTTTAAAAAAATAACTAATTTTATCTTAAAGATATTGTTTTAAAAAACAACTAATCTTATCTTAATGATTTTGCTTTCTATCAAATTATTACATATAGAACTATAGTAAAATCTTTTTCAAATCACAATTATTGAAATCTTACATATCCCAAATTACTTTTTTATTCACAATTATTGAAATCTTACATATCCCAAATTACTTTTATAATCACAATGATTGAAATCTTACATATCCCAAATTACTTTCTTTCAGCACCATATCATTGATTAGTATTCAAATTGTTCATCATTTCTTCCTTAATTTTGAATTAATTTAGTATAAAAAAGGGAATTAACTGTTACACCGATAAATTTACCAATATTGTTAGAAACTGAATATTTATTGATGAAGAAAAATGAATTGCTAGATTTTGTCTACTTAATTAAATATGAATATATAGTTCTAAATTTATGGTCATTACAAAAATTTAAATTATCTAAAAGAATATCTGTAAAAAAAGAATATCTACCAAATTCTTGATATGGGGTATATGATTTAATGTATACTATCATATTATAGTAAAAGTCTATAAACAAATATTTGAAAATTAGTAAATAATTGAATATTTAGAACACATCAATTATTTGAAGTTAATATAGATGAACATGTAGGATTGTTGTTAATTTTTGTATTTTAAATTATTTATATTTGTATAAGTTTGCAATAAATAAAAAAAATAACCGTGCTAAGGCACGGGCAAAATTCTAGTATCCCTGAAGAGCCTATCTCAAATTACAGTATTTTGCTAAAAATTTACTTTTGGGGTGATAAAAGTACTTTTGAAATGATTGGTGAGTATCATTCCATAAATTTAGGAGTAAACTTGTGATATCAAAAGCACTTTTAGCAAAATCTCTAAATTGGTACTTTTAGAATAACTTTCGTAGTTCAAAAAGTAAAACATAAACTTTGATCATTTTATCATAAATTCTAATTTGAATAAGAAGATAAATACATTCCAAAAATTCAAAATCATACATTATCTAACACAATAAGCACTTTCATGTATGCATTAAGCACTTAAGCGAGCGTTTTAATTGAAAGTTCTACAAGATAAGCTGTCACAAATGGGCACCCATAACATAAAGTTCTTCAGATACTTTTTGATAAGCTACCACAAATCTAAATAGAAACTAGGGATGCGTTTGATAAAACTAAAATCTGAAATTTGAAATTTGAATCCATTAACTTATTGAATTGTTAAGTAGTATTAAATTTGACACATTTGACTGTATATCACATTCACTATTAAGTGAATAACTTATCATTTATTTTTGGGAGTAAGTTTTGCTTAGGAAATTCAGTACCACTTAATTAATTCAGATTTTTGGTTATCAAATGCATTCGAACATGTTAAAATCTGAATCCATTAAGTTTAAATTCTGAATTGGATTATCAAACAGGGCCTAAATTGGTCCTGGGATTAGGGGTGCAAATAAATCAAGTTTAATCGAGTAGCTCGCAAGCATGCTCGGCCCAAACTCAAGTGCGAACTCGCACTCAAGTTCCGAGTTTGAACTCAAGTTCAAGCAGCTCGAGCTACTTGACGAATTGAGTTCGAGTTTAATATATGAAGCTCGAAAGCTCATCGAACTTAATCAAGCTTCACATATATATGATTTTTTTTATTTTTTGTATTTATTAGTATGAAATGTCTAATTTGTCCCTTGTTTAAAATTATATGAAATATGAATTTATATTTCTTAAACTCAATTAGGCTCGATTGGACTCAATAAAAATAAGTTCGAGTTTGAACTCGAGTAATGCAAAATAAAATCGAGATCGAGTAATACAAAAAAAAAATCGACCTCAAGGTCGAGCTTAATTTTCAATAGCTCGATGAGCTCAAACTCGAGTTCGAGTCCAAGTTTATTAACTCGAGTAAAGATTGAATATTGCACTACTCGAACTCAACTCGATTCAATTACACCCCTAGATAGTGGAGATCGAGTACTCTCAAGAATTCCTCTTAACAAATCATAATTTGCATATTTAAATCTTTTACCAAACCCTATTAGGTGCCCGTATGGGTTTTAACTCTCATTACCAAACTCTCTAGTTTCAGTTTTGGAATTACTCATTGGGTACCCTCTACCTGCTAATTTGAATAATTAAAAAAAAAAGAATTAGTTTTCCTCAAACTAAAATCAGTACACATCATGTTAAGTCAACACACTATGTTGAATTTTAAACTTGGGTAGAGCCATAGAGAAATTCAACATTTTATGAAGGGTAAATTTAACAATCTTCTAAAGAAGATTTAAATAATTATCCCACATTTTCCAACAAAGAGTTATGCAAAATGCATGATGAATAATAGTCTATAAGACAAACATATGTGCCAACTAAATACAAACTAAAGAGAATAAACATATTTTATAGAGGTATTAATTCCTCAACATATATGTGTGTCTGTGTCTATGTCGGGTATTACTGTGACGCCCCCCACTTCTCCCAAGGGCGAACCCAAGGGTATCCGCGGGACGCCTGCCCAGCTCTCGCCAGGACTCAAGACAAATCAAATCGAACTTAACGATACATACCAAATACTATGAGTCAAAATAAAGAAAAGTCGCTTCCTTAATTAAATATTTAAATCTTACATCATGTTCACAAAAGATACATCAAGTTCCAAAATGCAACCATTAAAAGTCGACTACACATTTACAGCCCCGATTCTAATCAAAAGTATAATCTAGTCGGCTTTATCAAAATCTTCCAATCCAACCTGTTAAGGAAAACAAACTAATAGGATGAGCCAATACTCAGTGAGGCCAAGAAAACACACATGCAAACACATAATCCAAGTAGTAACAACAATTACATTATAGGTAAGGCTATTAAATTCGAATAATTCACATTTCGAATAGGAAAAATAAACAGAAACAATTCAAGGATACTGTAGCTCTCAGGAGCTAAATTCCACGTAGTCGAGTCGAAATCTTGATCACATCTCACGTTGACACTCCGTCAACCACATAAGTATCAAATCCGTAGATACACCACTTTTCTTCGAATCCCGTCACCGTTACACCCCCTTACCGAGCCCGCTCATTAAAGTTTTTGATAATACTCGAGTATATCATGACAATACTGCATGAGTAATGCCGAGCAAGATCTCTCCAATAGATCATGCTCTACGAATATCTCATGGTTTGCTAAGCTTATCGACCAAGCCCATGCTGGCTCGATTCGCAAAGTTGGCCAACGAGTTTTGGGCGTCCCCCGAATATGAATACGAATACGAATATAAGTCGATGAGCAACGCTCAAATCGACGATTCCAAATAGGAATCACAAATACGGATCACATATACGAATCACAAGTACAAATCACATCCACATTACCATGTACAAGTTGGATACGAATTCACATAACAAAATTTGAATATAATTTCATTTGAAAGAGAACGAGTGCGATAAAGTACACCCTCGTCTCAAAATTTCAAATTTACATAACGGATAAGAAATAGATAACCACTTAATAACAAGTTCATGCACTTGACACTCACAGTGATTCAAGTAGCGAGTTCAAATGATGGTTTAGGCGTCTTCCGTGAGATCCTCTGGAAGGTCCTCTTGAGCGCCTGAGTATTTAATAGTGAATTATCATTCACACATCCCAATTATCAAGGAAGATTGTGCACTAGTACAATCTGGAGAAATTTCATGAAAATGAATCTCAATTACTAGTAAATCGAGGTTCAAGTGGAGTTTCTTAATGTACAAGAGTAATCGAGTTTTGTTATCTTGGAAATCAAGCATAAACGTTCAAGTATTATCGAAGGAATAAGGAATACTTGAAAAACTCCATTTCCTTGGAATTCAGAAAATTTCAGTTTTGATACGATATTTTGAAAAAAATCGTATCTCAGATTTCACATGTCGAAAATTGGAAAACTTGGTACTGTTGGAAACCTCTTCCAAAGTACTAAAAGTTCTTAGAAGACACTTTTCCATGAATCTAAGTGGAAGGTGTTCAAAAATGAGCTTAAAGTTGCTGTTCCAAATCACCCAGGATTGAGCCGGGGTTGGTTTTTCGCTAACTTTGAAAATTCAGCAGAATTCACTCGTTACAAACCAGCCCTTGAAATTTGTAACTCAATTAGAGGTGCAAGTAAGGTTTAGGGAAGAACAAGCGGATCGAGAATCGGAGTTTCGAGCACCAAGATATGGTAGCTCAAAGTTGGGAAAAATTCAAGACTGTTACAAAATTTCTAGATTTGGTTCCGACTTTGGACCTTTTGTTAAGTGTCGAAACAGACTTGGATTGACACCAAATTTTGCAGTATACTACTCCTATATGAAGGGTAACTCTCTATCAAATCTCATGGAAAAATACCCTCGGAAAGGTGGTTAATCAATCAACCAAAGTTTGGAAAATCCTTAAGGCAATCTGTCCAATGCTAAGGTTTTCAAAAACGAGGCAGTTGCCGTGTATTGATCATAACTCCCTCAATTTAACTCAGAACTGGAAATGGTTGATAGTGTTAGAAAATACATTCATAGGGCTACAACTTCACAGAAGAAATCGTTTTAAGTTTCAGCATGCAACTGGTTCAAAATCAAGCCTCAAATTGCAGTATCATCAAATCATTTCGGCAGAACGGAGAAACAGGACAGCCGACTTCAGATGAATGGTGTGGCTCACACACCTAAAACCAGAATGTGTATTATACACCGTTGGAAACATGGAAACGTCTAGTTTCAAATGCCGCTAACGGTACTTGATTTCGACGTCAGAGTACGGAGTTATGGACGAAATACAAACACTGGTCTGGATTACAGCGAAACCGTTTTCCAGATTACTAGTTTTTGAAATAAATTCGTTTGACCCACCAAAACTCAGTATTTTTCAATGAAAATTTTTACACAACTACTACAACATATAAACAGCACAATCAAGCCATTAAATCCTCAAATTTCTGCATTAAAGTGACCGAACAGAACAGGGGTAAAATGGGAACTTTTTGCTTCAAGAGTTCAACAACGTTTCTGGCCACAATACACCTTTAATCTACTTCCTTAAGCTCTAATTCAGCAATAAAACCATCATCAAACATCATCACAGCCATCAACCCAAAGTGGGAGTTCATAGAGCCCACATTTCCAACAATACAAGCTACTAAAGTGAAGATTCCAACTCAAATGCATAGATCAACTTCCATAAGACAAGTTTAAGGTGCTTGATTACTACCTACTTTGATGGCTAGTTTGGACAGATTTTTCGGCCCTTTGAAGCTTGAAGAAACCGTGGATAGCTCCTTCCTTTTGCAGCTAAGTTGTTGTCCAAGTGAAAAGCTAAATGAATGTGAAGTTTGGTGAGAATCTATGGAAGTTTTGGTAAGGATTTGGATGAGTTTTGGAAGAAAGAAATGGTGAAGCTTCGGTTGTCCCTTGCAGCTGCTAGCCGTCCGTTGCAGCAGAAGAAATGAAATGAAATGAAATGCGGTTCTGAAGCCTTTGCGTACGAAAGACGCTTGACGTCAAATCTTTTAATACGTCAAATCAATTATAACTAGTACCCTACGCGCGCGTTTTGTGTTCGATTTCTCTTACGTTTGTTGCACTAGTGTACTAAACCTCTAAGACACTTACATTTATATAAATATTTTTCATTCTTAATTGTCCCAAAATAATGGTCCCAAGTCCCCCAATTAAGCGCGCACGTGAAACCACGTACTTCTAATTTAGGCGCAATAAAAATTGAAACCTTTGAGAAATTCCTATAACGATTGTACCACTAACTACCACTTCAATATTTAAACCTAAAATTGCCTATTTTAGGACCATTGTATATGTCTTAAATTTTTGAGCTTATTGTACTCCTAATTGGCTAAAGTTTTCAGACACATTTTCACTTTTTCACTAAACAAGCTTCTAAGAAAATAATTTTTTGAAACGAGACACTTTAAAAATATAACGAAGCTATAAAACCATATATTTAGGTCTAATAAGGATAGAAAATAATATTTGGGCAAAAATCCAAATAGATAATTAATTGAGCCAAAATTAGGGGTTTAAAAATAATAATTTTACGAGTCCTCACGTGAATTGAGTATTAATTCCTCAATTATCCTTTCTTAATCTATTATTGATCGTTCTTAATTCTCCAATATTAATACACTCTCGATTCAAATATAGTCTCGAAAAACGTGCACTCGTTGTTTCGAACTAAACGAGTTTTCGAAAAGTGAATTTTTCCAACAAAATGCTTTTAAAAATATAAAAGAGGCGTCGTTCCATATAAATGGATTTTAAATGATCGAAATAAATAATTTGGAGAAAAATGAGTAAATAAATATTTAAACAAACTACTAATATTCGATAAAATAAAATAAAAATTTTCGGGTCCTCACAATTACTTTTTAGAATTCTCTCACTAAATCTATTGTATTATTGACAAGTATATATTTTATGTGTATTTAGTGTGTTTTATTATTTAGTTTTGGTGTGTTTTAGTCATGTTTTTAGCTAATTAACTAAGATTCTAGTGAAAATATGCATTTTGTGGTTTAAAATGTGAAAATTGAATTTCTATGGATTTTTATGGGAAAACTTCATGTTTTTATAGGTTTAAAAATTCAATCATCAAATGGATTGTATTGAGAAGATAATTGGATTATTGATGATGATTTGAAGTGGTTTAAAGAGAATATGAAGTGCAAAAGAGGAAATGCAATCAAGAACAAAAGGAAGCAAGTTTCACAGCTTTGGCACCTTGTGATATTTTGGCAATATCTTGAGCTACAATGACTAGATTGAGGTGATTCTTAAACCAGTTTGAAACTAAGAGATAGATGTACATTTGGTATGAAGATAATCGAAGTCCAGTTCAGTTGTTTTCCTTGTCAAAAAGTCGAAATACAGAAGCGCAAACTCTATTGTTGAAAGCTGAAATAGAGCTCTGATTAGTCTTTGGTATTTTGGTAATATATCAGTTCACAGAGTTCCAAATTAGATAATTCTTGAGGCATTGGAAAGCTATCTCAAAGAGTTATAACTTTCATGTTTTGCACAAGAGCTAGTTCGGCCTCTATCATTGAGAAAATAGTAGTTGAATTGGTACCAAGTGCATAAGAGGGAAAACACGACTACATGAATACGTGGCTTGAAGTCGCGTATTCCTCAATTTCACCTGCAACTTGCTCAGCAACTTGTGTTTTATTCACACAATCTTTTTGACCCATTTTCCTACAAGAATATCAGTGGAAACAGCTCAAGACAGCTACAAAAGAAGCTTTGCAACTCATTTCTAGCTTGTTTATGGGTTCAAAACATGATTTAACACTTTGTCTCTTGCAAGAAGTTCCTCTATATATAGAGGTCTTTTGATGGTATTTTTACAACTTTAGAAAGCTAGAGAAACTCACCAAAAATATAACTTTCACTAGAGTTTCCTTAGTTCATTAGTTAGAGTAGTATAGTATAGGTAGTGTAGTTTATCCTTCTTGTATTGGTAGCTAGATTTGGTTGAAAATTGAGGAGCAAAGATGGAGAGGTTGATCTCATGTGACAATGGTGATATCTCTTCTACTACTTTTTCTCTTGTATTAGATTTCATGTTTAGCTATTATACGAGTTTGGAATTGTGTTTTTATATTTGTTTCTAAAGTTTATGCCTAGAGTATGGATGAACTTGTTATATCTTGTTAGTGATGTTTATTTGGTTATGTGATGATATTATTTTGAGCAAGTTATTTATCACTTTTGATTTTCTAATTATGATTAACCGGCCATTAATTGTGATTATCTAAATGTGTCAAGTTTGCAATGAGAATTGGAATTTAACACTACTTCAAAAAAGTGATAAACCTAAGGAGTACATTCACGAGAGTAGAAGTGCATTTATGTGGTTTTAGTGACTTGTTTCATGTAATTTCATAGAAGAAATGAACTTGTAGTTAATTCATAACCACGAGAGTAGATATGCTTTATCTACAAGTATAGTTGATTCACTACGAGAGTAGATTTCACATATATTAGGAAATTACGCCATAACTAGCCAAGATAATAGCATTCATTTAACCAGTAACTTCACATATAAAAGTAGCAAGGAATTTCATATCTTTAGGAGTTTTCTAATATTATTTTCATTAATTTTGTTGAGTGTGTCTTTGTATCCCATATCGGAATTCTTATAAAGAAATATCTCCTCTTAGTAGTTATACATATTGTAAATTTATGTGAGTTTAAGTGTGCTAAGAACACTAACCCAAGTGCCATGTGCACCAGTCCAAGAGAGTTTTGTGGGGCCCGCACCCTAGTCTGAGAGGAGTTTTGTTTGGCATCAAACCAAAAGAGCAAGTCATAGGCCTTTGGGTCATTAAACATTTAGTGCTATTTAGACTCTTTTGTGTTTTCAGTTTTAGATGTCTTTTGGACCGGGAAATTATTTCTTGGGTTTTGTACTCTCTCTTTTGTCTTCTCTTTCTGTCATAGTAAATCTGCTACCCCTTCGCCCGTGGACGTAGGTCAATTGGACTGAGCCACGTAAATTTCGTGTTTCTCTGTTTGATTTATTTGTTTTGTTATTGTCATTATTGAATTGGTAAGAACCTATTATTCTCGTTTGTTAATTTCCTCGGATCAGACCTAACAAATTTTATGTTTATGGTAGTCTAGATAATAAATGAGTTCGAAAATCATTGGTATTTGCAATCTTTCTTGTAGTATCGATATTTAATACCCCTATGCTCAATAAACAATTCGTATACTTGCGAAAAATCGCGTGTGGGGTAATTAGGATTTATAAATGCAAAACTTGATTGTGGATATGCTAAATTGATATGTATACCCCGCGCACGTCAAGTTTTTGGCGCCGTTGTCGGGAAAGATTTGTCAATATCGGTGTTAAGAACAACTTTATTAATTTAGACAATTTTTCTTATTTTTGATATTTTTGTTGGGTCAAGTGTCTTGTTTGTTAAGTTTAGTGTCTTTTCGAGTCTTTGTTTATATTTTGTTTGTATGTTTAGAGTCATCTATTTTCTTTGACTAAACTTGTTTTTAAGTTACTTTGAAAGCATGTTTAAAGATTGAAGGAGAGTAGAAAATATGAGGAGACCATGCATGAGAGAAGGAAGATCGGCAATGAATGGTTATCATGCGCAAAACTCCTTGGATAGAGGTAACCAAGAAATTACCGAAGGTATGTCATTTGAAAATGGTTTAAGGTGTTTAAAGGCTAAACTTAATGTTATAAAGTTAAAAATTCAAATGAACACAATTATGAATATGCTTGAGCAAAAGAGGAGTGTTAATGTTTTTAATTCTAATCATATGATTTGTGACTTGTGTGGAGTTTATCATGCTACTAATACATATAAACAAGTACAAAATCTGAATTATTATGATGAATTAGGGCATTGCAAACCTTGTTTTGATCTATGATTTTAATCGGGAGACTTCTTATGCTTATAGTTAGGATGATCAATGTAATTATAGCGATTTTTCATATTTTGATGATTACCAATCCGAATGTGTCCAATTTGAATGTAAACCATCTTGAGAATTGGCAATAGAAAGGTTAGTTAATGCACATTCACCTTTGGAATTAGAAAATGAACTATTAGCTAACGACTCTAAGTCATCTTGGGAGTTTGCTATAGAAAAGCTAGCAAATGCAACCTCTAACCGTTTTGATAGGGTTGAAGAAAGATTAGATGAATTAACTTCTCATTTTAGTAGAATACAAGAACAATTACATGTTTTGTGTGAAGTTATTTCCTCTAATGATATGCAAGTTGACCCTAGCATGAATAGTGGGAATGTTGCAAGTGAAAATGAATTATATTTTGATCAAAATGATGAATCTAATTTGAATTTCAATGAAAAGATATCCATTTCATATGATAATACCTTTAGAGCTAACCTTGAACCTCAAGAGGTGAGCCTTAATGACTCATTTTTCATTCCTCTTGAGGAATGCATTGAGAGTATAGGTTTTAAAGGTATTATTCCTTAAGAATGTCATGTGGACGTTCCTTTGGTGAGTTCTCAAGTGATACACATTCAAAGTAATATCTATGAATCACTTGAGATAGGTAAGTCACTTCCATCTCTCTTATCATTAGAATATATGACTTTTGCTATAAAGTCACCTTTTAATGATCCACCACGACCTAAAATGGTGGATTATTCATTAACAAAGTCTCCTTGAAAAAATGAGGAAAAATAGTTGAGCCAATGACTATAAACAAAAGCGCTTGTTGGGAAGCAATCCAATATTTTAGTACTTTATGTTAATTTTTTGTGATTTTATGTTTAAATTATCTGTTTGAGTTATTTTGTTGTTTTTCATTTGTAAGTATTGGAAATAGAAGCAAAATTGACCAAATGAGATGAAAAAAATGAAATTTGATCAAGGAACTCAACCCCTCGATTTGAGTAATTGTTATTTTTGATTCGTTAGAAAGGGTTAAAATGCATGTTTCAATCATTTTACATGTGCGTGCATTGAATATTTTGATAAAAAAAAATTGATCTAGAATGCATTTTGAGCATTTGGGGTAAAATTCAAATTTTTGTACAAAATTTTTGCTGAAAAACTTGCATTTTTTGAGCTTGCATTCCATTCTGCAACAACAAAGAAGAAAACGCGAGCTTCAAAACACGATTTCAAATCACGTTTTCAACAGTCGCGTATTTGATTCCGTAACTTTTAAACTGAAAATGCGAATTAAAAAAACGTGACTTCAAACTCGTATTTTCTGCAATCACGTTTTAGGGTTCCTTTTTAAAGAATTACAATGCAGGTTCCTTATTCATTCTTCTTCTTTTCCTCATGTATCTCCTTGTACCTTGAGTTGCTTATTGTGTATTTTATATAGGTACATCACCAAGACAAAGGCATAGGAGTTACGGATCGCCATTATATGTTTATTAGTGTCTTTGTTATGACTTTTGTTTCTCATTTCTTATTTTTAGGTTAATATTACTAATGGTTATCAAATGGAAGTCATGAAGCGTTGGAGATAAGTGGACAACGAATCGTGACACTTTATGATGCATCAATCACAACAATAGTAGAGTATTACTTTCTTTATTTTGATTTTCTTTTTTACACATTAAGAACAATGTGCATGTTAAGTGTGGGGGGGGAGTATATGTGATTATATATATTGTATGTGATTGACTTATTGGTTACACATATTGGACTTGTGTTAAATTTTAAAATTTTTTTAAAATTTTGTCCAAATTTGTAAAATTGCCCCAAAAAGTTTCCAATTTTTTCAAATTTATCCAAAGGATAATAAGTTCCATACCATTAGTAATTCAAATTTCTTCTACTTTTGAATTAAATATATATGGCTTGAAACCTTCTTTTCTCAATTAATTTCGAAATGACTATTATGTGTTTATAATTTGTGCATTTATAAGAAAGTATATCTTTTAAAGTAGAGATAATTATGCCTATAGTTTGTATCTTTGATGAAATTTCTTCTCTTTACTTGATTTTACATAGTTAAGTGATAAATATGGTCAATAAGTGTAACACTCTTCTCATGATTATTCTTTTGTGGGAATGTTTATTAAAAAAAAGTAGAAAAATAAAAAAATAAAAAGAAGAAAAAAAAAGAGAGCAAAAAGAAAAAAATGTCGATAAAAGTTATTCTACTCCAATGGTTCCTATACTTAGTAACCGGGAGTCTTTATCTACAAATGTTGACTTTCGCATAAACGGTACTTGAATTAAGAGTATGCAATGCAACTTGAATATGTGAAGTGTTGAGTAATTGGCAATTTTCATCTAAAAATGTCGATTTTCATGTCAAAAGGCACTTTCACAACTTAAGTAATAGTTAATTATATGATGTAAATAAATCCCTTTTTAAGTTAAATAAGAAGATGGTCATGGGTTAGGAAGCATTTCATTGACCATATGAGTTACTTGCTTGTGAAATTGGGTAAGGATGAGAAATTGACTTGGACTTATACAATTATGGTATAATTGGCTCTTTTTTACTTGATATTATGAGTACTTGAGTTTAGTTGAGTGATTGCATAATAGTCGTTTACCTTGTTTTTGAGAAAATGAAGTTGAATGGTGCACATATGTTTATTTTCAAAATTTTGAATCATTGCTGGTTTGTATTTCTAATTGCTTGAGAACAAGCAATGGTTCAAGTGTGGGAGTATTTGACAAGTATATATTTTAGATGTTTCTAGTATGTTTTATTATTTAGTTTTGGTGTGTTTTAGTCATGTTTTTAGCTTTTTAACTAAGATTCTAATAAAAATATGCATTTTGTGGTTTAAAGTGTGAAAATTGCATTTCTATGGATTTTTATGGGAAAATTTCATGTTTTTATAGGTTTAAGGATTCAATCATCAAATGGAGTGTATTGAGAAGATAATTAGATGATTGATGATGATTTGAAGTGGTTTAAAAAGAATATGAAGTGCAAAAGAGGAAATGCAATCAAGAACAAAAGGAAGCAAGTTTCGCAGCTTTGGCATCTTGTGGTATTTTGGCAATATCTTGAGTTACAATGACTAGATTGAGGTGATTATTAAACCATTTTGAAACTAAGAGATAGATCTACATTTGGTATGAAGACATCGAAATCCAGTTCAGTTGTTTTCCTTGTCAAAAAGTCGAAATACAGAAGCACAAACTTTGTTGTTGAAAGCTGAAACAGAGCTCTAACTAGTTTTTCGTATTTTGGTTATATATCGGTCCACAGAGCTTCAAATTGAATGATTCTTAAGACATTGGAAAGCTAACTCAAAGAACTACAACTTTTATACTTTTCAGAAGAGCTAGTTCGGCCTCCATCATTGAGAAAATAGCAATTGAAGTAGTGCCAAGTGCGTAGAAGTGAAAACGCGACTACATGAATATGTGGTTTGAAGTCGCGTATTCCCTAGTCGCGTACTCCTCAATTTCGGATGCAACTTGCTCAGCAACTTGTGTTTTGTTCACACAAACTTTTTGACCCATTTTCCTGCAATAATATCGATGGAAACAGCCTAAGACAGCTGCAAAAGAAGTTTTATACTCATTTCTAACTTGTTTATGAGTTCAAGACATGATTTAACACTTTTTGCAAGAAGTTCCTCTATATATAGAAGCCTTTAGAGGGTATCTTTACAACTTTGGAAGGCTAGAGAAACTCATAAAAAATGTAGCTTTCACTAGAGTTTTCTTAGTTCATTAGTTAGTGTAGTATAGTATAGATAGTGTAGTTTATCCTTCTTGTATTGGTAGCTAGAGTTGGATGAAAATTGAGGAGCAAAGATGGAGAGGTTGATCTCATGTGACAATGGTGATATCTCTTCTACTACTTTTTCTCTTGTATTAGATTTCATGTTTAGCTATAATACAAGTTTGGAATTGTGTTTTTATATGTGTTTCTAAAGTTTATGCCTAGAGTATAGATGAACTTGCTATATCTTGTTAGTGATGTTTATTTGGTTATGTGATGATATTATTTTGAGCAAATTATTTATCACTTTTGATTTTCTAATTATGATTAACCGGCCATTAATTGTGATTATCTAAATGTGTCAAGTTTGCAATGAGAATTGGAATTTAGCACTATTTCAAAAAAGTGATAAACCTTAGGGGTACATTCACGAGAGTAGAGGTGCATCTATGTGGCTTTAGTGACTTGTTTCATGTAATTTCATAGAATAAATGAACTTGTAGTTAATTCATAACCACGAGAGTAGATATGGTTTATCTACAAGTATAGTTGATTCACTATGAAAGTAGGTTTCACATATATTAGAAAATTACGCCATAACTAGCCAAGATAATAGCATTCACTTAACCAGTAACTTCACATGCAAGAGTAGTAAGGAATTCCATATCTCTAGGAGCTTTCTAGTGTTATTTTCATTAATTTTATGTTTATGGTAGTCTAGATAATAAAAGAGTTTGAAAACCACCGATAGTTACAATCTTGCCGGTGGGATCGATACCTAACACCCCTATACTCAATAAACGATTCGTATACTTGCGAAAATCGCGTGTGGGGTATTTAGGGGTTATAAATGTAAAATTTTATTAGGGATGAGCTAAATTGATATATATACCCAGCGCACGTCAATTATTTGTTAGCAATTTCTCATCAATATCAAATCCTAACATATTACCTATCAATCGTCTAATCGTATTAATTATCGGATCAAGTATTCATGGGTATTGGTTTTAACCTGCTCGCTGTTGTTCCCGCTTGATACTTCTCTAATTAGATTTCAGAGGATTAGAGTTGTAGATTTAGATTATACTAGTCAAAAGAATATAGTTATGGTCAGTGATAGCAATTTGGTAATGATAGGAGGAAGGCGGCAAAAAAATAATTAGGGTCCCAATTGAAATGACAAGAACCAAAAATGATTATAAGAACTAGAAAACCAATCATTCCAAAACATGAAGTAATAGAATTCTATTCCATGCATCATTTGTTCTTTCTAAGAGACATGCAATCAAGGTAACATTTAATAAGAGCTAGAGATAAGAGCTAGTCTGCCAAAACAAAATATCTCTAGTCTGCCGAAACAAAATATCTCTAGTCTATGGTAAGAATCCTAATTAACTCCTCCGGTGGCTCTACATTTGGGCTGGGGGGCTTGGAAGCTCGGACCTGGACTTTGGCTTGGGCTTCTCCATTGGGCTGCTGCTTGGACCCTTTAACGTATCATCCTCTTTATGTCCATAATAAGAGGGCTCGAACGGAACACCTCCAAACTCAATCTGATGGTTACAAGCGTGAGAGTCGAGTCTTGATTTCTCAAACAGATTCCCACATTGAGCGCTGATCATCCCTGGAAACAATCAAGTACCAAAATAATATGCTTTATCAAATGGGCAACGAATCGGATAACGTTCTAAAAATCAACAAGAGCATGTATGCTTCGGTACTAACAGAACCATAAAGAGCAACTTACGATCCCAAAAAAGTCCCTCCCCTCTAATGTTTCCCACTGCAATTAAGAGTCCTCCAATTTAAGAATTCTGCTGCAATTAAAACTCCTCCAAAATATAGCATCCTCATTCAACTTTCTTGCATGCTCATTCCTTATCTTTTGGTTAACGAAAACAAGAATTTATTATCTCTTTAAAATATTTTATTGTATCGATCTTAGCCCTTAACTTAATTTTACTATGGAACATGCCCGTCTACAAACATTTCGACGACAGCTAAATTTCAAACACGCAAGATTGCACAGGAGGAAACATTTGCTTAGAAAATGAAACGTACACCTCAACGATTCCATACATCAGTTCGAAAAGTTTCAGCAACTATGCATTGACGAAAGGGAACTCCCACATTAAATTCGAAGGACAAAATTTCAACTACACCGATTAAAATGTCGTTCGCATCAAATTAGAAATTATGGTACTGTTTTTCTTTAAATATTGGTATTTTCACTGTAATTTCAAAAATTATTCCCAATAGTATAATATTTTCGATTGATTATTGTTGTTTCTGTCTTTCGTCTTTCAATAGAAGGGAAATATTACGTAATAGGTCATAGTTCTAGACTCGTTTTCTCATGATTCAACAACAACTCATTACAAATTATAGCAGTTGGCATAAAAATTTATTTTATGATCAGAACAATAGATGTTCATCACTATTTTTATGCCATCCTTTTTTTTGTGGCACAAGTATTGGGTTTTGTGCCTTCCCACTTAAACATACGCTAATTTATTTTTATGCTCATTCAACTTATTTTATGTGTTTGAGTTATTTTGTTGTTTTTCATTTGTAAGTATTGGAAATAGAAGCAAAATTGACCAAATGAGATGAAAAAATGAAATTTGATCAAGGAACTCAACCCCTCAATTTGAGTAATTGTTATTTTTGATTCGTTAGAAAGGGTTAAAATGCATGTTTCAATCATTTTACATGTGCGTGCATTGAATATTTTGATAAAAAAAAAATTGATCTAGAATGCATTTTGAGCATTTGGGATAAAATTCAAATTTCTGGACAAAATTTTTGCAGAAAAACTAACATTTTTTGAGTTTGCATTCCATTCTGCAACAACAAAGAAGAAAACGCGAGCTTCAAAACACGATTTCAAATCACGTTTTCAACAGTCGCGTATTTGATTCCGTAACTTTTAAACTGAAAATGCGAATTAAAAAAACGTGACTTCAAACTCGTATTTTCTGCAATCACGTTTTAGGGTTCCTTTTTAAAGAATTACAATGCAGGTTCCTTATTCATTCTTCTTCTTTTCCTCATGTATCTCCTTGTACCTTGAGTTGTTTATTGTGTATTTTATATAAGTACATCACCAAGACAAAGGCATAGGAGTTACGGATCGCCATTATATGTTTATTAGTGTCTTTGTTATGACTTTTGTTTCTCATTTCTTATTTTTAGGTTAATATTACTAATGGTTATCAAATGGAAGTCATGAAGCGTTGGAGATAAGTGGACAACGAATCGTGACACTTTATGATGCATCAATCACAACAATAGTAGAGTATTACTTTCTTTATTTTGATTTCCTTTTTTACACATTAAGAACAATGTGCATGTTAAGTGTGGGGGGGGGGAGTATAAGTGATTATATATATTGTATGTGATTGACTTATTGGTTACACATATTGGACTTGTGTTAAATTTTAAAATTTTTTTAAAATCTTGTCCAAATTTGTAAAATTGCCCAAAAAAATCAATTTTTTCAAATTTATCCAAAGGATAATAAGTTCCATACCATTAGTAATTCAAATTTCTTCTACTTTCGAATTAAATATATATGGCTTGAAACCTTCTTTTCTCAATTAATTTCGAAATGACTATTATGTGTTTATAATTTGTGCATTTATAAGAAAATATATCTTTTAAAGTAGAGATAATTATGCCTATAGTTTGTATCTTTGATGAAATTTCTTCTCTTTACTTGATTTTACATAGTTAAGTGATAAATATGGTCAATAAGTGTAACACTCTTCTCATGATTATTCTTTTGTGGGAATGTTTATTAAAAAAAAGTAGAAAAATAAAAAAAAAATAAAAAGAAGAAAAAAAAAGAGAGCAAAAAGAAAAAAAAAAGTCGAAAAAAGTTATTCTACTCCAATGGTTCCTATACTTAGAAACCGGGAGTCTTCATCTACAAATGTTGACTTTCGCATAAAACGGTACTTAAATTAAGAGTACGCAACGCAACTTGAGTATGTGAAGTGTTGAGTAATTGGCAATTTTCATCTAAAAATGTCGATTTTCATGTCAAAAGGCACTTTCACAACTTAAGTAATAGTTAATTATATGATATAAATAAATTCCTTTTTAAGTTAAATAAGAAGATGGTCATGGGCTAGGAAGCATTTCATTGACCATATGAGTTACTTGCTTGTGAAATTGGGTAAGGATGAGAAATTGACTTGGACTTGTACAATTATTGTATAATTGGCTCTTTTTTACTTGATATTATGAGTACTTGAGTTTAGTTGAGTGATTGCATAATAGTCGTTTACCTTGTTTTTGAGAAAATGAAGTTGAATGTTGCACATATGTTTATTTTCAAATTTTGAATCATTGCTGGTTTGCATTTCTAATTGCTTGAGAACAAGCAATAGTTCAAGTGTGGGAGTATTTGACAAGTATATATTTTAGATGTTTTTAGTATGTTTTATTATTTAGTTTTGGTGTGTTTTAGTCATGTTTTTAGCTAATTAACTAAGATTCTAATAAAAATATGCATTTTGTGGTTTAAAGTGTGAAAATTGCATTTCTATGGATTTTTATGGGAAAATTTCATGTTTTTATAGGTTTAAGGATTCAATCATCAAATGGAGTGTATTGAGAAGATAATTAGATGATTGATGATGATTTGAAGTGGTTTAAAAAGAATATGAAGTGCAAAAGAGGAAATGCAATCAAGAACAAAAGGAAGCAAGTTTCACAGCTTTGGCATCTTTTGGTATTTTGGCAATATCTTGTGTTGCAATGACTGGATTGAGGTGATTATTGAACCATTTTGAAACTAAGAGATAGATCTACATTTGATATGAAGACATCGAAATCCAATTCAGTTATTTTCCTTGTCAAAAAGTCGAAATACAGAAGTACAAACTTTGTTGTTGAAAGCTGAAACAGAGCTCTAACCAGTTTTTCGTATTTTGGTTATATATCGGTCCACAGAGCTCCAAATTGAATGATTCTTAAGACATTGGAAAGCTAACTCAAAGAACTACAACTTTAATGCTTTTCACAAGAGCTAGTTCGGCCTCTATCATTGAGAAAATAGCAATTGATGTAGTGTCAAGTGCGTAGAAGTGAAAACGCGACTACATGAATATGTGGTTTGAAGTCGCGTATTCCCTAGTCGCGTACTCCTCAAATTCGGCTGCAACTTGGTCAGCAACTTGTGTTTTGTTCACACAAACTTTTTGACCCATTTTCCTGCAATAATATCGATGGAAACAGCCTAAGACAGCTGCAAAAGAAGTTTTATACTCATTTCTAACTTGTGTATGAGTTCAAGACATGATTTAACACTTTTTGCAAGAAGTTCCTCTATATATAGAAGCTTTTAGAGGGTATCTTTACAACATTGGAAGGCTAGAGAAACTCACCAAAAATGTAGCTTTCACTAGAATTTCCTTAGTTCATTAGTTAGAGTAGTATAGTATAGCTAGTGTAGTTTATCCTTCTTGTATTGGTAGGTAGAGTTGGATGAAAATTGAGGAGCAAAGAAGGAGAGGTTGATCTCATGTGACAATGGTGATATCTCTTCTACTATTTTTTCTCTTGTACAAGTTTGGAATTGTGTTTTTATATGTGTTTCTAAAGTTTATGCCTAGAGTATGGATGAACTTGCTATATCTTGTTAGTGATATTTATTTGGTTATGTGATGATATTATTTTGAGCAAGTTATTTATCACTTTTGATTTTCTAATTATGATTAACCGGCCATTAATTGTGATTATCTAAATGTGTCAAGTTTGCAATGAGAATTGGAATTTAGCACTATTTCAAAAAAGTGATAAACCTTAGGGGTACATTCACGAGAGTAGAGGTGCATCTATGTGGCTTTAGTGACTTGTTTCATGTAATTTCATAGAATAAATGAACTTGTAGTTAATTCATAACCACGAGAGTAGATATGGTTTATCTACAAGTATAGTTGATTCACTATGAAAGTAGGTTTCACATATATTAGAAAATTACGCCATAACTAGCCAAGATAATAGCATTCACTTAACCAGTAACTTCACATGCAAGAGTAGTAAGGAATTCCATATCTCTAGGAGCTTTCTAGTGTTATTTTCATTAATTTTATGTTTATGGTAGTCTAGATAATAAAAGAGTTTGAAAACCACCGATAGTTACAATCTTGCCGGTGGGATCGATACCTAACACCCCTATACTCAATAAACGATTCGTATACTTGCGAAAATCGCGTGTGGGGTATTTAGGGGTTATAAATGTAAAATTTTATTAGGGATGAGCTAAATTGATATATATACCCAGCGCACGTCAATTATTTGTTAGCAATTTCTCATCAATATCAAATCCTAACATATTACCTATCAATCGTCTAATCGTATTAATTATCGGATCAAGTATTCATGGGTATTGGTTTTAACCTGCTCGCTGTTGTTCCCGCTTGATACTTCTCTAATTAGATTTCAGAGGATTAGAGTTGTAGATTTAGATTATACTAGTCAAAAGAATATAGTTATGGTCAGTGATAGCAATTTGGTAATGATAGGAGGAAGGCGGCAAAAAAATAATTAGGGTCCCAATTGAAATGACAAGAACCAAAAATGATTATAAGAACTAGAAAACCAATCATTCCAAAACATGAAGTAATAGAATTCTATTCCATGCATCATTTGTTCTTTCTAAGAGACATGCAATCAAGGTAACATTTAATAAGAGCTAGAGATAAGAGCTAGTCTGCCAAAACAAAATATCTCTAGTCTGCCGAAACAAAATATCTCTAGTCTATGGTAAGAATCCTAATTAACTCCTCCGGTGGCTCTACATTTGGGCTGGGGGGCTTGGAAGCTCGGACCTGGACTTTGGCTTGGGCTTCTCCATTGGGCTGCTGCTTGGACCCTTTAACGTATCATCCTCTTTATGTCCATAATAAGAGGGCTCGAACGGAACACCTCCAAACTCAATCTGATGGTTACAAGCGTGAGAGTCGAGTCTTGATTTCTCAAACAGATTCCCACATTGAGCGCTGATCATCCCTGGAAACAATCAAGTACCAAAATAATATGCTTTATCAAATGGGCAACGAATCGGATAACGTTCTAAAAATCAACAAGAGCATGTATGCTTCGGTACTAACAGAACCATAAAGAGCAACTTACGATCCCAAAAAAGTCCCTCCCCTCTAATGTTTCCCACTGCAATTAAGAGTCCTCCAATTTAAGAATTCTGCTGCAATTAAAACTCCTCCAAAATATAGCATCCTCATTCAACTTTCTTGCATGCTCATTCCTTATCTTTTGGTTAACGAAAACAAGAATTTATTATCTCTTTAAAATATTTTATTGTATCGATCTTAGCCCTTAACTTAATTTTACTATGGAACATGCCCGTCTACAAACATTTCGACGACAGCTAAATTTCAAACACGCAAGATTGCACAGGAGGAAACATTTGCTTAGAAAATGAAACGTACACCTCAACGATTCCATACATCAGTTCGAAAAGTTTCAGCAACTATGCATTGACGAAAGGGAACTCCCACATTAAATTCGAAGGACAAAATTTCAACTACACCGATTAAAATGTCGTTCGCATCAAATTAGAAATTATGGTACTGTTTTTCTTTAAATATTGGTATTTTCACTGTAATTTCAAAAATTATTCCCAATAGTATAATATTTTCGATTGATTATTGTTGTTTCTGTCTTTCGTCTTTCAATAGAAGGGAAATATTACGTAATAGGTCATAGTTCTAGACTCGTTTTCTCATGATTCAACAACAACTCATTACAAATTATAGCAGTTGGCATAAAAATTTATTTTATGATCAGAACAATAGATGTTCATCACTATTTTTATGCCATCCTTTTTTTTGTGGCACAAGTATTGGGTTTTGTGCCTCCCACTTAAACATACGCTAATTTATTTTTATGCTCATTCAACTTATTTTATGTGTTTGAGTTATTTTGTTGTTTTTCATTTGTAAGTATTGGAAATAGAAGCAAAATTGACCAAATGAGATGAAAAAAATGAAATTTGATCAAGGAACTTAACCCCTTAATTTGAGTAATTGTTATTTTTGATTCGTTAGAAAGGGTTAAAATGCATGTTTCAATCATTTTACATGTGCGTGCATTGAATATTTTGATTAAAAAAATTGATCTAGAATGCATTTTGAGCATTTGGGGTAAAATTCAAATTTTTGGACAAAATTTTTGCAGAAAAACTTGCATTTTTTGAGCTTGCATTCCATTCTGCAACAACAAAGAAGAAAACGCGAGCTTCAAAACACGATTTCAAATCACGTTTTCAACAGTCGCGTATTTGATTCCGTAACTTTTAAACTGAAAATGCGAATTAAAAAAACGTGACTTCAAACTCGTATTTTCTGCAATCACGTTTTAGGGTTCCTTTTTAAAGAATTACAATGCAGGTTCCTTATTCATTCTTCTTCTTTTCCTCATGTATCTCCTTGTACCTTGAGTTGCTTATTGTGTATTTTATATAGGTACATCACCAAGACAAAGGCATAGGAGTTACGGATCGCCATTATATGTTTATTAGTGTCTTTGTTATGACTTTTGTTTCTCATTTCTTATTTTTAGGTTAATATTACTAATGGTTATCAAATGAAAGTCATGAAGCGTTGGAGATAAGTGGACAACGAATCGTGACACTTTATAATGCATCAATCACAACAATAGTAGAGTATTACTTTCTTTATTTTGATTTTCTTTTTTACACATTAAGAACAATGTGCATGTTAAGTGTGGGGGGGAGTATATGTGATTATATATATTGTATGTGATTGACTTATTGGTTACACATATTGGACTTGTGTTAAATTTTAAAAATTTTTAAAATCTTGTCCAAATTTGTAAAATTGCCCCAAAAAGTTTCCAATTTTTTCAAATTTATCCAAAGGATAATAAGTTCCAAACCATTAATAATTCAAATTTCTTCTACTTTTGAATTAAATATATATGGCTTGAAACCGTCTTTTCTCAATTAATTTCGAAATGACTATTATGTGTTTATAATTTGTGTATTTATAAGAAAGTATATCTTTTAAAGTAGAGATAATTATGCCTATAGTTTGTATCTTTGATGAAATTTCTTCTCTTTACTTGATTTTACATAGTTAAGTGATAAATATGGTCAATAAGTGTAACACTCTTCTCATGATTATTCTTTTGTGGGAATGTTTATTAAAAAAAAGTAGAAAAATAAAAAAATAAAAAGAAGAAAAAAAAAGAGAGCAAAAAGAAAAAAAATGTCGATAAAATTTATTCTACTCCAATGGTTCCTATACTTAGTAACCGGGAGTCTTCATCTACAAATGTTGACTTTCGCATAAAACGGTACTTGAATTAAGAGTATGCAATGCAACTTGAGTATGTGAAGTGTTGAGTAATTGGCAATTTTCATCTAAAAATGTCGATTTTCATGTCAAAAGGCACTTTCACAACTTAAGTAATAGTTAATTATATGATATAAATAAATCCCTTTTTAAGTTAAATAAGAAGATGGTCATGGGTTAGGAAGCATTTCATTGACCATATGAGTTACTTGCTTGTGAAATTGGGTAAGGATGAGAAATTGACTTGGACTTGTACAATTATGGTATAATTGGCTCTTTTTTACTTGATATTATGAGTACTTGAGTTTAGTTGAGTGATTGCATAATAGTCGTTTACCTTGTTTTTGAGAAAATGAAGTTGAATGGTGCACATATGTTTATTTTCAAAATTTTGAATCATTGCTGGTTTGTATTTCTAATTGCTTGAGAACAAGCAATGGTTCAAGTGTGGGAGTATTTGACAAGTATATATTTTAGATGTTTTTAGTATGTTTTATTATTTAGTTTTGGTGTGTTTTAGTCATGTTTTTATCTAATTAACTAAGATTCTAATAAAAATATGCATTTTGTGGTTTAAAGTGTGAAAATTGCATTTCTATGGATTTTTATGGGAAAATTTCATGTTTTTATAGGTTTAAGGATTCAATCATCAAATGGAGTGTATTGAGAAGATAATTAGATGATTGATGATGATTTGAAGTGGTTTAAAAAGAATATGAAGTGCAAAAGAGGAAATGCAATCAAGAACAAAAGGAAGCAAGTTTCGCAGCTTTGGCATCTTGTGGTATTTTGGCAATATCTTGAGTTACAATGACTAGATTGAGGTGATTATTAAACCATTTTGAAACTAAGAGATAGATCTACATTTGGTATGAAGACATCGAAATCCAGTTCAGTTGTTTTCCTTGTCAAAAAGTCGAAATACAGAAGCACAAACTTTGTTGTTGAAAGCTGAAACAGAGCTCTAACCAGTTTTTCGTATTTTGGTTATATATCGGTCCACAGAGCTCCAAATTGAATGATTCTTAAGACATTGGAAAGCTAACTCAAAGAACTACAACTTTTATGCTTTTCACAAGAGCTAGTTCGGCCTCTATCATTGAGAAAATAGCAATTGATGTAGTGCCAAGTGCGTAGAAGTGAAAACGCGACTACATGAATATGTGGTTTGAAGTCGCGTATTCCCTAGTCGCGTACTCCTCAATTTCGGCTGCAACTTGTTCAACAACTTGTGTTTTGTTCACACAAACTTTTTGACCCATTTTCCTGCAATAATATCGATGGAAACAGCCTAAGACAGCTGCAAAAGAAGTTTTATACTCATTTCTAACTTGTGTATGAGTTCAAGACATGATTTAACACTTTTTGCAAGAAGTTCCTCTATATATAGAAGCTTTTAGAGGGTATCTTTACAACATTGGAAGGCTAGAGAAACTCACCAAAAATGTAGCTTTCACTAGAGTTTCCTTAGTTCATTAGTTAGAGTAGTATAGTATAGGTAGTGTAGTTTATCCTTCTTGTATTGGTAGTTAGAGTTGGATGAAAATTGAGGAGCAAAGAAGGAGAGGTTGATCTCATGTGACAATGGTGATATCTCTTCTACTATTTTTTCTCTTGTATTAGATTTCATGTTTAGTTATAATACAAGTTTGGAATTGTGTTTTTATATGTGTTTCTAAAGTTTATGCCTAGAGTATGGATGAACTTGCTATATCTTGTTAGTGATATTTATTTGGTTATGTGATGATATTATTTTGAACAAGTTATTTATCACTTTTTATTTTCTAATTATGATTAACCGGCCATTAATTGTGATTATCTAAATGTGTCAAGTTTGCAATGAGAATTGGAATTTAACACTATTTCAAAAAAGTGATAAACCTAAGGGGTACATTCACGAGAGTAGAGGTGCATCTATGTGGCTTTAGTGACTTGTTTCATGTAATTTCATAGAATAAATGAACTTGTAGTTAATTCATAACCACGAGAGTAGATATGGTTTATCTACAAGTATAGTTGATTCACTATGAGAGTAGGTTTCACATATATTAGAAAATTACGCCATAACTAGCCAAGATAATAGCATTCACTTAACCAATAATTTCACATGCAAGAGTAGTAAGGAATTCCATATCTCTAGGAGCTTTCTAGTGTTATTTTCATTAATTTTATGTTTATGGTAGTCTAGATAATAAAAGAGTTTGAAAACCACCGATAGTTACAATCTTCCCGGTGGGATCGATACCTAATACCCCTATACTCAATAAACGATTCGTATACTTGCAAAAATCGCGTGTGGGGTATTTGGGAGTTATAAATGTAAAATTTGATTATGGATGAGCTAAATTGATATATATACCCAGCGCACGTCAATTATTTGTTAGTAATTCCTCATCAATATCAAATCCTAACATATTACCTATCAATCGTCTAATCGTATTAATTATCGGATCAAGTATTCATGGTATTGGTTTTAACCTGCTCGCTGTTGTTCCCACTTGATACTTCTCTAATTAGATTTTAGAGGATTAGAGTTGTAGATTTAGATTATACTAGTCAAAAGAATATAGTTATGGTCAGTGATAGCAATTTGGTAATGATAGGAGGAAGGCGGCAAAAAAATAATTAGGGTCCCAATTGAAATGACAAGAACAAAAAATGATTATAAGAACTAGAAAACCAATAAAAGAATTAGAACAAGAGATCATAATATCAATCAAAGACAAAAAATGAATTTAAACAAAAGAAAAGAGGTTTGTATAGCACCTCCACCTAGTAGAATTTATGTGATTTAGACACATTTTCATATAATCAAATACTTGAAATAAATTTAGAAAGCTACTATAAATTTAGACATATACTAGGCAAGAACTTAACTATAAGGCAAGGTGACACATTTGATATTTCAAAGGTATTGTTACAACTTTTCCTTTCGTATATTAGCAAATTATGATTCCCTACTTAAATTCATAGATATAGTGAATACGTTGTTAGGTGAAATACCAAGACAATTCATTATATGAATTATTATACATGGTATACATTTGATTCCAAGCACAATTAATCTTTGTTTTCTATCATTTCTCAAAATAAATCTTAAAAGATACTTTTAATATACCAACATGGGCAAGATATTTTCCTAGGAAACCATAAAAAAAGCCAATATTGGAAGACATATATATTATGATTGGTGCAGAACTACATGAGACTCTTGAAATAGATAACAAAAAATGACTTGGCTATCATAATTAGGCATATCATTGGGTAGGGTTTGGATTGGTTTTCTTTAATCCAAATCCAAACCAATTAAATTTTGTTAAATCCAAACCCAGAACCTTATGAGTCTAAAAAAGTAAATCCAAATCCGAACCTCATAGGTTTGGATATCCATTAGATATCCGTGGGTATTTTTCTATACATATAGTGAAGAACTAAAGTAAAAATATTTTTAAAATATATAGAGCTCAAAAATAATATAAATACCATTCAATTTTTGTTTTCAAATGATAAAATTAACAATCAAGAAATTGAATGCAATATTAGGCTGGATTAGGTTGTGTTTTCTTAAATTAAGAGTGTATCCATTAACCTAACAGCCATGAAGTTTTACTATATTCAATCTAAAGGTCATTCTAGATAGGTTCTAATTTGGATATGGGTTTAAGCATGGATCATAGAAAATCAAACCTTATCCAAACACATGACTCTAATATAGGATTTGGGTTTGGGTTTGATAAATTAAACTTAAATTCTACCTAAGTACGTTGAGCTGGGGTTGGATTTGGATAAGACCCGACCTCTTGTAAATCTTTAAATTCCAACAAATTGTGAAAATTGTGTTTGCATTCAAGTCAAGATTAAAGCTTCCACAATTGATAAAGCGTCCAAATTTCCAATTTCAAGTAAGCATATCATATTTCTTTTTATGTTATTTCATCTATTAAATTCTTTTAATTAGTTTTATATCCTAGATCATGGTTCTGGTATCAGAGCCATACCTATAATTATTATTTGTTTTGAATTAGTTCCTATCTATTAATGTTTATAATATGCATATATGTTATTATTTATAAGGCATCATATGTAATTATCTAGTCTAGTGTTGGTAAGATCTTGAATCTTATAAGTCGGTTGGTAAACCCATGAGATATTAGAGTGTTCCATGCATAGGTTCGATTGTTCCCATTAGAATAGAATAAGATTATATGAGTCTTAGACAATAAGGTGGCATTTGGTTCGTATGTTGGAATCGGATTCGGAATCGGGATCATTAATCCTGGATTTGGACTGGAATCAATCATTACAATACATTTGTTTGTTTCAATGCCAGGAATGTATATCATTACTATAGTTGATGTTTGGTTTGTTGGTTCTTTGTAAATGGGATATAAGAAATTTTCACTAATTAAATATATTAGTATAAATATTATATATATAATTAAATATAAATATACAAATGTTATAATATAAATATATAATTATAATTATATAATATATACAAATATTAATTATACTAACATTTTATATAAATATAATAAATATTACATATTAAATATAGTTATTATTATATATTATTATATTTAAAATAATAAATATAAATATAATTATATAATTTATTAATATTATATACATATATATTATAATTATATGCACATATAATATACATTTATAAATATACATATATATTATAAATATATTATTATATAATATTAATAAATTTATAATATATATTATGTAAATATAATTATATAATTATAATTATATTTAACTAAATAATTATAATATATAATTATATAATATAATAATATCATTATTATAATTTTGTAACTAATTAAAATAAATATTATATATATAATTAATTATAATTATACAAATGTTATAATATAAATATATAAATATAATTATATAATATATAATATATAAATATTAATTATACTAATATTTTATATAAATATAATGTATATTACATATTAAATATAGTTATTATTATATATTATTATATTTAAAATAATAAATATAAATATAATTATGTAATTTATTAATATTATATACATGTATATATTATAATTATATGCACATATAATATACATTTACAAATATACATATATATTATAAATATATTATTATTTTATAATAATAATATTATAATATATTATTATATAATAATAATAATATATTATTATATAATAATATATTTATAATATATATTATATAAATATAATTATATTTAACTAAATAATTATAATATATATTTATATAATATACTAATATTATAATAAAATATATCATATATATGTATATATTATAATACAAATATAAATACGTAATATATATAAATATTAATTATACTAAATATTATGTAATTATAAGATTTGGAAATCACACTTGGGTTTTGAACAAAACCCACCAACTTACTAATGAATGGTGGAATGCTAAATTTTTAGACTTAATTTCAAATTTTCAATTTCGATAGTAGTGAACCAAACATGAATTATGGGGTTTATTCCAATTTTCCATTTGGACCCTTTTACCAAACGCCACCTAAAAGATGGCTGCATTTTTTTAGACATTTAAGGATAGGTTCTAACTCAAAACATTCAAATATAGTACAAAATAATGAATATCACATGCTGATAAACAATTCAGACTGGACAATTCCAGAAGCAAAAATAGAAAATATATATAGAATAGGAAATTTGGATTTTAAAACGGCATTATCAGTCAAAACTCATGAAGAAACAATATCATTTCAAGAAGAATTTCAAACAATACCGTTAATAAATCCCGCTACAATTCAAAAATATTTGACTAAAGGATATAGACATCTTAATTTTGGATTAATTCAAATAGCGGCAAAACCATTAGTTCATCTAGAAGTTGATGCTCCAATCTATTTGGCATTAAGAGATAAAAGACTAAAAAAATATAAGACTTCATTATTAGCAATGATTCAAACAAATGTATGTAATGGACCAATATATTTTAATTGTGCTCCTAGATTTTCAATAGATATGACTCACCTACATATTTTGAATTCTATGGTATTAATATTTAGAAGGAGATGAATTTGAAAAACATAGTAAAAATTTTGCTATAATTTACAGAATGTATTGTAGATCATTATTATCACAATTAAACTCAAAATTTATAATGACTCCCACATTAAAAGATGAAACTGTAATACTTCAAGTAGAAGCAGATAGACCAACAATATATACACCTAAAAGATTAAAATGGAACTAAATTACAGTACCAACTAAATTTCAAATACAAAATCCTCAAGTCCCAAGGAATTTAGAAAGAACAGAAGCAAATCAAATAATAGAAGAACCAGATGGGAGAGTGTTTATAAAATTCAATTCATTCAGAGAAAGACCTTCGACCTCCTCAAATTATTCATGGATACCAACTAGGCAATCCTGTTCTGATTTTTCTGAATTAGTAACTCCTATTGAAAATAGTTCAACATTTAGGTTTAAAATGCCAGTGCCAGAGGTAATACATCAAAATCAGTTTGAGTATTCACCAACACATTCACAAATGAAAGGAGAAATAAATGTCATAAATGCTAAATTTAAAATTAATTATAAATACTTACAAGAAGATTTTGATGACGAAAAAAATGAAAACAAAAGAATTCGGATTGCACAATTATCACCTTTATGTAGAAAAAAATTAAAAAGGAATGGAAGAATGAATTAAAACAAAGACAGTTTGATTTTCCTTTTTGCACTTGGTTGTCATTTTATACTTCAAAAATAGGATTAAATGAGATGTATGATACACCTCAAATAAATGTACGAACTAATTTATATAGAAAATGGAATTTAAAAGATAATCAAACAGTTACAACCATTCATGCCCCATTACAGGAAATAAAAATAAATATTACTAAAGGAGATATAATAGCTTCACCTTTAAAAAAAAAAAAAAAAGAGAAGTAGAATCAAGTAGTAATAGAAATGTAAGTCTAGAAGACATTAAAAAACTATATCAACAAAACAATTATACAAACCAAACACTTGATACTATAGCTCAACACATAGAAGTATTAAGTACTAAGGTAGATAGCATTCCAAAACCTTCAACTAGATTTCCAAATGATATATCAACACCCCATTTTCAACCTAGAAGTCTTCCAAGAAATAGTGAACAAGAGTTAGTACAAAATGTAAGTTCAACCAGCAATGTACTTAATAGAATATCTTAATCATTACAATCTTTAACTAAAACACCAAGAATTAATACAATAGATAGTAGAATTACTAATGAACAATTAACATCAGAAGAATATGAATCCTCAGAAGAATATTCGAAAGAAGAAATAGAAGTAATAACTCCAATAGAGCAACAATTTAAGGAAGAAAAAGATAATCAAATAAATAGAATAAGAAGAAGAAAGAATTATAGAAAAGATTGGAAAATAATAGATACACGAAATTATTACCCTAGACCAACTCCTCCAGATATTTAATATGAAGAATGATCAAAATTTCGTACTACAAAATATGATGTAGATTCAATATATGAATGAAATATAGATGGAAAAACAGAATATGAAATATTAAACACATTCCAAGAATTGGGAATGGCTAGATTAGCTTATAAATTAAAAAATATTCAAGAAAGAAATGTAGGAACTTTATTAGTATCAGGATTCATAGGACAATTAAAGAATTTGTGGGATAATGCCCTAGGTTTTCAAGACAAATTTGCAATCTTTGATCATACAATAGAAGTAGAAGACACTAAAGGAAATATTCAAGCCCAATCAGATGCAGCAAAATTTTTAATAGTAACATTAGCCATGTATTTTTTAGGAAATCCAAAAGAAGAATTAAATGCTAATAAAGGATTCTTAAAAATTTAAGGTGTCCAACTCTATCAGATTTTAGATGGTATAAAAATATGTTTCTAACTAATGTGTTAAGAAGACCAGATTATAATGCTTCATTTTGGAAAGAAAGATTTATAACAGGATTACCAAATTTATTTTCCCAACAAATTATGAATAATTTACAAAAAGAAATGCGAACTGATGTAATTTCATTTGAAAATATTTCTTTTGGACAATTATTTCCTTTTGTCAAAAAAGAAGGATTAGATTTGTGTTCTGAATTAAAACTTCAAATAAAATATGGATCAGAGAGAAAATAAATAGCATCATTTTGTGAAACCTATGGTATTAAAAGAATAAAATCCCTATCATCAAGCAATAAAAAGAAAGACAAAAGAAGTAAAAAATTAATAATGAACACTATTATGATAAAAGAAATATATCAGAAAATTTAGAAAAAATAAAATAGTATGTTGGAAATGAAGAAAAATAGGCCATAAAGCAGATAAATCTAAACTGAAAGAAAAAATAAATGAAATATGTACAGAAGAAGATAAAATAAAAAATAAGTTAATAGCATTATTAATAAATGAAAAAGAACAAAATACAGAAGATGACTATTATAATGATTTATCTAGTTCAAAAGAACAACAAGGTTGCAATTGCTCAAATTTCTCAAAATATATAAATGTCATTACAAAAAAGGAAGATAAAGAATTTTTACTAGATATTATAGAAAAAATAGATGACCCTAAAACTAAAAAAGAATATTTAGAAAGACTAAAAGATCTAATTTTACAGGAAGACAAAATGTCAAAAATAATTGAACCTTTTAGTATTTCAAAATTAATAGATAAATATCCAAATATGAACAATATAAGAAAAAAAAACTACTAAAGATCTTCAAATAGAAATCAATAATCTAAAAACACAAGTAAAACAATTACAAAATGAAATATTAGAATTAAAAACAACGATTTAGAAATTGAAGCAAGAATAATATCATTAATAAAGCATGAACCTATAGATAACCCTCCACATCAAAAACAAATGAAATAATTATTTCTAAAAATCCATTAGATGAAAAACAATATTTACTAGAGGAGCATATCAGAGTTGTATAAAAGAAAGATTAATCCCGACAAAGTATTGTGAAAAAAGAAATGAAGAATTAAGAACTGCAAATGGAGAAAAATTAAAAGTAAAATATAAATTTACTAGAGGATCAATATGTAATAATAATTATTGTATAAGACATAATTTTATTATAGTAAAAAATATTCACATAGATATAATTTTAGGAACACCCTTTTTTATCCAAATATGTCCTTTTGCTGTAAATAGTAAAGGAGTTCACACAAATATTATGGAAAAACTGTAACTTTTAAATTTCTAACACCAATAACACAAAAATAATTACTAGTATTACAATCCTCTTATATTTATAAAACAATAAATACTGTTCAACATGTTAAACAACAAATAAATTATATTAAAGAAGAACAATGATATTTAAAAATAGAAGAACAATTAAAAGAAACAACTGTGCAAAAAAGAATTTTAGAATTAGAAGAAATAATAAAAAAGAGAAGTATGTGTAGAAATACCAAATGCATTCTGGGAAGAAAAAAACATATAATCGGCTTACCCAGTGAAAAAGATTTTAATATCCCAACAAAAGCCAGACCAACACAGATGAATTCCGAATTATTAGAATTATGTAAAAAAGAGATAAAAACATTCTTAAACAAAGGATTAATAACCCCATCAAAATCACCATGGATTTGTGCTGCATTCTGTGTTATGAATCAAGTAGAAAAAGAAAGAGAAGTACCACGATTAGTAATAAATTACAAACCATTAAATAAAATTTTACAATGGATTGGATATCCAATTCCAAATAAAAAGGATTTATTAAATAGGTTATTTAATGCTAAAATATTTTCAAAGTTTGATTTAAAATCTAGATACTGGCAAATAATGATAGCAGCAGAAGATAGATATAAAACAGCATTCACTAAAAAGTGGGTACAAAATTGACGATTTTGAGAAGATGAAGCCTAAGTTGATTCAGGTTGTGAACGATATGTTGAGTTATGACATTCTAGAGCTCCTGAGAAACTTTAGGAATCCTTACGAGTAAAGTTGTGGGCAATTAAATTTTACTTCAAGAAGCCTTGAAGTGTAAAACTTGCCGCTGCTTAGCGTCATAGCACATATCTGCAAAATCGAACCAGTCATGTTATACTATTTCTATCTTAGATTCTAGCGTCATATTATAAGTGCATATTTGGTAAGAAGTTGTAATTGAAATGCCAGTTTGAAATACTAATAAACAAGTACTAGCTTTGTTAAAAAAAAAAAAAAAAAACAACATTCACTACACCATTTGAACATTATGAATGGAAGGTAATGCCTTTTGCTTTAAAAAATGCCCCTTAAAATTTTCAAAATATAATGAATGATATATTTAACCTATATAGCTCATTTAGCATAGTTTATATAGACGATGTATTACTATTTTCAGATTCATTAGAAAAACATTTTAAGCATTTAAATATTTTCTTAAAAATTATAAAGAAAAATGGATCGGTAGTTTCAACACCAAAATTAAAGTTATTTTAGACACAAATAAGATTTTAGGACACGAAATTAATAAAGGAACAATAAAATCTATAAATAGAGCATTAGAATTTGCAAATAAATTTCCAGATGAAATTAAAGATAAAAATCAATTACAAAGATTTCTAAAATGTTTGAATTATATTGCTGATTTTTCCCAAAACTTAGGCAAGAATGTTCAATATTATTGGATAAACATAAGATAAATCCTCAAACTTGGTCAGAAGCTCATACTCAAAAGGTTAGATATCTTAAAGAAAAAATCCATTCATTATCATGTTTATGCCTTTCGCATCCTAAAACATTCATGATAGTTGAAACTGATGCATCAGAATTAGGATATGGAGAAATATTAAAACAAAGGATAGAAAATTCAAAGAAGAATTAGTTAGATATCACTCTGGAACTTGGTCAGGACCATAAAAGAATTATTCCACAATTAAAAAAGAAATTTTATCCGTAGTACTCTGCATATCAAATTTTCAAGACGATTTATATAACAAAAGATTTTTACTTAGAATAGATTGCAAATCAGCAAAAGAGATTTTGCAAAAAGATGTAAAAAATATAGTTTCAAAATAGATTTTTTCTAGATGGCAAGCTATTTTGTCTGTTTTTTATTTTGAAATAGAATTTATAAAAGGAGAAAATAGTTCTCTTCCTGATTTTTTAACAAGAGAATTTTTATAGGGCAATGAATCAAAAGGATAGACTCACTCATGACCAGTTTATAAAAATGATTCGAAAACATCATTATTGAAAACAACTGGCTCAAAAAGAAACCTTATTAACTTCCAAATGATTCATAATTTCATATACTGAACAACACAAGGAAGAATTCAACCCTATCATTTCCATAGACATCCAATAGTATATTTAAAGTCTTCAAAAGCTATTCTTTCTCTCAAAGAACAATATTTTTTAATGAGAAGAAAGATTAATGGCCTTATTATGATGAAGTACTGGCTTACTCAAAGCGGTCAAGATAGCTCTCATTACAAAGGATGGATTAAAAAGGAGAAAGAAAAAATGAGGAGTGTTATCTGTTAACATTGCAGGAAACATGGATTCCAAAGCAGGAGGTTCAAAACCAAGAATTCCAAAGGATTATGAAATGTCCATCACCCAAATTCCTACAACTCCTAATAGATTCCAATCACTTCAAGATTTTCCAGTTTTAAGTTATATTCAAGCAACCAAAAATCCAACCACTTCAAAAACAAATCCAAGTTCCTCGAAACCTTTCTCATCAAAAAAATCCAATGAAAATTCTAGTTATTTTGTCAAACCTTTCATTCAACATATCACCCAGACTAGATTTCAAGAAGTACCACCATGCAATGTACTTACAACTCTTACTCAAGGATTTTTTTCCTTCAAAATGTTTTTGGCAGCCAGATGATTCAGCAAAAAATTTAGACTATTATGAATTAATCCTTACAAACACCTAGTCTGTAGAAATTTATCCGATTTCGGATAAAGAAAAATCTAAAATAATCAGTCATTCTAAATGTATAATCAAAAAGGTTTGTTCACCCAATGAATGGACTTCTTTATACTCAAAAAAGTTATTTTCATTCATTTTCATTCCAGATGGATTCACATACCAAGATTATAATATGGCTTGGTACCGTGCATTCTCATTTAGACCATTCAATCATTCCTGGTTCTTTGCTTTCAAAGAAAGTTGCAGCAGAGAATTTCCAATTTGGTTCCATCATTGGTGGAATTGGTTTGGACCGTAAAAAGAGATTTTACCTCCAAGAGCATTAATGGGATTCCAGACATATTTCAAAAAGGCCACAGGAGAAATTTATTCAAGGCCTATAATGTTCCGTATTGAATTCAAAGTCCCATGGATTTTTTGTTGGAGTTTTAAAATTCATCAAGAACTAGAAAAGCCACTTCCAATGTTATTAGTACGAGAATTCAAAATTAAATGGTGGGCTGGATTCAATTTAGACCTCTGTGACCAAGAAAATGTTATTAAATTTTTAGAAACAAGAGAAAAATTAAAATGTTTAGTTCAGTTCATCAAGTTTCAAAAGAAAGCAGTCCATGCACGCCTCAAAAGAAGGACCAGACATCAAAATCAGAAGTGACAGCAAATGAATTTTTACTCAAAAAGATGATGCAGAATCCCAAGATATTACAAGAATACACGAGCTTTTTACAAAATCAACAAAAGAAGGCGAATGAGTCAGCAGGATCCTCATCGGATTCCACTTTTGATCGTTTGGTAGGTCATGTGCAGAAGATCCAAATGACATTTAAAAGCTGTCCGTCAATTATAAAAGGAGATAAGAAGAAATCTCTAAAGAGCTAATCAAATGAAGATAAGAGTGTTGGCATGAAGATTCAAGTGCTTTCGAAATGCAAGAGTTGGTGAAATGAAATTCAAATGTAATATTATGATAGTTATAAATAGATCCTCAAAATAAGTTAGAGGGCATCGAGCTTTATTAGATAGTTTCTATCATACTTGCCCTGAAACTAGAACCATGACCCAAGGTATAAAACTAATTAAAAGAATTTAATAGATGAAATAACATAAAAAGAAATATGATATTCTTGCGTGAAATTGGAAATTTGGAAGCTTTATCAATTGTGGATGCTTTAATCTTGACTTGAATGCAAACACAATTTTCACAATTTGTTGGAATTTAGATTTACAAGAGAGGAAATTTTTAGAGAAGGGCAGGTTTCAGAGCAAGTATGATAGAAACTATCTGATAAAGCTCGATACCCTCTAACTTATTTTGAGGATCTATTTATAACTATCATAATATTACATTTGAATTTCATTTTAGCAACTCTTGCATTTCGAATGCATTTGAATCTTCATGTTAAATTATGATGTTTTATTAATAAAATTTCTAGAAAAGTATTCAGTTGGGGATTGAATAGTAATTTTGGAGCGTGAAGTGGTATGATCAATATTCTACTAACCATATTTTAAATTTTACAAAGGATAATAAGATTTTATGACAAGTAAGTGTTTCAACCCAATTAGAATAACAAATGGAAAGAGAATAACTGAATTTCTCTGACTGAAAAGGAAAATTGAAGACATGGTCAAAACCAAATCAGTAAACAAGCAGTACAATAAAACTGAGAGACTATAGGTGACGGGGTTTTTGATATACGTACAAGTTAAAAAATCCGAAAGACACCCGTTTCACTGCAAGTATACAGGTTAACTAGTAGTTTAGGGTATTTATCGGGTCGATCCTGCGAAGAAAATTGAACAATTATCGGTACTACTAAAGCTTCTCTATTATTTTAGACTATCAATGAATTATAAGAAATGAAACCTACTGAACTTATGCAAAATAACAAATGAAAGCTCCTTAGGTTATGGTATCCCTAATTACTTATGCAAATGCTATATTTGGATCATTGAATACTACTGTCTAGGCTAGTTATGGTGTAATTTCCTTATGCATATGAATCCTACTTTCGTAGTGAATCAATTGTACTCATAACTAATACATACCTATTCTCACGGTTATAAAATTAGTTACAAGTTCATTTCTTCAATGAAATTACATGAAATTAATCACCAAAACCACATAGGTGCACCTCTACTTATTCTTGGCTACCTCCTAGGCATTCTAATTATGAATCAACTGAAATTAATTTTCCTTTAGAAAGTACTTCAACTTTTAAATATAAAACTCCTGTTCCAGAAGTCATAAATCAAAATCAATCAGAATATTCCCCAACTCATTCACAAATGAAAGGAGAAATAAATGTTATATATAAACCATATAAAATAAATCATAAATATTTACAAGAAGATTTTGATGATGAAGAAAATACTGAAAAGAGAATTTGGTTTTTCCAATTAGAATCAGAATATAAAGAAAAATTAATATTAGAATGGAAAGATGAATTAGAAAAGAGAAAATTTGATTTTCCTTTCTTTACTTGGTTGTCATTCTATATTTCAAAAATAGGAATAAATGATGTTTATAATACACCACAAATAAATGTTCAAACTAATTTATATAAAAAATGGAAATTAAAAGATGATCAATTATTAACTTCAATACATCCCCCATTACAAGAAGTAAAAATTAATATAGGACAAGGAGAGATAATAGCGTCACCTTTTAAAAAGGGTAGAGAAGCTGAATCAAGTACAAATAACACTATAAACTTAGAAGATATTAAAAAAATCTATCAACAAAATAATTATACAAATCAAATTCTTCATACAATTTCCCAACATATAGAAATATTAAATACAAAAATTGATACATTAAAGAAACCAGAATCTAAATTCCCTAATGACATTTCAGCACCTCATTTTCAACCTAAAAGTTTAACAAAAGAAAAAGAATAAGAGTTAGTCCAAAACATTAATAATCAAAAAACAAATAATACAGATAATATATTAAATAAAATATCTCAATCATTACAAAATTTAACTAATCCCCAAACTCTAAAAATAAATACATTAGAGAAAATAATAGAAGAAGAAAATTCATCTGAAAAATCATCTGAAGAATCAATAAATTCCGAAAATGAAGAAGATATGATTCTACCATTAGAAGATCAATTTGAAGAAAAAGATAATCAAATAAATAGAATAAGAAGAAAAAGAATTTATAATAAAAATAACACCAAAGACTGGAACATAATTAGTACTAAAAATTATTATCCAAGACCTAACCCTCCAGATATTCAATATGAAGAAAGATCAAAATTTCGCACTACTAAATATGATGGAGATTCAATTTATGAATGGAATATAGATGGTAAAGCAGAATATGAAGTATTAAATAATTTGCAAGAAATGGGAATGGCTAGATTAGCTTATAAAATTAAAAATATTCAAGAAAGAAATATTGCAACATTATTAGTCTCAGGATTTACTGGACAATTAAAAAATTGGTGGGATAATGCTTTAACACTTCAAGACAAATTATCAATATTAGATCATACACAGGAAATTGAAGATGATCAAGAAAATATTCAAATACAATCAGATGCTGCAGAATTTTTAATAGTAACCATAGTAATGTATTTTATAGGAAATCCAAAAGAAGAATTAAATTCTAATAAAACATTCTTAACAAATTTAAGATGCCCAAACCAAATCCCAATCTATCTATCCAAAAAACTATTTGTGAACTGTACGGATTTCACAAATCCAAATCACCACCAAACCCTAATCCATCATTCGGGATCCAATGGAAGATTGGGAAATTAATAATCATAGTTGTAGATTTACCCAACTAAATGCGGAAGGTAGAGACCTGAGTGAAGGATATAGCAATGCTGTGTTACAAAGGCTAGGTTTGACAGATAAAAATTGTTTATTTGTACTAGTTAAAGGTATTGAGTTGCATCTCATATCTTTGAATTTGGAGTGACTGGTCGGGAGCGACGCTGTTTTGTCGATTTATGGCCTTTTGTAACATAGAAGACAAAACAAACATCTTCTTGTGACTGATAGAATTGATTCTTCTTTGCACCAGTGGTTCAAAAATGAAGGCGACCCGTACGATAAAAATGGGTTTTTGAAGCCGTCTTTGACCGATAAAGTAAGGTAATGTTCACCATTTAAAACTCTGCTCCGTTCTTTTCTTTGAAGACCTGCTCTTCTCTTTACTGTTAATCTTGTAAATTGACCCTCCATCATTATAAGTCTCCACATTTTAGTTCGACATTTTAGTTGCTCTAATTTTGGCATTGTAATTTGTATAGGAGGCTGTTGGGATGTTTTGCTGTTTTATGCAATAACAACATTAAACATAGCGGCGGCTGCAACATCCAAGCAACTCAAATCTTTGTTGTCAAGGGAAAATGAAGTTTTGTATGTTACCATTCATAGCTCGCATAAGAATCGAAAATAGATCACCATCTACAGCAGTCAACAACTCAACATATTGTTCTCACATTTGCTTAATCCACAAGATAAAATTCTTGTGAAAAGGAATATATTCATTTCTGTCAAATAGATGATTATTTAAAGTTGAGTTTTAAGTTTTTAGAAGAAAAATCATAAGAGGTGGAATAGGAACTAAATATAAGTTATACTATTATGGTTATCATGGAAAAAAATATTCTTGGTATATATTTATAACTGTATTGTGTTTCTATTTTTAATTTACAATTATTGATATTATTTCCATAGAGAGAATTTGATTGATTTTGAACTCTGTGCTAATGGAATATATTGGATATTGATATTAGTAGTGATGGTTTAGATTATTTTGTATTTAAAAGGTAGCAGTCATGGAATCGAAATTTAGGAATATTGATGAATATTTTAGTATATTAAGTAAAATCTAATATTGTTATGAAATTGTAGGTAAGTTTTTGAATATATGATGTAGCGTTTATAATTGATACGATGGTCTGCATCGAAAATTTTTAGGTAAAAGAGAAACATTAGAACAAAGATTAGTGCTTATGTAATGATAATTTGGATGTTGATAAGTAGGTAATAGTGGTAAGAAATAAAGATAAATGAAATAGAGATTGTAAACCATTTTTTTCCTTTACATTCTTGTTGCTAATTATAACTCAAGGATATTATAGAAATTTTGGGAAAAAGTATAGTATTTTAGAAATAATAAAAAGGAGAAGTATGTGTAGAAATACCAAATGCATTCTGGGAAGAAAAAAACATATAATCGGCTTACCCAGTGAAAAAGATTTTAATATCCCAACAAAAGCCAGACCAACACAGATGAATTCCGAATTATTAGAATTATGTAAAAAAGAGATAAAAACATTCTTAAACAAAGGATTAATAACCCCATCAAAATCACCATGGATTTGTGCTGCATTCTGTGTTATGAATCAAGTAGAAAAAGAAAGAGAAGTACCACGATTAGTAATAAATTACAAACCATTAAATAAAATTTTACAATGGATTGGATATCCAATTCCAAATAAAAAGGATTTATTAAATAGGTTATTTAATGCTAAAATATTTTCAAAGTTTGATTTAAAATCTAGATACTGGCAAATAATGATAGCAGCAGAAAATAGATATAAAACAGCATTCACTAAAAAGTGGGTACAAAATTGACGATTTTGAGAAGATGAAGCCTAAGTTGATTCAGGTTGTGAACGATATGTTGAGTTATGACATTCTAGAGCTCCTGAGAACTTTAGGAATCCTTACGTGTAAAGTTGTGGGCAATTAAATTTTACTTCAAGAAGCCTTGAAGTGTAAAACTTGCCGCTGCTTAGCGTCATAGCACATATCTGCAAAATCGAACCAGTCATGTTATACTATTTCTATCTTAGATTCTAGCGTCATATTATAAGTGCATATTTGGTAAGAAGTTGTAATTGAAATGCCAGTTTGAAATACTAATAAACAAGTACTAGCTTTGTTAAAAAAAAAAAAAAAAACAAACATTCACTACACCATTTGAACATTATGAATGGAAGGTAATGCCTTTTGCTTTAAAAAATGCCCCTTAAAATTTTCAAAATATAATGAATGATATATTTAACCTATATAGCTCATTTAGCATAGTTTATATAGACGATGTATTACTATTTTCAGATTCATTAGAAAAACATTTTAAGCATTTAAATATTTTCTTAAAAATTATAAAGAAAAATGGATCGGTAGTTTCAACACCAAAATTAAAGTTATTTTAGACACAAATAAGATTTTAGGACACGAAATTAATAAAGGAACAATAAAATCTATAAATAGAGCATTAGAATTTGCAAATAAATTTCCAGATGAAATTAAAGATAAAAATCAATTACAAAGATTTCTAAAATGTTTGAATTATATTGCTGATTTTTCCCAAAACTTAGGCAAGAATGTTCAATATTATTGGATAAACATAAGATAAATCCTCAAACTTGGTCAGAAGCTCATACTCAAAAGGTTAGATATCTTAAAGAAAAAATCCATTCATTATCATGTTTATGCCTTTCGCATCCTAAAACATTCATGATAGTTGAAACTGATGCATCAGAATTAGGATATGGAGAAATATTAAAACAAAGGATAGAAAATTCAAAGAAGAATTAGTTAGATATCACTCTGGAACTTGGTCAGGACCATAAAAGAATTATTCCACAATTAAAAAAGAAATTTTATCCGTAGTACTCTGCATATCAAATTTTCAAGACGATTTATATAACAAAAGATTTTTACTTAGAATAGATTGCAAATCAGCAAAAGAGATTTTGCAAAAAGATGTAAAAAATATAGTTTCAAAATAGATTTTTTCTAGATGGCAAGCTATTTTGTCTGTTTTTTATTTTGAAATAGAATTTATAAAAGGAGAAAATAGTTCTCTTCCTGATTTTTTAACAAGAGAATTTTTATAGGGCAATGAATCAAAAGGATAGACTCACTCATGACCAGTTTATAAAAATGATTCGAAAACATCATTATTGAAAACAACTGGCTCAAAAAGAAACCTTATTAACTTCCAAATGATTCATAATTTCATATACTGAACAACACAAGGAAGAATTCAACCCTATCATTTCCATAGACATCCAATAGTATATTTAAAGTCTTCAAAAGCTATTCTTTCTCTCAAAGAACAATATTTTTTAATGAGAAGAAAGATTAATGGCCTTATTATGATGAAGTACTGGCTTACTCAAAGCGGTCAAGATAGCTCTCATTACAAAGGATGGATTAAAAAGGAGAAAGAAAAAATGAGGAGTGTTATCTGTTAACATTGCAGGAAACATGGATTCCAAAGCAGGAGGTTCAAAACCAAGAATTCCAAAGGATTATGAAATGTCCATCACCCAAATTCCTACAACTCCTAATAGATTCCAATCACTTCAAGATTTTCCAGTTTTAAGTTATATTCAAGCAACCAAAAATCCAACCACTTCAAAAACAAATCCAAGTTCCTCGAAACCTTTCTCATCAAAAAAATCCAATGAAAATTCTAGTTATTTTGTCAAACCTTTCATTCAACATATCACCCAGACTAGATTTCAAGAAGTACCACCATGCAATGTACTTACAACTCTTACTCAAGGATTTTTTTCCTTCAAAATGTTTTTGGCAGCCAGATGATTCAGCAAAAAATTTAGACTATTATGAATTAATCCTTACAAACACCTAGTCTGTAGAAATTTATCCGATTTCGGATAAAGAAAAATCTAAAATAATCAGTCATTCTAAATGTATAATCAAAAAGGTTTGTTCACCCAATGAATGGACTTCTTTATACTCAAAAAAGTTATTTTCATTCATTTTCATTCCAGATGGATTCACATACCAAGATTATAATATGGCTTGGTACCGTGCATTCTCATTTAGACCATTCAATCATTCCTGGTTCTTTGCTTTCAAAGAAAGTTGCAGCAGAGAATTTCCAATTTGGTTCCATCATTGGTGGAATTGGTTTGGACCGTAAAAAGAGATTTTACCTCCAAGAGCATTAATGGGATTCCAGACATATTTCAAAAAGGCCACAGGAGAAATTTATTCAAGGCCTATAATGTTCCGTATTGAATTCAAAGTCCCATGGATTTTTTGTTGGAGTTTTAAAATTCATCAAGAACTAGAAAAGCCACTTCCAATGTTATTAGTACGAGAATTCAAAATTAAATGGTGGGCTGGATTCAATTTAGACCTCTGTGACCAAGAAAATGTTATTAAATTTTTAGAAACAAGAGAAAAATTAAAATGTTTAGTTCAGTTCATCAAGTTTCAAAAGAAAGCAGTCCATGCACGCCTCAAAAGAAGGACCAGACATCAAAATCAGAAGTGACAGCAAATGAATTTTTACTCAAAAAGATGATGCAGAATCCCAAGATATTACAAGAATACACGAGCTTTTTACAAAATCAACAAAAGAAGGCGAATGAGTCAGCAGGATCCTCATCGGATTCCACTTTTGATCGTTTGGTAGGTCATGTGCAGAAGATCCAAATGACATTTAAAAGCTGTCCGTCAATTATAAAAGGAGATAAGAAGAAATCTCTAAAGAGCTAATCAAATGAAGATAAGAGTGTTGGCATGAAGATTCAAGTGCTTTCGAAATGCAAGAGTTGGTGAAATGAAATTCAAATGTAATATTATGATAGTTATAAATAGATCCTCAAAATAAGTTAGAGGGCATCGAGCTTTATTAGATAGTTTCTATCATACTTGCCCTGAAACTAGAACCATGACCCAAGGTATAAAACTAATTAAAAGAATTTAATAGATGAAATAACATAAAAAGAAATATGATATTCTTGCGTGAAATTGGAAATTTGGAAGCTTTATCAATTGTGGATGCTTTAATCTTGACTTGAATGCAAACACAATTTTCACAATTTGTTGGAATTTAGATTTACAAGAGAGGAAATTTTTAGAGAAGGGCAGGTTTCAGAGCAAGTATGATAGAAACTATCTGATAAAGCTCGATACCCTCTAACTTATTTTGAGGATCTATTTATAACTATCATAATATTACATTTGAATTTCATTTTAGCAACTCTTGCATTTCGAATGCATTTGAATCTTCATGTTAAATTATGATGTTTTATTAATAAAATTTCTAGAAAAGTATTCAGTTGGGGATTGAATAGTAATTTTGGAGCGTGAAGTGGTATGATCAATATTCTACTAACCATATTTTAAATTTTACAAAGGATAATAAGATTTTATGACAAGTAAGTGTTTCAACCCAATTAGAATAACAAATGGAAAGAGAATAACTGAATTTCTCTGACTGAAAAGGAAAATTGAAGACATGGTCAAAACCAAATCAGTAAACAAGCAGTACAATAAAACTGAGAGACTATAGGTGACGGGGTTTTTGATATACGTACAAGTTAAAAAATCCGAAAGACACCCGTTTCACTGCAAGTATACAGGTTAACTAGTAGTTTAGGGTATTTATCGGGTCGATCCTGCGAAGAAAATTGAACAATTATCGGTACTACTAAAGCTTCTCTATTATTTTAGACTATCAATGAATTATAAGAAATGAAACCTACTGAACTTATGCAAAATAACAAATGAAAGCTCCTTAGGTTATGGTATCCCTAATTACTTATGCAAATGCTATATTTGGATCATTGAATACTACTGTCTAGGCTAGTTATGGTGTAATTTCCTTATGCATATGAATCCTACTTTCGTAGTGAATCAATTGTACTCATAACTAATACATACCTATTCTCACGGTTATAAAATTAGTTACAAGTTCATTTCTTCAATGAAATTACATGAAATTAATCACCAAAACCACATAGGTGCACCTCTACTTATTCTTGGCTACCTCCTAGGCATTCTAATTATGAATCAACTGAAATTAATTTTCCTTTAGAAAGTACTTCAACTTTTAAATATAAAACTCCTGTTCCAGAAGTCATAAATCAAAATCAATCAGAATATTCCCCAACTCATTCACAAATGAAAGGAGAAATAAATGTTATATATAAACCATATAAAATAAATCATAAATATTTACAAGAAGATTTTGATGATGAAGAAAATACTGAAAAGAGAATTTGGTTTTTCCAATTAGAATCAGAATATAAAGAAAAATTAATATTAGAATGGAAAGATGAATTAGAAAAGAGAAAATTTGATTTTCCTTTCTTTACTTGGTTGTCATTCTATATTTCAAAAATAGGAATAAATGATGTTTATAATACACCACAAATAAATGTTCAAACTAATTTATATAAAAAATGGAAATTAAAAGATGATCAATTATTAACTTCAATACATCCCCCATTACAAGAAGTAAAAATTAATATAGGACAAGGAGAGATAATAGCGTCACCTTTTAAAAAGGGTAGAGAAGCTGAATCAAGTACAAATAACACTATAAACTTAGAAGATATTAAAAAAATCTATCAACAAAATAATTATACAAATCAAATTCTTCATACAATTTCCCAACATATAGAAATATTAAATACAAAAATTGATACATTAAAGAAACCAGAATCTAAATTCCCTAATGACATTTCAGCACCTCATTTTCAACCTAAAAGTTTAACAAAAGAAAAAGAATAAGAGTTAGTCCAAAACATTAATAATCAAAAAACAAATAATACAGATAATATATTAAATAAAATATCTCAATCATTACAAAATTTAACTAATCCCCAAACTCTAAAAATAAATACATTAGAGAAAATAATAGAAGAAGAAAATTCATCTGAAAAATCATCTGAAGAATCAATAAATTCCGAAAATGAAGAAGATATGATTCTACCATTAGAAGATCAATTTGAAGAAAAAGATAATCAAATAAATAGAATAAGAAGAAAAAGAATTTATAATAAAAATAACACCAAAGACTGGAACATAATTAGTACTAAAAATTATTATCCAAGACCTAACCCTCCAGATATTCAATATGAAGAAAGATCAAAATTTCGCACTACTAAATATGATGGAGATTCAATTTATGAATGGAATATAGATGGTAAAGCAGAATATGAAGTATTAAATAATTTGCAAGAAATGGGAATGGCTAGATTAGCTTATAAAATTAAAAATATTCAAGAAAGAAATATTGCAACATTATTAGTCTCAGGATTTACTGGACAATTAAAAAATTGGTGGGATAATGCTTTAACACTTCAAGACAAATTATCAATATTAGATCATACACAGGAAATTGAAGATGATCAAGAAAATATTCAAATACAATCAGATGCTGCAGAATTTTTAATAGTAACCATAGTAATGTATTTTATAGGAAATCCAAAAGAAGAATTAAATTCTAATAAAACATTCTTAACAAATTTAAGATGCCCAAACCAAATCCCAATCTATCTATCCAAAAAACTATTTGTGAACTGTACGGATTTCACAAATCCAAATCACCACCAAACCCTAATCCATCATTCGGGATCCAATGGAAGATTGGGAAATTAATAATCATAGTTGTAGATTTACCCAACTAAATGCGGAAGGTAGAGACCTGAGTGAAGGATATAGCAATGCTGTGTTACAAAGGCTAGGTTTGACAGATAAAAATTGTTTATTTGTACTAGTTAAAGGTATTGAGTTGCATCTCATATCTTTGAATTTGGAGTGACTGGTCGGGAGCGACGCTGTTTTGTCGATTTATGGCCTTTTGTAACATAGAAGACAAAACAAACATCTTCTTGTGACTGATAGAATTGATTCTTCTTTGCACCAGTGGTTCAAAAATGAAGGCGACCCGTACGATAAAAATGGGTTTTTGAAGCCGTCTTTGACCGATAAAGTAAGGTAATGTTCACCATTTAAAACTCTGCTCCGTTCTTTTCTTTGAAGACCTGCTCTTCTCTTTACTGTTAATCTTGTAAATTGACCCTCCATCATTATAAGTCTCCACATTTTAGTTCGACATTTTAGTTGCTCTAATTTTGGCATTGTAATTTGTATAGGAGGCTGTTGGGATGTTTTGCTGTTTTATGCAATAACAACATTAAACATAGCGGCGGCTGCAACATCCAAGCAACTCAAATCTTTGTTGTCAAGGGAAAATGAAGTTTTGTATGTTACCATTCATAGCTCGCATAAGAATCGAAAATAGATCACCATCTACAGCAGTCAACAACTCAACATATTGTTCTCACATTTGCTTAATCCACAAGATAAAATTCTTGTGAAAAGGAATATATTCATTTCTGTCAAATAGATGATTATTTAAAGTTGAGTTTTAAGTTTTTAGAAGAAAAATCATAAGAGGTGGAATAGGAACTAAATATAAGTTATACTATTATGGTTATCATGGAAAAAAATATTCTTGGTATATATTTATAACTGTATTGTGTTTCTATTTTTGATTTACAATTATTGATATTATTTCCATAGAGAGAATTTGATTGATTTTGAACTCTGTGCTAATGGAATATATTGGATATTGATATTAGTAGTGATGGTTTAGATTATTTTGTATTTAAAAGATGGCAGTCATGGAATCGAAATTTAGGAATATTGATGAATATTTTAGTATATTAAGTAAAATCTAATATTGTTATGAAATTGTAGGTAAGTTTTTGAATATATGATGTAGCGTTTATAATTGATACGATGGTCTGCATCGAAAATTTTTAGGTAAAAGAGAAACATTAGAACAAAGATTAGTGCTTATGTAATGATAATTTGGATGTTGATAAGTAGGTAATAGTGGTAGGAAATAAAGATAAATGAAATAGAGATTGTAAACCATTTTTTTCCTTTACATTCTTGTTGCTAATTATAACTCAAGGATATTATAGAAATTTTGGGAAAAAGTATAGTATTTTAGAAATAATAAAAAGGAGAAGTATGTGTAGAAATACCAAATGCATTCTGGGAAGAAAAAAACATATAATCGGCTTACCCAGTGAAAAAGATTTTAATATCCCAACAAAAGCCAGACCAACACAGATGAATTCCGAATTATTAGAATTATGTAAAAAAGAGATAAAAACATTCTTAAACAAAGGATTAATAACCCCATCAAAATCACCATGGATTTGTGCTGCATTCTGTGTTATGAATCAAGTAGAAAAAGAAAGAGAAGTACCACGATTAGTAATAAATTACAAACCATTAAATAAAATTTTACAATGGATTGGATATCCAATTCCAAATAAAAAGGATTTATTAAATAGGTTATTTAATGCTAAAATATTTTCAAAGTTTGATTTAAAATCTAGATACTGGCAAATAATGATAGCAGCAGAAGATAGATATAAAACAGCATTCACTAAAAAGTGGGTACAAAATTGACGATTTTGAGAAGATGAAGCCTAAGTTGATTCAGGTTGTGAACGATATGTTGAGTTATGACATTCTAGAGCTCCTGAGAAACTTTAGGAATCCTTACGAGTAAAGTTGTGGGCAATTAAATTTTACTTCAAGAAGCCTTGAAGTGTAAAACTTGCCGCTGCTTAGCGTCATAGCACATATCTGCAAAATCGAACCAGTCATGTTATACTATTTCTATCTTAGATTCTAGCGTCATATTATAAGTGCATATTTGGTAAGAAGTTGTAATTGAAATGCCAGTTTGAAATACTAATAAACAAGTACTAGCTTTGTTAAAAAAAAAAAAAAAAAAACAACATTCACTACACCATTTGAACATTATGAATGGAAGGTAATGCCTTTTGCTTTAAAAAATGCCCCTTAAAATTTTCAAAATATAATGAATGATATATTTAACCTATATAGCTCATTTAGCATAGTTTATATAGACGATGTATTACTATTTTCAGATTCATTAGAAAAACATTTTAAGCATTTAAATATTTTCTTAAAAATTATAAAGAAAAATGGATCGGTAGTTTCAACACCAAAATTAAAGTTATTTTAGACACAAATAAGATTTTAGGACACGAAATTAATAAAGGAACAATAAAATCTATAAATAGAGCATTAGAATTTGCAAATAAATTTCCAGATGAAATTAAAGATAAAAATCAATTACAAAGATTTCTAAAATGTTTGAATTATATTGCTGATTTTTCCCAAAACTTAGGCAAGAATGTTCAATATTATTGGATAAACATAAGATAAATCCTCAAACTTGGTCAGAAGCTCATACTCAAAAGGTTAGATATCTTAAAGAAAAAATCCATTCATTATCATGTTTATGCCTTTCGCATCCTAAAACATTCATGATAGTTGAAACTGATGCATCAGAATTAGGATATGGAGAAATATTAAAACAAAGGATAGAAAATTCAAAGAAGAATTAGTTAGATATCACTCTGGAACTTGGTCAGGACCATAAAAGAATTATTCCACAATTAAAAAAGAAATTTTATCCGTAGTACTCTGCATATCAAATTTTCAAGACGATTTATATAACAAAAGATTTTTACTTAGAATAGATTGCAAATCAGCAAAAGAGATTTTGCAAAAAGATGTAAAAAATATAGTTTCAAAATAGATTTTTTCTAGATGGCAAGCTATTTTGTCTGTTTTTTATTTTGAAATAGAATTTATAAAAGGAGAAAATAGTTCTCTTCCTGATTTTTTAACAAGAGAATTTTTATAGGGCAATGAATCAAAAGGATAGACTCACTCATGACCAGTTTATAAAAATGATTCGAAAACATCATTATTGAAAACAACTGGCTCAAAAAGAAACCTTATTAACTTCCAAATGATTCATAATTTCATATACTGAACAACACAAGGAAGAATTCAACCCTATCATTTCCATAGACATCCAATAGTATATTTAAAGTCTTCAAAAGCTATTCTTTCTCTCAAAGAACAATATTTTTTAATGAGAAGAAAGATTAATGGCCTTATTATGATGAAGTACTGGCTTACTCAAAGCGGTCAAGATAGCTCTCATTACAAAGGATGGATTAAAAAGGAGAAAGAAAAAATGAGGAGTGTTATCTGTTAACATTGCAGGAAACATGGATTCCAAAGCAGGAGGTTCAAAACCAAGAATTCCAAAGGATTATGAAATGTCCATCACCCAAATTCCTACAACTCCTAATAGATTCCAATCACTTCAAGATTTTCCAGTTTTAAGTTATATTCAAGCAACCAAAAATCCAACCACTTCAAAAACAAATCCAAGTTCCTCGAAACCTTTCTCATCAAAAAAATCCAATGAAAATTCTAGTTATTTTGTCAAACCTTTCATTCAACATATCACCCAGACTAGATTTCAAGAAGTACCACCATGCAATGTACTTACAACTCTTACTCAAGGATTTTTTTCCTTCAAAATGTTTTTGGCAGCCAGATGATTCAGCAAAAAATTTAGACTATTATGAATTAATCCTTACAAACACCTAGTCTGTAGAAATTTATCCGATTTCGGATAAAGAAAAATCTAAAATAATCAGTCATTCTAAATGTATAATCAAAAAGGTTTGTTCACCCAATGAATGGACTTCTTTATACTCAAAAAAGTTATTTTCATTCATTTTCATTCCAGATGGATTCACATACCAAGATTATAATATGGCTTGGTACCGTGCATTCTCATTTAGACCATTCAATCATTCCTGGTTCTTTGCTTTCAAAGAAAGTTGCAGCAGAGAATTTCCAATTTGGTTCCATCATTGGTGGAATTGGTTTGGACCGTAAAAAGAGATTTTACCTCCAAGAGCATTAATGGGATTCCAGACATATTTCAAAAAGGCCACAGGAGAAATTTATTCAAGGCCTATAATGTTCCGTATTGAATTCAAAGTCCCATGGATTTTTTGTTGGAGTTTTAAAATTCATCAAGAACTAGAAAAGCCACTTCCAATGTTATTAGTACGAGAATTCAAAATTAAATGGTGGGCTGGATTCAATTTAGACCTCTGTGACCAAGAAAATGTTATTAAATTTTTAGAAACAAGAGAAAAATTAAAATGTTTAGTTCAGTTCATCAAGTTTCAAAAGAAAGCAGTCCAAGCACGCCTCAAAAGAAGGACCAGACATCAAAATCAGAAGTGACAGCAAATGAATTTTTACTCAAAAAGATGATGCAGAATCCCAAGATATTACAAGAATACACGAGCTTTTTACAAAATCAACAAAAGAAGGCGAATGAGTCAGCAGGATCCTCATCGGATTCCACTTTTGATCGTTTGGTAGGTCATGTGCAGAAGATCCAAATGACATTTAAAAGCTGTCCGTCAATTATAAAAGGAGATAAGAAGAAATCTCTAAAGAGCTAATCAAATGAAGATAAGAGTGTTGGCATGAAGATTCAAGTGCTTTCGAAATGCAAGAGTTGGTGAAATGAAATTCAAATGTAATATTATGATAGTTATAAATAGATCCTCAAAATAAGTTAGAGGGCATCGAGCTTTATTAGATAGTTTCTATCATACTTGCCCTGAAACTAGAACCATGACCCAAGGTATAAAACTAATTAAAAGAATTTAATAGATGAAATAACATAAAAAGAAATATGATATTCTTGCGTGAAATTGGAAATTTGGAAGCTTTATCAATTGTGGATGCTTTAATCTTGACTTGAATGCAAACACAATTTTCACAATTTGTTGGAATTTAGATTTACAAGAGAGGAAATTTTTAGAGAAGGGCAGGTTTCAGAGCAAGTATGATAGAAACTATCTGATAAAGCTCGATACCCTCTAACTTATTTTGAGGATCTATTTATAACTATCATAATATTACATTTGAATTTCATTTTAGCAACTCTTGCATTTCGAATGCATTTGAATCTTCATGTTAAATTATGATGTTTTATTAATAAAATTTCTAGAAAAGTATTCAGTTGGGGATTGAATAGTAATTTTGGAGCGTGAAGTGGTATGATCAATATTCTACTAACCATATTTTAAATTTTACAAAGGATAATAAGATTTTATGACAAGTAAGTGTTTCAACCCAATTAGAATAACAAATGGAAAGAGAATAACTGAATTTCTCTGACTGAAAAGGAAAATTGAAGACATGGTCAAAACCAAATCAGTAAACAAGCAGTACAATAAAACTGAGAGACTATAGGTGACGGGGTTTTTGATATACGTACAAGTTAAAAAATCCGAAAGACACCCGTTTCACTGCAAGTATACAGGTTAACTAGTAGTTTAGGGTATTTATCGGGTCGATCCTGCGAAGAAAATTGAACAATTATCGGTACTACTAAAGCTTCTCTATTATTTTAGACTATCAATGAATTATAAGAAATGAAACCTACTGAACTTATGCAAAATAACAAATGAAAGCTCCTTAGGTTATGGTATCCCTAATTACTTATGCAAATGCTATATTTGGATCATTGAATACTACTGTCTAGGCTAGTTATGGTGTAATTTCCTTATGCATATGAATCCTACTTTCGTAGTGAATCAATTGTACTCATAACTAATACATACCTATTCTCACGGTTATAAAATTAGTTACAAGTTCATTTCTTCAATGAAATTACATGAAATTAATCACCAAAACCACATAGGTGCACCTCTACTTATTCTTGGCTACCTCCTAGGCATTCTAATTATGAATCAACTGAAATTAATTTTCCTTTAGAAAGTACTTCAACTTTTAAATATAAAACTCCTGTTCCAGAAGTCATAAATCAAAATCAATCAGAATATTCCCCAACTCATTCACAAATGAAAGGAGAAATAAATGTTATATATAAACCATATAAAATAAATCATAAATATTTACAAGAAGATTTTGATGATGAAGAAAATACTGAAAAGAGAATTTGGTTTTTCCAATTAGAATCAGAATATAAAGAAAAATTAATATTAGAATGGAAAGATGAATTAGAAAAGAGAAAATTTGATTTTCCTTTCTTTACTTGGTTGTCATTCTATATTTCAAAAATAGGAATAAATGATGTTTATAATACACCACAAATAAATGTTCAAACTAATTTATATAAAAAATGGAAATTAAAAGATGATCAATTATTAACTTCAATACATCCCCCATTACAAGAAGTAAAAATTAATATAGGACAAGGAGAGATAATAGCGTCACCTTTTAAAAAGGGTAGAGAAGCTGAATCAAGTACAAATAACACTATAAACTTAGAAGATATTAAAAAAATCTATCAACAAAATAATTATACAAATCAAATTCTTCATACAATTTCCCAACATATAGAAATATTAAATACAAAAATTGATACATTAAAGAAACCAGAATCTAAATTCCCTAATGACATTTCAGCACCTCATTTTCAACCTAAAAGTTTAACAAAAGAAAAAGAATAAGAGTTAGTCCAAAACATTAATAATCAAAAAACAAATAATACAGATAATATATTAAATAAAATATCTCAATCATTACAAAATTTAACTAATCCCCAAACTCTAAAAATAAATACATTAGAGAAAATAATAGAAGAAGAAAATTCATCTGAAGAATCAATAAATTCCGAAAATGAAGAAGATATGATTCTACCATTAGAAGATCAATTTGAAGAAAAAGATAATCAAATAAATAGAATAAGAAGAAAAAGAATTTATAATAAAAATAACACCAAAGACTGGAACATAATTAGTACTAAAAATTATTATCCAAGACCTAACCCTCCAGATATTCAATATGAAGAAAGATCAAAATTTCGCACTACTAAATATGATGGAGATTCAATTTATGAATGGAATATAGATGGTAAAGCAGAATATGAAGTATTAAATAATTTGCAAGAAATGGGAATGGCTAGATTAGCTTATAAAATTAAAAATATTCAAGAAAGAAATATTGCAACATTATTAGTCTCAGGATTTACTGGACAATTAAAAAATTGGTGGGATAATGCTTTAACACTTCAAGACAAATTATCAATATTAGATCATACACAGGAAATTGAAGATGATCAAGAAAATATTCAAATACAATCAGATGCTGCAGAATTTTTAATAGTAACCATAGTAATGTATTTTATAGGAAATCCAAAAGAAGAATTAAATTCTAATAAAACATTCTTAACAAATTTAAGATGCCCAAACCAAATCCCAATCTATCTATCCAAAAAACTATTTGTGAACTGTACGGATTTCACAAATCCAAATCACCACCAAACCCTAATCCATCATTCGGGATCCAATGGAAGATTGGGAAATTAATAATCATAGTTGTAGATTTACCCAACTAAATGCGGAAGGTAGAGACCTGAGTGAAGGATATAGCAATGCTGTGTTACAAAGGCTAGGTTTGACAGATAAAAATTGTTTATTTGTACTAGTTAAAGGTATTGAGTTGCATCTCATATCTTTGAATTTGGAGTGACTGGTCGGGAGCGACGCTGTTTTGTCGATTTATGGCCTTTTGTAACATAGAAGACAAAACAAACATCTTCTTGTGACTGATAGAATTGATTCTTCTTTGCACCAGTGGTTCAAAAATGAAGGCGACCCGTACGATAAAAATGGGTTTTTGAAGCCGTCTTTGACCGATAAAGTAAGGTAATGTTCACCATTTAAAACTCTGCTCCGTTCTTTTCTTTGAAGACCTGCTCTTCTCTTTACTGTTAATCTTGTAAATTGACCCTCCATCATTATAAGTCTCCACATTTTAGTTCGACATTTTAGTTGCTCTAATTTTGGCATTGTAATTTGTATAGGAGGCTGTTGGGATGTTTTGCTGTTTTATGCAATAACAACATTAAACATAGCGGCGGCTGCAACATCCAAGCAACTCAAATCTTTGTTGTCAAGGGAAAATGAAGTTTTGTATGTTACCATTCATAGCTCGCATAAGAATCGAAAATAGATCACCATCTACAGCAGTCAACAACTCAACATATTGTTCTCACATTTGCTTAATCCACAAGATAAAATTCTTGTGAAAAGGAATATATTCATTTCTGTCAAATAGATGATTATTTAAAGTTGAGTTTTAAGTTTTTAGAAGAAAAATCATAAGAGGTGGAATAGGAACTAAATATAAGTTATACTATTATGGTTATCATGGAAAAAAATATTCTTGGTATATATTTATAACTGTATTGTGTTTCTATTTTTAATTTACAATTATTGATATTATTTCCATAGAGAGAATTTGATTGATTTTGAACTCTGTGCTAATGGAATATATTGGATATTGATATTAGTAGTGATGGTTTAGATTATTTTGTATTTAAAAGGTGGCAGTCATGGAATCGAAATTTAGGAATATTGATGAATATTTTAGTATATTAAGTAAAATCTAATATTGTTATGAAATTGTAGGTAAGTTTTTGAATATATGATGTAGCGTTTATAATTGATACGATGGTCTGCATCGAAAATTTTTAGGTAAAAGAGAAACATTAGAACAAAGATTAGTGCTTATGTAATGATAATTTGGATGTTGATAAGTAGGTAATAGTGGTAGGAAATAAAGATAAATGAAATAGAGATTGTAAACCATTTTTTTCCTTTACATTCTTGTTGCTAATTATAACTCAAGGATATTATAGAAATTTTGGGAAAAAGTATAGTATTTTAGAAATAATAAAAAGGAGAAGTATGTGTAGAAATACCAAATGCATTCTGGGAAGAAAAAAACATATAATCGGCTTACCCAGTGAAAAAGATTTTAATATCCCAACAAAAGCCAGACCAACACAGATGAATTCCGAATTATTAGAATTATGTAAAAAAGAGATAAAAACATTCTTAAACAAAGGATTAATAACCCCATCAAAATCACCATGGATTTGTGCTGCATTCTGTGTTATGAATCAAGTAGAAAAAGAAAGAGAAGTACCACGATTAGTAATAAATTACAAACCATTAAATAAAATTTTACAATGGATTGGATATCCAATTCCAAATAAAAAGGATTTATTAAATAGGTTATTTAATGCTAAAATATTTTCAAAGTTTGATTTAAAATCTAGATACTGGCAAATAATGATAGCAGCAGAAGATAGATATAAAACAGCATTCACTAAAAAGTGGGTACAAAATTGACGATTTTGAGAAGATGAAGCCTAAGTTGATTCAGGTTGTGAACGATATGTTGAGTTATGACATTCTAGAGCTCCTGAGAAACTTTAGGAATCCTTACGAGTAAAGTTGTGGGCAATTAAATTTTACTTCAAGAAGCCTTGAAGTGTAAAACTTGCCGCTGCTTAGCGTCATAGCACATATCTGCAAAATCGAACCAGTCATGTTATACTATTTCTATCTTAGATTCTAGCGTCATATTATAAGTGCATATTTGGTAAGAAGTTGTAATTGAAATGCCAGTTTGAAATACTAATAAACAAGTACTAGCTTTGTTAAAAAAAAAAAAAAAAAAACAACATTCACTACACCATTTGAACATTATGAATGGAAGGTAATGCCTTTTGCTTTAAAAAATGCCCCTTAAAATTTTCAAAATATAATGAATGATATATTTAACCTATATAGCTCATTTAGCATAGTTTATATAGACGATGTATTACTATTTTCAGATTCATTAGAAAAACATTTTAAGCATTTAAATATTTTCTTAAAAATTATAAAGAAAAATGGATCGGTAGTTTCAACACCAAAATTAAAGTTATTTTAGACACAAATAAGATTTTAGGACACGAAATTAATAAAGGAACAATAAAATCTATAAATAGAGCATTAGAATTTGCAAATAAATTTCCAGATGAAATTAAAGATAAAAATCAATTACAAAGATTTCTAAAATGTTTGAATTATATTGCTGATTTTTCCCAAAACTTAGGCAAGAATGTTCAATATTATTGGATAAACATAAGATAAATCCTCAAACTTGGTCAGAAGCTCATACTCAAAAGGTTAGATATCTTAAAGAAAAAATCCATTCATGATCATGTTTATGCCTTTCGCATCCTAAAACATTCATGATAGTTGAAACTGATGCATCAGAATTAGGATATGGAGAAATATTAAAACAAAGGATAGAAAATTCAAAGAAGAATTAGTTAGATATCACTCTGGAACTTGGTCAGGACCATAAAAGAATTATTCCACAATTAAAAAAGAAATTTTATCCGTAGTACTCTGCATATCAAATTTTCAAGACGATTTATATAACAAAAGATTTTTACTTAGAATAGATTGCAAATCAGCAAAAGAGATTTTGCAAAAAGATGTAAAAAATATAGTTTCAAAATAGATTTTTTCTAGATGGCAAGCTATTTTGTTTGTTTTTTATTTTGAAATAGAATTTATAAAAGGAGAAAATAGTTCTCTTCCTGATTTTTTAACAAGAGAATTTTTATAGGGCAATGAGTCAAAAGGATAGACTCACTCATGACCAGTTTATAAAAATGATTCGAAAACATCATTATTGAAAACAACTGGCTCAAAAAGAAACCTTATTAACTTCCAAATGATTCATAATTTCATATACTGAACAACACAAGGAAGAATTCAACCCTATCATTTCCATAGACATCCAATAGTATATTTAAAGTCTTCAAAAGCTATTCTTTCTCTCAAAGAACAATATTTTTTAATGAGAAGAAAGATTAATGGCCTTATTATGATGAAGTACTGGCTTACTCAAAGCGGTCAAGATAGCTCTCATTACAAAGGATGGATTAAAAAGGAGAAAGAAAAAATGAGGAGTGTTATCTGTTAACATTGCAGGAAACATGGATTCCAAAGCAGGAGGTTCAAAACCAAGAATTCCAAAGGATTATGAAATGTCCATCACCCAAATTCCTACAACTCCTAATAGATTCCAATCACTTCAAGATTTTCCAGTTTTAAGTTATATTCAAGCAACCAAAAATCCAACCACTTCAAAAACAAATCCAAGTTCCTCGAAACCTTTCTCATCAAAAAAATCCAATGAAAATTCTAGTTATTTTGTCAAACCTTTCATTCAACATATCACCCAGACTAGATTTCAAGAAGTACCACCATGCAATGTACTTACAACTCTTACTCAAGGATTTTTTTCCTTCAAAATGTTTTTGGCAGCCAGATGATTCAGCAAAAAATTTAGACTATTATGAATTAATCCTTACAAACACCTAGTCTGTAGAAATTTATCCGATTTCGGATAAAGAAAAATCTAAAATAATCAGTCATTCTAAATGTATAATCAAAAAGGTTTGTTCACCCAATGAATGGACTTCTTTATACTCAAAAAAGTTATTTTCATTCATTTTCATTCCAGATGGATTCACATACCAAGATTATAATATGGCTTGGTACCGTGCATTCTCATTTAGACCATTCAATCATTCCTGGTTCTTTGCTTTCAAAGAAAGTTGCAGCAGAGAATTTCCAATTTGGTTCCATCATTGGTGGAATTGGTTTGGACCGTAAAAAGAGATTTTACCTCCAAGAGCATTAATGGGATTCCAGACATATTTCAAAAAGGCCACAGGAGAAATTTATTCAAGGCCTATAATGTTCCGTATTGAATTCAAAGTCCCATGGATTTTTTGTTGGAGTTTTAAAATTCATCAAGAACTAGAAAAGCCACTTCCAATGTTATTAGTACGAGAATTCAAAATTAAATGGTGGGCTGGATTCAATTTAGACCTCTGTGACCAAGAAAATGTTATTAAATTTTTAGAAACAAGAGAAAAATTAAAATGTTTAGTTCAGTTCATCAAGTTTCAAAAGAAAGCAGTCCAAGCACGCCTCAAAAGAAGGACCAGACATCAAAATCAGAAGTGACAGCAAATGAATTTTTACTCAAAAAGATGATGCAGAATCCCAAGATATTACAAGAATACACGAGCTTTTTACAAAATCAACAAAAGAAGGCGAATGAGTCAGCAGGATCCTCATCGGATTCCACTTTTGATCGTTTGGTAGGTCATGTGCAGAAGATCCAAATGACATTTAAAAGCTGTCCGTCAATTATAAAAGGAGATAAGAAGAAATCTCTAAAGAGCTAATCAAATGAAGATAAGAGTGTTGGCATGAAGATTCAAGTGCTTTCGAAATGCAAGAGTTGGTGAAATGAAATTCAAATGTAATATTATGATAGTTATAAATAGATCCTCAAAATAAGTTAGAGGGCATCGAGCTTTATTAGATAGTTTCTATCATACTTGCCCTGAAACTAGAACCATGACCCAAGGTATAAAACTAATTAAAAGAATTTAATAGATGAAATAACATAAAAAGAAATATGATATTCTTGCGTGAAATTGGAAATTTGGAAGCTTTATCAATTGTGGATGCTTTAATCTTGACTTGAATGCAAACACAATTTTCACAATTTGTTGGAATTTAGATTTACAAGAGAGGAAATTTTTAGAGAAGGGCAGGTTTCAGAGCAAGTATGATAGAAACTATCTGATAAAGCTCGATACCCTCTAACTTATTTTGAGGATCTATTTATAACTATCATAATATTACATTTGAATTTCATTTTAGCAACTCTTGCATTTCGAATGCATTTGAATCTTCATGTTAAATTATGATGTTTTATTAATAAAATTTCTAGAAAAGTATTCAGTTGGGGATTGAATAGTAATTTTGGAGCGTGAAGTGGTATGATCAATATTCTACTAACCATATTTTAAATTTTACAAAGGATAATAAGATTTTATGACAAGTAAGTGTTTCAACCCAATTAGAATAACAAATGGAAAGAGAATAACTGAATTTCTCTGACTGAAAAGGAAAATTGAAGACATGGTCAAAACCAAATCAGTAAACAAGCAGTACAATAAAACTGAGAGACTATAGGTGACGGGGTTTTTGATATACGTACAAGTTAAAAAATCCGAAAGACACCCGTTTCACTGCAAGTATACAGGTTAACTAGTAGTTTAGGGTATTTATCGGGTCGATCCTGCGAAGAAAATTGAACAATTATCGGTACTACTAAAGCTTCTCTATTATTTTAGACTATCAATGAATTATAAGAAATGAAACCTACTGAACTTATGCAAAATAACAAATGAAAGCTCCTTAGGTTATGGTATCCCTAATTACTTATGCAAATGCTATATTTGGATCATTGAATACTACTGTCTAGGCTAGTTATGGTGTAATTTCCTTATGCATATGAATCCTACTTTCGTAGTGAATCAATTGTACTCATAACTAATACATACCTATTCTCACGGTTATAAAATTAGTTACAAGTTCATTTCTTCAATGAAATTACATGAAATTAATCACCAAAACCACATAGGTGCACCTCTACTTATTCTTGGCTACCTCCTAGGCATTCTAATTATGAATCAACTGAAATTAATTTTCCTTTAGAAAGTACTTCAACTTTTAAATATAAAACTCCTGTTCCAGAAGTCATAAATCAAAATCAATCAGAATATTCCCCAACTCATTCACAAATGAAAGGAGAAATAAATGTTATATATAAACCATATAAAATAAATCATAAATATTTACAAGAAGATTTTGATGATGAAGAAAATACTGAAAAGAGAATTTGGTTTTTCCAATTAGAATCAGAATATAAAGAAAAATTAATATTAGAATGGAAAGATGAATTAGAAAAGAGAAAATTTGATTTTCCTTTCTTTACTTGGTTGTCATTCTATATTTCAAAAATAGGAATAAATGATGTTTATAATACACCACAAATAAATGTTCAAACTAATTTATATAAAAAATGGAAATTAAAAGATGATCAATTATTAACTTCAATACATCCCCCATTACAAGAAGTAAAAATTAATATAGGACAAGGAGAGATAATAGCGTCACCTTTTAAAAAGGGTAGAGAAGCTGAATCAAGTACAAATAACACTATAAACTTAGAAGATATTAAAAAAATCTATCAACAAAATAATTATACAAATCAAATTCTTCATACAATTTTCCAACATATAGAAATATTAAATACAAAAATTGATACATTAAAGAAACCAGAATCTAAATTCCCTAATGACATTTCAGCACCTCATTTTCAACCTAAAAGTTTAACAAAAGAAAAAGAATAAGAGTTAGTCCAAAACATTAATAATCAAAAAACAAATAATACAGATAATATATTAAATAAAATATCTCAATCATTACAAAATTTAACTAATCCCCAAACTCTAAAAATAAATACATTAGAGAAAATAATAGAAGAAGAAAATTCATCTGAAGAATCAATAAATTCCGAAAATGAAGAAGATATGATTCTACCATTAGAAGATCAATTTGAAGAAAAAGATAATCAAATAAATAGAATAAGAAGAAAAAGAATTTATAATAAAAATAACACCAAAGACTGGAACATAATTAGTACTAAAAATTATTATCCAAGACCTAACCCTCCAGATATTCAATATGAAGAAAGATCAAAATTTCGCACTACTAAATATGATGGAGATTCAATTTATGAATGGAATATAGATGGTAAAGCAGAATATGAAGTATTAAATAATTTGCAAGAAATGGGAATAGCTAGATTAGCTTATAAAATTAAAAATATTCAAGAAAGAAATATTGCAACATTATTAGTCTCAGGATTTACTGGACAATTAAAAAATTGGTGGGATAATGCTTTAACACTTCAAGACAAATTATCAATATTAGATCATACACAGGAAATTGAAGATGATCAAGAAAATATTCAAATACAATCAGATGCTGCAGAATTTTTAATAGTAACCATAGTAATGTATTTTATAGGAAATCCAAAAGAAGAATTAAATTCTAATAAAACATTCTTAACAAATTTAAGATGCCCAAACCAAATCCCAATCTATCTATCCAAAAAACTATTTGTGAACTGTACGGATTTCACAAATCCAAATCACCACCAAACCCTAATCCATCATTCGGGATCCAATGGAAGATTGGGAAATTAATAATCATAGTTGTAGATTTACCCAACTAAATGCGGAAGGTAGAGACCTGAGTGAAGGATATAGCAATGCTGTGTTACAAAGGCTAGGTTTGACAGATAAAAATTGTTTATTTGTACTAGTTAAAGGTATTGAGTTGCATCTCATATCTTTGAATTTGGAGTGACTGGTCGGGAGCGACGCTGTTTTGTCGATTTATGGCCTTTTGTAACATAGAAGACAAAACAAACATCTTCTTGTGACTGATAGAATTGATTCTTCTTTGCACCAGTGGTTCAAAAATGAAGGCGACCCGTACGATAAAAATGGGTTTTTGAAGCCGTCTTTGACCGATAAAGTAAGGTAATGTTCACCATTTAAAACTCTGCTCCGTTCTTTTCTTTGAAGACCTGCTCTTCTCTTTACTGTTAATCTTGTAAATTGACCCTCCATCATTATAAGTCTCCACATTTTAGTTCGACATTTTAGTTGCTCTAATTTTGGCATTGTAATTTGTATAGGAGGCTGTTGGGATGTTTTGCTGTTTTATGCAATAACAACATTAAACATAGCGGCGGCTGCAACATCCAAGCAACTCAAATCTTTGTTGTCAAGGGAAAATGAAGTTTTGTATGTTACCATTCATAGCTCGCATAAGAATCGAAAATAGATCACCATCTACAGCAGTCAACAACTCAACATATTGTTCTCACATTTGCTTAATCCACAAGATAAAATTCTTGTGAAAAGGAATATATTCATTTCTGTCAAATAGATGATTATTTAAAGTTGAGTTTTAAGTTTTTAGAAGAAAAATCATAAGAGGTGGAATAGGAACTAAATATAAGTTATACTATTATGGTTATCATGGAAAAAAATATTCTTGGTATATATTTATAACTGTATTGTGTTTCTATTTTTAATTTACAATTATTGATATTATTTCCATAGAGAGAATTTGATTGATTTTGAACTCTGTGCTAATGGAATATATTGGATATTGATATTAGTAGTGATGGTTTAGATTATTTTGTATTTAAAAGGTAGCAGTCATGGAATCGAAATTTAGGAATATTGATGAATATTTTAGTATATTAAGTAAAATCTAATATTGTTATGAAATTGTAGGTAAGTTTTTGAATATATGATGTAGCGTTTATAATTGATACGATGGTCTGCATCGAAAATTTTTAGGTAAAAGAGAAACATTAGAACAAAGATTAGTGCTTATGTAATGATAATTTGGATGTTGATAAGTAGGTAATAGTGGTAAGAAATAAAGATAAATGAAATAGAGATTGTAAACCATTTTTTTCCTTTACATTCTTGTTGCTAATTATAACTCAAGGATATTATAGAAATTTTGGGAAAAAGTATAGTATTTTAGAAATAATAAAAAGGAGAAGTATGTGTAGAAATACCAAATGCATTCTGGGAAGAAAAAAACATATAATCGGCTTACCCAGTGAAAAAGATTTTAATATCCCAACAAAAGCCAGACCAACACAGATGAATTCCGAATTATTAGAATTATGTAAAAAAGAGATAAAAACATTCTTAAACAAAGGATTAATAACCCCATCAAAATCACCATGGATTTGTGCTGCATTCTGTGTTATGAATCAAGTAGAAAAAGAAAGAGAAGTACCACGATTAGTAATAAATTACAAACCATTAAATAAAATTTTACAATGGATTGGATATCCAATTCCAAATAAAAAGGATTTATTAAATAGGTTATTTAATGCTAAAATATTTTCAAAGTTTGATTTAAAATCTAGATACTGGCAAATAATGATAGCAGCAGAAAATAGATATAAAACAGCATTCACTAAAAAGTGGGTACAAAATTGACGATTTTGAGAAGATGAAGCCTAAGTTGATTCAGGTTGTGAACGATATGTTGAGTTATGACATTCTAGAGCTCCTGAGAACTTTAGGAATCCTTACGTGTAAAGTTGTGGGCAATTAAATTTTACTTCAAGAAGCCTTGAAGTGTAAAACTTGCCGCTGCTTAGCGTCATAGCACATATCTGCAAAATCGAACCAGTCATGTTATACTATTTCTATCTTAGATTCTAGCGTCATATTATAAGTGCATATTTGGTAAGAAGTTGTAATTGAAATGCCAGTTTGAAATACTAATAAACAAGTACTAGCTTTGTTAAAAAAAAAAAAAAAAACAAACATTCACTACACCATTTGAACATTATGAATGGAAGGTAATGCCTTTTGCTTTAAAAAATGCCCCTTAAAATTTTCAAAATATAATGAATGATATATTTAACCTATATAGCTCATTTAGCATAGTTTATATAGACGATGTATTACTATTTTCAGATTCATTAGAAAAACATTTTAAGCATTTAAATATTTTCTTAAAAATTATAAAGAAAAATGGATCGGTAGTTTCAACACCAAAATTAAAGTTATTTTAGACACAAATAAGATTTTAGGACACGAAATTAATAAAGGAACAATAAAATCTATAAATAGAGCATTAGAATTTGCAAATAAATTTCCAGATGAAATTAAAGATAAAAATCAATTACAAAGATTTCTAAAATGTTTGAATTATATTGCTGATTTTTCCCAAAACTTAGGCAAGAATGTTCAATATTATTGGATAAACATAAGATAAATCCTCAAACTTGGTCAGAAGCTCATACTCAAAAGGTTAGATATCTTAAAGAAAAAATCCATTCATTATCATGTTTATGCCTTTCGCATCCTAAAACATTCATGATAGTTGAAACTGATGCATCAGAATTAGGATATGGAGAAATATTAAAACAAAGGATAGAAAATTCAAAGAAGAATTAGTTAGATATCACTCTGGAACTTGGTCAGGACCATAAAAGAATTATTCCACAATTAAAAAAGAAATTTTATCCGTAGTACTCTGCATATCAAATTTTCAAGACGATTTATATAACAAAAGATTTTTACTTAGAATAGATTGCAAATCAGCAAAAGAGATTTTGCAAAAAGATGTAAAAAATATAGTTTCAAAATAGATTTTTTCTAGATGGCAAGCTATTTTGTCTGTTTTTTATTTTGAAATAGAATTTATAAAAGGAGAAAATAGTTCTCTTCCTGATTTTTTAACAAGAGAATTTTTATAGGGCAATGAATCAAAAGGATAGACTCACTCATGACCAGTTTATAAAAATGATTCGAAAACATCATTATTGAAAACAACTGGCTCAAAAAGAAACCTTATTAACTTCCAAATGATTCATAATTTCATATACTGAACAACACAAGGAAGAATTCAACCCTATCATTTCCATAGACATCCAATAGTATATTTAAAGTCTTCAAAAGCTATTCTTTCTCTCAAAGAACAATATTTTTTAATGAGAAGAAAGATTAATGGCCTTATTATGATGAAGTACTGGCTTACTCAAAGCGGTCAAGATAGCTCTCATTACAAAGGATGGATTAAAAAGGAGAAAGAAAAAATGAGGAGTGTTATCTGTTAACATTGCAGGAAACATGGATTCCAAAGCAGGAGGTTCAAAACCAAGAATTCCAAAGGATTATGAAATGTCCATCACCCAAATTCCTACAACTCCTAATAGATTCCAATCACTTCAAGATTTTCCAGTTTTAAGTTATATTCAAGCAACCAAAAATCCAACCACTTCAAAAACAAATCCAAGTTCCTCGAAACCTTTCTCATCAAAAAAATCCAATGAAAATTCTAGTTATTTTGTCAAACCTTTCATTCAACATATCACCCAGACTAGATTTCAAGAAGTACCACCATGCAATGTACTTACAACTCTTACTCAAGGATTTTTTTCCTTCAAAATGTTTTTGGCAGCCAGATGATTCAGCAAAAAATTTAGACTATTATGAATTAATCCTTACAAACACCTAGTCTGTAGAAATTTATCCGATTTCGGATAAAGAAAAATCTAAAATAATCAGTCATTCTAAATGTATAATCAAAAAGGTTTGTTCACCCAATGAATGGACTTCTTTATACTCAAAAAAGTTATTTTCATTCATTTTCATTCCAGATGGATTCACATACCAAGATTATAATATGGCTTGGTACCGTGCATTCTCATTTAGACCATTCAATCATTCCTGGTTCTTTGCTTTCAAAGAAAGTTGCAGCAGAGAATTTCCAATTTGGTTCCATCATTGGTGGAATTGGTTTGGACCGTAAAAAGAGATTTTACCTCCAAGAGCATTAATGGGATTCCAGACATATTTCAAAAAGGCCACAGGAGAAATTTATTCAAGGCCTATAATGTTCCGTATTGAATTCAAAGTCCCATGGATTTTTTGTTGGAGTTTTAAAATTCATCAAGAACTAGAAAAGCCACTTCCAATGTTATTAGTACGAGAATTCAAAATTAAATGGTGGGCTGGATTCAATTTAGACCTCTGTGACCAAGAAAATGTTATTAAATTTTTAGAAACAAGAGAAAAATTAAAATGTTTAGTTCAGTTCATCAAGTTTCAAAAGAAAGCAGTCCATGCACGCCTCAAAAGAAGGACCAGACATCAAAATCAGAAGTGACAGCAAATGAATTTTTACTCAAAAAGATGATGCAGAATCCCAAGATATTACAAGAATACACGAGCTTTTTACAAAATCAACAAAAGAAGGCGAATGAGTCAGCAGGATCCTCATCGGATTCCACTTTTGATCGTTTGGTAGGTCATGTGCAGAAGATCCAAATGACATTTAAAAGCTGTCCGTCAATTATAAAAGGAGATAAGAAGAAATCTCTAAAGAGCTAATCAAATGAAGATAAGAGTGTTGGCATGAAGATTCAAGTGCTTTCGAAATGCAAGAGTTGGTGAAATGAAATTCAAATGTAATATTATGATAGTTATAAATAGATCCTCAAAATAAGTTAGAGGGCATCGAGCTTTATTAGATAGTTTCTATCATACTTGCCCTGAAACTAGAACCATGACCCAAGGTATAAAACTAATTAAAAGAATTTAATAGATGAAATAACATAAAAAGAAATATGATATTCTTGCGTGAAATTGGAAATTTGGAAGCTTTATCAATTGTGGATGCTTTAATCTTGACTTGAATGCAAACACAATTTTCACAATTTGTTGGAATTTAGATTTACAAGAGAGGAAATTTTTAGAGAAGGGCAGGTTTCAGAGCAAGTATGATAGAAACTATCTGATAAAGCTCGATACCCTCTAACTTATTTTGAGGATCTATTTATAACTATCATAATATTACATTTGAATTTCATTTTAGCAACTCTTGCATTTCGAATGCATTTGAATCTTCATGTTAAATTATGATGTTTTATTAATAAAATTTCTAGAAAAGTATTCAGTTGGGGATTGAATAGTAATTTTGGAGCGTGAAGTGGTATGATCAATATTCTACTAACCATATTTTAAATTTTACAAAGGATAATAAGATTTTATGACAAGTAAGTGTTTCAACCCAATTAGAATAACAAATGGAAAGAGAATAACTGAATTTCTCTGACTGAAAAGGAAAATTGAAGACATGGTCAAAACCAAATCAGTAAACAAGCAGTACAATAAAACTGAGAGACTATAGGTGACGGGGTTTTTGATATACGTACAAGTTAAAAAATCCGAAAGACACCCGTTTCACTGCAAGTATACAGGTTAACTAGTAGTTTAGGGTATTTATCGGGTCGATCCTGCGAAGAAAATTGAACAATTATCGGTACTACTAAAGCTTCTCTATTATTTTAGACTATCAATGAATTATAAGAAATGAAACCTACTGAACTTATGCAAAATAACAAATGAAAGCTCCTTAGGTTATGGTATCCCTAATTACTTATGCAAATGCTATATTTGGATCATTGAATACTACTGTCTAGGCTAGTTATGGTGTAATTTCCTTATGCATATGAATCCTACTTTCGTAGTGAATCAATTGTACTCATAACTAATACATACCTATTCTCACGGTTATAAAATTAGTTACAAGTTCATTTCTTCAATGAAATTACATGAAATTAATCACCAAAACCACATAGGTGCACCTCTACTTATTCTTGGCTACCTCCTAGGCATTCTAATTATGAATCAACTGAAATTAATTTTCCTTTAGAAAGTACTTCAACTTTTAAATATAAAACTCCTGTTCCAGAAGTCATAAATCAAAATCAATCAGAATATTCCCCAACTCATTCACAAATGAAAGGAGAAATAAATGTTATATATAAACCATATAAAATAAATCATAAATATTTACAAGAAGATTTTGATGATGAAGAAAATACTGAAAAGAGAATTTGGTTTTTCCAATTAGAATCAGAATATAAAGAAAAATTAATATTAGAATGGAAAGATGAATTAGAAAAGAGAAAATTTGATTTTCCTTTCTTTACTTGGTTGTCATTCTATATTTCAAAAATAGGAATAAATGATGTTTATAATACACCACAAATAAATGTTCAAACTAATTTATATAAAAAATGGAAATTAAAAGATGATCAATTATTAACTTCAATACATCCCCCATTACAAGAAGTAAAAATTAATATAGGACAAGGAGAGATAATAGCGTCACCTTTTAAAAAGGGTAGAGAAGCTGAATCAAGTACAAATAACACTATAAACTTAGAAGATATTAAAAAAATCTATCAACAAAATAATTATACAAATCAAATTCTTCATACAATTTCCCAACATATAGAAATATTAAATACAAAAATTGATACATTAAAGAAACCAGAATCTAAATTCCCTAATGACATTTCAGCACCTCATTTTCAACCTAAAAGTTTAACAAAAGAAAAAGAATAAGAGTTAGTCCAAAACATTAATAATCAAAAAACAAATAATACAGATAATATATTAAATAAAATATCTCAATCATTACAAAATTTAACTAATCCCCAAACTCTAAAAATAAATACATTAGAGAAAATAATAGAAGAAGAAAATTCATCTGAAGAATCAATAAATTCCGAAAATGAAGAAGATATGATTCTACCATTAGAAGATCAATTTGAAGAAAAAGATAATCAAATAAATAGAATAAGAAGAAAAAGAATTTATAATAAAAATAACACCAAAGACTGGAACATAATTAGTACTAAAAATTATTATCCAAGACCTAACCCTCCAGATATTCAATATGAAGAAAGATCAAAATTTCGCACTACTAAATATGATGGAGATTCAATTTATGAATGGAATATAGATGGTAAAGCAGAATATGAAGTATTAAATAATTTGCAAGAAATGGGAATGGCTAGATTAGCTTATAAAATTAAAAATATTCAAGAAAGAAATATTGCAACATTATTAGTCTCAGGATTTACTGGACAATTAAAAAATTGGTGGGATAATGCTTTAACACTTCAAGACAAATTATCAATATTAGATCATACACAGGAAATTGAAGATGATCAAGAAAATATTCAAATACAATCAGATGCTGCAGAATTTTTAATAGTAACCATAGTAATGTATTTTATAGGAAATCCAAAAGAAGAATTAAATTCTAATAAAACATTCTTAACAAATTTAAGATGCCCAAACCAAATCCCAATCTATCTATCCAAAAAACTATTTGTGAACTGTACGGATTTCACAAATCCAAATCACCACCAAACCCTAATCCATCATTCGGGATCCAATGGAAGATTGGGAAATTAATAATCATAGTTGTAGATTTACCCAACTAAATGCGGAAGGTAGAGACCTGAGTGAAGGATATAGCAATGCTGTGTTACAAAGGCTAGGTTTGACAGATAAAAATTGTTTATTTGTACTAGTTAAAGGTATTGAGTTGCATCTCATATCTTTGAATTTGGAGTGACTGGTCGGGAGCGACGCTGTTTTGTCGATTTATGGCCTTTTGTAACATAGAAGACAAAACAAACATCTTCTTGTGACTGATAGAATTGATTCTTCTTTGCACCAGTGGTTCAAAAATGAAGGCGACCCGTACGATAAAAATGGGTTTTTGAAGCCGTCTTTGACCGATAAAGTAAGGTAATGTTCACCATTTAAAACTCTGCTCCGTTCTTTTCTTTGAAGACCTGCTCTTCTCTTTACTGTTAATCTTGTAAATTGACCCTCCATCATTATAAGTCTCCACATTTTAGTTCGACATTTTAGTTGCTCTAATTTTGGCATTGTAATTTGTATAGGAGGCTGTTGGGATGTTTTGCTGTTTTATGCAATAACAACATTAAACATAGCGGCGGCTGCAACATCCAAGCAACTCAAATCTTTGTTGTCAAGGGAAAATGAAGTTTTGTATGTTACCATTCATAGCTCGCATAAGAATCGAAAATAGATCACCATCTACAGCAGTCAACAACTCAACATATTGTTCTCACATTTGCTTAATCCACAAGATAAAATTCTTGTGAAAAGGAATATATTCATTTCTGTCAAATAGATGATTATTTAAAGTTGAGTTTTAAGTTTTTAGAAGAAAAATCATAAGAGGTGGAATAGGAACTAAATATAAGTTATACTATTATGGTTATCATGGAAAAAAATATTCTTGGTATATATTTATAACTGTATTGTGTTTCTATTTTTAATTTACAATTATTGATATTATTTCCATAGAGAGAATTTGATTGATTTTGAACTCTGTGCTAATGGAATATATTGGATATTGATATTAGTAGTGATGGTTTAGATTATTTTGTATTTAAAAGGTAGCAGTCATGGAATCGAAATTTAGGAATATTGATGAATATTTTAGTATATTAAGTAAAATCTAATATTGTTATGAAATTGTAGGTAAGTTTTTGAATATATGATGTAGCGTTTATAATTGATACGATGGTCTGCATCGAAAATTTTTAGGTAAAAGAGAAACATTAGAACAAAGATTAGTGCTTATGTAATGATAATTTGGATGTTGATAAGTAGGTAATAGTGGTAAGAAATAAAGATAAATGAAATAGAGATTGTAAACCATTTTTTTCCTTTACATTCTTGTTGCTAATTATAACTCAAGGATATTATAGAAATTTTGGGAAAAAGTATAGTATTTTAGAAATAATAAAAAGGAGAAGTATGTGTAGAAATACCAAATGCATTCTGGGAAGAAAAAAACATATAATCGGCTTACCCAGTGAAAAAGATTTTAATATCCCAACAAAAGCCAGACCAACACAGATGAATTCCGAATTATTAGAATTATGTAAAAAAGAGATAAAAACATTCTTAAACAAAGGATTAATAACCCCATCAAAATCACCATGGATTTGTGCTGCATTCTGTGTTATGAATCAAGTAGAAAAAGAAAGAGAAGTACCACGATTAGTAATAAATTACAAACCATTAAATAAAATTTTACAATGGATTGGATATCCAATTCCAAATAAAAAGGATTTATTAAATAGGTTATTTAATGCTAAAATATTTTCAAAGTTTGATTTAAAATCTAGATACTGGCAAATAATGATAGCAGCAGAAAATAGATATAAAACAGCATTCACTAAAAAGTGGGTACAAAATTGACGATTTTGAGAAGATGAAGCCTAAGTTGATTCAGGTTGTGAACGATATGTTGAGTTATGACATTCTAGAGCTCCTGAGAACTTTAGGAATCCTTACGTGTAAAGTTGTGGGCAATTAAATTTTACTTCAAGAAGCCTTGAAGTGTAAAACTTGCCGCTGCTTAGCGTCATAGCACATATCTGCAAAATCGAACCAGTCATGTTATACTATTTCTATCTTAGATTCTAGCGTCATATTATAAGTGCATATTTGGTAAGAAGTTGTAATTGAAATGCCAGTTTGAAATACTAATAAACAAGTACTAGCTTTGTTAAAAAAAAAAAAAAAAACAAACATTCACTACACCATTTGAACATTATGAATGGAAGGTAATGCCTTTTGCTTTAAAAAATGCCCCTTAAAATTTTCAAAATATAATGAATGATATATTTAACCTATATAGCTCATTTAGCATAGTTTATATAGACGATGTATTACTATTTTCAGATTCATTAGAAAAACATTTTAAGCATTTAAATATTTTCTTAAAAATTATAAAGAAAAATGGATCGGTAGTTTCAACACCAAAATTAAAGTTATTTTAGACACAAATAAGATTTTAGGACACGAAATTAATAAAGGAACAATAAAATCTATAAATAGAGCATTAGAATTTGCAAATAAATTTCCAGATGAAATTAAAGATAAAAATCAATTACAAAGATTTCTAAAATGTTTGAATTATATTGCTGATTTTTCCCAAAACTTAGGCAAGAATGTTCAATATTATTGGATAAACATAAGATAAATCCTCAAACTTGGTCAGAAGCTCATACTCAAAAGGTTAGATATCTTAAAGAAAAAATCCATTCATTATCATGTTTATGCCTTTCGCATCCTAAAACATTCATGATAGTTGAAACTGATGCATCAGAATTAGGATATGGAGAAATATTAAAACAAAGGATAGAAAATTCAAAGAAGAATTAGTTAGATATCACTCTGGAACTTGGTCAGGACCATAAAAGAATTATTCCACAATTAAAAAAGAAATTTTATCCGTAGTACTCTGCATATCAAATTTTCAAGACGATTTATATAACAAAAGATTTTTACTTAGAATAGATTGCAAATCAGCAAAAGAGATTTTGCAAAAAGATGTAAAAAATATAGTTTCAAAATAGATTTTTTCTAGATGGCAAGCTATTTTGTCTGTTTTTTATTTTGAAATAGAATTTATAAAAGGAGAAAATAGTTCTCTTCCTGATTTTTTAACAAGAGAATTTTTATAGGGCAATGAATCAAAAGGATAGACTCACTCATGACCAGTTTATAAAAATGATTCGAAAACATCATTATTGAAAACAACTGGCTCAAAAAGAAACCTTATTAACTTCCAAATGATTCATAATTTCATATACTGAACAACACAAGGAAGAATTCAACCCTATCATTTCCATAGACATCCAATAGTATATTTAAAGTCTTCAAAAGCTATTCTTTCTCTCAAAGAACAATATTTTTTAATGAGAAGAAAGATTAATGGCCTTATTATGATGAAGTACTGGCTTACTCAAAGCGGTCAAGATAGCTCTCATTACAAAGGATGGATTAAAAAGGAGAAAGAAAAAATGAGGAGTGTTATCTGTTAACATTGCAGGAAACATGGATTCCAAAGCAGGAGGTTCAAAACCAAGAATTCCAAAGGATTATGAAATGTCCATCACCCAAATTCCTACAACTCCTAATAGATTCCAATCACTTCAAGATTTTCCAGTTTTAAGTTATATTCAAGCAACCAAAAATCCAACCACTTCAAAAACAAATCCAAGTTCCTCGAAACCTTTCTCATCAAAAAAATCCAATGAAAATTCTAGTTATTTTGTCAAACCTTTCATTCAACATATCACCCAGACTAGATTTCAAGAAGTACCACCATGCAATGTACTTACAACTCTTACTCAAGGATTTTTTTCCTTCAAAATGTTTTTGGCAGCCAGATGATTCAGCAAAAAATTTAGACTATTATGAATTAATCCTTACAAACACCTAGTCTGTAGAAATTTATCCGATTTCGGATAAAGAAAAATCTAAAATAATCAGTCATTCTAAATGTATAATCAAAAAGGTTTGTTCACCCAATGAATGGACTTCTTTATACTCAAAAAAGTTATTTTCATTCATTTTCATTCCAGATGGATTCACATACCAAGATTATAATATGGCTTGGTACCGTGCATTCTCATTTAGACCATTCAATCATTCCTGGTTCTTTGCTTTCAAAGAAAGTTGCAGCAGAGAATTTCCAATTTGGTTCCATCATTGGTGGAATTGGTTTGGACCGTAAAAAGAGATTTTACCTCCAAGAGCATTAATGGGATTCCAGACATATTTCAAAAAGGCCACAGGAGAAATTTATTCAAGGCCTATAATGTTCCGTATTGAATTCAAAGTCCCATGGATTTTTTGTTGGAGTTTTAAAATTCATCAAGAACTAGAAAAGCCACTTCCAATGTTATTAGTACGAGAATTCAAAATTAAATGGTGGGCTGGATTCAATTTAGACCTCTGTGACCAAGAAAATGTTATTAAATTTTTAGAAACAAGAGAAAAATTAAAATGTTTAGTTCAGTTCATCAAGTTTCAAAAGAAAGCAGTCCATGCACGCCTCAAAAGAAGGACCAGACATCAAAATCAGAAGTGACAGCAAATGAATTTTTACTCAAAAAGATGATGCAGAATCCCAAGATATTACAAGAATACACGAGCTTTTTACAAAATCAACAAAAGAAGGCGAATGAGTCAGCAGGATCCTCATCGGATTCCACTTTTGATCGTTTGGTAGGTCATGTGCAGAAGATCCAAATGACATTTAAAAGCTGTCCGTCAATTATAAAAGGAGATAAGAAGAAATCTCTAAAGAGCTAATCAAATGAAGATAAGAGTGTTGGCATGAAGATTCAAGTGCTTTCGAAATGCAAGAGTTGGTGAAATGAAATTCAAATGTAATATTATGATAGTTATAAATAGATCCTCAAAATAAGTTAGAGGGCATCGAGCTTTATTAGATAGTTTCTATCATACTTGCCCTGAAACTAGAACCATGACCCAAGGTATAAAACTAATTAAAAGAATTTAATAGATGAAATAACATAAAAAGAAATATGATATTCTTGCGTGAAATTGGAAATTTGGAAGCTTTATCAATTGTGGATGCTTTAATCTTGACTTGAATGCAAACACAATTTTCACAATTTGTTGGAATTTAGATTTACAAGAGAGGAAATTTTTAGAGAAGGGCAGGTTTCAGAGCAAGTATGATAGAAACTATCTGATAAAGCTCGATACCCTCTAACTTATTTTGAGGATCTATTTATAACTATCATAATATTACATTTGAATTTCATTTTAGCAACTCTTGCATTTCGAATGCATTTGAATCTTCATGTTAAATTATGATGTTTTATTAATAAAATTTCTAGAAAAGTATTCAGTTGGGGATTGAATAGTAATTTTGGAGCGTGAAGTGGTATGATCAATATTCTACTAACCATATTTTAAATTTTACAAAGGATAATAAGATTTTATGACAAGTAAGTGTTTCAACCCAATTAGAATAACAAATGGAAAGAGAATAACTGAATTTCTCTGACTGAAAAGGAAAATTGAAGACATGGTCAAAACCAAATCAGTAAACAAGCAGTACAATAAAACTGAGAGACTATAGGTGATGGGGTTTTTGATATACGTACAAGTTAAAAAATCCGAAAGACACCCGTTTCACTGCAAGTATACAGGTTAACTAGTAGTTTAGGGTATTTATCGGGTCGATCCTGCGAAGAAAATTGAACAATTATCGGTACTACTAAAGCTTCTCTATTATTTTAGACTATCAATGAATTATAAGAAATGAAACCTACTGAACTTATGCAAAATAACAAATGAAAGCTCCTTAGGTTATGGTATCCCTAATTACTTATGCAAATGCTATATTTGGATCATTGAATACTACTGTCTAGGCTAGTTATGGTGTAATTTCCTTATGCATATGAATCCTACTTTCGTAGTGAATCAATTGTACTCATAACTAATACATACCTATTCTCACGGTTATAAAATTAGTTACAAGTTCATTTCTTCAATGAAATTACATGAAATTAATCACCAAAACCACATAGGTGCACCTCTACTTATTCTTGGCTACCTCCTAGGCATTCTAATTATGAATCAACTGAAATTAATTTTCCTTTAGAAAGTACTTCAACTTTTAAATATAAAACTCCTGTTCCAGAAGTCATAAATCAAAATCAATCAGAATATTCCCCAACTCATTCACAAATGAAAGGAGAAATAAATGTTATATATAAACCATATAAAATAAATCATAAATATTTACAAGAAGATTTTGATGATGAAGAAAATACTGAAAAGAGAATTTGGTTTTTCCAATTAGAATCAGAATATAAAGAAAAATTAATATTAGAATGGAAAGATGAATTAGAAAAGAGAAAATTTGATTTTCCTTTCTTTACTTGGTTGTCATTCTATATTTCAAAAATAGGAATAAATGATGTTTATAATACACCACAAATAAATGTTCAAACTAATTTATATAAAAAATGGAAATTAAAAGATGATCAATTATTAACTTCAATACATCCCCCATTACAAGAAGTAAAAATTAATATAGGACAAGGAGAGATAATAGCGTCACCTTTTAAAAAGGGTAGAGAAGCTGAATCAAGTACAAATAACACTATAAACTTAGAAGATATTAAAAAAATCTATCAACAAAATAATTATACAAATCAAATTCTTCATACAATTTCCCAACATATAGAAATATTAAATACAAAAATTGATACATTAAAGAAACCAGAATCTAAATTCCCTAATGACATTTCAGCACCTCATTTTCAACCTAAAAGTTTAACAAAAGAAAAAGAATAAGAGTTAGTCCAAAACATTAATAATCAAAAAACAAATAATACAGATAATATATTAAATAAAATATCTCAATCATTACAAAATTTAACTAATCCCCAAACTCTAAAAATAAATACATTAGAGAAAATAATAGAAGAAGAAAATTCATCTGAAGAATCAATAAATTCCGAAAATGAAGAAGATATGATTCTACCATTAGAAGATCAATTTGAAGAAAAAGATAATCAAATAAATAGAATAAGAAGAAAAAGAATTTATAATAAAAATAACACCAAAGACTGGAACATAATTAGTACTAAAAATTATTATCCAAGACCTAACCCTCCAGATATTCAATATGAAGAAAGATCAAAATTTCGCACTACTAAATATGATGGAGATTCAATTTATGAATGGAATATAGATGGTAAAGCAGAATATGAAGTATTAAATAATTTGCAAGAAATGGGAATGGCTAGATTAGCTTATAAAATTAAAAATATTCAAGAAAGAAATATTGCAACATTATTAGTCTCAGGATTTACTGGACAATTAAAAAATTGGTGGGATAATGCTTTAACACTTCAAGACAAATTATCAATATTAGATCATACACAGGAAATTGAAGATGATCAAGAAAATATTCAAATACAATCAGATGCTGCAGAATTTTTAATAGTAACCATAGTAATGTATTTTATAGGAAATCCAAAAGAAGAATTAAATTCTAATAAAACATTCTTAACAAATTTAAGATGCCCAAACCAAATCCCAATCTATCTATCCAAAAAACTATTTGTGAACTGTACGGATTTCACAAATCCAAATCACCACCAAACCCTAATCCATCATTCGGGATCCAATGGAAGATTGGGAAATTAATAATCATAGTTGTAGATTTACCCAACTAAATGCGGAAGGTAGAGACCTGAGTGAAGGATATAGCAATGCTGTGTTACAAAGGCTAGGTTTGACAGATAAAAATTGTTTATTTGTACTAGTTAAAGGTATTGAGTTGCATCTCATATCTTTGAATTTGGAGTGACTGGTCGGGAGCGACGCTGTTTTGTCGATTTATGGCCTTTTGTAACATAGAAGACAAAACAAACATCTTCTTGTGACTGATAGAATTGATTCTTCTTTGCACCAGTGGTTCAAAAATGAAGGCGACCCGTACGATAAAAATGGGTTTTTGAAGCCGTCTTTGACCGATAAAGTAAGGTAATGTTCACCATTTAAAACTCTGCTCCGTTCTTTTCTTTGAAGACCTGCTCTTCTCTTTACTGTTAATCTTGTAAATTGACCCTCCATCATTATAAGTCTCCACATTTTAGTTCGACATTTTAGTTGCTCTAATTTTGGCATTGTAATTTGTATAGGAGGCTGTTGGGATGTTTTGCTGTTTTATGCAATAACAACATTAAACATAGCGGCGGCTGCAACATCCAAGCAACTCAAATCTTTGTTGTCAAGGGAAAATGAAGTTTTGTATGTTACCATTCATAGCTCGCATAAGAATCGAAAATAGATCACCATCTACAGCAGTCAACAACTCAACATATTGTTCTCACATTTGCTTAATCCACAAGATAAAATTCTTGTGAAAAGGAATATATTCATTTCTGTCAAATAGATGATTATTTAAAGTTGAGTTTTAAGTTTTTAGAAGAAAAATCATAAGAGGTGGAATAGGAACTAAATATAAGTTATACTATTATGGTTATCATGGAAAAAAATATTCTTGGTATATATTTATAACTGTATTGTGTTTCTATTTTTAATTTACAATTATTGATATTATTTCCATAGAGAGAATTTGATTGATTTTGAACTCTGTGCTAATGGAATATATTGGATATTGATATTAGTAGTGATGGTTTAGATTATTTTGTATTTAAAAGGTAGCAGTCATGGAATCGAAATTTAGGAATATTGATGAATATTTTAGTATATTAAGTAAAATCTAATATTGTTATGAAATTGTAGGTAAGTTTTTGAATATATGATGTAGCGTTTATAATTGATACGATGGTCTGCATCGAAAATTTTTAGGTAAAAGAGAAACATTAGAACAAAGATTAGTGCTTATGTAATGATAATTTGGATGTTGATAAGTAGGTAATAGTGGTAAGAAATAAAGATAAATGAAATAGAGATTGTAAACCATTTTTTTCCTTTACATTCTTGTTGCTAATTATAACTCAAGGATATTATAGAAATTTTGGGAAAAAGTATAGTATTTTAGAAATAATAAAAAGGAGAAGTATGTGTAGAAATACCAAATGCATTCTGGGAAGAAAAAAACATATAATCGGCTTACCCAGTGAAAAAGATTTTAATATCCCAACAAAAGCCAGACCAACACAGATGAATTCCGAATTATTAGAATTATGTAAAAAAGAGATAAAAACATTCTTAAACAAAGGATTAATAACCCCATCAAAATCACCATGGATTTGTGCTGCATTCTGTGTTATGAATCAAGTAGAAAAAGAAAGAGAAGTACCACGATTAGTAATAAATTACAAACCATTAAATAAAATTTTACAATGGATTGGATATCCAATTCCAAATAAAAAGGATTTATTAAATAGGTTATTTAATGCTAAAATATTTTCAAAGTTTGATTTAAAATCTAGATACTGGCAAATAATGATAGCAGCAGAAAATAGATATAAAACAGCATTCACTAAAAAGTGGGTACAAAATTGACGATTTTGAGAAGATGAAGCCTAAGTTGATTCAGGTTGTGAACGATATGTTGAGTTATGACATTCTAGAGCTCCTGAGAACTTTAGGAATCCTTACGTGTAAAGTTGTGGGCAATTAAATTTTACTTCAAGAAGCCTTGAAGTGTAAAACTTGCCGCTGCTTAGCGTCATAGCACATATCTGCAAAATCGAACCAGTCATGTTATACTATTTCTATCTTAGATTCTAGCGTCATATTATAAGTGCATATTTGGTAAGAAGTTGTAATTGAAATGCCAGTTTGAAATACTAATAAACAAGTACTAGCTTTGTTAAAAAAAAAAAAAAAAACAAACATTCACTACACCATTTGAACATTATGAATGGAAGGTAATGCCTTTTGCTTTAAAAAATGCCCCTTAAAATTTTCAAAATATAATGAATGATATATTTAACCTATATAGCTCATTTAGCATAGTTTATATAGACGATGTATTACTATTTTCAGATTCATTAGAAAAACATTTTAAGCATTTAAATATTTTCTTAAAAATTATAAAGAAAAATGGATCGGTAGTTTCAACACCAAAATTAAAGTTATTTTAGACACAAATAAGATTTTAGGACACGAAATTAATAAAGGAACAATAAAATCTATAAATAGAGCATTAGAATTTGCAAATAAATTTCCAGATGAAATTAAAGATAAAAATCAATTACAAAGATTTCTAAAATGTTTGAATTATATTGCTGATTTTTCCCAAAACTTAGGCAAGAATGTTCAATATTATTGGATAAACATAAGATAAATCCTCAAACTTGGTCAGAAGCTCATACTCAAAAGGTTAGATATCTTAAAGAAAAAATCCATTCATTATCATGTTTATGCCTTTCGCATCCTAAAACATTCATGATAGTTGAAACTGATGCATCAGAATTAGGATATGGAGAAATATTAAAACAAAGGATAGAAAATTCAAAGAAGAATTAGTTAGATATCACTCTGGAACTTGGTCAGGACCATAAAAGAATTATTCCACAATTAAAAAAGAAATTTTATCCGTAGTACTCTGCATATCAAATTTTCAAGACGATTTATATAACAAAAGATTTTTACTTAGAATAGATTGCAAATCAGCAAAAGAGATTTTGCAAAAAGATGTAAAAAATATAGTTTCAAAATAGATTTTTTCTAGATGGCAAGCTATTTTGTCTGTTTTTTATTTTGAAATAGAATTTATAAAAGGAGAAAATAGTTCTCTTCCTGATTTTTTAACAAGAGAATTTTTATAGGGCAATGAATCAAAAGGATAGACTCACTCATGACCAGTTTATAAAAATGATTCGAAAACATCATTATTGAAAACAACTGGCTCAAAAAGAAACCTTATTAACTTCCAAATGATTCATAATTTCATATACTGAACAACACAAGGAAGAATTCAACCCTATCATTTCCATAGACATCCAATAGTATATTTAAAGTCTTCAAAAGCTATTCTTTCTCTCAAAGAACAATATTTTTTAATGAGAAGAAAGATTAATGGCCTTATTATGATGAAGTACTGGCTTACTCAAAGCGGTCAAGATAGCTCTCATTACAAAGGATGGATTAAAAAGGAGAAAGAAAAAATGAGGAGTGTTATCTGTTAACATTGCAGGAAACATGGATTCCAAAGCAGGAGGTTCAAAACCAAGAATTCCAAAGGATTATGAAATGTCCATCACCCAAATTCCTACAACTCCTAATAGATTCCAATCACTTCAAGATTTTCCAGTTTTAAGTTATATTCAAGCAACCAAAAATCCAACCACTTCAAAAACAAATCCAAGTTCCTCGAAACCTTTCTCATCAAAAAAATCCAATGAAAATTCTAGTTATTTTGTCAAACCTTTCATTCAACATATCACCCAGACTAGATTTCAAGAAGTACCACCATGCAATGTACTTACAACTCTTACTCAAGGATTTTTTTCCTTCAAAATGTTTTTGGCAGCCAGATGATTCAGCAAAAAATTTAGACTATTATGAATTAATCCTTACAAACACCTAGTCTGTAGAAATTTATCCGATTTCGGATAAAGAAAAATCTAAAATAATCAGTCATTCTAAATGTATAATCAAAAAGGTTTGTTCACCCAATGAATGGACTTCTTTATACTCAAAAAAGTTATTTTCATTCATTTTCATTCCAGATGGATTCACATACCAAGATTATAATATGGCTTGGTACCGTGCATTCTCATTTAGACCATTCAATCATTCCTGGTTCTTTGCTTTCAAAGAAAGTTGCAGCAGAGAATTTCCAATTTGGTTCCATCATTGGTGGAATTGGTTTGGACCGTAAAAAGAGATTTTACCTCCAAGAGCATTAATGGGATTCCAGACATATTTCAAAAAGGCCACAGGAGAAATTTATTCAAGGCCTATAATGTTCCGTATTGAATTCAAAGTCCCATGGATTTTTTGTTGGAGTTTTAAAATTCATCAAGAACTAGAAAAGCCACTTCCAATGTTATTAGTACGAGAATTCAAAATTAAATGGTGGGCTGGATTCAATTTAGACCTCTGTGACCAAGAAAATGTTATTAAATTTTTAGAAACAAGAGAAAAATTAAAATGTTTAGTTCAGTTCATCAAGTTTCAAAAGAAAGCAGTCCATGCACGCCTCAAAAGAAGGACCAGACATCAAAATCAGAAGTGACAGCAAATGAATTTTTACTCAAAAAGATGATGCAGAATCCCAAGATATTACAAGAATACACGAGCTTTTTACAAAATCAACAAAAGAAGGCGAATGAGTCAGCAGGATCCTCATCGGATTCCACTTTTGATCGTTTGGTAGGTCATGTGCAGAAGATCCAAATGACATTTAAAAGCTGTCCGTCAATTATAAAAGGAGATAAGAAGAAATCTCTAAAGAGCTAATCAAATGAAGATAAGAGTGTTGGCATGAAGATTCAAGTGCTTTCGAAATGCAAGAGTTGGTGAAATGAAATTCAAATGTAATATTATGATAGTTATAAATAGATCCTCAAAATAAGTTAGAGGGCATCGAGCTTTATTAGATAGTTTCTATCATACTTGCCCTGAAACTAGAACCATGACCCAAGGTATAAAACTAATTAAAAGAATTTAATAGATGAAATAACATAAAAAGAAATATGATATTCTTGCGTGAAATTGGAAATTTGGAAGCTTTATCAATTGTGGATGCTTTAATCTTGACTTGAATGCAAACACAATTTTCACAATTTGTTGGAATTTAGATTTACAAGAGAGGAAATTTTTAGAGAAGGGCAGGTTTCAGAGCAAGTATGATAGAAACTATCTGATAAAGCTCGATACCCTCTAACTTATTTTGAGGATCTATTTATAACTATCATAATATTACATTTGAATTTCATTTTAGCAACTCTTGCATTTCGAATGCATTTGAATCTTCATGTTAAATTATGATGTTTTATTAATAAAATTTCTAGAAAAGTATTCAGTTGGGGATTGAATAGTAATTTTGGAGCGTGAAGTGGTATGATCAATATTCTACTAACCATATTTTAAATTTTACAAAGGATAATAAGATTTTATGACAAGTAAGTGTTTCAACCCAATTAGAATAACAAATGGAAAGAGAATAACTGAATTTCTCTGACTGAAAAGGAAAATTGAAGACATGGTCAAAACCAAATCAGTAAACAAGCAGTACAATAAAACTGAGAGACTATAGGTGATGGGGTTTTTGATATACGTACAAGTTAAAAAATCCGAAAGACACCCGTTTCACTGCAAGTATACAGGTTAACTAGTAGTTTAGGGTATTTATCGGGTCGATCCTGCGAAGAAAATTGAACAATTATCGGTACTACTAAAGCTTCTCTATTATTTTAGACTATCAATGAATTATAAGAAATGAAACCTACTGAACTTATGCAAAATAACAAATGAAAGCTCCTTAGGTTATGGTATCCCTAATTACTTATGCAAATGCTATATTTGGATCATTGAATACTACTGTCTAGGCTAGTTATGGTGTAATTTCCTTATGCATATGAATCCTACTTTCGTAGTGAATCAATTGTACTCATAACTAATACATACCTATTCTCACGGTTATAAAATTAGTTACAAGTTCATTTCTTCAATGAAATTACATGAAATTAATCACCAAAACCACATAGGTGCACCTCTACTTATTCTTGGCTACCTCCTAGGCATTCTAATTATGAATCAACTGAAATTAATTTTCCTTTAGAAAGTACTTCAACTTTTAAATATAAAACTCCTGTTCCAGAAGTCATAAATCAAAATCAATCAGAATATTCCCCAACTCATTCACAAATGAAAGGAGAAATAAATGTTATATATAAACCATATAAAATAAATCATAAATATTTACAAGAAGATTTTGATGATGAAGAAAATACTGAAAAGAGAATTTGGTTTTTCCAATTAGAATCAGAATATAAAGAAAAATTAATATTAGAATGGAAAGATGAATTAGAAAAGAGAAAATTTGATTTTCCTTTCTTTACTTGGTTGTCATTCTATATTTCAAAAATAGGAATAAATGATGTTTATAATACACCACAAATAAATGTTCAAACTAATTTATATAAAAAATGGAAATTAAAAGATGATCAATTATTAACTTCAATACATCCCCCATTACAAGAAGTAAAAATTAATATAGGACAAGGAGAGATAATAGCGTCACCTTTTAAAAAGGGTAGAGAAGCTGAATCAAGTACAAATAACACTATAAACTTAGAAGATATTAAAAAAATCTATCAACAAAATAATTATACAAATCAAATTCTTCATACAATTTCCCAACATATAGAAATATTAAATACAAAAATTGATACATTAAAGAAACCAGAATCTAAATTCCCTAATGACATTTCAGCACCTCATTTTCAACCTAAAAGTTTAACAAAAGAAAAAGAATAAGAGTTAGTCCAAAACATTAATAATCAAAAAACAAATAATACAGATAATATATTAAATAAAATATCTCAATCATTACAAAATTTAACTAATCCCCAAACTCTAAAAATAAATACATTAGAGAAAATAATAGAAGAAGAAAATTCATCTGAAAAATCATCTGAAGAATCAATAAATTCCGAAAATGAAGAAGATATGATTCTACCATTAGAAGATCAATTTGAAGAAAAAGATAATCAAATAAATAGAATAAGAAGAAAAAGAATTTATAATAAAAATAACACCAAAGACTGGAACATAATTAGTACTAAAAATTATTATCCAAGACCTAACCCTCCAGATATTCAATATGAAGAAAGATCAAAATTTCGCACTACTAAATATGATGGAGATTCAATTTATGAATGGAATATAGATGGTAAAGCAGAATATGAAGTATTAAATAATTTGCAAGAAATGGGAATGGCTAGATTAGCTTATAAAATTAAAAATATTCAAGAAAGAAATATTGCAACATTATTAGTCTCAGGATTTACTGGACAATTAAAAAATTGGTGGGATAATGCTTTAACACTTCAAGACAAATTATCAATATTAGATCATACACAGGAAATTGAAGATGATCAAGAAAATATTCAAATACAATCAGATGCTGCAGAATTTTTAATAGTAACCATAGTAATGTATTTTATAGGAAATCCAAAAGAAGAATTAAATTCTAATAAAACATTCTTAACAAATTTAAGATGCCCAAACCAAATCCCAATCTATCTATCCAAAAAACTATTTGTGAACTGTACGGATTTCACAAATCCAAATCACCACCAAACCCTAATCCATCATTCGGGATCCAATGGAAGATTGGGAAATTAATAATCATAGTTGTAGATTTACCCAACTAAATGCGGAAGGTAGAGACCTGAGTGAAGGATATAGCAATGCTGTGTTACAAAGGCTAGGTTTGACAGATAAAAATTGTTTATTTGTACTAGTTAAAGGTATTGAGTTGCATCTCATATCTTTGAATTTGGAGTGACTGGTCGGGAGCGACGCTGTTTTGTCGATTTATGGCCTTTTGTAACATAGAAGACAAAACAAACATCTTCTTGTGACTGATAGAATTGATTCTTCTTTGCACCAGTGGTTCAAAAATGAAGGCGACCCGTACGATAAAAATGGGTTTTTGAAGCCGTCTTTGACCGATAAAGTAAGGTAATGTTCACCATTTAAAACTCTGCTCCGTTCTTTTCTTTGAAGACCTGCTCTTCTCTTTACTGTTAATCTTGTAAATTGACCCTCCATCATTATAAGTCTCCACATTTTAGTTCGACATTTTAGTTGCTCTAATTTTGGCATTGTAATTTGTATAGGAGGCTGTTGGGATGTTTTGCTGTTTTATGCAATAACAACATTAAACATAGCGGCGGCTGCAACATCCAAGCAACTCAAATCTTTGTTGTCAAGGGAAAATGAAGTTTTGTATGTTACCATTCATAGCTCGCATAAGAATCGAAAATAGATCACCATCTACAGCAGTCAACAACTCAACATATTGTTCTCACATTTGCTTAATCCACAAGATAAAATTCTTGTGAAAAGGAATATATTCATTTCTGTCAAATAGATGATTATTTAAAGTTGAGTTTTAAGTTTTTAGAAGAAAAATCATAAGAGGTGGAATAGGAACTAAATATAAGTTATACTATTATGGTTATCATGGAAAAAAATATTCTTGGTATATATTTATAACTGTATTGTGTTTCTATTTTTAATTTACAATTATTGATATTATTTCCATAGAGAGAATTTGATTGATTTTGAACTCTGTGCTAATGGAATATATTGGATATTGATATTAGTAGTGATGGTTTAGATTATTTTGTATTTAAAAGGTGGCAGTCATGGAATCGAAATTTAGGAATATTGATGAATATTTTAGTATATTAAGTAAAATCTAATATTGTTATGAAATTGTAGGTAAGTTTTTGAATATATGATGTAGCGTTTATAATTGATACGATGGTCTGCATCGAAAATTTTTAGGTAAAAGAGAAACATTAGAACAAAGATTAGTGCTTATGTAATGATAATTTGGATGTTGATAAGTAGGTAATAGTGGTAGGAAATAAAGATAAATGAAATAGAGATTGTAAACCATTTTTTTCCTTTACATTCTTGTTGCTAATTATAACTCAAGGATATTATAGAAATTTTGGGAAAAAGTATAGTATTTTAGAAATAATAAAAAGGAGAAGTATGTGTAGAAATACCAAATGCATTCTGGGAAGAAAAAAACATATAATCGGCTTACCCAGTGAAAAAGATTTTAATATCCCAACAAAAGCCAGACCAACACAGATGAATTCCGAATTATTAGAATTATGTAAAAAAGAGATAAAAACATTCTTAAACAAAGGATTAATAACCCCATCAAAATCACCATGGATTTGTGCTGCATTCTGTGTTATGAATCAAGTAGAAAAAGAAAGAGAAGTACCACGATTAGTAATAAATTACAAACCATTAAATAAAATTTTACAATGGATTGGATATCCAATTCCAAATAAAAAGGATTTATTAAATAGGTTATTTAATGCTAAAATATTTTCAAAGTTTGATTTAAAATCTAGATACTGGCAAATAATGATAGCAGCAGAAGATAGATATAAAACAGCATTCACTAAAAAGTGGGTACAAAATTGACGATTTTGAGAAGATGAAGCCTAAGTTGATTCAGGTTGTGAACGATATGTTGAGTTATGACATTCTAGAGCTCCTGAGAAACTTTAGGAATCCTTACGAGTAAAGTTGTGGGCAATTAAATTTTACTTCAAGAAGCCTTGAAGTGTAAAACTTGCCGCTGCTTAGCGTCATAGCACATATCTGCAAAATCGAACCAGTCATGTTATACTATTTCTATCTTAGATTCTAGCGTCATATTATAAGTGCATATTTGGTAAGAAGTTGTAATTGAAATGCCAGTTTGAAATACTAATAAACAAGTACTAGCTTTGTTAAAAAAAAAAAAAAAAAAACAACATTCACTACACCATTTGAACATTATGAATGGAAGGTAATGCCTTTTGCTTTAAAAAATGCCCCTTAAAATTTTCAAAATATAATGAATGATATATTTAACCTATATAGCTCATTTAGCATAGTTTATATAGACGATGTATTACTATTTTCAGATTCATTAGAAAAACATTTTAAGCATTTAAATATTTTCTTAAAAATTATAAAGAAAAATGGATCGGTAGTTTCAACACCAAAATTAAAGTTATTTTAGACACAAATAAGATTTTAGGACACGAAATTAATAAAGGAACAATAAAATCTATAAATAGAGCATTAGAATTTGCAAATAAATTTCCAGATGAAATTAAAGATAAAAATCAATTACAAAGATTTCTAAAATGTTTGAATTATATTGCTGATTTTTCCCAAAACTTAGGCAAGAATGTTCAATATTATTGGATAAACATAAGATAAATCCTCAAACTTGGTCAGAAGCTCATACTCAAAAGGTTAGATATCTTAAAGAAAAAATCCATTCATGATCATGTTTATGCCTTTCGCATCCTAAAACATTCATGATAGTTGAAACTGATGCATCAGAATTAGGATATGGAGAAATATTAAAACAAAGGATAGAAAATTCAAAGAAGAATTAGTTAGATATCACTCTGGAACTTGGTCAGGACCATAAAAGAATTATTCCACAATTAAAAAAGAAATTTTATCCGTAGTACTCTGCATATCAAATTTTCAAGACGATTTATATAACAAAAGATTTTTACTTAGAATAGATTGCAAATCAGCAAAAGAGATTTTGCAAAAAGATGTAAAAAATATAGTTTCAAAATAGATTTTTTCTAGATGGCAAGCTATTTTGTTTGTTTTTTATTTTGAAATAGAATTTATAAAAGGAGAAAATAGTTCTCTTCCTGATTTTTTAACAAGAGAATTTTTATAGGGCAATGAGTCAAAAGGATAGACTCACTCATGACCAGTTTATAAAAATGATTCGAAAACATCATTATTGAAAACAACTGGCTCAAAAAGAAACCTTATTAACTTCCAAATGATTCATAATTTCATATACTGAACAACACAAGGAAGAATTCAACCCTATCATTTCCATAGACATCCAATAGTATATTTAAAGTCTTCAAAAGCTATTCTTTCTCTCAAAGAACAATATTTTTTAATGAGAAGAAAGATTAATGGCCTTATTATGATGAAGTACTGGCTTACTCAAAGCGGTCAAGATAGCTCTCATTACAAAGGATGGATTAAAAAGGAGAAAGAAAAAATGAGGAGTGTTATCTGTTAACATTGCAGGAAACATGGATTCCAAAGCAGGAGGTTCAAAACCAAGAATTCCAAAGGATTATGAAATGTCCATCACCCAAATTCCTACAACTCCTAATAGATTCCAATCACTTCAAGATTTTCCAGTTTTAAGTTATATTCAAGCAACCAAAAATCCAACCACTTCAAAAACAAATCCAAGTTCCTCGAAACCTTTCTCATCAAAAAAATCCAATGAAAATTCTAGTTATTTTGTCAAACCTTTCATTCAACATATCACCCAGACTAGATTTCAAGAAGTACCACCATGCAATGTACTTACAACTCTTACTCAAGGATTTTTTTCCTTCAAAATGTTTTTGGCAGCCAGATGATTCAGCAAAAAATTTAGACTATTATGAATTAATCCTTACAAACACCTAGTCTGTAGAAATTTATCCGATTTCGGATAAAGAAAAATCTAAAATAATCAGTCATTCTAAATGTATAATCAAAAAGGTTTGTTCACCCAATGAATGGACTTCTTTATACTCAAAAAAGTTATTTTCATTCATTTTCATTCCAGATGGATTCACATACCAAGATTATAATATGGCTTGGTACCGTGCATTCTCATTTAGACCATTCAATCATTCCTGGTTCTTTGCTTTCAAAGAAAGTTGCAGCAGAGAATTTCCAATTTGGTTCCATCATTGGTGGAATTGGTTTGGACCGTAAAAAGAGATTTTACCTCCAAGAGCATTAATGGGATTCCAGACATATTTCAAAAAGGCCACAGGAGAAATTTATTCAAGGCCTATAATGTTCCGTATTGAATTCAAAGTCCCATGGATTTTTTGTTGGAGTTTTAAAATTCATCAAGAACTAGAAAAGCCACTTCCAATGTTATTAGTACGAGAATTCAAAATTAAATGGTGGGCTGGATTCAATTTAGACCTCTGTGACCAAGAAAATGTTATTAAATTTTTAGAAACAAGAGAAAAATTAAAATGTTTAGTTCAGTTCATCAAGTTTCAAAAGAAAGCAGTCCAAGCACGCCTCAAAAGAAGGACCAGACATCAAAATCAGAAGTGACAGCAAATGAATTTTTACTCAAAAAGATGATGCAGAATCCCAAGATATTACAAGAATACACGAGCTTTTTACAAAATCAACAAAAGAAGGCGAATGAGTCAGCAGGATCCTCATCGGATTCCACTTTTGATCGTTTGGTAGGTCATGTGCAGAAGATCCAAATGACATTTAAAAGCTGTCCGTCAATTATAAAAGGAGATAAGAAGAAATCTCTAAAGAGCTAATCAAATGAAGATAAGAGTGTTGGCATGAAGATTCAAGTGCTTTCGAAATGCAAGAGTTGGTGAAATGAAATTCAAATGTAATATTATGATAGTTATAAATAGATCCTCAAAATAAGTTAGAGGGCATCGAGCTTTATTAGATAGTTTCTATCATACTTGCCCTGAAACTAGAACCATGACCCAAGGTATAAAACTAATTAAAAGAATTTAATAGATGAAATAACATAAAAAGAAATATGATATTCTTGCGTGAAATTGGAAATTTGGAAGCTTTATCAATTGTGGATGCTTTAATCTTGACTTGAATGCAAACACAATTTTCACAATTTGTTGGAATTTAGATTTACAAGAGAGGAAATTTTTAGAGAAGGGCAGGTTTCAGAGCAAGTATGATAGAAACTATCTGATAAAGCTCGATACCCTCTAACTTATTTTGAGGATCTATTTATAACTATCATAATATTACATTTGAATTTCATTTTAGCAACTCTTGCATTTCGAATGCATTTGAATCTTCATGTTAAATTATGATGTTTTATTAATAAAATTTCTAGAAAAGTATTCAGTTGGGGATTGAATAGTAATTTTGGAGCGTGAAGTGGTATGATCAATATTCTACTAACCATATTTTAAATTTTACAAAGGATAATAAGATTTTATGACAAGTAAGTGTTTCAACCCAATTAGAATAACAAATGGAAAGAGAATAACTGAATTTCTCTGACTGAAAAGGAAAATTGAAGACATGGTCAAAACCAAATCAGTAAACAAGCAGTACAATAAAACTGAGAGACTATAGGTGACGGGGTTTTTGATATACGTACAAGTTAAAAAATCCGAAAGACACCCGTTTCACTGCAAGTATACAGGTTAACTAGTAGTTTAGGGTATTTATCGGGTCGATCCTGCGAAGAAAATTGAACAATTATCGGTACTACTAAAGCTTCTCTATTATTTTAGACTATCAATGAATTATAAGAAATGAAACCTACTGAACTTATGCAAAATAACAAATGAAAGCTCCTTAGGTTATGGTATCCCTAATTACTTATGCAAATGCTATATTTGGATCATTGAATACTACTGTCTAGGCTAGTTATGGTGTAATTTCCTTATGCATATGAATCCTACTTTCGTAGTGAATCAATTGTACTCATAACTAATACATACCTATTCTCACGGTTATAAAATTAGTTACAAGTTCATTTCTTCAATGAAATTACATGAAATTAATCACCAAAACCACATAGGTGCACCTCTACTTATTCTTGGCTACCTCCTAGGCATTCTAATTATGAATCAACTGAAATTAATTTTCCTTTAGAAAGTACTTCAACTTTTAAATATAAAACTCCTGTTCCAGAAGTCATAAATCAAAATCAATCAGAATATTCCCCAACTCATTCACAAATGAAAGGAGAAATAAATGTTATATATAAACCATATAAAATAAATCATAAATATTTACAAGAAGATTTTGATGATGAAGAAAATACTGAAAAGAGAATTTGGTTTTTCCAATTAGAATCAGAATATAAAGAAAAATTAATATTAGAATGGAAAGATGAATTAGAAAAGAGAAAATTTGATTTTCCTTTCTTTACTTGGTTGTCATTCTATATTTCAAAAATAGGAATAAATGATGTTTATAATACACCACAAATAAATGTTCAAACTAATTTATATAAAAAATGGAAATTAAAAGATGATCAATTATTAACTTCAATACATCCCCCATTACAAGAAGTAAAAATTAATATAGGACAAGGAGAGATAATAGCGTCACCTTTTAAAAAGGGTAGAGAAGCTGAATCAAGTACAAATAACACTATAAACTTAGAAGATATTAAAAAAATCTATCAACAAAATAATTATACAAATCAAATTCTTCATACAATTTCCCAACATATAGAAATATTAAATACAAAAATTGATACATTAAAGAAACCAGAATCTAAATTCCCTAATGACATTTCAGCACCTCATTTTCAACCTAAAAGTTTAACAAAAGAAAAAGAATAAGAGTTAGTCCAAAACATTAATAATCAAAAAACAAATAATACAGATAATATATTAAATAAAATATCTCAATCATTACAAAATTTAACTAATCCCCAAACTCTAAAAATAAATACATTAGAGAAAATAATAGAAGAAGAAAATTCATCTGAAAAATCATCTGAAGAATCAATAAATTCCGAAAATGAAGAAGATATGATTCTACCATTAGAAGATCAATTTGAAGAAAAAGATAATCAAATAAATAGAATAAGAAGAAAAAGAATTTATAATAAAAATAACACCAAAGACTGGAACATAATTAGTACTAAAAATTATTATCCAAGACCTAACCCTCCAGATATTCAATATGAAGAAAGATCAAAATTTCGCACTACTAAATATGATGGAGATTCAATTTATGAATGGAATATAGATGGTAAAGCAGAATATGAAGTATTAAATAATTTGCAAGAAATGGGAATGGCTAGATTAGCTTATAAAATTAAAAATATTCAAGAAAGAAATATTGCAACATTATTAGTCTCAGGATTTACTGGACAATTAAAAAATTGGTGGGATAATGCTTTAACACTTCAAGACAAATTATCAATATTAGATCATACACAGGAAATTGAAGATGATCAAGAAAATATTCAAATACAATCAGATGCTGCAGAATTTTTAATAGTAACCATAGTAATGTATTTTATAGGAAATCCAAAAGAAGAATTAAATTCTAATAAAACATTCTTAACAAATTTAAGATGCCCAAACCAAATCCCAATCTATCTATCCAAAAAACTATTTGTGAACTGTACGGATTTCACAAATCCAAATCACCACCAAACCCTAATCCATCATTCGGGATCCAATGGAAGATTGGGAAATTAATAATCATAGTTGTAGATTTACCCAACTAAATGCGGAAGGTAGAGACCTGAGTGAAGGATATAGCAATGCTGTGTTACAAAGGCTAGGTTTGACAGATAAAAATTGTTTATTTGTACTAGTTAAAGGTATTGAGTTGCATCTCATATCTTTGAATTTGGAGTGACTGGTCGGGAGCGACGCTGTTTTGTCGATTTATGGCCTTTTGTAACATAGAAGACAAAACAAACATCTTCTTGTGACTGATAGAATTGATTCTTCTTTGCACCAGTGGTTCAAAAATGAAGGCGACCCGTACGATAAAAATGGGTTTTTGAAGCCGTCTTTGACCGATAAAGTAAGGTAATGTTCACCATTTAAAACTCTGCTCCGTTCTTTTCTTTGAAGACCTGCTCTTCTCTTTACTGTTAATCTTGTAAATTGACCCTCCATCATTATAAGTCTCCACATTTTAGTTCGACATTTTAGTTGCTCTAATTTTGGCATTGTAATTTGTATAGGAGGCTGTTGGGATGTTTTGCTGTTTTATGCAATAACAACATTAAACATAGCGGCGGCTGCAACATCCAAGCAACTCAAATCTTTGTTGTCAAGGGAAAATGAAGTTTTGTATGTTACCATTCATAGCTCGCATAAGAATCGAAAATAGATCACCATCTACAGCAGTCAACAACTCAACATATTGTTCTCACATTTGCTTAATCCACAAGATAAAATTCTTGTGAAAAGGAATATATTCATTTCTGTCAAATAGATGATTATTTAAAGTTGAGTTTTAAGTTTTTAGAAGAAAAATCATAAGAGGTGGAATAGGAACTAAATATAAGTTATACTATTATGGTTATCATGGAAAAAAATATTCTTGGTATATATTTATAACTGTATTGTGTTTCTATTTTTAATTTACAATTATTGATATTATTTCCATAGAGAGAATTTGATTGATTTTGAACTCTGTGCTAATGGAATATATTGGATATTGATATTAGTAGTGATGGTTTAGATTATTTTGTATTTAAAAGGTGGCAGTCATGGAATCGAAATTTAGGAATATTGATGAATATTTTAGTATATTAAGTAAAATCTAATATTGTTATGAAATTGTAGGTAAGTTTTTGAATATATGATGTAGCGTTTATAATTGATACGATGGTCTGCATCGAAAATTTTTAGGTAAAAGAGAAACATTAGAACAAAGATTAGTGCTTATGTAATGATAATTTGGATGTTGATAAGTAGGTAATAGTGGTAGGAAATAAAGATAAATGAAATAGAGATTGTAAACCATTTTTTTCCTTTACATTCTTGTTGCTAATTATAACTCAAGGATATTATAGAAATTTTGGGAAAAAGTATAGTATTTTAGAAATAATAAAAAGGAGAAGTATGTGTAGAAATACCAAATGCATTCTGGGAAGAAAAAAACATATAATCGGCTTACCCAGTGAAAAAGATTTTAATATCCCAACAAAAGCCAGACCAACACAGATGAATTCCGAATTATTAGAATTATGTAAAAAAGAGATAAAAACATTCTTAAACAAAGGATTAATAACCCCATCAAAATCACCATGGATTTGTGCTGCATTCTGTGTTATGAATCAAGTAGAAAAAGAAAGAGAAGTACCACGATTAGTAATAAATTACAAACCATTAAATAAAATTTTACAATGGATTGGATATCCAATTCCAAATAAAAAGGATTTATTAAATAGGTTATTTAATGCTAAAATATTTTCAAAGTTTGATTTAAAATCTAGATACTGGCAAATAATGATAGCAGCAGAAGATAGATATAAAACAGCATTCACTAAAAAGTGGGTACAAAATTGACGATTTTGAGAAGATGAAGCCTAAGTTGATTCAGGTTGTGAACGATATGTTGAGTTATGACATTCTAGAGCTCCTGAGAAACTTTAGGAATCCTTACGAGTAAAGTTGTGGGCAATTAAATTTTACTTCAAGAAGCCTTGAAGTGTAAAACTTGCCGCTGCTTAGCGTCATAGCACATATCTGCAAAATCGAACCAGTCATGTTATACTATTTCTATCTTAGATTCTAGCGTCATATTATAAGTGCATATTTGGTAAGAAGTTGTAATTGAAATGCCAGTTTGAAATACTAATAAACAAGTACTAGCTTTGTTAAAAAAAAAAAAAAAAAAACAACATTCACTACACCATTTGAACATTATGAATGGAAGGTAATGCCTTTTGCTTTAAAAAATGCCCCTTAAAATTTTCAAAATATAATGAATGATATATTTAACCTATATAGCTCATTTAGCATAGTTTATATAGACGATGTATTACTATTTTCAGATTCATTAGAAAAACATTTTAAGCATTTAAATATTTTCTTAAAAATTATAAAGAAAAATGGATCGGTAGTTTCAACACCAAAATTAAAGTTATTTTAGACACAAATAAGATTTTAGGACACGAAATTAATAAAGGAACAATAAAATCTATAAATAGAGCATTAGAATTTGCAAATAAATTTCCAGATGAAATTAAAGATAAAAATCAATTACAAAGATTTCTAAAATGTTTGAATTATATTGCTGATTTTTCCCAAAACTTAGGCAAGAATGTTCAATATTATTGGATAAACATAAGATAAATCCTCAAACTTGGTCAGAAGCTCATACTCAAAAGGTTAGATATCTTAAAGAAAAAATCCATTCATGATCATGTTTATGCCTTTCGCATCCTAAAACATTCATGATAGTTGAAACTGATGCATCAGAATTAGGATATGGAGAAATATTAAAACAAAGGATAGAAAATTCAAAGAAGAATTAGTTAGATATCACTCTGGAACTTGGTCAGGACCATAAAAGAATTATTCCACAATTAAAAAAGAAATTTTATCCGTAGTACTCTGCATATCAAATTTTCAAGACGATTTATATAACAAAAGATTTTTACTTAGAATAGATTGCAAATCAGCAAAAGAGATTTTGCAAAAAGATGTAAAAAATATAGTTTCAAAATAGATTTTTTCTAGATGGCAAGCTATTTTGTTTGTTTTTTATTTTGAAATAGAATTTATAAAAGGAGAAAATAGTTCTCTTCCTGATTTTTTAACAAGAGAATTTTTATAGGGCAATGAGTCAAAAGGATAGACTCACTCATGACCAGTTTATAAAAATGATTCGAAAACATCATTATTGAAAACAACTGGCTCAAAAAGAAACCTTATTAACTTCCAAATGATTCATAATTTCATATACTGAACAACACAAGGAAGAATTCAACCCTATCATTTCCATAGACATCCAATAGTATATTTAAAGTCTTCAAAAGCTATTCTTTCTCTCAAAGAACAATATTTTTTAATGAGAAGAAAGATTAATGGCCTTATTATGATGAAGTACTGGCTTACTCAAAGCGGTCAAGATAGCTCTCATTACAAAGGATGGATTAAAAAGGAGAAAGAAAAAATGAGGAGTGTTATCTGTTAACATTGCAGGAAACATGGATTCCAAAGCAGGAGGTTCAAAACCAAGAATTCCAAAGGATTATGAAATGTCCATCACCCAAATTCCTACAACTCCTAATAGATTCCAATCACTTCAAGATTTTCCAGTTTTAAGTTATATTCAAGCAACCAAAAATCCAACCACTTCAAAAACAAATCCAAGTTCCTCGAAACCTTTCTCATCAAAAAAATCCAATGAAAATTCTAGTTATTTTGTCAAACCTTTCATTCAACATATCACCCAGACTAGATTTCAAGAAGTACCACCATGCAATGTACTTACAACTCTTACTCAAGGATTTTTTTCCTTCAAAATGTTTTTGGCAGCCAGATGATTCAGCAAAAAATTTAGACTATTATGAATTAATCCTTACAAACACCTAGTCTGTAGAAATTTATCCGATTTCGGATAAAGAAAAATCTAAAATAATCAGTCATTCTAAATGTATAATCAAAAAGGTTTGTTCACCCAATGAATGGACTTCTTTATACTCAAAAAAGTTATTTTCATTCATTTTCATTCCAGATGGATTCACATACCAAGATTATAATATGGCTTGGTACCGTGCATTCTCATTTAGACCATTCAATCATTCCTGGTTCTTTGCTTTCAAAGAAAGTTGCAGCAGAGAATTTCCAATTTGGTTCCATCATTGGTGGAATTGGTTTGGACCGTAAAAAGAGATTTTACCTCCAAGAGCATTAATGGGATTCCAGACATATTTCAAAAAGGCCACAGGAGAAATTTATTCAAGGCCTATAATGTTCCGTATTGAATTCAAAGTCCCATGGATTTTTTGTTGGAGTTTTAAAATTCATCAAGAACTAGAAAAGCCACTTCCAATGTTATTAGTACGAGAATTCAAAATTAAATGGTGGGCTGGATTCAATTTAGACCTCTGTGACCAAGAAAATGTTATTAAATTTTTAGAAACAAGAGAAAAATTAAAATGTTTAGTTCAGTTCATCAAGTTTCAAAAGAAAGCAGTCCAAGCACGCCTCAAAAGAAGGACCAGACATCAAAATCAGAAGTGACAGCAAATGAATTTTTACTCAAAAAGATGATGCAGAATCCCAAGATATTACAAGAATACACGAGCTTTTTACAAAATCAACAAAAGAAGGCGAATGAGTCAGCAGGATCCTCATCGGATTCCACTTTTGATCGTTTGGTAGGTCATGTGCAGAAGATCCAAATGACATTTAAAAGCTGTCCGTCAATTATAAAAGGAGATAAGAAGAAATCTCTAAAGAGCTAATCAAATGAAGATAAGAGTGTTGGCATGAAGATTCAAGTGCTTTCGAAATGCAAGAGTTGGTGAAATGAAATTCAAATGTAATATTATGATAGTTATAAATAGATCCTCAAAATAAGTTAGAGGGCATCGAGCTTTATTAGATAGTTTCTATCATACTTGCCCTGAAACTAGAACCATGACCCAAGGTATAAAACTAATTAAAAGAATTTAATAGATGAAATAACATAAAAAGAAATATGATATTCTTGCGTGAAATTGGAAATTTGGAAGCTTTATCAATTGTGGATGCTTTAATCTTGACTTGAATGCAAACACAATTTTCACAATTTGTTGGAATTTAGATTTACAAGAGAGGAAATTTTTAGAGAAGGGCAGGTTTCAGAGCAAGTATGATAGAAACTATCTGATAAAGCTCGATACCCTCTAACTTATTTTGAGGATCTATTTATAACTATCATAATATTACATTTGAATTTCATTTTAGCAACTCTTGCATTTCGAATGCATTTGAATCTTCATGTTAAATTATGATGTTTTATTAATAAAATTTCTAGAAAAGTATTCAGTTGGGGATTGAATAGTAATTTTGGAGCGTGAAGTGGTATGATCAATATTCTACTAACCATATTTTAAATTTTACAAAGGATAATAAGATTTTATGACAAGTAAGTGTTTCAACCCAATTAGAATAACAAATGGAAAGAGAATAACTGAATTTCTCTGACTGAAAAGGAAAATTGAAGACATGGTCAAAACCAAATCAGTAAACAAGCAGTACAATAAAACTGAGAGACTATAGGTGACGGGGTTTTTGATATACGTACAAGTTAAAAAATCCGAAAGACACCCGTTTCACTGCAAGTATACAGGTTAACTAGTAGTTTAGGGTATTTATCGGGTCGATCCTGCGAAGAAAATTGAACAATTATCGGTACTACTAAAGCTTCTCTATTATTTTAGACTATCAATGAATTATAAGAAATGAAACCTACTGAACTTATGCAAAATAACAAATGAAAGCTCCTTAGGTTATGGTATCCCTAATTACTTATGCAAATGCTATATTTGGATCATTGAATACTACTGTCTAGGCTAGTTATGGTGTAATTTCCTTATGCATATGAATCCTACTTTCGTAGTGAATCAATTGTACTCATAACTAATACATACCTATTCTCACGGTTATAAAATTAGTTACAAGTTCATTTCTTCAATGAAATTACATGAAATTAATCACCAAAACCACATAGGTGCACCTCTACTTATTCTTGGCTACCTCCTAGGCATTCTAATTATGAATCAACTGAAATTAATTTTCCTTTAGAAAGTACTTCAACTTTTAAATATAAAACTCCTGTTCCAGAAGTCATAAATCAAAATCAATCAGAATATTCCCCAACTCATTCACAAATGAAAGGAGAAATAAATGTTATATATAAACCATATAAAATAAATCATAAATATTTACAAGAAGATTTTGATGATGAAGAAAATACTGAAAAGAGAATTTGGTTTTTCCAATTAGAATCAGAATATAAAGAAAAATTAATATTAGAATGGAAAGATGAATTAGAAAAGAGAAAATTTGATTTTCCTTTCTTTACTTGGTTGTCATTCTATATTTCAAAAATAGGAATAAATGATGTTTATAATACACCACAAATAAATGTTCAAACTAATTTATATAAAAAATGGAAATTAAAAGATGATCAATTATTAACTTCAATACATCCCCCATTACAAGAAGTAAAAATTAATATAGGACAAGGAGAGATAATAGCGTCACCTTTTAAAAAGGGTAGAGAAGCTGAATCAAGTACAAATAACACTATAAACTTAGAAGATATTAAAAAAATCTATCAACAAAATAATTATACAAATCAAATTCTTCATACAATTTTCCAACATATAGAAATATTAAATACAAAAATTGATACATTAAAGAAACCAGAATCTAAATTCCCTAATGACATTTCAGCACCTCATTTTCAACCTAAAAGTTTAACAAAAGAAAAAGAATAAGAGTTAGTCCAAAACATTAATAATCAAAAAACAAATAATACAGATAATATATTAAATAAAATATCTCAATCATTACAAAATTTAACTAATCCCCAAACTCTAAAAATAAATACATTAGAGAAAATAATAGAAGAAGAAAATTCATCTGAAGAATCAATAAATTCCGAAAATGAAGAAGATATGATTCTACCATTAGAAGATCAATTTGAAGAAAAAGATAATCAAATAAATAGAATAAGAAGAAAAAGAATTTATAATAAAAATAACACCAAAGACTGGAACATAATTAGTACTAAAAATTATTATCCAAGACCTAACCCTCCAGATATTCAATATGAAGAAAGATCAAAATTTCGCACTACTAAATATGATGGAGATTCAATTTATGAATGGAATATAGATGGTAAAGCAGAATATGAAGTATTAAATAATTTGCAAGAAATGGGAATAGCTAGATTAGCTTATAAAATTAAAAATATTCAAGAAAGAAATATTGCAACATTATTAGTCTCAGGATTTACTGGACAATTAAAAAATTGGTGGGATAATGCTTTAACACTTCAAGACAAATTATCAATATTAGATCATACACAGGAAATTGAAGATGATCAAGAAAATATTCAAATACAATCAGATGCTGCAGAATTTTTAATAGTAACCATAGTAATGTATTTTATAGGAAATCCAAAAGAAGAATTAAATTCTAATAAAACATTCTTAACAAATTTAAGATGCCCAAACCAAATCCCAATCTATCTATCCAAAAAACTATTTGTGAACTGTACGGATTTCACAAATCCAAATCACCACCAAACCCTAATCCATCATTCGGGATCCAATGGAAGATTGGGAAATTAATAATCATAGTTGTAGATTTACCCAACTAAATGCGGAAGGTAGAGACCTGAGTGAAGGATATAGCAATGCTGTGTTACAAAGGCTAGGTTTGACAGATAAAAATTGTTTATTTGTACTAGTTAAAGGTATTGAGTTGCATCTCATATCTTTGAATTTGGAGTGACTGGTCGGGAGCGACGCTGTTTTGTCGATTTATGGCCTTTTGTAACATAGAAGACAAAACAAACATCTTCTTGTGACTGATAGAATTGATTCTTCTTTGCACCAGTGGTTCAAAAATGAAGGCGACCCGTACGATAAAAATGGGTTTTTGAAGCCGTCTTTGACCGATAAAGTAAGGTAATGTTCACCATTTAAAACTCTGCTCCGTTCTTTTCTTTGAAGACCTGCTCTTCTCTTTACTGTTAATCTTGTAAATTGACCCTCCATCATTATAAGTCTCCACATTTTAGTTCGACATTTTAGTTGCTCTAATTTTGGCATTGTAATTTGTATAGGAGGCTGTTGGGATGTTTTGCTGTTTTATGCAATAACAACATTAAACATAGCGGCGGCTGCAACATCCAAGCAACTCAAATCTTTGTTGTCAAGGGAAAATGAAGTTTTGTATGTTACCATTCATAGCTCGCATAAGAATCGAAAATAGATCACCATCTACAGCAGTCAACAACTCAACATATTGTTCTCACATTTGCTTAATCCACAAGATAAAATTCTTGTGAAAAGGAATATATTCATTTCTGTCAAATAGATGATTATTTAAAGTTGAGTTTTAAGTTTTTAGAAGAAAAATCATAAGAGGTGGAATAGGAACTAAATATAAGTTATACTATTATGGTTATCATGGAAAAAAATATTCTTGGTATATATTTATAACTGTATTGTGTTTCTATTTTTAATTTACAATTATTGATATTATTTCCATAGAGAGAATTTGATTGATTTTGAACTCTGTGCTAATGGAATATATTGGATATTGATATTAGTAGTGATGGTTTAGATTATTTTGTATTTAAAAGGTAGCAGTCATGGAATCGAAATTTAGGAATATTGATGAATATTTTAGTATATTAAGTAAAATCTAATATTGTTATGAAATTGTAGGTAAGTTTTTGAATATATGATGTAGCGTTTATAATTGATACGATGGTCTGCATCGAAAATTTTTAGGTAAAAGAGAAACATTAGAACAAAGATTAGTGCTTATGTAATGATAATTTGGATGTTGATAAGTAGGTAATAGTGGTAAGAAATAAAGATAAATGAAATAGAGATTGTAAACCATTTTTTTCCTTTACATTCTTGTTGCTAATTATAACTCAAGGATATTATAGAAATTTTGGGAAAAAGTATAGTATTTTAGAAATAATAAAAAGGAGAAGTATGTGTAGAAATACCAAATGCATTCTGGGAAGAAAAAAACATATAATCGGCTTACCCAGTGAAAAAGATTTTAATATCCCAACAAAAGCCAGACCAACACAGATGAATTCCGAATTATTAGAATTATGTAAAAAAGAGATAAAAACATTCTTAAACAAAGGATTAATAACCCCATCAAAATCACCATGGATTTGTGCTGCATTCTGTGTTATGAATCAAGTAGAAAAAGAAAGAGAAGTACCACGATTAGTAATAAATTACAAACCATTAAATAAAATTTTACAATGGATTGGATATCCAATTCCAAATAAAAAGGATTTATTAAATAGGTTATTTAATGCTAAAATATTTTCAAAGTTTGATTTAAAATCTAGATACTGGCAAATAATGATAGCAGCAGAAAATAGATATAAAACAGCATTCACTAAAAAGTGGGTACAAAATTGACGATTTTGAGAAGATGAAGCCTAAGTTGATTCAGGTTGTGAACGATATGTTGAGTTATGACATTCTAGAGCTCCTGAGAACTTTAGGAATCCTTACGTGTAAAGTTGTGGGCAATTAAATTTTACTTCAAGAAGCCTTGAAGTGTAAAACTTGCCGCTGCTTAGCGTCATAGCACATATCTGCAAAATCGAACCAGTCATGTTATACTATTTCTATCTTAGATTCTAGCGTCATATTATAAGTGCATATTTGGTAAGAAGTTGTAATTGAAATGCCAGTTTGAAATACTAATAAACAAGTACTAGCTTTGTTAAAAAAAAAAAAAAAAACAAACATTCACTACACCATTTGAACATTATGAATGGAAGGTAATGCCTTTTGCTTTAAAAAATGCCCCTTAAAATTTTCAAAATATAATGAATGATATATTTAACCTATATAGCTCATTTAGCATAGTTTATATAGACGATGTATTACTATTTTCAGATTCATTAGAAAAACATTTTAAGCATTTAAATATTTTCTTAAAAATTATAAAGAAAAATGGATCGGTAGTTTCAACACCAAAATTAAAGTTATTTTAGACACAAATAAGATTTTAGGACACGAAATTAATAAAGGAACAATAAAATCTATAAATAGAGCATTAGAATTTGCAAATAAATTTCCAGATGAAATTAAAGATAAAAATCAATTACAAAGATTTCTAAAATGTTTGAATTATATTGCTGATTTTTCCCAAAACTTAGGCAAGAATGTTCAATATTATTGGATAAACATAAGATAAATCCTCAAACTTGGTCAGAAGCTCATACTCAAAAGGTTAGATATCTTAAAGAAAAAATCCATTCATTATCATGTTTATGCCTTTCGCATCCTAAAACATTCATGATAGTTGAAACTGATGCATCAGAATTAGGATATGGAGAAATATTAAAACAAAGGATAGAAAATTCAAAGAAGAATTAGTTAGATATCACTCTGGAACTTGGTCAGGACCATAAAAGAATTATTCCACAATTAAAAAAGAAATTTTATCCGTAGTACTCTGCATATCAAATTTTCAAGACGATTTATATAACAAAAGATTTTTACTTAGAATAGATTGCAAATCAGCAAAAGAGATTTTGCAAAAAGATGTAAAAAATATAGTTTCAAAATAGATTTTTTCTAGATGGCAAGCTATTTTGTCTGTTTTTTATTTTGAAATAGAATTTATAAAAGGAGAAAATAGTTCTCTTCCTGATTTTTTAACAAGAGAATTTTTATAGGGCAATGAATCAAAAGGATAGACTCACTCATGACCAGTTTATAAAAATGATTCGAAAACATCATTATTGAAAACAACTGGCTCAAAAAGAAACCTTATTAACTTCCAAATGATTCATAATTTCATATACTGAACAACACAAGGAAGAATTCAACCCTATCATTTCCATAGACATCCAATAGTATATTTAAAGTCTTCAAAAGCTATTCTTTCTCTCAAAGAACAATATTTTTTAATGAGAAGAAAGATTAATGGCCTTATTATGATGAAGTACTGGCTTACTCAAAGCGGTCAAGATAGCTCTCATTACAAAGGATGGATTAAAAAGGAGAAAGAAAAAATGAGGAGTGTTATCTGTTAACATTGCAGGAAACATGGATTCCAAAGCAGGAGGTTCAAAACCAAGAATTCCAAAGGATTATGAAATGTCCATCACCCAAATTCCTACAACTCCTAATAGATTCCAATCACTTCAAGATTTTCCAGTTTTAAGTTATATTCAAGCAACCAAAAATCCAACCACTTCAAAAACAAATCCAAGTTCCTCGAAACCTTTCTCATCAAAAAAATCCAATGAAAATTCTAGTTATTTTGTCAAACCTTTCATTCAACATATCACCCAGACTAGATTTCAAGAAGTACCACCATGCAATGTACTTACAACTCTTACTCAAGGATTTTTTTCCTTCAAAATGTTTTTGGCAGCCAGATGATTCAGCAAAAAATTTAGACTATTATGAATTAATCCTTACAAACACCTAGTCTGTAGAAATTTATCCGATTTCGGATAAAGAAAAATCTAAAATAATCAGTCATTCTAAATGTATAATCAAAAAGGTTTGTTCACCCAATGAATGGACTTCTTTATACTCAAAAAAGTTATTTTCATTCATTTTCATTCCAGATGGATTCACATACCAAGATTATAATATGGCTTGGTACCGTGCATTCTCATTTAGACCATTCAATCATTCCTGGTTCTTTGCTTTCAAAGAAAGTTGCAGCAGAGAATTTCCAATTTGGTTCCATCATTGGTGGAATTGGTTTGGACCGTAAAAAGAGATTTTACCTCCAAGAGCATTAATGGGATTCCAGACATATTTCAAAAAGGCCACAGGAGAAATTTATTCAAGGCCTATAATGTTCCGTATTGAATTCAAAGTCCCATGGATTTTTTGTTGGAGTTTTAAAATTCATCAAGAACTAGAAAAGCCACTTCCAATGTTATTAGTACGAGAATTCAAAATTAAATGGTGGGCTGGATTCAATTTAGACCTCTGTGACCAAGAAAATGTTATTAAATTTTTAGAAACAAGAGAAAAATTAAAATGTTTAGTTCAGTTCATCAAGTTTCAAAAGAAAGCAGTCCATGCACGCCTCAAAAGAAGGACCAGACATCAAAATCAGAAGTGACAGCAAATGAATTTTTACTCAAAAAGATGATGCAGAATCCCAAGATATTACAAGAATACACGAGCTTTTTACAAAATCAACAAAAGAAGGCGAATGAGTCAGCAGGATCCTCATCGGATTCCACTTTTGATCGTTTGGTAGGTCATGTGCAGAAGATCCAAATGACATTTAAAAGCTGTCCGTCAATTATAAAAGGAGATAAGAAGAAATCTCTAAAGAGCTAATCAAATGAAGATAAGAGTGTTGGCATGAAGATTCAAGTGCTTTCGAAATGCAAGAGTTGGTGAAATGAAATTCAAATGTAATATTATGATAGTTATAAATAGATCCTCAAAATAAGTTAGAGGGCATCGAGCTTTATTAGATAGTTTCTATCATACTTGCCCTGAAACTAGAACCATGACCCAAGGTATAAAACTAATTAAAAGAATTTAATAGATGAAATAACATAAAAAGAAATATGATATTCTTGCGTGAAATTGGAAATTTGGAAGCTTTATCAATTGTGGATGCTTTAATCTTGACTTGAATGCAAACACAATTTTCACAATTTGTTGGAATTTAGATTTACAAGAGAGGAAATTTTTAGAGAAGGGCAGGTTTCAGAGCAAGTATGATAGAAACTATCTGATAAAGCTCGATACCCTCTAACTTATTTTGAGGATCTATTTATAACTATCATAATATTACATTTGAATTTCATTTTAGCAACTCTTGCATTTCGAATGCATTTGAATCTTCATGTTAAATTATGATGTTTTATTAATAAAATTTCTAGAAAAGTATTCAGTTGGGGATTGAATAGTAATTTTGGAGCGTGAAGTGGTATGATCAATATTCTACTAACCATATTTTAAATTTTACAAAGGATAATAAGATTTTATGACAAGTAAGTGTTTCAACCCAATTAGAATAACAAATGGAAAGAGAATAACTGAATTTCTCTGACTGAAAAGGAAAATTGAAGACATGGTCAAAACCAAATCAGTAAACAAGCAGTACAATAAAACTGAGAGACTATAGGTGACGGGGTTTTTGATATACGTACAAGTTAAAAAATCCGAAAGACACCCGTTTCACTGCAAGTATACAGGTTAACTAGTAGTTTAGGGTATTTATCGGGTCGATCCTGCGAAGAAAATTGAACAATTATCGGTACTACTAAAGCTTCTCTATTATTTTAGACTATCAATGAATTATAAGAAATGAAACCTACTGAACTTATGCAAAATAACAAATGAAAGCTCCTTAGGTTATGGTATCCCTAATTACTTATGCAAATGCTATATTTGGATCATTGAATACTACTGTCTAGGCTAGTTATGGTGTAATTTCCTTATGCATATGAATCCTACTTTCGTAGTGAATCAATTGTACTCATAACTAATACATACCTATTCTCACGGTTATAAAATTAGTTACAAGTTCATTTCTTCAATGAAATTACATGAAATTAATCACCAAAACCACATAGGTGCACCTCTACTTATTCTTGGCTACCTCCTAGGCATTCTAATTATGAATCAACTGAAATTAATTTTCCTTTAGAAAGTACTTCAACTTTTAAATATAAAACTCCTGTTCCAGAAGTCATAAATCAAAATCAATCAGAATATTCCCCAACTCATTCACAAATGAAAGGAGAAATAAATGTTATATATAAACCATATAAAATAAATCATAAATATTTACAAGAAGATTTTGATGATGAAGAAAATACTGAAAAGAGAATTTGGTTTTTCCAATTAGAATCAGAATATAAAGAAAAATTAATATTAGAATGGAAAGATGAATTAGAAAAGAGAAAATTTGATTTTCCTTTCTTTACTTGGTTGTCATTCTATATTTCAAAAATAGGAATAAATGATGTTTATAATACACCACAAATAAATGTTCAAACTAATTTATATAAAAAATGGAAATTAAAAGATGATCAATTATTAACTTCAATACATCCCCCATTACAAGAAGTAAAAATTAATATAGGACAAGGAGAGATAATAGCGTCACCTTTTAAAAAGGGTAGAGAAGCTGAATCAAGTACAAATAACACTATAAACTTAGAAGATATTAAAAAAATCTATCAACAAAATAATTATACAAATCAAATTCTTCATACAATTTCCCAACATATAGAAATATTAAATACAAAAATTGATACATTAAAGAAACCAGAATCTAAATTCCCTAATGACATTTCAGCACCTCATTTTCAACCTAAAAGTTTAACAAAAGAAAAAGAATAAGAGTTAGTCCAAAACATTAATAATCAAAAAACAAATAATACAGATAATATATTAAATAAAATATCTCAATCATTACAAAATTTAACTAATCCCCAAACTCTAAAAATAAATACATTAGAGAAAATAATAGAAGAAGAAAATTCATCTGAAGAATCAATAAATTCCGAAAATGAAGAAGATATGATTCTACCATTAGAAGATCAATTTGAAGAAAAAGATAATCAAATAAATAGAATAAGAAGAAAAAGAATTTATAATAAAAATAACACCAAAGACTGGAACATAATTAGTACTAAAAATTATTATCCAAGACCTAACCCTCCAGATATTCAATATGAAGAAAGATCAAAATTTCGCACTACTAAATATGATGGAGATTCAATTTATGAATGGAATATAGATGGTAAAGCAGAATATGAAGTATTAAATAATTTGCAAGAAATGGGAATGGCTAGATTAGCTTATAAAATTAAAAATATTCAAGAAAGAAATATTGCAACATTATTAGTCTCAGGATTTACTGGACAATTAAAAAATTGGTGGGATAATGCTTTAACACTTCAAGACAAATTATCAATATTAGATCATACACAGGAAATTGAAGATGATCAAGAAAATATTCAAATACAATCAGATGCTGCAGAATTTTTAATAGTAACCATAGTAATGTATTTTATAGGAAATCCAAAAGAAGAATTAAATTCTAATAAAACATTCTTAACAAATTTAAGATGCCCAAACCAAATCCCAATCTATCTATCCAAAAAACTATTTGTGAACTGTACGGATTTCACAAATCCAAATCACCACCAAACCCTAATCCATCATTCGGGATCCAATGGAAGATTGGGAAATTAATAATCATAGTTGTAGATTTACCCAACTAAATGCGGAAGGTAGAGACCTGAGTGAAGGATATAGCAATGCTGTGTTACAAAGGCTAGGTTTGACAGATAAAAATTGTTTATTTGTACTAGTTAAAGGTATTGAGTTGCATCTCATATCTTTGAATTTGGAGTGACTGGTCGGGAGCGACGCTGTTTTGTCGATTTATGGCCTTTTGTAACATAGAAGACAAAACAAACATCTTCTTGTGACTGATAGAATTGATTCTTCTTTGCACCAGTGGTTCAAAAATGAAGGCGACCCGTACGATAAAAATGGGTTTTTGAAGCCGTCTTTGACCGATAAAGTAAGGTAATGTTCACCATTTAAAACTCTGCTCCGTTCTTTTCTTTGAAGACCTGCTCTTCTCTTTACTGTTAATCTTGTAAATTGACCCTCCATCATTATAAGTCTCCACATTTTAGTTCGACATTTTAGTTGCTCTAATTTTGGCATTGTAATTTGTATAGGAGGCTGTTGGGATGTTTTGCTGTTTTATGCAATAACAACATTAAACATAGCGGCGGCTGCAACATCCAAGCAACTCAAATCTTTGTTGTCAAGGGAAAATGAAGTTTTGTATGTTACCATTCATAGCTCGCATAAGAATCGAAAATAGATCACCATCTACAGCAGTCAACAACTCAACATATTGTTCTCACATTTGCTTAATCCACAAGATAAAATTCTTGTGAAAAGGAATATATTCATTTCTGTCAAATAGATGATTATTTAAAGTTGAGTTTTAAGTTTTTAGAAGAAAAATCATAAGAGGTGGAATAGGAACTAAATATAAGTTATACTATTATGGTTATCATGGAAAAAAATATTCTTGGTATATATTTATAACTGTATTGTGTTTCTATTTTTAATTTACAATTATTGATATTATTTCCATAGAGAGAATTTGATTGATTTTGAACTCTGTGCTAATGGAATATATTGGATATTGATATTAGTAGTGATGGTTTAGATTATTTTGTATTTAAAAGGTAGCAGTCATGGAATCGAAATTTAGGAATATTGATGAATATTTTAGTATATTAAGTAAAATCTAATATTGTTATGAAATTGTAGGTAAGTTTTTGAATATATGATGTAGCGTTTATAATTGATACGATGGTCTGCATCGAAAATTTTTAGGTAAAAGAGAAACATTAGAACAAAGATTAGTGCTTATGTAATGATAATTTGGATGTTGATAAGTAGGTAATAGTGGTAAGAAATAAAGATAAATGAAATAGAGATTGTAAACCATTTTTTTCCTTTACATTCTTGTTGCTAATTATAACTCAAGGATATTATAGAAATTTTGGGAAAAAGTATAGTATTTTAGAAATAATAAAAAGGAGAAGTATGTGTAGAAATACCAAATGCATTCTGGGAAGAAAAAAACATATAATCGGCTTACCCAGTGAAAAAGATTTTAATATCCCAACAAAAGCCAGACCAACACAGATGAATTCCGAATTATTAGAATTATGTAAAAAAGAGATAAAAACATTCTTAAACAAAGGATTAATAACCCCATCAAAATCACCATGGATTTGTGCTGCATTCTGTGTTATGAATCAAGTAGAAAAAGAAAGAGAAGTACCACGATTAGTAATAAATTACAAACCATTAAATAAAATTTTACAATGGATTGGATATCCAATTCCAAATAAAAAGGATTTATTAAATAGGTTATTTAATGCTAAAATATTTTCAAAGTTTGATTTAAAATCTAGATACTGGCAAATAATGATAGCAGCAGAAAATAGATATAAAACAGCATTCACTAAAAAGTGGGTACAAAATTGACGATTTTGAGAAGATGAAGCCTAAGTTGATTCAGGTTGTGAACGATATGTTGAGTTATGACATTCTAGAGCTCCTGAGAACTTTAGGAATCCTTACGTGTAAAGTTGTGGGCAATTAAATTTTACTTCAAGAAGCCTTGAAGTGTAAAACTTGCCGCTGCTTAGCGTCATAGCACATATCTGCAAAATCGAACCAGTCATGTTATACTATTTCTATCTTAGATTCTAGCGTCATATTATAAGTGCATATTTGGTAAGAAGTTGTAATTGAAATGCCAGTTTGAAATACTAATAAACAAGTACTAGCTTTGTTAAAAAAAAAAAAAAAAACAAACATTCACTACACCATTTGAACATTATGAATGGAAGGTAATGCCTTTTGCTTTAAAAAATGCCCCTTAAAATTTTCAAAATATAATGAATGATATATTTAACCTATATAGCTCATTTAGCATAGTTTATATAGACGATGTATTACTATTTTCAGATTCATTAGAAAAACATTTTAAGCATTTAAATATTTTCTTAAAAATTATAAAGAAAAATGGATCGGTAGTTTCAACACCAAAATTAAAGTTATTTTAGACACAAATAAGATTTTAGGACACGAAATTAATAAAGGAACAATAAAATCTATAAATAGAGCATTAGAATTTGCAAATAAATTTCCAGATGAAATTAAAGATAAAAATCAATTACAAAGATTTCTAAAATGTTTGAATTATATTGCTGATTTTTCCCAAAACTTAGGCAAGAATGTTCAATATTATTGGATAAACATAAGATAAATCCTCAAACTTGGTCAGAAGCTCATACTCAAAAGGTTAGATATCTTAAAGAAAAAATCCATTCATTATCATGTTTATGCCTTTCGCATCCTAAAACATTCATGATAGTTGAAACTGATGCATCAGAATTAGGATATGGAGAAATATTAAAACAAAGGATAGAAAATTCAAAGAAGAATTAGTTAGATATCACTCTGGAACTTGGTCAGGACCATAAAAGAATTATTCCACAATTAAAAAAGAAATTTTATCCGTAGTACTCTGCATATCAAATTTTCAAGACGATTTATATAACAAAAGATTTTTACTTAGAATAGATTGCAAATCAGCAAAAGAGATTTTGCAAAAAGATGTAAAAAATATAGTTTCAAAATAGATTTTTTCTAGATGGCAAGCTATTTTGTCTGTTTTTTATTTTGAAATAGAATTTATAAAAGGAGAAAATAGTTCTCTTCCTGATTTTTTAACAAGAGAATTTTTATAGGGCAATGAATCAAAAGGATAGACTCACTCATGACCAGTTTATAAAAATGATTCGAAAACATCATTATTGAAAACAACTGGCTCAAAAAGAAACCTTATTAACTTCCAAATGATTCATAATTTCATATACTGAACAACACAAGGAAGAATTCAACCCTATCATTTCCATAGACATCCAATAGTATATTTAAAGTCTTCAAAAGCTATTCTTTCTCTCAAAGAACAATATTTTTTAATGAGAAGAAAGATTAATGGCCTTATTATGATGAAGTACTGGCTTACTCAAAGCGGTCAAGATAGCTCTCATTACAAAGGATGGATTAAAAAGGAGAAAGAAAAAATGAGGAGTGTTATCTGTTAACATTGCAGGAAACATGGATTCCAAAGCAGGAGGTTCAAAACCAAGAATTCCAAAGGATTATGAAATGTCCATCACCCAAATTCCTACAACTCCTAATAGATTCCAATCACTTCAAGATTTTCCAGTTTTAAGTTATATTCAAGCAACCAAAAATCCAACCACTTCAAAAACAAATCCAAGTTCCTCGAAACCTTTCTCATCAAAAAAATCCAATGAAAATTCTAGTTATTTTGTCAAACCTTTCATTCAACATATCACCCAGACTAGATTTCAAGAAGTACCACCATGCAATGTACTTACAACTCTTACTCAAGGATTTTTTTCCTTCAAAATGTTTTTGGCAGCCAGATGATTCAGCAAAAAATTTAGACTATTATGAATTAATCCTTACAAACACCTAGTCTGTAGAAATTTATCCGATTTCGGATAAAGAAAAATCTAAAATAATCAGTCATTCTAAATGTATAATCAAAAAGGTTTGTTCACCCAATGAATGGACTTCTTTATACTCAAAAAAGTTATTTTCATTCATTTTCATTCCAGATGGATTCACATACCAAGATTATAATATGGCTTGGTACCGTGCATTCTCATTTAGACCATTCAATCATTCCTGGTTCTTTGCTTTCAAAGAAAGTTGCAGCAGAGAATTTCCAATTTGGTTCCATCATTGGTGGAATTGGTTTGGACCGTAAAAAGAGATTTTACCTCCAAGAGCATTAATGGGATTCCAGACATATTTCAAAAAGGCCACAGGAGAAATTTATTCAAGGCCTATAATGTTCCGTATTGAATTCAAAGTCCCATGGATTTTTTGTTGGAGTTTTAAAATTCATCAAGAACTAGAAAAGCCACTTCCAATGTTATTAGTACGAGAATTCAAAATTAAATGGTGGGCTGGATTCAATTTAGACCTCTGTGACCAAGAAAATGTTATTAAATTTTTAGAAACAAGAGAAAAATTAAAATGTTTAGTTCAGTTCATCAAGTTTCAAAAGAAAGCAGTCCATGCACGCCTCAAAAGAAGGACCAGACATCAAAATCAGAAGTGACAGCAAATGAATTTTTACTCAAAAAGATGATGCAGAATCCCAAGATATTACAAGAATACACGAGCTTTTTACAAAATCAACAAAAGAAGGCGAATGAGTCAGCAGGATCCTCATCGGATTCCACTTTTGATCGTTTGGTAGGTCATGTGCAGAAGATCCAAATGACATTTAAAAGCTGTCCGTCAATTATAAAAGGAGATAAGAAGAAATCTCTAAAGAGCTAATCAAATGAAGATAAGAGTGTTGGCATGAAGATTCAAGTGCTTTCGAAATGCAAGAGTTGGTGAAATGAAATTCAAATGTAATATTATGATAGTTATAAATAGATCCTCAAAATAAGTTAGAGGGCATCGAGCTTTATTAGATAGTTTCTATCATACTTGCCCTGAAACTAGAACCATGACCCAAGGTATAAAACTAATTAAAAGAATTTAATAGATGAAATAACATAAAAAGAAATATGATATTCTTGCGTGAAATTGGAAATTTGGAAGCTTTATCAATTGTGGATGCTTTAATCTTGACTTGAATGCAAACACAATTTTCACAATTTGTTGGAATTTAGATTTACAAGAGAGGAAATTTTTAGAGAAGGGCAGGTTTCAGAGCAAGTATGATAGAAACTATCTGATAAAGCTCGATACCCTCTAACTTATTTTGAGGATCTATTTATAACTATCATAATATTACATTTGAATTTCATTTTAGCAACTCTTGCATTTCGAATGCATTTGAATCTTCATGTTAAATTATGATGTTTTATTAATAAAATTTCTAGAAAAGTATTCAGTTGGGGATTGAATAGTAATTTTGGAGCGTGAAGTGGTATGATCAATATTCTACTAACCATATTTTAAATTTTACAAAGGATAATAAGATTTTATGACAAGTAAGTGTTTCAACCCAATTAGAATAACAAATGGAAAGAGAATAACTGAATTTCTCTGACTGAAAAGGAAAATTGAAGACATGGTCAAAACCAAATCAGTAAACAAGCAGTACAATAAAACTGAGAGACTATAGGTGACGGGGTTTTTGATATACGTACAAGTTAAAAAATCCGAAAGACACCCGTTTCACTGCAAGTATACAGGTTAACTAGTAGTTTAGGGTATTTATCGGGTCGATCCTGCGAAGAAAATTGAACAATTATCGGTACTACTAAAGCTTCTCTATTATTTTAGACTATCAATGAATTATAAGAAATGAAACCTACTGAACTTATGCAAAATAACAAATGAAAGCTCCTTAGGTTATGGTATCCCTAATTACTTATGCAAATGCTATATTTGGATCATTGAATACTACTGTCTAGGCTAGTTATGGTGTAATTTCCTTATGCATATGAATCCTACTTTCGTAGTGAATCAATTGTACTCATAACTAATACATACCTATTCTCACGGTTATAAAATTAGTTACAAGTTCATTTCTTCAATGAAATTACATGAAATTAATCACCAAAACCACATAGGTGCACCTCTACTTATTCTTGGCTACCTCCTAGGCATTCTAATTATGAATCAACTGAAATTAATTTTCCTTTAGAAAGTACTTCAACTTTTAAATATAAAACTCCTGTTCCAGAAGTCATAAATCAAAATCAATCAGAATATTCCCCAACTCATTCACAAATGAAAGGAGAAATAAATGTTATATATAAACCATATAAAATAAATCATAAATATTTACAAGAAGATTTTGATGATGAAGAAAATACTGAAAAGAGAATTTGGTTTTTCCAATTAGAATCAGAATATAAAGAAAAATTAATATTAGAATGGAAAGATGAATTAGAAAAGAGAAAATTTGATTTTCCTTTCTTTACTTGGTTGTCATTCTATATTTCAAAAATAGGAATAAATGATGTTTATAATACACCACAAATAAATGTTCAAACTAATTTATATAAAAAATGGAAATTAAAAGATGATCAATTATTAACTTCAATACATCCCCCATTACAAGAAGTAAAAATTAATATAGGACAAGGAGAGATAATAGCGTCACCTTTTAAAAAGGGTAGAGAAGCTGAATCAAGTACAAATAACACTATAAACTTAGAAGATATTAAAAAAATCTATCAACAAAATAATTATACAAATCAAATTCTTCATACAATTTCCCAACATATAGAAATATTAAATACAAAAATTGATACATTAAAGAAACCAGAATCTAAATTCCCTAATGACATTTCAGCACCTCATTTTCAACCTAAAAGTTTAACAAAAGAAAAAGAATAAGAGTTAGTCCAAAACATTAATAATCAAAAAACAAATAATACAGATAATATATTAAATAAAATATCTCAATCATTACAAAATTTAACTAATCCCCAAACTCTAAAAATAAATACATTAGAGAAAATAATAGAAGAAGAAAATTCATCTGAAAAATCATCTGAAGAATCAATAAATTCCGAAAATGAAGAAGATATGATTCTACCATTAGAAGATCAATTTGAAGAAAAAGATAATCAAATAAATAGAATAAGAAGAAAAAGAATTTATAATAAAAATAACACCAAAGACTGGAACATAATTAGTACTAAAAATTATTATCCAAGACCTAACCCTCCAGATATTCAATATGAAGAAAGATCAAAATTTCGCACTACTAAATATGATGGAGATTCAATTTATGAATGGAATATAGATGGTAAAGCAGAATATGAAGTATTAAATAATTTGCAAGAAATGGGAATGGCTAGATTAGCTTATAAAATTAAAAATATTCAAGAAAGAAATATTGCAACATTATTAGTCTCAGGATTTACTGGACAATTAAAAAATTGGTGGGATAATGCTTTAACACTTCAAGACAAATTATCAATATTAGATCATACACAGGAAATTGAAGATGATCAAGAAAATATTCAAATACAATCAGATGCTGCAGAATTTTTAATAGTAACCATAGTAATGTATTTTATAGGAAATCCAAAAGAAGAATTAAATTCTAATAAAACATTCTTAACAAATTTAAGATGCCCAAACCAAATCCCAATCTATCTATCCAAAAAACTATTTGTGAACTGTACGGATTTCACAAATCCAAATCACCACCAAACCCTAATCCATCATTCGGGATCCAATGGAAGATTGGGAAATTAATAATCATAGTTGTAGATTTACCCAACTAAATGCGGAAGGTAGAGACCTGAGTGAAGGATATAGCAATGCTGTGTTACAAAGGCTAGGTTTGACAGATAAAAATTGTTTATTTGTACTAGTTAAAGGTATTGAGTTGCATCTCATATCTTTGAATTTGGAGTGACTGGTCGGGAGCGACGCTGTTTTGTCGATTTATGGCCTTTTGTAACATAGAAGACAAAACAAACATCTTCTTGTGACTGATAGAATTGATTCTTCTTTGCACCAGTGGTTCAAAAATGAAGGCGACCCGTACGATAAAAATGGGTTTTTGAAGCCGTCTTTGACCGATAAAGTAAGGTAATGTTCACCATTTAAAACTCTGCTCCGTTCTTTTCTTTGAAGACCTGCTCTTCTCTTTACTGTTAATCTTGTAAATTGACCCTCCATCATTATAAGTCTCCACATTTTAGTTCGACATTTTAGTTGCTCTAATTTTGGCATTGTAATTTGTATAGGAGGCTGTTGGGATGTTTTGCTGTTTTATGCAATAACAACATTAAACATAGCGGCGGCTGCAACATCCAAGCAACTCAAATCTTTGTTGTCAAGGGAAAATGAAGTTTTGTATGTTACCATTCATAGCTCGCATAAGAATCGAAAATAGATCACCATCTACAGCAGTCAACAACTCAACATATTGTTCTCACATTTGCTTAATCCACAAGATAAAATTCTTGTGAAAAGGAATATATTCATTTCTGTCAAATAGATGATTATTTAAAGTTGAGTTTTAAGTTTTTAGAAGAAAAATCATAAGAGGTGGAATAGGAACTAAATATAAGTTATACTATTATGGTTATCATGGAAAAAAATATTCTTGGTATATATTTATAACTGTATTGTGTTTCTATTTTTAATTTACAATTATTGATATTATTTCCATAGAGAGAATTTGATTGATTTTGAACTCTGTGCTAATGGAATATATTGGATATTGATATTAGTAGTGATGGTTTAGATTATTTTGTATTTAAAAGGTGGCAGTCATGGAATCGAAATTTAGGAATATTGATGAATATTTTAGTATATTAAGTAAAATCTAATATTGTTATGAAATTGTAGGTAAGTTTTTGAATATATGATGTAGCGTTTATAATTGATACGATGGTCTGCATCGAAAATTTTTAGGTAAAAGAGAAACATTAGAACAAAGATTAGTGCTTATGTAATGATAATTTGGATGTTGATAAGTAGGTAATAGTGGTAGGAAATAAAGATAAATGAAATAGAGATTGTAAACCATTTTTTTCCTTTACATTCTTGTTGCTAATTATAACTCAAGGATATTATAGAAATTTTGGGAAAAAGTATAGTATTTTAGAAATAATAAAAAGGAGAAGTATGTGTAGAAATACCAAATGCATTCTGGGAAGAAAAAAACATATAATCGGCTTACCCAGTGAAAAAGATTTTAATATCCCAACAAAAGCCAGACCAACACAGATGAATTCCGAATTATTAGAATTATGTAAAAAAGAGATAAAAACATTCTTAAACAAAGGATTAATAACCCCATCAAAATCACCATGGATTTGTGCTGCATTCTGTGTTATGAATCAAGTAGAAAAAGAAAGAGAAGTACCACGATTAGTAATAAATTACAAACCATTAAATAAAATTTTACAATGGATTGGATATCCAATTCCAAATAAAAAGGATTTATTAAATAGGTTATTTAATGCTAAAATATTTTCAAAGTTTGATTTAAAATCTAGATACTGGCAAATAATGATAGCAGCAGAAGATAGATATAAAACAGCATTCACTAAAAAGTGGGTACAAAATTGACGATTTTGAGAAGATGAAGCCTAAGTTGATTCAGGTTGTGAACGATATGTTGAGTTATGACATTCTAGAGCTCCTGAGAAACTTTAGGAATCCTTACGAGTAAAGTTGTGGGCAATTAAATTTTACTTCAAGAAGCCTTGAAGTGTAAAACTTGCCGCTGCTTAGCGTCATAGCACATATCTGCAAAATCGAACCAGTCATGTTATACTATTTCTATCTTAGATTCTAGCGTCATATTATAAGTGCATATTTGGTAAGAAGTTGTAATTGAAATGCCAGTTTGAAATACTAATAAACAAGTACTAGCTTTGTTAAAAAAAAAAAAAAAAAAACAACATTCACTACACCATTTGAACATTATGAATGGAAGGTAATGCCTTTTGCTTTAAAAAATGCCCCTTAAAATTTTCAAAATATAATGAATGATATATTTAACCTATATAGCTCATTTAGCATAGTTTATATAGACGATGTATTACTATTTTCAGATTCATTAGAAAAACATTTTAAGCATTTAAATATTTTCTTAAAAATTATAAAGAAAAATGGATCGGTAGTTTCAACACCAAAATTAAAGTTATTTTAGACACAAATAAGATTTTAGGACACGAAATTAATAAAGGAACAATAAAATCTATAAATAGAGCATTAGAATTTGCAAATAAATTTCCAGATGAAATTAAAGATAAAAATCAATTACAAAGATTTCTAAAATGTTTGAATTATATTGCTGATTTTTCCCAAAACTTAGGCAAGAATGTTCAATATTATTGGATAAACATAAGATAAATCCTCAAACTTGGTCAGAAGCTCATACTCAAAAGGTTAGATATCTTAAAGAAAAAATCCATTCATTATCATGTTTATGCCTTTCGCATCCTAAAACATTCATGATAGTTGAAACTGATGCATCAGAATTAGGATATGGAGAAATATTAAAACAAAGGATAGAAAATTCAAAGAAGAATTAGTTAGATATCACTCTGGAACTTGGTCAGGACCATAAAAGAATTATTCCACAATTAAAAAAGAAATTTTATCCGTAGTACTCTGCATATCAAATTTTCAAGACGATTTATATAACAAAAGATTTTTACTTAGAATAGATTGCAAATCAGCAAAAGAGATTTTGCAAAAAGATGTAAAAAATATAGTTTCAAAATAGATTTTTTCTAGATGGCAAGCTATTTTGTCTGTTTTTTATTTTGAAATAGAATTTATAAAAGGAGAAAATAGTTCTCTTCCTGATTTTTTAACAAGAGAATTTTTATAGGGCAATGAATCAAAAGGATAGACTCACTCATGACCAGTTTATAAAAATGATTCGAAAACATCATTATTGAAAACAACTGGCTCAAAAAGAAACCTTATTAACTTCCAAATGATTCATAATTTCATATACTGAACAACACAAGGAAGAATTCAACCCTATCATTTCCATAGACATCCAATAGTATATTTAAAGTCTTCAAAAGCTATTCTTTCTCTCAAAGAACAATATTTTTTAATGAGAAGAAAGATTAATGGCCTTATTATGATGAAGTACTGGCTTACTCAAAGCGGTCAAGATAGCTCTCATTACAAAGGATGGATTAAAAAGGAGAAAGAAAAAATGAGGAGTGTTATCTGTTAACATTGCAGGAAACATGGATTCCAAAGCAGGAGGTTCAAAACCAAGAATTCCAAAGGATTATGAAATGTCCATCACCCAAATTCCTACAACTCCTAATAGATTCCAATCACTTCAAGATTTTCCAGTTTTAAGTTATATTCAAGCAACCAAAAATCCAACCACTTCAAAAACAAATCCAAGTTCCTCGAAACCTTTCTCATCAAAAAAATCCAATGAAAATTCTAGTTATTTTGTCAAACCTTTCATTCAACATATCACCCAGACTAGATTTCAAGAAGTACCACCATGCAATGTACTTACAACTCTTACTCAAGGATTTTTTTCCTTCAAAATGTTTTTGGCAGCCAGATGATTCAGCAAAAAATTTAGACTATTATGAATTAATCCTTACAAACACCTAGTCTGTAGAAATTTATCCGATTTCGGATAAAGAAAAATCTAAAATAATCAGTCATTCTAAATGTATAATCAAAAAGGTTTGTTCACCCAATGAATGGACTTCTTTATACTCAAAAAAGTTATTTTCATTCATTTTCATTCCAGATGGATTCACATACCAAGATTATAATATGGCTTGGTACCGTGCATTCTCATTTAGACCATTCAATCATTCCTGGTTCTTTGCTTTCAAAGAAAGTTGCAGCAGAGAATTTCCAATTTGGTTCCATCATTGGTGGAATTGGTTTGGACCGTAAAAAGAGATTTTACCTCCAAGAGCATTAATGGGATTCCAGACATATTTCAAAAAGGCCACAGGAGAAATTTATTCAAGGCCTATAATGTTCCGTATTGAATTCAAAGTCCCATGGATTTTTTGTTGGAGTTTTAAAATTCATCAAGAACTAGAAAAGCCACTTCCAATGTTATTAGTACGAGAATTCAAAATTAAATGGTGGGCTGGATTCAATTTAGACCTCTGTGACCAAGAAAATGTTATTAAATTTTTAGAAACAAGAGAAAAATTAAAATGTTTAGTTCAGTTCATCAAGTTTCAAAAGAAAGCAGTCCAAGCACGCCTCAAAAGAAGGACCAGACATCAAAATCAGAAGTGACAGCAAATGAATTTTTACTCAAAAAGATGATGCAGAATCCCAAGATATTACAAGAATACACGAGCTTTTTACAAAATCAACAAAAGAAGGCGAATGAGTCAGCAGGATCCTCATCGGATTCCACTTTTGATCGTTTGGTAGGTCATGTGCAGAAGATCCAAATGACATTTAAAAGCTGTCCGTCAATTATAAAAGGAGATAAGAAGAAATCTCTAAAGAGCTAATCAAATGAAGATAAGAGTGTTGGCATGAAGATTCAAGTGCTTTCGAAATGCAAGAGTTGGTGAAATGAAATTCAAATGTAATATTATGATAGTTATAAATAGATCCTCAAAATAAGTTAGAGGGCATCGAGCTTTATTAGATAGTTTCTATCATACTTGCCCTGAAACTAGAACCATGACCCAAGGTATAAAACTAATTAAAAGAATTTAATAGATGAAATAACATAAAAAGAAATATGATATTCTTGCGTGAAATTGGAAATTTGGAAGCTTTATCAATTGTGGATGCTTTAATCTTGACTTGAATGCAAACACAATTTTCACAATTTGTTGGAATTTAGATTTACAAGAGAGGAAATTTTTAGAGAAGGGCAGGTTTCAGAGCAAGTATGATAGAAACTATCTGATAAAGCTCGATACCCTCTAACTTATTTTGAGGATCTATTTATAACTATCATAATATTACATTTGAATTTCATTTTAGCAACTCTTGCATTTCGAATGCATTTGAATCTTCATGTTAAATTATGATGTTTTATTAATAAAATTTCTAGAAAAGTATTCAGTTGGGGATTGAATAGTAATTTTGGAGCGTGAAGTGGTATGATCAATATTCTACTAACCATATTTTAAATTTTACAAAGGATAATAAGATTTTATGACAAGTAAGTGTTTCAACCCAATTAGAATAACAAATGGAAAGAGAATAACTGAATTTCTCTGACTGAAAAGGAAAATTGAAGACATGGTCAAAACCAAATCAGTAAACAAGCAGTACAATAAAACTGAGAGACTATAGGTGACGGGGTTTTTGATATACGTACAAGTTAAAAAATCCGAAAGACACCCGTTTCACTGCAAGTATACAGGTTAACTAGTAGTTTAGGGTATTTATCGGGTCGATCCTGCGAAGAAAATTGAACAATTATCGGTACTACTAAAGCTTCTCTATTATTTTAGACTATCAATGAATTATAAGAAATGAAACCTACTGAACTTATGCAAAATAACAAATGAAAGCTCCTTAGGTTATGGTATCCCTAATTACTTATGCAAATGCTATATTTGGATCATTGAATACTACTATCTAGGCTAGTTATGGTGTAATTTCCTTATGCATATGAATCCTACTTTCGTAGTGAATCAATTGTACTCATAACTAATACATACCTATTCTCACGGTTATAAAATTAGTTACAAGTTCATTTCTTCAATGAAATTACATGAAATTAATCACCAAAACCACATAGGTGCACCTCTACTTATTCTTGGCTACCTCCTAGGCATTCTAATTATGAATCAACTGAAATTAATTTTCCTTTAGAAAGTACTTCAACTTTTAAATATAAAACTCCTGTTCCAGAAGTCATAAATCAAAATCAATCAGAATATTCCCCAACTCATTCACAAATGAAAGGAGAAATAAATGTTATATATAAACCATATAAAATAAATCATAAATATTTACAAGAAGATTTTGATGATGAAGAAAATACTGAAAAGAGAATTTGGTTTTTCCAATTAGAATCAGAATATAAAGAAAAATTAATATTAGAATGGAAAGATGAATTAGAAAAGAGAAAATTTGATTTTCCTTTCTTTACTTGGTTGTCATTCTATATTTCAAAAATAGGAATAAATGATGTTTATAATACACCACAAATAAATGTTCAAACTAATTTATATAAAAAATGGAAATTAAAAGATGATCAATTATTAACTTCAATACATCCCCCATTACAAGAAGTAAAAATTAATATAGGACAAGGAGAGATAATAGCGTCACCTTTTAAAAAGGGTAGAGAAGCTGAATCAAGTACAAATAACACTATAAACTTAGAAGATATTAAAAAAATCTATCAACAAAATAATTATACAAATCAAATTCTTCATACAATTTCCCAACATATAGAAATATTAAATACAAAAATTGATACATTAAAGAAACCAGAATCTAAATTCCCTAATGACATTTCAGCACCTCATTTTCAACCTAAAAGTTTAACAAAAGAAAAAGAATAAGAGTTAGTCCAAAACATTAATAATCAAAAAACAAATAATACAGATAATATATTAAATAAAATATCTCAATCATTACAAAATTTAACTAATCCCCAAACTCTAAAAATAAATACATTAGAGAAAATAATAGAAGAAGAAAATTCATCTGAAAAATCATCTGAAGAATCAATAAATTCCGAAAATGAAGAAGATATGATTCTACCATTAGAAGATCAATTTGAAGAAAAAGATAATCAAATAAATAGAATAAGAAGAAAAAGAATTTATAATAAAAATAACACCAAAGACTGGAACATAATTAGTACTAAAAATTATTATCCAAGACCTAACCCTCCAGATATTCAATATGAAGAAAGATCAAAATTTCGCACTACTAAATATGATGGAGATTCAATTTATGAATGGAATATAGATGGTAAAGCAGAATATGAAGTATTAAATAATTTGCAAGAAATGGGAATGGCTAGATTAGCTTATAAAATTAAAAATATTCAAGAAAGAAATATTGCAACATTATTAGTCTCAGGATTTACTGGACAATTAAAAAATTGGTGGGATAATGCTTTAACACTTCAAGACAAATTATCAATATTAGATCATACACAGGAAATTGAAGATGATCAAGAAAATATTCAAATACAATCAGATGCTGCAGAATTTTTAATAGTAACCATAGTAATGTATTTTATAGGAAATCCAAAAGAAGAATTAAATTCTAATAAAACATTCTTAACAAATTTAAGATGCCCAAACCAAATCCCAATCTATCTATCCAAAAAACTATTTGTGAACTGTACGGATTTCACAAATCCAAATCACCACCAAACCCTAATCCATCATTCGGGATCCAATGGAAGATTGGGAAATTAATAATCATAGTTGTAGATTTACCCAACTAAATGCGGAAGGTAGAGACCTGAGTGAAGGATATAGCAATGCTGTGTTACAAAGGCTAGGTTTGACAGATAAAAATTGTTTATTTGTACTAGTTAAAGGTATTGAGTTGCATCTCATATCTTTGAATTTGGAGTGACTGGTCGGGAGCGACGCTGTTTTGTCGATTTATGGCCTTTTGTAACATAGAAGACAAAACAAACATCTTCTTGTGACTGATAGAATTGATTCTTCTTTGCACCAGTGGTTCAAAAATGAAGGCGACCCGTACGATAAAAATGGGTTTTTGAAGCCGTCTTTGACCGATAAAGTAAGGTAATGTTCACCATTTAAAACTCTGCTCCGTTCTTTTCTTTGAAGACCTGCTCTTCTCTTTACTGTTAATCTTGTAAATTGACCCTCCATCATTATAAGTCTCCACATTTTAGTTCGACATTTTAGTTGCTCTAATTTTGGCATTGTAATTTGTATAGGAGGCTGTTGGGATGTTTTGCTGTTTTATGCAATAACAACATTAAACATAGCGGCGGCTGCAACATCCAAGCAACTCAAATCTTTGTTGTCAAGGGAAAATGAAGTTTTGTATGTTACCATTCATAGCTCGCATAAGAATCGAAAATAGATCACCATCTACAGCAGTCAACAACTCAACATATTGTTCTCACATTTGCTTAATCCACAAGATAAAATTCTTGTGAAAAGGAATATATTCATTTCTGTCAAATAGATGATTATTTAAAGTTGAGTTTTAAGTTTTTAGAAGAAAAATCATAAGAGGTGGAATAGGAACTAAATATAAGTTATACTATTATGGTTATCATGGAAAAAAATATTCTTGGTATATATTTATAACTGTATTGTGTTTCTATTTTTAATTTACAATTATTGATATTATTTCCATAGAGAGAATTTGATTGATTTTGAACTCTGTGCTAATGGAATATATTGGATATTGATATTAGTAGTGATGGTTTAGATTATTTTGTATTTAAAAGGTGGCAGTCATGGAATCGAAATTTAGGAATATTGATGAATATTTTAGTATATTAAGTAAAATCTAATATTGTTATGAAATTGTAGGTAAGTTTTTGAATATATGATGTAGCGTTTATAATTGATACGATGGTCTGCATCGAAAATTTTTAGGTAAAAGAGAAACATTAGAACAAAGATTAGTGCTTATGTAATGATAATTTGGATGTTGATAAGTAGGTAATAGTGGTAGGAAATAAAGATAAATGAAATAGAGATTGTAAACCATTTTTTTCCTTTACATTCTTGTTGCTAATTATAACTCAAGGATATTATAGAAATTTTGGGAAAAAGTATAGTATTTTAGAAATAATAAAAAGGAGAAGTATGTGTAGAAATACCAAATGCATTCTGGGAAGAAAAAAACATATAATCGGCTTACCCAGTGAAAAAGATTTTAATATCCCAACAAAAGCCAGACCAACACAGATGAATTCCGAATTATTAGAATTATGTAAAAAAGAGATAAAAACATTCTTAAACAAAGGATTAATAACCCCATCAAAATCACCATGGATTTGTGCTGCATTCTGTGTTATGAATCAAGTAGAAAAAGAAAGAGAAGTACCACGATTAGTAATAAATTACAAACCATTAAATAAAATTTTACAATGGATTGGATATCCAATTCCAAATAAAAAGGATTTATTAAATAGGTTATTTAATGCTAAAATATTTTCAAAGTTTGATTTAAAATCTAGATACTGGCAAATAATGATAGCAGCAGAAGATAGATATAAAACAGCATTCACTAAAAAGTGGGTACAAAATTGACGATTTTGAGAAGATGAAGCCTAAGTTGATTCAGGTTGTGAACGATATGTTGAGTTATGACATTCTAGAGCTCCTGAGAAACTTTAGGAATCCTTACGAGTAAAGTTGTGGGCAATTAAATTTTACTTCAAGAAGCCTTGAAGTGTAAAACTTGCCGCTGCTTAGCGTCATAGCACATATCTGCAAAATCGAACCAGTCATGTTATACTATTTCTATCTTAGATTCTAGCGTCATATTATAAGTGCATATTTGGTAAGAAGTTGTAATTGAAATGCCAGTTTGAAATACTAATAAACAAGTACTAGCTTTGTTAAAAAAAAAAAAAAAAAAACAACATTCACTACACCATTTGAACATTATGAATGGAAGGTAATGCCTTTTGCTTTAAAAAATGCCCCTTAAAATTTTCAAAATATAATGAATGATATATTTAACCTATATAGCTCATTTAGCATAGTTTATATAGACGATGTATTACTATTTTCAGATTCATTAGAAAAACATTTTAAGCATTTAAATATTTTCTTAAAAATTATAAAGAAAAATGGATCGGTAGTTTCAACACCAAAATTAAAGTTATTTTAGACACAAATAAGATTTTAGGACACGAAATTAATAAAGGAACAATAAAATCTATAAATAGAGCATTAGAATTTGCAAATAAATTTCCAGATGAAATTAAAGATAAAAATCAATTACAAAGATTTCTAAAATGTTTGAATTATATTGCTGATTTTTCCCAAAACTTAGGCAAGAATGTTCAATATTATTGGATAAACATAAGATAAATCCTCAAACTTGGTCAGAAGCTCATACTCAAAAGGTTAGATATCTTAAAGAAAAAATCCATTCATTATCATGTTTATGCCTTTCGCATCCTAAAACATTCATGATAGTTGAAACTGATGCATCAGAATTAGGATATGGAGAAATATTAAAACAAAGGATAGAAAATTCAAAGAAGAATTAGTTAGATATCACTCTGGAACTTGGTCAGGACCATAAAAGAATTATTCCACAATTAAAAAAGAAATTTTATCCGTAGTACTCTGCATATCAAATTTTCAAGACGATTTATATAACAAAAGATTTTTACTTAGAATAGATTGCAAATCAGCAAAAGAGATTTTGCAAAAAGATGTAAAAAATATAGTTTCAAAATAGATTTTTTCTAGATGGCAAGCTATTTTGTCTGTTTTTTATTTTGAAATAGAATTTATAAAAGGAGAAAATAGTTCTCTTCCTGATTTTTTAACAAGAGAATTTTTATAGGGCAATGAATCAAAAGGATAGACTCACTCATGACCAGTTTATAAAAATGATTCGAAAACATCATTATTGAAAACAACTGGCTCAAAAAGAAACCTTATTAACTTCCAAATGATTCATAATTTCATATACTGAACAACACAAGGAAGAATTCAACCCTATCATTTCCATAGACATCCAATAGTATATTTAAAGTCTTCAAAAGCTATTCTTTCTCTCAAAGAACAATATTTTTTAATGAGAAGAAAGATTAATGGCCTTATTATGATGAAGTACTGGCTTACTCAAAGCGGTCAAGATAGCTCTCATTACAAAGGATGGATTAAAAAGGAGAAAGAAAAAATGAGGAGTGTTATCTGTTAACATTGCAGGAAACATGGATTCCAAAGCAGGAGGTTCAAAACCAAGAATTCCAAAGGATTATGAAATGTCCATCACCCAAATTCCTACAACTCCCAATAGATTCCAATCACTTCAAGATTTTCCAGTTTTAAGTTATATTCAAGCAACCAAAAATCCAACCACTTCAAAAACAAATCCAAGTTCCTCGAAACCTTTCTCATCAAAAAAATCCAATGAAAATTCTAGTTATTTTGTCAAACCTTTCATTCAACATATCACCCAGACTAGATTTCAAGAAGTACCACCATGCAATGTACTTACAACTCTTACTCAAGGATTTTTTTCCTTCAAAATGTTTTTGGCAGCCAGATGATTCAGCAAAAAATTTAGACTATTATGAATTAATCCTTACAAACACCTAGTCTGTAGAAATTTATCCGATTTCGGATAAAGAAAAATCTAAAATAATCAGTCATTCTAAATGTATAATCAAAAAGGTTAGTTCACCCAATGAATGGACTTCTTTATACTCAAAAAAGTTATTTTCATTCATTTTCATTCCAGATGGATTCACATACCAAGATTATAATATGGCTTGGTACCGTGCATTCTCATTTAGACCATTCAATCATTCCTGGTTCTTTGCTTTCAAAGAAAGTTGCAGCAGAGAATTTCCAATTTGGTTCCATCATTGGTGGAATTGGTTTGGACCGTAAAAAGAGATTTTACCTCCAAGAGCATTAATGGGATTCCAGACATATTTCAAAAAGGCCACAGGAGAAATTTATTCAAGGCCTATAATGTTCCGTATTGAATTCAAAGTCCCATGGATTTTTTGTTGGAGTTTTAAAATTCATCAAGAACTAGAAAAGCCACTTCCAATGTTATTAGTACGAGAATTCAAAATTAAATGGTGGGCTGGATTCAATTTAGACCTCTGTGACCAAGAAAATGTTATTAAATTTTTAGAAACAAGAGAAAAATTAAAATGTTTAGTTCAGTTCATCAAGTTTCAAAAGAAAGCAGTCCAAGCACGCCTCAAAAGAAGGACCAGACATCAAAATCAGAAGTGACAGCAAATGAATTTTTACTCAAAAAGATGATGCAGAATCCCAAGATATTACAAGAATACACGAGCTTTTTACAAAATCAACAAAAGAAGGCGAATGAGTCAGCAGGATCCTCATCGGATTCCACTTTTGATCGTTTGGTAGGTCATGTGCAGAAGATCCAAATGACATTTAAAAGCTGTCCGTCAATTATAAAAGGAGATAAGAAGAAATCTCTAAAGAGCTAATCAAATGAAGATAAGAGTGTTGGCATGAAGATTCAAGTGCTTTCGAAATGCAAGAGTTGGTGAAATGAAATTCAAATGTAATATTATGATAGTTATAAATAGATCCTCAAAATAAGTTAGAGGGCATCGAGCTTTATTAGATAGTTTCTATCATACTTGCCCTGAAACTAGAACCATGACCCAAGGTATAAAACTAATTAAAAGAATTTAATAGATGAAATAACATAAAAAGAAATATGATATTCTTGCGTGAAATTGGAAATTTGGAAGCTTTATCAATTGTGGATGCTTTAATCTTGACTTGAATGCAAACACAATTTTCACAATTTGTTGGAATTTAGATTTACAAGAGAGGAAATTTTTAGAGAAGGGCAGGTTTCAGAGCAAGTATGATAGAAACTATCTGATAAAGCTCGATACCCTCTAACTTATTTTGAGGATCTATTTATAACTATCATAATATTACATTTGAATTTCATTTTAGCAACTCTTGCATTTCGAATGCATTTGAATCTTCATGTTAAATTATGATGTTTTATTAATAAAATTTCTAGAAAAGTATTCAGTTGGGGATTGAATAGTAATTTTGGAGCGTGAAGTGGTATGATCAATATTCTACTAACCATATTTTAAATTTTACAAAGGATAATAAGATTTTATGACAAGTAAGTGTTTCAACCCAATTAGAATAACAAATGGAAAGAGAATAACTGAATTTCTCTGACTGAAAAGGAAAATTGAAGACATGGTCAAAACCAAATCAGTAAACAAGCAGTACAATAAAACTGAGAGACTATAGGTGACGGGGTTTTTGATATACGTACAAGTTAAAAAATCCGAAAGACACCCGTTTCACTGCAAGTATACAGGTTAACTAGTAGTTTAGGGTATTTATCGGGTCGATCCTGCGAAGAAAATTGAACAATTATCGGTACTACTAAAGCTTCTCTATTATTTTAGACTATCAATGAATTATAAGAAATGAAACCTACTGAACTTATGCAAAATAACAAATGAAAGCTCCTTAGGTTATGGTATCCCTAATTACTTATGCAAATGCTATATTTGGATCATTGAATACTACTATCTAGGCTAGTTATGGTGTAATTTCCTTATGCATATGAATCCTACTTTCGTAGTGAATCAATTGTACTCATAACTAATACATACCTATTCTCACGGTTATAAAATTAGTTACAAGTTCATTTCTTCAATGAAATTACATGAAATTAATCACCAAAACCACATAGGTGCACCTCTACTTATTCTTGGCTACCTCCTAGGCATTCTAATTATGAATCAACTGAAATTAATTTTCCTTTAGAAAGTACTTCAACTTTTAAATATAAAACTCCTGTTCCAGAAGTCATAAATCAAAATCAATCAGAATATTCCCCAACTCATTCACAAATGAAAGGAGAAATAAATGTTATATATAAACCATATAAAATAAATCATAAATATTTACAAGAAGATTTTGATGATGAAGAAAATACTGAAAAGAGAATTTGGTTTTTCCAATTAGAATCAGAATATAAAGAAAAATTAATATTAGAATGGAAAGATGAATTAGAAAAGAGAAAATTTGATTTTCCTTTCTTTACTTGGTTGTCATTCTATATTTCAAAAATAGGAATAAATGATGTTTATAATACACCACAAATAAATGTTCAAACTAATTTATATAAAAAATGGAAATTAAAAGATGATCAATTATTAACTTCAATACATCCCCCATTACAAGAAGTAAAAATTAATATAGGACAAGGAGAGATAATAGCGTCACCTTTTAAAAAGGGTAGAGAAGCTGAATCAAGTACAAATAACACTATAAACTTAGAAGATATTAAAAAAATCTATCAACAAAATAATTATACAAATCAAATTCTTCATACAATTTCCCAACATATAGAAATATTAAATACAAAAATTGATACATTAAAGAAACCAGAATCTAAATTCCCTAATGACATTTCAGCACCTCATTTTCAACCTAAAAGTTTAACAAAAGAAAAAGAATAAGAGTTAGTCCAAAACATTAATAATCAAAAAACAAATAATACAGATAATATATTAAATAAAATATCTCAATCATTACAAAATTTAACTAATCCCCAAACTCTAAAAATAAATACATTAGAGAAAATAATAGAAGAAGAAAATTCATCTGAAAAATCATCTGAAGAATCAATAAATTCCGAAAATGAAGAAGATATGATTCTACCATTAGAAGATCAATTTGAAGAAAAAGATAATCAAATAAATAGAATAAGAAGAAAAAGAATTTATAATAAAAATAACACCAAAGACTGGAACATAATTAGTACTAAAAATTATTATCCAAGACCTAACCCTCCAGATATTCAATATGAAGAAAGATCAAAATTTCGCACTACTAAATATGATGGAGATTCAATTTATGAATGGAATATAGATGGTAAAGCAGAATATGAAGTATTAAATAATTTGCAAGAAATGGGAATGGCTAGATTAGCTTATAAAATTAAAAATATTCAAGAAAGAAATATTGCAACATTATTAGTCTCAGGATTTACTGGACAATTAAAAAATTGGTGGGATAATGCTTTAACACTTCAAGACAAATTATCAATATTAGATCATACACAGGAAATTGAAGATGATCAAGAAAATATTCAAATACAATCAGATGCTGCAGAATTTTTAATAGTAACCATAGTAATGTATTTTATAGGAAATCCAAAAGAAGAATTAAATTCTAATAAAACATTCTTAACAAATTTAAGATGCCCAAACCAAATCCCAATCTATCTATCCAAAAAACTATTTGTGAACTGTACGGATTTCACAAATCCAAATCACCACCAAACCCTAATCCATCATTCGGGATCCAATGGAAGATTGGGAAATTAATAATCATAGTTGTAGATTTACCCAACTAAATGCGGAAGGTAGAGACCTGAGTGAAGGATATAGCAATGCTGTGTTACAAAGGCTAGGTTTGACAGATAAAAATTGTTTATTTGTACTAGTTAAAGGTATTGAGTTGCATCTCATATCTTTGAATTTGGAGTGACTGGTCGGGAGCGACGCTGTTTTGTCGATTTATGGCCTTTTGTAACATAGAAGACAAAACAAACATCTTCTTGTGACTGATAGAATTGATTCTTCTTTGCACCAGTGGTTCAAAAATGAAGGCGACCCGTACGATAAAAATGGGTTTTTGAAGCCGTCTTTGACCGATAAAGTAAGGTAATGTTCACCATTTAAAACTCTGCTCCGTTCTTTTCTTTGAAGACCTGCTCTTCTCTTTACTGTTAATCTTGTAAATTGACCCTCCATCATTATAAGTCTCCACATTTTAGTTCGACATTTTAGTTGCTCTAATTTTGGCATTGTAATTTGTATAGGAGGCTGTTGGGATGTTTTGCTGTTTTATGCAATAACAACATTAAACATAGCGGCGGCTGCAACATCCAAGCAACTCAAATCTTTGTTGTCAAGGGAAAATGAAGTTTTGTATGTTACCATTCATAGCTCGCATAAGAATCGAAAATAGATCACCATCTACAGCAGTCAACAACTCAACATATTGTTCTCACATTTGCTTAATCCACAAGATAAAATTCTTGTGAAAAGGAATATATTCATTTCTGTCAAATAGATGATTATTTAAAGTTGAGTTTTAAGTTTTTAGAAGAAAAATCATAAGAGGTGGAATAGGAACTAAATATAAGTTATACTATTATGGTTATCATGGAAAAAAATATTCTTGGTATATATTTATAACTGTATTGTGTTTCTATTTTTGATTTACAATTATTGATATTATTTCCATAGAGAGAATTTGATTGATTTTGAACTCTGTGCTAATGGAATATATTGGATATTGATATTAGTAGTGATGGTTTAGATTATTTTGTATTTAAAAGATGGCAGTCATGGAATCGAAATTTAGGAATATTGATGAATATTTTAGTATATTAAGTAAAATCTAATATTGTTATGAAATTGTAGGTAAGTTTTTGAATATATGATGTAGCGTTTATAATTGATACGATGGTCTGCATCGAAAATTTTTAGGTAAAAGAGAAACATTAGAACAAAGATTAGTGCTTATGTAATGATAATTTGGATGTTGATAAGTAGGTAATAGTGGTAGGAAATAAAGATAAATGAAATAGAGATTGTAAACCATTTTTTTCCTTTACATTCTTGTTGCTAATTATAACTCAAGGATATTATAGAAATTTTGGGAAAAAGTATAGTATTTTAGAAATAATAAAAAGGAGAAGTATGTGTAGAAATACCAAATGCATTCTGGGAAGAAAAAAACATATCATCGGCTTACCCAGTGAAAAAGATTTTAATATCCCAACAAAAGCCAGACCAACACAGATGAATTCCGAATTATTAGAATTATGTAAAAAAGAGATAAAAACATTCTTAAACAAAGGATTAATAACCCCATCAAAATCACCATGGATTTGTGCTGCATTCTGTGTTATGAATCAAGTAGAAAAAGAAAGAGAAGTACCACGATTAGTAATAAATTACAAACCATTAAATAAAATTTTACAATGGATTGGATATCCAATTCCAAATAAAAAGGATTTATTAAATAGGTTATTTAATGCTAAAATATTTTCAAAGTTTGATTTAAAATCTAGATACTGGCAAATAATGATAGCAGCAGAAGATAGATATAAAACAGCATTCACTAAAAAGTGGGTACAAAATTGACGATTTTGAGAAGATGAAGCCTAAGTTGATTCAGGTTGTGAACGATATGTTGAGTTATGACATTCTAGAGCTCCTGAGAAACTTTAGGAATCCTTACGAGTAAAGTTGTGGGCAATTAAATTTTACTTCAAGAAGCCTTGAAGTGTAAAACTTGCCGCTGCTTAGCGTCATAGCACATATCTGCAAAATCGAACCAGTCATGTTATACTATTTCTATCTTAGATTCTAGCGTCATATTATAAGTGCATATTTGGTAAGAAGTTGTAATTGAAATGCCAGTTTGAAATACTAATAAACAAGTACTAGCTTTGTTAAAAAAAAAAAAAAAAAAACAACATTCACTACACCATTTGAACATTATGAATGGAAGGTAATGCCTTTTGCTTTAAAAAATGCCCCTTAAAATTTTCAAAATATAATGAATGATATATTTAACCTATATAGCTCATTTAGCATAGTTTATATAGACGATGTATTACTATTTTCAGATTCATTAGAAAAACATTTTAAGCATTTAAATATTTTCTTAAAAATTATAAAGAAAAATGGATCGGTAGTTTCAACACCAAAATTAAAGTTATTTTAGACACAAATAAGATTTTAGGACACGAAATTAATAAAGGAACAATAAAATCTATAAATAGAGCATTAGAATTTGCAAATAAATTTCCAGATGAAATTAAAGATAAAAATCAATTACAAAGATTTCTAAAATGTTTGAATTATATTGCTGATTTTTCCCAAAACTTAGGCAAGAATGTTCAATATTATTGGATAAACATAAGATAAATCCTCAAACTTGGTCAGAAGCTCATACTCAAAAGGTTAGATATCTTAAAGAAAAAATCCATTCATTATCATGTTTATGCCTTTCGCATCCTAAAACATTCATGATAGTTGAAACTGATGCATCAGAATTAGGATATGGAGAAATATTAAAACAAAGGATAGAAAATTCAAAGAAGAATTAGTTAGATATCACTCTGGAACTTGGTCAGGACCATAAAAGAATTATTCCACAATTAAAAAAGAAATTTTATCCGTAGTACTCTGCATATCAAATTTTCAAGACGATTTATATAACAAAAGATTTTTACTTAGAATAGATTGCAAATCAGCAAAAGAGATTTTGCAAAAAGATGTAAAAAATATAGTTTCAAAATAGATTTTTTCTAGATGGCAAGCTATTTTGTCTGTTTTTTATTTTGAAATAGAATTTATAAAAGGAGAAAATAGTTCTCTTCCTGATTTTTTAACAAGAGAATTTTTATAGGGCAATGAATCAAAAGGATAGACTCACTCATGACCAGTTTATAAAAATGATTCGAAAACATCATTATTGAAAACAACTGGCTCAAAAAGAAACCTTATTAACTTCCAAATGATTCATAATTTCATATACTGAACAACACAAGGAAGAATTCAACCCTATCATTTCCATAGACATCCAATAGTATATTTAAAGTCTTCAAAAGCTATTCTTTCTCTCAAAGAACAATATTTTTTAATGAGAAGAAAGATTAATGGCCTTATTATGATGAAGTACTGGCTTACTCAAAGCGGTCAAGATAGCTCTCATTACAAAGGATGGATTAAAAAGGAGAAAGAAAAAATGAGGAGTGTTATCTGTTAACATTGCAGGAAACATGGATTCCAAAGCAGGAGGTTCAAAACCAAGAATTCCAAAGGATTATGAAATGTCCATCACCCAAATTCCTACAACTCCCAATAGATTCCAATCACTTCAAGATTTTCCAGTTTTAAGTTATATTCAAGCAACCAAAAATCCAACCACTTCAAAAACAAATCCAAGTTCCTCGAAACCTTTCTCATCAAAAAAATCCAATGAAAATTCTAGTTATTTTGTCAAACCTTTCATTCAACATATCACCCAGACTAGATTTCAAGAAGTACCACCATGCAATGTACTTACAACTCTTACTCAAGGATTTTTTTCCTTCAAAATGTTTTTGGCAGCCAGATGATTCAGCAAAAAATTTAGACTATTATGAATTAATCCTTACAAACACCTAGTCTGTAGAAATTTATCCGATTTCGGATAAAGAAAAATCTAAAATAATCAGTCATTCTAAATGTATAATCAAAAAGGTTAGTTCACCCAATGAATGGACTTCTTTATACTCAAAAAAGTTATTTTCATTCATTTTCATTCCAGATGGATTCACATACCAAGATTATAATATGGCTTGGTACCGTGCATTCTCATTTAGACCATTCAATCATTCCTGGTTCTTTGCTTTCAAAGAAAGTTGCATCAGAGAATTTCCAATTTGGTTCCATCATTGGTGGAATTGGTTTGGACCGTAAAAAGAGATTTTACCTCCAAGAGCATTAATGGGATTCCAGACATATTTCAAAAAGGCCACAGGAGAAATTTATTCAAGGCCTATAATGTTCCGTATTGAATTCAAAGTCCCATGGATTTTTTGTTGGAGTTTTAAAATTCATCAAGAACTAGAAAAGCCACTTCCAATGTTATTAGTACGAGAATTCAAAATTAAATGGTGGGCTGGATTCAATTTAGACCTCTGTGACCAAGAAAATGTTATTAAATTTTTAGAAACAAGAGAAAAATTAAAATGTTTAGTTCAGTTCATCAAGTTTCAAAAGAAAGCAGTCCAAGCACGCCTCAAAAGAAGGACCAGACATCAAAATCAGAAGTGACAGCAAATGAATTTTTACTCAAAAAGATGATGCAGAATCCCAAGATATTACAAGAATACACGAGCTTTTTACAAAATCAACAAAAGAAGGCGAATGAGTCAGCAGGATCCTCATCGGATTCCACTTTTGATCGTTTGGTAGGTCATGTGCAGAAGATCCAAATGACATTTAAAAGCTGTCCGTCAATTATAAAAGGAGATAAGAAGAAATCTCTAAAGAGCTAATCAAATGAAGATAAGAGTGTTGGCATGAAGATTCAAGTGCTTTCGAAATGCAAGAGTTGGTGAAATGAAATTCAAATGTAATATTATGATAGTTATAAATAGATCCTCAAAATAAGTTAGAGGGCATCGAGCTTTATTAGATAGTTTCTATCATACTTGCCCTGAAACTAGAACCATGACCCAAGGTATAAAACTAATTAAAAGAATTTAATAGATGAAATAACATAAAAAGAAATATGATATTCTTGCGTGAAATTGGAAATTTGGAAGCTTTATCAATTGTGGATGCTTTAATCTTGACTTGAATGCAAACACAATTTTCACAATTTGTTGGAATTTAGATTTACAAGAGAGGAAATTTTTAGAGAAGGGCAGGTTTCAGAGCAAGTATGATAGAAACTATCTGATAAAGCTCGATACCCTCTAACTTATTTTGAGGATCTATTTATAACTATCATAATATTACATTTGAATTTCATTTTAGCAACTCTTGCATTTCGAATGCATTTGAATCTTCATGTTAAATTATGATGTTTTATTAATAAAATTTCTAGAAAAGTATTCAGTTGGGGATTGAATAGTAATTTTGGAGCGTGAAGTGGTATGATCAATATTCTACTAACCATATTTTAAATTTTACAAAGGATAATAAGATTTTATGACAAGTAAGTGTTTCAACCCAATTAGAATAACAAATGGAAAGAGAATAACTGAATTTCTCTGACTGAAAAGGAAAATTGAAGACATGGTCAAAACCAAATCAGTAAACAAGCAGTACAATAAAACTGAGAGACTATAGGTGACGGGGTTTTTGATATACGTACAAGTTAAAAAATCCGAAAGACACCCGTTTCACTGCAAGTATACAGGTTAACTAGTAGTTTAGGGTATTTATCGGGTCGATCCTGCGAAGAAAATTGAACAATTATCGGTACTACTAAAGCTTCTCTATTATTTTAGACTATCAATGAATTATAAGAAATGAAACCTACTGAACTTATGCAAAATAACAAATGAAAGCTCCTTAGGTTATGGTATCCCTAATTACTTATGCAAATGCTATATTTGGATCATTGAATACTACTATCTAGGCTAGTTATGGTGTAATTTCCTTATGCATATGAATCCTACTTTCGTAGTGAATCAATTGTACTCATAACTAATACATACCTATTCTCACGGTTATAAAATTAGTTACAAGTTCATTTCTTCAATGAAATTACATGAAATTAATCACCAAAACCACATAGGTGCACCTCTACTTATTCTTGGCTACCTCCTAGGCATTCTAATTATGAATCAACTGAAATTAATTTTCCTTTAGAAAGTACTTCAACTTTTAAATATAAAACTCCTGTTCCAGAAGTCATAAATCAAAATCAATCAGAATATTCCCCAACTCATTCACAAATGAAAGGAGAAATAAATGTTATATATAAACCATATAAAATAAATCATAAATATTTACAAGAAGATTTTGATGATGAAGAAAATACTGAAAAGAGAATTTGGTTTTTCCAATTAGAATCAGAATATAAAGAAAAATTAATATTAGAATGGAAAGATGAATTAGAAAAGAGAAAATTTGATTTTCCTTTCTTTACTTGGTTGTCATTCTATATTTCAAAAATAGGAATAAATGATGTTTATAATACACCACAAATAAATGTTCAAACTAATTTATATAAAAAATGGAAATTAAAAGATGATCAATTATTAACTTCAATACATCCCCCATTACAAGAAGTAAAAATTAATATAGGACAAGGAGAGATAATAGCGTCACCTTTTAAAAAGGGTAGAGAAGCTGAATCAAGTACAAATAACACTATAAACTTAGAAGATATTAAAAAAATCTATCAACAAAATAATTATACAAATCAAATTCTTCATACAATTTCCCAACATATAGAAATATTAAATACAAAAATTGATACATTAAAGAAACCAGAATCTAAATTCCCTAATGACATTTCAGCACCTCATTTTCAACCTAAAAGTTTAACAAAAGAAAAAGAATAAGAGTTAGTCCAAAACATTAATAATCAAAAAACAAATAATACAGATAATATATTAAATAAAATATCTCAATCATTACAAAATTTAACTAATCCCCAAACTCTAAAAATAAATACATTAGAGAAAATAATAGAAGAAGAAAATTCATCTGAAAAATCATCTGAAGAATCAATAAATTCCGAAAATGAAGAAGATATGATTCTACCATTAGAAGATCAATTTGAAGAAAAAGATAATCAAATAAATAGAATAAGAAGAAAAAGAATTTATAATAAAAATAACACCAAAGACTGGAACATAATTAGTACTAAAAATTATTATCCAAGACCTAACCCTCCAGATATTCAATATGAAGAAAGATCAAAATTTCGCACTACTAAATATGATGGAGATTCAATTTATGAATGGAATATAGATGGTAAAGCAGAATATGAAGTATTAAATAATTTGCAAGAAATGGGAATGGCTAGATTAGCTTATAAAATTAAAAATATTCAAGAAAGAAATATTGCAACATTATTAGTCTCAGGATTTACTGGACAATTAAAAAATTGGTGGGATAATGCTTTAACACTTCAAGACAAATTATCAATATTAGATCATACACAGGAAATTGAAGATGATCAAGAAAATATTCAAATACAATCAGATGCTGCAGAATTTTTAATAGTAACCATAGTAATGTATTTTATAGGAAATCCAAAAGAAGAATTAAATTCTAATAAAACATTCTTAACAAATTTAAGATGCCCAAACCAAATCCCAATCTATCTATCCAAAAAACTATTTGTGAACTGTACGGATTTCACAAATCCAAATCACCACCAAACCCTAATCCATCATTCGGGATCCAATGGAAGATTGGGAAATTAATAATCATAGTTGTAGATTTACCCAACTAAATGCGGAAGGTAGAGACCTGAGTGAAGGATATAGCAATGCTGTGTTACAAAGGCTAGGTTTGACAGATAAAAATTGTTTATTTGTACTAGTTAAAGGTATTGAGTTGCATCTCATATCTTTGAATTTGGAGTGACTGGTCGGGAGCGACGCTGTTTTGTCGATTTATGGCCTTTTGTAACATAGAAGACAAAACAAACATCTTCTTGTGACTGATAGAATTGATTCTTCTTTGCACCAGTGGTTCAAAAATGAAGGCGACCCGTACGATAAAAATGGGTTTTTGAAGCCGTCTTTGACCGATAAAGTAAGGTAATGTTCACCATTTAAAACTCTGCTCCGTTCTTTTCTTTGAAGACCTGCTCTTCTCTTTACTGTTAATCTTGTAAATTGACCCTCCATCATTATAAGTCTCCACATTTTAGTTCGACATTTTAGTTGCTCTAATTTTGGCATTGTAATTTGTATAGGAGGCTGTTGGGATGTTTTGCTGTTTTATGCAATAACAACATTAAACATAGCGGCGGCTGCAACATCCAAGCAACTCAAATCTTTGTTGTCAAGGGAAAATGAAGTTTTGTATGTTACCATTCATAGCTCGCATAAGAATCGAAAATAGATCACCATCTACAGCAGTCAACAACTCAACATATTGTTCTCACATTTGCTTAATCCACAAGATAAAATTCTTGTGAAAAGGAATATATTCATTTCTGTCAAATAGATGATTATTTAAAGTTGAGTTTTAAGTTTTTAGAAGAAAAATCATAAGAGGTGGAATAGGAACTAAATATAAGTTATACTATTATGGTTATCATGGAAAAAAATATTCTTGGTATATATTTATAACTGTATTGTGTTTCTATTTTTGATTTACAATTATTGATATTATTTCCATAGAGAGAATTTGATTGATTTTGAACTCTGTGCTAATGGAATATATTGGATATTGATATTAGTAGTGATGGTTTAGATTATTTTGTATTTAAAAGATGGCAGTCATGGAATCGAAATTTAGGAATATTGATGAATATTTTAGTATATTAAGTAAAATCTAATATTGTTATGAAATTGTAGGTAAGTTTTTGAATATATGATGTAGCGTTTATAATTGATACGATGGTCTGCATCGAAAATTTTTAGGTAAAAGAGAAACATTAGAACAAAGATTAGTGCTTATGTAATGATAATTTGGATGTTGATAAGTAGGTAATAGTGGTAGGAAATAAAGATAAATGAAATAGAGATTGTAAACCATTTTTTTCCTTTACATTCTTGTTGCTAATTATAACTCAAGGATATTATAGAAATTTTGGGAAAAAGTATAGTATTTTAGAAATAATAAAAAGGAGAAGTATGTGTAGAAATACCAAATGCATTCTGGGAAGAAAAAAACATATCATCGGCTTACCCAGTGAAAAAGATTTTAATATCCCAACAAAAGCCAGACCAACACAGATGAATTCCGAATTATTAGAATTATGTAAAAAAGAGATAAAAACATTCTTAAACAAAGGATTAATAACCCCATCAAAATCACCATGGATTTGTGCTGCATTCTGTGTTATGAATCAAGTAGAAAAAGAAAGAGAAGTACCACGATTAGTAATAAATTACAAACCATTAAATAAAATTTTACAATGGATTGGATATCCAATTCCAAATAAAAAGGATTTATTAAATAGGTTATTTAATGCTAAAATATTTTCAAAGTTTGATTTAAAATCTAGATACTGGCAAATAATGATAGCAGCAGAAGATAGATATAAAACAGCATTCACTAAAAAGTGGGTACAAAATTGACGATTTTGAGAAGATGAAGCCTAAGTTGATTCAGGTTGTGAACGATATGTTGAGTTATGACATTCTAGAGCTCCTGAGAAACTTTAGGAATCCTTACGAGTAAAGTTGTGGGCAATTAAATTTTACTTCAAGAAGCCTTGAAGTGTAAAACTTGCCGCTGCTTAGCGTCATAGCACATATCTGCAAAATCGAACCAGTCATGTTATACTATTTCTATCTTAGATTCTAGCGTCATATTATAAGTGCATATTTGGTAAGAAGTTGTAATTGAAATGCCAGTTTGAAATACTAATAAACAAGTACTAGCTTTGTTAAAAAAAAAAAAAAAAAAACAACATTCACTACACCATTTGAACATTATGAATGGAAGGTAATGCCTTTTGCTTTAAAAAATGCCCCTTAAAATTTTCAAAATATAATGAATGATATATTTAACCTATATAGCTCATTTAGCATAGTTTATATAGACGATGTATTACTATTTTCAGATTCATTAGAAAAACATTTTAAGCATTTAAATATTTTCTTAAAAATTATAAAGAAAAATGGATCGGTAGTTTCAACACCAAAATTAAAGTTATTTTAGACACAAATAAGATTTTAGGACACGAAATTAATAAAGGAACAATAAAATCTATAAATAGAGCATTAGAATTTGCAAATAAATTTCCAGATGAAATTAAAGATAAAAATCAATTACAAAGATTTCTAAAATGTTTGAATTATATTGCTGATTTTTCCCAAAACTTAGGCAAGAATGTTCAATATTATTGGATAAACATAAGATAAATCCTCAAACTTGGTCAGAAGCTCATACTCAAAAGGTTAGATATCTTAAAGAAAAAATCCATTCATTATCATGTTTATGCCTTTCGCATCCTAAAACATTCATGATAGTTGAAACTGATGCATCAGAATTAGGATATGGAGAAATATTAAAACAAAGGATAGAAAATTCAAAGAAGAATTAGTTAGATATCACTCTGGAACTTGGTCAGGACCATAAAAGAATTATTCCACAATTAAAAAAGAAATTTTATCCGTAGTACTCTGCATATCAAATTTTCAAGACGATTTATATAACAAAAGATTTTTACTTAGAATAGATTGCAAATCAGCAAAAGAGATTTTGCAAAAAGATGTAAAAAATATAGTTTCAAAATAGATTTTTTCTAGATGGCAAGCTATTTTGTCTGTTTTTTATTTTGAAATAGAATTTATAAAAGGAGAAAATAGTTCTCTTCCTGATTTTTTAACAAGAGAATTTTTATAGGGCAATGAATCAAAAGGATAGACTCACTCATGACCAGTTTATAAAAATGATTCGAAAACATCATTATTGAAAACAACTGGCTCAAAAAGAAACCTTATTAACTTCCAAATGATTCATAATTTCATATACTGAACAACACAAGGAAGAATTCAACCCTATCATTTCCATAGACATCCAATAGTATATTTAAAGTCTTCAAAAGCTATTCTTTCTCTCAAAGAACAATATTTTTTAATGAGAAGAAAGATTAATGGCCTTATTATGATGAAGTACTGGCTTACTCAAAGCGGTCAAGATAGCTCTCATTACAAAGGATGGATTAAAAAGGAGAAAGAAAAAATGAGGAGTGTTATCTGTTAACATTGCAGGAAACATGGATTCCAAAGCAGGAGGTTCAAAACCAAGAATTCCAAAGGATTATGAAATGTCCATCACCCAAATTCCTACAACTCCCAATAGATTCCAATCACTTCAAGATTTTCCAGTTTTAAGTTATATTCAAGCAACCAAAAATCCAACCACTTCAAAAACAAATCCAAGTTCCTCGAAACCTTTCTCATCAAAAAAATCCAATGAAAATTCTAGTTATTTTGTCAAACCTTTCATTCAACATATCACCCAGACTAGATTTCAAGAAGTACCACCATGCAATGTACTTACAACTCTTACTCAAGGATTTTTTTCCTTCAAAATGTTTTTGGCAGCCAGATGATTCAGCAAAAAATTTAGACTATTATGAATTAATCCTTACAAACACCTAGTCTGTAGAAATTTATCCGATTTCGGATAAAGAAAAATCTAAAATAATCAGTCATTCTAAATGTATAATCAAAAAGGTTAGTTCACCCAATGAATGGACTTCTTTATACTCAAAAAAGTTATTTTCATTCATTTTCATTCCAGATGGATTCACATACCAAGATTATAATATGGCTTGGTACCGTGCATTCTCATTTAGACCATTCAATCATTCCTGGTTCTTTGCTTTCAAAGAAAGTTGCATCAGAGAATTTCCAATTTGGTTCCATCATTGGTGGAATTGGTTTGGACCGTAAAAAGAGATTTTACCTCCAAGAGCATTAATGGGATTCCAGACATATTTCAAAAAGGCCACAGGAGAAATTTATTCAAGGCCTATAATGTTCCGTATTGAATTCAAAGTCCCATGGATTTTTTGTTGGAGTTTTAAAATTCATCAAGAACTAGAAAAGCCACTTCCAATGTTATTAGTACGAGAATTCAAAATTAAATGGTGGGCTGGATTCAATTTAGACCTCTGTGACCAAGAAAATGTTATTAAATTTTTAGAAACAAGAGAAAAATTAAAATGTTTAGTTCAGTTCATCAAGTTTCAAAAGAAAGCAGTCCAAGCACGCCTCAAAAGAAGGACCAGACATCAAAATCAGAAGTGACAGCAAATGAATTTTTACTCAAAAAGATGATGCAGAATCCCAAGATATTACAAGAATACACGAGCTTTTTACAAAATCAACAAAAGAAGGCGAATGAGTCAGCAGGATCCTCATCGGATTCCACTTTTGATCGTTTGGTAGGTCATGTGCAGAAGATCCAAATGACATTTAAAAGCTGTCCGTCAATTATAAAAGGAGATAAGAAGAAATCTCTAAAGAGCTAATCAAATGAAGATAAGAGTGTTGGCATGAAGATTCAAGTGCTTTCGAAATGCAAGAGTTGGTGAAATGAAATTCAAATGTAATATTATGATAGTTATAAATAGATCCTCAAAATAAGTTAGAGGGCATCGAGCTTTATTAGATAGTTTCTATCATACTTGCCCTGAAACTAGAACCATGACCCAAGGTATAAAACTAATTAAAAGAATTTAATAGATGAAATAACATAAAAAGAAATATGATATTCTTGCGTGAAATTGGAAATTTGGAAGCTTTATCAATTGTGGATGCTTTAATCTTGACTTGAATGCAAACACAATTTTCACAATTTGTTGGAATTTAGATTTACAAGAGAGGAAATTTTTAGAGAAGGGCAGGTTTCAGAGCAAGTATGATAGAAACTATCTGATAAAGCTCGATACCCTCTAACTTATTTTGAGGATCTATTTATAACTATCATAATATTACATTTGAATTTCATTTTAGCAACTCTTGCATTTCGAATGCATTTGAATCTTCATGTTAAATTATGATGTTTTATTAATAAAATTTCTAGAAAAGTATTCAGTTGGGGATTGAATAGTAATTTTGGAGCGTGAAGTGGTATGATCAATATTCTACTAACCATATTTTAAATTTTACAAAGGATAATAAGATTTTATGACAAGTAAGTGTTTCAACCCAATTAGAATAACAAATGGAAAGAGAATAACTGAATTTCTCTGACTGAAAAGGAAAATTGAAGACATGGTCAAAACCAAATCAGTAAACAAGCAGTACAATAAAACTGAGAGACTATAGGTGACGGGGTTTTTGATATACGTACAAGTTAAAAAATCCGAAAGACACCCGTTTCACTGCAAGTATACAGGTTAACTAGTAGTTTAGGGTATTTATCGGGTCGATCCTGCGAAGAAAATTGAACAATTATCGGTACTACTAAAGCTTCTCTATTATTTTAGACTATCAATGAATTATAAGAAATGAAACCTACTGAACTTATGCAAAATAACAAATGAAAGCTCCTTAGGTTATGGTATCCCTAATTACTTATGCAAATGCTATATTTGGATCATTGAATACTACTATCTAGGCTAGTTATGGTGTAATTTCCTTATGCATATGAATCCTACTTTCGTAGTGAATCAATTGTACTCATAACTAATACATACCTATTCTCACGGTTATAAAATTAGTTACAAGTTCATTTCTTCAATGAAATTACATGAAATTAATCACCAAAACCACATAGGTGCACCTCTACTTATTCTTGGCTACCTCCTAGGCATTCTAATTATGAATCAACTGAAATTAATTTTCCTTTAGAAAGTACTTCAACTTTTAAATATAAAACTCCTGTTCCAGAAGTCATAAATCAAAATCAATCAGAATATTCCCCAACTCATTCACAAATGAAAGGAGAAATAAATGTTATATATAAACCATATAAAATAAATCATAAATATTTACAAGAAGATTTTGATGATGAAGAAAATACTGAAAAGAGAATTTGGTTTTTCCAATTAGAATCAGAATATAAAGAAAAATTAATATTAGAATGGAAAGATGAATTAGAAAAGAGAAAATTTGATTTTCCTTTCTTTACTTGGTTGTCATTCTATATTTCAAAAATAGGAATAAATGATGTTTATAATACACCACAAATAAATGTTCAAACTAATTTATATAAAAAATGGAAATTAAAAGATGATCAATTATTAACTTCAATACATCCCCCATTACAAGAAGTAAAAATTAATATAGGACAAGGAGAGATAATAGCGTCACCTTTTAAAAAGGGTAGAGAAGCTGAATCAAGTACAAATAACACTATAAACTTAGAAGATATTAAAAAAATCTATCAACAAAATAATTATACAAATCAAATTCTTCATACAATTTCCCAACATATAGAAATATTAAATACAAAAATTGATACATTAAAGAAACCAGAATCTAAATTCCCTAATGACATTTCAGCACCTCATTTTCAACCTAAAAGTTTAACAAAAGAAAAAGAATAAGAGTTAGTCCAAAACATTAATAATCAAAAAACAAATAATACAGATAATATATTAAATAAAATATCTCAATCATTACAAAATTTAACTAATCCCCAAACTCTAAAAATAAATACATTAGAGAAAATAATAGAAGAAGAAAATTCATCTGAAAAATCATCTGAAGAATCAATAAATTCCGAAAATGAAGAAGATATGATTCTACCATTAGAAGATCAATTTGAAGAAAAAGATAATCAAATAAATAGAATAAGAAGAAAAAGAATTTATAATAAAAATAACACCAAAGACTGGAACATAATTAGTACTAAAAATTATTATCCAAGACCTAACCCTCCAGATATTCAATATGAAGAAAGATCAAAATTTCGCACTACTAAATATGATGGAGATTCAATTTATGAATGGAATATAGATGGTAAAGCAGAATATGAAGTATTAAATAATTTGCAAGAAATGGGAATGGCTAGATTAGCTTATAAAATTAAAAATATTCAAGAAAGAAATATTGCAACATTATTAGTCTCAGGATTTACTGGACAATTAAAAAATTGGTGGGATAATGCTTTAACACTTCAAGACAAATTATCAATATTAGATCATACACAGGAAATTGAAGATGATCAAGAAAATATTCAAATACAATCAGATGCTGCAGAATTTTTAATAGTAACCATAGTAATGTATTTTATAGGAAATCCAAAAGAAGAATTAAATTCTAATAAAACATTCTTAACAAATTTAAGATGCCCAAACCAAATCCCAATCTATCTATCCAAAAAACTATTTGTGAACTGTACGGATTTCACAAATCCAAATCACCACCAAACCCTAATCCATCATTCGGGATCCAATGGAAGATTGGGAAATTAATAATCATAGTTGTAGATTTACCCAACTAAATGCGGAAGGTAGAGACCTGAGTGAAGGATATAGCAATGCTGTGTTACAAAGGCTAGGTTTGACAGATAAAAATTGTTTATTTGTACTAGTTAAAGGTATTGAGTTGCATCTCATATCTTTGAATTTGGAGTGACTGGTCGGGAGCGACGCTGTTTTGTCGATTTATGGCCTTTTGTAACATAGAAGACAAAACAAACATCTTCTTGTGACTGATAGAATTGATTCTTCTTTGCACCAGTGGTTCAAAAATGAAGGCGACCCGTACGATAAAAATGGGTTTTTGAAGCCGTCTTTGACCGATAAAGTAAGGTAATGTTCACCATTTAAAACTCTGCTCCGTTCTTTTCTTTGAAGACCTGCTCTTCTCTTTACTGTTAATCTTGTAAATTGACCCTCCATCATTATAAGTCTCCACATTTTAGTTCGACATTTTAGTTGCTCTAATTTTGGCATTGTAATTTGTATAGGAGGCTGTTGGGATGTTTTGCTGTTTTATGCAATAACAACATTAAACATAGCGGCGGCTGCAACATCCAAGCAACTCAAATCTTTGTTGTCAAGGGAAAATGAAGTTTTGTATGTTACCATTCATAGCTCGCATAAGAATCGAAAATAGATCACCATCTACAGCAGTCAACAACTCAACATATTGTTCTCACATTTGCTTAATCCACAAGATAAAATTCTTGTGAAAAGGAATATATTCATTTCTGTCAAATAGATGATTATTTAAAGTTGAGTTTTAAGTTTTTAGAAGAAAAATCATAAGAGGTGGAATAGGAACTAAATATAAGTTATACTATTATGGTTATCATGGAAAAAAATATTCTTGGTATATATTTATAACTGTATTGTGTTTCTATTTTTGATTTACAATTATTGATATTATTTCCATAGAGAGAATTTGATTGATTTTGAACTCTGTGCTAATGGAATATATTGGATATTGATATTAGTAGTGATGGTTTAGATTATTTTGTATTTAAAAGATGGCAGTCATGGAATCGAAATTTAGGAATATTGATGAATATTTTAGTATATTAAGTAAAATCTAATATTGTTATGAAATTGTAGGTAAGTTTTTGAATATATGATGTAGCGTTTATAATTGATACGATGGTCTGCATCGAAAATTTTTAGGTAAAAGAGAAACATTAGAACAAAGATTAGTGCTTATGTAATGATAATTTGGATGTTGATAAGTAGGTAATAGTGGTAGGAAATAAAGATAAATGAAATAGAGATTGTAAACCATTTTTTTCCTTTACATTCTTGTTGCTAATTATAACTCAAGGATATTATAGAAATTTTGGGAAAAAGTATAGTATTTTAGAAATAATAAAAAGGAGAAGTATGTGTAGAAATACCAAATGCATTCTGGGAAGAAAAAAACATATCATCGGCTTACCCAGTGAAAAAGATTTTAATATCCCAACAAAAGCCAGACCAACACAGATGAATTCCGAATTATTAGAATTATGTAAAAAAGAGATAAAAACATTCTTAAACAAAGGATTAATAACCCCATCAAAATCACCATGGATTTGTGCTGCATTCTGTGTTATGAATCAAGTAGAAAAAGAAAGAGAAGTACCACGATTAGTAATAAATTACAAACCATTAAATAAAATTTTACAATGGATTGGATATCCAATTCCAAATAAAAAGGATTTATTAAATAGGTTATTTAATGCTAAAATATTTTCAAAGTTTGATTTAAAATCTAGATACTGGCAAATAATGATAGCAGCAGAAGATAGATATAAAACAGCATTCACTAAAAAGTGGGTACAAAATTGACGATTTTGAGAAGATGAAGCCTAAGTTGATTCAGGTTGTGAACGATATGTTGAGTTATGACATTCTAGAGCTCCTGAGAAACTTTAGGAATCCTTACGAGTAAAGTTGTGGGCAATTAAATTTTACTTCAAGAAGCCTTGAAGTGTAAAACTTGCCGCTGCTTAGCGTCATAGCACATATCTGCAAAATCGAACCAGTCATGTTATACTATTTCTATCTTAGATTCTAGCGTCATATTATAAGTGCATATTTGGTAAGAAGTTGTAATTGAAATGCCAGTTTGAAATACTAATAAACAAGTACTAGCTTTGTTAAAAAAAAAAAAAAAAAAACAACATTCACTACACCATTTGAACATTATGAATGGAAGGTAATGCCTTTTGCTTTAAAAAATGCCCCTTAAAATTTTCAAAATATAATGAATGATATATTTAACCTATATAGCTCATTTAGCATAGTTTATATAGACGATGTATTACTATTTTCAGATTCATTAGAAAAACATTTTAAGCATTTAAATATTTTCTTAAAAATTATAAAGAAAAATGGATCGGTAGTTTCAACACCAAAATTAAAGTTATTTTAGACACAAATAAGATTTTAGGACACGAAATTAATAAAGGAACAATAAAATCTATAAATAGAGCATTAGAATTTGCAAATAAATTTCCAGATGAAATTAAAGATAAAAATCAATTACAAAGATTTCTAAAATGTTTGAATTATATTGCTGATTTTTCCCAAAACTTAGGCAAGAATGTTCAATATTATTGGATAAACATAAGATAAATCCTCAAACTTGGTCAGAAGCTCATACTCAAAAGGTTAGATATCTTAAAGAAAAAATCCATTCATTATCATGTTTATGCCTTTCGCATCCTAAAACATTCATGATAGTTGAAACTGATGCATCAGAATTAGGATATGGAGAAATATTAAAACAAAGGATAGAAAATTCAAAGAAGAATTAGTTAGATATCACTCTGGAACTTGGTCAGGACCATAAAAGAATTATTCCACAATTAAAAAAGAAATTTTATCCGTAGTACTCTGCATATCAAATTTTCAAGACGATTTATATAACAAAAGATTTTTACTTAGAATAGATTGCAAATCAGCAAAAGAGATTTTGCAAAAAGATGTAAAAAATATAGTTTCAAAATAGATTTTTTCTAGATGGCAAGCTATTTTGTCTGTTTTTTATTTTGAAATAGAATTTATAAAAGGAGAAAATAGTTCTCTTCCTGATTTTTTAACAAGAGAATTTTTATAGGGCAATGAATCAAAAGGATAGACTCACTCATGACCAGTTTATAAAAATGATTCGAAAACATCATTATTGAAAACAACTGGCTCAAAAAGAAACCTTATTAACTTCCAAATGATTCATAATTTCATATACTGAACAACACAAGGAAGAATTCAACCCTATCATTTCCATAGACATCCAATAGTATATTTAAAGTCTTCAAAAGCTATTCTTTCTCTCAAAGAACAATATTTTTTAATGAGAAGAAAGATTAATGGCCTTATTATGATGAAGTACTGGCTTACTCAAAGCGGTCAAGATAGCTCTCATTACAAAGGATGGATTAAAAAGGAGAAAGAAAAAATGAGGAGTGTTATCTGTTAACATTGCAGGAAACATGGATTCCAAAGCAGGAGGTTCAAAACCAAGAATTCCAAAGGATTATGAAATGTCCATCACCCAAATTCCTACAACTCCCAATAGATTCCAATCACTTCAAGATTTTCCAGTTTTAAGTTATATTCAAGCAACCAAAAATCCAACCACTTCAAAAACAAATCCAAGTTCCTCGAAACCTTTCTCATCAAAAAAATCCAATGAAAATTCTAGTTATTTTGTCAAACCTTTCATTCAACATATCACCCAGACTAGATTTCAAGAAGTACCACCATGCAATGTACTTACAACTCTTACTCAAGGATTTTTTTCCTTCAAAATGTTTTTGGCAGCCAGATGATTCAGCAAAAAATTTAGACTATTATGAATTAATCCTTACAAACACCTAGTCTGTAGAAATTTATCCGATTTCGGATAAAGAAAAATCTAAAATAATCAGTCATTCTAAATGTATAATCAAAAAGGTTAGTTCACCCAATGAATGGACTTCTTTATACTCAAAAAAGTTATTTTCATTCATTTTCATTCCAGATGGATTCACATACCAAGATTATAATATGGCTTGGTACCGTGCATTCTCATTTAGACCATTCAATCATTCCTGGTTCTTTGCTTTCAAAGAAAGTTGCATCAGAGAATTTCCAATTTGGTTCCATCATTGGTGGAATTGGTTTGGACCGTAAAAAGAGATTTTACCTCCAAGAGCATTAATGGGATTCCAGACATATTTCAAAAAGGCCACAGGAGAAATTTATTCAAGGCCTATAATGTTCCGTATTGAATTCAAAGTCCCATGGATTTTTTGTTGGAGTTTTAAAATTCATCAAGAACTAGAAAAGCCACTTCCAATGTTATTAGTACGAGAATTCAAAATTAAATGGTGGGCTGGATTCAATTTAGACCTCTGTGACCAAGAAAATGTTATTAAATTTTTAGAAACAAGAGAAAAATTAAAATGTTTAGTTCAGTTCATCAAGTTTCAAAAGAAAGCAGTCCAAGCACGCCTCAAAAGAAGGACCAGACATCAAAATCAGAAGTGACAGCAAATGAATTTTTACTCAAAAAGATGATGCAGAATCCCAAGATATTACAAGAATACACGAGCTTTTTACAAAATCAACAAAAGAAGGCGAATGAGTCAGCAGGATCCTCATCGGATTCCACTTTTGATCGTTTGGTAGGTCATGTGCAGAAGATCCAAATGACATTTAAAAGCTGTCCGTCAATTATAAAAGGAGATAAGAAGAAATCTCTAAAGAGCTAATCAAATGAAGATAAGAGTGTTGGCATGAAGATTCAAGTGCTTTCGAAATGCAAGAGTTGGTGAAATGAAATTCAAATGTAATATTATGATAGTTATAAATAGATCCTCAAAATAAGTTAGAGGGCATCGAGCTTTATTAGATAGTTTCTATCATACTTGCCCTGAAACTAGAACCATGACCCAAGGTATAAAACTAATTAAAAGAATTTAATAGATGAAATAACATAAAAAGAAATATGATATTCTTGCGTGAAATTGGAAATTTGGAAGCTTTATCAATTGTGGATGCTTTAATCTTGACTTGAATGCAAACACAATTTTCACAATTTGTTGGAATTTAGATTTACAAGAGAGGAAATTTTTAGAGAAGGGCAGGTTTCAGAGCAAGTATGATAGAAACTATCTGATAAAGCTCGATACCCTCTAACTTATTTTGAGGATCTATTTATAACTATCATAATATTACATTTGAATTTCATTTTAGCAACTCTTGCATTTCGAATGCATTTGAATCTTCATGTTAAATTATGATGTTTTATTAATAAAATTTCTAGAAAAGTATTCAGTTGGGGATTGAATAGTAATTTTGGAGCGTGAAGTGGTATGATCAATATTCTACTAACCATATTTTAAATTTTACAAAGGATAATAAGATTTTATGACAAGTAAGTGTTTCAACCCAATTAGAATAACAAATGGAAAGAGAATAACTGAATTTCTCTGACTGAAAAGGAAAATTGAAGACATGGTCAAAACCAAATCAGTAAACAAGCAGTACAATAAAACTGAGAGACTATAGGTGACGGGGTTTTTGATATACGTACAAGTTAAAAAATCCGAAAGACACCCGTTTCACTGCAAGTATACAGGTTAACTAGTAGTTTAGGGTATTTATCGGGTCGATCCTGCGAAGAAAATTGAACAATTATCGGTACTACTAAAGCTTCTCTATTATTTTAGACTATCAATGAATTATAAGAAATGAAACCTACTGAACTTATGCAAAATAACAAATGAAAGCTCCTTAGGTTATGGTATCCCTAATTACTTATGCAAATGCTATATTTGGATCATTGAATACTACTATCTAGGCTAGTTATGGTGTAATTTCCTTATGCATATGAATCCTACTTTCGTAGTGAATCAATTGTACTCATAACTAATACATACCTATTCTCACGGTTATAAAATTAGTTACAAGTTCATTTCTTCAATGAAATTACATGAAATTAATCACCAAAACCACATAGGTGCACCTCTACTTATTCTTGGCTACCTCCTAGGCATTCTAATTATGAATCAACTGAAATTAATTTTCCTTTAGAAAGTACTTCAACTTTTAAATATAAAACTCCTGTTCCAGAAGTCATAAATCAAAATCAATCAGAATATTCCCCAACTCATTCACAAATGAAAGGAGAAATAAATGTTATATATAAACCATATAAAATAAATCATAAATATTTACAAGAAGATTTTGATGATGAAGAAAATACTGAAAAGAGAATTTGGTTTTTCCAATTAGAATCAGAATATAAAGAAAAATTAATATTAGAATGGAAAGATGAATTAGAAAAGAGAAAATTTGATTTTCCTTTCTTTACTTGGTTGTCATTCTATATTTCAAAAATAGGAATAAATGATGTTTATAATACACCACAAATAAATGTTCAAACTAATTTATATAAAAAATGGAAATTAAAAGATGATCAATTATTAACTTCAATACATCCCCCATTACAAGAAGTAAAAATTAATATAGGACAAGGAGAGATAATAGCGTCACCTTTTAAAAAGGGTAGAGAAGCTGAATCAAGTACAAATAACACTATAAACTTAGAAGATATTAAAAAAATCTATCAACAAAATAATTATACAAATCAAATTCTTCATACAATTTCCCAACATATAGAAATATTAAATACAAAAATTGATACATTAAAGAAACCAGAATCTAAATTCCCTAATGACATTTCAGCACCTCATTTTCAACCTAAAAGTTTAACAAAAGAAAAAGAATAAGAGTTAGTCCAAAACATTAATAATCAAAAAACAAATAATACAGATAATATATTAAATAAAATATCTCAATCATTACAAAATTTAACTAATCCCCAAACTCTAAAAATAAATACATTAGAGAAAATAATAGAAGAAGAAAATTCATCTGAAAAATCATCTGAAGAATCAATAAATTCCGAAAATGAAGAAGATATGATTCTACCATTAGAAGATCAATTTGAAGAAAAAGATAATCAAATAAATAGAATAAGAAGAAAAAGAATTTATAATAAAAATAACACCAAAGACTGGAACATAATTAGTACTAAAAATTATTATCCAAGACCTAACCCTCCAGATATTCAATATGAAGAAAGATCAAAATTTCGCACTACTAAATATGATGGAGATTCAATTTATGAATGGAATATAGATGGTAAAGCAGAATATGAAGTATTAAATAATTTGCAAGAAATGGGAATGGCTAGATTAGCTTATAAAATTAAAAATATTCAAGAAAGAAATATTGCAACATTATTAGTCTCAGGATTTACTGGACAATTAAAAAATTGGTGGGATAATGCTTTAACACTTCAAGACAAATTATCAATATTAGATCATACACAGGAAATTGAAGATGATCAAGAAAATATTCAAATACAATCAGATGCTGCAGAATTTTTAATAGTAACCATAGTAATGTATTTTATAGGAAATCCAAAAGAAGAATTAAATTCTAATAAAACATTCTTAACAAATTTAAGATGCCCAAACCAAATCCCAATCTATCTATCCAAAAAACTATTTGTGAACTGTACGGATTTCACAAATCCAAATCACCACCAAACCCTAATCCATCATTCGGGATCCAATGGAAGATTGGGAAATTAATAATCATAGTTGTAGATTTACCCAACTAAATGCGGAAGGTAGAGACCTGAGTGAAGGATATAGCAATGCTGTGTTACAAAGGCTAGGTTTGACAGATAAAAATTGTTTATTTGTACTAGTTAAAGGTATTGAGTTGCATCTCATATCTTTGAATTTGGAGTGACTGGTCGGGAGCGACGCTGTTTTGTCGATTTATGGCCTTTTGTAACATAGAAGACAAAACAAACATCTTCTTGTGACTGATAGAATTGATTCTTCTTTGCACCAGTGGTTCAAAAATGAAGGCGACCCGTACGATAAAAATGGGTTTTTGAAGCCGTCTTTGACCGATAAAGTAAGGTAATGTTCACCATTTAAAACTCTGCTCCGTTCTTTTCTTTGAAGACCTGCTCTTCTCTTTACTGTTAATCTTGTAAATTGACCCTCCATCATTATAAGTCTCCACATTTTAGTTCGACATTTTAGTTGCTCTAATTTTGGCATTGTAATTTGTATAGGAGGCTGTTGGGATGTTTTGCTGTTTTATGCAATAACAACATTAAACATAGCGGCGGCTGCAACATCCAAGCAACTCAAATCTTTGTTGTCAAGGGAAAATGAAGTTTTGTATGTTACCATTCATAGCTCGCATAAGAATCGAAAATAGATCACCATCTACAGCAGTCAACAACTCAACATATTGTTCTCACATTTGCTTAATCCACAAGATAAAATTCTTGTGAAAAGGAATATATTCATTTCTGTCAAATAGATGATTATTTAAAGTTGAGTTTTAAGTTTTTAGAAGAAAAATCATAAGAGGTGGAATAGGAACTAAATATAAGTTATACTATTATGGTTATCATGGAAAAAAATATTCTTGGTATATATTTATAACTGTATTGTGTTTCTATTTTTGATTTACAATTATTGATATTATTTCCATAGAGAGAATTTGATTGATTTTGAACTCTGTGCTAATGGAATATATTGGATATTGATATTAGTAGTGATGGTTTAGATTATTTTGTATTTAAAAGATGGCAGTCATGGAATCGAAATTTAGGAATATTGATGAATATTTTAGTATATTAAGTAAAATCTAATATTGTTATGAAATTGTAGGTAAGTTTTTGAATATATGATGTAGCGTTTATAATTGATACGATGGTCTGCATCGAAAATTTTTAGGTAAAAGAGAAACATTAGAACAAAGATTAGTGCTTATGTAATGATAATTTGGATGTTGATAAGTAGGTAATAGTGGTAGGAAATAAAGATAAATGAAATAGAGATTGTAAACCATTTTTTTCCTTTACATTCTTGTTGCTAATTATAACTCAAGGATATTATAGAAATTTTGGGAAAAAGTATAGTATTTTAGAAATAATAAAAAGGAGAAGTATGTGTAGAAATACCAAATGCATTCTGGGAAGAAAAAAACATATCATCGGCTTACCCAGTGAAAAAGATTTTAATATCCCAACAAAAGCCAGACCAACACAGATGAATTCCGAATTATTAGAATTATGTAAAAAAGAGATAAAAACATTCTTAAACAAAGGATTAATAACCCCATCAAAATCACCATGGATTTGTGCTGCATTCTGTGTTATGAATCAAGTAGAAAAAGAAAGAGAAGTACCACGATTAGTAATAAATTACAAACCATTAAATAAAATTTTACAATGGATTGGATATCCAATTCCAAATAAAAAGGATTTATTAAATAGGTTATTTAATGCTAAAATATTTTCAAAGTTTGATTTAAAATCTAGATACTGGCAAATAATGATAGCAGCAGAAGATAGATATAAAACAGCATTCACTAAAAAGTGGGTACAAAATTGACGATTTTGAGAAGATGAAGCCTAAGTTGATTCAGGTTGTGAACGATATGTTGAGTTATGACATTCTAGAGCTCCTGAGAAACTTTAGGAATCCTTACGAGTAAAGTTGTGGGCAATTAAATTTTACTTCAAGAAGCCTTGAAGTGTAAAACTTGCCGCTGCTTAGCGTCATAGCACATATCTGCAAAATCGAACCAGTCATGTTATACTATTTCTATCTTAGATTCTAGCGTCATATTATAAGTGCATATTTGGTAAGAAGTTGTAATTGAAATGCCAGTTTGAAATACTAATAAACAAGTACTAGCTTTGTTAAAAAAAAAAAAAAAAAAACAACATTCACTACACCATTTGAACATTATGAATGGAAGGTAATGCCTTTTGCTTTAAAAAATGCCCCTTAAAATTTTCAAAATATAATGAATGATATATTTAACCTATATAGCTCATTTAGCATAGTTTATATAGACGATGTATTACTATTTTCAGATTCATTAGAAAAACATTTTAAGCATTTAAATATTTTCTTAAAAATTATAAAGAAAAATGGATCGGTAGTTTCAACACCAAAATTAAAGTTATTTTAGACACAAATAAGATTTTAGGACACGAAATTAATAAAGGAACAATAAAATCTATAAATAGAGCATTAGAATTTGCAAATAAATTTCCAGATGAAATTAAAGATAAAAATCAATTACAAAGATTTCTAAAATGTTTGAATTATATTGCTGATTTTTCCCAAAACTTAGGCAAGAATGTTCAATATTATTGGATAAACATAAGATAAATCCTCAAACTTGGTCAGAAGCTCATACTCAAAAGGTTAGATATCTTAAAGAAAAAATCCATTCATTATCATGTTTATGCCTTTCGCATCCTAAAACATTCATGATAGTTGAAACTGATGCATCAGAATTAGGATATGGAGAAATATTAAAACAAAGGATAGAAAATTCAAAGAAGAATTAGTTAGATATCACTCTGGAACTTGGTCAGGACCATAAAAGAATTATTCCACAATTAAAAAAGAAATTTTATCCGTAGTACTCTGCATATCAAATTTTCAAGACGATTTATATAACAAAAGATTTTTACTTAGAATAGATTGCAAATCAGCAAAAGAGATTTTGCAAAAAGATGTAAAAAATATAGTTTCAAAATAGATTTTTTCTAGATGGCAAGCTATTTTGTCTGTTTTTTATTTTGAAATAGAATTTATAAAAGGAGAAAATAGTTCTCTTCCTGATTTTTTAACAAGAGAATTTTTATAGGGCAATGAATCAAAAGGATAGACTCACTCATGACCAGTTTATAAAAATGATTCGAAAACATCATTATTGAAAACAACTGGCTCAAAAAGAAACCTTATTAACTTCCAAATGATTCATAATTTCATATACTGAACAACACAAGGAAGAATTCAACCCTATCATTTCCATAGACATCCAATAGTATATTTAAAGTCTTCAAAAGCTATTCTTTCTCTCAAAGAACAATATTTTTTAATGAGAAGAAAGATTAATGGCCTTATTATGATGAAGTACTGGCTTACTCAAAGCGGTCAAGATAGCTCTCATTACAAAGGATGGATTAAAAAGGAGAAAGAAAAAATGAGGAGTGTTATCTGTTAACATTGCAGGAAACATGGATTCCAAAGCAGGAGGTTCAAAACCAAGAATTCCAAAGGATTATGAAATGTCCATCACCCAAATTCCTACAACTCCCAATAGATTCCAATCACTTCAAGATTTTCCAGTTTTAAGTTATATTCAAGCAACCAAAAATCCAACCACTTCAAAAACAAATCCAAGTTCCTCGAAACCTTTCTCATCAAAAAAATCCAATGAAAATTCTAGTTATTTTGTCAAACCTTTCATTCAACATATCACCCAGACTAGATTTCAAGAAGTACCACCATGCAATGTACTTACAACTCTTACTCAAGGATTTTTTTCCTTCAAAATGTTTTTGGCAGCCAGATGATTCAGCAAAAAATTTAGACTATTATGAATTAATCCTTACAAACACCTAGTCTGTAGAAATTTATCCGATTTCGGATAAAGAAAAATCTAAAATAATCAGTCATTCTAAATGTATAATCAAAAAGGTTAGTTCACCCAATGAATGGACTTCTTTATACTCAAAAAAGTTATTTTCATTCATTTTCATTCCAGATGGATTCACATACCAAGATTATAATATGGCTTGGTACCGTGCATTCTCATTTAGACCATTCAATCATTCCTGGTTCTTTGCTTTCAAAGAAAGTTGCATCAGAGAATTTCCAATTTGGTTCCATCATTGGTGGAATTGGTTTGGACCGTAAAAAGAGATTTTACCTCCAAGAGCATTAATGGGATTCCAGACATATTTCAAAAAGGCCACAGGAGAAATTTATTCAAGGCCTATAATGTTCCGTATTGAATTCAAAGTCCCATGGATTTTTTGTTGGAGTTTTAAAATTCATCAAGAACTAGAAAAGCCACTTCCAATGTTATTAGTACGAGAATTCAAAATTAAATGGTGGGCTGGATTCAATTTAGACCTCTGTGACCAAGAAAATGTTATTAAATTTTTAGAAACAAGAGAAAAATTAAAATGTTTAGTTCAGTTCATCAAGTTTCAAAAGAAAGCAGTCCAAGCACGCCTCAAAAGAAGGACCAGACATCAAAATCAGAAGTGACAGCAAATGAATTTTTACTCAAAAAGATGATGCAGAATCCCAAGATATTACAAGAATACACGAGCTTTTTACAAAATCAACAAAAGAAGGCGAATGAGTCAGCAGGATCCTCATCGGATTCCACTTTTGATCGTTTGGTAGGTCATGTGCAGAAGATCCAAATGACATTTAAAAGCTGTCCGTCAATTATAAAAGGAGATAAGAAGAAATCTCTAAAGAGCTAATCAAATGAAGATAAGAGTGTTGGCATGAAGATTCAAGTGCTTTCGAAATGCAAGAGTTGGTGAAATGAAATTCAAATGTAATATTATGATAGTTATAAATAGATCCTCAAAATAAGTTAGAGGGCATCGAGCTTTATTAGATAGTTTCTATCATACTTGCCCTGAAACTAGAACCATGACCCAAGGTATAAAACTAATTAAAAGAATTTAATAGATGAAATAACATAAAAAGAAATATGATATTCTTGCGTGAAATTGGAAATTTGGAAGCTTTATCAATTGTGGATGCTTTAATCTTGACTTGAATGCAAACACAATTTTCACAATTTGTTGGAATTTAGATTTACAAGAGAGGAAATTTTTAGAGAAGGGCAGGTTTCAGAGCAAGTATGATAGAAACTATCTGATAAAGCTCGATACCCTCTAACTTATTTTGAGGATCTATTTATAACTATCATAATATTACATTTGAATTTCATTTTAGCAACTCTTGCATTTCGAATGCATTTGAATCTTCATGTTAAATTATGATGTTTTATTAATAAAATTTCTAGAAAAGTATTCAGTTGGGGATTGAATAGTAATTTTGGAGCGTGAAGTGGTATGATCAATATTCTACTAACCATATTTTAAATTTTACAAAGGATAATAAGATTTTATGACAAGTAAGTGTTTCAACCCAATTAGAATAACAAATGGAAAGAGAATAACTGAATTTCTCTGACTGAAAAGGAAAATTGAAGACATGGTCAAAACCAAATCAGTAAACAAGCAGTACAATAAAACTGAGAGACTATAGGTGACGGGGTTTTTGATATACGTACAAGTTAAAAAATCCGAAAGACACCCGTTTCACTGCAAGTATACAGGTTAACTAGTAGTTTAGGGTATTTATCGGGTCGATCCTGCGAAGAAAATTGAACAATTATCGGTACTACTAAAGCTTCTCTATTATTTTAGACTATCAATGAATTATAAGAAATGAAACCTACTGAACTTATGCAAAATAACAAATGAAAGCTCCTTAGGTTATGGTATCCCTAATTACTTATGCAAATGCTATATTTGGATCATTGAATACTACTATCTAGGCTAGTTATGGTGTAATTTCCTTATGCATATGAATCCTACTTTCGTAGTGAATCAATTGTACTCATAACTAATACATACCTATTCTCACGGTTATAAAATTAGTTACAAGTTCATTTCTTCAATGAAATTACATGAAATTAATCACCAAAACCACATAGGTGCACCTCTACTTATTCTTGGCTACCTCCTAGGCATTCTAATTATGAATCAACTGAAATTAATTTTCCTTTAGAAAGTACTTCAACTTTTAAATATAAAACTCCTGTTCCAGAAGTCATAAATCAAAATCAATCAGAATATTCCCCAACTCATTCACAAATGAAAGGAGAAATAAATGTTATATATAAACCATATAAAATAAATCATAAATATTTACAAGAAGATTTTGATGATGAAGAAAATACTGAAAAGAGAATTTGGTTTTTCCAATTAGAATCAGAATATAAAGAAAAATTAATATTAGAATGGAAAGATGAATTAGAAAAGAGAAAATTTGATTTTCCTTTCTTTACTTGGTTGTCATTCTATATTTCAAAAATAGGAATAAATGATGTTTATAATACACCACAAATAAATGTTCAAACTAATTTATATAAAAAATGGAAATTAAAAGATGATCAATTATTAACTTCAATACATCCCCCATTACAAGAAGTAAAAATTAATATAGGACAAGGAGAGATAATAGCGTCACCTTTTAAAAAGGGTAGAGAAGCTGAATCAAGTACAAATAACACTATAAACTTAGAAGATATTAAAAAAATCTATCAACAAAATAATTATACAAATCAAATTCTTCATACAATTTCCCAACATATAGAAATATTAAATACAAAAATTGATACATTAAAGAAACCAGAATCTAAATTCCCTAATGACATTTCAGCACCTCATTTTCAACCTAAAAGTTTAACAAAAGAAAAAGAATAAGAGTTAGTCCAAAACATTAATAATCAAAAAACAAATAATACAGATAATATATTAAATAAAATATCTCAATCATTACAAAATTTAACTAATCCCCAAACTCTAAAAATAAATACATTAGAGAAAATAATAGAAGAAGAAAATTCATCTGAAAAATCATCTGAAGAATCAATAAATTCCGAAAATGAAGAAGATATGATTCTACCATTAGAAGATCAATTTGAAGAAAAAGATAATCAAATAAATAGAATAAGAAGAAAAAGAATTTATAATAAAAATAACACCAAAGACTGGAACATAATTAGTACTAAAAATTATTATCCAAGACCTAACCCTCCAGATATTCAATATGAAGAAAGATCAAAATTTCGCACTACTAAATATGATGGAGATTCAATTTATGAATGGAATATAGATGGTAAAGCAGAATATGAAGTATTAAATAATTTGCAAGAAATGGGAATGGCTAGATTAGCTTATAAAATTAAAAATATTCAAGAAAGAAATATTGCAACATTATTAGTCTCAGGATTTACTGGACAATTAAAAAATTGGTGGGATAATGCTTTAACACTTCAAGACAAATTATCAATATTAGATCATACACAGGAAATTGAAGATGATCAAGAAAATATTCAAATACAATCAGATGCTGCAGAATTTTTAATAGTAACCATAGTAATGTATTTTATAGGAAATCCAAAAGAAGAATTAAATTCTAATAAAACATTCTTAACAAATTTAAGATGCCCAAACCAAATCCCAATCTATCTATCCAAAAAACTATTTGTGAACTGTACGGATTTCACAAATCCAAATCACCACCAAACCCTAATCCATCATTCGGGATCCAATGGAAGATTGGGAAATTAATAATCATAGTTGTAGATTTACCCAACTAAATGCGGAAGGTAGAGACCTGAGTGAAGGATATAGCAATGCTGTGTTACAAAGGCTAGGTTTGACAGATAAAAATTGTTTATTTGTACTAGTTAAAGGTATTGAGTTGCATCTCATATCTTTGAATTTGGAGTGACTGGTCGGGAGCGACGCTGTTTTGTCGATTTATGGCCTTTTGTAACATAGAAGACAAAACAAACATCTTCTTGTGACTGATAGAATTGATTCTTCTTTGCACCAGTGGTTCAAAAATGAAGGCGACCCGTACGATAAAAATGGGTTTTTGAAGCCGTCTTTGACCGCTAAAGTAAACTAATTTATCAGATAGTAACTGGAATAATCCTTGCATCTGTGATCGAATTAAGTGAACCATCTCCGAAGTTGTCTCTTGGCTAGAGTTCATCTGTTATTATTTTTATTGTGATAATTAGTTATTTGAGTTGTAGTTGTCTTATTTTATTTTAATTTATTCCAAGCAATTTAGCTACTCTCGTTTTCAAAAACCCCCCATATCTGGAACTTGAGAAGAAATTAAATTATCCCCAGTCCCTGTGGATTCGACCCTGCTTACCACTATCTACAGAAATTATATTTTATTTAAGCAGGTATTTATTATTGCACAGGTTCGGCACCTGTCAATTTTTGGCGCCGTTGCCGGGGACTGGTGTCAGATTAATTTGTTTCTTTTCGAGTTCACTTTGTTTTCATTTTTAATTTATTTTTTCCCTTATTTTTTTTTATAGTTTATGGCTGCTAACATTCCATATTTTGATGATAGACTAGACTTTGTTCCTGAATGGGGTTATGAGACTTATGTTTTTCCTAATGATCAATGGGCTGTTGCAAATTGTGGAACTTATTTTGACTCAGGTTATTCAACTGACACATGCCCCGCATTTCAAGATAATCTAAGTGCTCCAATTGATACTTTTGGAGATTTTCTACCCCAATATCAAACGCAGTATGACCCTTATTTAAACGGGCATGATCAAGAATGGTGGGATAATTCCAATTTTGATTATGCGACAGGGCCAATGGATTTTCAACAGCAAGAGTCTCAGCAATCGTCCTCCGTGTCAGGTATGTCTCTTGAAGAAATGATAGGTTTACTAATTACTAATTCAAATCGATTTCATCAGGAGACACAAGCGAGCCTAAATCGATTTCATCAGAAGACACAAGCGAGCTGTCGCGACCTGGCGGATCAACTGCGTCAATTGACAGCCAGGATAGAGCGATTAGAGGCTCACCTTGAAGAATTGCCCTCACAAACCAATATCAATCTTGAGGAAGATGAGAGTGCAATTGTCCGGCCAAATGACATGGAACTGCAAGAGTTTCAAGAAAACGGATTTAAAGATGCAGTTGAAAAGGAAGTTGAAGTGCAAGAAATGAGACTCCAGGATCAACTCATTCAAGTGAACGATTCCAGTGAACAATCTCCAAATGCGGTGACATCTTCTCCACTCCTTAATCAATATTTTCCTGACTCCTATTCTTCAACTCCTGTTACTGAAATTGATTTTATTATACCAGAAAATTTAATATTTCATGACAGGAATAAGTTAAGAGTAGAGATGGCAAAATATCTTGAACCAATGAATGTGTGTGATGGAGGAGTGAGTGGAGAATGCAGATCATTGTTGACTTGTTTAGCGCCATTTACTAGTCCATGGAAGCCCGTAACTCGTGTGCCCAAGAATTACTCCATCTATGAGGGTTACCAGGATCACGTTGAAGATGAAGCATTGAAGCGAGCCACAAGATTTTATCCTCCATGAGCAAAACATGATAATGTCTAGCCAAAGACATTAAAGAAAGGCGCTCATTGGGAGGCAACTCAATTTCTTTTAGTTGTTTGTTTGATTTTATTTGTTAGTTTAAATTTGTTTTTCTTGAATTTGACTGATTTTGGGTGTTAATTTTCGTTTTTGCTGATTTGTAGGTGACCTACCCTCATGACGTGCCCGCGTGGTGATGTGCAGGACGCTCACGATCAGGAAATTCTGAAACTTCTGGGAGCTCTCCTGCCCTCATGACGTGCCCGCGTCACGTTCGCGGGAAAGGTAAGGATTCAAATAAAAATATATATATATATATATATATATATATAGGAAAACTAGTATTATTATTTCATTTATTCAATTAATTAAAAAAAAAGAAGAAAAAAAAAAGAAAATTTTTTTTAATAATAATAAATTAAATATTAAAAAATAATAAAAAAAAAATTTTTTCAACCGTAGCTAGGTTTCTCAATTAGAAAAAAAAAAAAAAACTCTTTCTCTTCTTTTCTTTCTTTTCTCTTCTTTCTTTTTCTTTCTTTCTTCTTCTTCTCTCTTTCTTCTTTCTTCTTCCCGCTGCTTCTGTTCGCCCCTTTTTCTTTTGTTCCACACGCCGCCGCACATCAAATCCACCATCCACCTAGCGCTGTGCTCCCCAAACCGCGCGCCACCGTCTTCCTCGATCCCCCAGCCGCACGCCGCCATCCACGGCCGCCGCAAGCGCAAGCTTTTATTCTCCTCTACGCGTGCGCCGACGCCGCGAGCCGCCGCTGCTGGAGTCCAATTGCTGTCCGCTGCGTTTCTCCCTCTGCTCTCTCTAGCTTTGCCCAGCCCACGCAGCTCCCTCCTCGCGCGGCCACAAGCCCCCTCCATCGCACGCCGCCGCTGCAGGAGCTGTCGCCAGCCGCCATCGCCGCTCGCCGCCATCACCTTCGCCAAGTGTCAACTTCGCCAACAACCAGACCAGCCCGCGCCACTCTACCCCAACCTCTTCACTGTTGCTGCTCCGCTACTCGAGCCATTCCCACCTGTCCAAATTGACAGGTTGAGGTATTGTATTTTCCTCTTCGATTAGTGTTTTCCTGGTTCGTCAATTGCTAGATTTTGCACATTTTTCGGGGGTTTTGTGATGGCTGAAACCAGGAAGTAATTTGGGAATTTCTGGGGTTATTTTTTGGTACAATTGAGTCAAATTGGTGCATTCTTTGGGGTTGATTTGGGAGTTAGTTGACCATTGCTTCTGACTTTAATTTCCGCTCATTTTTGGCGCTGTTTGGGTGTTCGAATCTATTTTGTTCACTGGATTGGTTATTTGCTTTAATTTCTCCCTATGTATTCACCAGTGGTACTGGTGATGGTAGTTGTTTAACATCTGATAATCCTGTATTCTGGATTGCCTAATTAAGTGAGTTGTGCCTAGTGGGCGTTTTTGGTTGAGTCGTTCCAGTTCACCCTGTGTTTGAGTTTCTTTATAGCTAATAGCAGGGGTGATTTAGGCATATTCTGGGGGTGCTTTTTGGACAGAATTGGGTTTAATTGCTGCCATAGTGGGGGTATTTTCTGTTATTTATTGAATTATTGGCCGCTTGATTACTTTTCCCTGTGACTCACCAGTGGTACTGGTTGAGATCTTTTGCCTATAATTGTGGCTTCTATTTGAAGTCACTTACTTATTTTGAAGGTTCATTTCTTGTGGTTGAGTTCCTGCCGTTGATTTAATACTTTCCTGTTTGAGCACCAGTGGTACTGGTTGCAGTGTTACTTAAAATTATTAATTCCCAATTTCTATTTGGTTACTGCTGGAATTGCTAGTTCCGTGGCTCAAGTGCTACTTTTGAGCGTTTGATGTGGGTATTTAACTGTCCAATTGGAGACAGTTGTTGAGATTTTGGGTGGGTTTGTGTTCAATTGCTGAAATTTGTTACGTTGTTTAGTCACTCGCACTGCTCCTAGTTGGTTCGAGTAAAACTGGTTGGACGTCCCTAACCCGTGGAGTTTAACTGTTACATTGCTTGGGGTGATTTTCTGGGATTGATCGAATTGTTGGGCATTATTTGGGGGTTTTGGCTGCTTGAGACCTCTATTGCACCCTTGGTTGAGTAATTTTCTGGGTTGGTTTGTTAAATTAGTATTGCCATTGGTTGACTCTAAGTACCTTGTTTGGGGAGTATTCAGTTTTGTGATTTCAATTGCTAAGCTCATTGGAGCACTTGCCGAGATTTTGAGTTGCATGATTTCTGCATTGACTAATATTCGGACCACCATTGCTTATTGTTTGTAATAGCTGCTTTGTTGAGATTTTCGCCTAGTTCTTAGGTGCCTGAAGTTTCCATTTTCTTGATTGGGGTGGCTGTTTATGTTGCTTCATTATCTGAGGGATGCACCAGTGGTACTGGTTGGGGTATTATAACTACATTTGTTGCCACTTGGTTCTAGTTGGTGGGCTACTTGATCGAAAACTGCCAAACATTTTGATTTAGTTGTAGTCCAAAATTTGAACTACTATTGCTGGTTTTGACGGTTTCTTGGCTCATTTGCTAATTTCGATTGGTTGAGTTGTGTAATTTCTTATCCAATTGGAGCCATTTGGACAGATTTTGAGTGGGCAAGTTTTGTCGCTCTCTGTTGATCTTTGGGAAGCATTTCTGACCGTATTCTACGTATTCAAATTGGTTGAATTCACTGCTTTGTCGAGGTTATTTTTGGTATCACTTGAGTTCTACTTTGCTGATTTCTGTCTTGCGTCCCTTGAAGTGCCTTTGGTTGGGTATTTTCTTCATTTGTTTGTTGAATTGGAAGGCTACTGTGCCACTTCCATTGCTTATTGCTGTTGGTGGTGTCTAATTGACTTGTTGGGAGTATTTTACCTATTGATTTCAATTGCTAAATCTTTAGAGCATTTGTTGCGAGTTTGGACTACATTGTTCCTGCATTTGACCCAACTGGGGCCACCATGGCCTCTCCCACCGATGACCGCTGATGCCCAGTGGATGAGCGAGTAATGCATATCGCCAACCAGGTGGTTCCAATCCCTAAGAACCTGGCCGCGTATTTCCACCTGAACCGCCCCTATTTTGATGACTTCAGGGAAGTACCGTTGCCTCTCTCCTTCCTTCTGCTTTTACATTATCACATTGAGGGCAATGTGTCATTTAGGTGTGGGGGGGAGATTAGTTGGGGTGCTAGTATTTTATTTTTAGTTTCTAAAGGTTTTTCCTTTGTTTTAAGTTTGATATTCATCTCTTTTTCGTTTATTTTCTTTTCTTTTTTCTAGTGGTCAGTCTTCATATGCATACCAAGTTTTGATACCGGATTGTTGTCTCTAATTCTGCTATTGCCAAGTTTATTAATAAAAAGGTATCAAGTTGATGTGGTTGAGTTCAGGAATATCTCTTTGGTGAATATCAATAATTGCTTAACTTTTCCTATTTTTGGTTAACTTTTCTAAGCATGGGGAATGATTGTTAGCATTTTTCATGTGAATTGGTCCAATTATTAATTTTAGTTCTCCATATTTGGAAATTTGAGGCTGGCTGCTGTTATTTTTGTGTTATTTTTAGTTATTGTACTGTATGGTTGTAAATAAGAGCTGACTGTACTCTGGTAATAGTTACTACTGAGTAACCGGGGATCTTCACCTAAAGTGTCGATTTTCGCGTCAAAAGGTAGTAGTTGCTATGAGTGCGTGGTCCTGTAGCGATTGGAGCTGAGTAACCGGGCTCCTCCATCTATCAAATGTTGGAGTTCGCGTCAAAAGGCTCTAAGGGCTATAGACTAAGTCTTTTGTTCCTAAAAAAAAAAACAAAAATAAACAAAAATAAACAAAAAATAAACAAAAAGAAAAAAAAATAAAGATTGTATTAGTATGTGAATAAGTCAACTTGCCGGTTTGTGATCTTAATGTCGAGATTTTGGTTAATAGTTGGACCATTTGCTGATAAATGTGAGCAACCATTCCTTTTTCTTAGATTAGTTTGCTTTAAATTGGAGGAGTTGGTAGTTTAGATGCTAACCGGGGTGATTTTTCTTGGATCTTGACCTGTGTCGCTTGATATATGATTTTCTTGGTGTCTTGGCAATATGGTAGTTGGAGTAACAGTCATGGTCAAATTTTGGTGTTCAATTGTTGTTCCCATGCTTGAGGGCAAGCATGATTTAGGTGTGGGGGGAATTGATAGGGTGTTAATTGTTAGTAATTTTATTGTTAATTTCCCCTTTTATTCTTGCCAAATATTGTTTTAATTATTAATATTTACTTATAGTTGGTATTGGGGTTTAATTTCAGGAACAAAGCAGAAAATTACCAAAAAGGAGGGACTTTTATGGGAAAATGGAGACTTCTAAGGACCTTGGACTCTTGAATTGGTGGGGACCACAAGCTAGTGCAAGGCATTTAGTCATGTGGGCTTTTCAAAGAAAGCTACGTAAGAGACTTGGAGCAAGAAGTACTTTGGAGGTTTTGTCCACATGTGCGGGGACCACGGATAAGAAGCATGAGTCATTTGGACTCTAGGAAAAGAAACGTACAAGACTTTGAATTTGGTGTGGGAACCACTAGAGATAGCATTAGACTTCCTTTTGGCTTTAAAAAGGGAGAAACGTACGAGAGATGGGGAATCATTAGTTTTTAGGATAGTTTTAGTTTTTTTCTTTTCTTCCTTGGCTCTTTTGATGGCCTGGATCTCAATGAAATTACTTGAAAATTTTCTCATGAGACGTGGCTAAGTTTGTCTAGTCAAGAACAACGGAGGACTTGGTTCTACTAAATTTGTGAGATCGAATTAGTTTTTATTTATTTTCATTATTTACTGGTATTTGTCTATCTTCTGCTTTATATTCATATGGTTGTTTTATTATTCGATTATCCAGGGTCCGGATTCTAGATTAATTCAATAACCTGAAGCCAATTAGGGTAGTTAAATCCGTAATTGTTTAATTATTCTAAACTGGTGGCAACTGGCATGATTGGGTTTGTGTCAGGGAGGTAGACAGGCTAACTTAAAGAGACCCTCGTAGCGTGTTGATTGGTTAGAATTAGGCTCTTCTAATTATTCATGCAATTAGGGAATTGAACTTCTATGGTCGTACCTAGAGTTATTTCCTGATTAGAGAAATAGTCAACGGTCGTACCTTGGCTATCGACAAATTGAGGAAGAGTTGGTTGTTTATCGCGTGTATGACAACTATAACTAATTTATCAGATAGTAACTGGAATAATCCTTGCATCTGTGATCGAATTAAGTGAACCATCTCCGAAGTTGTCTCTTGGCTAGAGTTCATCTGTTATTATTTTTATTGTGATAATTAGTTATTTGAGTTGTAGTTGTCTTATTTTATTTTAATTTATTCCAAGCAATTTAGCTACTCTCGTTTTCAAAAACCCCCCATATCTGGAACTTGAGAAGAAATTAAATTATCCCCAGTCCCTGTGGATTCGACCCTGCTTACCACTATCTACAGAAATTATATTTTATTTAAGCAGGTATTTATTATTGCACAGGTTCGGCACCTGTCAATTTTTGGCGCCGTTGCCGGGGACTGGTGTCAGATTAATTTGTTTCTTTTCGAGTTCACTTTGTTTTCATTTTTAATTTATTTTTTCCCTTATTTTTTTTTATAGTTTATGGCTGCTAACATTCCATATTTTGATGATAGACTAGACTTTGTTCCTGAATGGGGTTATGAGACTTATGTTTTTCCTAATGATCAATGGGCTGTTGCAAATTGTGGAACTTATTTTGACTCAGGTTATTCAACTGACACATGCCCCGCATTTCAAGATAATCTAAGTGCTCCAATTGATACTTTTGGAGATTTTCTACCCCAATATCAAACGCAGTATGACCCTTATTTAAACGGGCATGATCAAGAATGGTGGGATAATTCCAATTTTGATTATGCGACAGGGCCAATGGATTTTCAACAGCAAGAGTCTCAGCAATCGTCCTCCGTGTCAGGTATGTCTCTTGAAGAAATGATAGGTTTACTAATTACTAATTCAAATCGATTTCATCAGGAGACACAAGCGAGCCTAAATCGATTTCATCAGAAGACACAAGCGAGCTGTCGCGACCTGGCGGATCAACTGCGTCAATTGACAGCCAGGATAGAGCGATTAGAGGCTCACCTTGAAGAATTGCCCTCACAAACCAATATCAATCTTGAGGAAGATGAGAGTGCAATTGTCCGGCCAAATGACATGGAACTGCAAGAGTTTCAAGAAAACGGATTTAAAGATGCAGTTGAAAAGGAAGTTGAAGTGCAAGAAATGAGACTCCAGGATCAACTCATTCAAGTGAACGATTCCAGTGAACAATCTCCAAATGCGGTGACATCTTCTCCACTCCTTAATCAATATTTTCCTGACTCCTATTCTTCAACTCCTGTTACTGAAATTGATTTTATTATACCAGAAAATTTAATATTTCATGACAGGAATAAGTTAAGAGTAGAGATGGCAAAATATCTTGAACCAATGAATGTGTGTGATGGAGGAGTGAGTGGAGAATGCAGATCATTGTTGACTTGTTTAGCGCCATTTACTAGTCCATGGAAGCCCGTAACTCGTGTGCCCAAGAATTACTCCATCTATGAGGGTTACCAGGATCACGTTGAAGATGAAGCATTGAAGCGAGCCACAAGATTTTATCCTCCATGAGCAAAACATGATAATGTCTAGCCAAAGACATTAAAGAAAGGCGCTCATTGGGAGGCAACTCAATTTCTTTTAGTTGTTTGTTTGATTTTATTTGTTAGTTTAAATTTGTTTTTCTTGAATTTGACTGATTTTGGGTGTTAATTTTCGTTTTTGCTGATTTGTAGGTGACCTACCCTCATGACGTGCCCGCGTGGTGATGTGCAGGACGCTCACGATCAGGAAATTCTGAAACTTCTGGGAGCTCTCCTGCCCTCATGACGTGCCCGCGTCACGTTCGCGGGAAAGGTAAGGATTCAAATAAAAATATATATATATATATATATATATATATATAGGAAAACTAGTATTATTATTTCATTTATTCAATTAATTAAAAAAAAAGAAGAAAAAAAAAAGAAAATTTTTTTTAATAATAATAAATTAAATATTAAAAAATAATAAAAAAAAAATTTTTTCAACCGTAGCTAGGTTTCTCAATTAGAAAAAAAAAAAAAAACTCTTTCTCTTCTTTTCTTTCTTTTCTCTTCTTTCTTTTTCTTTCTTTCTTCTTCTTCTCTCTTTCTTCTTTCTTCTTCCCGCTGCTTCTGTTCGCCCCTTTTTCTTTTGTTCCACACGCCGCCGCACATCAAATCCACCATCCACCTAGCGCTGTGCTCCCCAAACCGCGCGCCACCGTCTTCCTCGATCCCCCAGCCGCACGCCGCCATCCACGGCCGCCGCAAGCGCAAGCTTTTATTCTCCTCTACGCGTGCGCCGACGCCGCGAGCCGCCGCTGCTGGAGTCCAATTGCTGTCCGCTGCGTTTCTCCCTCTGCTCTCTCTAGCTTTGCCCAGCCCACGCAGCTCCCTCCTCGCGCGGCCACAAGCCCCCTCCATCGCACGCCGCCGCTGCAGGAGCTGTCGCCAGCCGCCATCGCCGCTCGCCGCCATCACCTTCGCCAAGTGTCAACTTCGCCAACAACCAGACCAGCCCGCGCCACTCTACCCCAACCTCTTCACTGTTGCTGCTCCGCTACTCGAGCCATTCCCACCTGTCCAAATTGACAGGTTGAGGTATTGTATTTTCCTCTTCGATTAGTGTTTTCCTGGTTCGTCAATTGCTAGATTTTGCACATTTTTCGGGGGTTTTGTGATGGCTGAAACCAGGAAGTAATTTGGGAATTTCTGGGGTTATTTTTTGGTACAATTGAGTCAAATTGGTGCATTCTTTGGGGTTGATTTGGGAGTTAGTTGACCATTGCTTCTGACTTTAATTTCCGCTCATTTTTGGCGCTGTTTGGGTGTTCGAATCTATTTTGTTCACTGGATTGGTTATTTGCTTTAATTTCTCCCTATGTATTCACCAGTGGTACTGGTGATGGTAGTTGTTTAACATCTGATAATCCTGTATTCTGGATTGCCTAATTAAGTGAGTTGTGCCTAGTGGGCGTTTTTGGTTGAGTCGTTCCAGTTCACCCTGTGTTTGAGTTTCTTTATAGCTAATAGCAGGGGTGATTTAGGCATATTCTGGGGGTGCTTTTTGGACAGAATTGGGTTTAATTGCTGCCATAGTGGGGGTATTTTCTGTTATTTATTGAATTATTGGCCGCTTGATTACTTTTCCCTGTGACTCACCAGTGGTACTGGTTGAGATCTTTTGCCTATAATTGTGGCTTCTATTTGAAGTCACTTACTTATTTTGAAGGTTCATTTCTTGTGGTTGAGTTCCTGCCGTTGATTTAATACTTTCCTGTTTGAGCACCAGTGGTACTGGTTGCAGTGTTACTTAAAATTATTAATTCCCAATTTCTATTTGGTTACTGCTGGAATTGCTAGTTCCGTGGCTCAAGTGCTACTTTTGAGCGTTTGATGTGGGTATTTAACTGTCCAATTGGAGACAGTTGTTGAGATTTTGGGTGGGTTTGTGTTCAATTGCTGAAATTTGTTACGTTGTTTAGTCACTCGCACTGCTCCTAGTTGGTTCGAGTAAAACTGGTTGGACGTCCCTAACCCGTGGAGTTTAACTGTTACATTGCTTGGGGTGATTTTCTGGGATTGATCGAATTGTTGGGCATTATTTGGGGGTTTTGGCTGCTTGAGACCTCTATTGCACCCTTGGTTGAGTAATTTTCTGGGTTGGTTTGTTAAATTAGTATTGCCATTGGTTGACTCTAAGTACCTTGTTTGGGGAGTATTCAGTTTTGTGATTTCAATTGCTAAGCTCATTGGAGCACTTGCCGAGATTTTGAGTTGCATGATTTCTGCATTGACTAATATTCGGACCACCATTGCTTATTGTTTGTAATAGCTGCTTTGTTGAGATTTTCGCCTAGTTCTTAGGTGCCTGAAGTTTCCATTTTCTTGATTGGGGTGGCTGTTTATGTTGCTTCATTATCTGAGGGATGCACCAGTGGTACTGGTTGGGGTATTATAACTACATTTGTTGCCACTTGGTTCTAGTTGGTGGGCTACTTGATCGAAAACTGCCAAACATTTTGATTTAGTTGTAGTCCAAAATTTGAACTACTATTGCTGGTTTTGACGGTTTCTTGGCTCATTTGCTAATTTCGATTGGTTGAGTTGTGTAATTTCTTATCCAATTGGAGCCATTTGGACAGATTTTGAGTGGGCAAGTTTTGTCGCTCTCTGTTGATCTTTGGGAAGCATTTCTGACCGTATTCTACGTATTCAAATTGGTTGAATTCACTGCTTTGTCGAGGTTATTTTTGGTATCACTTGAGTTCTACTTTGCTGATTTCTGTCTTGCGTCCCTTGAAGTGCCTTTGGTTGGGTATTTTCTTCATTTGTTTGTTGAATTGGAAGGCTACTGTGCCACTTCCATTGCTTATTGCTGTTGGTGGTGTCTAATTGACTTGTTGGGAGTATTTTACCTATTGATTTCAATTGCTAAATCTTTAGAGCATTTGTTGCGAGTTTGGACTACATTGTTCCTGCATTTGACCCAACTGGGGCCACCATGGCCTCTCCCACCGATGACCGCTGATGCCCAGTGGATGAGCGAGTAATGCATATCGCCAACCAGGTGGTTCCAATCCCTAAGAACCTGGCCGCGTATTTCCACCTGAACCGCCCCTATTTTGATGACTTCAGGGAAGTACCGTTGCCTCTCTCCTTCCTTCTGCTTTTACATTATCACATTGAGGGCAATGTGTCATTTAGGTGTGGGGGGGAGATTAGTTGGGGTGCTAGTATTTTATTTTTAGTTTCTAAAGGTTTTTCCTTTGTTTTAAGTTTGATATTCATCTCTTTTTCGTTTATTTTCTTTTCTTTTTTCTAGTGGTCAGTCTTCATATGCATACCAAGTTTTGATACCGGATTGTTGTCTCTAATTCTGCTATTGCCAAGTTTATTAATAAAAAGGTATCAAGTTGATGTGGTTGAGTTCAGGAATATCTCTTTGGTGAATATCAATAATTGCTTAACTTTTCCTATTTTTGGTTAACTTTTCTAAGCATGGGGAATGATTGTTAGCATTTTTCATGTGAATTGGTCCAATTATTAATTTTAGTTCTCCATATTTGGAAATTTGAGGCTGGCTGCTGTTATTTTTGTGTTATTTTTAGTTATTGTACTGTATGGTTGTAAATAAGAGCTGACTGTACTCTGGTAATAGTTACTACTGAGTAACCGGGGATCTTCACCTAAAGTGTCGATTTTCGCGTCAAAAGGTAGTAGTTGCTATGAGTGCGTGGTCCTGTAGCGATTGGAGCTGAGTAACCGGGCTCCTCCATCTATCAAATGTTGGAGTTCGCGTCAAAAGGCTCTAAGGGCTATAGACTAAGTCTTTTGTTCCTAAAAAAAAAAACAAAAATAAACAAAAATAAACAAAAAATAAACAAAAAGAAAAAAAAATAAAGATTGTATTAGTATGTGAATAAGTCAACTTGCCGGTTTGTGATCTTAATGTCGAGATTTTGGTTAATAGTTGGACCATTTGCTGATAAATGTGAGCAACCATTCCTTTTTCTTAGATTAGTTTGCTTTAAATTGGAGGAGTTGGTAGTTTAGATGCTAACCGGGGTGATTTTTCTTGGATCTTGACCTGTGTCGCTTGATATATGATTTTCTTGGTGTCTTGGCAATATGGTAGTTGGAGTAACAGTCATGGTCAAATTTTGGTGTTCAATTGTTGTTCCCATGCTTGAGGGCAAGCATGATTTAGGTGTGGGGGGAATTGATAGGGTGTTAATTGTTAGTAATTTTATTGTTAATTTCCCCTTTTATTCTTGCCAAATATTGTTTTAATTATTAATATTTACTTATAGTTGGTATTGGGGTTTAATTTCAGGAACAAAGCAGAAAATTACCAAAAAGGAGGGACTTTTATGGGAAAATGGAGACTTCTAAGGACCTTGGACTCTTGAATTGGTGGGGACCACAAGCTAGTGCAAGGCATTTAGTCATGTGGGCTTTTCAAAGAAAGCTACGTAAGAGACTTGGAGCAAGAAGTACTTTGGAGGTTTTGTCCACATGTGCGGGGACCACGGATAAGAAGCATGAGTCATTTGGACTCTAGGAAAAGAAACGTACAAGACTTTGAATTTGGTGTGGGAACCACTAGAGATAGCATTAGACTTCCTTTTGGCTTTAAAAAGGGAGAAACGTACGAGAGATGGGGAATCATTAGTTTTTAGGATAGTTTTAGTTTTTTTCTTTTCTTCCTTGGCTCTTTTGATGGCCTGGATCTCAATGAAATTACTTGAAAATTTTCTCATGAGACGTGGCTAAGTTTGTCTAGTCAAGAACAACGGAGGACTTGGTTCTACTAAATTTGTGAGATCGAATTAGTTTTTATTTATTTTCATTATTTACTGGTATTTGTCTATCTTCTGCTTTATATTCATATGGTTGTTTTATTATTCGATTATCCAGGGTCCGGATTCTAGATTAATTCAATAACCTGAAGCCAATTAGGGTAGTTAAATCCGTAATTGTTTAATTATTCTAAACTGGTGGCAACTGGCATGATTGGGTTTGTGTCAGGGAGGTAGACAGGCTAACTTAAAGAGACCCTCGTAGCGTGTTGATTGGTTAGAATTAGGCTCTTCTAATTATTCATGCAATTAGGGAATTGAACTTCTATGGTCGTACCTAGAGTTATTTCCTGATTAGAGAAATAGTCAACGGTCGTACCTTGGCTATCGACAAATTGAGGAAGAGTTGGTTGTTTATCGCGTGTATGACAACTATAACTAATTTATCAGATAGTAACTGGAATAATCCTTGCATCTGTGATCGAATTAAGTGAACCATCTCCGAAGTTGTCTCTTGGCTAGAGTTCATCTGTTATTATTTTTATTGTGATAATTAGTTATTTGAGTTGTAGTTGTCTTATTTTATTTTAATTTATTCCAAGCAATTTAGCTACTCTCGTTTTCAAAAACCCCCCATATCTGGAACTTGAGAAGAAATTAAATTATCCCCAGTCCCTGTGGATTCGACCCTGCTTACCACTATCTACAGAAATTATATTTTATTTAAGCAGGTATTTATTATTGCACAGGTTCGGCACCTGTCATTAATCCACAAGATAAAATTCTTGTGAAAAGGAATATATTCATTTCTGTCAAATAGATGATTATTTAAAGTTGAGTTTTAAGTTTTTAGAAGAAAAATCATAAGAGGTGGAATAGGAACTAAATATAAGTTATACTATTATGGTTATCATGAAAAAAAAATATTCTTGGTATATATTTATAACTGTATTGTGTTTCTATTTTTGATTTACAATTATTGATATTATTTCCATAGAGAGAATTTGATTGATTTTGAACTCTGTGCTAATGGAATATATTGGATATTGATATTAGTAGTGATGGTTTAGATTATTTTGTATTTAAAAGGTGGCAGTCATGGAATCGAAATTTAGGAATATTGATGAATATTTTAGTATATTAAGTAAAATCTAATATTGTTATGAAATTGTAGGTAAGTTTTTGAATATATGATGTAGCGTTTATAATTGATACGATGGTCTGCATCGAAAATTTTTAGGTAAAAGAGAAACATTAGAACAAAGATTAGTGCTTATGTAATGATAATTTGGATGTTGATAAGTAGGTAATAGTGGTAGGAAATAAAGATAAATGAAATAGAGATTGTAAACCATTTTTTTCCTTTACATTCTTGTTGCTAATTATAACTCAAGGATATTATAGAAATTTTGGGAAAAAGTATAGTATTTTAGAAATAATAAAAAAGAGAAGTATGTGTAGAAATACCAAATGCATTCTGGGAAGAAAAAAACATATAATCGGCTTACCCAGTGAAAAAGATTTTAATATCCCAACAAAAGCCAGACCAACACAGATGAATTCCGAATTATTAGAATTATGTAAAAAAGAGATAAAAACATTCTTAAACAAAGGATTAATAACCCCATCAAAATCACCATGGATTTGTGCTGCATTCTGTGTTATGAATCAAGTAGAAAAAGAAAGAGAAGTACCACGATTAGTAATAAATTACAAACCATTAAATAAAATTTTACAATGGATTGGATATCCAATTCCAAATAAAAAGGATTTATTAAATAGGTTATTTAATGCTAAAATATTTTCAAAGTTTGATTTAAAATCTAGATACTGGCAAATAATGATAGCAGCAGAAGATAGATATAAAACAGCATTCACTAAAAAGTGGGTACAAAATTGACGATTTTGAGAAGATGAAGCCTAAGTTGATTCAGGTTGTGAACGATATGTTGAGTTATGACATTCTAGAGCTCCTGAGAAACTTTAGGAATCCTTACGAGTAAAGTTGTGGGCAATTAAATTTTACTTCAAGAAGCCTTGAAGTGTAAAACTTGCCGCTGCTTAGCGTCATAGCACATATCTGCAAAATCGAACCAGTCATGTTATACTATTTCTATCTTAGATTCTAGCGTCATATTATAAGTGCATATTTGGTTAGAAGTTGTAATTGAAATGCCAGTTTGAAATACTAATAAACAAGTACTAGCTTTGTTAAAAAAAAAAAAAATAACATTCACTACACCATTTGAACATTATGAATGGAAGGTAATGCCTTTTGCTTTAAAAAATGCCCCTTAAAATTTTCAAAATATAATGAATGATATATTTAACCTATATAGCTCATTTAGCATAGTTTATATAGACGATGTATTACTATTTTCAGATTCATTAGAAAAACATTTTAAGCATTTAAATATTTTCTTAAAAATTATAAAGAAAAATGGATCGGTAGTTTCAACACCAAAATTAAAGTTATTTTAGACACAAATAAGATTTTAGGACACGAAATTAATAAAGGAACAATAAAATCTATAAATAGAGCATTAGAATTTGCAAATAAATTTCCAGATGAAATTAAAGATAAAAATCAATTACAAAGATTTCTAAAATGTTTGAATTATATTGCTGATTTTTCCCAAAACTTAGGCAAGAATGTTCAATATTATTGGATAAACATAAGATAAATCCTCAAACTTGGTCAGAAGCTCATACTCAAAAGGTTAGATATCTTAAAGAAAAAATCCATTCATTATCATGTTTATGCCTTTCGCATCCTAAAACATTCATGATAGTTGAAACTGATGCATCAGAATTAGGATATGGAGAAATATTAAAACAAAGGATAGAAAATTCAAAGAAGAATTAGTTAGATATCACTCTGGAACTTGGTCAGGACCATAAAAGAATTATTCCACAATTAAAAAAGAAATTTTATCCGTAGTACTCTGCATATCAAATTTTCAAGACGATTTATATAACAAAAGATTTTTACTTAGAATAGATTGCAAATCAGCAAAAGAGATTTTGCAAAAAGATGTAAAAAATATAGTTTCAAAATAGATTTTTTCTAGATGGCAAGCTATTTTGTCTGTTTTTTATTTTGAAATAGAATTTATAAAAGGAGAAAATAATTCTCTTCCTGATTTTTTAACAAGAGAATTTTTATAGGGCAATGAATCAAAAGGATAGACTCACTCATGACCAGTTTATAAAAATGATTCGAAAACATCATTATTGAAAACAACTGGCTCAAAAAGAAACCTTATTAACTTCCAAATGATTCATAATTTCATATACTGAACAACACAAGGAAGAATTCAACCCTATCATTTCCATAGACATCCAATAGTATATTTAAAGTCTTCAAAAGCTATTCTTTCTCTCAAAGAACAATATTTTTTAATGAGAAGAAAGATTAATGGCCTTATTATGATGAAGTACTGGCTTACTCAAAGCGGTCAAGATAGCTCTCATTACAAAGGATGGATTAAAAAGGAGAAAGAAAAAATGAGGAGTGTTATCTGTTAACATTGCAGGAAACATGGATTCCAAAGCAGGAGGTTCAAAACCAAGAATTCCAAAGGATTATGAAATGTCCATCACCCAAATTCCTACAACTCCCAATAGATTCCAATCACTTCAAGATTTTCCAGTTTTAAGTTATATTCAAGCAACCAAAAATCCAACCACTTCAAAAACAAATCCAAGTTCCTCGAAACCTTTCTCATCAAAAAAATCCAATGAAAATTCTAGTTATTTTGTCAAACCTTTCATTCAACATATCACCCAGACTAGATTTCAAGAAGTACCACCATGCAATGTACTTACAACTCTTACTCAAGGATTTTTTTCCTTCAAAATGTTTTTGGCAGCCAGATGATTCAGCAAAAAATTTAGACTATTATGAATTAATCCTTACAAACACCTAGTCTGTAGAAATTTATCCGATTTCGGATAAAGAAAAATCTAAAATAATCAGTCATTCTAAATGTATAATCAAAAAGGTTTGTTCACCCAATGAATGGACTTCTTTATACTCAAAAAAGTTATTTTCATTCATTTTCATTCCAGATGGATTCACATACCAAGATTATAATATGGCTTGGTACCGTGCATTCTCATTTAGATGATTCAATCATTCCTGGTTCTTTGCTTTCAAAGAAAGTTGCAGCAGAGAATTTTCAATTTGGTTCCATCATTGGTGGAATTGGTTTGGACCGTAAAAAGAGATTTTACCTCCAAGAGCATTAATGGGATTCCAGACATATTTCAAAAAGGTCACAGGAGAAATTTATTCAAGGCCTATAATGTTCCGTATTGAATTCAAAGTCCCATGGATTTTTTGTTGGAGTTTTAAAATTCATCAAGAACTAGAAAAGCCACTTCCAATGTTATTAGTACGAGAATTCAAAATTAAATGGTGGGCTGGATTCAATTTAGACCTCTGTGTCCAAGAAAATGTTATTAAATTTTTAGAAACAAGAGAAAAATTAAAATGTTTAGTTCAGTTCATCAAGTTTCAAAAGAAAGCAGTCCAAGCACGCCTCAAAAGAAGGACCAGACATCAAAATCAGAAGTGACAGCAAATGAATTTTTACTCAAAAAAATGATGCAGAATCCCAAGATATTACAAGAATACACGAGCTTTTTACAAAATCAACAAAAGAAGGCGAATGAGTCAGCAGGATCCTCATCGGATTCCACTTTTGATCGTTTGGTAGGTCATGTGCAGAAGATCCAAATGACATTTAAAAGCTGTCCGTCAATTATAAAAGGAGATAAGAAGAAATCTCTAAAGAGCTAATCAAATGAAGATAAGAGTGTTGGCATGAAGATTCAAGTGCTTTCGAAATGCAAGAGTTGGTGAAATGAAATTCAAATGTAATATTATGATAGTTATAAATAGATCCTCAAAATAAGTTAGAGGGCATCGAGCTTTATTAGATAGTTTCTATCATACTTGCCCTGAAACTAGAACCATGACCCAAGGTATAAAACTAATTAAAAGAATTTAATAGATGAAATAACATAAAAAGAAATCTGATATTCTTGCGTGAAATTGGAAATTTGGAAGCTTTATCAATTGTGGATGCTTTAATCTTGACTTGAATGCAAACACAATTTTCACAATTTGTTGGAATTTAGATTTACAAGAGAGGAAATTTTTAGAGAAGGGCAGGTTTCAGAGCAAGTATGATAGAAACTATCTGATAAAGCTCGATACCCTCTAACTTATTTTGAGGATCTATTTATAACTATCATAATATTACATTTGAATTTCATTTTAGCAACTCTTGCATTTCGAATGCATTTGAATCTTCATGTTAAATTATGATGTTTTATTAATAAAATTTCTAGAAAAGTATTCAGTTGGGGATTGAATAGTAATTTTGGAGCGTGAAGTGGTATGATCAATATTCTACTAACCATATTTTAAATTTTACAATGGATAATAAGATTTTATGACAAGTAAGTGTTTCAACCCAATTAGAATAACAAATGGAAAGAGAATAACTGAATTTCTCTGACTGAGAAGGAAAATTGAAGACATGGTCAAAACCAAATCAGTAAACAAGCAGTACAATAAAACTGAGAGACTATAGGTGACGGGGTTTTTGATATACGTACAAGTTAAAAAATCCGAAAGACACCCGTTTCACTGCAAGTATACAGGTTAACTAGTAGTTTAGGGTATTTATCGGGTCGATCCTGCGAAGAAAATTGAACAATTATCGGTACTACTAAAGCTTCTCTATTATTTTAGACTATCAATGAATTATAAGAAATGAAACCTACTGATGTGAGAACCCGTAAAATCCTAATAAATTTTCCTAGGGTTAAACCCCTTTAATGGCAGGTTTTCTGCATTTTCGGGTTTAGGAATATTTTCCTGGTGAATTTTATGAGTAATTATAGTTTTTAGATGATTTTTCTAGTATTGGAGAATTTTTAGAAAATTAAGAACATATATTGGACGTGGGACCCACTAGTGCGAAAAGTTCGGAAAAATTCGACCAATTAGGTTAAGTTTCGGATACTGTATAAAATTTATCGGGTGTTAAGAGATAAGTAGAGTGTGTGAAATGATTGATGTGAGAGGAAAAGGAAGTGATAAGATTGCATTAATGGTGTGACAAGTGTCACCCTCTTAGTGGTTCCAAGTTAAGATTTACTATTCCAATTTTTGACTTTTTTTTACCAAAGGGTAAATATCTTAAAAATTGCTCAAAAATTCACCATTTCTTCTCCTTGGTGGCCGGCCCTCTTGTGCTAAGAAAGGAAGAAAACTTCTTCAATTTTCAAGTCCCAACTAGCTCAAATCACCCAAAAATACTTGCTTCCATCTATTTCTACTCCATAAAATTCCTCCCTTGGGTGCTAGTAAGTAGTTTAGTGAAGTTTGTTTGAAGAGCTAAGGTGGTCTACATTTTCCTCTCTCTTGTTTACTTGGTAAGTGGTGATTGACTACCCTCCTATACCTTATGAAGCTTAAGTTATGCTTATTAGTGATTAAAGTGCTGAAATTTCTGGTTTTTATCTTGGTTTGAAGTGATTTGGTGAAGTTTTTATTTTATTGATGATTTTTCTGGTTTAATTGGATTATGGTGTTGTGGTTGTTTACGATGGTTGATAATGAGGGGTTATGACTCTAGTGGATGTAAATGATTGATAATTGCAACCAAGTTTGGGTTTGAATTGAAGTTGAGAAAGTTAGGGTTTCATGACCCCTATTTCTGTCCGGTTTTGGATCATAGGGTTAGAGGCCGAATTGGACTTTGTTCAAAACATGAAAGTTGTAGGTATTAATGAGTTTGAAGTGCCTGCAAAATTTCAGGTCATTTGGATTAGTGTAGAGTGAGATATGTCGATTTTACTGTTGCTGTTCTGGGTTGATCAGAATGCGAAAACTGTACTTGTAATTGGCCATTTTGACTGGAATTGCTTTGGTTTTAGATGTTGGTGTCTTCTTATGAAATATAGAGGAATGTCTTAGCTACCATATGCCTTTAGAATCAATGCATTTGGACTTGTATAGACTGAGTTGGACTCATTACAGCATTATGTGATTTGCAAACCTGTTTTGGTAATTCTGGTTTCGTATTTTGCATATTTGACCTAGTTGTGCTAGGATTTGGACTGAGTGGCCTTCTACATTGTTGTAGCCCTATTTCTTAGCTTCGAAACGGTGGGTCTTACACCCCCATCCGACAACCGTACTGAATTTGGTGCCATTACCGCATATTGAGGTCAAATACGGTTTGTGATCCTGTTTTGCGATTCTGGTATAGTGTCTTGCATTTTTGACCTTGTTACACTCAAAATTGGACAAAGTTTCCTTCTTCAACATTGTAGCCCCTTAAGTCCTGGATATGCCTATAAATTTTCAGGTTAAACGGATTAGTATATCCTGAGCTATAAACGAAATACTCAGACCTGTTTTGACCGTCAAATTCTGTTACGTTTTTGGAAAGTTTACGACTGGAACTTTGGCTTCACATTTGACGGGGTTACAAGCTGTTTGGGCTTGCCACCAAAACACCAAACTTATAGCCTTATATCAGAGCTTTCTAACGCCCTTGGAATTTCATGAATCGGATTTATAAAACCTGAGATATAGCCGAGCAAATAAGGCCTGGCCGTGAAGATGACCATTTTCTGGTCAGATCTGTTTTGGTCCTGATGACCAATTTCCGTTCCAAATTTGGATTGCCGACCTTCATGAAAGTTGTTCCATTTGGAATGAACTATCTATCTGTCAATTTTCAGCTCTTTTGACCATGTGTAGCATAGAAAACAGTTTGCACTCAAAACTGACCATTTGTGCATGGGCCAGATTTCGTAAGTGATTGTGTTTGGTTCATTTGGGACTGAAACCTCCAGTTTCAATTCTGGATGTCTTCATAACAGTTGTTGTTCATCCTTTAAGCTTCGATATGGCGTCTCATACGCCTTAATCCGATATTCGTAGCTCAACTTATGAGTAAACTAGAAACGAGTGTCAAATCTGCCGTTTCCGCTAATGGCCGTTTCCGTTTCCGTCCGTCATATTTACGTGCGCGCGTGTCGTTTTTGCCGTTTTGCTTGTTTTAGGCACGATAGTAGTCAGTTGCGATATTATATGACACAATCTTCTATTTCAGACGGTGGTGAGTTGGGCGGAACTGGTGGGACCCACTACTAGCTGTTCATTTCGATCCGAATTGTATTTTTGCTATTTCAGTTTTTGGGTAAGTATTCAGGCCAGTTTGGTGTGTTTTCTTTGCTATGTGTTTGAGATATGTGAAAAGGGTACTTAGGCGAGGGTGTACTTTATCGCACTCGACCTAAACCCTAATTTGAATGTATAATTGTACTTGGCATATGTATATGAACCTTTTGGAACCAAAACCCTTGAGCTTGTGGCTCGGGGCGACTTTCGAGTAAAGTTTGTGAAGTTTGCAAAGTTTGTGAGTTCGTGGGCCCGATCTAAGACCTGTTTGGACTATTCGAGCCGGTTAGGGCTTGGTCGAAGTCAGTCCAACTTAGTCTGAGGTCACCAAGTTTGTAGGTTCATGTTATGAACCAATTTTGTGAATCCGGTTCACCGAGAAGGTGACCAAATTTGTGACCCGAGCTTGTGACTCAAGCTCAAGTTTGTGATTTCGTTCGCTCGGGCAAGTTTGTGAGGTGACTGGTCAGTGAGGGTGATAAGGTGTCGGTGGGTGTACAAGTGAAGTTCTACGGACCATTGAGTGTGGTCGACGGAGTGTCGGCAGGAGATCACGCATGGCATATGAATTGGCTTTGGAGCCACCTGTATCCTTATTATGTGATGTTACTTTTCTGCTTTTGCTTTACTCTTATTGTGTGATGGTTGCTACGTGAATTTATGCTTTCGCCCCTGTTTACTTACTAAGCATATAGATTACCCCTTTTCTTTTGTTTTCCTTAGCAGGTGCCGACGCGGGGACTTTTGGCTCGTACTAGTATAGTTAGATTGGCTTGTAATAGTTGAACAGTTAGGATGTTTGTTTTTGTTTTGGTGGTTTGTATAAGGACCCTTCTTAGGGTCTATCTTCTGCTGGTTGTGGTTATAGTGTATTAGAGTGGTTTGACTCGAGACTTTTGAAGATGTAAATATAACTTTTGGGATTGTATATATCGTATATAGTGCTTTTCAATTTATCTAGTTTTATTGCTTTAAGTTTTGAGTCCTGGCGCGAGCTAGGCAGGCGGCCCGCCGATACCCTTGGGTTCGCCCTTGGGAGAAGTGGGGTCGTCACAGTTGGTATCAGAGCGCCTAGGTTAGAGGACTTGCGCAAGTGGGACATACGCGATAGGCACTAGGCATATTTGACCATTTTAAATTGAATGATATCTTTTAAGCTGAAATGCCGGTTGACTGACGACTTAATGTTTTGTAGGTATGTATCCGGGCGGTTCGAGTGATGTGGGACCCAGTGGTGTGGGACCGAGACCTCCGAGTAGGAGGGGCCCAGAGGATCGAGCGCTGCGTAAGCGGGCGATCCGTTATAGGCAGAGGCTGGGAGAGCCTTACACGTTGTACTCCCCCTTCGGCCAGGTGTCGCGCCGACCCTGCGCGTGTTGGTATACGTATGGCTATCCCGACGAGGTAGTCATAGCATTGGATGACGAGCGTTATTACCTCGACAGGACGTTCGAGACTCTGAGGGTGCAGCTCGACGAGGCTAGAGCGGTTGGCCGTGAGCAGGCGAGACGCATGGGATACTTGGAGCGGGGTCTCCGAGAGGAGAGGGAGAGGACGGATGCTTTGCACCGTCAGCTCCAGGACACACACCAGCACCTCTTCGCTATGAAGAGGCAGCTGAGGGATAGGGTTCGGAGTATGTCGGTCGACTGCGAGCTCCTACTAGATCTAGCCGCAGAGGCTCCGTCACGAGCCACCGGTCCAGAGAGGATGGACGAGGTGGACACGTTAGGTTCTGTTGGGAACCTGGGCCCTAGGGGAGGCGATTAGGGTCGCTTTTGTACTTTTATTTAGTTAGTGTATGACTTTTGTTAGAACTAATTCGACTAATTCCTTTTGTTACTTGGCCGACTAACTAGATTTTGGAGCCGGAGTGCTCGTGTATATTGGGTTTTGTACCGACTGGAGGTCGGGTAATGTGTAAATCTTTTGGCGTGACTTTGTAAATAAATGTACATACTCGAGTATTATCTTTTGCACCTATCTTTTGCGTGCCTTTTGTGTATCTGTTTTGTGTTTTTGTTTTGTTTCTAGTTTGAATACTAAATACACGTTATGCTTGGGTCCATAGACTTTTGGCATTTAGATGGCCTCCGGTACTCGAGGTGGAGGTAGAGGGCGAGGACGAGACCCTGAAATGGAACATGAACAAGAGCCAGACCAAGTAACTACAGCCATCCAGCGAATGGCTGACTTGATGGAGCGTATGATTGACCAACAGGCTCAGGGCCATGGGAATGCTGTTGGAAACCCTGGACATAATCCGGGACATAATCATGAGGGCGAGGACCGTGCCTTAGAACGGTTCCAAAAGTTTGCACCTCCTAAGTTCATAGGAGGACCTAATCCTGATTTAGCAGAAACTTGGATGGACTGTATGTTCGATATATTTGCCGCACTTAGGTATTCGGAGGAGCGGCAGATATCTTTTGCTGTGTTCCAGTTCGAAGGAGCCGCTCGAGCCTGGTGGAACGTGATTAAAACTAAGTGGGAGCGCGAACAAACCCCCTGGACCTGGATCAATTTTACCCGAGAATTTAATGAGAAGTATTTGCCGCCCATCGTGCAAGAGAAACGGGAAGATGATTTTATCCGCCTGCGTCAAGGTGCATCTAGTGTGGCAGAGTACGAAACCCAGTTCACTAAACTTTCTCGCTTTGCCCCAGAGCTGGTGTTAACGGAGCAGAAACGAATCCGTCGATTCGTTCAAGGTTTAAATGTGGAAATCCAGGAATCGCTAGCAGCTGCTCAGTTGAACACGTTTAGCCAAGCGCTAGAAAAGGCACAGCGGATTGAGACTGCCAGAGGACAGGTTAAAGCCTTCCACGATCGGAAAAGGAGGCAACCTAGCTCAAATGATTCCATGGTCGGACAAATCTCGCGAAACGAGCCACCTGTCAAGATAAATAAAGGTACGGATGGTCCACGACCTGCAGGGACCCCGAATAACTTTGTGCGGGGTCAGGTAGTGCAAGAGGGGCCGAGGAGTGTCCAGCGTGGAGGGGCAAGTACAGCCGCCAAGTCAACCTGTGGTTTCTGTGGGGGCAATCACACCGATGAAAACTGCTGGAAGAATAGTTCGGTACGCAAATGCTTCAAATGTGGTAGCACCGAACACCTGATTGCCCGGTGTCCTAAGATGAAAAAGGAAGGATTTAAGTCATCGACTGAAGGGACCACAACTAAGCCGTTAAATGCAGGGGACAATCGACCTAAAGGGCCAGCAAGAGTGTATGCAATGGGTCAACAGGAGGCGATTGACCCTTCGGCAGGTTTTGAAGGTATGCTTTGACCAACGAATTAATTTCGAGGACGAAATTGTCCTAAGTGGGAGAGAGTGTGAGAACCCGTAAAATCCTAATAAATTTTTCTAGGGTTAAACCCCTTTAATGGCAGGTTTTCTGCATTTTCGGGCTTAGGAATATTTTCCTGGTGAATTTTATGAGTAATTATAGTTTTTAGATGATTTTTCTAGTATTGGAGAATTTTTAGAAAATTAAGAATATATATTGGACGTGGGACCCACTAGTGCGAAAAGTTGGAAAAAATTCGGTCAATTAGGTTAAGTTTCGGATACTGTGTAAAATTTATCGGGTGTTAAGAGATAAATAGAGTGTGTGAAATGATTGATGTGAGAGGAAAAGGAAGTGATAAGATTGCATTAATGGTGTGACAAGTGTTACCCTCTTAGTGGTTCCAAGTTAAGATTTACTATTCCAATTTTTGACTTTTTTTGACCAAAGGGTAAATATCTTAAAAATTGGTCAAAAATTCACCATTTCTTCTCCTTGGTGGCCGGCCCTCTTGTGCTAAGAAAGGAAGAAAACTTCTTCAATTTTGAAGTCCCAACTAGCTCAAATCACCCAAAAATACTTGCTTCCATCTATTTCTACTCCATAAAATTCCTCCCTTGGGTGCTAGTAAGTAGTTTAGTGAAGTTTGTTTGAAGAGCTAAGGTGGTCTACATCTTTCTCTCTCTTGTTTACTTGGTAAGTGGTGATTGACTACCCTCCTATACCTTATGAAGCTTAAGTTATGCTTATTAGTGATTAAAGTGCTGAAATTTCTGGTTTTTATCTTGGTTTGAAGTGATTTGGTGAAGTTTTTATTTTATTCATGATTTTTCTGGTTTAATTGGATTATGGTGTTGTGGTTGTTTACAATGGTTGATAATGAGGGGTTATGACTCTAGTGGATGTAAATGATTGATAATTGCAACCAAGTTTGGGTTTGAATTGAAGTTGAGAAAGTTAGGGTTTCATGACCCCTATTTCTGTCCGGTTTTGGATCATAGGGTTAGAGGTCGAATTGTACTTTGCTCAAAACATGAAAGTTGTAGGTATTGATGAGTTTGAAGTGCCTGCAAAATTTCAGGTCATTTGGATTAGTGTAGAGTGAGATATGTCGATTTTACTATTGCTGTTCTGGGTTGATCAGAATGCGAAAACTGCACTTGTAATTGGCCATTTTGACTGGAATTTCTTTGGTTTTAGATGTTGGTGTCTTCTTATGAAATATAGAGGAATGTCTTAGCTACCATATGCCTTTGGAATCAATGCATTTGGACTTGTATAGACTGAGTTGGACTCATTACAGCATTATGTGATTTGCAAACCTGTTTTGGTAATTCTGGTTTCGTATTTTGCATATTTGACCTAGTTGTGCTAGGATTTGGACTGAGTGGCCTTCTACATTGTTGTAGCCCTATTTCTTAGCTTCGAAACAGTGGGTCTTACACCCCCATCCGACAACCATAGTGAATTTGGTGCCATTACCGCATATTGAGGTCAAATACGGTTTGTGATCCTGTTTTGCGATTCTGGTATAGTGTCTTGCATTTTTGACCTTGTTACACTCAAAATTGGACAAAGTTTCCTTCTTCAACATTGTAGCCCCTTAAGTCCTGGATATGCCTATAAATTTTCAGGTTAAACGGATTAGTATATCCTGAGCTATAAACGAAATACTCAGACCTGTTTTGACCGTCAAATTCTGTTACGTTTTTGGAAAGTTTACGACTGGAACTTTGGCTTCACATTTGACGGGGTTACAAGCTGTTTGGGCTTGCCACCAAAACACCAAACTTATAGCCTTATATCAGAGCTTTCTAACGCCCTTGGAATTTCATGAATCGGATTTATAAAACCTGAGATATAGCCGAGCAAATAAGGCCTGGCCGTGAAGATGACCATTTTCTGGTCAGATCTGTTTTGGTCCTGATGACCAATTTCCGTTCCAAATTTGGATTGCCGACCTTCATGAAAGTTGTTCCATTTGGAATGAACTATCTATCTGTCAATTTTCAGCTCTTTTGACCATGTGTAGCATAGAAAACAGTTTGCACTCAAAACTGACCATTTGTGCATGGGCCAGATTTCGTAAGTGATTGTGTTTGGTTCATTTGGGACTGAAACCTCCAGTTTCAATTCTGGATGTCTTCATAACAGTTGTTGTTCATCCTTTAAGCTTCGATATGGCGTCTCATACGCCTTAATCCGATATTCGTAGCTCAACTTATGAGTAAACTAGAAACGAGTGTCAAATCTGCCGTTTCCGCTAATGGCCGTTTCCGTTTCCGTCCGTCATATTTACGTGCGCGCGTGTCGTTTTTGCCGTTTTGCTTGTTTTAGACACGATAGTAGCCATTTGCGATATTATATGACACAATCTTCTATTTCAGACGGTGGTGAGTTGGGCGGAACTGGTGGGTCCCATTACTAGCTGTTCATTTCGATCCGACTTTGTATTTTTGCTATTTCAGTTTTTGGGTAAGTATTCAGGCCAGTTTGGTGTGTTTTCTTTGCTATGTGTTTGAGATATGTGAAAAGGGTACTTAGGCGAGGGTGTACTTTATCGCACTCGACCTAAACCCTAATTTGAATGTATAATTGTACTTGGCATATGTATATGAACCTTTTGGAACCAAAACCCTTGAGCTTGTGGCTCGGGGCGACTTTCGAGTAAAGTTTGTGAAGTTTGCAAAGTTTGTGGTTCGTGGGCCCGATCTAAGACCTGTTTGGACTATTCGAGCCGGTTAGGGTTTGGTCGAAGTCAGTCCAACTTAGTCTGAGGTCACCAAGTTTGTAGGTTCATGTTATGAACCAATTTTGTGAATCCGGTTCACCGAGAAGGTGACCAAATTTGTGACCCGAGCTTGTGACTCAAGCTCAAGTTTGTGATTTCGTTCGCCCGGGCAAGTTTGTGAGGTGACTGGTCAGTGAGGGTGATAAGGTGTCGGTGGGTGTACAAGTGAAGTTCTACGGACCATTGAGTGTGGTCGACGGAGTGTCGGCAGGAGATCACGCATGGCATATGAATTGGCTTTGGAGCCACCTGTATCCTTATTATGTGATGTTACTTTTCTGCTTTTGCTTTACTCTTATTGTGTGATGGTTGCTATGTGAATTTATGCTTTCGCCCCTGTTTACTTACTAAGCATATAGCTTACCCCTTTCCTTTTGTTTTCCTTAGCAGGGGCCGACGCGGGGACTTTTGGCTCGTACTAGTATAGTTAGATTGGCTTGTAATAGTTGAACAGTTAGGATGTTTGTTTTTGTTTTGGTGGTTTGTATAAGGACCCTTCTTAGGGTCTATCTTCTGCTGGTTGTGGTTATAGTGTATTAGAGTGGTTTGACTCGAGACTTTTGAAGATGTAAATATAACTTTTGGGATTGTATATATCGTATATAGTGCTTTTCGATTTATCTAGTTTTATTGCTTTAAGTTTTGAGTTCTGGCGCGAGTTAGGCAGGCGGCCCGCCGATACCCTTGGGTTCGCCCTTGGGAGAAGTGGGGTCGTCCCAACTGAACTTATGCAAAATAACAAATGAAAACTCCTTAGGTTATGGTATCCCTAATTACTTATGCAAATGCTATATTTGGATCATTGAATACTACTATCTAGGCTAGTTATGGTGTAATTTCCTTATGCATATGAATCCTACTTTCGTAGTGAATCAATTGTACTCATAACTAATACATACCTATTCTCACGGTTATGAAATTAGTTACAAGTTCATTTCTTCAATGAAATTATATGAAATTAATCACCAAAACCACATAGGTGCACCTCTACTCTCGTGAGTGTACTCCCTATGTTTAGCACTTCTTGAACCAGTGTTAAATTTCAATTTTCATTGCAAAAACAACACCTTAGATAATCACAATTAATGGTACCAAATTAATCATGATTTAAAGAGCTAAAGTGCTAAATAACTTACTCAAATAATAGCTTCAAATAACCAAATAATGAACACTAACAATTATAAAAAGTTCAACCAAACCCACGGCATATACTTTAACGACACATAAAATCCAAAACTTGCATATTAACCATACTTAAGAATCCAATACAAAAGATAAAGAATTGGAGAAGAGATAACCCTTGTCACTTGAGCTTTAACTCCTCCTTCTTCATCTCCATCTTCATCCTAATCTAGCCAATATACAAGAGTGAATGAGCTATACTACTCTATATTAAACTAATCTAACACTCAGAAAATGGAAGAGCTACATTTCTGCAGACTCCAAGTTTTCTTCCGTATGTCTCTCTTCTCTGGTTGCTCTCTATAAAGACTCTTGAAAAGTTCCTCCTCTTTACCGTTTTTTTCCTTCACCTTGATTCTCAAATCTTCAATTTGTTACGAAAGTCAAAAACAATGGCTTTTTGACTTGGAACTTTGGCTATACCTTTTCCTTATGTCTTCTGAAGCATGTGCAGCCGAATTCCCTTATCAAGAAAAGCTGGAAGGTAGTATGAACATAAGAGAAATGGCTGAGTAAATTACAGAATTTTGGCTACAAAATGCAACTTGACAAAACACACTATCAAGCCGCGTTTTCTCAACTCACGTTTTCAACTCTGAAATTGGCCTCACTTCAACTGTGATTTTCTCTATGATGAAGGCCGAACTAGCTTTTGTACAAAACACAAAAGTTGTAGCCCTTTGAATTATCTTTATAATGCTTCAAGAATCATCTAAACTGGAGCTTTGTAGACTGAGATATGATTGAAATACTATCACCTAGTCAAACCCCTATTTCAGTCTCGTCCATAGAATGCAGCTTCTGTATTTCGACTTTTTGTCCATAAAAACAGTAAAATTGGATTTCAATGTCTTCATACCAAATATAGATCTATCTCTTAGCTTCAAAATGATATAAAGATTACCTCAATCTGATATGTGTAGCTCCAGATATAGTCGAAATATGAAAATGTGTCAGAGTTGTTTTCACTTGCATTTCTTCAATTCACTTCATTTCTTCTTTATCACTTAAATTCATCACCAATTATCCACTTTTCACCTTAGTTGACATGCTGTGGTGATTGAATCATTAATCCTGCATAAAAATGAAGTTTTTACCATTAAAATCAATAGAAATGCAATGTTAGCCACTTTAACTTAAAATGTAGATTTTTACCAAAACCTTAGTTATTTTAGTTATAAAACTAAATAATCAAACCAAAATTAACTAATAAAATGCACTTAAAAATACTTAAAATAAACCCTTATCAATAGGCTACCAACCAACATGTGCAATTGAAGTTACATAAAGTATGAGGGGAATTATTTTATAGGCTAGCAAATGCTAGAAGTCTCCTAAGACCATATGGGAAATTTCTTTTAACTTTCCTGAGTTTCTGGAGTATCCACCTCTGGAGTATGACCGATAAACCTGAATCATCCTTAAAATGCCATAAAATTCCTACTTTGTAAAGCATATTAATTTACTCGCTGCTGTTCCCACTTGATACTTCTCTAACTAGATTTCAAGGGATTAGAGTTGCAAATTTAGATTATACTAGTCAAAATAATACAGTTCTGGTCAGTGACAGCAAGTAGGTAATGATAGAAGGAAGGCGGTACAAAATAATTAGGGTCCCAATTGAAATGACAAGAACAAAGAATGATTATAAGAACTAGAAAACCAATAAAAGAATTAGAACAAGAGATCATAATATCAATCAAAACAAAAAATGAATTTAAACAAAAGAAAAGAGGTTTGTATAGCACCTCCACCTAGTAGAATTTATGTGATTTAGACACATTTTCATATAATCAAATACTTGAAATAAATTTAGAAAGCTACTATAAATTTAGACATATATTAGGCAAGAACTTAACTATAAGGCAAGGTGACACATTTGATATTTCAAGGGTATTGTTACAACTTTTCCTTTCATATATTAGCAAATTATGATTCCCTACTTAAATTCATAGATATAATGATTATGTTGTTAAGTGAAATACCAAGACAATTCATTAGATGAATTATTATACATAGCATACATTTGATTCCAGACACAATTAATCTTTGTTTTCTATCATTTCTCATAATAAATCTTAAAAGATACTTTTAATATACCAATATGGGCAAGATATTTTACTAGGAAACAATCTAAAAAGCCAATATTGGAAGACATATATATCATAATTGGTGTAGATCTACATGAGACTCTTAAAATAGTTAACAAAACAATGACTTGGCTATCATAATTAGGTATATCATTGGGTAAGGTTTGGATTGGATCTCTTTAATCTAGATCCAAACCAATTAAATTTAGTTAGACCCAAACCCAAAACCTTATGAGTCTGAAAAAGTAAATCCAAATCCGAACCTCATAGGTTTGGATATCCATTAGATATCTGTGAGTATTTTTCTATACATATAGTGAAGAATTAAAGTAAAAATATTTTTAAAATATATAGAGCTCAAAAATAATATAAGTACCATTCAATTTTTGTTTTCAAATAATAAATTAACATTCAAGAAATTGCATGCAATATTAGGCTGGATTAGGTTGTGTTTTCTTAAATTAAGAGTGTATCCTTTAACCTAACAGTCATGAAGTTTTACTATATTCAATCTAAAGGTCATTCTAGATAGGTTCTAATTTGGATATGGATATAGGTTCTAAAAGTCTGCATATATACTTAACTAAGTTAAAATCTTATTTCTTTTCCACTCGATCAATTGTTGCCTCTTGCGCCACTCTCTCTTTATCTCAACATTTCCTACTTGTTTAGGTCAGCTTAAACTTAAAAAAAGTTTAAGTTTTCATTTCAAAATTAAGGATAGAAAATTTGGTTGAAACCTTCTTTAATTCTATACTCTATTTTTCAGGATTTTCATTTTTTTCTATACTCTATACTCTATTTTTCATTTTAGTTTGGATTAGGTAGTGTTTTCTTAAATTAAGAGTGTATCCTTTAACCTAACAGTCATGATGTTTTACTATATTCAATCTAAAGGTCATTCTAGATAGATTCTAATTTGGATATGGGTTTAGGCATGGATCATAAAAAAATCAGACCTTATCCTAACCCATAGCTCTATTATAGGGTTTGGGTTTGGGTTTGATAAATTAAACTTAAATCCTACCTATGTATATTGAGCAGAGGTTGGATTTGGATAAGACTCGACCTATTGACATGCTTAATCATAATTATTTGAGTTTTACTACTTAACTTAATCATACTTTTAAACTTTTACTAATTAAAATTGGTATTATGCAAAATTTTACTCTTGTATAAATCATCATATGCACCTAAAAATTACTAAGGCTAAAAAATTTTTGACAAGAAAATTAAACTTTGAAAATAAAATAAAAAAACTTGATTGGTTATCTTTCCATTATACATATAAAGCGATTTGAAGCGTCAAAAGTTTTTTGTCTTATAGATTGAATCGTTAAAACCAATGTATTTGAGAAGAAACAAGTCGCGGTGGCTTTTCAATTCATATAACTAGACCAGATGGTTCATTCACGTAGTGGTTCAATCAAATTCTAAGTCTGTATATATACTTAATTAGGTTAAAATCTTATTTCTTTTCCACTTAGTCAATTGTTGCCTCTTGTACCGCTCTCTCTTTATCTCAGCATTTCCTACTTGTTTAGGTTAGTTTAAACTTTAAAAAAGTTTAATTTTTCATTACAAAATTAATGATAGAAGATTTGGTTGAAATCTTCTTTAATTCTATACTCTATTTTGCAGGATTTTCATTTTTATATACTATTTATTTCGAGATCACAGGTTGTGATTACGTTTTTCTTCAATCAGCCAGGCGTTGTCTTTCAATAACGAAGAAGTTTAGGTAATACAATCTTGCTCTTGATTTGTAGTTTAATTTGCAAGATTTGCCTATTCGGGTTTGATCAGCCAAGCGTTGTCTTTGAACAACGAAGAAGTTTAGTAATCCAATCTTACTCTTGATTTGTAGTTTTAAAATGATTTTTTAGTTTGATTTCTATTTAATTTGCAAGATTTGCCTATTTGCCTATAGGAAAATGCATATAAAAGCAATCTACAAGTAAGATAGACAAATATCTAACTTTGATTTAGTTTATTATATTTTGATTTATTAGATCTATCATCCTGTCTATTTTTAGTTAGAGAGATTTTTTTTAAATGTTAGACAACTATTAGTTAGGTGTAATATGTTAGATATTTATGAATCTAATAAGAAATTTGAAAACATTTATTTGGTAAAAATTATTAAAATTTTGTTTTTTAAATTTGTGATCAAAAGAATTCCATCAAATAAATTATTTAACTATATGATTTGCTATGTAATTTTCAATCTTTGAATAGATCACAGGTATACACAACACGTGCACGCACGCACGCATGCACACTTACTTATGTAATAACGTTTGTATGCATTTTTACAGATATATAAGTGTGTAAATCTTATTTGTATATAAACACATGTATGTTTGAAAATTTTGTAAATACAATTTATAGATCAATTATATATTCTTAATTGATTTATTATAAGTGCCAGTTTTCATGTTAACTCGATTAGGTTGAAAAATTAAGAAATAAAAAGGAATTTTTTCCCTATATTTTATCAAGAGTAATGAATAGGCAAACGTCATTATTATTATTATTGTTATTATTTTAAATTGAGGTATTCTTTAAACTTTGTATTAATTTTTATGTGAAGAATTTCTCTTAAAACTATTTATTTAACTAACTTTGGTCTAATAATTTTTGTTATTTATTAAATATTGAATAAATATAAGGAAATGAGCTTATTCCCTTTTTCATGAGAGTAATTGTTTATTTAATATTAAAAAAACTTTAAATTTGAGAATATAATCATATGCATGTCTTGTGTTTCAAATTAATATAATAATATCTCTCATAAAACTTATGAAGCTATTGGATTTTCAAGTGATGCCTATCCTATATTTCCAAATTTTGCAAAATTAAAATTTGATTCATTGATACTTGTTACAATTGATACAGACAAACATTTTTTTTGGCTCCATGACACAAATATGTTTGGAATCTCCAAAAAAAAAAAACAAAAAATGGTACAAGAACCCTGGAAAAACAAAAGAAGAAAAACAAACCTAGACCCACTTCCATCGTTAACCAAAAGTAAGGGACTGTATGTCAAATTCCCCAAGAATTTCCCCACAGGGATATTTATAGAATATCACAAAACCAAAAGTTATTTATGTGTGGGTGACAAGAGGTGCAAATGAGTTGAATTTAATCGAGTAACTCGTAAACTTGTTCGGTCAAAACTTGAGTTTGAACTCACATTGACCAAGTTCGAACTCGAGTTTGAGTAGCTCGAGCTACTTGACGAGTTGGGTTTGAGTTTATTATGTGAAATTCGAAAGTTCGTCGAGCTTAATCGAGCTCAATTGAGCTTCACATATATATGTTTTTTTTTATTTTTTTTATTTATCAATATGAAATGTCTATTTTGTCCCTTATTTAAAATTATATAAAGTATAAATTTCTATTTCTTAAACTCGATTTGCCTTGATTGGGCTAGATAATCATGAGCTCAAGTAATGTAAAATAAAATTGAACTCGAGTTCGAATTTAACTTTCAAGAATTCAATGAGCTTGAGCTTGAGTTTGAGTCTAAATTTTTTAACTCGAGTCAAACTCGAGTAGAGTCGTGCTCACTACTCAATTTCGATTCGATTCGATTACACCCCTATCTGGGATAGTTTAAACAAGTTTTATGTACCACTGAATTAATTAATAAAACAACCGCGGGATTTTGGGTATGAACTGTTATTCAATTAGGGCCCACTCATTTTCATTGGGCAGCTTCGCAGCGTTTCAAGGTGTAACCCAAATTAGCAACTCAATCGAGGGCAGCCCAACCAGACTCCCATAAACAGTGACACAGCCCGAAACTTCTAATTGGTAAGTTGCAAGAGAACTCAATAACCATCATCGCAGCAGATTCTACCACCACCCGATAAATAAAGCTGTGTTACAGTGCAACGCTCCCTACTGTACCTTCGTCTTCAACCTCTTCCCTAGGGTTTAACGTTCAAAATTTCTGCAACTCAATCGAAAATGACGTCTCCCAACCACCTCGATGACGTAAGAATTCCTCTGTTTATTTAGTTTTTTTTGGCCTTTCCGCATCAATTTCTTTTTTCTTGTCTTAAATTAATTTAAGAACAAAATGCAGGACGATGATTTTGGTGGTGATTTTTCCTCGAAGCGTTCAGGTATTAATTTCTGGTCATTTTTATGAGCAAATGGATATTTTTATTGTTATTTAAGATGTTGTGAATGTGATTCAGGGGCTAAGAGAAGCTTCACGGATCTCGACGATGATGAAGATGATTTTTTTGGCTCCAAGAAGGTAGATTTTCCTTATTTACTAGCCTGAGTTTTCGATTTGTTAAGTCAATTTATGTATCCTTACAAAGTTCCAAAAAAAAAAAAAAAAAGTTTCCATTTTGTTATTTTAAAGAAGAAAATTTGGATTGTGTAATATTTTCAAGTAAAAAATGCTACTTGGAAAATCATGTATGCTTTGAATTTTTATCTAGTTGTACTTTTGAATTAACAATGTGAGTGTAACGACATTGCTCTCCTGATGCATTGCAATTTTTTGAAATCTCGAGGAAAATGTTTATTTGTACCTAAGATTTGGTAATTTGGTTAATTGGATTTGTCTTCAATCTTTCTGAGGACTACAATGACGGTAGTTTTGTCTTTATAAGTAAATTTAAGGAAGACTTATTTATAATATTGGTGTAAGACATACTTATTCGTTGCCACAACATTATCTGGTGCCCAATCTTTTCAATTTTTTGTGGGGAGAATATTGGCGTTTTTTTAACTTCATGCCATCATGATAAAGTGATATTAAATTCGTGGTAGCTAAAGAACTAGTGCAATTGGATATTCTTTAGCAAGTAACAAGCTAAAGTTTGTTGGGAAGGTGAAGCTAAGCATGTCAAAGATTGCTTATTGTGTTGTATTGGCGTTTTTCTATGTTGTTTTGGCTTATGGCTTTTGTTAGACTTGATTGAATGTAACCTTTTATTTATTAAGCCAATATGGATTATGTTTTGGATATGGTTCCAGTTAATTGTATATGGTATCTATTGATGTTGTCAACGTAATTTGAATTAGGAATGTAAATGTCATCAACTCAAGAATTTGAGTGACAAAATTATAGCCACAGGTGTGGCATTTCATGTAATTGTTTTTCCTTGTTCAGTTATCTTCTTTTGTTTGGTTTAAAGAGTTACCTGCAGTGAAGGCATTTATAGTACTTTCTGTGGTTACTTTATCACATTTTGGTAAAGTATTTCTTGGTATTCCTCCTTTTTGTTGTTCAATTCTTTTTCCCCTGCATATATAAATCTAGTTGAGTGTATATTTTGAAGTAAGCTTGCTAGATGTAACTCGCTAGAAATGTACCTTCCTTTAGTATCCAACCCCTTTTGGAATTCTTTCTGCCAGGCAATGTTTTAGCATAGTGTATGTAGTTCTTCATGAAGCTTGAGCTTTGTAATCTTACTTTTCACAGATCTTTAAAGTTTTTAGATAGTGATTGATTAGTATTTTTTTGAGACATAGGGTAAATTGAAAGCAGAAGAAACTGCACCAGGTGTTGCAACGGGAATGATCTTGTCTCTTCGCGAAAGGTGTGGATTTGATGTCATTTTAAATTTTACTTTCTGAAATTAGCCTATGTAGTTAATATATCTACTCTAAAGTTTTCGTTATCAACTTTGACTTGGACTTTTGAAATTCTTCTTATCCTCTTTGTTCTTTTACTTTTGCAGCTTGCAGAATTGTAAGGATGCTCTTGCAATGTGCCAGGTAATTATCGAATTTGTCTTAGGATTATGCATTTGTTTATTTTTTTCAACAGGCCATCAACTTGAATATAACAAGTCAAACCTTTTGAAACATCTTAATAGTTTTGTTTATGAATTATATATTAGCATTTCCTAGGTAATAGTATCCTTAGTTACACTTGCAATGTTACATTTTACTTTCACTTTCATTGCTTATTGTTTGGGCATATGATAATACAAGGTACAAAAAGCTTATGGTTTGTCAGCTATAAAGGATGGTCGAGTTGATTTTTGGTGCACAACCTGGTCACTCTTGGCCTTTTTTATTTTTAGGATTGTAATAATATTGCATTTTTTGGTCCTCTATCAACTGTGACTGCTGTTAGCAGTGCAAATGTGTTTGGCATCCAAATTTTACTTTCTTCTCGTGATAATACATACAATTGTACAAGATATGCGTTCATCAGGTTTATATGCATGATCCTAATCTGTGCATTCAGAAACATTCTTGTATTTGCACATGCATATCATCAGGTATGTATATGTCTATGTTTGACTCAGCTTGAATATGAAAATGTATCTTATTGGTAAAGAGGACAGAGATCTGGGTTTGATTGACATTTTGAGGATCTTTTTATTGAAATTTTCTAATATACGCCCTGTTGTAGGTTGTCGTTGCTTACCTTTAAAGTGGCATTGTTTTGGAATTTCAACGATGTTTGGTACTTTGCTTTGATAGACCTTTTGTTCTTTTTTGAAAATTTCCCCTTTTCTCTTTTTTTTTTTTTTTACCAGGGGGGGGGGGGTGTTGAGTTAATGGTACACAAATGTTTTGTTGGATACTCCTTAAACTAAAGCTTGAATTTCAAATGCTGCTTCTTAGCTCTTGCAAATTCTTAATGGTTTTCCATTCCATGCCATAAATTCAATGAAGCATGTACGGACTGCACACTAGGAAATGACTTTATTCTCAATTTATGATCGGTGGAGCTAATTTGAGTTGTAAAACCCAGTTATCAAGCTGAAGCTTGATTTTGGGCATGAGGCTAGCATTTTTTTTTTTCAGTTCAAATTGGTTCATTTGAAAATATGGTATTAGGCTTCACTTTACTCTGTTTACCTGCTAGTAATATTTTCCCAAAAAGAAAAATAAAACAAGCAATTTGTGTTTTGAGTTGAAATAGCATATTTTCTGCAGTTTTATTAAGCAGATCTAATTTGGTTCTTCAGTAACTTCAATGTAATGATAGTATTGGGTGTTTGATTAAGCTCAGTGTAACTCACCAGTACCAGGGTAAAGGATCTTTAAGCTTCTCTGCTTGACTCAAGATACTATTTGAGTTGCTGGAGCTTGACAGGGGGTTGATTCGAGGGAGCTTTTGGATGTTTTAGGTAATGCATGGGTGGAAAGAAGTTTTGGAAGTTGATTTCTGTGGTGATTTTTGATAATTTTGAGTACAGAACACATTTTGCCCCAAACAAAGGGAGACCTGAATCACGTATAGTTTGACCTTTTCAGATGGCATTAGCTTACCTGGCCACGGCGAGTGATTCTTGGGTTCATCAGGGGAGGATAGGGAAAAGAAAATGTAAAAGAAAGAGGAAAAAGGAACAGAGAAATTTACCTTTAATATATAGACCCATATAAACACTAATTCCCTCAGCCCTCTTTGAAGTCTTATATTTGTTCCCAATACATGAAGACAAAATCAAGCTCAGAGGATTTTCTTTAGCAACTTTATCGTTCATGATCGAATGTATCATGATAAACAGATGAGATAACTGATTGGTTGGAATTTGGGTTTGTGGATGAAATCCCCGACCTGTAAATAAAGATTCCATCTACCTGTAAACAAAAAGTAGACCTAATCCTCAGTAATACATCTTGGGAATTAGTCCATCTTACATATTCCTTTCTGGATCCTGGAATACTAAGGGGGTGCTTGGTTGGAGAGTATAGGAATCAAGAATTGGATTGAGTCCCAAAATTGTTGCTTGGCTAATGGGTATGGGTTTTGAAATCTTGGAATGAATCATGAAAAATCAGCCACTCTCAATATCCAACTAAATTGGAGGGTTTTGATGAATCCCACGTTTGATTCCAAAATCTTTAAAAAAAAAAAAAGCTTTTGGTCCCTTCGCTTCCTCATGTAGCCCTCTCTTCTTGCTCTCCATGTCAACCCAATCTCTCTCTACCTCTTTACCTCCTTGTCACTCATCCTCCCATCCTCCATGGCTGTCACCTCCCTCTTCTTGTCACTCACTTTTCCAATCCTCTATGGCAGCACCGAGGTTCCCACGGCTCTTCCTCTTGACTACCGACCCACTTGTCTTTTTTATTTTTGCTGAAATATAGCTGCTGTGGGAGTCTTCCTTTGTGTTGATGTTTGGGGGATTGAAATTATGCAGGTATACTCCAATTTCTGGTCATAAACTTTGACAAAATCAAATCCAAATCTGCTTCGGCTATCGTTGCATCACTGGGACTGTTGCTTCTGAAGCTCCATTGTCTTTACCAAAAATTGAATATTGATACTAATTGGTGGTGGTTAGGTGCTGGTTTAATGGGTGTTGTCATGGTTGGGTGCTGGTTCAATGGGATAAGCATTCGAATGAGGAAGAAGAAAGATATGAAAAGAAAAAAGATATTAAAGGTAAAAAATTGATTATTAAATTTGATACCCATTCCTTACCAATATTTACCAAGCACCCCCTTTTGTAATCATATCTTTGGCCAAAACCCATTCTAAGTTTTTTTGTATGATTCCAATTACAATTCTGATTCCTAAGCTTGAACCAAGCGCCCCCTAACATGTACTAAATGCCCTGTCCAAGCCAGTGAACTCGAGACAACAACACAAGCACCCTTTTACTGGGTCCTTGGTCAAGAAAAACAAAATTTGATGCAGTCTGGAAGCTATATATGTGCTTTGATTGTGAGCCTTGCATACTACAAAGGAATTTCATCTAGCTATACATATCCTCTTGAATTGACATGGCAACTACATCATTATACCTTGCCTTGGAAGTCACAACTTTTTATGTCTCTCTAGTTTTCTGTCATAGTATTTGCTGGGCATTTATTTCCTTATGTATTGTGCTTCAGGCAGATCTTGAAACTGCCAAGTCTGAGATCCAAAAGTGGCATTCTGCATTCCGGAATGAGTCATTTGTACAACCAGGCACAACCCCAGGTACTTTCTCTTGGCTATTTTATTATTTTTGCACTCTTTTGTGTCAGCATTTACTCGGTAGTTTGATGCAAAAGTTGAAAACTTGCTATACTAGAATAAGAAATGATAATCATGTGGTCAATGATGTGACAGTATGTCAAGTATGAAGATATATACCTTTTATGGTGGATCAGCTACTTTTTGCAGTAGTAAATTGATGCATACAGGAAAGGTGCTTTGAGGACATGACACGAGAAAAGTAACACATGAAATGGGTACAAGACTCCAAGGGCCTAATTTGTTTGACAACCATATTGTTTTTTGTTTCTTTGATGGGTTTTAGTCCCTATATATATGTATGCGTTTCATGTGCGTGCACGTGTTTGTGCACACATATTTACATGCACAGACGACAAGCACATGTTTACGTAAATTATCTACGGACAGACAGTACCAATCTTTTACCTTTTATTGTGGTATTTGGCCTAGAATTTTGTTTTCTTGGAGAATTAAAACTGATTAATTTGTCATAAATACATGCATTACTCTGTTATTCTTGTGTTCTTCTCTCTAAAAAGTGAACTTATCTTCTCTGCAGAGCCAAAGATAGTAATAAGTTATCTCCAGAACCTGAGATCCTCTGAGGAGTCTCTGAGGGAGCAGGTTTTTTTGCAAAACTTTATCGTTCATGCTTCATATCTTATATTGTCAGTTATATTATTTATTTTATTGACCTATTACGTGTTTCACTTTCATCAGCTGGAAAAAGCAAAGAAGAAAGAAGCTGCATTTATTGTAACATTTGCAAAACGTGAGCAGGAGATAGCTGAGCTGAAGGTAGAAATATTATTTATCTTTGTTTAGCTGCATTGCACATCCGGCCTGCAAAATTTGTTATTTACAGCGGAATACGTAGAGAAATGTTTCTCTGTGAGGTTGAGAAGACCACAAATAACTTCATGAAATGGAAAAGGACAGGAAGTGTGAAATTGTCTTCTGAATTGATTGTCCTTTCGGTTAAAAGCTGACTTGAGCTCATGTGAGTTTTCTGGAGATATAGGATATTGTGATTAACAGTTGTTTTGGGGAGATCATGAGATTTCTACTCAAGAATCATGCTAGCTTATGTTTGTAGATTTTGGCTATAACCTTCATTTGATTTGAAGAATAACTCATTTGCTGCCTTTTAGAATTTGCATAGCCTCATCCATTACAGTTGTACATATTATGAAGAATATAGAAGAAAGGATTATGGAAGAGAGCATCCTTTTCTTCTGTTAAATTCATTTCTGTGAACTTTTCTGAAGTTTTGAAAAAGTGGCCACTGCATTGCTTCTTTAATTTTATTTATATTTTTTCCTTTTCATGAGTTCTCATCTCTTTATGTTTCTCACAATTGAGCCACTCCCTCAAAAAAAAAAAAAAAAAAAAGGAAAAAGATGGCCATACAGAATTTAAATGTCCCTGAAAAATTTCCAAGAGGTTATATCAAGGTCAGCTCAAGGAGTTTTCTTTGAACTAGTATAACAAGAATATTGATATTGTTGATTGGATTCACCAAAGAGTCCTTCCATTTTTTTATATCATGGTAAAACTGTTCTTGTGCCTATTTTCCTTTGCAAAGTTATAATTTCTGGTGATTCTCTGTAACATTATTATGTGTGCTTCTTTGAAATGAATTTTCAGTCAGCTGTTAGGGATTTGAGAGCTCAACAAAAGCCACCATCAATGCAGGTATGTGCCAAGGCACTGGAGCTTTACCTTATCAGCATTGACTAGTAGAAATGGTTTTATTTCCAACTTACATGAAAGGAAAGTTTTTTATATTTGGTGTAGTTGGACTTTCCAGTGTCTGCCTTCTAGCATTTGTCAATTTCTTATCAGTTGCATTACACATAACTAACTTGCAAAGTTCACTTAGGAATTTTCTTTTTGTAGTAGTAATTTGTAAATCTAATATTCTTCATTTATATGTGCGAGAAAACCTTTTTATGTGGAAAAGTGGGGAAAAACCTTTCTTGTGAGGAATCAGAACTTTGGTAGAGACGAATTGGGGCCTGGACCTCAGAGATTTAGAGCATGCGGCAAAAAGCCATGGTCTTTTACATCTTTTTGTTGCTATATGTGCAGTTAAAATCTATGTTGTTGTTTGTTTTATCTTCTATTTAGGTCCAGCCTCTTTCAATATGTAATTGAGTACTTTCTACACTTTGCCTTGTTGGAAATCTTCCAGCCTTTCTGCTTCGTTGGGGGCTTAAGAAGAAGACTACAAGTGTTATAAGTAGGTAGATCCGTGTCTGACATGCATGCTGGTAGCAAGGAAGAGAAATATATATTTTGAAGATAAAAGAGGGAGAGGGGGGTGGTTTCTGGGATGATGCATCTGCAGGCTACATTATGAGTCCCTGTTGTCTCTCTGTTTTGGGTACTTTTGCCTGTGCTTAGTTCGGTGTTTGATATTTGATGACAGGCAAGGAAGTTACTCTTAGACCCGGCAATACATGAAGAATTCACACGATTGAAGGTGTGTTCTTAACACTTTCTTAAATGTTTATAATAAGTCTTGATTTACTTTCTACTTCTTGTAGTTACCTAGTATTGTTTGGCCTTCTAACTTTTAACTACTTTGATGCTAGAATTTGGTAGAGGAGAAGGATAAAAAGGTGAAAGAATTGCAAGACAATGTTGCAGCAGTCAATTTTACCCCACAGAGCAAGATGGGAAAGATGTTGATGGCCAAGTGCCGGACTTTGCAGGAGGAAAATGAGGAGATTGGGAACCAAGCTAATGAAGGAAAGGTACTCGGGTTTTATTTATCAGATTGCTAACCAGCATGGTAGATTCTGAACAGATTAGAATACGAAGTGGATTATATGTTATAGTTGAGCTATCATTTTTGTTGTCAACTAGATTGGCAAGTATTATGGATGCCCCTGCAGACTTATTCCCTAATTTGTATATCCATGTAGGCTCACCTGTGTCAGATGTCACGTAAGATTTTGTATTGTCTTTAATGATAATTCTGCATTTCTTCACATGGCAGATACATGAATTATCAATGAAACTTGCTCTGCAGAAATCTCAAAATGCAGAACTCAAAAGTCAATTTGAAGGTGCCATTTTATTTTCTCTTGCATTTTAAGTGTTTTTTGTTTTATGTTGCTATTGAACATATTTGCTTTTGATACTCTTGTTTGGCCTCTAGGGCAAAGCCTACAAGTAAAATGGTTGTGAGATTTACTTTCTACTCTAGAGTTCAGAGGCTGGTGTTTCTGGTATAGTCTGTGACTTGAGTTGAACCTGTTGAGGCTATCGGTGATTAGTATGTTGGTCATCAAGCAATTCCTAAGACCAGGAAACATTGTGTTTTATGTAAGAGAATGGTAGGTTAGGCTCTAATTACTTTCCCCTGACAAGTAAATCTGGCAATGCATGGAGAGCAGTCTAGCAAGATTATTTGATTTTATAACTGAAACAGAATCAATTGCTTATGATTCAGATTGTCCTTAAACAGGTTTGAAGACTTCTTAGCATACAAGAACTGTAGTATAAATTGGTCCAGAAGATTCATTTCTAGCTGACATTCCATTCACCTTCTTGTCGTTGTCAGTACTTTGAAGGACCTAAGCGTGACTAGATTTCTTTTTATGTGTGACACGTAGCCAGATAGTTGCTTGCTTGTTCCATTAATGTAGCTTCATATAGCCAGTCCAACTATCTTTTTCTTACGTGTAGAGTGTAACCAGATAGTTTCATGACCATGAGCTATTAGATGAGTTTAAATGCCACTCTATTATGTTCAAAATACCTTCTTTTGCCTAAAATTCAGATAATTTGAGCTGGAGTTAGTGATACAATTTGTTTTCCTCAATATGAAATGAACTGTAAAGTTAATGATACTGTTCATGATATGAGATTTGCTAAGGTTTTTAGTTGTCATTTCTTCTTTGCATCTTGTTTCCATGGAAGCCACTCGGTGTTGATTGCATTTCTTAGAAAATAGAAGCTCAAATTTTGTGTTGTCTACTGCCACGGAATTAGTTTTGGGTGTCATGTTTTTTAATTTATATTGGGCTTGGTTCTCACATGCAGGGTTATGCAAGCAAATGGATGGATTCACCAATGATGTGGATAGATCAAATGAAATGGTATTTTCCTATCATAGATGCCTTTATATTGCATCTGTTGCACTAGAGCCCATTTGACCTTGATGCTCAGGTTGCTACTATTGGTTTCTGGGTGTGCTCTTTTGATCTGTTTGCGGAGGTTTTTTTTTTTTTTTGGTTGTTTGGGTGGGGGGGGGGAGGGGATGGAGGAGGATAGGGGAGAGGGGAAGGTAGGAGAAGGTGGAGAAGAAGGAAGGAGAGGAGGGGGTGGCAGTGGAAGGGTGGAGGTGGTGGTGGGTTTTTTTATTTATTAAGAAGAACTTGAGTATTTTTGGGTGTTTTTAGCAACTATTGTAAATATAAACTTTCTTTCTAAAACAGGCAAAAAACTCATCTGCCAAAGAGACCGTATATGCTTGATCATGTTTGGTCTCTACCCCCAGCCCAAGGACATAAGCGACCAGAAAAAATCAAGCAGTGTTGGGTGTTTCTGTTCATTGCACTTGAAATCTTGAAGTACCCACTTTTTTCTTGCCAAAATTATACATCACATCCCACCTCAACATGATAAAAGCTGTATGCTTTGGAACTTTGATTCCTTTGATTATTCATAGGATTCAAACTTCTGATTTATGACAATACGGGTCTTGCTTCTATAGGCTTTCAGTTGTAGTTTATAAAAAGGTTGTGATTTCATCCTGAAATATGATTAGTAGGATCCTATCTCTTTGGTTTGTATAAATTCAGAGTCTAGGTCATTCATAGTAGTTTTGTGTGGGTTGTGAACATATCTGGATTTCCAAATTAGTATGGTGGAGTTTTCATATGCTGTTAATGACTAGTGCCTGTTGGCTGTTTTGAGGACTTTGCGACTTTGAGATGAGGAACTTGTTGCAATTAAGAGAAGTATCTTCATGAGAAAACTTGGGAACTGCTTTAGATATGCTTAACTTTTAAAATCTTCTCTTATTGATGGGAAATTCAAACTGGTCCTTCCGTTCTTGGATGTTCACCTTAAATTTTACATGTGGAGTTAACGGTAGTATAGAATCTCACCAAATTGAATAAACAATAAAAGTGGCTCAAACATATGTAAGATTTCCGATATTTTGTTCATTGTAGTTGCAGGAATTCATGGATTAGATGTTTTGTTTGCAGTTGCTGTTTGATGTGAAGCTTTGATCTTTTATGAGCTTTAGAAAGCTTTACTCTGCCACTAGTGATCGTCTCCTTTGCTCTTAAATTGTAGCAGTACATCTTTTTTATTTTTTTTAATTCCGTCTTGGTTGCAGAAAGCAACTTAAGACTTGATAGGCCTGTCCTCATATGTGAGATACTAGCCCCAAACCTACGAGGAAACAATGGTACAAGTGTGTGAGAAAAAAGGAAATTGTATTGGTACAAAATTTCACAGATTTTAGACTGTCGTGCTCTAGATATCTTGGGAAATTAGAAACTTGTTTACTTATTCAATGTTACATTGACTTGCTATGAGTATGAACTGTAAGTTGTGAACTTGATAGTTGAACTCATCTGCCACCAGACATAAGTTGTGATAAAGTTATTTCGAGGGTCTTCTGTGCGCTTGTCAACAATTGCTATAATAAAATCAAAATTAGTTGCTGGATCTCAATGCCATATCCTATATATATATATATATATATATATATATATATTTTTTTTTTTTTTTTTATTGCAGGTGCTTTTGTTGCAAGAGAAGCTGGAAGAGAGGGATGATGAGATTACTAGGCTGAAGCAGGAACTGCAGCAGAGAAGCATCATGGACATTGAGAAGACTGAATTACCTGTTGATGAGAATCCCGGTGATGAGTGAATGCTGTCAGGCGATGCAGAGACTTAGAAATATTAGTCTGGCTTTATTCTTTAGATATTGCTTTTTCCTTGTATGTAGTTTGTACGTTAATTTGATTTTTAATCTTTATCTGGTCAAAAGATTTCCGAACTTAGTCCTCCCCTTAGCGTTTGAAAAAAACAAGAGAATATTTACCCAAGCAGGATCAGATCAAGAGAGAGATTTTGGATGCCAAGAATCGCTTGGTATCAGAGGGGATGAAATTAGATTGATGTTGTAGTCGCGGCTTTTGTTCGATAATGTGTGGTGTGAAGGAATCGGGTTTTTTTTTGGTTTCTGAAACAAAATGCGTGCCAACTTGGCCAGAATGATAACATCTTGTACGTAGAATTTCTAGCAGTTCACTGGCTCCGCACATTTTTTAACTTTCTACTTTTCCTGGTTTTGGATCATGCAACATCCTCATCTTGACTGTTGGAAATATGTTTTTGCTTTGAGTTAATTCTAATCTCATAGAAGTTTGGAATCCCCTCCTTGATTCTTGACTGTTTTGGAATGTTACTAGTTTTTCGAATACCTTTTGCAGAATCATGAAAAACTCAACACCTAGAGAGAAAAATACGCAGTCAAGAATCATTCTGTTTTGAGTAGCTTTACATAAGTATCTTGGCCACGCAGAATATAAATTTTTAAGGCCTATCTTTCATTCATTCATCATAGAAGCTAGACAATATCGAAATTCTAGATATAGATATTACAAGAATACTGGTTCTATTTATCTTCGTTACATTGAAATATTTCAAGTTGTTCAAGTATCTTCCCAAGAACTTGAGATGAGATGATAATTTATTGACTGAACGGTGTTGGCAACACGGAAAAGGGTCAGGAGCTAGGGTATTGATGATCTACTTTCTTTCATCTTCCACTTCCAGGACTTGACGTGAGATAAAAATTTATTAACTTGAACAGTTAAAAGACCGAAGAATAAAGGTCTGGAACTGTTCTTGATTACCTTTCTTTCATCATCCACTTCCGCTGTACAAGAACTTTTTTCTGCTATCAACCCAACCCAATCCTGCATTTCCTTTGTTGCCAATTGCCTGCAACGGCTCCACAAGACCCTTAGTGCTTTTGCCAAGTGTCTCCCCCTGGGAAAAAAATTGATAAGCCAACAATACAATGTAAAAGTGTGAGATAAAACTGCATAAATTATGATGGAACTCAAGTTGTACAGCTGTTTCATCAACAAAATTTTTGATGCTAGCTGTTATGTAGACCGCTATCTCTGGCACCCCCCCCAACATATGATTAATCACTGACTTTTCTCATTGCAGAAAGAGATCTCTGTTGTAGCTGCAATTTGGGCATCTTTCCAATTATTTGAAGAAAATAAATGCTGCCTCCGTCAAAATTTTTCTTTTGCCTTGTTGCCATGATTTTTAGCTGATCAGGTTGGTTGCATTTGTAGGATTAGAAATTCGAAAACCAGGCATGTCACAAGTTAGTTTACCTCCTTCCAGCCCATGTTCTCCAGAAGTCGCCTTGCATAGCTGCCTGCCCCAAACGAAATATTCAGGGATTCAGCTGCAGCTTCTTCTGGACAAGCCGAAGTGGGAGATGATGCAGCTGAGTCAGCATCATTTGGTGCCTTCTTTTGCCCAGGACCAACACCAAAACCACCATGTAAAGTTCTTCTCTCAGCAGCCCTGTCCCTATATGCATATTGTTGCTTCGCCTACAACAGTAATACAAAAGTTAAAATACCAATTAAGCAGATAGAGTCATAATGATGACGCATAATAGATGAACAAATTAAGAGGAATATACCACTGTTCCTAACGCCAACTTGTAAATACCAAATTGTAAGTTGCATGAAATCAAGTTGTAAATACAAAATTGTAAGTTGCATGAAAAGGCTTGTGTGCTAAAATCACCTTCTTTAGCACATGAGGATGCTCTGATGGTAAAGAAGCTTCCTCAAAGGCACCAGGTCCAACAATCCTTGGAAGTTGTTGGATTTCACTATTAAGTGAAAGCGGTGGAAATCCCCAATCTCTTGTCGGGTTTGATGAATCGTAAGTCAATACAGATGCCAAGTATTGTGAGCTAGGTCTCTTCAGTCTATATATCTGGCCTAAGAAGAGGAAAGAACATAAGCAAAGACCATGTTTTTTAATCAAGAATTGGAAATCGAAAAGTTGAAACATATTTCGTACACCCCTCAAAATGAAAATCAGACAATACAGATAAAAGAATTAATATTAAGTCCTAACTTTCAGGACTCACACATGCTCCAGAGTTTTCATTTACTACAAATCCTCCCAAAAAGGATTTTTTTTTGTTGGACACATGAAAAGGACATGCTCTCATTTGCTTCAAATAAGATGAGTTCAGCTATCTGTCAAGCTAAAAGCATTTTTAACGTGATCTCAAAGTAAATGGCCTTTATGTAACTTATTTCCAGTTGAACAAAGCTAATTCTGAAAAGTACACATTGACGTGCTTTTTCAGAACAAATTCTTTACACTACAAATATTTGAAGCTACAAATGCATGTTAAATTTGCAAATGTGCTTTTTCAAGTAATAGTTTTTTTAGGTAAACATTTATAAGACAAGGTCCAAGAATAAAAGGTCCAGTCACTTGTTTGCTTATTCATTTCTAGAAACCATAAGGAGTCATCAAGTAAATATGTCAGAGCTCAATCACCACTCTATGAGCTAAGTTGCTTCTTGTTACATGGTATGGTAGGATACCTGTAGAACAATGGCTAACATTGAAAAACCTACAACAGCCTAAAAGGGGGATAATCCATTAACTTATCATTCTAGGAACTGATTGAGCAATACGGTGAAACAGAAGGAGAAGAAAGAAAAATTCTGCTTAGATCTTTACGCCTTCAAACAGAATCATTGCTTGCAATCAATTTTGTATTTTCCATATCAACAACATCAAGGCATTAGATCTTTACACCTTTAAACTGAATCATTGCTTGCAATCAATTTTGTATTTTCCATATCAACAACATCAAGGCATTATAACAAGTCAAATCCGTTCCAAAGGATTTTCTTTTCTCCCTGTGGACATTCAAGAAAATAATTTCATCGGCAAACCTGATGTAACTCGAATGAGATCACGATGAGCTTCACGAATTGGAGCAGTCTTTAGTCGGATGCCACCTGATGGTACTGATGGATGAAGCTTGGAGGAGCTTTTTACCAGTCTTCCAACCAACTTGGCAATTGAATGTTTTCCACCTTTGCTGGTTCTGGTCTCTCTGATCATTTTCCAATCCCACAAATCGACCATTTGGATATCTAGAGCCAATTCTTCATAAGGCTCAGTGACTTGACCATACTGTGCTCGCCAGTTATCTTCTTCCCAAGAGGCACCTGTGCAAAATATTATCACTTTGAAAATAAATGCATCTTTTCCAAATCGAAAGACATTTAATTGATTTACCAACAAATTTTTCAGTTGCCACTGTACACTCAAAGTTTCAAGAGACCGCCTTTTTACTGCCAACCATCACACCAGCTAAAAATCCCACAAGAGGAGGGGAAAAAAAGAAGGCACAAATGCAATTCAAGAGGAAATTACACTATATCCGCCAAAAAACAGGATTCTAGACCATAGAACAAAGGATGTTGGTATAAACTTCAAAGATCTCAGAGTTTCCTCCTCTGATTGATGCTCAGTCACTAAACTTTATGAAGAAAATTTTGTTGAGAAGAAAGTACATGATCTTTTTTTACGTCTCAAGATATGCTTTCAAAATTACTTTCTTTTTTCCTTATTATCATTTTCTTGAGAGAGAGAGAGAGAGAAGGGGGGGGGGGACAGCAGCAATAGGAGTGGGGAAACAACAAGATTGGTTTGTTTAAAGAGGCGTTTCTTCTAAAGTTTAGATGTTATATGAACCTTCATCAGTGATGTTTCTGCTCAAATCGATTGAACCAAGGTCATCTGGAATCCATTCACCTTCTTCTAGTTCATAAGCATCATTCTGTCCTGCACCAGACAAAGCAGACTTGTTTAAGTTCTGCTTTAAGAGTACAACTCAAGCTTTAAATAAGTTCAATAATTTTTATGAACCACTTGCTGTCATATCTAAGGCATCTATATCATTAGTCATTGAATCGATGGTGATGTCAGATGCAGTGCTGGCAGCTTGGTTCGGATACCCAGATAAATAAAGATCAATTAGTGTATCTTCAAGCCTGTTGAAAAATATTACAGCTGTTAGCCTAACAAGACGATTTCAACATCTGAAACAACAAACAACGGCTGAACTTGCACACCATTCTGATGGTGGAGGTGGACCTTCCAGATGATTGTTGACACACTGAAAGTCATCTGTTCATAAACACGTCAAATGAAAAAACTAGTCAACAATAACATCCACAAAGCATCAACATGTAAACTTACTACACTAGGAGTTTAACAATGAATATCAGCACATTGAGCCTAGGGCCGGGGATATTTTGCATGATCACAAATGATTGTGGCCAGTATCATAATCTGCACGCATTGGCTACTTGCGATTTTCTCAAATTCGTTTCAGCGGTAATCAAATCAAAGAGGAACAAATTTGAAGTCAAACTGCAAAGCACCCCATCAATCTGGAGCATTACATGTCGCACAGGAATTTCTTGTTTTTACAGCAAAATGGAAAAAGAATATAGCCAGTAATGCAAAATAGAACCACATATAACAAAATAGAGAACAGAACAAAGAAAGTTAGCAAGATTATGAGTACTATTATTAATTCTTAAGAAGAGTTTTTTCTTAGACCACTTCTATACTGGTTACATGACAGCAGAAAATCTATCTTATCAATCTAATTTTAGCCAGTCTAGGCTGACTGTTCTCCTGGCAAATCTGCTTAATCTTACATCTTGAAAGAAATGAAAGTAAGAGACTTTTGAATTATATTATGAGGAAATAGGTCACTTTTGCATCACTTCATAGATTAAACTCCAGATCAATTATTTATTTATTTATTTATTCTACAATCCTATTCCACAATCACCATTAGACAAACAACGGTTAATGGTGTTCAATCTCTGGATAGCACAAACAAGCCAGGTTTTTCTAGGTGTAAGCTTAGCTTATTACCTGAAATTAGTTTAGTTACGAAGATGGAACCCATCATATGAAATTTTCTAGATCCATTCTTACCACTCATTTATGAGATTCCATCACAAATAAGCTTTAATTTCTTCGTAAGTATCTAAACTGTATGGGGAAAAAAAACTACTCATTATTGAATCATTCACATGTAACCATCAATCAAGTAATAGTTTCACCGGCCATCATGTATCATCATTCATAAGAAGATTCTGGATTTACAAGCTTAGTGATTCACCCGTGGTGCATTCATCAGAAACTGTTCCAAGCCTTTCAGCTAGGCCTTCTCCATCTTTATGACCATCTACAGGCATGCATTGGTTATCTACATCAAATTTATCAGAATCCGTCCTTTCATAATTATTGGAAGCTTTACACTGCTCAACCTGGAAAAGAAAAAAAACCATTAGGATCACAATCCAAATCTGGCTACACAACTGATGGAAAAAAAAATGTCAAACTAACAAAGAAAATGGCCAAAACCAAATCAAAATCAAAATTTACCGGATTCAAATCTGAATTGAGAAGCACATAATTTCCATCTTCAAATTTGTAATACAGACCATCTCTACTGCTATAGTACCAGCCTTCTTGTGGATTAAAATAAAAACCGGTGCTGCATCAGAACAACAAGAACTTATCAGAGCAAAAAATAGATCCTAATCCCATTAGAAACTCTTACTCCAATAGCATAAAAAAAGGCTAGCCTTCACTATTTAATTGCTAAAAATAATTAAAAACATCATTAATGCAAGAATTAGGTGGAGAATTCAGCAGGGTACTTGTTGATTCTGCCTTAAATTAGCACTGCATATACCCTTATATCAAAAAATTAAACAGAATTGTTTCGATTAGTCTCAATTTCACACGAAAAATGACATCGGGGGAGCTTCTAAACTTGTAAAAATATTCACAGACATTACAATGGAAGAATCACGTCAATTATCACAAACCCTAAATAACATTTTGTACAAAAAAAAAATAAACGCAAAAATACAAAAAAAAAAAGAAGAGAAATATAATAATTCAGAATTGAGAAAGAGCTGAGTAAAACCTGGAGTGATAATAAAGCTGAGAGTTTTCATCCCATTCGAACTTCGAACTAGTATTGTTCTCCTCTTCTTCTTCTTGTTGGAATTCGTTGATTCCCGCCATTTACAGTTGCTTATTGCCGCCGCCTCTGAAATCTACTAGTACTGTATAAGAATTTACTCTCTAGCAGGCAGAACACGTGGCAAGCACTTGCCTCATACTCTTTTTTTTTTCTTTTCTTTTTTGCCCTTTTGTTTTCTCTTTTTTTTTTTTTCACGTTAAGTGCTTTTATTTGATTGTATTTGCCGAAATGCCAAAATTGGAAGGAGACGGGGAACCGGTGGGTGAATGTGGGAGGTCGGGGGAGGTCTTACATGGGATATATCAATCATAAAACTAGAAATAAAACAAAACTTAGTGCTACCTTTTATGGACCCTTTGAATTTTTTTCCTTTTAAATTATTATTACTGCAATTTGGCTCTTTTCTTTGTCTTCATTTTTTGTTTTTTACATCATATTTTCCTTTTTCCTTTTGATATTGTGGTTGAGAAACAGACGTCGTTGTAAATAAAGTGGATTAACATTGATTAATATTAGGCATGACAAATTATTTTGACAATTGAGAGTAAGTGAAAACTACTGTTGATCCTTTTTAAAAAGTGAAAAAAAATTACCTCGAGGACTATGTATTGTTCCTTAATGTTTTTTTTTTCTTTTGTTCTGTTTTGGTCATTCACTTTCATGGGGTAATTTTATATCTGCCCTTCATCTATTTTCTTCCTTTCATCTGTGTCCTTAATTTTGAGTGCTTTTTCTATAGGTGGCATGATCCTCATGAACAAATTTATTAATTTTAAGAGAATTGAACATAGAATTTGGATATATTCACGTTGTGTTATCAATATAAGCATGATATCAATCGATAGATCAAACATGGATTTGTCATTTCACCCACAAATGGGTTCGGCATCAAGAGTTTGTGGGAATCAAGATTGAAATTTGAATAGTGCATTGAACAATAGTTTCATGCCTTCTCTATACAATAATCCGTGACCAGTAAATCTCACATGCTAAGGTATTTATTTTTAAAAGTCGGAGTAATTTTAATTGAAAGAAATAATTTTGAGTAGACAAAAGTTAGTGTGCATACAACAACAGCTGTTTAATTTTATTCCAACAAAGAAGGTGGTAATGGAAGTTGACCGATTGAGAAAATTTAAAGTCTTTGTTTTGCAAAAGCTAAAACAACTTTTTCTTTTTTAAACAGAGGGCATGACTTTAGAATGAAAAGATTAATAAGTCCAAACCATGATTAAGGCCCTGTTTGATAATTTAATTCAACACTTAAATTTATTAGATTCAGATTTTAACATATTTAGACCGTTTGATACCCAAAAATTAAACATTTGAACTAATTAAGTAATACTGAATTTCTTAGGCAAAACTTGCTTCCAAAATTAAATGATAAGTTATTCACTTATTATTGAATGTGATATGTGCTCAAATGTATTAGATTTAATACTTAATAATTTAATAACTTAATGGATTCAAACTTCAGATTTCAAACTTTAATTTTATCAAACGCATCGCATGAAAAAGCTAAGAATGACGAAAAAAGGACATGTAGTTATGGCGGAGGCAACTACTCAACGTTTACAAAATCGGTGATGTAATTGAAAGGATGCCAATTTAGGTAAAGTTTTATTAAAAGATGTTGATATGTTGTAAAATTTTTATAGTTATTAGTTTTTTTTATTAAATTTTGAGATCTTCAATATCATATATATTTTTTTCAATCTGATGTCTTTGATATCATCCAAAATTTTTTTCAATTACATCTAAAAGACCTTTTAATGCCTTTTAATTAAATTACAGGTATTTTCATGTTTTCAAAATATATATCCCAATGCTTATGCATGATTTTACACATCTGTATTTTAATCCTAATTGTAATAACCCTTCTTTTTGTTTTAACTTTATTTTTTTAAAAAAATTAAGGAATAAATGGCTCCAATAATCCCTCTACTTTAACAAATAATCCTAGTGTCTGTTAGGCCTAGTTTGGGAGTTTTGAAGAGAAAAGAAAGGAAGGAAAGTAGAGAAAAAGACAAAGATATTCAAATTGTTTGAGAATTTAAGAAAGCAATAAAATGATTTTGGACATATTTGGTGTTTGTAATTATGTTTATTGGTGTTCTATGGTCAACTTCGATATTTTGAAAAAGTTTCGAAGCTTTGCTTCCACTTGTCCTTCTATTTATCTCCATATTTCGACACAAAATTCTTTTACCAATATGCCTCTCCATTTCTGTCTGTTTCTTTTATTTTTTTCTCCACTTAAAAACTTCCTTTAGATGATTGTTGTTTTCTATAGGACTGAATCTCCAGAATAAAAAAAAAAATTCTCAGAAACTGAATCTACTTTTCTTCCTCCAACCGTGGGAAGTACTCGTTGGTGCAAAGATCTTTGCAAGTGATTAGAAATATAATATATATATATATATATATATATATATATAGATGGAAATATATATAACATGGGCGTAATCTATTTTTTTTGACCGGAATAATAGAGTATCGAGTACCTAGTAATACGTAGTTTGAGAAGCTGCGGATATCTACCTTGCTCCGCCTATATAATTTTATTTTTTATTTACATAACACAAGATACAATTTTTTAGAGACAAGTAAGTAATTTCTTCTAGCAAATTGCATATCAATTGTGAGAAGTTATAATTTGTCTACGAGATTCATTAGTAAAGGTCACGACCTTATTTTTATGAGAATAGAGTTTAGTTGATCTGAAATGTATTAAAAAAAGGTAATAGTTATCATACTTTATATTTTTCGTGTGACATTTTTATGTTATTGAATTCATTACGCCTAATTTATAAAATTCATGCTTGGTTCAAAAGCATATGATTAATAACAATTGAAATTAAGGAACATTTTGAACTTTTAATTTTGAATTTTGATGTAATTTTTGATGCTTTTATTTTTTTTTTCAAATATTTTTTTCAGTGCTTGTTTGCATGCATGGGATATTGTGTATATAAAGTCTATGTTGATTGTTGGATCAACATATGAAATATAAGATGCAAATGGTTCATCATTCTTTATGTAATTTTTATTTGAATGATGATGGCAGGGACTAGACTGTAGGAAGGATATTCAGCAATCCCGTAATGGATGTAGTAGATAAAGATAAAGGAAAAAAAAAAAAAGACAAGCTCATCCAGTTTGCGCACGCCCACCTTTAGCCAGTTGGTAGCCAAGATCACCATCCTTTGATCTATTTCGAAGAAGGCATTATGTATAGTAGTGTATATAACAAAGAAATATGTGGTGGGTAGCTACTTCTAGTTCAATGTTTTTGTCTTCTATATATGTCAATTTAGTTAATAACAAGGAAATGATAGTGGTATTCCAAAAAAAAAAAAAAAAAGTTTCAACACTTCACCTCTCTTTTATATTGGCTAAACTAACAAATACGTCCTTAAACTTTTGCTTAAATTACAACACTATCCTTACTATCATTTCTTGTTGCTTCTCGTCCTTTTTTTTTTTTTTTTTCATAGCCACCAGCCACAAGCCATTGCAAATTGATTCTATAACTTTGAATATCCTGATAACCCAAAAATTCAATCCACCATTGCTTCATTCATTTCCTAATTGATTGAAATAAGCTAAATCAGTGAAATTTGGCAATAGCAGTTTTTGTTTTGGTGTGAGGTTGGGCTAGCTATGACTCATTGATGGTAAAATTTGGAAGGGGTTCTACGATAGAGGCAGAAACTATAAAAGTTTAAAGAGCAGGCAATTCGAAATTTGGAACAGAGAAAGAAAGAACTTTGGGAAGGTAACCTTGTAAGTGTTAGGGGCATATCTATCAGTTTAGTTAATATGAAGGAAACTGGGAGTATCTCAGGCTTTTTTCGGAGTGCTAATATCATTTACTTAATATTAATGTGGTAAGAAAAATTATATTTTGCATTTATTAGTTTCTATCTGATATTGGCAAAAATGATGGTTATGAACTCCTCACTTTCTATCTTTTGTGCATTCCACATATGCCGAAAGGGTTAATGCTCTTATAACAAAGAAATTAACATTTGCCCACTGCCTATTAGTACTTTGTTTGGATCCTTCAAATTCACATTTTGAGTTTAGTATCTGATATTGTCATAATTAGTTCTTTTAAATTTTGAGTAAATCTAACCCAAAGGGGGCCAATTGCAAAAAAAAAAAAAAAAAAAAAAAAATATATATATATATATATATATATTTAAAAGAGTTGGCTAATTTCCTCAGATAATGACACCACCTCTGTGTTTCTTTCTATTTTGGGTAAATTACATTTTACCCTCCTGTGATTTTCGCAAAAATCACATAACCCCCTCATGATTTTAAAAGCTATACATAAATCCTCTGTGATTTGGGTTTAAGTGTCAAATAGACGGAAACTACCTATCGTAACGATTTGTGGACGAAATGTCCAAATTACCCTAATATAAATACAAAAAAGGCAACAACGAACACGGTCGAGGCTTCCCTTTCCTTTCATTACTTCTTTCTTCACAACGAGAGGAACCACGTCCGCAACAGTCAAAGCGGTGGAAGGCCCACCAGAGTCAAAGGGAGAGCTTTTTGCACCTCTCTTCAAGAGATAGGATTCCGGTTTCTGCATCTTTCTTTCTCCCATGCTTTTCCGTTGGTCAACTACCAAAAAAAGCCATTTCTGAAACAAGAGCTCTAGTCATGGTTTCATGCTGTATGGGAGCTGCTGATTGTCCCTATCTAGGCCCCCACCAGTGATTCCATACTGCCCTTCTCCATTGTTACCTCCGCTGCCATGACCAGTACTACTGCTGCCATATCTTAAGCCTGGGCCCCTGCACCAGCCCCTGCCGTAGCCATAGCTGCTGTCCCAACTCCCTTGCCTGCTGCTTGCACCAGGACCATAGCTACCACCATTCCATCCATCACCATTACCGCCGCCATCTTGACCATATTTACCGCCTGGACCACCACCTCCACCCGATCCGACCCACCACCATTACCACCTACGGAGCCAAATTCACTGCCGTCATTGCTGCCTCCGCTTCCAGCCCCATAACCACCACCATTACCATCAACAGAGCCATATCCATTGCCGTCATTGAAAGAGATAAGGAGCACAGATCTAGGCTTTATTGGATCCGTTAAAGTGGTCAAGGGTAATATGGGAACGTTTCTTATTGTTGCCAGTAGTACAAGCGCGTGTAAGACACGAATCGTCACGATGGATGTTTTCCGTCTATTTGACACTTTGACCCAAATCACAGGGGTTTATGTATAGCTTTTACAATTATAGGGGGGTTATGTGATTTTTGCGAAAACAACGAGGGGGTAAAATGTAATTTGTCCTTCTATTTTTGATGTTTCTTAAGCAACTCAAACTGAAAAAAGGAACTATTAGAAACATATAAACTTCATTGCTGGAGGACCAATAGAAGATGCCTGGAAAATACTACATTTATTACAAAATGTTCTGATCTTAAGCAATCAATCTGGAGATAAATTGTAGTAAATCCATTCAGTAGTTCTCGGATTAAATTGACGTGCCTGGTGACCTTCAATTATCTGCCACCAACAATGGTTCAAGTCACACAGAAGATGGTCTCTGTCGTGGACATAGGCATCAAAATAGTACCATTGGGGATCAGAATCAAACAACACGCCGCACCAAAACAATGTTGTCCCCCAAATATTGGGTTGAAATTCCCAGTTGTAAAATTTCTTGAATTCAACAACGTGGTAGCCAAGATCATCATTCTTTGATCTGCAATGCAGAGTGATTGTTTTTCTTTGCTCATTCATGATCTGCACCTGTACTGGTGTACAAATGCATAATGATCCAAGAACTGATAGTAGCAGAACGATGAAGCAAAAAGATGCACTAATGTACTTCATCTCTGGCGGAGATAAGAGTGTGTTTAAGTTTTGAGAACATGGGACTATATACTAATTTAGTGTGGGATGAAGAAAAAGATTGTGGCTAGCTGCCACTCATTAAATGTTTGAGTTAATAATCTTTTGACGTGAAAATTTATACATTCAGATTGTTTGTTACTTAATTTGGACTCTAAGAATTTACAATTGTGTTTAATGTACAATGTTGTCGATATCATAACTATGAACTTTCGTACTTTCACTCTTTTCTTTTTCTATTATGCCAAAAGTGTAATGCTCTTATGTCAAAAAATTTAACATTTCGTGGCTAGCTGCGACTCATTAAATGTTTGAGTTAATATTCTTGTGACGTGAAAATTTATATTTTTAGATTGTTTGTTACTTAGTTTGAACTCTAAGAATTTACAATTGTATTTAATGTGCGATGTTGTCGATATGATAACTATGAACTTTTGTAGTGCAATGCTCTTATGTGAAAAAAATTAACATTTTGTGGCTAGCTACTACTGATAAAAATTAACATTTTGTGGCTAGCTCTTGTGACGTGAAAATTTACTATATTTTTAGATTGTTTGTTACTTGGTTTGGAGTCTTGGAATTTACAATTGTATTTAATGTGCGATATTATTGATATGGTAACTATGAACTTTTGTACTTTCACTCTTTTCTTTTTCTATAATGCCAAATGTGTGATGCTCTTATGTAAAAAAAAAAATTAACATTTTGTGGCTAGCTACCACTCATTAAATGATTGACTTAATATTCTTGTAACGTGAAAATTTATATTTTTAGATTGTTTGTTACTTGGTTTGGACTCTTGGAATTTACATCTGTATTTGATGTCCGATGTTGTTGATATGGTAACCATGATATTTCGTACTTTCGCTCTTTTCTTTTTCCATTATGACAAAAGTGATATCCTCTTATTTCAAAGAAATTAATAATTACTTTGTTGATTGTTTGTTAGCAATTAGTTTGAACGATATTTTGTGATTGTTTGTTAGTAATTAGTTTGACTCTTGAAATCTACATTTTTTACTTGATTTTTAATATTGTCAGAATGACAGTCACACACTCCTTATTATTACTGATGATGAGGTCTTTGCTTAGTGGTTAAGGTTGAGACTTTTAAAATTATTATTTTAGGCTTTGTTTAGAGTGCTAATATCATTTGCCTAATATTATTGTGACAAGAAAATTTACATTTTCCCATTACTTGTTAATTCGGATTCTTGAAATTCACCTTTTGCATTCAATTATTTATATCTTATATTGGCAAAATGATGGTTAGGAACTCCTTACTCTCTACCTTTTGTGTCTTCCATATATGCCAAAAGGGTTAATGCTCTTATTACAAAGGAATTAACATTTGGCCACTGTCTATAAGTACTTTGTTTTTCTAAATTCTCATAGCTGCTACCTTGACTCCCTTTTGTTATAGCGTAGTGGTAGCGTAGGGGGATGCGTACTATGTTACTCCTTGTTGGGTTCGTTGAAAAACTTAGAAGGTGCCAATTTTTCCTTTTCTTTCCTAGCTTGATTTCCTTAGATACTAGTGGGTCTTTTTGTTAGGAAATTGGCTTAATTCCTTTTAGGTAGAATTCTTGTTTTGTGTGGAAGTAGCTAGTTTCCTAATTGATTTTAGTTATTTGAAGTAGTAGCCAAGAAATATTCTATTTAGTTTAGGATTAGAAGTTATTTCCTATTCTATGTAAGTCTAGGAATTAGAATTGGTTTCCTATTATTATTTGGGTTTGACCAAATAATGTTATCTATAAATAGGTGGGTTGGCAAACTGCACAAGAGACACACAAGGAGACATAAGGGGCATCATGTAGCCTTATACATGGGGTGTGAGAGAGGGTTCTTGGGAGATGAGAGATGGTATACAAGGGTTGGAATTGGGTTTAAGTTGTATTCTTGTATAGGATTTTCCTTTCATAATAAAGAACGAGTTTCTCTCCGTAGATGTAGGCTCAATGGTGGAGCCGAACCACGTTAAATATTGTGTGTCGTCTATCTTTCATACTTGCAGCTTGTTCCTCATTAAATTGTTGTGCACTTGATATCTCAATAGTTGTTTGTTTCGCGTTTGGATCCTAACACTTTTTGTTTAGCATGATTTGCAAAAAACAAAATTGTAAATATTATTTAACTTGCATTAGAAACATAATTTTCAACCATCTTTTTATTTCACATACATCACATATAAAAAGTATTATAATATTATTCTAAATAATTTTTTTCCAAATAATCTTCTATCCAAACACACCCGATCCTCCATGTTTCTTTTTATTTTTGATGTTCTTATACAACTCAAACTGCAAAAAGGAACTATTAGAAACATAGTAAATTTCATTGCTGGAGCACCAATGGGAGATGCCCGGAAAATACATTTATTGCAAAATGTTCTCTAAAGCAATCATTTTGGAGTTAAATTGTAGTAAATCCATTCACCAGTTGACCCATCATATTGACTTGCCTGGTGATCTTCAATTATCTGCCACCAACAATGGTTCAAGTTACATCTGATAACGTCTCTATGGTAGATATATGCATCAAAATGGTACCATTTGGGATCAGAATCAAACAACACGTCGCAAAAAAACAATGTTGTTCCAAAAAGATTGTATACAAATTTCCAATTGTAGGATTGCTGGAATTCAAGAGTGTGGTGGCCAAGATCATCATTCTTTGATTGGCAATGCAGAGTGATTGCTTTTCCTAGCCTATTCTTGATATGCATGTATGTTTCTATACGAGTGCACGATGTTCCAAAAACTAATAGCAGCAGAATGATGGAGCAAAAGGATGCACTAATGCACTTCATCTCTGGAGATAAGATTTGAGTTTAACTTGAGAACAAGGGACTATATATACTAATTTGGTTTGTGATGAAGAAAATTATTGTGGCTAGATGCCACTCACTAAATGTTTGAGTTTATATTCCTGCGACGTGAAAATTTATAGTTTTAGATTGTTGGTTACCTAGTTTAAACTCTTGGAATTTACATTTGTATTTATTGTGGATGTCGTGGATGCGGCAATTACGAACCTTTGTACTTTCACTCTTTCCTTTTTCCATTACACCAAAAGTGTAATGTTGCTCTTTTGTCAGAGAAATTGATATTTTGTGGCTAGTTGGCACTCATTAAACGTCTGAGTTAATATTCTTGTGGCGTGAAATTTATATTTTTAGATTGTTTGCTACTTAATTCGGCTCTTAGAATTCACATTTGTATTTAATGTGACCATGAACTTTTGTACTTTCACTCTTTTCTTTTTCCATTATGCCAAAAGCGTAATGTTCTTATGTCAAAGAAATCAACATTCTGTGATTTTTGTTAGTTATTAGTTTGGACTCCTAAAATTTACATTTTTCACCTGATTTTTAATATTGTCACAATTAGAGCTGCAGAGGATTCGAGTCGCTCGCAAGCCAATCGTGAGCAGTTCAAATCAAAACTCGGCTTGAAATCGGTTAATACCAAATTTGAGTTGAACTTGAACTGACCAAATCGAATTCGAGTTTGAGCTCAAACTTAAATTTAAAAAATACTAAATTCATTAGTTCACGAATTGGCTCGATTATATATATATATTATTTTTATTTTAATAGAGAAATTATATATATCCATAATATTTTATTAATTGTTAAGAAAGATTACTAAAAAAATAAAATAATTATTTTTATTTTTTCAAGTTCGAGTTTGAGTTTGAATTTGGTAAAATAAAATCGAGACTCGACTCGAGAAAAGTTGATTTAACTCAACTCGTTTGCAACCCTAGTCACAGTAAAAATTATGAATTCATTATTGTTTACTAATGGGGTCTTATCCTAATAGTTAAGGTTGAAACTTTTGACATTATAGATTTAAATCTTACAATGTGTGAGCTTCTTCTCCTACTATTTATGGGTTAGTTTTGTGGGATGATTTGTTAGTAGTATTCCTACTTGTGTGGGTTTCTTTTAATGTCTTTCATATACATAAATCCTTGCTATCAATCTTTTCTGTGACTTCTACAGATGCCAAAAAGTTTCATGCTTTTACGAGAAAGAAATATTTACACTTTTGTCGTTTGCTCTTTAGTTTAGATCCTTAAAATTCACTTTTTGATTTTGACAATGACAGTTATAAACTCCTCAATTTTACCAATGAATTTGCTTTTAACCACAAAGAATATAAGAAATGATAAATTTCATGGTGTCCTTGCAGGACTAGTGAAAAAAAGTAAAAGGGTGTAGTTTTTTTCTTTACTCTTTTTCCTCCTCAAAATCTCAAATATTTAAAGACACCGTCCTCATGTTTATTTTTATATTCTTACCATTATCCAAAGTATAATAGAGGAATTAATTAGAAACATTATTAATTTGTTTCTCATATGCAATTTAAATTTGTCTTGAATAGGTATTCATCATACAAACCAAATGGTCTTTAAAGCAATCTATGTGAACTAATATAGAAGTGCTCCCAATAGCTACTCTGCTGATTTTATCCGAATAAGTAGTGGCGTTCGAGTATCATCCTTGAGCTCTGCAACTTGCATTTATTATAGTCCTTGCTTTCATCATAGGCATAAAAATGGTAACATACAGGATCGAGGTCCATCTAGACATCATAGTTGCATAATGTTGTGCCCCCAATATTAGGACCAAATATCAAGTATATTGAGTTGCATTTTCCACAACGTGGTAGCCAAGATCATCATCCTTAAATTGGCAATGAAGATTAATAGTTTTTCTTACTTACTCTAAAATTTTGCATGTACGTTTGCACAAATGCATGATATTGTAAAAGCAGATAGTTGCAGAATAATGGAATAAAAAGATGTGTTAATATGTTTCGTCTCTACAAATAACATTGTAATTAGTTGGGGACAAGAGAATATGGATAATAGTGAATAGGCATAGTTGGAATTTTGTGTTTTTCAATTGAAACTATAGATACAAGCTCTATATGGTCTCATTTTACATAAAATTATTGGCTTTCATAACAGTACAAATATCTTGTAGGTACCAGTTGGCACTTAGTTTAGCTTATTATACAAAATCTGTTAATTGTAGAGACTATTTATAGAACATCCATTCTGATTTTGTTAAGCAAATCGTGATGGACGATTTCTAGTAATTCATTAATAAATGTTTCTTATTTAATGAAAAAAAATTATCGAGCAAGTACCATGTATGACGTACAGTACATATTCCAAAGAGGATAAAAATACAACTTTAAATTTGATATGAGAAATTTCTTTTAAATTTCTTACGACAGAAAATTTACATCTTCAGATTGTTTGTGACCTAGTTTGGATTCTTGGAGTTCAGATAATTATATTTAATATTTGATATTGTCATGATGACAGTTTCCTTTCCTTTAAGCCAAAAGAGTTAATGTTTCTTATCACAAAAAGATTGTTATTATCTGATTCTTTGTCACTCCGATCTGCATAATTGAATCCACATTTTGCACTTTGAATTTTTCTAATGGGGCATTATTACATCTAAGCTACATTTAGTCCATCAATTAAATACTCATACTCACTTTTATTATCATTATGATACTCTGTCCGTTTGCTAACTGCAGAGGCCCCATCTTGGGCCCGAACACGTGGCAGCCCAGGCAAGGCCGAGCTGGGCTTCGGCCCCTGGCCCCTGGCAGCCGACCTGGGCCGCACCACTAGGGCTCCCGAGGGGGGAAGGGTTCATCCCGAAGAGATCGGAGGGAATCCCCCTAAGTGTGGGATACCGGCTATTTCGGGCAGGCCCCGAAACGTACGGAGGTCGGACTCCCTCGCAGGTATAAATGGTAGCACACGTCAACTGTACAAGGTACGCTCACTATAGGCAAATTACTCCCGGCTGTTACCACTTCCAGTAAACTCTACACACCGGAGAACTAACTTGACCGTCGGAGTGCCCTCGGGGACAACCCTCGGGCCCCCCTTTTTTGTTAGCTCTTCCTTTCTGTTTTGCAGGCTCGGAGTCAGCTCTTCCATCAGCACCCCGAGCTGATCAGGTCAGCTCTACCCGGGGAAGTTCCGTGCTTCTTCAGTTGGCGCCGTCTGTGGGAACGAGAGGTAAGTGCAGTTGTGTTGATGGAAAAGACGCGATCCAAGCGAGCGGTAGACAGCGCCGGCCCTGGAGGCGGTGAGGGATCCCAGCGGAAGGAGGCTGAGGCGTCTCGGGGCGCCGGAGGCTCCGCCCTTTCAGGGGAGCGCAGGCAGCAGATTTTCCAGTTCGTGACGGAAAATCTCCCCATACTGAAGGATATAATCCGGCAGGCGAAGGAGGGAGAGGGGGCAGAGGGTGCCCAGACCTCCGGGCCCAAGGGGAAGGAGAAGGAGTCACCCCTGATCCTTCGGAGGATGAGTCACGAGACCAGCCCCCTAGGAGGAAACGGCCACGGACTCCTCCCCGCCCGCGAGCCTCGGAAGTCGGAGACAGCGAAAGGTACTCCCGGCACAGGTCCACGGGGAGCAAGTCGAGGGGACCCTCGCTGGGGAGGCCTGCGAGGAACGGTCTCGTGCGCTCCCCAGACAGATCTGCCAGGAGCCGACCTCGCAACCACCTTCATTCGGACCCTGCCCGGGATGAGCTTGAACAGATCTTTAGGCCCCGGCCATACGAGGACAACTACGCTATTTCGCCCTTTACCCGGGAAATAGAGGACTACCCGCTACCCCGGAGGTTTAAGATTTCGAGTATCGAGATGTACGATGCCTCTACAGACCCGGAGGACCACCTCTCGGTCTTCTTGACGCACATGCGCCTGCAAACCGCTGCGGATGAGGTCCGCTGCAAGACCTTCCCCATGTTCCTAAAGGGGAAGGCACGGCTCTGGTTCCAGGGGTTGAAACCGGGGTCTATACGGAGCTTTCCCGAGCTGGCCCGACAGTTTGCCGCCCAGTTCGCCTCCTCGAAGGTCTACGCGAGGAACGCAACCCACCTGATGTCCATCAGGCAAAGGCCCGATGAGTCACTGAAGAATTTCATGACCCGCTTAAATGCGGAGAGCTTGCAGGTCAGGGACAGGGACGAAAAAGTGGTGATAGCCGCCTTCACGAACGGGCTCAGGGTGGAGGAGTTTTTCTACGACCTGGCCAAGAAGCCCCCCGTAGACCTGGAGGAGCTCCTTCGCAGGGCGCACGAGGCTGCTAATGCGGAGGAGGCAGGTCGCCTAAAGAAAGAATCCGATCGGGAGCTCGGGGATCGGAAAGATCGGACTAACCCCTCAGAGGGCAAGGACGTCCCATCCAAGAAAAACGTCTTCGACCGGCTCTCGAAGGAGAAGGCCCCTGCTCCGCCGCCACTCCCAGAGAAGACCTACACCCCCCTAATACGGCCGAGGGCTCAGATCTTGGCTGTGATGGAGGCGGAAGGGCTGGGAGATCGGCCTCCCAAGATGGGGACGCCCCGGAATAAAAGGAACCAGGATCGGTACTGCGCCTTCCACCGCGACGTCGGACACGACACGGAGGGATGCTGGGCCCTGCGTAACGAGATAGAAGACCTGATCCAGCGCGGCTTTTTAGGGCGGTTCGTACGCCGACCAGGTCAGGAGTTGGGGCGCAACCACTACGGGGATAGGCACGAGGGACGGCGACGCGACCGCCCTGAGCGGCGCGACGCTCCTCGGGGCCACTCTCCCGACCAGGACACCCAGAACCTGACGTGGGTAATAAACACCATCGCCGGAGGCCTCACGGGGGGGGACAGTCATGCGGCTCGGAAGAACAAGCGACCACCCCCCGAAGGGGACGACTCCTTGAAGCGCTTGCGCATGGACGAGGAGATTACCTTCGGACCAAGGGATGCGGTCCCCCTGGCCTCCGGGAACCACGAAGCCATCGTGATAGACATTGTCACCAACAACTACCGGGTAAAGAAGGTGTATGTCGACCAGGGTAGCGCGGTTGACATTATGTTCTATCGGGTGTTCAAGGAGCTCGGATTAAGGGATGACCAGCTGACCCCGGTCAGGACACCTCTGGTAGGTTTCACAGGACCACCCATCAGTTCGGAAGGGATGATCACCCTGATGGTCACAGTAGGACAGACTCCCAAGTGTCGGACCGTTCCCGTTAATTTCGTGGTGGTCAAGCAGTCGTCCCCGTACAATGTGTTCCTGGGGAGGCCTGCTTTGAACGCCCTCCGGGCTATTCCCTCCACCTACCACCTCAGCGTCAAGTTCCCTACCTCGGGAGGGATAGCCGAGGTGCACGGCGATCCAGAGGTAGTCAGGGCTTGCTACCTGGCCACACTCCGAGGGCAGGAAAGGGTGGTCGCCCAGACGACCTGTTTGGAGCCCTAAATCCCGGGGGATGAGGCCCAACAGCTGGGCACCCAGGATGAGATTGAGGAGTTCCCCCTAAGGGAGGATTGGCCCAACCAGGTTCTCCGCATCGGAGCCTTGTTGCCCACCAAGGAGAAGGAGGACCTGAAAGCTCTGCTAAGAGAGTACTCCCAGGTCTTCGCTTGGTCGGTGGATGACATGCCTGGGATCCCAACGGACCTGGCAGTCCACCACCTTGATGTCGACCCTCACTTCAAGCCGGTGAAGCAGAAGAAAAGGAGTTTCGCCCCTGAGAGGAACGAGATGATCAAGGCGGAGGTCGGCAAGTTGTTGGAGTCCAAGATTATCCTGGAGGTCTACTACCCGACCTGGTTGGCCAATCCGGTCCTAGTCAAGAAGGAGGACCAGACCTGGAGGATGTGCGTAGACTTCACGTACCTTAACAAAGCCTGCCCGAAGGACTGCTTTCCCCTGCCCAGAATCGACAGGTTAGTAGACTCTACTGTGGGTTTTGATGTTTTATGCTTCCTGGATGCTTTTAAGGGATACCACCAGATAGAAATGGCTGAGGAGGACCGGGATAAGACCTCCTTCATCACCGAGGAAGGGACCTACTGCTATAGGACCATGCCATTCGGACTCAAGAACGCGGGGGCCACTTACCAGCGCCTGGTCAACAAGCTATTCCAAGGCCAGATCGGCAGAAACATGGAGGTCTATGTGGACGACATGATCGTCAAAAGCCGGACGGACCAGCGGCTCATACCCGATCTTAAGGAGATCTTGAACATCCTCTTGGAGAGCCGGATGCGCCTGAATCCGAAGAAATGCACCTTTGGGGTCAGGTCGGGAAGGTTTCTCGGTTTCCTGGTGTCCCGAGAGGGAATCCGGACCAACCCGGACAAACTCCAGGCCATCGTGGACATGGCCCCTCCGAGGAGCGTGAAGGAAGTCCAACGGCTAACAGGAAGGATGGCCGCCCTGAATAGGTTCCTCTCGCGCTCTGCGGTCTGGGGGCTGCCCTTCTTCCGAGTACTGAAAGCGCCGAAGGACTTCCACTGGACTGAGGAGTGCCAGAAGGCTTTCACCGACCTAAAAACCTACTTGGCCGAGCTACCAACTCTGACCGTCCCAGAGCCGGGGGAGACCCTATTCCTATACCTGTCCGCTTGCAACGAGGCCGTCAGTGAGGTCTTGATGCGGGAAGACGGGGGGGATCAGAGGCCGGTGTATTACGTAAGCCGAGCTCTACAGGGGCCAGAGATACGATACTCGCCAGCCGAGAAGCTGGTCCTTGCCTTGGTACATGCGGCACGCAAGCTCCGCCCTTACTTCCAGACTCACGGCATTGTAGTCCTGACCGACCAGCTCTTGCGTCAGATACTCACCAAGCCCGAGGTCTCGGGCAGGATGACCAAGTGGGCCGTCGAGCTGGCCGAGCATGACCTTAGTTATCGGCCTCGCACCGCAATCAAGGCCCAGGCCTTGGCAGACTTCCTTGCAGAGGGGGCTAACTTAAACCTGGCCGAGTTAGTCCCGACCCCCACGGACACCCCGGCCGAGGAGCCATGGGTGCTGTTCGTGGATGGCGCTTCGAGCAAGGAAGGGAGCGGAGTTGGCCTGCTGCTCACCTCGCCTACCGGGGAAGAACTGACCTACGCGCTTAGGTTCGACTTCCCTGCGTCCAATAACGAGGCGGAATACGAGGCCCTGTTGACGGGGCTGTGGATAGCCCACCAGATGGGCATCACCGCGATCAGAGTCTGGAGTGACTCTCAGCTCGTCGTCCTCCAGGTCCGCGAGGAGTACGAAACCAAGGATGAGGTCATGAAGAAATACCTGGCCAAGGTAAGAGAGGCGGTGGCCTTGTTCGGAACCTTTGAAATCGAGCGGGTGCCGAGGTCTCAGAACAAGCGGGCAGATGCCCTCTCAAAGCTGGTGTCCTCCTCTTTTGCCCATCTGAGCAAAGAGGTCTTGGTGGAGGTGGTAAAACAAAAGAGTATCGATCAGGTCCAGGTCCTGGCTATAGACAGCTCGGCCACCTGGATGACGCCCCTCGTAGACTACCTCAGCTCGGGTGCCCTCCCCGAAAACAAAGCAGAGGCCCGCCGAATCCAGCTCCGAGCTGCCAAATACGCCTACGCCGGGAGAACCCTCTATAGGAGGTCGTACTTGTCCCCCTGGCTAAAGTGCGTGACTCTCGAGGAAGGTGATTATGTCCTGCGCGAGGTCCATGAAGGAATATGTGCGGCGCATGTGGGGTCTCGGGTGTTGGCTAAAAAGTGTTTCCTTCTGGGCTATTACTGGCCCTCTGTCTTCCGAGATGCGGCAGATCTGGTCCGGAAATGCAGAGCTTGCCAGGTGCACGCCTCGCTGCGCCATCAGCCAGTCCAAGAAATGGTTTCCATCCACAGTCCTTGGCCTTTCGCTCAATGGGGGATAGACCTCCTGGGTCCCTTCCCTCGAGCCCCGGGAAGATATGAACACCTTGTGATGGCAATAGACTATTTCACTAAGTGGGTGGAAGCGGAGCCCCTGGTCTCTATCTCGGGGAAGGCAATTCAGAAATTCTTCTGGAAGAGCATAGTTTGCCGGTTTGGGATTCCGCATGTCCTGATATCCGACAACGGCCGCCAGTTCGCCGAGAACCCTTTCCGCAGCTGGTGCGCCGAGCTCGGAATCAACCAACACTTCACGTCGGTTGGTCACCCGCAGGCCAATGGTCAGGTGGAGAACGTTAACCGAATCGTTCTGCAAGGGTTGAAGACTAGACTGGAGTCCGCCCAATCGAGCTGGCTGGATGAGCTCCCCAGTGTCCTCTGGGCTTACCGCACTACGCCCCGAACGGCAACCCAAGAGACCCCGTTCTCCCTAACTTATGGAGTAGAGGCGGTGGTGCCCGCGGAGGTCGGTCTTCCCTCACCCAGAACACAGAACTTCGTGGCAACCTCCAACGAGGAAGAGCTCAGGTGCAACTTGGATATGCTCGAAGTCAGGCGTGAGGAAGCGGCTGTTCGAATGGCTAAGTATAAAAGGCAGCTCGCCCGCTATCACAACGCCAAAGTGAGGACTATAAAGTACCTGCCCGGAGACCTCGTTCTAAGAAAGAACTCGATCAGCCGAGCTCAAAACTCCAACAAACTCGACCCAAATTGGGAGGGCCCCTACAAGGTCCTTGAGGTGAGCCGAGCTGGTTACTGCAAGCTCGCCAGCATGAATGGATCCGAGGTACCCCATACTTGGCACTTCTCCAATCTGCGACTGTTTTTAGCATAGGATAGCCTAGAAATCCCAGTTGTCTGTACTCTGAATCAGAATTTTTGTTTTCTCAATCAATAAAAGTCAGACTTTACAATTTCAATTCCACTTGTACTTGTTCCATTGTAACATTTTTTACAAGTCTGCACCTCACACTAGCACACTTAGCGTTCCCTCGCTCAATGTCCTAGTGGGGGGCTAGGGGTACTAAGCGGCCAAGTGTGAAGCGTTCGGCCCAGGAGGTCGGCGCGAACGCACTCAAAGGTTAAGTATTCAGCCGAGTGTGAGGTGTTCGACCCAGGAGGTCGGCACAAAACGCACTTGATGCTTAAAGTACTCAGCCCCAAGGGGCTGGCACATGGTGTTCGATCCCAATACGGCACGATGAAGAGAGACTTGAAAGCCGCGAAGGGTGCCAAAAAAAACCTTTCGCTCGACCCAGGAGGTCGGCGGAAAGGAACTCGACGCCTGACATGCTCGACCCCTAGAGGTCGACAGGGGTTAAGTCCTCCAAGGCTCCTAAGTCGGTGCTCGACCCAGGAGGTCGGCACGATCAAGGTATAGTGTTCGGCCCACGAGGTCGGCATGATCGAGGAAAAACGAGGAAACTTGGAAGGGTTCTGGGTTCTGAAAACTCCACGCTCGGCCCAGGAGGTCGGCGGAAAGGAGTTCGACGCCTGACATGCTCGACCCCAAGAGGTTGGCATGGCTTAAATACTCCAAGGCTCCCAAGTCAAGGCTTGGCCCAGGAGATCGGCGTGATTGAGAACTTGGATGGGAGCTGATGCTTGACCCCTAGAGGTCGGCACGACAGAATGGGGAGCAGGCAAGAAATGCAAAATAGGTCTCCTCAAGTTTTATATATACATCCAAAGCCTATCTATTACAAGGCTAACAGAGTTTCTGAGCCGCCTATCTATTACAAAGCACCCTGCCTATCTACCGCAAAATTTCCGAGCTGGCGATCTCTTTCGATGTCCGTTCTACCTGCTGGTGGCCCGACCGGGGAGGAGCTGAAAGTACACCTTAAACATGCTGAGAGGCGTATGGTGAAGGCTTTCCTCGTCCGGAGCAGGAGCTGAAAGTACATCTTAAGCATGTTGAGAGGCGCATGGTGAAGGCTATTCAGGAACCCGGGAGCAGGGGAGCCCTTTCGTCTTGGATGGACCTCCGAGAGCATTTTCAACTGGAGCATGGTCACATCCTTATAAGAAGACAGAAAGGATCTCTGGAGTGGCCGCTGCCCTAGACCACCGGCTCCTTCCCGGCAGCTCGGCCAGGAGACCCGCCCTCCTCCAAGGGAACCTCCTCTAGCACAGCCCCGGTGTCAGACCGGCCCGCCAGCTCCTTCAGGGAGTGCCCCTTGCGGTACCCGTCGAAGAGCTAGTCCAGTCTCGCCTCGGCTGCGGGGTTGTAGTCTTTGAAGCTCGCCAAGTCGAGGCCGGGAGGATTGAGCTTCTTCACCTGGTCCAGGGCCCTGGTGCAGCCGACCTGGAGAATGGGCAGGTTGAGGTGGGCGATGTCCTCCTCAAACTGCTCGGAAGTGAGGAACTCCCGAACAGCCCTCTTCCGCTCCCGGCTGACGGTGCCGGAGAGCTCGATGACGTGCTCCTCCTTCAGCTTGGCTGCACCGGCCTTCTCCTGGTCGAGCTCCGACCTGGTGGAGGCGAGCTGGACCTGGGCGGCGTCCATCTCCTTCTCGGCCTTGTCCAGTTTGGCCTTGAGGGAGCTGGCCTCCTTGAGGGCTTGGGACAGCTTCTTCTCCGCCTCCAGGTTCTTCTTCCGTAACTTCTCCAGGTCGGGAGACAGCTCGGAGAAGTGGGTCGCCAGGGCGGCTCCAGCGGCGTTGGCCTGAAGGGGAAGGGGAACAGGTCAGCATGTTACACTACCTAACTAAGACATGGAGGCAAAATTATCCCAGGGGTGGAAAATTTACTTGGGCCTGGGAGGTGAAGTACATGTCCTGGAGTTCGGCAGGGTCGGCGAGCTCCATCCACCTCCTGTCCCGCGGGAGGACCGAGCCCACCATCAACTCCCGAGCTGCCTCAGGGAATTGGGCCCGGTCGTTGATGGAGAGCTTCCAGGAGGGGCAGAAGTGACGGGGATCGTGCATGGTGGGGGCTTGGCCCGGCTTCTGGGGGAGGATGTGGCGGAAGTGCCACAAGCTCGGAGGAGGGGACTCCAGAGCATGCTCCTCAGCGGAGCCAACGCCCACGTGGACTGGACCCCCCGATGACACCAGGGGGGGCGTCGGAGCAGCCGGCGCGAGCCTCTTCTGCCCGACCTGGGAGGGCTCTTCAGCCCTGCCTCTCTTCTGCCCAGCCGCCTTCTTCTTGTTGGCGGCCTGCTTGGAGGGAGATGGCTGCGGCACCTCTGTCTGGGGGGCTGAGCTGCCCCCTGGGCCCTGGGAGGCCGCAGAAGCCCCCTGGGCGGTTTTTGGTGGAGAGGTGGAGGTGGCCTCCTCGAGGGGCGCACCCAGCAGCTTGGACAGATTCCTCACTGCAAAAGAACAACAAGGTCAGCCGGAGCAGGATGGTAAGTCAGTATACGTATATATGCAAATGCAACGGGTTACAAGGTTAGGAGCAGCGTTACAGGCGTCGAGGTCGACAGGGGAGGCCTCCACCTCGCCAGAGGACCCGGACAATGTCCCCGTCAGTCCGGCGGCAGAGATCTGCTCGCTGGAGAACTTGGTGGCAGTGAGCTTCACCTTGGAGTTCAGCAGCTGGAAGAGGGTGTCAGAGTCCAGGTCCTTAGTGTAGGGGTCGAGCTTGACCGCCCCGACCCTCCAGGCGGTGGCGTCGAGGCCGATGGACTTTATGAAAAAGAAGTCCCCTTTCCAGTTCTTGACGGAGGAGGGGAATTTGTAGAACAAGTCCTGGCAGCCCTTGTCCCCCCGGCTCTGGTCCCCTGCCCGGCGGCAGAAGTAATACCACCCGGGGAAGGATGCCTTGAGGACGAAAGCAGCTCGGAACAAGGAGAGTGAGTAAGGGATGGAGCAGAGCTGGCAGTAGATCAGGAATCCTATGACGATCCTGATCGAGTTGGGGTGAGCCTGGGTGATCTTGAGCCCGAAGTAGCCCAGGACCTCGGCCAGGGCTGGAGTAACCGGAAGGCGGAGCCCTCCGATCAGCTGCTCCTTGTATATGGATACGAAGCCAGGGGGAGGTCGGCAGGCTCGGTCGCCGGGCCCGGCCGCCCTTGGCTCGAAGGCCGGGGGAATGGAGTAGGTCCTGACCAGGCCGGCCACCGCCTCGGGTGAGATGGTGACCTCCTCGCGGTCGGGGTGGCCGAAGTTGAATTCAGGGGCGTCCCCCTGCGGGATGTCGGGGGTCCCCTCGGAAGAGTCCCTGTCCTCCCCAACTCCCCCCTGGGCCCCACCAGGAGAGCCATGGGGAGACCTGGGGGAGGAAGTGGAGGATTGCTCGAGGTAGGCGTCGAGCTCGGCCGCCTCCTCCAGTTCCCGGGCTGTAGGGGAATGAGCTGACGGGGAATGGTCAGAAGAGGAGCTCATCGCGGCTAGAGGTTCCTGCAAATCAGGAGCGCGAGAATGGGAGCTAGGACCGGAGTCAGGTGAAGAAGAAGAGAGGGGAGGAGGAGAAGATGGTGATGAAGACGAAAGAGAAGGAGAGGACAATATGATGATTCTGGGCACGGGGGAAGCGTCGCCGGGATGACCGGACATAAAAGGTGAGGAGTAGCAGAGGGTGGAGGAGACACTGCAAAAAGGGAGAAAAGTTGCAAAAGGAGAACTTACTGATGATGTTGACACAGAAGATGGAGGGAAAGCTCGCCGGAATCTGGGTGTGGGACGCCGGAAGTTGTTGAAAAATGGAAATGCAAGTGCACAAAGAAAGATGGAAGGGCAAAATGCGTGAGAGGGGGAGAAAATGGCAAATGGAGTCGATTGAAATCTGGTAACTCCTATTTATAAGAGGAGAAATGGGGGGAAAACGGTCGGGTGAATTCGAACCGACCCCCATGTGAATGCATTTAATGCTGGTACGGAAACCGAAGAGGCGTGACAACTGAAGGGACGTGGGCGCGGCATCCCTGCGACAGCACTGTACCAGAAGTGACCTGGGCAGGGTAGTGCGCGGCCCTGGCCTCCCACGTGGCAGAGTTAGATTAGGTCTGCCTGACAGCCCAACCTAATCTAGGGGGCTAGTGCAGAGGCCCCATCTTGGGCCCGGACACGTGGCAGCCCAGGCAAGGCCGAGCTGGGCTTCGGCCCCTGACCCCTGGCAGCCGACCTGGGCCGCACCACTAGGGCTCCCGAGGGGGGAAGGGTTCATCCCGAAGAGGTCGGAGGGAATCCCCTTAAGTGTGGGATACCGGCTATTCCGGGCAGGCCCCGAAACGTACGGAGGTCGGACTCTCTCGCAGGTATAAATGGTAGCACACGTCAACTGTACAAGGTACGTTCACTATAGGCAAATTACTCCCGGCTGTTACCACTTCCAGTAAACTCTACTCACCGGAGAACTAACTTGACCGTCGGAGTGCCCTCGGGGACAACCCTCGGGCCCCCCTTTTTTGTTAGCTCTTCCTTTCTGTTTTGCAGGCTCGGAGTCAGCTCTTCCATCAGCACCCCGAGCTGATCAGGTCAGCTCTACCCGGGGAAGTTCCGTGCTTCTTCACTAACATTATTGAATCAGTACACGTCTTCTTGCTTGATTAGCGCATGAAGTAAAATAATCACTGCTGTATTAACACCGATATATCATATTTATCAAAGACATATTGAAAAAACAAAATTTTTTGGCAAAAAAAGAAAAAGAGAAATCAACTTTTAGTAATAATTTAGACAGAGAGAGATAAAAATTTAAAGAAAAAGTTATGGCATGTAAAGGAGAGGTTTGGATTACTTTAATTTATTCCATCTTCTGTAAAGGCGTAACCAGAGGAAAATAAGCAAGAGACTATAAAATGGACGTAGAAATTAAAAGGAGTGATTAGAAACGTATGATTTCATTTCTCAAGCACCAATTACAGATATCTTGAAAAGAAATTGAAATCAACATCTTCTGAATCTATCACTTTGAAGTATAATTGGAGCATTCCAATTTGAAGGTATCTCCCAATTGCGTGGCCACTTACATCTCTAATCAAATCTTTTTTGTACTCATAGACATCAAAATAGTGTCAGTTGGGATTAGAGTTGTAAACGAATCTAATTAAACTAAACATTCATATGTCCAAACTTGTTTGATTACTTTAATAAATTTGAAATTGATTCTAAATTTGACTTATTTATTTATCAAGACAAACTAAAATGAGCTTTTATCGACCTAATCTTGAGTTTGAATAGCTTGAAGTTCGAAAGTTTACTAATATAAAATGTTGTTCCAATTTGGTTTGGAGAGTTAGTGAAATAAACTTGAACACTCAGTTACTTAACCGAACTTAATTCGAGAATCCTACAACTAGGTTGTCTTTCAGCCATATTTGGGATCGAAGTTGCACCGCATGGGACTGAAAACAATGTTGTGCCCCAAAAGTTGGATTTAGATTTCCAGTTATATGCATAACTAATCTCGAAAGTGTGCAGCCAAGGTCATCATGCTTAAAATTTGGGTTAATTTCACATACCTCCCCTAAGATTTTTAATAACTATAGAAAGCTCCCCTCGAGTTCTAAAAATTACACCTATCTCCCCTATTTTCATTATTTAACATTTTAGGCCGAAAGTCTATACTTTTTTTTTTCAAAATTCATACAATGTCTTTGAGTTATAATTCACAACAAAAATGTAAAGGCAAAAAATGGTTTACAGTTTTTATTTCATTTATCTTTACTTGCTATCATTATTACCTACCCATCAACATCCAAATCACCATTAAATAAATACTTATCTTTGTTCTAATATTCCTCTTTTACCTAAAACTTTCTTATGTAGACCATTGTATCAACTATAAATGCTATATCAGATATCCAAAAGTTTACCTACAATCTTATATCAATATCAGATTTTACTTAATATATAACAATATTCATCAATATCCCTAAATTTCAATTCCATGGCTATCACCTTTTTAATACAAAATAATCTAAATCATCACTACTAATATCAATATCCAATATACTCCATTGGCATAGAATTCAAAATCAATCAAATTCTTTCTATAGGAATAACAGCAATAATTGTAAATAAAAAAATAGAAACACAATGCAGTTATAAATATATACCAAGAACACTTTTTTTCACGGCAATCATAATAGTATAACCTATATTTAGTTCATATTCCACTTCCTATCCTTAATTTTTATTTTTTATCACTGTCACTATCTTCATCTCCATCAGTTTGATAATGAAATTAGCACTCAATTTGTCATTTGACAATTTCAATTTGCTAATGCCTATAAAAAATTGGAAACAAAAATGGACGTAAGGAAACTATTTAATAATAATGAGAAATCGAGAATTGGGAATAGATACCAAGATATGGTTTGGTGTGTATGGTGATTTTATTAGCTGCGATAGTACATATTTAGTTGCTAATAATAAATAAATAAATTTGAAAGAAAAATAGATATAGGAGGAAGATGATAGACAGTTAAATGTGAAAGACTGTAGTTTGAATTATTGGTTGATAATAGATGAGAGAAGTTTAATATTTGATAGAGTTTTTCCATAAATTGACAATTAATGAAGGACATTATTGTCTTTTTGTCACTAAGGGAGGTCTTTGTAATTATGTAAACTTCAAGGGAGTCGAGTGAAATTATTAAAAACCTCAGAGGAGGTTTCTAAAATTATCCCTTAAAATTTCCCTGACATTTACATGAACTTTGGTATAAGTGCACAATGTTCCCAAAACATAATAGTAGCAGAACAAATCCAGTAAAAAGATGCACTAATAGATTTCATCTCTGCGTATAACAATTTATTTAAGCTCGGAAGAGGGCCTTTTGTGTATTTTTTTTTTAAGCTGGGCAGAAGGCTATATACATAGTAGTGCTTAACAAAGAAAAAATATAGTGGCTAACTGCCACTGGAATCCCTTTTTTTTTTTTTTTTTTTTTCAGTTCTCTCATATACGCCAAACGAGTTAATATTCTTGTGACAAGAAAATTTTAATTTTCCCATCTCTTGTTAGGTTGGATTCTTGAAATTCAATAATTTGTAATTTATTAATTTCTCATACCGGTAAACTTATGGTCATGAACTCCTTACTCTTTTGTGTCTTTCTGCCAAAAGGGTTCATGCTCATATGACGAAGTAATTAGCATTTGTCAGTTGTCTATTAGTACTTAGTGTGGATTTTTCAAGTTCACATTTTTTATTCAGTATTTGAAATTGTCATGACAGTTAATGAACTCCTTGTCGTCAATCTTTTGTGCCTTAATTTCATATGCACTAACACAAAGCAACATCTGAATCCATCTGATCCTATGTGGAAGCCAAGCGTCAATGACCTGGCACACAATATCAGAATAATGTAAAAGAAAAAGGGGTCTGGCCCTCTCCAGTTGAGATTCGTCTAGTTACATCCAGTTGTGTAAATTGATAAAATTTCAATGTAAACTAATATATTTTTAGTATATTCATGAATTCTTTTAAATTTTTTTTATTTTTTTATTGTATGTGGGAGAGTGCGAATCTAAAACTTCTCACTTATACTCCCGTCTCTCAAACCATATACCTGACAATTGGGCGGGTTGGGTGGATTTTGTGCGGGTTGATGTTGGGTTTTCATTTAAATGGATTACACCCAATCCGTCCAACTTTAGATTGGGTTAATTTTGGGTTGGGTCATATTGGGTTATCTTAAACTCATGATCCAAATATGACCCAATATATTAAATAATAAATTTTGATACATAAACTCTCTCAAATATATTTTCACATACAAAAAAAAAATTCACACACATAAATACATTTTCACATAGATAGATATATTTTCACACACTAAAACACTCACAGATACAAACACACACTCACTTTTTAAGTTCTTTTTAAAAAGTATTCTAAACGGTAGTCTAAAAATTAGTTTAAAATTTAAAAAATATCTTAAAATATATTTTAGAAACTCTTCTACTCTTAAACATCCCAAAATATTTTTTGAAAATATTTCAAAATATAATCTAAAAACTCTATTACAGCAAAACTTTTTAAAAATACCCCCAAAACAGCTAATCCAAACAGAGCCAAGGCTATTGAAAATCTAGATATTACTAACATCTGTAGATGTGGACCTCCAAGTCGAAATTTCATCTGCGTCCACATGCGTGTTCGTATTGCGTTCTCATTGCCTCTAGTCAATTTCTATTTCCTACTTTCTATGCAACTAGACATCTGCTTAGTATAAGCCATGCATTCTCATCAAGTTTGGTTGTACCTTCATCAATTCTAATCACTTTCTATTATCACATTTAACTAGAAACATTTGTACCTTTTGTCCATGAATGCTAGATAACCTATTTCATCCGTGAATGCCGGATGGCCTATTCCGTCGGTTAATTAGAATAGATTTTAATTACAAAAAAAAAAGATTAAAAATTATGACATGTCTATTTGATAGATACAAATATGAAATTTAAATGTCATTCCAACTTAATCAAAAAGCACTTAAGAAAAATATATTATCTTCATTGCGAATTTTTGAGGTAGTCCTGACATTTTTCACATTTTGTTGTTGATGATTCCCTTATTTTCTATAAAGCAAGTGCGTCTGATGCCACAAAATTGATGAGAATATTAAAATCTTGAAGTGGCCACAAAATTGATGCATTTTGCGTTTAATTTGTTTTTTTAATTTAAGTTGGGTAATACGTACCCAACTCAAATACCCAAACCGTCCAAAATATGTATGAATTTTTATTACCCAATCCAAAATTGACCCAATACCCAACTTACCCAACCCAATCTGTCAAATTAGTGGGTGGGTTGGGTGAGTTATTGGGTTTTGGGCATAATTGCCAGGTCTATATCTAACCCATCCTAACCCCCATTGCTACATCAATTCAGTTATAAATCATGTTTATACTAAAATTTTACAAGTTTATAATAAATTTTTAGTAGTTCACACAACTAGATATTTGAGAAACTAAATTTCGTGGTGTCCTTGCTGAATTAATGAAAAACTAAAAGGCTGTAAATTTTTTCTTTTCTCATTTTCCTCCTCGATATCTCAAATAATTAAAGACAGCATCCACATCTCTGCAATCATTTTTATATTCTTATTATTATGCAAATTATAGCAGAGGAATTACTTAGAAACATTATAATTTATTTCTCACATGCAAATCAAATTTGCATTGATTACAAGTGTTTTCACACTATAATCGATGAAATCAATTATTTCCTTTATAATAAAGTAGCGCAGTACATGCTAGTCTATTAGAATTAGTTATACCTTTTGTTGTTAATTTTACGTTTAGGGACATTTAAAAATAATATCTTAGTGTAGTAAGAATCTCATCATCATAACTCTTTCCTAGTTTTCTCTATACGATTAATTATTCTAAGGACTTTTTTATTTATATTATACAGAACAATATACGTAATCGAAAACGATAAAGATGCCACAATTAAAGTTACATGAATATTAAAGTGTAAATACAACTCCAAATTCGATTAGATTTAGGACATACAACACTAACACCTTTTTCTCCCCCACTTAATTACTTACGCGGTGGCACTATTTCGATGTTTCTTTTTTATTTTTGATCTTCCTATATAGTTCAAAGTGAAAAAAGGAACTGATTAGAAACATATCATTTTTTATTCCCCAAGCACCAATAAAAGATGCCTTGAAATTACATTTACTACAAAATGTTCTCCAAAGCAATCATTTTGAAGTTAAATTGTAGTATATCAATCCGCCAGTTTGCTCATTTACTTGACGTGGCTGGTGATCTTCAATTACCTGCCACCAACAATAGGCATTACATATATAACGATCTCTTTTTTCGACTATCGGCAACAAAATAGTACCATTTGGGATCGCAATCAAATGGTATACTACAAAAGAACAACATTGTCCCCCAAATATTGGGTTTAAATTCCCAATTGTACGAAGATCCATTTATAAGATTGTGGTAGCCAAGATCATCGTCCTTTGATTTGCAATGTAGATTGATTGTTTTTTCTTGCGCGTCCTTCATAATCACTTGTACTTTTGCATATAAGATTGTGTTCCATAAATTGATAGTAGCAGAATGGACTAAATTGATGTACTAATGTACTTCATCTCTGCAGATAAGGATGTGCTTTAGGTTGGGAACAAGAGACTATATACTAATATAGTGAGTGATGAAGAAAAAGATTGTGGCTCGTTGCCTCTCATTAAATGTTTGAGTTAATGTTCTTGTGATAAAGAGGTTGGGATTCTTGAAATTGACATTTGTATTTAATGTGCGATGTTGTCAATATGACAACTATTAACTCCCTTCTTTCACTATTTTGTGTCTTTTATATATCGTAAAAAGTTAATGATCTTATGAGAAAAAAATTAACATCTGATTTTTTGTTAGGAATTAGTTTGGATTCTTGAGATCCACGTATTTTACTTGATATCTAATATTGCATAGTGACAATTGTGAGCTTCTTACTTTTATTGATGAGACCTTAGTCTAATAGTTACAACTGGGATATTTGGGATTATGGTTCAGGTCTCATTGGGTGTAAATTTCTTCTCAAACTATTTGTAGATTAGTTTGTGTTCTTGTAGATTTGTCATGTCCACCAAAATACTTGGGTTAGTTTGAGTGATAATTTGCTCATAGTACTCACACTTTTATAGTTTCTTGTAATCTTATTTTTTTTTAAAAAAAAATGCTAAAACAACGTAAAGCTTACTATCAAGCTTTCTGTGACTTTCATAGACACCAAAAGGGTTAATGCTCTTATGAGAAAGAAATTTATCATTTCTCGACTGGTCGGTACTTAGTTCGGATTCTTGAAATTGACATTTTGTATATAACAATGATAATTATGAGCTCCAAACCACAAGAAATATGCTTAATAGTTGACAAATTTCATGTTGTCCTGGCTGGATTAATGAAAAGCTAAAAGGGTATGAATTATTACTTTTCTTCCTTTTTTTTTTTCGCTTCCTTACTAGCTCAAATAAAGACACCATCCATGTTGTTTACAATCCTTATAATTATAATCCTAATTATAATAATCCTAGTTATAATAGAGGAATTAATCAGAGACATTATAATTTCATTTCTTTTATGCAAATCAAGGCTGTCTGGAATACATATTCATCATACAAACCAAATAGTCTCTAAAGCAATCGATCTGAACGAAAAAAGAAAAGCTCCCAATCGCCAGATTTCTCATTATATCCGATCAAGGTGTGATGTATCTGTATCAGCCATATGCACTGTGCCTTACATCTGTAGCGGTCTCTTCTATCATCATAGGCGTCAAAATAGTACCATACAGGATCAGGATCCATCAGCACAGCACAATAGAACAATGTTGTGCCCCAAAAATTGGGATTAAATGACCAACTATATTCCGTTCCATTTTCTATCTTGTGGTAGCCAAGATCATCATCCTTGGATTTGCAATGAATGTTGATGTTTTTTCCTTGCCTGTTCTGGATATGCACATGTACCTTTGCACTGCTTTGTAATATTGCGAATGTTGATAGTAGGAAAACAATGCAATAAAACGATGCGCTGATATACTTCATCACTGCAAGTAACGATGTACTTCAAGTCGGAAAGAAGAGAAAATTTATGTTCTTTAACAAAAGATATGGATATTTATGAGTTCTTTGTGGTCTCTTTTATAGACAAGTTTTTTGGCTTTTATGGAAGGACAGTAATTGCGAAGATCCATGGATGACCCATTTGGAGTAAAACCTATTCGAAAGAGGAAATGCATACAAATTTTGCAATTAATACGAGACTTAATTTAATTTAGATGAAGACAACATGTATGGAATTCATTGATTGTGAAATATTGTGGCTAGCTGCCTCTGTTTCAATCTTTTATGTCTTCCATATATATATATATATATATATATATATATATATATATATATATGCCTGATACTTATCACAAATATTAACATTTTCTGATAGTTTCTAAGTTTGGATTCTTGAAATCCAGATCTGATTTAACATCTCATATTGTCATGTTGGCAGTTTTCTTACGTACTTTCAATCCTTTTGTATTTTGCATATGTGCCAAAAGAGTTAATGTTCTCATGACAGGAAAATTATCATCTTCTGATTCTTTATTACGTTGGTTTGGATTCTTGAAATTCACATTTCCTATTAAGAAAATTTCTTATCGGTAGCAACTCGTTATCATATCTAAATTATACCCAATTCAATATTTAAATCTGCAGTCACTTTTGTTAACTTTCTAGTACTTAGGACTTGTTTTGAATGCTCTCTGATTTCTAAAAGCTGATTTAAGGGAGTTGATTAATGAAATTAGAATTTTCAAAATAACTCGTATGTTCTGATTTGCTGTTAAACAAGCTATTTGATCGCGTGCACAGGTGTTCTCAAAATTTTAAGAATTCAAAAATCAATGCTCTTTAAATTTGACGTTTAGGGAATAAAGGAAAATTTGAAGAATTCTAAAATCAATGCTCTTTAAATTTGATGTTCTACGTAGATAAGCAAAAATGACGATTTGCATAGTAAAATGTGACAGATGAAGTAATACTTATTAGTCAACTACATCACATGGTTTGATGTTACGAATTCCACAAAATTAATAATTATAAATCTACTAGAGTCTCCATAATTATAAATTTCTGTCACATTAATAGATTCTTACTCTCCAATCTAAACGGTGCATTATCGTAATCACCTAATAATACATGAAGCTAGCTAGAAACTTGTAGATTAGCATAAGCAAGAAATTTTGTATAAGGAATTAGATACTGAATAATTACACATGAGAAAAAAAAATCTAATCTATAGTATATTCATAATTCCTGACCCTTGTATCAAAAGAAAAACTTGAAATACATTCATAGTCGGAGACAATATGGACAAAAAATATTATTTTCATATCAAATATGCAAGGAAATAATATTCCTTTTTTAGTTGCTTCCCACTTGTAGGAGGTTGGGTATGTCCGCCTTCATCAAAAAATTTATATTACTCAGTTAAATTTCTAGAGTGATGTCCCTCCTTCGTGTAATGAAATTGTCCATTAAAAAAATCCACAATTACAAGTTTTTGAAACATGTTTAGTTATCTTCTTTGGAACTCCAAAAAATAGCAAAAACAGGCGGTCACAAGTTGGGATGTAATTGAATTGAGTTTCTTGCAAGTAGTTGTGAGTCCCGAGTGCAAGTCGAGCTCAGGTGTCTCAATAGTACTTCAATTTGAGTCCAAGTATTATCTTTTGGGGTCGAATGCTCATCAACCCTTATCAAGCACCAAATAATTCTTTAAAAATTATATATTTAATTATTAAAATATTACTCTTTTAATCTTGGGAGTTGTATAAATTACTAGAATATTGGCTATGACTTTAAAATATTTATAGGTCATATAATTATTTCGCATGGAAAAAAATAATTTGATAAGTAATGATAAGTGAATATTTCACATTAATTTCATTTGATAAAATGCAAGTTTTTGTTGTGTTTTTAGGGGTTCATAGCCATGTTTAAACCCTTTTAGTGCAAAATTTCTTCAAGTGTTACTTGTGAACTAAATATGCAAAATGAGTGGATTAATGCATAAACATGTGGTATTTTGTAGGTTATTGGTGCATGAAACACCCTCTTAAGTTGGAGAAGATACAATGCACTTCATGGAGAATAACGTATAAGTAAAACAAGAAGAGAAAGTTGCGTGAAAAAGGAAGAGAATTGAAGCCGGAATTAGGGGAAGGAGATCTAACCTCGGATCCATTTTCAAAAGCTACACATATTAGCCCTTATCTGAGATTCTGGAAAAGTGGATCCGAGAGCAATGGATCCGAGCTCGGATCTATATAAAAGAGGCCTCAGATCTTGTTGCAAAACAAGTAAAGGAAAATGAGAAAAACTAGATCCAAGCTTGGATCTGTGTGAAGCCCTCGGATCCAAGGTCGCAGATCTTTCTCTTTCCTTTGCAATTTGCAGAACAACTTGTGTACATTTTACACTTACTTTTTTTTACTCTTGTTTCATAACAAATGCTGGCTGGAAGCTGGCAAAGCATCTTGTACACTTGAAGGAGGAATATTGGAGATTCCAATGAAGGAAATTTGTGGAACAAGAAATGAGGAAACATGTATAAAAAAAAGCACATCATTGAAGAAAGAGAGGAGAATTGGAAAAAAAATTGAAGACAAGAGATAGAACTTTTCTTTCTTTTCTCTCTAGCTTAGCTTAGTGATAGTTTGAGTTTAGTTTTCATTTCTATTGAAGAACTTGAAGACCTCTTGATGTATTAAAGGATTTTTGATGAAAATGGAGATGATGGAGCTTGAAGATCATGTTTCTTCATTTGAATGAGCATTTTTTCCTCTTTACTCTCTTTGTTTGTCTCACTAATGTTTTGTTACATTAGAAATATGAGCTTGATTGTTAAATCTATCATGTCTAGCTAAATCTTCTTATTTTAGGGATAGATGAAACTATTTGTGCCTTGACTATGGTTGAATAAAGTTGATTATTGTTATATCTTGTACTTACTAGTTTATTTATTCATGCTTTAACACTTGTGAATGTTTGATCACCATTTACAAACCATTTTAGTTATTGTTAATATATGAAAATAGCTAACAATAATGGAAAATGAATGAATGGAACCGAAAGAGTAGATACATAAAAGTAGTGGTGAACTTAGGTGGATGTTTATGACATTTCTTGTGCTTGATCTAGTTTATACTTGAGATGCAACCATGAAAGTAGGGAAACTCTATTGTAAGATAAGTTCAATTCATTGGCAAAAGCGAGTTCTGATGGCTTGAGTGAAATGCATCCTTAGCAAGACAAGAGCATGAGTGATAGTTAACTAATTCATCCATGATTAGGTAAATTTAGTGGATTCTATACCCTAGAACACTTGTGTTTAGTTGAGTTACTTCAAGTTGTTAATTTGCATTGCATTACTTTGGCATTTAGTTGATTAAACTAGTTAAAATTCTTAATAACTTCAAATAATAGTGTGACCTAAAAGCCTTGGTAGTTGAAGGTGACTTCCCGAGGGATCAATCCTAATTTCCTAGTACTACGAACTATGGCCTACACACTTGCAGTAAACGAGGGACTTAGGTTAAAATTTAGAGTATAGGTATAGGTCTCATCAAGTTTTTGGTGCCATTGTCGGAGAATCACGACAATATTAAGGCTAAGTGAGTTTTATTAATCTAAACATTGTGTTGTATAGTAAATATCTTTTAGTTAGTAGGTAGAGTGGCCTGTTTATTTGTTTTACTTAGCTTGTTTAGTTGTGGTAAGATTTTCTGTATTTTGATCTTTGTAGTGCATGCATCACACTCTACGCGCAATGGTTTCATTGAATCTAGAAATTGAAAGAACTCTGAGGCGACAATGAAGGCAAGTACTACAAGAAGCTGTGGAGATTCTAGGAGAAGGAGAAATACTCCACCAATTGAACCTATGGCTGACGAAATGAATAGAAGAGCATTACGGGACTTCGCATTGCCTGGAGGTGATGCTTTGCAAACGAGTATAGTGAGACCTACGGTAATTATGAATAATTTTGAGATTAAACCATCTCCTATACAAATGGTGCAACAATCTTAATATGGAAGTAATGCTATCGAAGGCCCAAATTCTCAGTTGTCTATATTCCTAGATTAGTGATGATGCAATTAAATTTAGATTGTTTCCATTCTTACTAAGGGACAAGGCCAAGATTTGGTTACAATCTCATTCTCCTAATACTTTTATCACCTAGACAAATTTATCTAAAATTTTTTTTAATAAGTTCTTTTCACCTGGCAAGACTGTAAAGTTTTATATGGATATAACTAGTTTCTCTCAACAGGAAGGAGAGACATTATATGAAATTTGGGAGCGTTATCGAGAGTTACAATGAAGATGTCCACACCATGATTTTCTGATAGGGCATAATTTGTTATTAATTTTATGGTTAATTTTCCTCTTTGTCCTTATCAAATATTGTTTTAATTGTTGAAATATACTTATATTTGGTATTTGGATCTAATTACAGGAAGTGGAGTAGAAAAATGGTGACTTTCTTGAGAAAATGCCGTGCACATGGGAAGTCTTGAGAATCCTTGCAAATCCGGCTCCAAGATGTGCTAAACCAATGCCTTTCCTTTCGTGACTAGTAGTTTACTAGCATTAGGAAACAAGAAAGAAGGAAACTTCACTAGTTGCCTTATCTCTTTGTTTTCCTTATTCGGTGGAAAAACCAATGAGATGAGGGACTAGTCATTGTTTAGATTAGGGAGATTCTTCTATTATTCGTCTTGGTCCTGAGGCCGCAAGACAGGAGATAATTTCTTCTTCGTGCCTTTACTCTTCTTGTGTGAAATATATTAGATTGTTTTAAGAACAAAGTTTGATGTTCATGAATTCTACTAATTCGAGTGGAAATTTCTCTACGAGACGTGGCTAAGTTCCTCATCTAGTCGAAAGTCAACTTGAAGACTCGGTTCCAAACATCTGTGAGATCGAATTATTTTACTTATTTCTTTTATTCATTGGTATTTGTACGTTTTTTAGTTTAATTTCTTATGATTGTTTTGTTATTTGAATGTCAAGGGCCCGATATTCGAATTAATCTAATAATCTACTGTCAGATTAATTGATTGAATCTGTAATTGTTCAATTGATTAATACCAGTGGCGACTAGCATGATTGGTTTCATGTTAGGAAAACGTATGATCTAACTTAAATGAACCCTCGTAGCATGTTTGTTGGTTAGGGTTGGGCTTTTCTAATTCTTATTGCAATCGAGAAATTAAATCCTATGGTCGTACATAGGGTTATTTCTTAATTAGGAAAATAGTTAATGGTCGTACCTTGACTATCGAAAAAATAAGGAAAGACTGGTTGTTTATCGCGTGTATGACAATTATAACCAATCTATTAATGAGTAATTGAATTATCTTTGCATCGATGATCAGTTGAATGGATCGTGTCTGAAAAGTTGTACTTTTGGTTAGAATCGTATTGGTTATTGATTAATTCTTGTTTATTTCTATTATTTGTTTCATTAATTAGTTAATTAGTTATTTTATATTCTTCAAAAATCCCCCATACTTCGGACTCTGGAAGAAACAAATTATCCCCAATTCCTGTGGATTCGACCCTACTCACTGCTATATACAAAATTTGTATTTTTCTTGAGTAGGTAATTATTATTGTACAGGCTCGACATCTGTCATTTACCTGATTGGCTTATAGTACAAACATTCTACAATGGACTCGCCTATTCAACAAAGGCTCATGTAAATACACCAGAGGGAGGAGTTTTTATGGGTAAATCAGCCGAGAAAACTCAACAACTAATTGAGAAAATGGCTGCCAACAATTACCAATGGGTCAACGAGTGAGGTAATACTAGAAGACCTGCAGGTATGTTTGAAATAGATATATTGAATATGTTAAGTGCAAAAATGGATAATGTAGTTAAGATGCTTAATAAGCAAGTTGGTTTTAGTTCTAATTAAGGTGCAATTGTCGCATGTTGTACTATTTGTGGAGGGGATCACGATGATTCTATTTGTACGAGCATTGAGTAAGTTCAATATTTCAATAATTACAACCGTCCGCCTCAAAATAATCCATACTCCAATACTTATAATCCGGGGTGGCAAAATCATCCAAATTTAGGATGGAAGAATCAAGAAAATCAACTAAGACCAACGAATCCACCAGACTTTCAACCAAAACGACCACCTACGGAGTCTAAACCTATTTGAGAGTTGGCAATTGAGAAGTAGGCAAATGCATCTGATGATAAAATTGAAAAGTTAGCTAGGTCTACTACTCAACGGTTTAAAAGAATTGAAGGTAAGATGGATCAACTAACCAATATGTAAAGGAATGTTGAAATCTAATTAGGTCCAATAACCAATGCTATCAACAATAGGAACCAAGAAGAGTTACCTAGCAAGACTGGGGTGAATTCAAGGGAACATGTGAAGGCTATAACCCTCCGTAATGGCAAGCAATTGAGTAAGCCGCCGATTGTTGAGAGAATAAGAGAAGATGAGAGTAAAGAAGACAAGCAGGGGAGTGAGTTAGTAGAGGAGAGTAAGAAAAGTGGAGGCTGTCAAACTACCAAAAATAAAATTTATATTAGACCTACTACCAAAACTGAATGAGTATAGTAGTGAGTAGGGTCGTCTCCTCGGGAACTAGTAGACTTATCACACATAGATAATTGGGGAATTTTTTGGAAGAGAGATAAAAGAAACAAATTAAAGATGCAAGGGTACCAAATGTCTAATTCACAAAAGTGCAATAGTTAAAGACTATAATAAATAATTAATTGACACGACTTAATCAAGGAGATAATTTCGGCACCAGTTCATGCAATTGATCATAGATACCAAGAATAATTCACACGCTCACAAATAAATTGGTTCTAGCAATTTAACAACCGCCAAACTCTCAATCTCTCCTTAATTTTACGGTAGTCCAGAGACGCTCTTAAACTACTCCCTTGTAAAATAGATAACCTTAGAGATGCTCGAAGGATTTAATCTATTCACAGCTTTAGGAATTAGAGAGACCCAATTCTAGTTAACAAACACACATGCGGGTTCATTTAAACTAGATTAACTATTCCTACGACCCAGATTAGACTATTTGTGAGGCAATGAAATTGTGTCGTTCGCCACTAATTTAAGACAATCAAGTGATATGCACTCTTGCCCTAATTGGCGGTATATTATTCAAACTATTGAACAACTAGCCAAATTGATCCAATAAATCTAAACAATAATAGGTTGTTAAAACAAAGAATAATTAAATACCCACGAATGCGGAATTTAAAATAGAGCAAAACAATTAAAATGATCTCACAATTGTTTGTGCACTGGGTCTTAATTATTTCTCAACTAGATTAAAGAACTTAGCCTTGCTTCATAACAATTATGTGATTCCAAGCTTCAAAGTAATTTTGTCTATGAAGAAGAAGTAGATACGGCGGCTAGGCTCTCTAATGCACTATCAAAGAAAAGACAAAGATAAAAGCCAACAAGACAAAGGTCCAAGATAGAAGATAAGATTCCTAGCCTATTGCAGTCTTCCTTTTAAAGTCTTTCCGTCGCCCTCTTACTTGCCAAATCAGAGTTTGTTTCTAAAAAGGATTGCTTCCTTATTTTCCTCCTTGAATTGTTGTCAAAAGTCTTCTCTGAAGAGGTTTCCTAATCCCACGTAGCTCCAAACACATCTCCCAAGAGTAGTGGCAGCTTTTAGGAATGGATCGCGCGGTCCGTCTTTTTAACGCAGCTATGCAGTCTTTGGCGTGGGCACACTCTGAAATGACTAGTCTTCTGGAAATTTGTCTCTTTTTGTCACTTTGACATCGGTTGCTTGCAAATAACACAAATACCAAATATGAACAGAAACCCATTACTCTGCACAATAATTGGTCAAAATCAAGACCAAACACCAACGAATAAAATGCACAATTATCTCACTATCAAAAAGTAAAGGAAAAGACAAAGTGGAAGTGAGTGAACAATCGGTTTCTAAAATGATTCCAATTCCTCCACCAGTTCCATTTCCACATAGATTGAAGCCATTAAGAGTTGATAACGAACTTGAAAAATTTGTCAATATTTTTAAATAATTACATATTAACATTTCATTTGTGAATGCTATTTTATAGATTCCTTCATATGCAAAGTTTTTCAAGGAAATAATGACCAAAAAGAAGAAATTAGAGGATATTGAAACTATTGCATTAATGGAGGAATGTGCTGCTATTATAAAAAACAAACTGCCGGTAAAGTTGAAGGATCCAGGGAATTTCACGATTCCTTGCACTATTGGTAGTGTAGAGTTCTTTGAAAAACTATGCAACCTTGGTGCTAGTACCTCATTGATGTCTTTAACTAGGGGTGCAAACGAATCGAGCCACTCGTGAGCCGCTCGATTCAAGCTCGAGTCGAGCTCGAGCTGGTCGAGCCAAAGTCGAGCTCGAACTCGAGCTCAAAACATTATGCTCGTTAGCTCGCGCGCGAGTTCGAGTATATATATATATTTTTTTTTATTTTAATAGTGAAATTACATAAATATCCGTAATATTTTATTATTTATTAAGAAAAAATATTATTTTATTTATTTTTTTAAAAAATAAAATAATTATTTTTATTTTTTTCGAGCTCGAACTCGAGCTCGAGCTCGGCTCGAATCGAGTCGAGCTCGAGTTTGAAAATTACCAGCTCATCGAGCTCGAGCTCGAGTTCGAGTTCGATGAAATTAAGTCAAGGCTCGACTCGATAAGGCCAAAGCTCGACTCGACTCGGCTCGTTTGCACCCCTATTTTTAACTATGGTTAGGCAATTGGGATTGAATGAATTAAAACGTACTAACATTTCTTTATAGTTGACTAACAGGTCTATTAGACATCCGTTGGGTATACTTGAAAATGTGCTTATTAAAGTGTAAAAATTTATCATCCCCATTGATTTTGTTGTTTTAGACATGGCGGAGGATGTCAATATACCCATTATTTTTGGTAGACCATTTTTGACCACTGCAAGTACTATAATAGATATTAAATATGGTAAGTTCAAGTTTCAAATTGGCGAAAAAGAGATGGAGTTTGATTTGAATAAAGTGAAAAAGTATCTTTTTTTTACCGATCATATTTATTCCATTGACATATGTAATGAATTGACACAAGAGATGAGTCGAGTTAATCTTGACTATGACTCTCTTGAACTTTGTTTAAATGGTGCAGGATTGCAAGAGGAAGAAGTAGAAAAAATGACTCATTATTTGCAGGCACAAATCCCTTACAAAAAAAAACAATGCATACGAAGATTTCGAGATAAGAAAGGGGCTTCCTCTACCATCTTATGAGCAAGCTCCAAGGCTTGAATTCAAACCGCTTCCCAACCACCTTAAGTATATATTTCTTGGAGAAAAAGAGACATTGCCAGTAGTTGTCAATGCAACCCTTGATGAGGAGCAACTTAACAAACTCTTACGAGTTTTGAGGAAGCATCTAAAGGTCCTAGGATGGACCATTTCCGACATCAAGAGAATTAGTCCAGCCATTTGTATACTTTGAATTTTATTGGAAGAAAATGCTAAGCCAGTGGCTGAGACCCAACGGATATTAAATCCTAAAATGAAGGAAGTGGTAAGGGTAGAAATCCTTAAATGACTTGATGCAGGTATAATTTTTTCAATTTCTGATAGTATTTGAATTTTTCCTATTCATGTAGTGCCTAAAAATGGTGGAATAATTATACTATGTGGTAAAAATGATGAAATGATTCCTTCAAGAGTTGCAGTTGGGTGAAGAGTTTGTATTGATTATAGAAAACTCAATGCGGCTATTAGAAACGATCATTTTTTTCTTCCTTTTCTAGATCAAATTTTAGAAAGGTTGGCGGAATATGACTTTTATTGTTTCTTGGATTGCTTTTCAGGATACAATCAAATAGTTATTGCACCAAAAAAATCAAGAGAAAATCATATTTACTTGTCCCTAGGCACTTTTACCTTACGAAAAATGTCTTTTGGATTGTGCAATGGGCCTGCCATTTTTCAACGATACACAATGGCAATTTTTTCGATTTTAGTGAGAAAATCGTGAAAATATTTATGAATGACTTCTCTGTATCTGAATCTACTTATGATCATTGTCTTAGCAATTTAGATCTAATTTTGTAAAGATGTAAATAGACAAATCTTGTACTCAATTGAAAAAAATATCATTTTATGGTTTGTGAGGGTATTGTTCTAACCATAAGATCTCTTCAAAAGGTATTGAGTTAGATCAAGCAAAAGTGGAAGTGATTGAGAGAATGCCTCCACCAACCAATGTTAAAGGTATTCGCAATTTTCTTGGACATGAAAGATTCTGTCGACGGTTTATTAAGGATTTTTTCAAGATTGCTAAACCTTTATGTGATTTACTTTCCAAAGATATTCCTTTTTACTTTAATGATGAATGTTTATTTGCTTTTAATAGGTTGAATGAAAAAATGTTTATTTGTTTTTAATAGGTTGAAGAAGGAACTTGTTTCTGCACCAATAATAACATCACTAGATTGGAGTTTGCCATTCGAATTGATGTGCGATACTAGTGATTTTGTGGTAGGAGCCGTTCTTGGGCAAAAACATGATAAGATATTTCATATCATTTACTATACAAGTAAAATGCTTAATTAAACCCAAATCAATTATGTGACAATGGAGAAAGAGTTGTATGCGGTGATATTTGCATTGAAAAAGTTTAGATCTTATCTAGTAGGATCTAAAGTCATTGTCTACACCGATCATGCAATACTTAAATATTTTTTAAATAAGAAAGATGTAAAGTTTCGACTAATTCGATGGATTTTATGGTAGGAATTTCATTTGGAGATCAAGGATAAAAATAACTCGGAAAATCTAGTCGCGGATTAACTTTTTTGATCAAGAACACCCCATAAGAAAATCAAATTCCCATTAAAGAGGAATTTTCATATGAGTTCTTATTGGCTATTCAAAAATCACCATGATATGCCGATTTGGTCAATTTTGTGGTTAGTAAAGTGCTACCAAGTGATTTGAATTCTTACCAAAGAAAGAAATTTTTAAATGATGCCAAATATTACTTTTGGGAGGAGCCATTCTTCTACAAATATTGTACGGATGGTGTAATTAGAATATGTGTTCAAGAAGAAGAGTTACATAGCATTTTATTACATTGTCGTACCCTTAAAACGGAAGGATATTTTAGTATAACTAAAATCGTGACAAAGGTATGACAATTGAGTTTTTATTGGCCTACTATTTGCCAAGATGCTAGAAATTGGATTAAGAATTGTGATCAATGCCAAAAAATTGGTAATATCTTTAGAAAAAATGAAGTGCCTCTAACTACGTATTTGAAAGTTGAATTATTTGACGTTTGGGACATAGATTTCATGGGACCATTGCCTAACTTTTTTAACAATAAATACATTCTTTTAGCACTTGATTATGTCTTCAAATGGATGGAGGCCATTGCCTCTCAAACTAATGCTGTTAAAATTGTGTTTAACTTCCTTAAACAAAACATATTTTATAAGTTTGGTGTCCTAAGAGCTATTATAAGCGATGAAGGTAAGTATTTTTTATAACAAATCATTTGATACTTTGTTGTTTAAATATGGATGTGGGCATAAAATATCGTTTCCTTATCATCCTCAAGCCAATGGCTAAGTGGAGTGGGTGAATCCGGCGATTAAGTTCATTTTGGAGAAAATCGTAAATAGATTGAAAAAAGACTGGTCAAGAAAACTAGATTATACTTTGTGGGCATATAGAACGGTGTTTAAAACGTCGTTAGGCATATCTCCATATAAGCTCATTTATGGGAAAGCGTGTCATTTACCTATAGAAATATAATATAAAATTTATTGGGCTGTTAAGGCTATTAATCTTGATTTTAAACTTGTAGGTGAAAAGAGAATGCTCGAACTTAGTGAGTTGGAAGAGTTGCGCTTAATTTCATATGAAAATGTCAAAATTTACAAGAAAAAAGTGAAATTTTGGCATGACAAGATCCCTAAGCACTTTGAAAAAGGACACAAGGTACTATTGTATAACTTATGGATTAAATTGTTCCCTGGCAAGTTTAAGTCTCGATGGTCCGGCCCATTTGAAGTGGTTCGAGTATTTCATATGGAGAGGTGAAAATTAAGGGTGAAAATGGTGTCACATTCAAAGTGAATGGTCAAAGGTTGAAACCTTATTTGGCCGGAGAGATAGTTCCTAAAGGAGTGATTTACTCCTTGGGAATCTCATCTAATCATTCAAGATGAATGAAGAAAGTCAAACTTAATGATTTTAAACAAAGCACTTATTGGGAGGCAATCCAAAATTTCTATTAGTTGTGTTTGTTTTTTTATGTATTTCTTGCAGTTTGGTTTGATTTTTATCCAATTAAATGTGTTTCATTGGTTTTGTAGGGCTACCTAATTTTGAAGGATCATCTTTAAAGTTCACTTCAAGAGCTAAAGTTGAAATGAGGAAGTTTAATCTTGCTTTCTGATCTTGAGTGCTTAAATTTCTCAATATTACGTCAAAAGATACACTTAATTTTATGATTTTCAAGTGAGTTTTGATGATAATATGTTTATATGCATTCATGTACTTATTTGATTGCTTTTAGTGCTAATAAGTGCATTTTTCGCGTCAAAAATGCAAAAATTATTCAACAACTTGAACCCTCGATTTACAATCTAGATGTTTTTTATTCATTTTAAAGGGTTGGATTGGTTGTTTAGGGCATATTACACTTGAGTGTGGTGGTAAAAGTGTGAAAATTTTCATTTCAACTGTAATTCGAAAATTGCACAAAAAGTTCATTAGAATTGGAAAAATTTCAGTTTCTGCAATTTTTGCAGAAAAAGGATCCAAGCTCGAATCCAAGAGAAATGCCTTGGATCCGAAGCATCGGCTGATCTTCTGTGGACATGGATTCGAGGGGACATAGATCCGAGCCCCTATCAAAAAGATCTGAGCTAGGATCGGTCCAGAATGTTAAAAAAAAAATTAGTTCTTCGCTTCAGTTTCAAATTTCTTCTTCTCATCTTCAACCCGCTCTTTCAAAACCCTAACCCTCTTTTGCCCAATCTTCCATTTCAACCAAAAATCTTCCAATCTTCTACCATGAAATCATCCTCCAACATTTTGTGATCATTAACCATTAAGAATTTTGCATCAAAAACATCAATTTTGTGGTCTTTGATCTTCAAAAAGGGAGGGAAGTTCAAACTACAATTCATCAATTTGGGGGCTGAATTTGTGCTTGTTTTTTTCCTGCACTTAGCATCTTTAGCATCCTCTAGCATCACTGTACACATTTGAGATAAGATTTCTCAACTACTTGTGGTATTTTAGAATTCCTAAAATTCAATTTCCTGAGTTTTCTGATATGTTTTGGGGTATGCATATTAGTTGTGATGTTTAGTTGTTTCGATGTTCTATTATGCTTAGAAATGTCATTACACTTATTTGATGCTTAGTAATGAGATATTTGTGGTGTAGATTTTTATTTTTTCTCATATATTAAGCTAATAAAAATTGTCACAATTCACTTGTGTTTTTCATGCCTTATTTTTGTTAAATTTGACTTGTTTAGAATTATTAGAATATTATGATTTATTTGCAAGTCAAAATGTAACAATTTGGATGAACATTGCTCAACCGTGAGTTATATGTGAAGTGTTTAGGCCTTAAGATGTTAGGGAAAGGTGATTTTATGTGACATTAGCAGTGGAAATTCTGTAGTACTTACTCTTTTCATGTTGATTATGCCTTGAGAGTGTATGACATGAGTTGCAATCAAGAGAATTCTTGAGTTATGATTCAACTTGTGTTAATGTGGATTAGTTGGAATTAAAAAGGATGATTGGAGCAAGAATTTGATTTTAATAGATATTTTTTGTACTAAGTGCACCTTTGCATGATCACATGAGCTAACTTGGCTATTTATATAGGCACAATGGTTCACACAAGAAAAGTTGTTATTCGTGAGTCGACTCCCTCACCGAGTCATGAAGAAACACCTTCTTCGGAGGAAGAGTCTTCTTCACCTGAACGACCACCTCGATCAGGATGCAAGCAAGCATCAACAAGTCAAGAAGAAGTACCTTCGAACTATACCACACGGTTCACCTCTCTCGAGAACCAAGCGTGGTATGAGGCAGGATTAGCCAAGGAGATTATCACCGAAAAACATTTAGCGCCCGAGGTGGATGATCATTACAATGTCTCCACGGTATTTGCTCAACTTGGATGGAAGAATATTCTTCATTTGCCGCAACACTATTATCCAAATTTGGTGAGAGAATTTTATACAAATGTGGAGGATAAGCATAGACATAATGGTAACAAAATCATTTCCTGGGTCCGTGGAAAAAGATTAGTCATCAAACAGGAAACAATTGCTAAATTCATCAAAATTAAGGATGACGGGGTTGATGTGAAGCTAACTAAAGAGTTTAAGGCGTGTGATCCTTGGCAGATTGAGGAAGTTGTGGCATGATTCAAAGGTCAATATAGAGATTGAAGAAGTTTCAGGAAGAAGATAGTATACGTAGATTCATTTGAAACTCGATATCACTTGATATAATATCTTTTTGTGCATAATGTGGTTCCAAAGAAAAGTAGTAAACGAGAGTTTTGGAATAGTGATATCTATTTCCTGGATAAAGTGATGCATGGAGTGGGAGCGCAACTAACTGGCATTCCATTGCTGAGTATCATCATCAATTATATGTACACCACAGCCCGAATGCGACTCGACAATTCTTGTTTTGGATTTCCTCGTCTCCTTTCCTTACTGTTTGACAAGCTCTAGGTTAATGTTAGTGTCGACAAATCAATGCCTACCAAATCCATTAATGAAGTCACGATTGCCTTGCTGAAATCATTGGCAATCCCAATGGATTTTGGAGCTTCTTTGATTTGAGGTGGCACTACTGGCGAAGCTTCTACTTCCACTCGCCCTCAGCCTGGCCCTAGTGTTCAAGAGCCGAGAGCCCAGCAGTGATATTGTCTGTTGGTAATATTTTTTCATTTTCATGCTAAAAGAGGGGTGGAATAAAAAAAAGAGAAACAATAATAAATTCACGCCGTCGATTTAAGTACTAAGTAACCGGAAATCTTTATCTAAAAATATTGATTTTCGCGTAAAAAGGTATTTGGGTTAGAAAGGTATGGAGAACTTAATGTGTAAGTGCGGAGTAATCAGGGGTTTTCACCTAAAAGTGTCGATTCTCGCATCAAAAGGCATTTGCAACATTTCAGGTATTAGTAATTAGTATGTATGTGAGCTTCTCTCATTAGCAGAAATTTTGAGAAGTAAACAAATGGGAAAGGAAAATGTTACCTCGCGATGGTGAGAGTCGGTTATTTGTGGAGCCAATTAAGGGAGAGAGATTGATTTGAATGTGGTTAAATTCAGGTATAATTGTTTTCCCTTTATTAAGTATGATGAGTATTAAGTACATTGTGAGGAATTGCATAATGATTAAAGGTCGAGTTGAAAGAATTGAATTTGATAAAGCATATGTTCTATTTGGCACTTGAATTATTGTTTGAATGGTTTGTTGTAGTGCTTGAGGACAAGCAATGATTCAAGTGTGGGGGAGTTTTGATAAGTGAATATTTCACATTGATTTCATTTGATAAAATGCAAGTTTTTGTTGGGTTTTTAGGGGTTCATAGCCATGTTTAAACCTTTTAGTGCAAAATTTTTTCAAGTGTTACTTGTGAACTAAATGTGCAAAATGAGTGGATTAATACATAAACATGTAGTATTTTGTAGATTATTGGTGCATGAAACACCATTTTAAGTTGGAGAAAATGCAATGCACTTCATGGAGAATAACGTATAAGTGAAACAAGAAGAGAAGTTGCATGAAAAAGGAAGACAATTGAAGCTAGAATCAGGGGAAGGAGATCCGACCTCGAATCCATTTTCAAAAGCTACACATACGAGCCCTCGTTTGAGATTCTGGAGAAGTGGATCCGAGAGCAATGGATCTGAGCTCGGATCTATATAAAAGAGGCCTCGGATCTTACTGCTAAACAAGGAAACAAAAATGGAAAAAACTAGATCCGAGCTCGGATCTATGTAAAACCCTTGGATCCAAGGCCCTAGTGATAAGAGTTTATTTTACGTATTTTTAAGTGTGTTTTATTAGTTAATTTTGAGTGATTATTTAGTTTTATAAATAAAATAAATAGGTTTTTGGTAAAATTATATATTTTTGGTAAAAGTGGATAATATTGCATTTTTAGTGATTTTAATGGTAAAAACTTCATTTTTATGCAGGAATGATGATTCAATCACCAAAGGATGTTAATTGAAGTGAAAAATAGAAATTTGGTGATGAATTCAAAGTGGTAAAAAGAAAAATGAAGTGAAAAACGTTTAAGTAAGGAAATGCAAGTCAAGACAGTTTTGCTTGAGGATTTGTGATTTTTTTATCAGTTAATTGGAGAAAATTCGTGGAAAAAAAAAGTCAAGACAGTTTTGACACTTTTCAGTATTTCGACTATATCTGGAGCTACACTGATCGGATTGAGGTGATCTTTATACCAATTTAAAGCTAAGAAAGAGAGCTACAATTTGTATGAAGACATTAAAATCCAGTTCTACCATCTTCATGGACAAAAATGTCGGAATACAGAAGCTGCACTCTGTGGTCGGAATCTGAAACAGGGGTTTTACCAGGTTTTGGTATTTTGGTCATATCTCAGGCTAGACAACTCCGATCTGGATGATTCTTAGAGCATTGGAAAGTTAACTCAAAGGGTTACAACTTTGGTGTTTTGCACAAAAGCCAGTTCGGCCTTTATGATACAGAAAATCGCAGATGAAATAAGGCCAAAGTGAATACACGAGTACACAAAACGTGACTTGTAACCGCGTTTTGTGTAGGCGCGTTTTCTGGCCGTAATTCTGCAATTTGCTCAGTCAATTCTCTTATGTTCAAACTACTTTCCAGCTACAATCTGCAAGAGAATTCGGTGCACATGCCTCAGAAGACAAAAGGGCAAGAAAGGGGGCTTATTTTCAAGTCAAAAATATTGGTTTTTGACTATGCTAACAAAGTGGAGATTTGGGAATCAAAGGTTAGAATTTGACTTGGAAAAAGGGATGCAGAGACACTGAGGGAGGTCTGGACATCCATTCGTAGCTAGTGTCCTCACTAAAAAAACATAGTTTCTCTAGCTAGGTACTTGCAAAAGGGACAATTGAGGTTTCATCTTGTAATCATCTAAGTTGAAGACAAGGAGATTTTTGGAAGGCTTCACCATATCTTGGTTAAGACTTTCTTTACTCTTTTTGTATTTGTAAATTCATGATGATTTGCATTAATGAAGTTATGAGTGTTTCATCATTCATGAGTAGCTAATTTCCTTTATCTAGGGAGTAGATGAAGCTTATGGCCAAGTGATATGAAGTGATTGTGATTTATACTTGTTATATCTTGTATTAACTTATCTACTTGTGTATGTTGGATTACTTGTTGTTGTTTGATCACCAATAGCAAGGTTGTAGTTGTTTTTACTCATTGAGAAATGGTAAAAATAATAGAATGACAAGTAGAGCTTGAAGAGTGTATTCATGAGAATAGAAATACATTCAAGTGGATGAAATCTACATTTCATGTATGCACAAAACAGATTTAGTATTTACCAAGAGATTAGGAAAAACTAATCTGTTTTAACCCATTATTATCATGAGAATGTGATTTTGGTATTGTTGGAAATGAATCCTTTGTTAAACAAGAGTAGTAACAAGTGTTAAATACATTCGTTTTAGATCTTTTGTGTTATATGTGGAATCTACATCCCTAGATCTTAATATTTAGTGAATTCTAGTCCTTTTGTGAAATTGCATTTATCTAGTTAAGAATTTGGTAGTTGAATTAACTTCTGAATTTTCTCCTCAAAGTTATTGTGAGTCTAAATAATAGAGTAAATTAGTATCTAATAATTGTTTAATTGCTCCTCGTGGGATCGACCCGATACATACCAAATATTACAATTTTAGCCTGTATACTTGCAGTAAAACGGATATAATTCGGAATTAAACTTGCACTTAAAGTAAACACCCGTCAAGTTTTTGGCGCCGTTGCCGGGGAGCGGCAATATTAGAGCCTAATCAACTCTATTAATTTAGACAGATTTATTTCTATTAGTTGAGCTGATTATATTTAATCTTATATTGTAATCAGTTTTTGACAATTGAAATTGCATAATATCTCTTATTTCTATTTGTAGTGTATGCACCGGGCGTCTCGGGAAGTTACACCTTTCGATCCAAAAATTGAGAGGACACTACATAGACAAAGGAGGCATCCACCACAGCAAGAGGAACAAGAGATTTGGCAACCTATAGAGGAAATCTCAATAGATCTACCATTTGAGGAAGAGATGGCCAAAAATGAAGCAAATAGGCGAGTTCTACGAGATTTTGCTTTACCAGGAACACCAGGATCTCAAACAAGTATAATAAGGCCAGCGGTAAATGCTAACAATTTTGAGATTAAACCATCACTTATCCAAATGGTTCAACAATCTCAATTTGGAGGTAATGCAGTAGAAGATCCTAATTCACACTTAACTACATTTTTGGAAATTTGTGATACAATTAAAATGAATGGAGTTAGTGATGATGCTATAAGGCTAAGATTGTTCCCATTTTCATTGAGAGATAAGGCCAAACTTTGGCTACACTCTCATGCTCGTAATACTTTCACCGGATGGGATGATTTATCAAGAGCATTCTTGAATAAGTATTTTCCACCAGGTAAGACTACTAAGCTAAGAATGGATATCACTAGTTTTAGCCAATTGAAAGGTGAATCATTATATGAGGCATGGGAAAGGTTTAGGGATTTGCTTCGGAAATGTCCACATCATGGACTGCCGGAGTGGTTAATCATACAAACCTTCTATAATGGTTTAGCTTTTTCCACTAAAACTATGATCAATGCAGCTGCAGGTGGAGCTTTAATGGGTAAATCACCCCAAGAAGCTCAGAATTTGATAGAAGAAATGGCTGCAAATAACTACCAATGGGCCAATGAAAGAGATAATACGAGACGTCACGCAGGTATGATCGAAATGGACACTCTCAATATGCTGAGTGCTCAAATGAATAATGTGATGAAGTTGCTAAGTAGACAAAGTGGAGTTGGTCCAAGTTCATCTAATGCACATGTAGCGTGTTGTTCTATATGTGGAGGTGAACATGATACTAATGAGTGTGTTGATTCTGAGCAGGTACAATTCGTCAATAATTACAATCGTAATGCTCAAAATAACCCCTACTCGAATACTTACAATCCAGGGTGGAGAAATCATCCAAATTTTGGATGGAAAGACCAAGGAAATCAACCAAGGCCAACCAATCCACCGGGGTTCCAATCAAGGCAACCACAAGCTGAAACTAAACTGGGTTGGGAGATTGCAGTGGAAAAACTTGCTAAGGTTACCTCGGACAGATTTGAACGAGTAGAAGGGAGACTGGATCAACTCACTACAATGTACAGGAATGTAGAGGTCCAAATTGGTCAAATTGCTAGTTCTTTGAATAATCGAAATCAAGGAGAATTACCTAACAAAACAGAGGTCAATCCTAAGGAGCATGTGCAAGCCATTACTCTTCGTAGTGGTAGACAATTAGAAGATCCTCCAGTGGTGGAAATTGAGAAAGATGAGAACGAAAAACAAGAAAAAAAGCAGAGGAACCAAGAGGCGATTGTGGAGGAAAATAGTCGGGAGAATCCAAGAGAAAAGCAACCATCATCTTTCACTACCATTCCAATACCTCCTGCGGTTCCATTTCCACAAAGATTAAAGCAAAATAAGTTTGATAAAGATTTTGAAAAATTTGTTAAACTTTTCAAACAATTGCACATTAATATTCCTTTTGCCGATGCTATTTTGCAGATTCCGTCTTATGCGAAATTTCTCAAGGAAATCATGACTAGAAAAAGAAAGTTGGAAGACTGCGAAACAATAGCATTAACGGAGGAATGTAGTGCAATTATTCAAAATAAGCTACCACCGAAGTTGAAGGATCCGGGAAGTTTTTCTATACCTTGCACCATAGGTAACGTTGATTTTTCTAAGGCATTGTGTGATCTTGGTGCTAGTGTATCATTAATACCTTTAACGGTGGCTAGACAATTGGGTTTGCATGAGTTTAAACGCACTAATATTACTTTGCAACTAGCGGATCGGTCTATTAGATATCCATTGGGAGTGTTGGAGAATGTATTGATAAAAGTTCAAAAATTTATCATTCCAGTGGATTTTGTGGTATTAGATATGGAAGAATATATATCTATGCCAATTATTCTAGGTAGACCATTTCTAGCTACTGCAGGTACTATTATTGATGTCAAAAATGACAAGATTAAGTTTCAAGTAGGTGAAGAAGAGGTAGAATTTAATTTGAATGAAATGGAAAAATACCCTTCTTTTACCGATCATGCTTATTCTATTGGCACAATTGATAAACTAACCCAAGAGATGAGTCAAGTCAACTTTGACTTAGATCCTCTTGAGTATTGTTTAATGAGTTTAGGTAAGCAAGAAGATGTTTGTGAAGAAATTGAAGAATTGGCCAAGTACTTGGATTTTCAAGCACCTTATAAAAGGGGTAATTTGTATGAAAGTCTTGGCCAAGAAAAAGGATTTTCACAACCTTCAGAAATTGAACCTCCAAAGTTAGAGCTCAAGCCACTTCCGACTCATCTAAGGTATGAATTTCTTGGAGAAAATAAAACTTTACCTGTAATTATTAGTGCTGACCTTGATGATGAACAGTGTGCAAAGTTGTTAAGAGTTCTAAGAAGGCGTAATAAGGCAATTGGATGGACAATTTCAGATATTAAAGGTATAAGTCCTTCTATATGCATGCATCGAATTTTATTGGAAAACGGTTGCAAACCAGTGGTGGAAACACAAAGAAGACTCAATCCAAACATGAAAGAGGTGGTAAGAAATGAAATTCTTAAATGGCTTGACGCAGGTATAGTTTTTCCTATTTCCGATAGTGTTTGGATTAGTCCAATTCATGTGGTACCAAAGAAAGATGGAATGACTACAATCGTGGATAAAAATGATGAATTAATTCCATCTAAACTTGTGGTAGGGTGGAGAGTGTGTATTGATTATCGTAAGTTAAATATGGTAACAAGAAAAAATCATTTTCCCTTACCATTTCTTGATCAATTATTGGAGCGAATAGCTGGATATGAATTTTACTGTTTTCTTGATGGTTTTTCAGGATATAATCAAATAACTATAGCTCCAGAGGATCAAGAAAAGACCACATTTACATGTCCTTATGGCACTTTTGCCTTTAGAAGAATGCCATTTGGTTTATGCAATGCTCCTGCAACTTTTCAACGATGCATGATGGCTATTTTTTCTGATTATATTGAGAAAATTATGGAGATATTTATGGATGATATTTCTGTGTATGGTTCATCTTTTGACCATTGTCTTCATAATTTGGAATTGATTTTGCAGAGATGTGAGGAAACAAATCTTGTACTGAATTGGGAGAAATGCCATTTTATGGTAAAAGAAGGAATTGTCCTAGGACACAAGATTTCCTCCAAAGGAATTGAGGTGGATCAAGCCAAAATAGAAGTCATTGAAAAATTGCCACCCCCAAGCAATGTCAAGGGGATAAGGAATTTTTTAGAACATGCTGGCTTTTATAGACGTTTTATTAAAGATTTTTCTAAAATAGTAAAGTCATTATATAATTTATTATGTAAAGATACCCCTTTTCAATTTGATGACAATTGTTTGGTTGCATTTGAAAGGTTGAAGAAGGAATTGATTTCAGCCCTAATTATAACTTCGCTCGATTGGTCACTACCATTTGAATTGATGTGTGATGTAAGTGATTATGCGATTGGAGCTGTTTTGGGACAAAAGAAAGAAGGACGGTTGCACGTCATTTACTATGCTAGCAAGTTGCTAAATGAGGCACAACTCAATTATGCAACTACAGAAAAAGAGCTATTGGCAGTGATATTTGCTTTGGATAAATTTAGACCTTATTTAGTAGGATCTAAAGTTATTATATATACGGACCATGCGGCTCTTAAATATTTGTTACATAAAAAAGATGCAAAACCAAGACTAATTCAGTTGATTCTTTTATTGCAGGAATTTGATGTGGAGATAAAAAACAAAAAGGGAACGGAGAATTTAGTAGCGGATCATCTATCACGCCTAGAATATATTCCAGTCAAGGATCAAGTTCCTATTCAAGAGAATTTCCCCGATGAGTTTGTCCTAGCAATTATCAATTCTCCATGGTATGCTGATATTGCTAATTTTTTGGTAAGTGGAGAGATTCCAAGGGGGTTTAATTACCATCAAAAGAAGAAATTCTTACATAATGTCAAAAGTTACTTTTGGGAGGAACCATTGCTGTATAAACATTGTGCCGATGGTATGGTACGTAGATGTATTCCCGAAAATGAGATACATAATATTTTATATCATTGTCATAACCTTAAAACAGGTGGTCATTTTAGCACTTCAAAAACTGTGGCAAAGGTATGGCAATCAGGGTTTTATTGGCCAACTATGTATCGAGATGTTCGGGAATATGTTAAAAGTTGTGATGCATGCCAAAGAACTGAAAATATATCTCGAAAGAATGAAATGCCCCTAACTACCTTCTTAGAAGTTGAATTATTTGATATATGGGGTATAGACTTTATGGAACCATTTCCAAATTCTTTTAATAAAAAGTACATCCTAGTAGCAGTGGATTATGTTTCTAAATGGGTAGAAGTAATCGCTTCACCTACTAATGACTCTAAGGTTGTACTCCGATTCCTTAAAAAGAATATTTTTTGTAGATTTGGTATACCTAAGACCATAATAAGTGATGAAGGAAAACATTTTTGTAACAAACAACTGGATTCCTTATTGTTTAAATATGGCTGTAGGCACAAGACATCACTCCCGTACCACCCTCAAGCCAATGGACAAGCGGAGCTAGCTAATCATGAGATAAAGCTCATTTTGGAGAAAACTGTGAATAAATCACGCAAGAATTGGGCTACAAAGCTAGATGACACACTATGGGCTTACCGAACGGCATTTAAGACTCCCTTAGGGATGTCGCCGTATCGTTTAGTCTATGGAAAAGCTTGTCACTTACCTGTAGAGATTGAACATAAAGTTTATTTGGCTATTAAAGCAATTAATATGGATTTTAATCTTGCAGGTGGAAGGAGATTACTTGAGCTTAGTGAATTGGAGGAACACCGGTTACATGCATACGAAAATGCCAAAATTTACAAAGAAAAGATCAAATATTGGCATGATAAGCACATTATTCCTAAACAATTTCAGGTAGGGCAAAAAGTACTTTTATTCAATTCACGCCTGAGGATATTTCCAGGAAAATTGAAGTCAAGGTGGTCTGGACCATTTGAAGTCACTCAAGTATTTCCCTATGGAGCGGTTGAAGTGGCAAATTCAAGAAATGAAAGGTTTAAGGTCAATGGACAACGATTGAAACCCTACTTGGCAGGTGAAATTGTGCCCAAAGGACTCATATGTCTTTTGGGCGACTCTTCTTCAAATTAAGAAACTGAACGTGTGAGTCGAGCGAACGACTATAAACAAAAGCGCTAATTGGGAGGCAACCCAATGTTTATGTTATATGTGTTAATTAGGTGTGATTTTGTGGTTTGAATAAGTGTTTTAGTTAATTTGTTGTTTTTGTGTTATAGGTTTGACAAATGGAAGCAAAAGTGACCAAATGAGAAGAAAAAGGCGAACTTTGATCAAGCAACTCAACCCCTTGATTTGCGTCAAAGGTATTTTTGATTCATTGAAAAGGGGTAAAATGCATGTTTATAGTGTTTTACATGTGCATACATTGGTAAGTTTGGCAAACAAATGATCTAGGATGAATTTTGAGTGATTGGGGTACCATTTGTAATTTTGTAAAAAATGAATTTCTGCTAAAATTCGCAGCATAAAACGCGCTTCCGAGTCGCGTTTGTGCAGAATCGCGTTTTCAATTCTGCACCTACAGAACAAAAAACACGCCTTGAAAACGCGACTCAAAGTCGCGTTTTTATGTAAATCGAGTTTTCAAGCCTGGATCAAGATAAAAAACGCGATACATAAAACGCGACTTGAGTCGCGTTTTGTCACTAAATCGCGTTTTCAGTGCTGCAACATTTGGGAACAAAACGCGGCTTCAGAAACGCGAGTTGAAGGGGCGTTTATACTCGCGTTTTATGTGACCGAATATAGCTTCTAGAAACGCGATTTCAGCTTCATTTCTTCCTCTTCTCCATTTTCCAGGCGCGTTTTTCCTCTTCCTTTCTACCCAACTCGTAATTCTTCATTTTTACTCCATAATCTTGCTAGAAATCATCAACCCAACACCTTTTGAGCTTCATACAACCTTTTTAACTGATTAAAATCCAAGAAAAACACCTTAAATTCAGTTTTTGAAGGATTGAAGGTTGGGGTTTTTCAACTCTAATTTCTTCAATTGGAGGTCAATTGGAGTTTGTTTCATAGGGCTTTTTGCAATTTTAGCATCACCAAACATCCTTCTACGTGGTTGAGGTAAGTTCTTCATCAAATCTTTTGATTTTAGAAAGTTATATTTTTTATCCTGAGCTATCTGACATCTTTTAATGTTGAAAATTTGATGATGTATTTGACTATTTTTGAATTTATTCATGCTTATTGAGATTGTTTAAGTATGTTTATGAGTTTAAATGTAGCAATTTGTTGGTCATTATTGCTTTATAAAATTCATAATTGCTATATTTGAAGGAAATCGGAAAATGAAGTTAGGGTGTTTTTGAGCCATTGGTGATGATTAATTATGGTTAAGGATGGTTAGTTGATGATGTTTGGGCATGTGCATTGTGTATATGGAGTAATTTGGTTGATTTAGTGAGTTAATTGGTTTAATTTTTGCTTAAACATGATTATAGCTAAAGGCTTGTTATTATTGTTAATTCTAAATAGTTATAATCATAATTGTTGTTAATTTCACTTATTGGGTTATAATTATTCAATATCTTGTTTCAATTGGTGATTTTGAACAATTTTTGGCAAAAATTATGGCTCTTCTTGATTCGGTCTTTTACATTAGTTATTGGACGAATTATCACTTGTAAGGACACTTTAGAGATTATTTGGATCATTTTCAGATATTCATTGCCAACTTGTGCATTGTGTCTAAATACATGTGGTTAATTACAATATTTTCTTTTAGGTACTATGCCAAGGGGAAGAAGAGTGGTACTTGCATCCTCTAGTAGTGAGGAGAGAGAGGTTAATGAAGAAATGGAAGTGTCTGAGGAGGAGAGTTCACCTTCTCCGCCACCGGTTAGTCGACAGCCTGGTGAGGGCAGCTCCCGTGGAGCGGGTAGATCGGTATTTGACAGTGCTAGGTTCAATACTCGCAGGAATCAAGAATGGCATGAGGAGCATGCTAACTTGGAATTCCTGTTTGAGATGCATGTCAACCCAACAGTTGAGATGATGTATAACATCTCAGAGGCTTTTGCTCAGCTAGGATGGGCTCCGATTCTCACCCTTCCAAACCATTACTACCCAGACTTGGTGCGCGAGTTTTACGCCAACATTGAAAGTAAGGCGCGCCATAGTGGAGAAATAGTTGAGTCCTGGGTGCGTGGAAGACAAATCACCTTGTCACGTCAAGATTTGCCTGCTATTTTGGGGTGTATGGATGATGGACGTCCAGTAGATCTGAAGAAGGAGTTTGTTCCCCCGAATAGGAGGTGGGATCCATCATTGGCCATGGCCAGATTTGGTCTCGAGTACCAACCTTTTCGCTCTACAAGGAAGGAGACCATATTGGCGAATGTGTTCGAACCTCGTCATCGTCTTATCATTTATATGATGGCTCACAATGTTATTCCTAAGAAGACGGGGCACACGGAGGTTCGCAAGAGCGATATCTACTTCTTGGATTACATGTTCCATAACCGGACGTCTCCATATGCTCGCATTTCGCTGCCTAACATCATCATTAGCCACATTCGGTCTACGGCGAAGCGTAAGACAACTTCTTTCAAATTATCATTTCCTCGTCTACTAACCTTAATCTTCCCACGTTTTGAGGTTCCGTTGGAAGGAATGAGGCGGGAGATTGTTCCACCACGGGTTGAGATGACTATCACTACTCTTCGTAGCCTTGGTATTGGCACGGGGGACATTCCACGCCCTGTTCAGGAGCGGAGACAGAAGGCTAGACATGGTCGCGATGGAGCTGGTCCATCAACTGCAGCACCACCTCCTCCTCCGCCATAAACCAACTGGCAGCGGCTCTTTGGTCGTTTAGATGACATCGATCATCGCTTAGCCAGAATGGATACTCGCCTGGACCACATTGAACATCATCTAGGCTTATATCCACCTCCCGTCAATGATGATGAAGATGGCGATGAAGAGGATGATTGAGGCTGCCCTTTGGCTGGCTTTTCTTTTGTTTGCTTGTTTGTTTGTTATTTTTATCTTTTGTTTGAAAAATGTTAACTTACATTCCTTATTTTGAATATTGGAACTTGTGGCAGTAACTAGTAGATCGTTGACTGTAGATGGTTGAGCGGTCGATGACTCATGATTCAAGGCTTCACTGGACCGCAGTCATCTCACTTGGGGAGTCACTTGTTCCTTTCTTTTGTTTCTTTTCTTTTCTTTCCCTACACATTGAGGACAATGTGTATTCTAAGTGTGGGGGAAGAAATGTGTGGTACTTGTGATTTTAGTTGTGTTTGGTGTTCGATATAATTCTTGTGCTTAAATTGTGTTTCTTGTGGTTGCTGGCAAGGAGTTTTAGTCCACTTTTAAGGGGAGACTCTGTCCAAATTTTTCCAAAACCTTATACATATATATGTTATTAACCATAATAAATAAATAAAATTTTGTCACTTATCCTTTTGAAATAAATATATGTGGTTTTGAAACTTCTTTTCTCATGGAATTTGGAAGTGATTTTTATGTGATTATACTTTTTACATCTAATAGGAAAGTATATCTAGTAAAGTGGAGAAAATTATGCCTACATTTTGCATATTTGATGAAAATTCTTCTTTTTATTTGATTTTATAAGATAAGAAATTAATATGGTCAATAAGTGTCATACTTTTCTCATGATTATTCTTAGTGGGAATTTTATTATATATATATGTTAAAAAAAAAAGAAAAAAAAGGGGTTATTCTACTCCAATAGTTTTTGTACTTAGTAACCGGGAGTCTTCATCTACAAATGTCGACTTTCGCGTAAACGGTACTTAAATTAAGAGTATGAAAAGCCACTTGAGTATGTGAAATGTTGAGTAACCGGGGATCTTCATCTAAAAATGTTGATTTTCGCGTCAAAAGGCATTTTTCACAACTTAAGTAATATTTAACCCTTAAAATATATACAAAAAAAAAACAAAAAAAAATTAAATAAATAAGAAGTTGATCATGAGATTAGTTAGCATCTTTATTGACTATAGGAGTTGCTTGCTTGCGAAATTGGATAAAAATAAGAAATTGAGTTGAATTGGTAAAAATTATGGTATATTTGGCCCCTCTTTGCTTGATATGATGAGTACTTGAGGTTAATTGAAAGATCACATAAGGGTTATTTACCCTGATTCAAGGAAATGGAATTGAAATACTACATATGTTTATTTTCAAATTTTTGGATCATTGATGGTTGGAATTTTATATTGGTTGAGGACAAGTAATGATTCAAGTGTGGGGGTATTTGATAAGAGTTTATTTTACGTATTTTTAAGTGTGTTTTATTAGTTAATTTTCAGTGATTATTTAGTTTTATAAATAAAATAAATAGGTTTTTGGTAAAATTATATATTTTTGGTAAAAGTGGATAATATTGCAGTTTTAGTGATTTTAATGGTAAAAACTTCATTTTTATGCAGGAATGATGATTCAATCACCAAAGGATGTTAATTGAAGTGAAAAATAGAAATTTGGTGATGAATTCAAAGTGGTAAAAAGAAAAATGAAGTGAAAAACGTTTAAGTAAGGAAATGCAAGTCAAGACAGTTTTGACACTTTTCAGTATTTCGACTATATCTGGAGCTACACTGATCGGATTGAGGTGATCTTTATACCAATTTAAAGCTAAGAAAGAGAGCTACAATTTGTATGAAGACATTAAAATCCAGTTCTACCATCTTCATGGACAAAAATGTCGGAATACAGAAGCTGCACTCTGTGGTCGGAATCTGAAACAGGGGTTTTACCAGGTTTTGGTATTTTGGTCATATCTCAGGCTAGACAACTTCGATCTGGATGATTTTTAGAGTATTGGAAAGCTAACTCAAAGGGTTACAACTTTGGTGTTTTGTACAAAAGCCAGTTCGGCCTTTATGATAGAGAAAATCGCAGATGAAGTAAGGCCAAAGTGAATACGCGAGTACACAAAACGTGACTTGTAACCGCGTTTTGTGTAGGCGCGTTTTCTGGCCGTAATTCTGCAATTTGCTCAATCAATTCTCTTATGTTCAAACTACTTTCCAGCTACAATCTGCAAGAGAATTCGGTGCACATGCCTCAGAAGACAAAAGGGCAAGAAAGGGGGCTTATTTTCAAGTCAAAAATATTGGTTTTTGACTATGCTAACAAAGTGGAGATTTGGGAATCAAAGGTTAGAATTTGACTTGGAAAAAGGGAGCCTTTGAGTAGTTTTTATGCAGAGACACTGAGGGAGGTCTGGACATCCATTCGTAGCTAGTGTCCTCACTAAAAAAACATAGTCTCTCTAGCTAGGTACTTGCAAAAGGGACAATTGAGGTTTCATCTTGTAATCATCTAAGTTGAAGACAAGGAGATTTTTGGAAGGCTTCACCATATCTTGGCTAAGACTTTCTTTACTCTTTTTGTATTTGTAAATTCATGATGATTTGCATTAATGAAGTTATGAGTGTTTCATCATTCATGAGTAGCTAATTTCCTTTATCTAGGGAGTAGATGAAGCTTATGGCCAAGTGATATGAAGTGATTGTGATTTATACTTGTTATATCTTGTATTAACTTATCTACTTGTGTATGTTGGATTACTTGTTGTTGTTTGATCACCAATAGCAAGGTTGTAGTTGTTTTTACTCATTGAGAAATGGTAAAAATAATAGAATGACAAGTAGAGCTTGAAGAGTATATTCATGAGAATAGAAATACATTCAAGTGGATGAAATCTACATTTCATGTATGCACAAAACAGATTTAGTATTTACCAAGAGATTAGGAAAAACTAATCTGTTTTAACCCATTATTATCATGAGAATGTGATTTTGGTATTGTTGGAAATGAATCCTTTGTTAAACAAGAGTAGTAACAAGTGTTAAATACATTCGTTTTAGATCTTTTGTATTATATGTGGAATCTACATCCCTAGATCTTAATATTTAGTGAATTCTAGTCCTTTTGTGAAATTGCATTTATCTAGTTAAGAATTTGGTAGTTGAATTAACTTCTGAATTTTCTCCTCAAAGTTATTGTGAGTCTAAATAATAGAGTAAATTAGTATCTAATAATTGTTTAATTGCTCCTCGTGGGATCGACCCGATACATACCCAATATTACAATTTTGGCCTGTATACTTGCAGTAAAATGGGTATAATTCGGAATTAAACTTGCACTTAAAGTAAACACCCGTCACCTAGATCTTTCTCTTTCTTCTGCAATTTGCAGAACAACTTGTATACATTTCACACTTACTTTTTTTACTCTTGTTTCACAACAAATTCCAAGTGGAATTTGGCAAAGCATCTTACACTTGAAGAAGGAATATTGAAGATTCCAATGAAGGGCATTTTTGGAACAAGAAATGAGGAAACATGTAGAAAAAAAAGCACATAATTGAAGAGAGAAAGAAGAATTGGAAAAAAAAATTGAAGACAAGAAATAGAACTTTCCTTTCTTTTCTCTCTAGCTTAGCTTAGTGATAGTTTTAGTTTAGTTTTCATTTCTATTGAAGAACTTGAAGAACTCTTGATGTATTAAAGGATTTTTTATGGCAATGAAGATGATGGAGCTTGAAGATCATGTTTCTTCATTTGAATGAGCATTTCTTCCTCTTTACTCTCTTTATTTGTCTCACTAATGCTTTGTTACATTAGAGATATGAGCTTGATTGTTAAATCGACCATGTCTAGCTAAATCTTCTTGTTTTAGGGATAGATGAAGCTATTTGTGCCTTGACTATGGTTGAATAAAGTTGATTATTGCTATATCTTGTACTTGCTAGTTTATTTGCTCATGCTTTAACACTTGTGAATGTTTGATCACCATTTACAAGTCATTTTAGTTGTTGTTAATCTATGAAAATGGCTTACAATAATGAAAAGTGAATGAATGGAACCTAAGGAGTAGACGCAATTTTTTTTTCGATTTTGAATGGAAAATACAATGATTCCAACCAAAAGACATAGGGAATTAATCAGTTATGTTCCTCTTATTTTGCTACATAAAAGCTTGGGCTTAAGTACAATCTTTGTTCCAGCAACTCATATAGCAACATGTTAATTGCACAAAATGTCAATATACCTTTGTGTTAATTGCACAACAAAAGTTACACTTCAATTAAATGTGTCTATAATACTATTTCAATAATTATACCAACACATTAGTTTATATGAGTTATATTCGATACAAAAATGGTTATAAAATAATTTCATGTTCCAGAAATACCCAGATATCTATATAAATCAAAACTTTAAATATATCAAAATGAGGGCATTTTGATAAATATACCTAAAGGCATACTGCCTTCAGTTGTACCAAAAGGTTTAAAAATACTCCACAACATTAATTCCACATTTCCAAAAAATCCCTATCCATGTAGTTGAAATTCAAATCTCTTTAACCACAACTCATTATTTTATAGTATAAAGATAAAGATATAGAACAATATATGTAATCGAAAATGATAAAGATGTCATGATTAAAGTCGCATGAATATAGGAGTGCAAATACAACTCCAAATTAATTAGATTTAGGACATACAACACTAACACCTTTGTCTCCCCTACTTAATTTCCTTACATAATGAGCCCCTTTTGATTTTTTTCTTTTGACATTCTCATATAGTTTGAAGTGAAAAAAGGAACTGATTAGAAACATATCATTTTTTATTCCCCAAGCACCAATCAAAGGTGCCTTGAAATTACATTTACTACAAAATGCTCTCCAAAGCTATCATTTTGAAATTAAATTGTAGTATATCCATCCGTCAAATTGCACATTTACTTGACGTGGCTAGTGACCTTCAATTACCTACCACCAACAATAGGCATTACATACATAACAATCTCTTTTTTCGACTATAGGCAACAAAATAGCACAATCTAGGAACGGAATCAAACAATACGTTGCAAAAGAACAATATTGTCCTCAGGAATGGCAATTGGAGCCGGTAGGGGCGAGTACCCGTGAGTACCGGCCCCACGGGAGTTATTAAGGCGGGGGATGGGGCAAGATGGGGGGTAAAATGCTCCCCCCCCGGTTAAAAAATAGGGCAAGGGACGGGGGATTGTAACCCCGCTCCATCCCTTGTCCCGTCCCCAGCTTAAATAAAAATAATATATATATTAATTATATACATAATATATTTAAGATTATTAGTTATACTAATAATTATATATTTATATTAATACAAATTATTGATTATTTAGACTAATATATTTATACTAAATTACTAATTATAATTTTTACTAATTATACATTTATTTTATTATATTCTTTTTACTAATTATATATTTATACTAAATTACTAATTAAATATTTTACTAATTATAGACTTTTTCGCCTATGGGCATCCACGGGGAAAGTGGGGTGAGGTGGGAGGAGCGGGTGACGAGGGGTAGGAGATATGTTTAGGCAACGGGGTGGGGGACCCCTCCCCCTTGCCATTCCTAGTTGTCGCCCAAATATTGGGTTTAAATTCCCAATTGTACGAAGATCCATTTATAAGAATCTGGCAGTTAAGATTGTCGTCCTTTGATTTGCAATGTAGATTGATTATTTTTTACTTGTGCATTCTTAATAAGCACTTGTACTTTTGCATAAGTGCATAGTGTTTCATAAATTGATAGTAGCAGAATGGAGTAAAAAGATGTACTTATGCACTTCATCTCTGCAGATAATGATTTGCTTTAGGTTGGGAACAAGAGACTATATACTAATATAGTGAGTGATGAAGAAAATGATTGTGGCTGGTGTCCTCTCATTAAATGTTTGAGTTGATGTTCTTATGAGGAAAAATCATTCAAAATGTCTCTCACATTTTGTAAGATAAATTTTTTTCTCTCACTTTTAAAATGTAATTTTTTGTCTCTTACAAATTCACATTGATCAAATTTGATCTCTACCTAGATTTTCAACTAGTTTTTTGTCGGAATCAACCATGCGACTTGCACGGGATAATTTTTGGAGAGTAAAATTGTCAAATCAAATTTTACATAATCCGATCCATAGTCCCTTATATTTCATAAAATGAATTTTTTCTCCCTCTATAAAATGAATTTTTTTCGTCTCTTACATTTTATAAAATAAATTTTTCATCCCTCATTGATCATGTGTACAAATAGTTTTTATTTTTTAAATTCATATATATATTTATTTGATTTCACCTGAATAATATGAATAGGATGTATACAACTCCAATTAGCATGTTCAGACGAAATTAAATAGAGATATATTAAATGTTATTCATACTGAAATCAAATAGATATATACATGAATTTTAAAAAATTTGTCAGTTTTTCATTCATGTTCATTTTTTACTCAAAAATTGAAAATAAAGAAGATATTTTATCCTGAACATTATCAAGTATTTATATCGAATTGAACATGGACAGAAAAAATAAACAAAAGAAAAGTATGACAAAAAGAAGTAAGTGATTGGCATTTTCAAATTTTAAAACAATCACAGGGAATGTAATTCAACTGTTGGTATTAAAGGTGATGAGTAGAAATTTCGGATTTAAACTACAATTTGTTAGTATGATTATAGAATTCAAATTAGGACCCATTAGTTAGATGGCCGTATGATACAACTCGTTAAATGAATTATTACCAAAAGAGAAAGGGCTACTAATAATGAATAGGTTCACATGATAAAATCAAATAGATATATACATGGTTTTAAAACAAAATTTTTAGGTTTAAACCCATGGATATATTTATTGAATAGCATGTGTACAACTATAATTAGCCTATTTAGATGAAATCAAATAGAGATATATTACATGCTATTCTTACTGTTTAGGTAAAATCAAATAAATTTATACATGTGTTTTAAAAAAAAGCTATTTATACATATGGTCGATGAAGGATAAAAAAAATTCATTTTGTAAAACGTGAGGGACGAAAAAATTTATTTTGTGAAATGTGAGAGACTATGGATCGGATTATATAAAATTTGATTTGATAATTTTGTTCCTAAAAAATGATCACCAACAAGGCACGTGGTGAGTCCCGATAAAAAAATTAGTTGGAAACTTAGGTAGAGACTAAATTTGAATAATGTGAATTTGTAAGAGATGTAAAATTACACTTTTAAAAGTGACGGCTGAAAAAAGTCATTTTATAAAATGTAAGAGTCATTTTGAATGATTTCCCTTCTTTTGATGAAGAAGTTGGGATTCTTGAAATTTACATTTGTATTTAACGTGCAATGTTGTTAATGTGATAACTGCGAACTCTCTACTTTCACTATTTTGTGTATTTTATATATGCCGAAACGTTAATGATCTCATGCGAAAAAAATTAACATTTTTTGATTTTTTTGTAGTAATATAATTAGTTTAGATTCTTGAAATCCACATAATTTTACTTGTTATCTAATATTGCATAATGACAATTATGAGCTTCTTACTTTTATTGATGATAGCTCAGTCTAATAGTTAAAATTGAGACATTTGGGACAATTGGGATTATACGTTCAGATCTCATTATGTGCAAATTTCTTCTCGTACTATTTATATATTAGTTTGTGTTCTTGCAGAATTGTAATGTCCACCGAAAATTTTGGGTTAGTTTGAGTGACAATTTGTTCATAGTATAGTTTCCTGTAATCTTACACAAAAAAAAAAAAAATGGAAAACAACACAAACTTTACTATCAATCTTTCTGTGACTTTCACAGATACCAAAAGGGTTAATTAATGCTCTAATGAAAAAGAAATTTATTATTTCCCGATTGTTTGCTACTGAGTTCGGATTCTTGAAATTGACATTTAGTATATAACAATGAGTACTATGTGCTCTTAACCACAGGAAATAGGCTCAATAGGTGACAAATTTCATGTTGTCCTGGCTGGATTAATGAAAAGCTAAAAGGGTATAAATTATTTCTTTTCTTCCTCTTTTTTTTTTTTTTTTTTTTTTTTGCTTCCTTACTTGCTCAATTAAAGACACCATCCATGTCGTTTACAATCATAATTTTAATCCTAATTATAATAGAGGAATTAATCAGAGACATTATAATTTCATTTCTCATATGCAAATCAAGGCTGTCTTGAATACATATTCATCATACAAACCAAATAGTCTCTAAAGCAATCGATCTGAACGAAAAAAGAAGCGCTCCCAATTGCCAGTTTTCTGATTATATCCGAGCAAGGAGTGATCTTGGAGTATCGCCCATGAGCACTCTGACTGACACCTATAGCGGTCTCTTCTATCATCATAGGCGTCAAAATGGTACCATACAGGATCAGGATCCATCAGCACAGCACAATAGAACAATGTTGTGCCCCAAATATTGGGTTGAAATGACCAACTATATTCAGTTCCATTTTCCATATTGTGGTAGCCAAGATCATCATCCTTGGATTTGCAATGAAGGTTGATGTTTTGTCCATGCCTGTTCTGGATATGCACATGTACATTTGCACTGCTTCGTAATATCGCGAATGTTGATAGTAGTAAAACAATGCAATAAAACGATGCGCTGATATACTTCATCACTGCAAGTAACGATCTACTTCAAGTCGGCAAGAAGAGAAAATTTGTGTTCTTCAACAAAAGATATGGATATATATGAGTTCTTTGTGGTCTCATTTTATAGACAAGTTTTTTGGCTTTTATGGAAGGATAGTAATTGCGAAGAACCATGGATGACGCATTTGGAGTAAAACCTATTTGAAAGAGGAAATGCATACAATTTGCAATTAATACGAGACTTAATTTTCTTTTGATAGGTGGTGTAGCTAGGACTTTAGATGAAGATAACATGTGAGCAATACATTGACTGTGAAACATTGTGGCTAGCTGCCTCTGTTTCAATCTTTTATGTCTTCCACATATATGTATGTATGTATATATATAGGCCTAATACTTATCACAAATTATCATCTTCTGATTCTTTATTACGTTGGTTTGGATTCTTGAAATTCACATTTCCTATTAAGAAAATTTCTTATCGGTACCAACTCGTTATTACATCTAAATTATACCCAATTCAATATTTAAATCTGCAGTCACTTTTGTTAACATTCTAGTACTTAGGACTGGTTTTGAATGCTCTCTGATTTCTAAAAGCTAATTTAATGGAGTTGATTAATGAAATTAGATTTTTCAAAATAACTCATATGTTCTGATTTGCTGTTAAACAAGCTATTTGATTGCCTGCACAGGTGTTCTCAAAATTTTAAGAATTCAAAAATCAATGCTCTTTAAATTTGACGGTTAGTGAATAAAGGAAATTTTGAAGAATTCTAAAATCAATGCTCTTTAAGTTTGATGTTCTGCGTAGATAAGCAAAAATGACGATTTGCATAGTAAAATGTGACAGATGAAGTAATACTTATTAGTCAACTACAGCACATGGTTTGATGTTACGAATTCCACAAAATTAATAATTATAAATCTACTAGAGTCTTCATAATTATAAATTTCTGTCACATTAATAGATTCTTACTCTCCAATTTAAACGGTGCATTATCTTTAGCTGAATAGGGTATGTACGTAATCACTTAATAATACATGGAGCTAGCTAGAAACTTGTAGATTAGCATAAAGAAGAAATTTTGTATAAGGAATTAGGCACTAAATAATTACACATGAGAAAAAAAAAATCTAATCTATAGTATATTCATAGTGCCTGATCCTTGTATCAAAAGAAAAACTTGAAATACATTCATAGTCGGAAACAATATGGACTAAAAATATTATTTTCAAATAAAATATGCAAGGAAATAATACTCCTTTTTTAGTTGCTTCCCACTTGTGGGAGGTAGGGTATGTCCACCTTCATCAAAAAAATTTATATTATTCAATTAAATTTCTAGAGTGACGTCCCTCCTTCTTGTACGGAAATTTTCAATTAAAACAAATAATCCACAAACTCCAAAAAATAGCAAAAACAGGTGGTCACAAGATGTAATCGAACCGAGTTACTCGCGAGTAGTTTGGCAAAGAACTCGACTCGCACTCGGAGCCAAGTGTGAGTCCCAAGTGTGAGTCAAGCTCAGGTGTCTCAATAGTACTTCGATTCGAGTCTGAGTATTATCTTTTAGGGTTGAAGGCTCATCGACCCTTATCGAGCACCAAATAATTAATTAAAATTATATATTTAATTATTAAATTTTTACTCTTTTAAGTTTGGGAGTTGTATAAATTACCAGAATATTGGCTATGACTTTAAAATATTTATAGGTCCTATAATCATTTTGAATCGAAAAAACAATTTGATAAGTAAAAATTAAAATTGTGCATTTCTGGAATTGGATAAGGACCTCAGATTCAAGAATTTGACTTGAGTTTGATCATACTCGCAAGAAAATCGAGTATAATCGAGTCGATCTTGATTTTTTAAACAATTCTTTGAGCTCGAATTCGATTTCCATTTCTACTGCTCGCTCGATTTTGAGCAGTGCCTCCCTAGTGTCGAGTCGAGCTCAAGTACCACGAGTATCCAGACTCGATTTGGTTACATCTCTAGTCACAAGAATGGAGTGGCAGCACTTGAGGTTGGAGAATGGGGAAAATTTTAAATATTTACATTAAATGTCAAATTGTCAATATCACTATTTGACTATTTCAACTTCTCTTCATACAAACCCAAGAAGATGAAATATTACAATCCCAAGTCTTATTGAAAGAGTTCTTGATGTTGTTCCTTTAGAACTTGATATGTCCGATCAACCTGCAAAACAAAAGTTAAAGAAAGAGAAGTAAAGTAATTTTAGTTAGGTGAGGCGCGGACTAAATCGCTCTCTTAAGACGATTCGCGCCCCTCTCAGGATTAGACCCGGTGTAGAAGGTTGATGGCACGTCGCCTCTGGGATACAACAGCCCAGCCTATGCTGTTGCTTCTACTAAATCTACACAATTTAGAGAAGTTAAAACTCTTCTCAACACCTAACTAATGCCCAATAGAAGTGAGAGGAAGATAGTTTTTTGAGATAGCAAGAAAAGTGTATCAAACTTGGTTGATAGTGGCCTCTATTTATAGGCTAAAATTTTAGGAGTATTAGAATACCACCATTAAATGGAATAAATGTATCATATTTTTCAGTTACAAAATTTGAAAAGGTCTAGGTCATTGTATAATAGTCAAAATTTAATAAATCAATTCTTAAAACCTAATCATTACATAGGTTACAAAAACAAGATATAAATCTCATAAGTTACATTTTTAATGGTGATCTTGTAACTGAAAATTCATTTCAAAATTTGTAACTCATTGCATTTGAATTCAAAATAAGCATGTGAATGAATTCAAAATAATAATGATATTTTTATTAAAATATCCAACACTTGAACGTGGCATCTTTCCATCAGCTGTGTGTGTTTTTGTTCTTGACACCTATATATGAAGTAGGATCCTTGAATCTCAGGGTAAATTAACTGACAAAAGTCCCCAAAAGTGGGGAAAATATATAATGGAAAGCAACTGATATATGGTGGGTGTGAGCTGCTATTCTCTCCCCTTAATATATGCATGTTGTCCTTCTACCAACGTTATTAATCTAACGCAAAAAAAAAAAAAATGGAGATAACTTGTTTCACGTGTAAATGGAGATAACTTGTTTCACGTGTAAATGGGGTCAACAATCTTTGAGACCGGCATTAGATACAAACTTTGAGAGTTGCGAGGGTGAAATTTGTATGTGCTAACTCTTAGGAGGGTGAGTTGTAATAAAAAATAACTTTTTTATGGGGTAAATTATAATTCTTGTAAGAGCCTAATTTAAATTTGTATTCCTTTACATTCACTATTGTGACAGAAAGAATAGGGAAGGGGCTCCTGTAATTGCAGTTGGTCCATACAATTAATAGTTTAAATATGGTGAATTTGAAATTGAATGGATGGAGTAATGATGAGGCATATTTATTAACAAGTGAAAAGATTATTACATTTTCATATTTTGTTGCTTTAGTGTCTAAATTATAGGATATAATTGGTATCTGTAATTGCAAAAACTCGAATTCATAGAAGGGGAGCATAAGGTAAAATTTTTCTACCATGCATGTTTGAATTCCATCTTGCCATGAACCAAATTACTCCTACACCTTTTTTTTGTTTTGAAGGAATTAATCCAACACTTTTGATTCACAATCTGTCCCTTAATTCAAGGAGAACTTTAGTTAAACATAGACCTTTACTCAAGCCTCGAAGGTGCCTCTACTTTATATACTTTTTGGAATTAGTAAGAAGCAAGATTTTCTTGAATGTCCCAAGCTTTGTACAGTTGATCATCTCTTGGATATACTTTTTCCTTTTTTTGGATGATTCTCATGCCAGGGCCGACAACCAAATCATGAAAGATATTGAAAAATACAGTGCTACAAGATAAAGCGATTGTATATCTTACCAGATATAAAAGTACCAAGCTCAAGTTACCATAGCAATTGTGGTCCGGTTATTGCAGTAATTTTCATCAATTTGAGGGGCCTTTTATTACGGTGGTGCCAATAACTATTGTTCAGTGGGTGCTCCTAGTGGGGTTTATTGAATCGGGTGCATGTTAGTGGGTGCTGTTGTTGGTGACTGTGTGGCGCTATATTGTATACTGTGCGTTCGGTCATTATTGAGCTGGCTGTAGGAAATATGTTCATTCTCTTAGTGGATGTTGGCTTGTATCCATGTAACATTTTAGTTGCTTTTGTTGTTTCCTTTTGCTCTGCTTCGTTCCTGCTCAGACTTTGGATCATTTGGAACCTTACTGCAAGCGATAGGGATTTTCTTGCATCGTTAATTTCTTCTGACATAATAGGAAGCTCCCTTTAAAGATTCACAAAAAGTAATAGATCACAGTTAGAATGCTCCAAACTTAGGCTCAATATCAGATAAAGTACATTCAGATTATGTGTCTTTGGAAGATCTTGTTCCATTAGCAATGGGTAATTTTGAAGCTCTCTCCATTGAAGGGTTGAGGATTCAATGTGGCTAGTCAGATGTAGAAGCACCTTCAAGCATTAGGCCCCAGTTTACTAAGAACTGGACCTCCGTGAGCCAGAATGTTAAACTAGGTGGGGTTATGGGATCTTTGGGATCCACTCCATTGCAACTTTTGGATGTCAAAGGGGATGATGGTATTGCTGAGTTAATCAAACTCTCTATCTCCTTGGATGAATGGATCAGGTTAGATACAGTAGATATTGATTATGAGAATGAAGTTGATGGAGAGAAATTGAAAATCTTAGGGCGTTTTTGGTCTTATACGGTTGAGATTTATTTTCTTTTTCTAGGCCAAACTATCCTCTGAGATCAACTATAGATTTTCTTCTGAAAAGAGGAATAGCCTAAGTGATTTGGTTTATTCGAACGTCTATTAACATATTGTAGTCACATACTCTCCACTATTTAAATATCTTCTTCTTGTTTTGTTGGTAAAAAAGGAAAAGGAGAAACTAATATCCTGTTTGGATTATTATTTTTTGAAAATTTTATAGAAAAATATATTATAGCGAGTTAATAAATATAAGATAAAAAGTTGATTGAAATGGTGTTTATAAAAAATGCAAAAAATTTTTTTTAGAAAAAATGACAATCCAAAATGTATTTTCTTGGGCACATACTATTATACTAATTCAATTGGTCCTACTAACTTTATTCTAACCGCCCAAATGACCATCAATCTCACACGGCAGCGCTGGCTTAGCTACTAGAAGGCCCTATGGCCTTGAAAGCAAATCTCTCTGTAGCCAACTTGTTGGTTGTTCCACAAATCACTATACCACAACCATACCTTCAGAAATTATTTTTTCGTACTTGATCACATACCTCTAGATTCGATTTCCCCCCACAAATGTCTATATAAACCCCTCTCCAGTCTTGCATTGATCACAACATTTCATTCCAAAGAATTTAAATAGCTCCTTTCTTTTCTACTTTTCTACTTATATGCTCAAAACCAGTTTCTGGATTCCTTAACAGTTATGGCTCCTAGCTTGGGCAAAGGTGCCCCTGAAGTAATAGGGGTTGGTGATGATAAAAAACCGTTGTCAATCACTCTTGAAGGGACACAATTTCTAGCCAATGGTCATCCAATTCTAACTGAAGTCCCTGCCAACATTGTTGCCACACCATCTCCGCTTTTCTTTAACCAGAAAAAAATGGTCCGCAGTTTTATTGGATTTGATGCTATAGAACCAAAAAGCCACCATGTGGTCCCTCTTGGTAAGCTCAAGAACATAAGATTCATGAGCATATTTAGATTTAAAGTCTGGTGGACCACTCATTGGGTTGGAAATTCTGGTAAGGATGTCGAACATGAGACACAAATGATGATTCTTGATAAATCAGACAATGGCCGCCCCTATGTTCTTCTCCTTCCAATTCTTGAAGGACCCTTTAGAGCTTCATTGCAGCCTGGCATGGAGGATTACTTGGATATTTCCTTGGAGAGTGGATCAAACAAAGTTTGCTGATCGCGTTTTTGCAGTTGTCTGTACACGCACGTTGGAGATGATCCATTTTATCTAGTAAGGAAGGCAATGAAGGTGATCAAGGTCCGTCTAGGGACCTTTAAGCTTCTTGAGGAGAAGCGTCCACCAGGCTATGTTTTCAGAACCGGACCGGATATCGACTCGGCCGAGGTCAGGGGTCAGGGGTCAATGGGTTCGACCGGGGGTCGATAGGGGTCGAACCGGATGACGTCATAAATAAAAATTATTTAAAAATTAAATTATTGTATATAAAATATCCAATAACATATTGATATTAATAAATGTATATTCATATATATTTGATGTTTCAAATATATTTAACAAGAAAATACAAAGAAATTAGAACAATCAAGTAACAATTTATATTATTTAATAAACATTAACAAGTTTAGAATTAAAATTATGGATTTAATTGAAAAATAACATCAAATTTTAGGACAATATTTATAAAATATGAAATATTTGAGGTATATTAATAAGTTTTCACAATTTAGGGGGCCAAAACATAATATTAAAAAAATTTGAACTTTTTTTACAAAAGCTCCTGTTGGACCGGTTTTTCCGGTTTTGTACCGGTCAAACTCGGTTTTTGACCGGAGTGACCGGGTCTTGAATCTCCCGGTTCTGATGACCAACTCGGACCGGACACTTGGTCGGTTCCCGGTTCAACCGGTCGGACCGGCCGGTCCGGTCCGAGTTTGAAAACACAGCCACCAGGTATAGTTGATAAATTTGGTTGGTGCACTTGGGATGCCTTTTATCTTAAGGTAACCCCTAAAGGGGTTAGGGAAGGGGTAAAAACCCTAGTGGAGGGTGGGTTCCCTCCAGGAATGGTCCTAATAGATGATGGATGGCAATCCATTTGTCATGATGATGATGGTGTTAATGACCAAAAAGGCATGAATAGGACTTCAGCTGGTGAACAAATGCCTTGTAGGTTAGTAAAATTTGAAGAAAATTACAAATTTAGAGACTATACAAGTTCTAGGGTACCCTATGATAAGGGCATGGGTGCATTTATTAGTGATCTTAAGGAGGACTTTAGGAGTGTAGAGCATGTTTATGTTTGGCATGCATTGTTTTGATACTGGGATGGGATTAGACCTAATGTCCCAAACATGCCTGAGTCTAGGGTCATTAGTCCTAAACTGTCACGGGGATTGCAGATGACAATGGAAGATTTGGCTGTGGACAAAATTGTCAACAATGGAGTTGGACTGGTCCCACCAGAAGAAGTTCGGGCGATGTATGAAGGATTGCATTCACATATTGGATCTGCTGGCATTGATGGGGTCAAGGTGGATGTTATACAAATAAGTTATCAAACTTTTAAATTGCTAATTTATTGCTCAAAAGAAAAAAAATATAATGCCTTTATTCCATTTTTATCCTTTTGGATCATAGTGGTCTACTACATATATTTACAGGGATGTTTATAATTGGCTGGCTTATAATCTTCTTGCATGGATTACTATCTTTAGGTCTTCTAATATGACATGTTGTTGATAATGTAGAGGGCATCGACTGTAATTGATAATAATATTATTGGCTCACCCTGTTATGTAGAGTAAACGATTGCTCTTTTCCAAATCAGGTTTAATAGGAAAATGAAAGGAAAACGAGACTTAGACCCCATGTAAAGACAAAATGGAAGAAGTAGAAAGATGTAGTAAAAATGGAAGAAGAATACTTCAAAGGAGCAAATTAATTTATTCAACAATGGAAAGAAATTGAAAGATATGTATCATTGAGTTTTGCTATATACAGACAAATTAAGTGCTAGTATTTTTAGGAGCTTGGGGGACATAGATCCTTTGTATATGTCAACATGGCTTGTAAAACAACGGACTTAATAGCAAATTAAGATTAATATAGTATTAAAACTACAGAAACATTCTATTGGTTTCGAGTTGAGCTTGCTAAAGCTTACTATAAAGCCTTAAAAGCTTCAGTGAGAAAGCAATTTAAAGCTTTAGGAGCACTGCAATGATATCTTTTATCTTGGAACAGAGGCCATAGCTCTTGGACGTGTTGGTAAGCTAACCTGAATAATATATTATTCTCACATTTAGTTATGCTTTTCTATTTAGCCAAATTAATAAATTAGAGAATGCCAATTAAGGACAATGGACTATATATACTAATTTGGTTCGTGATGAAGAAAAATCATTATGGCTAGCTGCCACTCACTAAATGTTTGAGTTTATATTCTTGCGACGTGAAAATTTATAGTTTTAGATTGTTGGTTACCTAGTCTAAACTCTTGGAATATACATTAGTAGTTATTGTGGATGTTGTCGATGTAACAATTATGAACTTTTGCACTTTCACTCTTCTTTTTCCATTACACCAAATGTGTGATGCTCTTATGTCAGAGAAATTGATATTTTGTGGCTAGTTAGCAGTCATTAAATGTTTGAGTTAATATTCTTGTGACGTGAAATTTATACTTTGAGATTGTTTGTTACTTATCTGGCTCTTAGAATTCGCATTTCTATTTAATGTGTGATGTTGTGGACTTGGTAACTATCAACTTTTGTACTTTCACTCTTTTCTTTTTCCATTATGCCAAAGTGTAATGTTCTTATGTCAAAGAAATTAACATTCTGTGATATTTGTTAGTAATTAGTTTGGACTCCTAAAATTTACATCTTTCACTTGATTTTTAGTATTGTCACAGTTAGGGTTGCACATGATTCGAGTTATTAGCAAATCAATCGTGAGCAGTTTGAGTCAAAACTCAACTCACGATCAATTAACATCGAATTCGAGTTGAACTCGAACTGACCAAGTCGAGCTCAAGTTCGAGTTCAAACTCAAACTTAAAATTACTAAACTCGTTAACTTACGAGTCGGCTCGATATATATATATATATATATATATATATATATATATATATATATATATATATTATTTTTTATTTTAATAGAGAAATTTCATATATGTCCATAATATTTTATTACTTGTTAAGAAAAATTATTAAAAAAATAAAATAATTATTTTTTATTTTTTTAACTTGAGCTCGAGCTTTACATTGAGAGCTCGCCGAGTTCAAACTCGAGTTCGAATTTGATAAAATTAAATTGAAATTCGGTTTAACTCGATTCAAATCTTACAATGTGTGAGCTTCTTCTCCTACTATTTAGGGGTTAGTTTGTGGGATGATTTGTTAGTAGTATTCCTGCCTGTGTGGGTTGCTTTTAATGTCTTTCATATACATAAATCCTTACGATCAATCTTTTCTGTGACTTCTACAGATGCCAAAAAATTTCATGCTTTTACGAGAGAGAAATATTTACACTTTGATCGTTTGCTCTTTAGTTTAGATCCTTAAAATTCACTCTTTGAATTTGACAATGACAGTTATGAACTTCTCATTTTTTACCAATGAATTTGCTTTAAACCACAAAGAATATAGTAAATGATAAATTTTATGGTGTCCTAGCAGGACTAGTGAATAAAGTAAAAGGGTGTAATATTTTTCTTTACACTTTTTCCTCCTCAATATCTCAAATAATTAAAGACACCATCCCCATGTTGACAATCATTTTTATATTCTTACCATTATCCAAAGTATAATAGAAGAATTAATTAGAAACATTATTAATTTGTTTCTCATATGCACTTTAAATTTGTCTTGAATAGGTATTCATCATACAAACCAAATGGTCTTTAAAGCAATCTATGTGAACTAATATATAAGTGCTCCCAATAGCCACTGTGCTGATTTTATTCGAATAAGTAGTGATGTTCGAGTATCATCCTTGAGCTCTGCAACTTGCATTTATAATACTCCTTGCTTTCATCATAGGCATCAAAATGGAACCATATTGGATCGAGATCCATCTAGACATCATAGTTGCATAATGTTGTGCCAATAATATAAGGACCAAACGTCCACGTATCCATTTTCCATACCGTGGTAGCCAAGATCATCATCCTTATATGTATTGGCAATGAAGACTAATAGTTTTTCTTACTTACTCTAAAATTTTGCATGTACTTTTGCACAAGTGCATGATATTCTAAAAGCTGATAGGAGCAGAATAATGCAACAAAAAGATGTGTTAATATGTTTCATTCTACAAATAAGGGATAATTTCACAAACCTAAACCTTCCCTCAAATTTATGACAATTTCACTCGGCTTCCCTCAAATTTTACAAATTACACTGACCTCCCTTATCACAATAAAATGACTGTAATGACCTTTACTTAATAAATAATTTATAGTATAATGAAATGAGATTAAAAAAAAGAAACCTAACTTCTTCGGTTATCCTATTTATAAGTTATAACTGTTAGATTCATGAGTAAAGAGTTAGTTCCACATTAACCAGAGAGATAGAGAAAAAGCGGTTAATATGTAAGTAAGGGTCCGAGACCGAATGGCTTAAGTTTTTTGGTCAGAGTTGGATTCTTGACTTACATATTGGGCTCTTTGGTAGACTCTCTCGAGATGTTTCTTCCCATCAAATTAGTATCAGAGCTTCAGGTTGCAAGATTGGATTACTCATGGGCATGTAAATCCTTCTCAGAGTTGGACCGATGAAAATTCTCTTCTTGGTGGTAAACCGAAGTGCCAAGGAGTTTGGTTGGCGTTGGACCAGGTGCGCCATGGGTTTGGCAGGGGGCCGGTTGGTGTTAGACTAAGGAATCAAGGGTTGGTAGGATTCCGGAATGTAGTTTGGATGTTGAAGAAAAGTAGGTCCATGTTTGGGAGAAGAGATGACCTTAGATGATAAGGTGGACTTGCGTTGAGTATTAAAGTGGGCTCAAAAAAGGGCTTGTAAATTTGGATTTAATGTGGGGTTACTCATGAAGGGGGAGATTTGTTAGGTTCATGAGTAAAGAGTTAGTCCCACATTGGTCCGAGAGATAGAAAAAGAGCGGTTAATATGTAAGTAAGAGCCCGAGACCTAATGGCCTAAGATTTTGGATCAGAATTGGGTTCTTGACTTACATATTAGGTTCTTTGGTGGACTCTCTCGAGGTGTTTCTCCCTATCAATAACCAACAACGATTCTCTCTCATTTAATATCACTCCGTTCTTATCCATCGACCCCTTCCTCGTCAATCACCTCCCAAGTGATCCCTCAAACTCTACTATATATTCTTATTCCTCCTTTCTTGTTTTTGGAATTGCCAAATTACAAGTTTAGTTAAGCGATTAAATTTGATGGTTGAAGTAAAATCCGATTTCATGGTCAAACTAAAAGGAGATGAAAAGGCACACAATAATAATGGAGCAAATAATGCACTCATTGGTCAAAAGAGGAAGAGGGATTGAAATTGGTAAATTTGCTAATTTTTTTTATCACCGATCCAAAAAACTTTTTAAAATATTAATAAATACATTTACATTTCTTTTTATGCTTGACAATTGTTGGTTGTGCTTTTGTTATGGAGATAGAATTTCTTCTCTGTATTTAAGACATTAACATATTTGGATATTTAATGGTAGGCTAGATTATTTTGTTTTGAGAAGGTGTGGGCATTGGGTTTGAAGTTTGGGATGCCATTAGTTGTAAATGAAATTTTGATTTTTGGTGAAATGAATTTTTTGAAAATCTCTATAGTCATAATGATGTATTTCCTTCTCTTAAACTTGATTAATCCCATCCATGAGTAAATCTCCCCTATGGATTTTCTTCAAGACCATAAATGTGGCTCATGTAATAGGAGTTAAGTCATTTATATGGAACCAAACCATGGCATTCTATGTTGAAGATTATGCAAGCATAAGGATAGTTGATTGTGAGTTTAACCATTCCATAGAACCATATCATGAGAATATTTCTAGAGAATGGAATGAATCTTCAGAATTGAATACATGCTTTGGGAGAAACAATTTTATGACTATGAGGATGGAATTGCTTGGGTTTAGAATTTGGAATTAGACTATTTATTAGGCTAATTTGTTAGTATAGTGGGTTTGATTGAAATACGAAAGAAAGCAATTGGCAAAATAATTTTTGTTTTATTTTTGTACAAAAAAGGTAGCTTAGGATTTTTGAAAAAAAATAGCCTTTTGGACTTATATTGCTATACAAATAGTAAAAATAAGGGAGGTAGATATAATTTAATAAATTTAAGGGAAGGTCTCTGCAATTATTAGAAATCTCAGGGGAGGTTTCTGAAATTATCCCTATAAAAAACATTGTGATTAGTTGGGAACAAGAGAATATGGATAATAGTGAATAGACTTAGTTGGAATTTTGTGTTTTTCAATTGAAACTATAGATACAAGCTCTGTATGGTCTGATTTTACATAAGATTATTGGCTTTCATAACAGTACAAATATCGAGTAGGTACCAGTTGGCACGTAGTTTAGCTTCTTATGCAAAATCTGCTAATTGTCGAGACTATTTATAGAATGCTCTTCTAATTTTGCTAAGCAAATAGTGATGGATGATTTTTAAAATTTTCATTAATAAATATTTCTTATTTATATATATATAAAATATCGAACAGGTACCATGTATGACGTACAGTAGATATTCCAAAGAGGACATAAATACAACTTTAAATTTGATATGAGAAATTTCTTTTAAATTTCTTACAATAGAAAATCTTCCGATTGTTTGCGACTTAGTTTGGATTCTTGGAGTTCAGATAATTATATTTAATATTTGACATTGTCATGATGACAGTTTCCTTACCTTTAAGCCAAAATAGTTAATGTTTCTTATCACAAAAAGATTGTCATTTTCTGATTCTTTTTCACTTTGGTCTGGATTATTGAATCCTAATATAATTCACATTTTGCATTTTGAATTTTTCTAATGGGGGATTAGTACATCTAAGCTACATTTAGTCCATCAATTAAATACTCATACTCACTTTTATTATCATTATGATACTCTGTCCGTTTGCTAACATTATTGAATCAGTACACGTCTTCTTGCTTGATTAGCGCACGAAGTAAAATAATCACTGCTGTATTAACACCGATATATCATATTTATCAAAGACATATTGAAAAAACAAAATTTTTTGGCAAAAAAAGAAAAAGAGAAATCAACTTTTAGTAATAACTTAGGTAGAGAGAGATCAAAATTTAAAGAAAAAGTTATGGAGTGTAAAGGAGATGTTTGGATTATTTTAATTTATTCCATCTTCCGTAAAGGCGTAACCAGAGGAAAATAAAAAAGAGACTATAAAATGGACGTAGAAATTAAAAGGAGTGATTAGAAACATATGATTTCACTTCTCAAGCACCAATTACAGATATCTTGGAAAGAAATTGAAATCAACATCTTCTAAATCAATCACTTTGAAGTATAATTGGAGCGTGCCAATTTGAAGGTTTCCTATGTATCTCCCAATTGCGTGGCCACTTACATCGCTAATCAAATCTCTTTGTACTCATAGACATCAAAATAGTATCAGTTGGGATTAGAGGTGTAAACAAATCTAATTAAACTAAACACTCCTGCTTTCAAACTTGTTTGATTACTTTAATAAGTTTGAAATTGAGGCTCAGTTGGGCTTGTTTATTTATCAAGACAAACTAAAACAAACTTTTATCGACCTAAACTCAAGTTTGAATAGCTTGAAGTTCGAAAGTTTACCAATATAAAATATTGTTCCAATTTGATTTGGCGAGTTAGTGAAACAAACTCGAACACTCAGTTACCAAACTGAACTTAATTCGAGTATCTGGCAACTAGGTTGTCTTTCAGCCATATTTGGGATCGAGATTGCACTGCATAGGACGGAAAATAATGTTGTGCCCCAAAGTTGGATTTAGATTTCCACTTATATGCATAACTAATCTCAAAAGTGTGGTAGCCAAGGTCATCATGCTTAAAATTTCCTTGACAATCACATGAACTTTGGTATAAGTGCACAATGTTTCCAAAACACAATAGTAGCAGAATCCAATAAAAAGATGCACTAATAGATTTCATCTCTGCGTATAACAATTTATTTTAAGCTGGGGAGAAGGTTTTTTTTTTAAAAGTTGGGGAGAAGCCTTGTTTACATGGTAGTGCTTAACAAAGAAAAAATATATCCCTTTTTTTTGGTTCTCTGATATATGCCAAACGAGTTAATATTCTTGTGACAAGACAATTTTAATTTTCCTATTTCTTGTTAGGTTGGATTCTTGAAATTCAATAATTTGTAATTTATTAAATTCTCATACTGGTAAACTTAGGGTCATGAACTCCTTACTCTTTTTCTTTTGTGTCTTTCATATATGCCAAAAGGGTTAATGCTCATATGACGAAGTAATTAGCATTTGTCAGTTGTCTATTAGTACTTAGTGTGGATTTTTCAAGTTCACATTTTGTATTCAGTACTTGAAATTGTAATGACAGTTATGAACTCCTTATCGTCAATCTTTTGTGCCTTAATTTCATATGCACTAACACAAAGCAACATCTGAATCCATCTGATCCCATGTGGAAGCCAAGTGTCAATGACCTGGCACACAATATCAGAATAATGTAAAAGAAAAAGAGCCCTCTCCAGTTGAGATTCGTCTAGTTATATCCAGTTGTGTCAATTGATAAAATTTCTGTGTAAATTAATATATTTGCATAATCGTGAGTTCTACATTAATTTTTTTTATAAATTATTTTATAGTATACGTGGGAGGGTTTCAATCCAAAACTTCTCACTTACACACCTTTCTATCAAACTATCAATTCAGTTATAAATCACGTTTATACTAAAATTGTACAAGTTTATAATAAATTTTTATTAGTTCACATAACTAGATATTTGGGAGGCCCTTCTTCCAAAATGAAAAACTAAATTTCGTGGTGTCCCTGCTGAATTAATGAAAAACTAAAAAGGTGTAAATTTTTCTTTTCTAATTTCCTCCTCAATATCTCAAATAATTAAAGACACCATCCACATCCCTGCAATCATTTTTATGTTCTTATTATTATGCAAATTATAGCAGAGGAATTACTTAGAAACATTATAGTTTATTTCTCACATGCAAATCAAACTGGCATTGATTACAAGTGTTTTCACACTATAATCGATGAAATCAATTATTTCCTTTATAATAAAGTAGCGCAGTACATGCTAATCTATCAGAATTAGTAATACCATTTGTTGTTAATTATGATTAGGGACATTTAAAAATAATATATTAGTGTGGTAAGAATCTCGTCATCATAACTCTTTGCTAGTTTTCTCTACACGATTAATTATTCTAAGGACTTTTTTATTTATATTATACAGAACAATATACGTAATCGAAAATGATAAAGACGCCATGATTAAAGTTACATGAATATAGAAGTGTAAATAAAACTCCAAATTCGATTAGATTTAGGACATTCAAAACTAACACCTTTTTGTCCCCTACTTAATTACTTTCGTAGTGGCACCATTTCCATGTTTCTTTTTTATTTTTGATGTTCCTATATAGTTCAAAGTGAAAAAAGGAACTGATTAGAAACATATCATTTTTTATTCCCCAAGCACCAATAAAAGATGCCTTGAAATTACATTTTCTACAAAATGTTCTCGAAAGCAATCATTTTAAAGTTAAATTGTAGCATATCAATCCGCCAGTTTGCTCATTTACTTGACGTGGATGGTGATCTTCAATTGCCTGCCACCAACAATAGGCATTACATATATAACGATCTCTTTTCTCGACTATAGGCAACAAAATAGTACCGTTTGGGATCGGAATCAAACAGTATACTGCAAAAGAACAACATTGTCCCCCAAATATTGGGTCTAAATTCCCAATTGTACGAAGATCCATTTATAAGATTGTGGTAGCCAAGATCATCCTCCGTTTGAATTAGCTGTTTTTGGGGTGTTTTTGAAAAATTTTGCTATAGCAAAGTTTTTAAATTATATTTTGGAATATTTTCAGAAAATATTTTAAGATATTTTTTAAAAATTTAAACTAATTTTTGAATTACCTTTTAAAGTATTTTTTTTAAATTTTATTGTATTTGAAAAACACTCCCATCCGTTAGAAGATGTACTAATGTACTTCATCTCTGCAGATAAGGATGTGCTTTATGTTGGGAACAAGAGACTATATACTAATATAGTGAGTGATGAAGGAAAAGATTGTGGCTAGTTGCCTCTCATTAAATGTTTGAGTTAATGTTCTTGTGATAAAGAAGTTGGGATTCTTGAAATTTACATTTGTATTTAATGTGCGATGTTGTCAATGTGATAACTATGAACTCCCTTCTTTCACTATTTTGTGTCTTTTATATATCCCAAAAGGTTAATGATCTTATGAGAAAAAAGTTAGCGTCTGATTTTTTGTTAGCAATTAGTTTGGATTCTTGAAATCCACATATTTTACTTGATATCTAATATTGCATGGTGACAATTATGAGTTTCTTACTTTTATTGATGAGACCTTAGTCTAATAGTTAAAACTGAGACATTTGGGATATTTGAGATTATGGTTCAGGTCTCATTATGTGTAAATTTCTTCTCATACTATTTGTAGATTGCTGTGTGTTCTTGTAGATTTGTAATGTCCACCAAAAAACTTGGGTTAGTTTGAGTGACAATTTGTTCATAGTACTCACACTATTATAGTTTCTTGTAATCTTATTTTAAAAAAAAAAAAAAAAAAAGCTAAACAACGTAAAGCTTACTATCAATCTTTCTGTGACTTTCATAGATACCAAAAGGGTTAATGCTCTTATGAGAAAGAAATCTATTATTTCCCGATTGTTCGCTACTTAGTTCGGATTCTTGAATTGACATTTTATAGATAACAGTGATAATTATGAGCTCCAAACCACAAGAAATATGCTTAATAGTTGACAAATTTCATGTTGTCCTGGCTGCATTAATGAAAGCTAAAAGGGTATAAATTATTTCTTTTCTTCCTTTTTTTTTTTTTTTTTGCTTCCTTACTAGCTCAAATAAAGACCCCATCCATGTTGTTTACAATCCTTATAATTATAATCCTAATTATAATAATCCTAGTTAGAATAGAGGAATTAACCAGAGACATTATAATTTCATTTCTCATATGCAAATCAAGGCTGTCTTGAATACATATTCATCATACAAACCAATAGTCTCTAAAGCAATCGATCTGAACGAAAAAAGAAACGCTCCCAATTGCCAGTTTTCTGATTATATCCGATCAAGGAGTGATGTTTGAGTATCGCCCATAAGCACTGTGACTCACATCTATAGCTGTCTCTGCTTTGACGATAGGCGTCAAAATGGTACCATACAGGATCAGGATCCATCAGCACAGCACAATAGAACAATGTTGTGTACCAAATATTGGGATTAAATGACCAACTATATTCAGTTCCATTTTCTATATTGTGGTAGCCAAGATCATCATCCTTGGATTTGCAATGAATGTTGATGTTTTTTCCTTGCCTGTTCTGGATATGCACATGTACCTTTGCACTGCTTTGTAATATTGCGAATGTTGATAGTAGGAAAACAATGCAATAAAACGATGCGCTGATATACTTCATCACTGCAAGTAACGATGTACTTCAAGTAGGAAAGAAGAGAAAATTTGTGTTCTTCAACAAAAGATATGGATATATTTGAGTTCTTTGTGGTCTCATTTTATAGACAAGTTTTTTGGCTTTTATGGAAGGACAGTAATTGCGAAGAACCATGGATGACGCATTTGGAGTAAAACCTATTCGAAAGAGGAAATGCATACAATTTGCAATTAATACGAGACTTAATTTTCTTTTGATAGGTGGTGTAGCTAGGACTTTAGATGAAGATAACATGTGTGCAATACATTGATTGTGAAACATTGTGGCTAGCTGCCTCTGTTTCAATCTTTTATGTCTTCCACATATATGTATGTATGTATATATATAGGCCTAATACTTATCACAAATTATCATCTTCTGATTCTTTATTACGTTGGTTTGGATTCTTGAAATTCACATTTCCTATTAAGAAAATTTCTTATCGGTACCAACTCGTTATTACATCTAAATTATACCCAATTCAATATTTAAATCTGCAGTCACTTTTGTTAACTTTCTAGTACTTAGGACTTGTTTTGAATGCTCTCTGATTTCTAAAAGCTGATTTAATGGAGTTGATTAATGAAATTAGATTTTTCAAAATAACTCATATGTTCTGATTTGCTGTTAAACAAGCTATTTGATTGCCTGCACAGGTGTTCTCAAAATTTTAAGAATTCAAAAATCAATGCTCTTTAAATTTGACGTTTAGTGAATAAAGGAAATTTTGAAGAATTCTAAAATCAATGCTCTTTAAGTTTGATGTTCTGCGTAGATAAGCAAAAATGACGATTTGCATAGTAAAATGTGACAGATGAAGTAATACTTATTAGTCAACTACATCACCTGGTTTGATGTTACGAATTCCACAAAATTAATAATTATAAATCTACTAGAGTCTTCATAATTATAAATTTCTGTCACATTAATAGATTCTTACTCTCCAATTTAAACGGTGCATTATCTTTAGCTGAATAGGGTATGTACGTAATCACTTAATAATACATGGAGCTAGCTAGAAACCTGTAGATTAGCATAAAGAAGAAATTTTGTATAATTAAGGAATTAGGCACTAAATAATTACACATGAGAAAAAAAAAATCTAATCTATAGTATATTCATAGTGCCTGATCCTTGTATCAAAAGAAAAACTTGAAATACATTCATAGTCGGAAACAATGTGGACTAAAAATATTATTTTCATATAAAATATGCAAGGAGATAATACTCCTTTTTCAGTTGCTTCCCACTTGTGGGAGGTAGGGTATGTCCGCCTTCATCAAAAAAATTTATATTATTCAGTTAAATTTCTAGAGTGACGTCCCTCCTTCATGTACGGAAATTGTCCATTAAAAAAATAATCCGCAATTACAAGTTTTTTAAACATGTTTAGTTATCTTCTTTGGAACTCCGAAAAATAGCAAAAATAGGTGGTCACAAGTTGAGATGTAATCGAATTGAGTTACTTGCAAGTAGTTTGGTAAAGAACTGGACTCGCACTTGAAGCCGAGTGTGAGTCTCGAGTGCAAGTCGTGCTCAGGTGTCTCAATAGTATTTCGATTCCAGTCCGAGTATTATCTTTTGGGGTCGAAAGCTCATCGACCCTTGTCAAGCACCAAATAATTAATTAAAAAATATATATTTAATTATTAAAGTTTTACTCTTTTAAGCTTGGGAGTTGTATAAATTACCAGAATATTGGCTATGACTTTAAAATATTTATAGGTCATATAATCATTTCACATGGAAAAAAATAATTTGATAAGTAAAAATTAAAATTGTGCATTTCTGGAAATGGACAAGGATCTCAGGTTCGAGTACTTGACTTGAGTTTGAACATACTTGCACGAAAATCAAACATAATCGAGTCGATCTTGGGTTTTCAAACAATTCTTTGAGCTCGAACCCAATTTCCATTTCTACTGCTCACTCGAGTTCAAGCAATGCCTCCTTATCGTCGAGTTGAGCTCGAGTACCATGATACTCGATTTAGTCTCGATTTGATTGCATCTCTAGTCACAAGAATGGGGTGGCAGCACTTGATTACATTTCTGGAATTGGATAAAGATTTTGGGTTCGAGTACTTGTCTTGAGTTTGATCATACTCGCAAGAAAATCGAGCATAATCGAGTCGATATCAAGTTTTCGAACAATTCTTTGAGCTCGAACTCAATTTCCATTTCTGTTGCAAACTCGAGTTCGAGCAATGCCTCCTTATTATCGAGCTGAGCTCGAGTACCGCGATACTCGATTTAGACTCGATTTGATTACATCTCTAATCACAACAATGGAGTAGCAGCACTTGATTACATTTCTGGAATTGGACAAGGATCTCGGGTTCGAGTACTTGACTTGAGTTTGAACATACTCGCAAAAAATCAAAGCATAATGTAATGACCGAGCTGGAGTCTAGTTATTTGACGTTAGGAAGTTAGTTGTAGAAGATATTCCAAATAACAGATTGCATGTGTCGGTTAATTGATCGAGCATGTGAGTCCTTTCATATTGCATGCGTTAGTTATATTGTTAGAATACCAGAAACTAGTATAAAGCAGAGGAGGAAGAGAAGGGATGTAGTTTTTGGATGTAACAATTCTCATTTCCCGTCTATACTATCTTAGTCTTCCCCTGCTCTCTCTTCTCATTTCCCCTGTATCTGCATTTCTCTCAATTTCTGTCTTGAATCCGTCCCTTGTTGGGCAGGTCCAGTACAATTGGTATCAGACGCTTGCGGTCCTTGGATCTGCAAGCTCAGCTACCGAATCTGTAGCTGACTATGGCGGAGGGCACCAGAATGAAAGGCTTCGAGGAACAACTGAGGAAGCAGGATTCTCGGATCCAGGGCATCCTTGAAGCCAATGCAGCTGAACGACTAGCACTGGAAGAGAAATTGGCAACAAATCACTCTGATATGAAGGCACTCTTGGAAGCGAACTCAGCTGAGATGAAAAATTTCATGGTTTCCATGAATGCTCAATACACCGCTTTTGTGAGAAGCTTGCAAAGCGACCGAGGGATCTTAGGAATTTCACCAGACAATACGGAGAGGCAACCTGTCCAAAGGCCTCAGAGAAACTTGGAGTTGGGGCTATCCAATCAAGGAGAGAGGAATTTCCTACCTGTAGGGACTCCTAAGGTGGAATTTCCCAAATTTGATGGCTCTAACCCCAGAGAATGGGTCAGGAGATGTGAGAAGTTTTTCCGTTTATGTCGCATTCCTGATTCGCAGCATATGGATTTAGTGGAATTGCATCTGGATGGGAAAGCTAGTATTTGGTATCAAGGTTTCAAGATGGACAAGGGGGAGTTACGATGGGATAGATTCAGCCAAGAGTTTTGTAGTCGATTTGGGAATTTAGGGGAGGATGACGTTATAGAGGAGTTTAACAAGCTTCATCAAACTTCCACAGTAATTCACTACCAAGAATGGTTTGAAGAGCTGCGAGCTGCCGTGATGCTCAAGGTCCCTGGTCTTACTGAATCATATTACATCTCCAGTTTCCTAAGTGGCCTAAAGGAGGAGATTAAGTCTGTGGTCAAGATCCACAAACCTGCGACCTTGCAATCAGCATTTGAGAAGGCGAGATGGCAGGAGCATTACTTACAGGTTATGGCTAAGCAATCTAGGATGGCTACAAAACTAACTCAGGTTACGGAGACAATACAGAAGAAGCCTGCACATCAGATGTTTGATAGCAGCAACAACAAAACTACTCCCCAAGGCTCTAGGAGGATTACCCCCACTGAGTTCCAGTACAGGAAGGATCACAGTTTATGTTTCAAATGTGGAGAGAAGTTCTCCCCTGGGCATGTTTGCAGGAATAAGGGAATTCATTTGCTGCTAGCAGATGAGGGCGAGGCTCAAGTAGAGGAAGGGATGAAGGGTCAGGTGGTGAGGAGGTGCAGGTCCATGCCATTACCACAGCAAAGCCATTATGGTTAGCAAGGGTCTCTAGCAGTTATAATGGGGATGAGAAGGCCAAGGAACTACTGACTGCACTAGCGGTAGACAAATCTAGTGTGCACGATTACACATACCATCAAGGGATTATCAGGTATATGGGAAGAATGTATATTGGGAGTAACTCAGAATTAAGGGCTCAGCTCATCAATTGCATGCATGATTCTGCAATTGGAGGGCACTCGGGGAACCAAGGAACATACCAGAGAATGAAGAACTATTTCTACTGGCCGGGCATGAAAAAGGATGTGGAATCTTACGTACAGGCTTGTGACATTTGCAAGAGGAGTAAAGGGGAGCATTGCTCCTACCCAGGGTTGTTGCAGCCATTGTCAATTCCTGAGCAAGCATGGCAGGAAATTTCTATGGATTTTATTGAAGGACTACCCAAATCATATGGTCATAATGTCATTTTTGTGGTGGTAGACAGATTTACAAAATATGCTCACTTCACCTCCATGACTTCTCACTACACTGCTAAGAGTGTGGCTCAGGTATTCTTCGACCAAATATTCAGGTTACATGGGCTGCCTAATGGGATTGTATCTGATAGAGACAAAGTGTTCACTAGTATATTCTGGCAAGAGCTTTTTAAGCAAGTAGGGACTGAACTTAGTTTCTCTTCTTCCTATCACCCTCAGTCTGATGGACAAACTGAGAGGGTGAATAGGTGTCTAGAGACTTACTTAAGAGCTATGTGCTTGCAGCAACCAGGCCATTGGAAAAGGTGTTTACCTGCAGCTGAATGGTGGTACAACACTAACTTCCACTCCAGTTTGCAGATGACTCCGTTCCAAGCTTTATATGGCTACAAACCATCCCAATTGAGTTTGCACTCAAGTGACACTCCAGTTGCTGCTGTGGAGGATTGGATAAAGGAAAGGGTAAACTGGAATACATTGCTCAGGGAAAATTTATTGCAGGCTCAGAACCGAATGAAGCAGTTTGCAGACAAACACAGAATAGATAGGTCCTTTGCTGAGGGTGATTGGGTGTATCTCAAGCTGCAGCCGTATAGGCAGACTACGGTAGCACTAAGGAGGAACTTGAAGCTGGCAGCCAAGTATTATGGCCCATATCAGGTGGAAAAGAAGATTGGGTCAGTTGCTTATAGGCTCAAGCTTCCACAGGGTGCTGCTATTCACCCTGTTTTCCATGTTTCACTCTTGAAACCAACGTCTAAGGGAGCTCCTATCAGCAATGAATTGCCACAAATATCGGAGGAAGGGCTCTACACTACTGCCCCCACTGCGGTTCTAGACAGAAGAATGATAGACAGGGCTGGTCAGCAGGTGGAGCAGGTCTTAATTTGTTGGAAGAACATGAATGAGGAGGATGCTACCTGGGAGGACTTGACTGTTATACAAAGCCAATTTCCATCCTTCAATCCTAGAGACTAGGATTGTTTGAAGGGAGGGCAACTGTAATGACCGAGCTGGAGTCTAGTTATTTGACGTTAGGAAGTTAGTTGTAGAAGATATTCCAAATAACAGATTGCATGTGTCGGTTAATTGATCGAGCATGTGAGTCCTTTCATATTGCATGCGTTAGTTATATTGTTAGAATACCAGAAACTAGTATAAAGCAGAGGAGGAAGAGAAGGGATGTAGTTTTTGGATGTAACAATTCTCATTTCCCGTCTATACTATCTTAGTCTTCCCCTGCTCTCTCTTCTCATTTCCCCTGTATCTGCATTTCTCTCAATTTCTGTCTTGAATCCGTCCCTTGTTGGGCAGGTCCAGTACACATAATCGAGTTGATCTTGAGTTTTTGAACAATTCTTTGAGCTCGAACTCGATTTTCATTTCTGCTGCTCGCTCGAGTTCGAACAGTGCCTCCTTATTATTGAGTTGAGTTCGAGCACCACGATACTTGATTTAGACTCGATTTGTCTCTAGTCACAAGAGTGGATGGCAGCACTTGAGGCAGGAGAATGGGGAAAATTTTGACATTAAATGTCAAATTGTCAATATCACTATTTGACTATTTCAACTTCTCTTCATACGAACCCAAGGAGATGAAATATTGCAATCAAAGAGTTCTTGAACGTGGCATCTTTCCATCAGCTGTGTGTGATTTTGTTCTTGATACGTATATAAGAAGTGGGATCCTTGAATCTAAGGGCAAATTAACTGACTAAAGGCCCCAAAGGTAGGGAAAATATATAATGGAAAGCAACTGATGGTGGGATGAGAGCCACTATTGTCTCCCCATATATGCATGTTGTCCTTCTACCAACGTTATTAATCTGAAGGAAAAAAAACGGAGAAAACCTGTTTCACGTGTAAATGGGGTCAACAATCTTTGAGACCGGCATTAGATACAAACTTTGAGAGTTGCGAGGGTGAAATTTGCCTGTGCTGACTCTTAGGGGGGTGAGTTGTAATAAAAAATTACTTTTTATGTGGTAAATTATAATTCTTGTAAGATCCAAATTTAAATTTGTATTCCTTTACATTCACTATTGTGACAGAAAGAATAGGGAAGGGACTCCTGTAATTGCAGTTGGCCCATACAATTAATAGTTTAAATATGGTGAATTTGAAATTGAATGGATGAAGTAATGATGAGGCATATTTTTGAACGAGTGAAAAGATTATTACAATTTCATATGTTGTTGCTTTAGTGTCTAAATGATAGGATATAACTGGTATCTGTAATTGCGAAAACTCGAATTCATAGAAGTGGGGCATAAGGTAAAATTTTTCTACCATGCATGTTTGAATTCCATCTTTCCATGAACCAAATTACTCCGACACCTTTTTTTGTTTTGAAGGAATTACTTCTACACTTTTGATTCACAATCTGTCCCATAATTCAAGGAGAACTTTAGTTAAACATAGACCTTTACTCAAGCCTCGAATGTGCCTCTACTTTATATCCTTTTAGGAATTAGTGAGAAGCAAGATTTTCTTGAATGTCCCAAGCTTTGTACGGTTGACCATCTCTTGGACACACTTTTTTCTTTGTTTGGATGATTCCTCATGCCAGGGCCGACAAACAAATCATGAAAGAGATTGAAAAATACAGTGCTACAAGATAAAGCGGTTGTATGTACAGAAAGATTTTGTCTGATGCCACAAAGAGGGCTCCAATAGGGATGAATTTGTAAGAATTGTTTGGGTGATTTTGGTCATGTCGACTTAAAAAAAAAATTTGTACATTGCATGTGAAGTTAAGGTTTGTGATTTGTTGTGCCATTCGAATTTTTAGAGATCAAAGTGTCTTCTATAACGCACAAAATTGAGGTATGAATTGTGAAATTGAATTGTTAAAAAAGCACGACTAAGAGGCACTTGAAATTGGTATTTTGAGAAAAGTGCAATTTTCTAATTTGAAAGAAAAGTAAAATTATGTCAGAGCCGGTACTAGATTAATTTTTCTTTCAATTTTTATTTTTTTTATTATTAATAAAATTCGGGGTTGACATCCCTCCCCCGAAAAAAAAAATGCTACTCATTATCTGCATAACCTATTAATTCTATTGATTTTTCGCTTGAAAAACGTTCCCCTATGTTCATTTCCGTGTTTGTGTACTCCTTTTATTTTATATTATACTTGTTTGTTTTTTGTTCTTTTAGCTCTTTACCATGTTGCTGTTTTAGCTCCTTTTCACCGTCTTCATAGCAGTAAACAGAGAAAAATATTCGTTGTCTGCCAACTTTGAGTCTTTAATCAGGTTGGTGAAGTAGCACGAAACGTCCAGAACAGGAATGAAAGCTCGAGAAAGAACCAAAATGTATGGCCGGAGAGAACAAACAAAAGAGTTGGAAGACGTCTCCAGAGGTCCCATTGATAATGAGTTCACTGTTCAAGATAGTCAGCAATTTGTTTTGGAGCCAATTAATTTTTGGCATGGCCAAGAAGTGATAAGACAAAAAGCATACAGCATTGTTTTTTTTTTTTTTTTCGTGTCTTCCTTCTTTGAGATGTTTCCATATTCCAAGAAAGATAAAATAAAAGTAACCCGAAGCCTCAAGATTATGGCTAAAAAGATAGTAATATAAAAGTAACCAGAAGCCTCACGAAAGTAACCAGCAACCAGTTTGGCCCTCTCAAAATAGGCTAAAGCAGGAGTAAGGAGTAAAAGCAGGAATAAGTGCAGGATAGATAAATAAAATCTATATCTATATGTATTGAGGAAGGGGTTTTTATCAGAAATCTTCTCAATGACTTCTAAACTTCTCATTCTTTTTTTTCTAATTTTTGTATTTATTTTAATACATAAAAAGTAGTGGATTATAATCAACCCTATCACCAATCAAATTTAAAATATAAAACATTCGTACTATCTACTTCATAAACTATTTATACTTTGTTATTTATACTTTAAATCCTTTTTACTCCTTAATTAAAAACAAATGCTCATTCGTATGCTATTTATGTTACATTTTTATAATTAAGAAATATTTATTCCCAAACTAACCCTATAACCACCCCTACAAATGAGATTTGCAAATTACAAATACGTTTCAAAAAATTCACAAATGTGCAACTACATGTAAAGTTGAGGGGGTAAAGTGCAACTAAATATAAAGTTAAGGGGCTTACTATATTTAACCCTAAAAAAATTCCTAAGAACGGAACAAGTACTGGGTTATAGATTTTTGTATTTATTTTAATACACAAAAAGTAGTGGGTTATAACCAACCCTATCACCAATCAAATTTAAAATTTAAAACATTTCCACTGTCTACTTCATAAACTGTTTATACTTTGTTATTTATACTTTAAATTCTTTTTACTCCTTAGTTAAAAACAAATGCTCATTCGTATGCTATTTTAATACAATGTTACATTTTTATAATTAAGAAATATTTATCCCCAAACTAACCCTATAACCACCCCTTCAAATAAGTTTTGCAAATTACAATCACGTTTCAAAAAAATCACAAATGTGCAACTAAAGGCAAAGTGCAACTAAATGTAAAGTTGATGGGGTAAAGTGCAACTAAATGTAAAGTTAAGGGGTTTACTATATTTAACCCTAGAAAAAATCTCAAGAACGGAACAAGTAGTGGGTTATATATTTTTGTATTATTTTAATACACAAAAAGTAGTGGGTTATAACCAACCCTATCACCAATCAAATTTAAAATTTAAAACATTCCCACTATCTACTTCATAAACCGTTTATACTTTGTTATTTATACTTTAAATTCTTTTCACTCATTAATTAAAGACAAATGCTCATTCGTATGCTATTTTAATACAATGTTACATTTTTATAATTAAGAAATATTTATCCCCAAACTAACCCTATAACTACCCCTACAAATGAGTTTTGCAAATTACAATCATGTTTCAAAAAAATCACAAATGTGTAACTAAATGTAAAGTTGAGGGGGTAAAGTGCAGTTAAATAAAGTTAAGGGGCTTACTATATTTAACCCTAAAAAAAATTCAAGAACGGAACAAGTAGTGAGTTATAGATTTTTGTCTAGATTTTTGTATTTATTTTAATACATAAAAAATAGTGGATTATAACCAACCCTATCACCAATCAAATTTAAAATTTAAAACATTCCCACTATCTACGTCATAAACCGTTTATACTTTGTTATTTATACTTTAAATCATTTTTGCTCCTTAATTAAAGACAAATGCTCATTTGTATGCTATTTTAATACAATGTTACATTTTTATAATTAAGAAATATCTATCCCCAAACTAACCCTATAATCACTCCTTCAAATGAGCTTTGCAAATTACAATTACGTTTCAAAAAAATCACAAATTTAGAGTTCCTGCATTTCCCCCACTTTCCCACTCCAATTAAGAGTCCTCCAATTTAAGAATTCCACTCCAATTAAAATTCCTCCAAAACATAGAATTCTCATTCAACTTTCTTGCGTGCTCACTCCAATTAAAAGAACTTTCTTGCGTTTTCCCCAATAACTTATTATCTCCTTCAATTTTTTTATGGTATCCACCTTAACCCTTAACATAATTTAACTATGGAACATGCCTGCCTACAAGTATTTTAACGACAGCTAAATTTCAAACCCGCAAGATTACAAAGGAGGAAACATTTGTTTAGAAAACGAAACGTACACCGCAACGATTCCACACAGCAGTTCGAAAAGTTTCAACAACTTTGCGTTGATAAAAGAGAAATCTCACATCAAATTCAACTTAATTTGTTTGCGACTTATTTTGGATTCTTGGATTTCGATAACTATGTATAGTATTTGATATTGTCATAATGACAGTTTCTGTACCTTTAGGCCAAAAGAGTTAATGTTTCTTATCACAAAAAGATAGTCATTTTCTGATTTTTTGTCACTTTGGTCTGCATTATAATGACATGGTCGACACTGTTGTTAGGTAATTAATTTCATGTACTTTTAATTTCAACAAATTTTTCTGTATTGTATATAACATTTTATTTGTCAAACAGGTACAATGTTGACATACAAATCAGTGATTCCAGTGGTAACATGCATCTTAATTTACAAGACATATACGCACGATTCGTATTTGGTCATGATGCTTCTTATCTCAGAGAAGGAAGGTAGAATTTCTTGATATATATTTATTTTTTATAATGCTATTTATAAACTATGTAAAAAAATACACTAATTATGAATTTCGTACGTACTTAATTCTCAGGAAAATGGTGATAGGTTGTTCAACCAACAAATCAAGTCAAGCAAAGATCGTGTATTTTCATTTGTACTACGCACTCCACAAAATTCAACAGAATTAATTAAATCACCAATTTTGGCTTTTGTACTAAAAATTGATTTGTGTAAAGAGTGTTCGCACTTTCGTGCAAGATTATCAAATCGAATGCATAATATTTGTAATTATTTCATTTTAACAACATTCAATTACATTCATTTTTGTTCATATATCATTTATTTTCTAAAATAAATTTCTATTATTTGTTTAGGATCTATCTTTCGAAAAAAAGGCAGTTCTTGAATGATGTGCAAATATTTCAAATTATTGTTAGACAGATATTACATTTTAATTGTGTTGGTACAATTTTTAAACTTTTCTTATTCATCATTTTATTTTTACTTTTTCAATAATGCCAGCATGGTGCGTAGCACGGGTATTCACATTAGTTTTTCAGTAACTACCAAGAGCGTTTTGGTCTTGTACGGTTGAGATTTATTTTCCTTTTCTAGGCCAAACTATCCTCTGAGATCAACTGTAGATGTTTTTCTAAAAAGAGGAATAGCCTAACTAGGTTTATTCAAACGTATATTAGCATATTGTAGTCACATGCTCTCCACTATTTAAATATCTTCTTCTTGTTTTGTTGGTAAAAAAGGAAAAAGAAAAATTAATATACAGTTTGAATTACTATTTTTTTAGAGTAAAAATATACTACAGTGATTTAATATATGTAAAATAAAAAGATGATTAAAATATTGTTAAAAAAATGTAAAAATGTTTTGAGGAAACATGGCAATCCAAAAATGTATTTTCTTGTATACATACTATTATACTAATTCAGTTGGTCCTACTAACTTTATTCTAACCGCCCAAATGACCATCAATCTCACAGAGAAATTTCTAAGTTTGTGATGAATTTTAAAAAAATTCTACAAAAGGGGTGATTGTGGCGAGGAATTCTGTCGGGAGTTTTCGCATTCGTGAAATGCGAGCTCAGGAGAGCTCGCATTTCACGAATGCGAGCTCTCATTTGCTCGCATTACAGAGATGCAAATTTTTTTGCTTTTTTTTTTTTGGAGGCAGAGATTTATATTTTTGTATTAAAACAAAAAAGGATTTTGACAATCAGTGATTCCGGAAATGGGCTGTACCATCCTGTCAGTAGGTTCCTTGTTTCTTATGACAAAATTCAAGCCTGAACTGGATGTCGGAGACGCCCAACGTATTAATAGTTCATTTCCTGTTGAGATGTTCCATGAAGCTTGCCACTCCTCAGGTGGTTCTTGAGGTGTTGCAGTGCCTACAACTTTCTCTGCACTAGATGACAATTGCATGTAAAATAAGCACGGAGGTTGAGAAGGAAACAGCATAACTGAAGAATCAAAACAGGTGGAAGCAGTGAGAAAGAGCTACATTAAAGCACATACCAGGGGCTTTGCCGATCGAACTAGAAACGTAGGACCAAGAACCTTCACGAATCTCTATGATCCTGTCCTCCCATTTAACAGCTGAAGGTGTTTCGCCTCCTCTCCTCCAAAATCCTCCTCCCATCCTGGATCATTCTTAATCATTTGAAACTCTGCATACTGAAGAAAGCAGACACAAATCACTGAGCTCGCATTTCCGGAATGCGAGCTCGAATTGAGCTCGCATTTTCAGAATGCGAGCTCAGTGAGCTCGCATTCTCAAAATGCCAAGACCTCCATTTACAGAAATCCCCCCAGGAAACGCCCTCGTTGTAGAATTCTTTTTTTTTTTCATCATAAACTAAGAATTCACCCCAATCTCACACGACGGTGCTGGCTTAGCTACTAGAAGGGCCTATTTCCATGAAAGCAAATCTCACTGCAGCCAACTTGTAGGTTGTTCCACAAATCACTGTACCACAACCATGCCTTCAAAAATTATTTTCTCATACTTGATCACATACCTCTAGATTAGATTTCCCCCCTTCAAATGTCTATATAAACCCCTCTCCAGTCCTGCATTGATCACAACATTTCATTTCAAAGAATTTAAATAGCGTCTTTCTTTTCTACTTTCCTACTTGTATACTCAAAACCAGTTACTTGATTTGTTCACAATTATGGCTCCTAGCTTGAGCAAAGGTGCCCCTGAAGTAATGGGGGTTGAAGATGATCAAAAACCCTTGTCAATCGCTCTTGAAGGGACACAGTTTCTAGCCAATGGTCATCCAATTCTAACTGAAGTCCCTGCCAACATTGTTGCCACACCATCTCCATTTTTCTCCAAAGACTTAACCAGAAAAATGGTCGGCAGTTTTATTGGCTTTGATGCTATAGAACCAAAAAGCCGCCATGTAGTCCCTCTTGGTAAGCTCAAGAACATAAGATTCATGAGCATATTTAGATTTAAAGTCTGGTGGACCACTCATTGGGTTGGAAATTGTGGTAAGGATGTCGAACATGAGACACAAATGATGATTCTTGATAAATCAGACAATGCCCGCCCCTATGTTCTTCTCCTTCCAATTCTTGAAGGACCCTTTAGAGCTTCATTGCAGCCTGGCACGGAGGATTACTTGGATATTTCCTTGGAGAGTGGATCAAGCAAAGTTTGCAGATCGCGTTTTTGCAGTTGTCTGTACATGCACGTTGGAGATGATCCATTTCAGCTAGTGAAGGAGGCAATGAAAGTGATAAAGGTCCATCTAGGGACCTTTAAGCTTCTTGAGGAGAAGCGTCCACCAGGTATAGTTGATAAATTTGGTTGGTGCACTTGGGATGCCTTTTATCTTAAGGTAAGCCCAAAAGGGGTTTGGGAAGGGGTAAAAACCCTAGTGGAGGGTGGGTGCCCTCCAGGAATGGTCCTGATAGATGATGGATGGCAATCTATTTGTCATGATGAAGATGATGTTAATGACCAAAAAGGCATGAATAGGACCTCAGCTGGTGAGCAAATGCCTTGTAGGTTAGTAAAATTTGAAGAAAATTACAAATTTAGAGACTATACAAGTTCTAGGGAACCCTATGATAAGGGCATGGGTGCATTTATTAGTGATCTTAAGGAGGAGTTTAAGAGTGTAGAGCATGTTTACGTTTGGCATGCATTGTGTGGATACTGGGGTGGGATTAGACCTAATGTCCCAAACATGCCTGAGTCTAGGGTCATTAGTCCTAAACTGTCACAGGGATTGCAGATGACAATGGAAGATTTGGCTGTGGACAAAATCGTCAACAATGGAGTTGGACTGGTCCCACCAGAAAAATTTCAGGAGATGTATGAAGGCTTGCATTCACATCTTGAATCTGCTGGCATTGATGGGGTCAAGGTGGATGTGATACATGTAAGTTATGAAACTTTTAAGATAATGCCTTTATTCCATTTTATCCTTTCGGATCATAGTGGTCTACATATATTTGCAAGGATGTTTACAATTGGCTGGCTCATAATCTTCTTGTATGGATTACTATCTTTAGGTCTTCTAATATGACATGTTGTTGATAATGTAGAGGGCACCGACTGTAATTGATAATAAATATTATTAGCTCACCCTGTTATGTAGAGTAAAAGATTGCTCTTTTCCAAATCAGATTTAATAGGAAAATGAAAGGAAAACTAGACTTGGACCCCATGCAAAGACAAAATGGAAGTAGTAGAAAGATCTAGTGAAAAATGGAAGGAGAATACTTCAAAGGAGAAAATTAATTTATTCAATAATGGAAAAAAAATTGAGTTTTGCTATATATAGACAAATTAAGTGCTAGAATTTTTAGGAGCTTGGGGGACATAGATCCTTTGTATATGTCAACATGGCTTGTAAAACAATGGGCTTAATAGCAAATTAAGATTAATATAGTATTAAAAGTGCAGAACCATTCTATTGGTTTTGCAGTTGCTAGAGATGCTATGTGAGGAATTTGGAGGTCGAGTTGAGCTTGCTAAAGCTTACTATAAAGCCTTAACAGCTTCAGTGAGAAAGCATTTTAAAGGCAATGGTGTGATTGCTAGCATGGAGCACTGCAATGATTTCTTTTATCTTGGAACAGAGGCCATAGCTCTTGGACGTGTTGGTAAGCTAACCTGAATAATATATTATTCTCACACATTTATTTATGTTCTTCTATTTAGACAAATTAATATATTAGAGAATGTCAATTAAGGACTTTTTTTTTTTTTACTTTATTGCCTAAGTAAGTAGATTTTAACATTTTCAAAGCTAAAGGTTGCTTTTAACTACTATTCTATTTTCTTTTTACCTTTTATTTAGACCATTTTGAAACTTAGGAACTTTTGTTTCTCAAAAATTTTTACGACAACCCTTCTAATGTACCATATTCAAAGAATTGTGGGAATGCTAAATCATACAAGGGAAAAAATACCTTTATAATATATTCTTCGTTGAAAATATTAGATGATAGAATTTTTTTGCTGTTATCCTTCTTGATGGCTAATCTTGCCTTCTATAATTGAGTCCATGACCTTGCTGTCTATTTACCACTAATGCTATATGTAGATTAATTTTGTGCCATTCCTACATTCAGGGGATGACTTCTGGTGTACTGATCCATCTGGAGATCCTAATGGTACATTTTGGCTTCAAGGGTGTCACATGGTGCACTGTGCTTACAATAGCCTATGGATGGGAAATTTCATACAACCTGATTGGGACATGTTCCAATCTACTCATCCATGTGCTGAATTTCATGCTGCCTCCAGAGCCATCTCTGGAGGACCAATCTATGTTAGTGATTCTGTCGGAAAACACAACTTTCAGCTGCTTAAAAGACTAGTTTTGCCTGATGGTTCCATCCTAAGGTGTCAACACTATGCTCTACCCACCAGAGACTGCCTCTTCGAAGACCCTCTACATGATGGAAAAACTATGCTCAAAATTTGGAATCTTAACAAGGTAAGAATTTTGGATTAATTCTTTCGTCCTCCCTTTGAATTATGAACATTTTTGTACTGTCAATGAGGGTTAACCTTGTCTTCTAAATATACAGTAACAATAATGCTTCTCAACTGTGCTCATCAATTATTAACGTTTAGACATGCAGATTCCACACATACAATATATCATTCCCTTTGATTAGGAGTTCAATTCCTATCATTTTACTGTGGCTCTTGGATGGATTTTTACAGTTTACAGGAGTTCTTGGAGCATTTAACTGTCAAGGAGGGGGATGGTGCCCTGTAACTAGGAGAAACAAAAGTGCGAGCGAATTTTCAGTTCCTGTTACCTGTTTGGCAAGTCCTGAAGATATTGAATGGAGCAATGGAAGGAATCCAATTCCTCTAAAAGGGGTGGAACTCTTTGCAATCTATATGCAACGGGAGAAAAGGTTGAAGTTATTAAAGTTATCAGATAATATGGGAATCTCTCTGAAGCCATTTGAATACGAGCTCCTGATTGTTTCTCCTGTGACTGTCTTGACCAAAAAATTGGTCCAATTTGCTCCCATTGGACTGGTAAATATGCTCAATTCTGGTGGTGCTGTGGAGTCTCTGATATATGATGATGATGATGACAAAAGTTCAGTGAGTATAGGAGTCAGGGGAAGTGGAGAAATGAGAGTTTTTGCATCAGAGAAACCTATATCTTGCATGATTGATGGAATCGATGTGGAGTTCAGCTATAATGATCAAATGGTCATCATTCAAGTTCCATGGCCTAATTCATCAAGATTATCCATAGTTAAATACATATTCTGAAAACTAGTATTTGAAGTTTCTTGACTGAGATTCTTTTCTTTATATTGTGAATTTTTTAGAAGTCAAGATCATCAGATCGTGTTTGTCGAAAAAGTTAGCCTGGTGATTTGAACTGTTTTGAGCTGATCCAGGATGTAAAAAGATTTGTGTTCATGCACAGTCAAAAACTTATCTATAATCATGTGCGCATCTAAATTTTACTATATAACTCTGGATTGGATTGACCCAAGCTCGAACTGTTGTACCCAAGAAATAATGGTTTCAACAAGCAACATAAATGGGTTGACATGGATGCAGGCCTAATATGTACGTCTGAAATTAAAATGTTGCGAACTTGTAGATAATACAAAGCCATGCCCAATAAAAGCCCAGCCCACATCTCTTCATTTAGTTTTAAAAATTGTACAGTTTTTTTTTTTTAATGGTTAGCAAAAAAAGCTAAACAAGTGACCCATAATAATCACAGTAGTTGGAGCATCATTCCTTGATAGATATTAATATCAAAAGATTCATCAATCATCCATAGATATCTTATTTGAAGTTAGATTTCTTGATTGTTATTTGAACTTCTGATAGACCTTCTGTACTCCCCCCCCCCCCCCCTTTTTTCTGCTTTGTGCAATGGAAAAATTTAAGTATCATGGTTTCTTTACATGGTTGTGATGTTACTCAATGTCGGCATGCCTTTTGACACTCGACTCAAAATTTGGAGAATCTTCAATTTTGTAAGATTAGTCCATTCAAGAAATTTGTTGCATCAAAATCATGGCTCATGAGGTGAACAAGGCAGGCTATGTACATGGATTATATGGTAGAAATGAAGCTGGAGAGGCTGTGAAAAATGGATGGTAGACTTGTACAGTGTTGTAGATATTCTGGGGATTGGGATAGGTACTATTGATTTTAGTATGATTGTGTACAATTATTGTACTTCTTCGAAAATTTGGTATACATTTACAGACAAAAAAGTTGTATTTATATATTTAAGTTAGTATTGTACGGATAGAATTTAGACGTGCAATAAAATTATGCGATGGCATACCAAATTATGTAAGAAATACAACAGTACCAAAATTCTGAAGAGTTTTTTTTTTCTCAAAATTCTATTTAAGTAATTTTTCCTTCTTTTTATTTTTCTCGTTGATTGTTATGGTTAAGATGTATAATTCTATATGTATGCATGCGCATAAAATTTGAATTATTCAACGCCAACTCAACGTTTTAAGTTTAGGTAAACGACAATAAACACTTCCACCATTAAATAAACTCTCTTAATAGAACAATTTGAAGCTATCAAATTGCATCATTTCACATCAATTATTAAAATGATTTCTCGACTCGAGTACATGTAGAAACCTCAGGAGAGGTAACTGTGAAACCTCAACATGAATTCTATACCATAATTACATTTGATGTTATTGTTGATTAAAGAGGAAATAGATACCACAATGACTCATAACTTTGCTTGCTTGAAATTTTCTCCACCATCTTTTATTGCTATTGACCCTTTCTTTTATTTCTTTTGTCAAATGTTCTCTTATCTAAAATGTTTAACCAAAATGTGTTAAACCAACAACTGAATCCATTCCATGATATGTTAAACCAAAAAGCAAATAACCAAATGGTATAGACCAAAAACATAAATGAGATGAATAAATATAAATTATATCAGCAAAGCAAGTTGATATTTTGAATTTCAAGAGCCATCAAAAAATTAAGAAATCCATCATTGTAAGCATCATCACTAATAGTTTGTAACTTTTTTATTATTCAAGAAGAGAATCGAAGACTCATAGTGGGAAAGAGGGAATAGTGAGGGCTTGAAGTCGAATCTGAAACTTCATGTTCACCTAGTCAATGCTCCTATGAAACATGTGCATCGACTAGGTGACTAGGGGGAAAGGGGAATAGGGGGAAGAGGGAACAGGAAGGCTTGAAGTCGAATCTAAAACTTCATGATCACCTAGTCAATGTCCCTACTAATTAATCTGAATCTTGTAGACTAATTATCTGTATTTGACTACTACCATAATGTGGTAGATCATACTGGCCTTGTCTGTAGTAGTAACGAATAGGTAGATCATAAACTAAGTTGGTGGTTGGTTTTGAATTAACTAATGACTTGTATTTGGTGGAGCAGAAATTTCTTCACACTAGCCTATTCGACAAGGCTCAAGTGCTATCATATGTTAGTTCTATGTAACTCCATATCTGCCATGTAAGAATACATTCAAATGCTTTGTAGCTCTATCCAATTCATTTTGTATATAATAGGTGATAGCACATCCAAGTAGAAGCCAGAAAATGCTGCATATACCACAACGTCGAGAGCTGAATCATTTAAAAATATGTCTCTCCATCTTGAAATATTTAATGTCAGAAATGTTACGACGGAGCAAAATTGTTAGGTGCACAGCCATCCTTAACTGAAATCAGAAATCTGTTGCATGCACATCAGCAGATTGATCAAATAAAATCAGTTCAAATCTCAAAAATGAAACAGAATAATGTAAAAATAGAGTTTACAGCATCAAGAGTTGAAATGCTCAGTTTAGCAAAAGAAAGTGAAATCAACCTGCCAAACTAGTGAATGACATCTTATTGGTTTGCCCTCCGTTTATTAGGTACTGATTGACTAGCCTCCAACGTAAGTACCAAAATAGTTTGAAGCATATCCTGCAACATCTTCACCTTGCAAATGCTCCAATCTGAAAAGGCAAATATTGAAATAAAGGGAAGGGAAATCACCAAAAGAACAAGAAGAAAATCGAACAAGAATAGCAAATATAAAAGATATCAACACTGATATGATCAAGTCAGTATCTCATTAAAGGCCAAAATCTATTCAACCAGATGCAAATTTGGGCCGAACTTCATCACCTAAACAAATTCATAGTTCCAAAATTAGAGTTAAAACATTTGTCTTGCATGCTGAATCGAAGGATTTTATACCTCACAGTGATTCAACTATAACATCAAGAGACACTAAGAATAATACTAAATTGTAGAAGTAAACGCAATATTGCAGCCAAAGTTTGGGAAGCTCAAGTATTTTGTGTTCTTTAGAAGTCAAAATAGAAGAAGATCATAGGACTGCATGCATGAACAGAAAATATTCAATCAATCTTGAACAGCTTGGTACTTGGTTTAAGCATGCACGCAGTTGCACGTCCTAAAAGACTTATTTAAACTAGTGGCTTAGGTCCACCAAATCCATCAGCTGATCAAGAAAGAAGATTGAAAAATATAAAACAGATCCTTTCTGTAATTATAGCAGCAAAAAAAAATGATAATGGAGACCAAAAAGAATGCAGAAATACCAAATAAAATGATTGATCCAGAAACTGGAATGGTGAAAGTTAAAATTCAAGACAGAGCTCAAATTATTCAACACTCTCTCTTTGTTTCCCAGCTTTTTTTTCCATTTGTCTGCAAAGCAGCAAGTGTGAGCATTCGGCGTTACTTTTTACTTGACACTGGCCAAAAAAAGAATCCAATAACCCCTATTTATGCACCATGCAATTGGCAATAATTGTTTCCCCATTAAGGATACATTATTTCACTTCCTCATCTTTTGACTTCAATCAGGTTATGAGGTTCTTTTGGATTTTTAATTCAATGTTCTCTTTTTCAGAATTCTTTTGTTCAATAAAACCAGAAGGTACTGCATAAGTTCCAGTACACATATATGTCAATAATTGAAATTTGCACAAAAGCCTACTCCAGCTGGAAATCCAATAACCAAATAGCCACCCGGGTAATCACTAAGTTTTATGATAATCTAAATGAAATGTAATTCACATAATTAATAAATTTGTAAGCTTTTAACTTCATTACCATCAATTTTCAACTGAAACCCTCAAAATGATGTTGCTCTCCATTTCTGACTGTAGAAAGTAGGCGAGACAAGGCTCTCGAGAAAGCAGCCAACATCTCTGAAAGCATCTCTATTAATGCCAGCAACCAACATTTCCCTTGTAGTTCCATCTCTCAAATTATGAACAACAAGGTTCTGACCATTCTTGTCCAAAACAACATCATCCTCCCCCAATAGACAAATAGGTTTATAATAATGTCCAACAAGTTTTGGTATAATAACTCCAAATTTGGTCCAAGATTCTGCAACACCATAATCCTTCATCATCCAAATATCCATCTGCTGACTAGATTGCTCCACAACCATTGCTAGACATCCACCAAGAACTAAAAGCTGCTTAGAAGACGCCAATGAACCCCAATTGCGAGTGCTACAACCAGTACTAGGCCATGGCACTTGCTTAAATTCCTCGGTACTCAAATCCAAAGCGGCTATAACCTGCGATTCATCAACTTTAGACTGAGCAAGCCAATGCACAGAACAGTTCAGACACACCCCAGAATGAGTAGTAGGAGCGTAAGGACAATTATAAAGTCTCCTGCAAGTCCCATTCCTCAAACTGAAAACAATAACAAAATTTTCAGAACGCCTAATAGTTGTACCCCCATAAGACCAGATGATTTTATAGTCATCATTAAAACTATCATAACCGAAAGCAACCCCTGCATTCCCAACCACCAAATTAAAAGGGCCCTTTGGTAATCTTAAATGCTCCATGGTTGTGGGGTTTACCAAATACATGGTATCAAGTGCTAGTAAATGTTTGCTGCTAAATTCACGCCTTCTCAATCCATCATTTGCTACCAATACCAACCCATTGCAAGAAACAATTCTCGCGCTGCTCAATGGGTTCTCTAAAAGAGGGTTGAGCTTTTCTGAAATCCTGACGTAATTGTTAGGGGTGGGAAAAGTTGCGGTGGAAAAATAGGTCGTGAAGTACTTGAAAGCGGGAGTACCGGAGGAGGAGTAAAGGATGATGAGTTTTTCCTGGTCATCGAGGTGGAAGGCAAGGTGGGCTTTGATGAATAGTGGGTCGTAGAGTAGAGAGTGCCATGGCTTCGAAACGAGCCTGAATTTGCCGATGGATTTTGTAGGGAGTCGTAACAGGATGTCAATAATGAGTTCTTGGGGCAGGGGAAATGTCGGGGCTAGGTCAGCCGTGGCCACCGGCATCTGGGTTTGATCGAACTTTTCTAGGGACATAGATTAACAGATAGGGCGGGTGGTGCTGGTGGTGGCGACGGTGGCGGTGGCGGTGGCGCTGCTGGCGGTTGTGGCGTTGTTTTGAGAATTGGCGAACGTGTGGGCTGACAGGCACTAAAATAGGTGCAAATCCGGTCGAATGTTGGTCAAATTCGGAAAAAAAAAATCCATATTACATTTCTCCAATTGCTTAAAGCATATAAAAAAATTTAAATTAAATTGATTAAATTTTACAGCTTTCATTATAGTTTTGATCAATTTTGCACTACCAAAATATTCTATGCAAGTTAAGTGACAAAACATTCTGTTATGGCCTGGAATCAGTCCAAATTGTCATGCACAATTGACTGGGATGACTCAGCAAAGGAGTAGCACCAGAAATGTGATAGCATGAAGAGTCACGAGGATAGCAACTGATATAACAGAATGAAGAGTAGTTATTTGGCGGGAAAAGTAGTTAGTACTAGCAGGCTGTGTCTTGAGCTCAAAGCTAAGAATTGTATAAGTAATTCATCTGCATTGAAGGCAGGACGTGTAATACGTTGTTCCAGATTTCTTTCCTAATCAATTCAAACCTTTCTTTTCCCTCTCTTTTCCCTCTCCCTTAATTCAGATCTCATTCTCAATTCTTCCTCTCTCTTTCCCTTCCCTATCTCAGATATCTTCAATTCAATTAGTTCGAATTATTACACATTCGTAGATGAGTCCGATTTGAAACAAAATTCTCTTCAATTAACGGGGAGGAGCCTTACAATGTGAGCAATTTTAAATGACTGTGTGATTTTCAAACCATCATGATAGTTTTATGGTCAAATTCGAGTGTGTCTTTTTATGTTGCTCATGACATAGATGAATAATTTTTGTTGGTTACAGGAATATTAATATGTCCTATCTGTCAAGAAAAAAAATAAAAAAAGAACAAGTAAGAATTTCTAATACTGTTTTTACCCTCCACTGAATTTATTTTTCATTTATATTGTATACATTGTTAGCGTTGGATAAATGATAATTATGTAAAATTTGAATTTGAAATCGAACTTTTACACATATGTCAAGAACCTAACGATAATAGTATATATACTATCCGTGTATATAAAATTTACTCTATTATTTATTACAAAGCCGAAAAGAAAAAGCTCTTAAGCTTGCAGGAAGACGAGGGATAAGCGTATGTAAAATGTTTGTGCATGAATTATTGATGAAAGGGAAATTTAACAACAAAAGATCTACTCATAACTTTGCATGTTTAAGGTTGTTTCCACCATCTACGGCATTTGCTGACATATTGCATCGAACTGTAACCTTTGATGTTGCTAATAAAGATTTGTTCGCAGAATTTGAGGAATCAATCTTCCAGAACCGCACTTCCCATACCTGCCAAGCAGTACCAGAAATGAATACATAAAAAAAAAAAAGCCTTTTAAGATTTTTCCATGATTATGATTGCTCCCCCTAAATATAATCAATGAGAATGGATGTGTGATTGTAATTAGGATGAATTTGTAGTTATTCTTAGTGGGATATAGTAAAATTCTGGTAATTTTATACTTAGGATAATAAAAGAACCACGTTCGTGTCATTGGCCGGCTCTAATACACTACTGAGAGGTATTGTTAAGTTCTTTGAGAATATAAACAAATAAATGGATAATCGCACCCAAAATAAATAAATAAATAAATAGACAATCACGAGCAGCAATTTGACTATGTGTTGGAAAAATGACAAACAAATAAATTCAAGGCACAATAATAATGAAGGCAAAATTGAGCTAAAAATGATGGCCAATGGTCTTTTTACTAGAAGATTTACTTCAGTTTTATTCCTCAAAAATCTCACACTGCAAGTAGTCTTAGCATCACATACATGTGCTTTTGTGTGTGTGTCTATATATATATATATATATAGAGAGAGAGAGAGAGAGAGAGAGAGAGGGATGGAGGAAGAAAGGCGATCTATCTCTTAAGTCACCTACGAGTCTATGCAGATTGCAAATTTTTGGAGTTTTTATAAAAGAATACACTGTAACAATATAGTGTATATGAAATAAAAAAAACGATTGAAAAATGTGTCAAGCGAAATTTTCTGAAAAAATTCAGAATCCAAAGAAGGTTAAGTACAAGAAAAAACATGCACCAACTTGCTAGCTAGCTTAATTAGTATTAAAGAAAGCTTACAACCGAGTCACTATTAATCAAGCATGAGTCGTCTCGACGTCTGATGACCAAAAAAAAACCCAACCAATTACATAATCACAACTAATAGTCAACATTTAACACTACTTGTAAATCACAATAGATACGCTATCATTTAGAAAATAAAACTTGGAACCGACTTCAATTAATCAAATGGCTTGGTTTAATATTTTGCTAACACATTAATTAATGCAAACAAGTTTTACCAAGTATTGTTGTAGTTTACCCCACAAACTCCTAATGCTAACTTGAGTTTCACGCCTCAATTTTCCGGAGTGGCCAAGTATAGATAATGCGTAAAAAAAAAGTGAAATGTTTCTTGGGAAAACATTTTCAGCTAAAAAAAAATCAAATTCTAAAAATTTTAGCTTTAAAAATTTGTCTTATTTTTTTTAATAATTTGGAATTTTATGTCATATAATATTGCTAGGATTCATGATATGAGCTGGAAGATACTGTAACACTAAATATGTACCTCGAATCATACGTAACGTTAAATTATAATTCCTCATTTTATGACATGTAACTTTTGAATATGTCACGAGACTTTTCGAGTTTTAATTTAAAAATCAAACTACAGAAATGGGAAGAAAACTGAATGAATTTTTAGCAAAAGATATCAACTTTCTCTTCATTGTGAAGTGGAGATAAAACAGAGGAAGGTTAAATACCTGGGGAAAAAGTAAAATTAAGTAAAGCCAAACTGAGCCATAGAAAAGCTAAAATCAAACAAAATTATAATCTATTTTTCTGATCTCAAAAGAAAAGAGCAAATTTTCTTTCCTCTAGTTTTCTTCTTTTTTCCTCTCATATCTTATGTTTAACTTATCTATTCTTTTTCAACAAATTTCAAATTGTAAGAGTAAATTTTTCCTATATTTAGTTAATTTATCAAATTTTAAGAGTTGACTTTTCAGCAAATAATCTATAACAGGACAAAATGATCAATTATTATCATTGTTAAAATGATTGTTGTGTTTTTAGTTTAAAAAAGAAAAGTGCATTTCAAAGGAAAAATAGTATATGTAGCACCTGAATAGTGGTGCCAGCATTGAGAGGAGTGGCCTCAGCATGCACAATATCGCCAACTTGTGCACTCTTGAGATGGTTAATGCTGAGTTGTATTCCGGCGGCTCTCCGCCTCCCGGAGGCCAAGTAGGCTCCTCTGCTCCCCAGATCCTCAGCTATCAGTGCTGAAACTCCACCATGCAACACCATGAATGGCTGTTCAATACAATTATTAAATACCATTAGTTGCACAATTTTTCTTTCGTTTTTCAAGAACCCATTTATTAAAAAAAAAACAGAGAAACTTATTGAATCAAGTGTAGATCATATACGTTAAAGATTAATGGTAATGACAATTGTTAGAGCTAATTTATCTACTCTTTAAGAATTAATTACCTGACAACACTTGGGTGTCACTTGAAACCAACCACTGACTTTTTCCGGCGAGACATGTTCATCTTTAAATCCAAATACTCCAAGTGGACCGCCTGAGTCATCATTTTCCGATGCTTCTGATGCCGACGATAGTGGTGGCGGTGGCGGCTGAGGCTTTGGCAAAACCATCGGTGTCTTCCTTCTCTTGTCAGACTAGTAAGATCAACTCTAATGATGCGGGCTTAAGTATTAATATCATACATCAAATGAAGTATTAATAGATGAAGACAAGTAGAATTAATTATTCAAAGTTGAATATTAAACTAAGGTATTATCAATGAAAGTTCAACTGATGTCGATTATTCAAATGTTAACTGCTAAAGTACTATTGTTTTGTGACAATTGCGTTTCAAGTTCAAGTTTCAACCTCTTTTGCCTTGTAGTTATCTCAAGGAAATCCCCCTACCACAAAAATATTGGAACTGAATTTTTTTTTTTTTTTTTACAAGGGAACCCACAGCCGCTATTCGAGAATGTGCATTGAATAAATCCCACTCTGTGCAATGACCAGCCAACCACACAAATGGATAAAACGCACTAGGCAAGTCCTGTGCGAAACTCAGATATCCTAAGAGAAATTCGAAATTCGAACCCGAATTAGCAGAAAGGCTTGATACTAACGCTACCATTTCGGTCAACTCAAGGGACTTGGAACGAGTTAATATCTAAAACAAACTATTATACACTCATAAATAAATTTACCCTTCAAAGAAGTTCCAATGGTACTTCATTATATTAATGTATACATACACACACATACACGCATACAGATAAAAAGACAACATGAAAAATAGCCGATGTTTCCATGTGTGCTTGTGTGTGTGCATGCTTTGCGCCACTAGACAACTAGACTTTTTTTTTTTTGTTTGGTCAAAAGTTCTCTCTTCCATTACGTTTGACCAAAATGTTTTTTAAGGAACAACTGAATTTATTTACTAATATGGACAACCAAAGGGTCTGAATTTATTTTTCATATTGTCTTCTTATCGGTATATGTGTATGTATGTATGTGTGCATCTATATATATATTTGTCTGTATGCATATATACAGACATACATACACTGATACAAATAAGAAGACAACGTGAAAAATAGTGGATGCTTTTGTGTGTGCTTGTGGATGTATGCTTTGTGCCAGTAGACAACTAGACAATTTATTTTTTGGTCAAAAGTTCTCTCTTCTATTACGCTTAACCAAAATGTATTTAAGGAACAGCTGAATTTATTTACTAATATGGACGACCAAAGGGCCTGAATCTAAAATATCAAATGGTGTTGACCAAAGCATAAATGTGATGAATATATTTCGGCCTTTAAATTGAAGCAATAAAAAAAAAGAGATTATTTTAACAAATTCATTAGTTTATTGGTGGCCCAGTTGGTTTGTCAAAGTTTTTGAAGAGGAATTCGATCATCGTAATTCGTAAGCGTCATAGCCTGTATAGATCTAACTACTATCCTAGAGTTACTTTATTTCGAAGATCAGTTGGAGAAATATTTTCCTGGATCCTAGTTCCTTGTCTATGAGAATCTCAAGAAACTTTTGCATTTTATGCAGGCATTGGGAGTGAGAATATTTGGATTGCAGTACATGTTATTGAAAATGGGTCTGCTGACGAGTACCCACTGAGTAGTACGCGTTAAGATAGTATTAAGGAGTTTATTTTTTAAATAAATTAAATTAAATTAAATTAAATGGTGAAATTGTATAAATATAAGATAGAAAAATAATTATTAGTATATATATATTCACATGATAGGTTGAGTATAATTTAAGCGTGCTAATAAATGTTGACTAGACATATCAACCAGAAAAAATTCTTGGAAAATTAGGGGCAAATTGTTGTATCATTCCCACGAACATTCAGAAAGATAATGAATGTCAATGGGAAAAAGTGCTAGGATTACCTTCTTCCAAAAAAAACAAAAGCCTTCCAGTAGTTCAGGATAAATCACCAATAATTTCCTTCTGGTTTAGGCATCGTAATTATAAATCACTTGTGGTTTTATAACTACATTTTATTCCCTTGTGCTTTGGAATTAAAACTTAAGCTCAATAGAAAAAACATAATTTTGAGTTTATGGGAGCCAAATTAATGTTGTAATGCATCTTGAAAACCAATAAAATGGTACTGAAAACATAAATGTGATTTTTCGGCGTTGTTGAATTGATTTCAAGGAGAAAAATATTTTAATCTTGATCATTAGAAATATTTTGCTTTTTAATAACATGTTTCACATTGCTGACAAGCTGTAATGACAATTTCTATATTGTGATTTCACAAAAAAATCATTTATTTTACCCTTTATCAGTAGTTAGGGAAGAGCCATTAGAGTTTTCCTACTGTCAGGTTTAGAATTTGAATCTTGTGCCTGCCAATTGGGGGTGGGAAAGATGCAGGGAAGTGGAAGGGCAAAAAGGCAAAAAAAATAAGCCCTTTGATTTACCTTTAGTTTATCTTTTAATCCATAGCGCAAGGAGGTTAGTACTAAGAAGGCATTACAACCATGGTGCAAATGGTACTCTTTTTCTATCCAAATTGAATTTCAAAATATATACTACTCCCTCGGTGTCATAAAATTTGTCATGTTTGTCACTATTTATTGTTCTAAATTAATTGTCATCTTAGAGAAACCAACATACTTTTTTCAATGAAATTTTATTTTTACCTTTTATATGGCCCACCACTTATTCCTCACAATTATCAATACATCGAACAAAATTCTTTTTCCTACTAAGATCACTATACATAAATTGCACGTTCTACCAAAAATGATAAATTTTGTAGGATGGAGGGAGTACTAAGTTGATCTATATTAATTGCTGAAAGAGCTAACTCTGTTTTCACTGCAACTTTGGCTACCAATTTGATCCATGCAACTAAGAATATGGGCTAAAATTATATCTTTTCTCTTCTATGTTATATTTGTTAAATATCGAGTGTCATATATTGGAAGGATTTTCAAGTAGTTCCTTTGTTGTTTTACCTGCAGTAAATCCGACAAGTGGAAAACTGGTCTAATTGACCAATTAATATTCGAAAATTATGTTCACAATCCAAAACAGGTAGAATGAAACAGAAAGACGTTATTAAATAGCCAAAAGAAAAAATTCTTCATAACAAAGCCAAAAAAAAAAGAAAAGAAAAGAAAGGGATAAGCATTAAAACTGAATTCTCCTGCATGGGTTGTTGATAAAAGGGAACTATAACACCAAAAAAAAAAGCCTTATAGCTTTGCCTGCTTTACATTGTTCTGACCATCTTTGGCATTTCCTGACATATTGCATAGAACTGTAACACTTGATGATGCTAATAAAGATTTGTTCCCAGAACTTGTGGAGTCAATCTTCCAGAACCGCACTTCCCATGCCTGCCAAGGAATTAACCAATTCATAAAATCTTTTCATAAGCTTGATTGACCCAAAGTATAATTGATGAGAATAGATATGTGATTGTAACTAGGATGAATTTCTGGCTATTCTTAGTGAAATAAAGTGGAATTATGCTAATTGCCTTCCTGGAAGTATAAAAGAAGCAAATTCCATGTTATTGGAGAACCATCACCCTACCAAAACTTGTATGCTTGTTAAGTTCTCTGCGCATACAAGGATTTATAGAAGTGAGTTTGCTGAAAGCATGAAATGAGTAAGGGCAAACGATCCAAACAGTCGTTCAACTTTTTTGCACTAAACTACTTTAATTAAGCATAATGTTAGGATTAATCTTTCCTACACTGACAGTGTGTACACTATCAACGTTGGATGAATGATAATTATGCAAATTTTGAATTTGAAATTCAACTTTTGTACACATGTCATGAACCCAACGATGATATTGTATACACCGTCAGTGTAAGAAAGATTTACCCATGATGTTATCCCTTGAATGTTGTCATAATGCCAATTTCGTCCGTCCACTTAAAATTGGGACAATTAATTATATCCCTTAATTTTTGTCAATTTGGTTTGTTAACTCATTGCATATAAAAAGATAGATAAAAATTTACATAAATTCACATTAAGAAGGCAAAAATGCATGCAAAAAATTTTGCCCAACTAAATTGCTTACAATACATCTGACTCCTTCGAATTCTCAAGACTAATTCGGGCCCTTAATTTCTACTGTAGGATAGTATACGATTAATGTATGAAATGTATGAAAGGTCATTAATTTCTAATGTACCATTTGAAATGTATGAAATGGGCCCTCTTCCTCGATCTGTATTTTTTGCATGTTTCTATACTCTTTTTTTTTTTTTTTTTTTTTTTTTTGCTTTTTTGCCTATTTAAAGACTTGGATTAGCCTACATGAATTAATGACCTTACTCATGTTTAAAAAGTCGGAGAACAAATTGAGTCAATAATAGAAGTTGATGGTTGACATTATGCCAACTAAAATGGAGGGATTAAATTGGCTCAATAATAAAAATGAAGCAACAACACTCTTCCAAAATAAAGTCGGAGGACCAACAACAGTGATAATGGATTGCTCATTTGTAATACTTCTAAAAGATTTTCAGCAAAAGGAATAAAATTTAAAAGAATTTGGTTTAAAAAGTCCTCGTTTGTCTTAATTTTTTTTCTTTTAAAGACTGAAATGTTACGTTATATGACATCATTGCCCTGTATCTACAAGGGAGGGTAAGTATATAAATGTAAGGAAAAATAATTATAATTGTTCGTATATGTATATACATGATAAATTAGGCAACTATTAGGTGTGTTAACCAATATGGTTAAACTCAGATCGGATAGCAACCCGTCTAATTTACTGGGTCGGGGGTCAACTGGTCAGATCGGTAGGATCGTTTTAAAAAACCTCTGACGTTAACATGATATTATAATTATTTTATATTTTTATAAGTTTCAGAAATATTAAAATAAGTTATTGGTTATATTTGGCCAATCATGAAAAATGTTCCAAAAATATTATACTTACAATCAAATATACACTTAATAATTACAGATAAAAATGTAAATTCATGGTTAAAATATATCCGTTTTCCAAAACTACTTAAGAAACTAAATTAAAATAAATTAATGCAAGTTGGAATCACCGATGCTAAATTAATGAGATCATAGAGATGAAAACATCTTGATTTAGAGATCATTTAGGAAAGCGAGTAATTTTAATATTTATACTAAATGGATGACGTTTTTTATTCCTATTAATAAATGAAAGTGTTAAAATTTAGATAATTCAAATTATATATATTTGGAGAAAAGAAAAAAGAAAAGTTTGAGAACCGGATCAACCAGACAAATCGAGTTATTGGTTCAGCTGATCTTTTATGGTTTGATTGGTTTTTTACCAAAGCTTCAAAAAAAAAAAAAAAAAATCGGTTCACGATTGGACCGATCATACCAGCTGATCCGATCTGAACCTAACAACACTAATGTTAACAAGTGTTCAACAGAGACTCGTTAGAAAAACCTTATATATAATTGGGAAACTCTTGTACACCCTCGGGCAATCTCCTCCATGTATCATCCTTGTGATTTAAATTGATTGCCTCTACTCGTCGATGTCTAAGATTCACGTATATCCACTTTGTCTCCATTGTGAAATGGAAAGAAAACAAGGGAAGGTTATAGAGAATTTGATATACGTGAGGAGAAAAAAGTAAAATTTTAAGCAGTGCCAAATTTTAGCTGACGAAAAGCAAAACAAAGAAAGTGTAATTTGAGGCTGTTCTTGCTTATCTCAAAACCGAAGTGCAATTTTATTTTCATTACTTTAAATTTTATATTATTTAACTTTCTCATTGCTTATGTTTCCTTATATATTTTTTTTTCTCACATTGACAACTAATTTCATGTCCTTTAAACCTGAATATGCTAAGACATTGGCTCCCATATTCAGTTAATTTGTCAAATCGTAAGAGCTAAACTTTTTCAACAATTGCACATATTCACTTTGGCTCCCATATTCACTTTTGACTAGTTTTTCAACAATTGAACATTAATTAATATTGGTTTGAGGCAGAATAGTGCATTTCAGACCAAAGTTTTTTTTTTATCTAGCAAAAGTTTCTAGAATAGTATTGTAGTACTCTTTTGAAATTTGATGTATATAACATAAAGGTTATGGATTTTAATACCTCTGTCCCCTCTCTACTTCGTAAATCTCACATCTTCCTTACTAGAATTTTTTTAAAAAAAAATTTGATGCATATGAATGAAAATGGTAATTATAAAAAATTAAAAAATATGTTTATCATACAACCTAAAAAGTTAATTTTTTTTAAAATTTTTACTATCCAAACAAACCGACGTACTTGAATGGTGGTGCCAGGATTGAGAGGAGTGGCCTCAGCTTGCACAATGTCACCCACTTGTGCTCTCTTGAGATGGCTAATGCAGACTTCTATTCCGGTTACCTTTCGCCTACCGGAGGCTAAGTAGACTCCCATGCTGCCTAAATCCTCAGCTATGAGTGCTGACACCCCACCATGCAATGTCCCAATTGGCTGTTCAGTCCAATGATCAACCATCATTAATTTCACAATGATTTCCTTTTTCATTTTTTTGATGAATTTATTTGGGAAAAAATGAAGAAAACTACGTCATGTACCTCGATGATTAATGGCAACGATGATTATTAGAATTAATTTATTTAGAGTTAATAACTAATTACCTGACAACACTTAGGTGTCACCTGAAATCTGCCACTAACTTTATCTGCCGAAGCATGTTCAAGCTTAAATCCAAATGGTCCAAGCGGATTACTTGAGAATGTTTGATGTTCCTGATCCTGGTGCCAGTGAGGGTGGCGGTGGCAGTCACGGTCGTGATTGTGGTTGCAGTGGTGGGGATTTTGGCATAACCATTGGTGTCTTCCTCCAACCACCAGTTTTGGGTTGGTGACCACCACCAATGCATTAAAGTTTGGTGAGGTGGAAGGTAAGGGTTCACATTAAAAAATGATTCTGCTTAAAAAATTTAGACAGTCTAGTGGTGATTCAATCCCCTTCGAGTTACCTTTGGATCTATTCAGATTCTTCTCCTCTCCTAATATAGAATAATCTATCGTATCGACCACAAAAAAATTGATGTCTTCCTCCTCTTATCAGACTGATAAAATTAACTCTAATCATTTGGGCTTAAGTAGTAATCTTTGAGATACTAAACCTAGGAACTATTAGACGAAAGTCAATTGGTATGAATTATTCAAACATTAATTGCTAATTGGACTACAAATGCTGCCTCCTTTTTAATATAGCCTAAAGAAAATGTCGTAGATGGCCAGATGGATTAAACTCTCGGGTGTTATTAATGAAAGTGAACTAGAATTAATTAATTATTCAAACGTACTTGACTGCTATTTTTCTGTTTTACCATCCAAAAAAAAAGGGTTGTATCTTGTATATGCATAGATTGATTATCATCTATTTATATGATATCTTTGAGCATGCAATCAATTGGTGCTTTTTTTGCAGAATATTCTTGATTGTTCTTTTGGCAAATGGAATCAGTAAAACAGATTCATCCTCACATAACTATAAGACATTCTGTTACCATATTATATATTGAGGGTTCCTATGTAGAGTTCAACATTTTGTCACCATATTATATTCTTGATGGTTCATCGATTTGGACTTCTTCTTTCCTAATGATTTTGTTCAGGTCCAAAGTTCCAGTCAATGGTCAAGAATCAGTTTGTAGAGTTGATAAACAAGACAGAATTAGGTTTTCTGTTGCCAATTAGATGAGTATATTAATCTAATTTGCATATGTCTCCCACGGAATCTTGCTAAACCAGCTAGTACTGTTAGATGATGTGAGTTTTTCTAACATGGATATATTCCAATGGTACTAAATTCTGGTGAAAAATGCTTTTAAGTGGTTAAATGAGGTTTTTATCATTTTTTACTTGGATTTTGTGCATTTTGACAGTTTTGATACATTTTCGTATTTTGGCTATAACTTGAGCTACAATGATCGGATTGAGATGATTCTTAAACCAATTTGAAGATAAGAGATAGATCTCAACTTTGGTAAAGACATCTGAATCCATAGTGAAGGTTTTCCAGGTCAAAAAACTGAATTACAGTAGCTAATTTCTATTGGTCGAAGCTGAAACAGGACAGTGAGCAGTCAAGCGTATTTCAGTCATTTCTCAGCCTACACAAATCCAAATGAGGTGATTCTTGATGCATTGGAAAGCTAACTCAAAGAGCTACAAGTTTTATGTTTTGGTCAAGAGCTAAATCAGCTTTTATCATCAAGAAAAGCTTAGTTGAAGTTGACGTAAAATCGGAGCAGAGCTGGAAATTGAACAAAAGTGCACCAAAATGTCACTGTAGCAATCTGGCCGGAACTTGGCCGGATTTATGGCCGGATTTCTGGCCGGATTGTGGTCAGAAAAGTCTGCTCTTTACGCGGAAAACTCAATTTCACCTCCACTAAGTCACACGTGATGCTAGACATGTGAGAAACATTCCCAGCTGTAAAATGGAGGTATAAACCTCACTTCTTGACCAACTTTCACCTTTATATAGCCAAAGTTTGCAAGATTGAAGGGAGAATAGAGAGACATACGGGAGAAACTTGGAGTGCAGAGATGTAGCTCTTGCACTTTCTGAGTAGTAGAATAGTTTAGTTTAGTTTAGAATATTGTAGCTCTTCCATTCTTGTATATTAGCTAGATTAGGATGAAAATGAAGATAAAGAAGGAGGAGTTGAAGCTCATGTGACAAGGGTTATCTCTTTTCCAACTCTTTATCTTTTGTATTGGATTCTAAGTTTAGTTGATATGCAAGTTCTGGATTTTGTGTTCAATATATGTCTCTAAAGTTTATACCTTGGGTTTGGTTGAACTTTCTATAATTGTTAGTGTTTATTATTTGGTTATTTGATTGCTATGAGTTGAGCAAGTTATTTAGCACTTTGGCTCTTTAAATCATGATTAATCTAGTACCATTGATTGTGATTATCTAAGGTATTGTTTCTGCAATGAAAATTGAGATTTAACACTAGTTCAAGAAGTGCTAAACATAGGGAGTACACTCATGAAAGTAGAGGTGCACCTATGTGGTTTTTAGTGATTCATTTCATGTAATTTCACTGAAGAAATGAACTTATAGCTAATTTCATAACCATGAGAATATGTATGGATTAGTTATAAGTATAATTGATTCACTACGAAAGTAGGATTCAAATGCATAAGGAAATTACACCATAACTAGCCCAGATGTAGGACTCAATGATCCAAATATAGTACTTGTATGAGTAGTTAGGGATACCACAACCTAAGAAGCTTTTATTTGTTATTTTGTATAATTACAGTAGGTTAAATTTGTTATAATTCATTGATAATCTAAATAATAGAGAAGCTTTAGTAATACCGGTAATTGTTCACTCTTCCCTGTGAAATCGACCCGATATATACCCTAAACTACTAGTTGACCTATATACTTGCAGTGAAACAGGTGTAATTCGGTTTTTTTAACTTGTACGTATATTAAAATCCCGTCACTTATATGCAACTCTATTGGAGGTTTTGGGAGCTAATTAAACATTATGCAAATTTATGGATCATTGGATGTTTATTTTGCATTTTCAGTTTCTTTTATAGGATGCATATCTATTATGTTGAATTATTTGTGTAGTAACAGTTTTGAAGTACCCATGATCTCTAACTCTATTACCTGACTTGATAGGTTTCATGAATTTATTATTGTTTAAATATACTTAATGCAGTACAAATTATTAAAAACAACATGTGATGAATTTAAAAAGAATTGGGAAAATAATTGAAAGAATAGTATTATGACAAATTGTTTTTAGTGAATGAAATGATAATTTTGGAATTGTAAAAAGTTATAAGTGAAAGTCATTAAGTGATAAGGGTTTTAGTTGTCATATTGGAAATTAGGACAACACAGCCATGCAGGCATCCTTTTATAATTAGGAATAATGCTGTACACTTAACAGGGTAGAAAAAAGTGAAAAACAGAACCATATAAAGCAGTAGAAAGAAGTAAAAAAAAAAAAAAAAACAGATTTAGAGTATAAATCCTTGAAGGTAATGCCCTAAAAGATAGCAACATCCAATGAACAACACCATAAAAAACAGGGCTAAAGCATTTTAATTTATATTTCTTCATCTCTTAACGTGAGAAATGCCAATATGCAACCAGGCTTATTCAGCACACAACCAGTCTATTTGTAAGTAATGCCATCACAAAGTCCAAAGTCAGAAATGCCATTATCTAAGGATTGGCAGGCTAATTCAAATCATGAGCCAGTATAGCTTGCATAGCAGCTGATCAGAACAAAAAATCAGTTCATATCTTAAAAAAGAATGTCAAGCTTCCATGGAATTGACCTGGAAATGTGCAGATTTTGTTATTTGCAAGACAAAAGCATCCCTCTTGCTCAGATCTCATTGTCAGGTCATTGGATAACATGAAGGAAAAACATCTACTCGATCCAGAGCGGTTTGGAACTTGGTTCAGACATGCACCTTCAGAGTACAATTGCATGTAAATGGCACTAAAGGACTTAATTCAAACCAGTAGATTGAAGAAGAGAAAATTCTAAACAATCAAATATACACCTGTGGATATATTCCAATGGTACTAAATTCTGAAAATACATAAGAAGACCAACAAAAAACAAAAAAAAATCCACCCGTTGGTGTGTGACTTGTATACGCGTTTTTCTTTCGTGCCGGTAGACATTTAGATAGTTTATCTTTTTTTTTTTTGGGTCAAGTGTTCTCTATTCTAGTATGTTTAGTCAAAATATGTTTTTTATTCCCCCAATCCAAAGAGGATCAATAGTTGTCCCCAAATTGTCCCTTTAATTACTCAAATTTAAAATCTATCAGCTACAAATGAAATGTTTTATCAACAAAATTGGACTCAATTCTGAGTCAAAATATGTTTAACCAACAATTAATCCAGTTCTTAACATTGTCGCGCCCCATTTTTTTTGAAAAATAATAAAATAAATCTAATGTATTTAGGTATTAGAAAAATGTATTTTTTGATTTGAAAAATGAGTTCTTTATTTTATAGAATAAATAAAAGAAAAATGGCCTAAAATGGGGCTTGAAAAAATGTGATGATTTTGGCCCAAAATAAAAGTCTAAAAAGGGTTTTTTATGAAAAAAAGGAATCGCCATTTGGTATCGAATTTAAGTGTACCAAGTCACCTAAAATTGAATTTTAAATAAAAAAATAGATAAAACCCTTTTTAGATAACTTCAGGTCTTTGGAAACAAAAGAAATGGCTCGAAAGTCATGGTTGAAGCAAGGGAAGATAAGGATAAAATCCAAAATACCTTTTCGACCTAGCTAAGACTAGTTGCGAGTTTTAGTCGAAAAGTTTTTCTAATCTAACTTATAGACTTATCACGTTAGGATGCTTTTACATGGATGCAAAACGTAAATCTAGGAGGATATCGGAGGGTCGGAATATCTTTTCGAAGTTTAATTGGTGCCAATCGCATTAATTGCGACACACAAGAATGATTCTTTGAAGAGGTAAAAACCCAGAAAACAAATAACCAAAACCCAATAAAAAATAAACAAACTCACCATCAAAACCCAATTAAGTTAAACCTGATCCAATTCTCATCTAAATTTTTTTATTAAAACCCAACAAGACAATAAAATAACTAAAAATTATTAAAACCTAATTATACCATAAAATCCAGAATTAATCTACCCAACAACTCACTGAAAATATAAAAGGAGGATTAAAACTTAAAAGGGCAAATTAGTTCAAATATTCATATTTTGGGCCATAGTGAAATTCGTTAGAAATTTGGGGGCAAAAATGTAAATTTCTTAAGATTTTTCATGCAAGCTTCGCATGCTCCGTTTCTTCTGCAACTTTTCTGCGTCTTCATGTCAAAATAGAGAGAACCAAAATCCAAACAAGCCTCGAACTTTCAAACCAAGACAATGATATCACATAATCCTATCATTAACTTCCGACCTTATTACATAAATATCATATCTTTAATCAAAATCAAAGCAAGGACCTGAGCTAAATGAAGCACAACAAGAAGAACAATATCAAAGGATGAAAAGGCAAGCAACAGTACAGGAAAGCTTTGATGGATTGGGTTAAGATTTAAGCTTATATGGAGATGAAGCAAGCAAAAAGAAGCTACCTTTTGATGAGAGGATGCAATAAACTGTTAGGATTCAGGAGGCGCGGAATAAACAACTGTTGAAATATCAAGTGCACAACAATTTAATGATAAACAAACCACAAACATAAAAGATAGACGACACATAACATTTAAAGTGGTTTGACTCCACCATTGAACCTACATCCACGGAGAGAAACTCATTCTTTATTATGAGAGGAAAACCCTATACAAGAATACAACTTGAACCCAAACCCAACCCTTGTATACCATCTCTCATCTCCCAAGAACCCTCTCTCTGCCTTTTTGTTTGCTCCTTGTGTGTCTCTTTGTAGTATGTCAACCCACCTATTTATAGAGAATATTATTTGACCAAAATACCAAATAATAATAAGAAACCAATTCTATTTTCTAGACTTGTACAGAATAGGAAATAACTTCTAATTCTAAACTAAATAGAATATTCCTTGGCACTACTTCAAGTAACTAAAATCAATTAGGAAACTAGTTACTTCTATACAAAACAAGAATTCTACCTAAAAAAATTAAGCCAATTTCCTAACAATCTCCACTTTGGCGAAAATTTCTTTTAGCAACCATTTGCCTTCAACTACAAAATAATATAGTACCGAACTATACAGCCGAATCAATATAATCCTGATACCAGATTGATTCAATTGGCAAATGAACATGTGTTTTTATCCGGAGTCCAACCTCCAGTTGAATCGTCAGAAAGTGTCTCAATTCACCATCTCCCTTTGCAGGATTTCTTCTCACAACCACTTGTAATTTGGGATCCCCTTCTATGAGATCTAACCCTAACCATTAAGGCAACCAAGTGGTAAAATCACCATACTTCTTCCTATCCTTAGGATTGTCTCGCCATGTGTGGTTTCCAAAACTCCGTCTAAAACGAAAATCTCGTAACTGTCAAAGTCTTTTGGCGTATGGAAATTAGATCTCCTTGTTTCTTTGGGACAAGTGCCACACCATCCAAAAAACATAACCGAAATCTAAAATCACCAGGGTGAAATATCAACCGTTGGAGGTGTGAGAAAGTCTCCAATGATTCACGGCCAAAATCAACATTGGACTCCACCTTTTTCTTGATCCTTGAATCACCTGCCTAAATTCACTGCCAAGCTTCTCCATGCTTTTTGACTTTCCATCCTTCACCATTAATGCTTTTTACCAAGCTATTAAAAACAAGGATATTACTCATTAAATTGTTCAATTAGTAACAACTACCAATTCACTTAATCTCAATAGTTAATCAGGATCCAACCACAAAATTTTCTCTATTGCCCAGTCTCGCAACCTGAAACTCTGATACCACTTGTTAGGATCCAAGAGCGGAATAAACAACTGTTAAGATATCAAGTGCATAATAATTTAATAATAAACAAGCCATAAATATAAAAGATAGATGATACACAATATTTAACGTGGTTCGACTCCACCATTGAGCTTATGTCCATGGAGAAAAATCCATTCTTTATTATGAGAGGAAAACCTTATATAAGAATACAACTTAAACCCAAACCCAACCCTTGTACACCATCTCTCATCTCCCAAGAACCCTCTCTCACCTCATTTATAAGGCTACATGATGCCTTTTTGTGTGCTCCTTATATGTCTTTTTATAGTATGCCAACCCACCTATTTATAGAGAATATTATTTGGCCAAAATACCAAATAATAATAGGAAACCAATTTTGTTTCCTAGACTTGTATAGAATAGGAAATAACTTCTAATTCTAAACTAAATAGAATATTTCTTGGCAACTACTTCAAATAACTAAAACCAATTAGGACACTAGTTACTTCCACACAAAACAAGAATTCTACCTAAAAGAAATTAAGCCAATTTCTTAATATATACTTCGAAGGAAGATGAACCTAAGAGCGGTAAAGTGAAGCTGCAAAACTTCCAGGAACCCACTTCAAAACTGATGATACGATGACTTTCGGCCCAGATTTGAGAGACATGCAAGCATTTTTTTTCAAATATTTTCTGAATAAAAATTGTTCCCTGATAAATGTAGATGGCACAGCTATAAAAAACACATCAAAGGAGTAAAACTGAGATAAGATTTGGATCACCAATTGAGCCAAAAAATCAGCCCTAGCTCATGTTTTTCCTCAAAATTTTTTTGCACTTTCGTTTTCTTTATTTCTCTCAATTTTTCTCTTTTTCTTTCTTGCTCTGCCATCTCTCTACTCCCTCTTGTTCTTTTTTTCAGCCTTTCTTTTGCTTTTAAATGCCAAAACCACCTCTCAAACCCTAGAAACAATGGTGGATATGAGACCTGCTTTGAGGGCCATTTTTTATCCCTTGGATCCTTTTTGTAGGTGTCTCAAGATGACATTAGGAAAGATTAGCTGTCCATGTACTTGCTCAAACGTGTCGGACAACGAAAATGGGAGCCAAAAATAAATTTGAACAGGAAATTAATTTAAGTTTTGCAAGTTTAAAATTAATTAGTGCTTGATTTGGAGGATATGAATATCCCGTATTTACCTGAAGAAATTGGTGAAGTTAATCTTCTAAGGTATCTTGGTTTAAGAGGGATAGAAATCAAAAGGCTTCAAATTGCTTTATAGGTTGCTTGCAAAATCTGCAAACTCTTGACATTCGGTAGTGGAGGTACCAATGTGTTATGGAAGCTTAAAAAGTTTGCAGTAAGTTTTATGTCCATGACACCAGTCGAGGTGTACCACAAAAGTTTGAAACATTGAAGAGTCTTTGAACTCTATGCAATGTGCATCTTGATAGATTGATAGCAAATTAATGTTGCTAACTGGTATGAGGAAATTTTCTGTGTGGAATGATAAGTGACTAATTTACGTAATAATTGTATGATATTTTATATTATTTTTAGTCACTTTGGTTATATTATTGGAAGAAAAAGAATCTTTTTGGCTATAAATGGTGAAAAATACTTATAAGTGATTAAATGAGGTTTTTATCACTTTTTACTTGGATTTTGTGTATTTTGACAGTTTTGACACATTTTCGTATTTTGGCTATAACTTGAGCTACAATGATTGGATTGAAATGATTCGTAAACCAGTTTGAAGATAAGAGATAGATCTACAACTTTGGTGAAGGCATCTGAATCTAATTTGAAGGTTTTCCAGGTCAAAAAGCCGAATTACTGTAGCTAATTTCCATTGGCCCAAGTTGAAATAGGGCAATAAGCAATCAAGGGTATTTTGGTCATTTCTCAGCCTACGCAGATCCAAATGAGGTGATTCTTCATGCATTGGAAAGCTAACTCAAAGGGCTACAAGTTTCATGTTTTGGTCAATAGCTAAATCAGCTTTTATCATCAAGAAAAGTTCGGTTGAAGTTGATGCAAAATCGGAGCAGAGCTGAAAATTGAACAAAAGTGTACCAAAGTGGCACCGTAGCAATCCGGCCAAATTAGTCAAAAAAGGCTGCTGTGTACGGGTAAAACTCAATTTCACCTCCACCAACTCACATGTGATGCTAGACATGTGAAAAACATTCCCAGCTGTAAAAGAGAGGTGTAAACCTCAAGTCTTGACCAATCTTTCATCTTTATATAGCTAAATTCATTGCAAGATGGAGGAATAGAGAAACATACGGGAGAAACTTGGAGTACAGAGATGTAGCTCTTGCATTTTCTGAGTAATAGCAGTAGGTTAGTAATTAGTAGAGTGTCATTCATTCTTGTTTATTAGCTAGATGAAGAAGAAGATGGAGGATGGAGAAGGCAAGGAGATAAACTCATGTGACAAGGGTTACATTCCTTCCAAACTCTTTATCTTTTGTATTTGATTCCAAGTTTGGTTAATATATAAGTTCTGAATTTTGTGTTCATTATGTGTCTTTAAAGTTTATACCTTGGGTTTGGTTGAATTTTCTATGATTGTTAGTGTTTATTATTTGGTTATTTGATTGCTATGATTTAAGCAAGTTATTTAGCACTTTGGCTCTTTAAATCATGATTAATCTGGTACCATTGATTGTGATTATCTAAGGTGTTGTTTCTGCAATGAAAATTGAGATTTAACACTGGTTCAAGAAGTGCTAAACATAGGGAGTAGACTCACGAAAGTAGAGGTGCACTTATGTTATTTTTAGTGATTCATTTCATGTAATTTCATTGAAGAAATAAACTTGTAGCTAATTTCATAACCATGAGAATAGGTGTGGATTAGTTATAAGTATAATTGATTTACTACGAAAGTAGGATTCAAATGCATAAGGAAATTACACCATAACTAACTTAGATGTAGTACTCAATGATCCAAATATAGCACTTGCATGAGTGGTTAGGGATACCGCAACCTAAGGAGCTTTTATTTGTTATTTTGTATAATTTTAGTAGGTTAAATTTGTTATAATTCATTGGTAGTCTAAATAATAGAGAAGCTTTAGTAATACCGGTAATTGTTCACTCTTCCCTATTCAAGAACAAAAATAATTAAGTTAATCATGATGAAAAGAAGACTTCCAAATTTTAGTCTTTAAGAAGACGGGATTTGTGAAGCGGTGACTTCTTATTAGAGATATACAATACAATTATTTAGGTAACAAAATAAAAATCGATTAAAGATGTTTATAAATTTATAATATATATTACACCGATCAATATTATAAATTTATTTTTCTTAATGTGTAAAACATAGAAGAATTGAAGGGACAAGTATGAAAATGAAAACAAATAGATAGTTCAACTGAAAGAATCACAAAAAATAATAATAAGATAATAGGATAACATGAACAATGATAAATCATAAAAGCAAGGATAACAAAACCACTTAAAAAAAAAAAAAACAATTCGCCACTGCACTTGCTAAGCTAAGATAAAAAACGAGGTAAACAGGTAAAAGGCCCAATTTGCACGTGGTGGACCAAATAAAAAATCCTTGAAGTAATGTTGCAAACCCATTCTGGGCCGAAGGATCCATAAGCCGACAGCCTGATTTTTGTGGGCTGAATAACAAAAGAGGTGTTTTTTAGCTCTTGACCAGAAAAGGGCTCGAGCGACAGGTTTTCTAGTTGGATTGCATGGGTTGGATCTGGTTTCAAAACATTCAATTCAAGAGTTAGATATGTCAATTTTTTAGCGTAAAATTATTTATTAAATGAATAGGATTTAAAACTCGAAACCCAAGTATATAAAGTTCTGTGGATAAAGTATAACAACATATTAATTGGGGTATTGTTTAAATAATTTTAAACAATAGGTGATCAAAATGTAAATAATTCAATATGTTTTTTGTTCTCTAAGAGATTGCCCCCTTATAACTTGTTTAAGAAAAATTCATCTCGCTTTAGTCTCTAAAGTGTAAAGTCTATCCCAATTACACTTTAAGTATAAAATCTATTACACTGTAACGATCAAAATATAGAAGAAGTAAAGAAGAGTTTATGCTTAAGGTTTGGGACTAAAATAGGACATGTTTTACTTAAAGTGGAATAGATTTTATACTTTAGGTACTAAAATGTTTAGGAATCAAAACGAGAATTTAGGTATATTTTAGTTTATACCTTAGTTTAGGCCTAGCACTTTCTTCGATATATTAGTATTGAAGATTTAGTCATGGACATACACAAGAAATTGAATGGATTTCAAAGTATTAATGCCAAGAAAACTTTGGAATTTGCCCAAATCCGAGCTAAGAGTTAGCTTTGCGCAACCTTGGATAATTTGATAATAAATTGGCGTAGAGAAATCAAAAATTGACTGTTATTAACAGCATTTGACGCTAGAAAATTTATGCTTCCTATCAATACTAGAAAATCGAAGTTGACTGAAGATCCAACTCTGTACAGCGGTATTGGGAATATCTTGAATGCTGACTTTTTGAGCCAATATAGGCCAACTTATGGTTCGAAATAACAACATTGTCTTCTACAGATTATTATTGTTATTATTATTTTCAGTCTAATTTCGAGCGGCACCATTTTTATAGTTTTTCGACATGTATAGCTTTAGTTTATTCAGGCGCTGCTAATGCTGGAAATCATAAACAGGCAGCCCTGTTTTTGAGTTTTTTACTCGATGAGATGGTTATATTCTGAATCGATTCTTAGTCTGCAAGCGGTATCTTAAAAATTGATTTGATTGTTATAGGTGAAGATTAAAGAAAGTTGAAGTGACTCCTTTAATATCTCTATGGTTTTAACTTTGGCGAATGAACTATATGCTCGTGAGAGAGAGAGAGTTACTTGCAGGATTCTTTGATATACAAGATTGAAGATCCCTTTCTACCAACAATTCGTCCCATTTTTTCAGCTGGGACGGTGAGCACTGACAATGTCTCCTGCTCTGGAGCATTTCCCTCACTGAAGAAGTCTGGTAGAGGAAAACACATAATCCTGTCCATCAAATCCATGATTCACACAGCGCCTAACCTCTAGCAATTAAGCACATGGAACAAGTCTCTCAACGCAGCTAGAAAATGAACTACACGACAGAGGAATGAGATATACATACCCATTCCTACATCTGAATGTCCTAAATGTAGTCCAAAGTTCTACATATGCTTGTCCCTCAGGTAGGGCTATTTTGTCATGAATGCAGGAATTGGGTTCCACACAAGCTTCAATATTTTCTTTTACAGTGCCTTTAATTTGTGATGAGAGAGAGTCAAGCCTTAAGTCGACAGGATACAAACAGGCTCTGTCTCATATCTTGCAATCAACTAGGCAGCTCTATTACACTTTTCAATTTAACATAGTTAACAGGTACATTGAGATTTAATTATCTTGCAACCCTTATGTCAATGTACTGCAAAGGAATTCTTTGAAATCTTTCAAGGCATTGTGATTAGTGACACTGCAATAGATTTCATCACCAATAATGCGGAGTGTTGATGAGGCCAGGCTTCCACTCTGACCCACAAAAGGAAAAGCAGTGGTAAATGATGAAAACTTGGCTTAAATGTTGAGGTAGGAATTCTTTGCTCATGTTCTTTTTTCCACTACAAAGATAACTTGTTCATGTTCAGTTGAAGATTCTTATCTTCACAAACTATTAGGAGAAAGCTAAAAGTTTAACAGAAAGACAAAGAAACGAATTTTATGGTATTAAAGAAGCTGGCACTCCAGGTTAAGAGAGAATTGAATTCTGGGCTGCTTTTCGATTCTTAAAAGAGAAGGGTAAAAATTTGGACTAAAGAAACTGTGTAAGCTATTGTTGTTCGGACCTGGAAACATGGCATAAAGTTGACAGTAGCCTTTTGCGTGCCAAATAATTTTTTCCTTAAACAAGCAATCTGCCCTTCTTTTTTCTGTTTTTTCTAGAATTTCCCACGTGTCACAATCTGATTAATGTAAATCCATTTAAATCAAAACCTGCTTTCTTTTGCCTGGAGTAGTTGCTCTTGTTTAAGAAGCTGAAGGACAAAACCGGAAGGAAAAATGGGACTATGGAATCGCAGGTCTCTTCTAAGATCAGTCAAAACAAAACGACAACTGGACCATTGGCAAATATTCGATTCAGTAAGCAGGAGGGTGAGGTTGGAGACTTGGAATCATCCTTTACGTACGAACTGAATGTAGACATCTTGTAAATTTATTGATTCCTTACCTATAGACAAGATATAAGAGTTGCATATTAGTTTGAGAAATTCCACTTCCACCTGTAAATTATATCATATAATATGTTCTTCATTGTTGTAATTGGGTATGTTGATTGGCTAAACATCTTAGTAAGTATAGTAGTAGTGATACCAAAATGCACATCTTTCATTTAATTTGGTTCTATTTATTTATTTATTTATTTTCGTCCGTTCTCAATGAAATCAGGAAATCAAGTTTAAGAAAGAAAAAGAAATTGACAATCAAGAAAAAGGCAGAGGTAAATGATAGAAAATCAAGTTGAAGATTGAGATAGGAATCTTACACCATCGTTTTTTCCCCCCTCTTTAAAGGTAACTTGGTTATGTTGTGTTGAAAATATGCTAAAGGTAACTTGTTATCGTGAAATCCCAGTGCTTGAAAAACAGAGTTAAAGAACATATGCTTGGAATCATCTTTTACGTACAAACTGAATATAGATTTCTTGTAAAGTCATTGATCCCTTACCTACTGACAAGATATACAGTCTTTGCATTAGCCACTTCTGCTTTATAAAAATGTGTAGAAAAACAGATGCAGATATTAATCTGGCTTTGCAACTGCACTTGAAATATAAGAGCCTCTCCTCCATTTCTGGTTCTTACTCTTTTATTGAGAAGCAAAGCTCTCTTAGATTAGATGGCTGACCCTGTTATCTCTTTTGTAATTGAGAGAACTGGCGATCTGCTTATTCAAAAAATTGTTTTCCTGAAAGGTGTTCGACGACAAGTTGAGAGACTCAAAGATGATCTGGTCCGGATGCGGTGTTTCCTGAAAGATGCTGATCAGAGGCAAGATGAAGAAGCGACGATACGCAACTGGGTTTCTGAAATCAGAGCTGCTGCCTACGATGCGGAGGATATCATTGAGATCTTTGCCAGCAAAGTTGAGCTCTTCACAAAGGACAAGGGACTCGTCACCAAATTGACATATTATCCCTTGAAAATTGTGAACCGCTACAAGATGGGCAAAGAGATTGAATCCTTGCAGATGAGGCTCAATGACATGGAGAAGAGCCGTGACAAATACGGTATCAAAAATCTTGGAGTGGGGACGATTACACATGGAGAAGAGCTTCAACGGGTCCGGCGATTGGTTGAGGACAAGGATATAGTGGGCTTCGAGGAGAAAACAAAATCCCTGGTGGCAGAACTTTTGAAAGAGGACAAAAACCGCCGTGTGGTTTCAATCGTCGGCATGGGAGGTGCTGGTAAGACAACTCTAGCCAAAAAAGTTTATAACCATGCTGAAGTCAGGACAAGATTCGATTGCCGTGCTTGGGTCTGCGTCTCTTCAAGCTACAATCACAAAGAGACGCTGAGGACAATCATAAAGCAATTAAATCCGATAACTAATGAGCTACTTGACATGTTGGAAAAGATGCAGGAGCAGGACTTGGAAGAAAGGCTCCGTCAAGATCTACAAGACAAGCGTTATCTTGTGGTGCTTGATGATGTATGGAAGGAAGTAGCGTGGGATTGTCTTGCTGGGGCCTTTCCTGATGTTAATGCATCAAGTAGACTGCTACTTACAAGTCGCAATCGGGAGGTTGCCGTACACGCTGATGCTCTTAGCAAACCAGAGGAGCTGAAAACTTTGGGGGAGAAAGACAGCTGGCAGTTGTTCCTCAGAAAGGCCTTAGTCCATGGGGATAATGCTGGGTGTCCTCGGGATTTGGAAAAAGTAGGCAGAGAGATTGTAAGGAGATGTGCTGGTCTGCCACTGGCCATCACAGTTGTAGGTGGGCTGCTACTGGGCAAGAAAGAGTTGAAGAGTGAATGGGAGAAAGTTCTCAACAATTTCAGCACACACCTATCAAGGGGCCAGAGTGGGGTATCAGCAATTCTGGAATTAAGTTATGCAGACCTCCCTGCCAATCTGAAATTTTGCTTTTTGTATTTGGGTTTGTTTCCCGAAGATTCCGTGATTTCTGTGCGCAAGTTGATCCATCTGTGGGTTGCAGAGGGAATAATGCAGAAAGGAGATGCAGAAAATCTGGAGGAAGCTGCAGCATATGACGATGTGGAGCGACTTTGTAGCAGAAATATGGTCCAGGTGGCGGAAATGACGGTTGATAAGAGGATTAAAAGCTGCAGAGTCCATGATTTGCTGCGAGAGCTTGCAGTCAGAAAGGCAAAGGATGAAAATTTTTTTCAGATCCATGACACCAGAGATGATCAAATATCAGCCAAATCCAGGTACCTTGCTGTTCATAGTCTCCCTCTGGATAAAAATTATTTTAGGTCTTCGACCCCTTCTCTCCGGTCTCTGCTTTTTTTCAACATCCGGGAAAACATTAGTCTTAGTTTCAAAAGTTTCAGAAAGCTTAGGACACTAGACCTTGAGAATGTTAAGATGGGTTATAATTTGCCAAAAGAAATAGGTGAAGTCAGGCTTCTAAGGTACCTCAATTTAAGAGGCACATACATTAGAAGGCTCCCTCTTTCCGTCGGTTGCTTGCGAAACCTACAAACTCTTGACATACGGACAATCTCTGTAGATCCAGTGAAGCTTTCAAATTTCATTTGGAAGCTTGAAAGTTTACGGCATCTATATGCATATAATATGGAATGTGATGTGCCTCTTAAGATTGAAGGATTGAGGAATCTCCAGACTCTGTCACGCATAAGCTATCATGACATTATGCAAAATAACATGATAACTCTGACGAGTCTTCAGAAGCTGATGATTTTAGTGGATGACAAGTCAGACATAGACAAACTCTGCATGCATTTATCTGAGGTTGGAAGCCTAAAGACGCTACGTCTTTATTATAGCCCTTTGCCACAATCTCTAGGTGGACTGTCTAAGCTCCATCATGTAACAGAGCTCAGGCTATCCGGGCTATTTTTGAGAAAGCTGCCTCCTGATTTCCCTCCAAATCTCTCTCGCTTGTCTTTGAAATTCACTGGTCTTCGGGATGACCCAATGCCAGTATTGGAGAAGTTGGGACAGCTGTCGATCCTCAAAATAAAGGATGATGTATATGGGGGACTATATGGGGAACCACAGCAGGTCATGATCATCTCTAGGCATGGGTTTCACCAATTGAAGTTCCTTGAGCTCAGCCGCCTATTTCATGTGCATGAAATAAAGGTGGAGGAAGGTGCATTGCCACAGCTCCAGTGCCTGAGAATCAGGGGCTGCTTTTATTTAAAGAAGTTGCCGGAAGAGCTGAAGCACATATCTACTCTTGATACGCTTGAGCTTGTGGACATGCGAGAAGATTTCATCAGTGGGCTTGATGCGGACCTGGTATCCAGTGTCCCTAACCTCAGAATATTTGACTTGCCGAAGGAAAGAATGCAATAATGATTTCAAGTTTTTGTAAAGCGGACCTGGTATTTGTAATTCATACTGAGAATGCAAGCTGTGTCGTGTAGTGATTAATGAAATTGTTTCAAGTTTTTATCAAAATACATAAATAAAAAGAATAAAATGTTTCCGTATTTGTTTTCCCCAATTCACAAGCTTTTTAAGTCCTTTGGTTTTTTTTTTTAATTATTTGAAATCTCACACTTCAATGCTTGCTTTTTTAATTGTCTCACTATTAAACAAGGAATGACTCAAGCCTTCAGTGGGCCTCAAAGATCCTGATAGTAAAAACTCTTGGGATTTGTAAATCTCGAAATCAATAAAAATATCTAGAGGTATTTATTTGGTTGATTCTAATATTTGCCAATGCTGTCCAAACTCAAAAAAAGAGAGTAAGGAAATAAAAGGCCCTATTCGTGTACTGGAAGAGAAAAAAGAATGAAGTTGGCAAACAAATCTAAAGTTGGGATTGCTATCGTTTGGAAAAAAAAAAAAAAAAATCTAAAGTTGGGATTGATTGGAATTCATCGCATATAAAGTGTTGTCCGTCTGAAAGTGAGGATTGATTTTCGGCAGGGATTGAACCGGGTTTATTAGTGAGTGGACACTCTTTTTCATGATGAACCATTATGGCTTTGGTGCGGTACGTAGTACGTTACTAAGTGGTGTAACTGACCAGAGGAGACTTTAATGTACCTTTCCTTTGAAAATTTCACCTTTTCTTTTCTTTTAAATAATCTCCTATACAATTGGACAAACAACCCGTTGAACTGATCACCCCTTTGAGTTGAGGTTCGAGTTGAGTTTTATAACTATGGTCTGCATTATCTCAAGGGTACGTTTGGTTCTACAGAATTAGAATTGAATTAGAATTGAAATTCTATAGAATTGGAATTCTATGAATTAGAATTCCAAGTCATTTCAATTCTTTCGTTTGGGAAATGCATAGAATTGATACGGAATTTATTTGAAATTCCAAATTCTTTGTTTGTATGAGAGAAGAATTCATTAGGAATTAGAATTGTTTTCATGAAACATTTGCTTACATAAAATTTTTCTTTTTTTTTCTTTTTTATATAATAATTTCTTTTTTTTCTTACATTTAGCTATTTTTTACTAAAGATTTAAAAGAAAGAACCAATTTGTGCCTTTAATAATTTATTTTTTCCCACTCTCATATCATATTGACTGCCTTCTTTTGTTCAAGTATGGTATACATATTGGCATCCAACCAAAACTGGACCTCACCCCCTTCAAAGTAAATCCCCAATGACACTAACATATTTCTTAAAACATGGTAGAATACTAGACAGTGAATTAGTCACTAATTAACTCAAATAGTACGTTTCTAAAACAATTTAATTAACATTCTCAACAAATAAATTCAGTTTACTATTCGAATTCTGAATCTAACAGTTGATGGTGGAAAAGGGTGTGGAGAAAGGTGGAAGGACCAAAAAGAAAAAAAAATCTAACATGCTTGAGTTATACTGGACACTATTACTACTTCAGAATCATGTTACAAGTCGTGGAGAAGAAACAGGTACAGACAGACGATATTGAAGCACCAAATACTCAGGTCTGACTAAGGAGAACATCTTTGTAAGGAGTTGCAGGAACAATAGCAATCTTCCCTTCCTCCGCAGGCCCTTCCCTCCTCCTAGAGGACTCCTCCAAGATGAACGGCACCTGGCCTTCTCTCAAGTCAAGCAGTCGCTCTTGTGCTCCACCTCGCAGTTTCTCCAACTGTAATCCATCACCTTGCTGCATCTTGAACACTTTTACAAGATTTGCTAGGCCCCTAGCGAAGAATAACAGGCTCCCAAATATGCCAATCCATATCCACGTCAAACCCTGCGAACCAATACGTGAAATATAGAGATCAACTTCCCGAATAGAAGCAAAGCTGGAAGATCAGTCAAAGTTTCAAGCATGGGTACTGCTCTTGTCTCTGGCTCAGGATTTTGTGCTCAGCCCCACAAAGAATTTGACTTACCAATAATTTCATACCGCGATGGATATGCCCTGTCTGCTCTCTGCTGTTAAGGATTGCTCCTACCAGAAACAACAAGCTTCCCATCAAGAATGGAATCTGGATGCTCTCTTGCAAGATCTGAACATGCCCACCAGCTCTCTCATAGATCTGAACATACCCACCAACTCGAGCATTCCATACATCCTCATTACGAACATCAATTCTACCTCTAGAGTAGTCTCATATTATCGTAGACCCAGAGTTACAGGACTGGAGCAGTGGGTATAAGATGTCATAGTGTTTCTCCCATGTCTTCAAACGAGATATAATATTAGTCTTTGTCATAGATATATTGAGTTTATCGAATAAAGCATTCATTACTGCGGTGTAGGCTACTGTTTTCCATGCACATTTACCATCCAATTTGTTTCCTTGGTTTATTTGGTCAATAAAACAAGTGCCCATTACACGATCCATTTCAGGAGTCCAAGTGAAATACCCTTTGCCTTTCCCTTTTGACTGAGATGTTGCTTCAGATGCCATATCTAAGGCAAATATATGCACCAGAAAAACATCACAATGTCATGTTCTTAAGAATAGATTCAACAGCCACTGCATTATAGAACTAAAAGCGGGAGGCAAATATGCACCAGAAAAATCATATGATGGAGAACAAGTTTCCGTAAATCATATGAGACATTAATCTTATCTAGATGATGGAGAAATAATATACATTGCAGAATATTGATAATTTACTAGAACACTGCTTGCACAAAATACAGGATATGAAGCAGACATGAACCACAACAAAGCTAAATATCTCATCTTTCAGTGTAGAATCAAAATGCAGTATCAATTTGTGGTTCCACAATGCAAAAACTTCTAATAGATCTCAAAAAACCATTTTAAGGAAGACATACGAGATTACCCCTTTCATCTTCATCACCAATATGATTTTAAACTAACATTATATATTCCAAACTAGCTATTAATTCAAAAGACCAAATTAGCTATTGGAAAAATCTCAAACAAAAACCTGGTTGCTACTGTATCAAAAACAAAAAAGATTTTGCTTGGTTACGTTAAATCTAGAAGAACAGGGCAACAGAGTGCTACCTTTTTTTCTATCCTCATCCAAATGTTGAATTAGAAGCAAAAAAACAGTAGCAAATTTATAACATTAATGGCAAACATTATCAGAGGAACAACCAAAAAAAATCAATCTTTGATTGGCAAAAATTTAAAAATGAATATACCATCATAAACCCTAAATTTGTCGAGAATTGAGAATTGAAGGAGCGGAAGGAGAGTGAGGACGATAGGACGCGACGGTGGTGGTGGTGACGGCAATGGAAGCGGCGGCAAAGGTAAAAGCAGGAGGCACAATTCAAGATTAATAGGAAACGAAAGAAAGGAAACCAAAATATAACTCAATCTGTAAATTTCACCCACTCGATGTTGCGGCAGAGGGAGGAAAAGAGGGAGGAAAGGCTTGTAGGGGTTACGGCAGAGGTGCTGGGACAAGGAGAAGGCGCGGCGGCAGCAACGACAGAGAACGCTGGAGCATATGGCGATTTGCTAATGAAGACAGAGGAAGAAGCTAGCTTTGTTTCCTTAATCTAGCTTTATAGTTGACCCGTTTTTTAGTTTTTACCCATTTAAAGTCCGCGTGTTGACCCAACGAGAATCTGGCCGTGGAATTAGAATTGGAATTCTTTGGTCCAGCCAAAGAATTGAAATCATGGAATTCGATCGATTTGGAATTGCGATTCAATTCTAATTCTATATGAAAGGTAGGATCCAAACACGAGAATTAGAATTGGGGACCCAATTCCAATTCTAAATCCCAATTCCTTGGGTAACCAAACATACCCCAAATGTTATTCTCCCAATTATTAGATTTATGAGGACTTGTATAGATTTAAATACTTGTATAGATTTATGAGGACTGCCTAGGTTGACTAGAACTGTAGATGAATATTCTTTAAACGTTTGTTCCTTCCTAAAATATATCCCTTGTAGATCCGCATTCTTTTTTACAACCGTGCCAAAATTTTAAATATTAATGTTCGAAATTGGCTCAATTTTTTAAAATTTAAAGAAAGTACACCATAATCAGTTAATAACAAGATGTGAAATGTTTTTATTGTCGAGTGAGATTCACAAAACAGTGTTCTAAAATTTTCTTATTTTACAAATCCAGACTTATCTTTCTAAATACATATCTTTGATTCGTAAGTACTAAAATTTGTATAAAGTATGAATTTAAGATACTGCCTCTTCCAAAAATTTAAGACACGGGAACACTACCGTTTCCAATACCTAATATACGTTCCACAACGCCAAACCAGGGTTCCTACCGTTATCGCAGCAATTGCACCGTGCAATTGTTGATCGATATGAATTTAACTTTCAATTGGATAAATAAGATCAATAGTAGACCACAACTTTAAATAAGTAACACAATTTGTTTTGATTTTACATATTAAACAGACATGTCTAAATCTAATGTGACATGTAACTTGATATGAAAAAAATTAATCATATATTTTCTTGCGATGAGAACACACCTTAGCGTGTGTTGTGTGCCAAAAGCACTAGTTATGTCAATATGCAATTTGGCTCAAGTATTCGGGCACGAGAAACCGTTCCTGCCTTTTCAAGTGTTTTCAGCATATGCTCCTTTCCTTCAGGCAGTCCAACTCCACCCCTTTCCACTTAGTCCCCCCTCACCAAACTGCCACCAACAACAAAGCCGCCTCCCCTCCCCTCCTTCCTCGGCGGATACCACAACGGTCACCTCATTTCCCCCACCAACCCATATCTTCCTGTCTATTTTCCTCCCCTCATTTCCTCTTCTACTTCGATTCCACCCAAGAAACCTCCAAAAATGCAGGGCACAGCGATTTCATTCTCCCCTTCAATTTCCCTCCCCAATAAACCCAATCCAATTTCCACACACCGCCACAGATTCCTTCTATCTCCTCGCACTGAACTTCCTCTCCATTTCAACCCTCCGCTGAAAGCGCCGGCGGTTTCTTCCCGCAAGCTAATTACGCCAATTAAATGCTCTTCCTCGGTGAATCCGATAAGTTCCGGATGGATTTCTGGCCCTCCTCCGAGCCCGAATCTGATGACAGTGTTAAGGTCACTTCTGTGCCCGAGAGCGCCACCGGAAAGCCCGAAGGAAAAGCTTTGGTTGATACTTTAGCGCTGGGAACTCTTTTTGGTTGATACTTTAGTGCTGGTTGATGCTTAAAATAAATTCGGAATTCAGTCAATTTAAATTTCACGAATTAATGAATATAAAATTATTATTATTTTTTATTATTATTATATAAATATTATATTACATATATATATAATATATATGAAAATGAATTTGAAATCAAAATATAAATTTCGAATTTTGATTTTGATTCCGATTTAAAAACTCCTTTTATCGAATTTGATCCGATTTTGTTTAATTCGAAATCAGATATTTCAATTTTTATTTCGAATTACCGAATTCAAAATTTCAAATTCAATTCAAATTCGGTCGATAAATCGAAATTTTTCGATTTTACACACTCATAGATACTTTGTTAAAACTCTATTAACAAACTCTATATATAGCCAGGCAACAAATACTACAATATTTAAGGAAAGTAAATGACAACAAAAAACCTAATAATAATAAGTGGCGTTGGTCGTCAGACAAACGATCCTATACCAATAATGAGGACTCAGGGGGACCATCTGACTCTATCACTTCTTAGACATTCATGCCATTTATTCATGAAACAAAAATAAATAAAAAGGAAAAAAAATGAAATACTAGTAAACTAAAAATAATATACTACGTTTGCTCTAATTCTGTGGATAACTTTTTTATACATTGTCAATATAATATTTTTTTACAATAGTAGGCTTAGATTATGCAGCATAACATGAATTTGAATTTGAAATTGAAATTGAACTCATGCACCTATGGCGTACATTAAAAACTGAATCTATTAGTATAAAAAAATCATCACACTAATAGTGTATAAAAAATTAATTCTAATTCTATTCCCACTTAGAACTGTAAAAAGAAATATGGACATATGTATTGATAGTATGCAGTTAGAAGCAAAATTGGGAGTTGGATGCTCCACATCATATACCTTCGAAAAATGTAAGATAAAAATGATCATTTTTTGTTGGGTTAAAATAAAATGCAAGAAACCTGCAATAAACTATTAATCTAGTTATACTTTACACCATAAAATATTTTAATTATCACTTTACACACTTGGTCAACTAAAAAATAACACCGAAATTAATTTCATCCAAGTAATTCATGAAATGACCAATTCATCCTTCATGGCAAAAATACCATTTTGGAGGGAAAGATTGCTAATTTAAATAGACTAATTTTCATTTTATAACAAAAATTATAATTATTAACACATAAAAATATACTGCTTTGCTTTGAATGAGAATTAAGAGTATTGGGATAAAAATGAGTGGAAAGTATGAAAATATTGAGCAACTACTGTTGCAATTTTTCAAATCTCATAATTTTCTTCAATGCATTATAGTGCCATAACTTCACATAATCAATAAAATTTCACTTGAAATCTTCACAAGAATAAAATTGGAGTAGAACCCAAAAATTTCTGTATGAATTTTGCATAATAATTGCAACAAAGATTCAATATTGAGCCAAAGTTAAAACCCACATATTATTTAACACAATATTGGACTTAGAAGTTTCAATAAAAGACCTAAAATATTTACTTTTCCTTGATAACAGTATTTTCTTACCTAGGCTAACTTGAAATATATAGTAAAATAGGGTTGCTAAGATTCTTGAATTGAATTTATTCCCTTTCTTCCTTTTTTTTCCTACTTCTTTTGTTTAATTGTCATTCAAAGTGATCATATATTTTAGTGTTCTCTATTTTCAATAAGAATTTAATCTAAAGTGACAATTTTTCCTACTGAAAGGTATTTTTGTCACTTACAAGCTTTTAATAGAGGATAAATTGGTCATTTTTATCAATTATTTAGATAAATTTAATTTTCTTATTATTTTTTAGTTGACTAAGGGTGTAAAGTGCCTATTAAGATAGTTTGAGGTGCAAAGTACAACTAGTATAATAGTTGGTGGGGGTTCTCTGCATTTAACCCCCTTTTTTTTGACTTTCCCGTAAATTTCTGCATAAGCTGCAGAACAATTGAATATGGACAATGCTTTAGCAACGATAATTATGGTAACGAAACAGTTCTTTACCTGATATAATAGGTTGTTGTACTTTTGGCAACCACTTGATTACTTGATGGATCTATCTCCTAAATAGGGTAACACTTAAAAATCGGAAAGTAAGTTTCTCATCTAAAATAGTAAGCTAACTGTAATAAATTAGTAACTTTTATACTTCAAAAGGTAAATTGGAATAAATATTAAACTTATTTTTTAAGTAAATAAATTACTACTTTATATCCCAAACTTACTTTTTAGAGAGTAAGTTTAATTCAAGTAACAGTAAGTTTTTATACATAAATAGTAATTCTTACTGATAACATGATAAATTTGATTAATAATCAAAACTTACTGATTTATGGGACACATGTACTATTTTACTTTAAAACATATTTCAAACTAGTATTAGGAAATTTATTTGCAATAACGATAAGATATTTTATTAGTGATTAATGCTTAGTACCTTAGTTAGTAAGTACTCGTAATATACCTGTATAATACATGATTATAGGTATAATTTTAAAAAAAATTGTATTTATATATTTTAAAATACTATGAAAAATAGTTTGATTTTTCACATAATCTCATAAAATATGTAATGAAATTTTGTCGTATTATAAGTTTTTGATCATTTTCCATTTTTGAAAAATTTGAAAGTTTGGATAACAATAATAACAAATCTTCCTAGTTATATATAGAATATCACTTGTTTATATATCACAATTTTTATAATTTAACACCTATGAATATAATAAGATTATAAATTTTTAATAAATTTACATCTAGACACAAAAAATATTAAGAGTTAAAGCCCAAACAAAAAGAGAAATAATATAACAATAAAAATAACAAAATTAGTAAAACAATTAATATAAGAAAATCAGCATGATCTGGACTTTTTTTCTTGGGAGATTGTTCATTAAAAAGGGATCCAACAATTATAAATTAAAATCACATGCATATATAATCTATTGTATAATTTAAATTAAATTTAGTTCACGTATAAAATGGTCCTAAAATAATTAGTACTCTATGATACAATATTATTTTAACAACAAAAATTGTTTTACTAAAAGTCTCAAATATCCATGACATACGTATAAGGGATATTTTACCATATTTGTATCTCACATCTAATCTGTGACGACCCCACCCCCCCTAGGACGTACCCCAGGGTTTAGCGGATCGCCTGTCCAACTCTCGCTAGGACTCATTCACTCTATTCAAATAAAATAAGGTACAACCTCAAGAATAAGTAAAATAACAATTCTCAAACTTGGAACGTGTACTTACATTCATTTCTATCTCAAACATTCATACAATTCCAAATATAACAAAAGTTATGAATTGCAGATACATTCAACCCTAACCGAGTACTAGCGCGAGTACAATGGCAAAAATTCAAAAAATAACTAGACTATGCTAGCTTGTACCAGTTTCACACCCTCGCTTGTATCCCCTGTAAGGAAAACAAAACTAAAGGAATGAACTAAAAGTCTAATGAGATTCCCAAACACAAAATCAAGCAATTGAAACAAGGACATTAGTCATTTAATAACAATCAATCGAGAAAACATTCACAATATAAAAACAATGAGAATACACTTATTAAAAGGATACATACTCACGTGGAGTCATTCGTTCAATCGTTCATTCATTCAGCCCATCATTCTTCTTCATTCAATTATTCATTTCTTCTCTTATAACTTCAATATTTCAATTCATTCATTTTATTTCTCACCACTAGCCAATTCACTGGCTAGTTCTCCACCAACCTTTGTGATCATACTCGAGTATACCAAAACATTGTTCCCGGGTCACTAGCCGCTCGACCAAATCCATTTCTAACTCGAGCCGACTGGCAACGAAGAGCAAGGGCCCAATTCAACCAAAAGACTTACATTCATGCACAAGTAGTATTTAATCATTGAAAATTCACTTTTGGCTTGGGTCGAGTGTGATAAAGTACACACTTGCCCATCAAAAATTTATTTAACAATCATTAGAAAGCAATTAACATTCAAACAATCACTCACAGATATTCACATAATTACTTATTGTACAAATATAAAAGGAACACTCATCCTAAACAAGTCAAGTTTTATCAAAATTCAGTTCAGGGCCAGCACCTTGGCCACTCTCGAAATCTGCAGTCAAATATTGTCCGCAAAGAGCCAATCATACATAAGTATAAGCTGCATAACTTATATTTCTATATCAAAGGAAAAAGGCATGAAAAGTATAGTAAGTCATATGTGCAACTAAAAATCATGTCTTGAATACTTGTTTAGAATGTTAGAAATCAGGTTTAGAACACTTAAGAAGTACATGGTAAATCGGACCAAGGAAACGGAAAACAAAAGGAAGGCAACGAGAAACAATGAAGATGGCAGTTTTGCCATCTTTTGGTGTTTTGATCACAACTGAAGCTACATTTATCAGATTGAAACAAATTTTATGGCGTTCTGAAGTTAAGACATAGATCTACATTTATTATGAAGACCTCTAAAGCCAAATCATGCATTTTCAGGTCAAAATTTGAAATCTCAGAGAAAATAGAAAGCTGTCGGTTAAACAGGGCATTTGGACAGTCAGGGGTATTTTAGTCATTTTGCAAGCTACAGTGCTCTGATTGAGTTGAAATTTTTTCGATAGAAAGCTAACTCAACTTTCTATAACTGTCATGTTTTGTCCAAAAGTTGATTCAGTCTAAAATATGAAGAAATTCGCAGCTCAAATTGCTATTCCATCTAATAAAAGACAGAACAGGTATGCAATTTTAGTCAACTTTGAAAAATCATAAATATTCATAGGAATTGAGAAAAAGGCTGAAATTTTCACGGATGATAGTACTCTGACTTCAATTTCAAACACAGTAAACAGAACTCAATTCTGACTTTTCTACAACAAGATATAGTAGATTTCCTAAGGCTGCCCAAGGGTTCCTGCGGACAAAATTTTCAGCAGCACCTCCTTTGTGTTTACTATTTTTTCCAGCCAATTCAAGGCTTCATTCTTACCACAAAACAACCTCAATTAAAGCATATACATACCAAACCAATAACTCACTAAATCAAGCATGTAATCATCACCTACTCAAGCTAGAAAATGAAACCCCAAACTGAAATTCCTAATCACAAGTTGAAATTTTCTTTAGGCAAGTTAAACTAACACATAAAAGCTAGCTATTTCACATACCAAAGCTACCAAACCATGGCCAACACTTAAACATCATATGTGGGCAGAAAATTACCATAAAACTGAAAATTTCACATCACAACTTCAAACCATGAAACTTTCTCTTGAAACTACCGAAATTGAACTCCTGATCCACTAGTTTGTATATATTTGAAGTAGAGGAAAGTTTAATGCCAGAGTTACCTTGTACCTTCAAGAAAGATGGAAGTTTAGTGCTTTTCCTCCAAAAATCTTTCCACTCAAGTCTTTAATCTTCCCTAGTGAACAACTTTTATGGAGTATTTTGCAAAATCTATGGTTGGAACTCAAGATTCAAGCATGAAGTTGGAGTTGAAGATAAACTTTGCTCTCTTGTTTTTCCTCTCCATGAATTTAGACCAACAAGGTAAAGAAATGAAGAAAATGGAGCTAAGAGGAAGATAAGAAGGAAAGAAAATTGCTTGGTCAAACCTTCCTAGGCTTCCAACAAGTGTCACCACAATAATAGTTCTTATTTTTCTTTTTTTTCTCCCTCTTTTTTAGTCACGAATTTCAGCTACCATGAGAGGTATTTTGGGGCTGATTTTGCTAAATTAATAACAAGGAGATTAAGGTAATAAATAATATTCAAGTGGTATATTCAACCGGTAGCAAACGGTGCGCGTCGGCTCAAGCCTATTTTTCTCAACTACTGCGTACTTGTGTTTTTACTTATGGTTCACTAGTTTATTATTAGCACTTCTAATCACACACTTTCTCTTATCTAGAACACACTTTTAACCATCAAATTTAGTACACACACTTCAATAATTAATTATACTACCAAAATACGCGAAAACCCTAATTTACTCTAACTATAAAACTAAGGGCAAAATTTTTAATTCTATTATTTATTACAACTATTGAGGAAGTAAATAAATAGTAAAGGAACTATAAAATAATTTAATCAAAATAAGAGGGAATTTTAAGAAAATATGAGCGAATTTGTGAAGTCGTCACACTCTCTCCCGCTTACACAAAACTCCGGGGTGTCACATACTTCACTCCTTCAAAGAATTTCATTCTCGAAATTCTAACCTTAGTTCGAAAATTTCAGATATCTCTTTTGTATCCCGCTCATAATAATTGAAAAACCTATTCCACACTAGATATCACATAAGTCACATATTCTTAATCTTTTCACATGTTTTACAAATTTCAATACCTCATTAACGAGTCAATCATTAGTAATAAAGATCACCTCAAAAAAAATTTGTCAATCTATGTATTCCAATTCAAGAATAAATCATGTAATCCTTACTTCAATATCCCAATAGTCTTTAAGTACTCTCATTATTATCTCTTAGTTGTCTTTCTCTTTAGTCAATGTAGTGATGGAACTACTAGAACTATACATGAAATCATTAGTACACCCTTACTCCTCAAACACACTAACTTCAGGCTCCCTCCTTAAACCAAGAATTTCACATTCAAATCTAGGATAAGTTCTTGGAAGACGCAAGAAGAGCAAACAAAATAAAACAAATCAAATGAAATCCAGAATTTACGTTATCTGAGCCCAAGTCTGCAATCCTTCCAAAATTCTAAGGGTTTCTTATTCAAAGCATGGACAAATCCAGGTGCGAAAATATATCAGTGTACAATCAAGGATTGGAAAACTTGGTTAGAAAACTGCAACCTTTTCTTGGGTCTAGCAAATTTAAAAATTCAATAAACTCATTACTTGCTCACAAATTTCTATTTTTAAATTCAAGTGAAATTCACATACTTATCAAAATTGGTAAGTTATAAAGTACTGAGAGCATATATATGTTATTTTCAACCATCATTTGAAAATAAAACTAGTACATCTTAATTCTTTATTTTTTTATTCCAAAGCAGGAATTTTTCAGTAAGTAAATAGGTGGAAAAATACATTTTATTCCTTTGAAAATTCGTTTGTTCGTTCAGTTTCTTAGCTCCTATAGCTAATACCAACAGTTACACCGATTCCTTCCATTCCTACAAGTACAAAACCAATTCAAATCTTATTCAATCTTTCACTACTAATCTCTCTCACATAATGTTTTCTTTCCATATAACACCACAAAATTTCTCAGTTTTATTTCCACCAATCTCACATAAGAAACTCTCAAGTAACAATTCTCTTTAACCACTAGGATACAGTAGGTTCTCTAGTCCATGTAATATTTAAGTTAATCCCACAGTCCAGCATCCTAAACTTTAAACATAGGATACACTACAAAAATCTGAAACCTAAAGCTCTGATACCACCTGTGACGACCCCATCTCCCCCTAGGGCATATCTTAGGGTTTGGTGGACTGCCTGCCCAACTATCACCAGGACTTGTTCACTCTTTTCAAATAAAATAAGGTACAACCTCAAGAATAAATGAAATAACAGTTCCCAAAATTGAAACGTGTACTTACATTCATTTCTATCTCAAACATTCATATAATTCTAAATATAACAAAAGTTACAAATTCCAGATACATTCAAGCCTAATCGAGCACTAGCACGAGTACAATCGCAAAAATTTAAAAAACAACTAGACTATGCTAGCCTATAACAGTCTCACGCCCTCGCTCATATCCCCTGTAAGGAAAACAAAACTAAAGGAATGAGTCAAAAGCACAGTGAGGTTTCCAAACACATAATCAAGCAATTAACATTAGTCATTTAATAACAATCAATCAAGAAAACATTCACAATATAAAAGTAATGAGAATACACTCATTAAAAGGATACATGTTTACGTGGAGCCATTCATTCAATCATTCATTCGTTCAGCCCATCATTCTTCTTCCTTCAATCATTCATTTCCTCCCTTATAACTTCAACATTTCAATTCATTTATTTCATTTCCTGCCACTAGCCAATTCACTGGCCATTTCTCTACCAACTTTCGTGGTCATATTCGAGCATACCAAAATACTGTTTCAGGGTCACCAGTCACCCGATCTAGTTCATTTCTACCTCGAACCGACTGGCAACGAAGGGCAAAGACCCAATTCAGCCAAAAGTCTTACATTCATTAACAAGTAGTATTCAATCATTGAAAATTCACTTTTGGCTTGGGTCGAGTGCGATAAAATACACACTCGCCTAGGGGTGCAAACGAATCGAGCCGCTCGCGAGCGGCTCGATTCGAGCTCGACTCGAGCTCGATCAATATCGAGCTCGAGCTGGTCGAGCCAGAGTCGAGCTCGAGCTCGAGCTCAAAACATTAAACTCATTAGCTCGCGAGCCGGCTCGCGAGCTTGAGCATATATATATATATATATATATTTTTTATTTTTAATAATAAAATTACATAAATATCCTTAATATTTTATTATTTATTAAGAAAAAATATTATTTTATTTATTTTTTTAAAAATAAAATAATTATTTTTTTATTTTTTTCGAGCTTGAATTCGAGCTCGAGCTCGGCTCGAATCGAGTTCGAGCTCGAGCTCGAGCTTGAAAATTACTGGCTCGTCGAGCTCGAGTTCGAGTTCGATGAAATTAAGTCAAGACTCGACTCGATAAGGCCAAAGCTCGACTCGACTCGGTTCGTTTGCAGCCCTACACTCACCCATAAAAAATCCATTTAACAATCATTATAAAGCATTTAACATACAAACAATCACTCACAGATATTCACATAGTCACTTATTGCATAAATATACAAGGAACACTCACTCTAAACAAGTCACGTTTTATCAAAATTCAGTTCAGAGCCGGCACCTTGGCCACTCTTGAAATCTGCAGTTAAATATTGTCCACAAAGAGCCAATCATACACATGTGCAAGCTGCATAACTTATATTTCTATATCAAAAGAAAAAGGCATGAAAAGTATAGTAAGTCATACAGGCAAGATGCACGCATAATTTGTAAAAGAAAATGATCAAAAATAATGAAGTTCAAATCAATATGTGCAACTAAAAACCATGTCTTGAATACTTGTTTAGAATATTAGAAATCAGATTTAGAACACTTAAGAAGTACATGGTAAGTCGGACCAAGGAAACGGAAAACAAAAGGAAGGCAACTAGAAATAATGAAGATGGCAGCTTTGCCATCTTTTGGTGTTTTGATCACAACTGAAACTACACTTATCGGATTGAGGCAAATTTTATGGCGTTTCAAAGTTAAGATATAGACCTACATTTATTATGAAAACCTTCAAAGCCAAATCATGCATTTTTAGGTTCAAAAATTGAAATTTCAGAGAAATAGAAAGTTGTCGGTTGAACTGGGCATTTGGACAGTTAGGGGTATTTTAGTCATTTCACAAGCTATAGTGTTCTGATTGAACTGAAATTTTTTAGGTAGAAAGCTAACTCAACTCCCGATAACTGTCATATTTTGTCCAAAAGTTGATTCAGTCTAAAACATGGAGAAATTCGTAGTTCAAATTGTAACTTCATCCAGTAAAAGACAGAATAGGTATGCAATTTCAGTCAATTTTGAAAAATCATAGATATTCATAGAAATTGGAAAAAGGCTGAAATTTTCACAGTTGATAGTACTATGACTCTAGTTTCAAACGCAACAAACAGAATTCAATTCTCTCTTTTCTACAACAAGATATAGCAGATTTTCTAAACCTGCCCAAGGGTTCCTGCGGACAAAATTTTCAGCAGCACCTCCTTTGTGTTTACTACTTTTTCCAGCCAATTCAAGGCTTTATTCTTACCACAAAATAGCCTCAATTCAAACATATACATACCAAGCCAATAACTCACTAAATCAAGCATATAACCATCACCTACTCAAGGTAGAAAATGAAACCCCAAGCTGAATTTCCTAATCACAAGTTGGAATTTTTTTTAGGCAAGTTAAACTAACACATAAAAGCTAACTATTTCACATAGCAAAGTTATCAAACCATGGCTAACACTTAAACATCATACGTGGGCAGAAAATTACCATAAAAACTGAAAATTTCACATCACAACTCTAAACCATGAAACTTTCTCATGAAACTACTGAAATTGAACCCCTAATCCATTAGTTTGCATATATTTGAAGTAGAGGAAAGTTTAATGCCATAGTTACCTTGTACCTTCAAAAAAGTTGGAAACTTAGTGCTTTTCCTTCAAAAATATTTCCACTCAAGCCCTTAATCTTCCCTAGTGAACAACTTTTATGGAGTATTTTGTAAAATCTATGGTTAGAACTCAAGATTCAAGCATGAAGTTGGAGTTGGAGATGAACTTTGCTCTCTTGTTTTTCCTCTCCATGAATTTCGGCCAGCAAGGTAAAGAAATGAAGAAAATGGAGCCAAGACGAAGATAAGGAGGAAAGAAAATTGCTTGGTCAAACCTTCCTAGGCTTCTAACAAGTGTCACCACAAGAATAGTTCTTATTTTTCTTTCTTTTCTCCCTCTTTTTTAGTCACGAATTTCGGCTACCTTGAGGGGTATTTTGGGACTGATTTTGCTCAATTAATAACAAGGAGATTAAGGTACTAAAGAGTGTTCAAATGGTGTATTCATTCGGTAGCAAACCGTGCGCGTCGGTCCAAGCCAATGTTTCTTAACTCGTGCGTACTTGTGTTTTTACTTATAGTTTACTAGCTTATTATTAGTACTTTTAATCACACATTTCCTCTTATTTAGAACTCACTCTTAACCATCAAATTTAGTACACATACTTTCACAATTAATCACACTATCAAAATACGCGAAAATCCTAATTTACTCTAACTATAAAACTAAGGGCAAAACTCTTAATTCTATTATTTATTACAACTATTGAGGGAGTAAATGAGTAGTAAAGGAATTATAAAATAATTTCATCAAAATAAGAGGAAATTTTAAGAAAATATGAGTGAATTTGTGAAGTCGTCACACTCTCTCCCTCTTACACAAAAATCCGGGGTGTCACATACTCCCCTCCTTAAAAGAATTTCATTCTCGAAATTCCAACCTTAGTTCGAAAATTTCAGATATCTCTTTTGTATCCCGCTCATAATAATTGAAAAACCTATTCCACACTAGATATCACATAAGTCACATATTCTTAATCTTTTCACACGTTTCACAAATTTCAATACCTCATTAACGAGTCAATCATTAGTAATAAAGATCACCTCAAAAAAAATTTATCAATCTATGTATTCCAATTCAAGAATAAATCATGTAATCCTTACTTCAATATCCCAATAGTCTTTAAGTACTCTCATTATTATCTCTTAGTTGTCTTTCTCTTTAGTCAATGTAGTGATGGAACTACTAGAACTATTCACGAAATCATTAGTACACCTTTACTCCTCAAACACACTAACTTCAGACTCTCTCCTTAAACTAAGAATTTCACATTCAAATCTCGGATAAGTTCTTAGAAGACGTAAGAAGAGCAAACAAAATAAAACAAATCTAATGAAATCCAGAATTTACATTATCGGAGCCCAAGTCCGCAATTCTTCCAAAATTCCAAGGGTTTCTTATTCAAAGCATGGCCAAATCCAGGTGCGAAAATATATTAGTGTACAATCAAGAATTGGAAAACTTGGTTAGAAAACTGCAACCTTTTCTTGGGTCTAGCATATTTAAAAATTCAATAAACTCATTACTTGCTCACAAATTTCTAGTTTTAAATTCAAATGAAATTCACATACTTATCAAAATTGGTAAGTTATAAAGTACTGAGAGCATATATATGTTATTTTTAACCATCGTTTGAAAATAAAACTGGTACATCTTAATTCTTTGTTTTTTTTATTCCAAAGCAGGAATTTTTCAATAAGTAAATAGGTGGAAAAATACATTTTATTCCTTTGAAAATTTGTTTGTTTTGGTTCAAAACCATCATATGTGAAATTAACTAGCACATCTCAGTTTCTTAGCTCCTATAGCTAATACCAATAGTTACACTGATTCCTTCCATTTCTACAAGTACAAAACCAATTCAAATCTTATTCAATCTTTCACTACTAATCTCTCTCACATAATGTTTTCTTTCCATATAACACCACAAAATTCCTCAGTTTTATTTTCACCAATCTCATATAAGAAACTCTCAAGTAACAATTCTCTGTAACCACTAGAATATAGTAGGTTCTCTAGTCCATGTAATATTCAAGTTAATCCCACAGTCCGGCATCCTAAACTTTAAGCGTAGGATACACTACAAAGATCTGAAACCTAAAACTCTGATACCACCTGTGACGACCCCATCTCTCCCTAGAATGTACCCTAGGGTTTGACGGCCCGTCTGCCCAACTCTCGTCAGGACTCGTTCATTCTTTTCAAATAAAATAAGGTACAACCTCAAGATTACCTCAAGAATAAGTGAAATAACAGTTCCCAAATTTTGAACGTGTACTTACATTCATTTCTATCTCAAATATTCATACAATTCTAAATATAACAAAAGTTACGAATTCCAAATACATTCAACCCTAACCGAGCACTAGCGTGAGTATAATCGCAAAAATTCAAAAAATAACTAGACTATTGTCGTGCCCCATTTAAAAAATAAAAAATAACGTGTTTATAAAAATGAGTTTTTGATTAATTTTGAGAAAAAAATGAGTTTTGATTTTTAGAAAATAATTGAAGAAGATGAGCTTAAATGGGACTTTAAATGCGACGATTTTGGCCCAAAATAATAGTTTAAAAAGGATTTTTTAATAAAAAAAATAGAAATCGCCACTTGGTATTGAGTTGAGGTGTACCAAATCATTTAAAATGAATTTTTCTAATAAAAAATAAAGAAAACCATTTTTAAACGACTTCAAGTTTTCAAAAATCAGAGAAAAGTGTTCGAGAATCACATTTGAAGAAAGGGAAGGTAAGGATAAAATCCAAGGCACCTTTCAGCCTAACCAAAACAAGTTGCATGATTTAGTCAAAGATTTTTTTATTTTTAATCTAAAAATTTATCACATTTGGATGTCATTATAAGGATGGAAAACCTAAATCTCGGAGAATATTGGGGAGTCAAAATATCTCTTCCAAACTTAATTGGTGCCAATTACATTAATTATGATGCCCAAGAGTGACTCTTTGAAGAGGTCACGAATATGCAAAAATATGATATTCTAAGAAAAGAAAAGAAAATAATAATATACAAATATATATGACCTAAGGGTGTTAATCTTAGTCCGTAGCTTTTGATGATTACAAAACAAATGGATGTTATTAATATTCTCTCAATAGACCTTTTCAGAAATAGAGAAAAATAGGTTCAAAAATTAAGCACAAAGGATGTTGAAGCTGCTGTCGGACGGACAATAAGACTGGATCGGACGTCTGACAACCATTGCGCAATTTCAGACGCATGAAGAACTTCACCTTCGGACGTCCGAAGATGTTAAGTAATTTCTCCTAAAAACATTGATTTCGATCGGACGCACAACATCAGATCACCGGACGTCCGACAAACATTGCGACACTTTGGACGCAAAGTTTTGGAGGCACCGGACGTCCGAAAAGAATTGAAGAAGAATTCTCAATTTCATTTCTTACCCTCGAACGCATACATTGAAGGTACCGGACATTCGAAATAATTCAAGAAAAATTCTTGAACTCACTACTTACGTTTGGACACAAGAAATTGGTCTACTAGACGTCCGACACTACCAACGGCTAGTTGACTCTTCAACTGCCTTCTATCCGTTGGAAGCATTAAGTGAGGAATTTTTTGATCTCATATAAATAGAACAAAGTCAACCACTTCAAATAACTTTTGCACACTGAAGATACAAAAGATCTAGAGTAATTTTAGTGAGAAAACACTCTCCAAGAAAAATTTGTAGTCTTGGTGGTGTGAAGTTTTTTGTAAACTTTTCATTTGTGAGTGAATACTTCAATAGTGTAGTTCTGTGAGAGTTGTCCTGAGGGATAGTAAAACTTTCTAACTTGACCGAATGGAGTTTGGAGCAAGGAGGAAGTGAACCTTCCTTTGTACACAAGATTGGTTGTATTTCATTAACTTGAAGAAGTTTGTTTGAATTGATCTACAAGTTCAAGAGGAGTTTGGTAGTCAATTTGTTTGCAATTTCTTTCTTCCCATTTACTTATTGTTATGTTGTGATTTTTAAATTGCTTATCTCTTCTATTTCTCTCAAGTGATATTGTTCATTCATTGATTAATATATATTGTGTGATCACTTAGTAAAGAGGATAAATTTCATTTTGAACAAAAAAGTGCTTATAACTTGATTAGCTTTTTAATCAACTTAATTCACCCCCTCTTAGATTGTCTTCAATCCTTACAATTGGTATCAGAGTTTGGTCTCCTAGAGATTAAGGTCAATCGGTTTTGGAGTAAAAATGACAATCAATGATGCCATGTTTTTCGAAGGACAATCCGTCACAAGACCCCCAATGTTCAATGGATCAAATTATGTGAGTTGGAAGGAAAAGATGATTATTTTTTTACAATCTATTGATATCAAACTGTGGTTTATTGTCAACGAAGGCCCATATGATACCTCTATAGTTGATGAAGTCACTCATAGACCAAGATAAAAAACTAGAAATGAGTTGACTGGTGATGATAGAACCCACCTCACTTTGAATGCCAAGGTTATGAATATGTTATGCAGTACTCTAGATTCAAATGAGTCTATTAGAGCCAAAGACTGTAGATCTGCAAAAGAGATTTGGGATAAATTTAGAGAAATCCATGAAGGGAGTGAAAATGTGAGAGAACAAAAGAAATCTATTTTGGTTACTAAGTATAAATCATTTAAGATAGAATTTCATGAAAATATTGATAAAATGTATTATAAATTCAATGATCTCATTAAGAACTTAGAAGTGCTGGAAAAGGAATACTCTCTAGGTGAGAAAAACAGAAAAATTCTGAATGCTTTATCGAAAGATTGGGAGAGTAAGGTGACTGCTATTGAAGAGGTTAAAGATTTGAATTCTATACATATTAAATCTCTTATTAATTCTCTAACCTCTTATGAGTTGAAACTCAAGTTTAAGATGTAAGAGGAAGAAAATGCAAAGGTGAGAAAGAGTATTGCTTTAAAAGTCTCGCAAGATGAAGATGACTCAACTTCCTTGGATGGAGAAGATATGGAAGCTGATGACAGTGATATTGCACTCATCACAAGAAGTTTCAAAAGAATTCTCAACAAAAGAAGATTCAGAAAAGAAGGACCTAACAATCCATTCCCAAATCAGTTCAACAACTCAAGAAACAAAGCGAAGCAAGAGTTCAATAAAAGGCAAACTAATAAATGCTTTGAATGCGGCCAATTTGGACACTACGTAAGTGAGTGTCCAATGAAAAAAAAGAAGGAAGGTAAGGTTGAACGAAAACCAAACTTCAACAACTTTCAAATTACATAGAATGACTGCAACTTAGAAGGTGAAATCGAAGAAGAAGTTCTTCTTCTCCCTTGGGGCCATTTCCAAATATTCCTCTGAATACAGCTGGAGACTCTTGAAGCTTTTGTGAGCATCAAATTTTCAGAAAAATATTTATATAAAGGACTAGTTGGGTGCTAGTAGTCATACCAGAAATATGTATCAGCACCATTTCCAATCAAATGTCTAATGAAAAGCTGAGCTTCTTCCCTTAACAACAATATTTTCCTGCATACCCAAGAACCATTAACAGGAATCTTTGCTGCCCAAAAGGAACACCCTTTCAAGTTGTTGGTATGAACCCATTTAACCCAGAGAGTATCCTTTTTACAGCAAATATGCCATATTTGCTTTATGATTAGACACTTGTTCCAAAGTTCTAAATCAAACATGCCCAATCCTCCCTCTTTCTTAGGCATCCATATGTCAGTCCACTTAACTTTTGCACAGTAATGAGTTCTAAGGAAGTTAGCATACTATAAATCTTCTTGATGACAGATTAGGGAAGAACAAAAGCACTAGACCAAAAAACCTAAATCCCATTTAAGATGGATTTTATCAATTGTAATCTGCCTCCATATGACAGTTTTTTACTAGCCCAACTATGAATTCCTTGTTCTATCTTATTTAAAATAGGTTGACGATGTATAAATATTGGTCTAGTAGATATCAATCGCAAGCCCAAATACCTAACAGGGAGTGAGCCTAAAGGCATCTGCACTGGATTGCAAAGCTGAATCTACATATCCTCACTCACACCAGGCATATATATCTGACACGTGTAGATTTGGTTGGAGACTGGACATTTCACCGAATTCATGCAAGGTTTTCTGAATCAACTGAAATGATCTCCTTGCAGCAGCAGTAAGTATAAAAAGTTCATCAACAAAAGATAAATGGGATGGGATATTTTAAGTTCTTGGCACTTGGGGTGATAGTTGAATCCATTCTTAACAATGTTCCAATTCAGCAATTTTGTGAATATCTCCATAGCGATTAGAAACAGATACGGGGATATAGGATCCCCCTGTCTCACTCCCCTTTCGTTTCTGAAGTATCCTACCATTGATCCATTTAGGTTAAGCAAAAAGGAGGCCATGGTCACACATTTATCCACTAAAGCAATGAATTTAGCAGGAAATACCAATAGCTTCATAGTAGCAAATAAGAAATCCCAATTCAGGGTGTCGTAGGCTTTCATACTATCAATCTTTCCTGTGATCACCCCCCACCACCTCATGCATCAAGAGAACATTATCAAGAATGTGTCTGCCTTTGGCAAAGGCACCCTGTGTGTTACTGCTAATTTCAGGAATAACCTTCTTTAGCTTATTGGTTAAGATGGCAGAATAGCACTTGTGCAATGTATTGCAGCACGCTATGGGCCTAAAGTTCTTCATGTGCATAGCATTTTCTACTTTTGGTAGCACCAACGTTTCAAGAGAAATAGTATTACACATTCCAGTATAGTTCTGAGATAATAGATACAGACAGAATTCGAGAAATTTCAAAACAATAACCTTAGAGAGATACAAAATTTCTTTTAAATATATGAATTTTTATTGTTTAAAACTTCTAGCTAATTTTGCTCAACAAAGATATCAACAGACCATTCCCTTGGAATCAGAAACCTCTACGCATTTAGTAGCAGTCTCCTGCAAGGTGCTTTATTAATTTTACTATTTGTACTTCTGAAAAGCCAAAAGCCAAATCTACATTAAACTGTTATAATTCTATTCGTGTAACTGAAGTTTTCACTCCTAATCACCTGTTGCTATCTTCAATTTGTACGGTTCTTTTGTCTATGTTTCTGTTGCGTTCAAATATACATCAGTCTCTCTACTTGCTTTTCTTCTGATGTTTTCATCTTTGTTTTTCTTTTGATATTTATTTTATTATTATCTGCATGCCTATCGTGTCAATTTCTTTTTATCAAGCAGATGTGTTCATTTTTTTCTGCATGCCTATCGTGTCTATTTCTGGGGTTGTATTTTGTTTCTTCTAGTCATAATCTATCATTAGTTTTAATCAATCAGAGGTGTTCATATTTGTTTTTTTAATTATTTATTTTACTATTATCTGCATGCCTATTGCGTCTATTTCTGGTGTTTGAATTCGTATTTTGTTTCTTCAAGTCGTAAATTGTCATTAGTTTTATGTATTTTCATTCCTTTGCAATCTTTTAACTTGCATGATGATATGTTATTTTGCTCTGAATAATGAACTTTTTTGGTTAAATTTTGTTATCTCGCATTCATATTTGCATCATCTTGCTTTTGTACTGTATTTCACTCTTATCTTTTTGTTTCTTTAGCTTTTCTGCATTTGGTTTAGAAAATAATCGCTTGCACACAATTTCAAATAAGAATGCAATCTTTATTATTTCTTTTTTTCTACCGCTTGCGGGTTTTTTTTGTCTTTATAACTTCTTTTCCTACCAAGAAGAAGCACTTGCGATGCACATTTCATTTGGATATACAATTTGGAAAAAAAATTCATATTATCACAAAATATATTTTCTAACTGCCTTTTTATTACATATACATCATATTAAAAAGGTGCTAAATAAATTACATCAAAAAATTTTAAGATAAGCTTCAATTAAGACAAATCTGTTGTTTACCGTTTGCTAAAACTGAATCTAAATTCTGAAGTCTGAATTTTGAATACTGAAACAATTAATTTGCTGAATTTTAAGCACTGCAAAAAATATATGAATGTCTGAATTTTAATGCTAAACCTATTTATACTATTTGATAAATATTTATAATTGAATGCTTAATAAGTTTAATTTGACAATTTTGCTCATTTATCTTTTTATTCAAAAAAGAAATAGAACCTATGATTTAATTAGCTTAAAATTGTTAGGCATGAAAATGATAATTTTTTTTAAAATCAAATTAATATAAAAGATGAAATATATTATATGAGTATGAAGAAGATGTAAAAGTCATTAAAAAGGGAGAAAAGAGAAACTGAAAACCGTTAAACAGAGAATATCAGGTTGTTTAATTATATAAGGATTTTGAACATAATTAATAAACAAGGGTAGATTTGATAGATCAGATAAGATAGTTGAAATAATTCTATTAATTTTTATCAGAATTAAGCATTCAGTTAGGATTCTTGTGCTGAAAAAAATACACACAAGTTCAGCACTGCTTAACAAGTTTAGCAGATAGATTTTCATTTATCAAACACTCAAAATATCTGAATGTCTGAAAAGATTCAGTTTTAACACTTTTTTATGTTATCAAACAGACCCAAGTCATGATCTAAATCTTAGTATTTTTTTCTTTATTATTTCTTTTCCCACTAGGAAGAAGCACTTGCGGTGCACCTATTGTTTAGGCAATGATCCACATTTTTTTTTACTTATTTATGAACTAATACAATATTATTTTGAATTTTGCCTCAATTTAATGAAAGAAGTTAATGCGCAATTACATATTTTTTCTTAAAAATTTTTTCTGGCAAGGAGAAGTAGGAGGAATGGGGACGGAGCGGGGAATTTAAACTTGAGACCTTTAAATTTTGAAATCTCAAGTTTAATCACTAAATCATATATATATATATATATATATATATATATATATATGATTAAAATATAATTAAAACAAGAAGGTAGGTGTACTATTAAAAGAAAAAAAGGGGTGACTGAAGAATCGCAGGCATCACTGAATTTAGTATTGCTTTCTGGGCAGATAGAAAATGCAAAGGCATCGTACCATTGACAGCTAGGTGCTAAGGCTCGGCACTCTATCTCTTTCGTCTTCTTGCCCAGCTATTTGCCAATGTTGCATTGCAATATTGCACATGGGATCATGGGCTATAAATAACTTATGCTAATAAATTTTACTTCGGCAAATAATCTTTTTTAGCAGTGAAGTGGAACTTGTATTTATTTCCAGCTGGTGTAATTAATTAAAAAATTAAAAGATGAGAATTATGCAAGCAACCAAGAACCGATGCTGACGATAAGATTTAGCAACATGTGGGTTAGGGGTGGCAATTTTCGATACTACCCGAAAACACGATACGAATCTAATACGAACTTAAAGGGTTTGGGTTGAGGTCTCGCGGATTCGGGTTGAACCTGATGAATCTGAAAAGAAAATGGGTCGAATTGGGGTCAACTCGTGGGTGACCTGATAACCTGTTTACGAATTAAAAATAATTTAATAAATATAAAAATTATTTTATCTAACTAAACTAAGTTATTCTTTCTTTCCAAAGGCATTAATCACTTAATCCTAAATGAATTTATTTAACTTGTGTGAAGTTGAAATTATTGTATTTGGACAAATAATGTATTTTATTATTTTTTACTTTTATACTGTTTTAATTTATTTTATATTTGGTTTGGCATAAAGCACTTTTACGGTATTTTAATTTATTTTAGATTTAGTTTGGGATTATTTATTTAAATTTTTATTACTTGATTATATAATTAGTCTTGTGCGAAATTGATTTTATTAGAAATTACAGTGGTAAATTAATAAATTAAAATTAAGTTTCGGGTCATTTGGGGTCGACCCGCCAACCCAAAATTTTTGGGTTCGGGTCAAGTATCCTGACCTGTTTCAGGTTGGCAAGTCAAGTTCGAATCAACGGGTTTTCTGTTATGCCCGGGTCTCAATTCGACTCGTCAACCCGATTTGGACCCGATTGCCACCCCTTAATGTGGGCAATCAAGAACGGTTGGTTGTTTTTTTGTTTTATTAATGTAAGGGTTAGCAAATGTTTAAGTTCTACTATGTTAAAAACCAGAATATGAAGAGGGAATCTCTAATTAACTTCCTTCTTTGAAATTAAGGAAGCTGGTTTCTATTAATAAGATTTGAACGCTTATATTCCTTGGCAAATTCCTCTCTATTTGAGCATGACATCATTTGACCAAAAGAAAAACATAACAATAAGAGCAATAAAGTAAAGCCTCATTTAGCCGGAAAAGCATTGCAATTATCTATATATCTACCATTCATTTGAAAAAGAGGTGGGCGGCGGGTTAAAGGGTGCGCTAGTAGGGGAAAACACCACTCTTTTGACATTTGAAGGTAATTTATAGATTTCTCGGTTCCTTTCTGCGTTTCATTCATAATTTTCTATTTTTTTTCCAATTTTGGCTGCTATCCTGCACTCTTGATAGTTAATTCAGAAACCTAAACTGGCCTCATGAGTCATGAGGTCTTCCCTTTTTTTTCTTTTGCCCCTTTAAGGTCTCCTTTAGAGTTTTGAATACTTGCAATACCATATAAATAACAAGTTGGTGTACAATGCTCTATCCTACTAAAAAATTTTTGGAGATTTCTATTTAAAACTAGAGTATTGCTATAAGAAAAATGACAAGAAAATCACGACATATCTAAATGACTTATCATTTAGGGAGATGGTGAGCTGAAAAACAAGGATAGTAAAAGAAAAATCAGGTAACAATAGAAGAGAGCGAAACATAAGATTATAACACATATGTTGTGATATATCGTGTTTAGTTGTAGATCATTATTGTTAGCATTAATGCATGTGATTCGAGTTTTGCTCTCGTATAGATATACGGTAGGTAAATGATTAGAGCTATGCTGATTTAATTATGCCTCTATCTTCCACAATTTACCCAAAAAAAACAAAGTAGAGCATAATCACTTGTGCGAGCTGCTATTTGAAAAAAATAACGTTAACAAGATCACCTTTTCTACATAAATAAACGAATGCTCATTCCAATCTTGTGGGTTCACACTAATAAATAACCATATTCATATTGCAAATGACTGAATGAGACTGGTAGAGAACAGCATTTGATATCGCAAAAGGTTCTTTCACACTGGAATGAGCTCAGACAGCATTCAACTCTCACATTTCACATCTAACGTGCCTAAAATACAAGCATTATTGTCATCAATAAGCTGACTCTAAGTCATTGTTGTCATCTTTGCATTATTTTGAAGCCTGGAACCCCACAATTCCATTAGTAGGGTCTTATCCAACTCCACCACTTCCAGATTTCCATCTATAAAATATGGTGTATTATTGCACAAATTGGCTTCCTCGTAAGATCAGGGCATCTTGTGATTAATTTATTGATCTCCTTCAATTTGGTTTTTAGCTCTTTTGTCCAAAAGGACATTTTCAAGGATGATTCTTGTAAGATCAGGGCATCTTGTGATCAATTTACTGATCTCCTTCGTTTTGGTTTCTAGCTCTTCTGTCCTAAAGGACACTTTCAATGCCAGCTTTTCTACCGACCATTGACTTTTATTGATCAATATGGTGTACCTTGTTAATTACAAATATTTATATTTGTCTATATCTATACCTATGTCTATATCTATGCGGTAGTTAACTTCAACATGGTGTCCCTTGATGCCAGCTATTCTACCTACCGTTGACTTTTATTGATCACCATGGTGTGCTTTGTTAATTACAAAGATTCATTTATGTACTTTGATCACCATGAGTTTGTTTTGATGGTTGAGCCTTTGAATTTTTCTTTTCGAGATCACCCTTCTTACAAAATAATTAGGACTGCGTCATGTTCCTAAATTTGGTTGCACTTTCAAATATCATTGAGGGTATTTATGTATTGTCCTAATCAAGGTCTCACATTCAAAAAAGAATTTTTATTTCATCAAATTTTCTTATGAATTATGAAATAAGATTAGCTTTGGAAAGAAACACGTTAGTGTAATTTCGCCCTTAACTTTCTCACACGACTTTGACAATTTTTCTGTAGTTGGTTATCATATAAAAATGACCAACATTGATAGAGTCTTATAATATTGATAGTGCCTCCTTATCTCCTTTCTTATGATGTTTCTAGGAACCAATAGTATTATTGATCACGACGAAAACTTTGTACCTCTGCTTCTTTCGTTTCAAAGCTGCTTTCCGGCGCACAATATTCCAGTAGCTCATATAATGCATCTTATCACATTTGAGTCCAAATTATGGCTCTACGATAGTTAATTTTACTAGTAAATTTCAATTCATTAACTCAAGTAGCAGCTTCGTACTAGGATCTGAAAAAAAAAAAACAAATTGAACTACTACAACATTTTTAGCTTATGACTCATTAAATTCAGGAAAAACAAATCTAACTATATATGTGTGTGTGTGTGTTTGTGTTTCAAATTTCTCCTTTTCATAACAATATTCCTATATAAAAATCTTCTTTACAAGGATACATTCTCACTGACTGTAGTTAATATTTATTTAGCCCTTGCAGATATGTAGCAAAATTTTCCCATAATTGGACAAGTAAAACTGCGAAAGGACAGATTCATTTGAACAGATAATTATAGAATGAAGCATATGCCAACTTCAATATTATTGGCAATTATGTATAATAGCATACATAATTTCCCGCAAGATGTAGATGAATGGTGGCTGACTACATTCTGGGAATGCAAATGTACATTTTCTTTATGTTGTTTGACTATTTATAATGCATAATTTAATTCTAATTGGTCGAAAGAGCCACTTCTTGTCCCTTATTCCTAACCTAGTCTTAGTTGTAATAATTTCACAACTGGAGAAAAAGAACTGAGATGAAAGATTACATTGGTGATCCAAAGTCATTCATTTTACAAAGAAAGAAGAAAAATAGAAACACAAAATTATCATTTGACATATTTGGGTGTATCTAATTTTTTTTTTTTTTTTACACATTACAATAAACTAAAGAAAAATTAGACATGATAAGATGGTGGTGATCGGATTTGGCTACGTGGTTAAGGGTTTACCTCAATTGTCTTATGCTGAGCATTCAATTTTAGTAATCTCCAATGTTTTCAATTCCACTTCTTTCTTCACATCCAACATTTTATGAGCACATCGTGGGATTGGAAGGACAAGCCAGCAAGACTAATGGCGGTTTACCTCAATTGTCTTATGCTAAGCATTAAAAAAAATTTAGCCATCTCCAATATTTTTCATTCCCACTTCTTTCTTCACATTCAACCTTGTCTACAAAAGCAGGTAAAAAAAAAGGAAAAAGAAAAGCTTTCCTTGATATACCGATTAAAAGTTTTTAAAACTAGAAAACACATGCTGATAGAGGTATAGTTCAAAAATCATCAGTCACAGCAAATTCAACTTTGGGAGAATTGTAATTTTGATCCCAATCTATAGTGTATGTGCGAAATTATCCCTAATCTATTTCGAAAATCAATTTTGGTCCCCAATCTATTCAATTTTGCACTAAAGTGGACAATTGATGGAATCTCTTCAATTTCAATCGGAATTAAGTCACGTGAGATCACATGCTGGCACCTAAACCCCTTTTTCAACTTTTTAATTTCTAAAACACGTTTTTTAATATTTTCAGCTTTCTCTTGCCTTTTGTCTTATTAAACAAAGACATGAAAAGGGTAATCTCACAATCCAAATTACTCCTCTTGTTGGCTGCCACCTTCAAATCCCCAAAACCCACAGCACGAGTAAGAAGCTTAGCTTGGCTTCCAAGTCCAAGTCTCATTCTTGCCTCTATTAGTAATGAAGATAATCTGCAATCAACGCCAGAGATGGACCCAGTTCAACTCTCTTGCACAAACAACAGGAGCAGTAGTAGTACTACTTCATAAGCAGGCAAGCAGCTGAAAGAGAAGAGCGGATGATAATAATTGGAAATCAAAGGGATTATACGGACCAAATCATCAAAGGGATTATACTGGTAAGTATATTTTTTCCCTATTAGCCATTCTTCACCGTTGAACTGGAATGAGCATTCAATTGAATTACTAGTATATTATTGGTAGGTCATGCTTACAGCTGGAACAGATACTTCATCGGTGACTATAGAATGGGCCTTGTCTCTTTTGCTCAACCATCCCAAGGTGAAAGCTCGAGCTGAATTGGATGCTCAAGTAGGGACTGATCGATTGGTCAACGAACATGATCTATCCAATTTTCCTAATCTTCATAAAATTATTTCAGAAACACTTCGGTTGTACCCAGCAGCACCAATGCTATTGCCACATGAGTCGTCTGATGACTGTAAAATTGGGAGATACAATATTCCGCCGGGCACAATTTTGCTAGTTAATGCATGGGCAGTTCACAGGGATCCAAACGTTTGGGATGATCCAACAAGCTTCAAGCCAGAGAGATTCGAAGGCTTGCAGGTTCAGCCATCAAAGCTGATTCCATTTGGGATGGGAAGGAGATCTTGCCCTGGTTCTAGCCTAGCACAGCGGGTGGTGGGTTTGGCCTTGGGATCTCTAATTTAGAGTTTTGATTGGAAAAGAATTGGCGAGGAGGAGATTGATCTGGCTAAAGGGACAGGAGTATCCATGCCAAAAGTCAAACCACAAGAAAAAACGTGTTTTAGAAATTAAAAAATTGAAAAAGGGGTTTTAAGTGCCGGCACATGATCTCACGTGACTTAGTTCCGATTGAAATTGAAGAGATTTCGTCAATTATCCACTTTAACGCAAAATTGATTTTCGAAATAGATTGGGGATGATTTCGCGCATACACTATAGATTGGGAACCAAAATTACAATTCTCCCTTCAACTTTTTATCAGCCCATAGTGAGAGTGAAGGGACACGGCAGCAACACTAATTCGGTTAATCAAATTGATATACCAGCCAACCACCTAATGGCGTTCGGACTAATAAAATAAAGGCTTTTTCTATTATGTCCATAAGAGCACAAAAAAGGGAGATGAGCCCACTATAAAATTACAACATTGTCATGGTACGATACAAACTCAAAATACTAATACTAACATAATTTATAATTTTAATCCTTAAAAAAATAAATACTAAAAGTGAAATTCCCTTATAAAAATTTTTTTGATCCTTGGAAAAAAAAGGAAAGAATTACAAAAAAAAAAATTCCCTTGTCTAAAAAAATTAAATTGACTCTATCCAAAAAAGCAATTCAAATTACGGTGGAAATTCTTTTATTTCGATAAATGACAAGAATATGACTTCAGATATAACGGGATGAAAGCTAGGAGGCCTAAAAGTCTATCTTCTTTCTATTGAATTTCCATCATCTCTCATGCTTTAGTTTCTTGTAATTAGTTACTTCTTTCTTTTTCTTTTTGATTGAATTTAATGGCTCCACTCCATTTTTTTTTTTGGCTGCAGTTTCTTTGTTACGAGTAAAAATTTTCCTCGTATTTCGTCCTTAACTTTCTCACACAGCTTTGACAATTCTTTTATATCACGTTACGATATAAAAATGACGAACATTGGTAAAACTTTATAATGTGGATAATGTCTTCCTGTTTCCTTTTTTATGCGGTTTCTAAAAACTAGTGCTATGGTCACTAAGAAAAATTTGTACCTTTGTTTCTTCTTTTGCTTTCGAAATTGCTAGTGTTATGATCACTAGTGTTATGATCACTAGAGTAATGCAACTTATCACATTTGAGTCCAAATTATGACTCTACAATAGTTAATTTTAATAGTGAATTTCAATTTATTAACTCAAGTAGCAGTTTCGTACTAGGATTTGGAAAAAAAAAAAAAAAAGAATTGAACTACTACAACTTTTTTAGCCTATGACTCGTTAAATTCAGGAAAAACAAATCTAACTATATATGTGTCTCAAATTTCTCTTTAAATCTTCTTTACAAGGATACATTCTCACTAACTATGGTCAATATTTATTTAGTCCTTGCAGATATGTAGCAAAATTTTCCATAAATTAATTATTCTTGCACAAGTAAAACTGCAAGAGGACAGATTCCAAGCTCGGGCTTCCGCTAACTATGCTCCCATTTGGTTCCATTTTAACCATTTATCATTACAATAAGGTAAACAGTAAGATTCCATGCCAAATGCAAAGTTGATACAGTAAATCAGAACAAATATTATGCATCTTGTATGAAGCGATTTGAGAAAACCTCGGTAAGTTGAAAATTCAATTTGATGATGAAAGGTGAATGTAATCTAGAAAAAGGGCAAACTTCAAAAGAAAAAATTGAACAAATAATTATAGAATGAAACATATGCCAACTTCAATATTATTGGCAATTAAAGGTCGAGTATAATATATAGCATACATAATTTTCTTCATGTTGTTTGACTATGTATAATTCATAATTTAATTCTAATTGGTGAAAAGAGCCACTTCTTGTCCCTTATTCCCAATCTAGTCTTAGTTGTAATAATTTCACAACTGGAGAAAAAGAACTGAGACGAAAGATTACATTGGGGATCCAAAGTGCCAAGTTGGTGTGGCACTATCATTCATTTTACATAGAAGAAAGAAGAAAAATAGAAACGCAAATTTATGATTTGAAACGCAAAGTATATCTAATTTTTTCTTTACACATTACAATAAACTAAAAGAAAAATTATACATCATAATTCATAAGATGGTGGTGATCGGATTTGGCTGCGTGGTTACCTTAATTGCCTTATGCTGAGCATTAAAAACAATTTAGCCATCTCCAATATTTTCATTCTCACTTCTTTCTTCACATCCAACCTTGTCTACAAAACCAGGAAAAAGGAAAAGAAAAAAGAAAAGCTTTCTAGTTTCCTAAAGGTAAAACTGTACACTTCAAAGCTAGGAACAGCAAACGAAGAGAACAACTGAGATCATTCCAGTTTCCTCCGAGTTCAAACATTATTATTTACTTCTTTTGTCCTTTTTGAATAACTAACAGAACCAAAAGTAATAATTATCCATCCATCAAATTATCTTTAAAAACATAAAATTGCATTATTTCACAAGGTAATAATTTTAAGTAAATTTTTCACTTGAGTTGCTTATTATTTGACCTGGTCCTTTTTAGTCAAAAAAGGCAATATAGAATTAAATTTATCCTATCTTTAGTAAAGTTGAAAATATAAGGTCAAGAGTAATAAAAAGAGGTAAATATAGAATGAATTTTATCTCATCTTCAATAACATTGAAAATATAAGGTCGAGAGTAATAGTGTACATTTAACGAAGAGCGTAGCCCCCCCCCCCCCCCCCCAAACACAAAACACCACCTTAATCTTTTCAATAATCTCTTCCATTGATCCACTATCAATTTTTGTGTCCCTTAAAAAACTTTGATTTGTGCCGTGCATCTACTCTTAATATATAAGACATGTTATATAGGGAATTTATATTTGGGATTGTGTGAGACTATGCTTGCTCGTTTTGTATCTTAATAAGCAACTCTTTGCCCTATGCTCGATTAATTAAGAATATGATATTTCTAACGATGCTGTTAATAGGCTCATATTATATCATAATTTAACATGTGAATATGCACAATTACAATTATTACACTTCAAAGTAATAAATTATTTTTACTTGGAAATAAAAGCATACCTATAAAAATAAGAACAAGTCTCGCATAAATTAAAAAGAAAAGGAGAAAGATACTCATTATTGGTGCAATAAAAGATGCTTGCTAATTATAGAGAAACAGAGAAGTAACAAGCAGCTGCTATACCTATACTACTGTCTCTGTACATCCGAAACCATGGTCACTAGAATATTCATAAGGAAAATAAACTCAGACCATATTTTTCATCCAACATCTTTTCTACTGCTTGTGAAAGTAGATCAGTGAAAACTTCTCAACTCACACTTGCACATCTGTAACTTTTCCAAACGTCTTTCTTCGCTCTTCGTTTTCAGCTAATTTCTGTTCCATAAGAAATTTCTGCTGCTGCTTAATAATACCCTCAATCATCCGATTGAAATCTTCGTCGCTCAATTTATATTTGGCATAATAAATTATTATAGAAATTGAACAAGTTTAACTACTGTTATAAAAATAAAATAAGCATGAGTTTTTATTTTAAGTTTCTTTTTTCTTTTAAATAAAAATTAAAAAAATTGATTGAAATATATATATATATATATATATATATATATATATGAGAATTTTGAATACAAATTAATCAATGAATTATTAACACATGTCCAAATACAAATAGTTGGGCATATGTGTAATGAATATTGTATTTATTATTTTGAATTACTTTTAAACAAGTTGGGTATTGAGTACTCAAATAAAAAACCCAACCCACCCAATGAATAAGTTGGGTTGCTCTTATCCAATCCAACAAAACTCATAACCCAATTGACCCAACCCATCCTTTAAAATTAATGGACGGGTTGTTGGGTTTTGGGCTTTTTGCCAGCTCTAAGTAAGGGCAGTGGTGGTTGGCTACATTTTTATGGATTAAAATACACAATTTCCTTCTGTTGTTTGAAGATGTATTATGTTGCATAAGACGATTCTAATTGGTAAAAAGAGCCGCCTTTCGTCCTATCCAATCCGAGTCGCTGGAATTCCACAGCTGGAAAACGAGGGAAAACAAAAAAAAAAAACAAAAGAAAGAAAGAAGTGATCATGTTTATAACAGATTGTGTGCTAACACTAACTTGGTTAGTGTGGTGCCTTATTTATAACAGGTTGTACGATTACATGTGATCTTGTTTTGTAATTTGAACTTAACCAAGTCATTAGTAGGTAATTGGAAACCCGATTGTTATGTCAGTCAAGGCTAGCTAGCTCAATAAAACTTTCGAAGTCTGTTAAATTACTGGTTTAAAAGACTTGGGCCAAGTTATTAGTAGCTCATGGATCCTAAGTTTTTCTTCCCCATATGCTGATTTATGCTTTCTATCTTCCACAGTTTTCACTCTTATATGAGCTGTTATTAACAAAAAATAACATTGAACTTAAGTTTTGGAGTTGGGATGGCTTTCACTTGATCATTTTCAACATAAGAAAGTTAATTTATTGGGTTTTAATTTTCAATGTCCTCGATGATTCTCCTCTTTAATTTGTTGTTTTTCTTTTCTTTTGGAATGTCACGGTTGACGATCCCTTGAATCTCTATCTAATGTTTCTCAAGGCATTTTTTTTTTTTTTTTTTGAATTTTGTGGTTGCCTCGTTGGCTTTGCGGATATTGCTTTAGATCAGATACCAAATAAGCCTCTCCATGCAAATGTCTATCACCTACGTGCACATATACATACATATATATATATATATATATATATATATATATATATATATATATTAAGTGATATTGAATTTTTTAAACAAAATTTGCTTGTAAAAATAAATGATAAACTATTCACTTATCACTTAATGTGACATATATTCAAAAATATTATATTTAATAATTTAATAAATTCAAATTTTAAATTTTAAATTTCAAACTTCAATTTTCAGATTTCAATTTTATCATACGCATCCTTAAAATAGATTCTCATTCTCTTGTGCACTTTCCTCTTTTAACTACTTAAATGCACATGCTTGTCTATACCGAAAATTTGGTCAGAGACCGTAGTGGAGTGGTTTGTTCCCAAGGGTTCTTCTCCGATATTCCATCCGTTTTTATTACAAAAATACTAATGGGTCCAAGCGGCCAAAAAAAAAAATGCAGAAATTAGTTCCATAGATGGAGAAGCTTATACATGTCGTGGTTTTAACTTTACTCCTTCCCTTGTTAATAATTCGACATCATTGCTTTTGCACGATGCTGCGGTAGTCACTCCTTTATCTTTATCCGACCATTTGCAGAGTCTTCTCAATAGCTTCCATGATTTTGTATTCTAAGCAGGTAAGAGGCAGCTTCGTCTTTCAAACTCACGTTGCCGTCTATCTTCTTGTCTTCAATTTCTTGCTTTAGTTTCTTCTAGTTGGTTAGTTATTTCTTTTTCTTTGTGATAAATACTGCACCATATGGCATCAGCTTATGAATCTATAACCTCCTCTTCCTTTCAAGATACTACAAGTGGACTGTTCCATAAACGAGAACCCGCCTTCCTCGACATTCTCTAAGTCAGAAAGAAAGACTGAAAATGGCAGAAACAGTTCTCTCTTTTGTGCTGCGTCAACTCTCAACTTTTCTGCTCGAGGAGGGACGACTATTGGGAGGGCTTCGGCAAGAGGTTCAATTCATAAGGGATGAGTTGGGGCACATGAGAGCTTTCCTGAGAGAGGCAGAAGCAAAAGAAGAAGATACTCAACCCAGGCTCCAAGAATGGATCAAGCAAGTGCGAGAGGCTGCTTATGACACTGAAGACATTCTTGATGAATTTGTAGCTCGCTTTGCTCGGCATCGCGCAACAGGATTCTACGGCTCTGTTCGGAGAGTTTTCAGCTCCATCAAGAATTTGAGAGCTCGTCATCGAGTTGCTAGCGAAATACAAAGCGTCAAGTCCAGAATCAAAAGTATTTCTGAAGGTCATCAAAGATACCAATCCGAATATGGTATCTCTGCCCAAGCGTCCAACTCACTTTCTGCTGTGAACAACACAACATGGCGCTATAGCAGAGATGATGCGCTGCTTGTGGAAGAAGCTAAATTAGTTGGCATTGACCAGCCCAAGAAACATCTAATTTCTCAGCTCCTCGAAGGGGATGATTACCAACTAAAAGTTGTTTCAGTGGTTGGTATGGGAGGACTTGGCAAAACTACGCTAGTGAAAAAAGTCCATGAGGATCCTGACGTTAGAAGGCATTTCCCAGTTCGAGCTTGGGTAACTGTCTCTCAAACATGTGACTTTCAGGACCTCCTGAAAGACTTGATTCGGCAGTTACACAAGGAAGGGAAGAAACCAGTCCCACAATCGATCGAGTTCATGGCTACCACCGAGCTGAAAGCATTTATCAAAGATTTTCTGCAACAAGCTCGAAGGTATGCAATTGTTTTTGATGATGTATGGGACGTGGAATTTTGGAATACCATCAAATTTGCACTGCCCGAGAGTAGCCACGGCAACCGTGTCATGCTAACAACTCGAAGAGCTGATGTAGCCTCTGCCTCTTGCATTCAATCTCGTCGTTTTGTCTACAGAATGGAACCATTATCTCCTGAGGATTCATGGACCCTGTTTTGCAACAAGATCTTTAACGAAGGTAATTGCCCTGGCCATTTGATGGATGTTGCCAAAGGTATAGTGGACAAATGTGAGGGCTTGCCCCTTGCAATCATTGCAATCAGTGGGCTTTTGGCTTCGAAAGATGCAAACAGAATAGAGGAATGGGAGATGGTTCGACGCAGTCTTGGGGGTGAATTAGAAGGCACGGGCAAGCTGGACAGAATTAAAAAGATACTTTCTCTCAGTTATGGTGATTTGCCTTGGCATCTAAAGACATGTCTGTTGTACACAAGCATCTACCCAGAGGATTACGAAATAGGAGGCTATGAACTAATTAATTTGTGGATTGCTGAAAGGTTTGTAGGATGGAGAGAAGGAATGAGTAGTCAAGATGTAGCCTGGGGTTATCTCAGTGAACTCGTCAATAGAAGCCTAATTCAAGTGACTCGTGGGTTTTATGAAGGATTATCCTACACCTGTCGAATCCATGACCTATTCAGAGAAGTTATTCTTCTCAAGTCATGGGAACAAAACATGGTCACAGTTACTACTGGACAACCAACGATGTGGCCGTCCGACAAGATACGTCGTCTAGTAGTCCATAGTAGTAGCAGTAACAATACCCAGCACCACCAACAAAGACGAAATTATTGCTTTGACCACCTTCGGTCGTTCATTACAGTTGGATCCATGAACTCACTACCATACAAAACATTGTTATCGGAAGTTTTAGGGAGCAGTAAGCTGTTAAAGGTTTTGAATTTGAGAGGTCAAGAGACACAGGAGGAAGTACCAAATGAGATTTTCGACTTGTTTCATCTCAAGCATCTGGGCCTATATGGTACGAGAGTGGAGAGAGTCCCAAAAGCCATTGGAAAGCTTCAACAGTTGGAGTTTCTGGATTTGGGTAACACCAGAGTTAGGGACTTACCCATGGAACTCCTAAAGCTGAAAAAACTTCAGGTTCTCAAAGTATATCAACAAGTTGATACTTCAGATATTGATTGTGGATATCATGGGTTTAAAGCTCCATCGAATATGGGAGGGCTTCTTGCCCTAGAAATATTAAGTTACATAGATGCTAGTAGTGGATCTATAATCATTAAGGAGATAGGAAAGCTGACCCAATTGAGAGGGCTATATATTACAAAGTTGAGAAGAGAAGATGGAAAGGAGCTCTGCTCCTCCCTTGCCAACCTCACCAGTCTTCAGAGATTAAGCGTTGCTTCAATTGGGAAAGGTGATGATCATGAGATAATCGATTTAAATCATCATCATCCTTCTCTTTCTTCTTCTTCCTCTTTGTTTCTTCGATCTCTTCGTCTGCTAATTTTGCGTGGCCGCTTAGAAAAGATGCCACAATGGGTAGCTCGTCTTCACGGCTTGCTAAGAATAGATTTGGACTGGAGTAGGTTAAGGGGTGAGGAGGATCCGCTTGAATCCCTCCAGTATTTGCCCAATTTGGGTGAAATCAATTTCTGTGGATCTTACCAGGGAGAAGGGCTGTGTTTCAAGGCTGGAGGGTTCCTAAATCTGAAGTGGTTGCACTTAAAGAGAATGGAAGGGTTGAGATGGATGAGAGTGGAGGAGGGTGCATTGCCTCGTCTACAAACACTGTCTCTGCGACAACTTCCATTACTAGAGGAGTTACCTATGGGTATTCAGCACTTGAGCCATCTTCGATGGTTGATTTTGTATGAGATGAGTTCTCAATTGAGAGAGAAGCTATTAGAGAATTACAAGGAAGAAAGTGAGGAGTACAGAAGAATCGCACACATTCCTGAAATTCTCATTGGTTACTATGCAGATGATAGGAAATGGAGACACCGCAGCCTGTGGGCGAAGAAGGAGAAAACATAATCATTCCTAGCAGCAGCAGTAGCCGCCGTGGCTTCCCTTTCTCTAGTTTGTGGACAACATTGCTTTCTCTTCTTTTGTTTTTATTTTTTATTAGTACTTTTTTTCACCATCTTCTGTGTCTTACCTTCTTATATATTGCATGTATTATGTATAATGCTTGATGTTGTTAATGTACTGTATGCTATTACTCTTGGCTTGATTGTGCTAATAAACTTACACTATTTCTTAAAATATTTTTACACTCAAAATCTGCATTTCGTTTTCTTTTAGGAATTATCACAAAACACAAAATTTGACTTCGATTCAATTCACTCTAAAGATTTTTTTTTTGAAACTTGACGAATGTGGGTGAACAATCAATAATCTTCTAGTAGTATAGAAGGACTCGTTACTCTTTTTTTTTTTTTTTGCAGTATTTATTGGAAAATCAAAAGATGTGGTTTACGCTGGCAATTAGGCACAAAAATGCGGATGATCTACTTATATGTATGTTGGCAATCAAGAGCAACCACGGACCCATTTGCTTTAGCAATGTAAGGGTTAGTTAATATTAAGTTGAGTAAATTGCATTTTATCCCCTATGATTACGTACTTTACCACATAATCTCTCTATAGTTTAAAAACATATATATAATCTCCTCATGCTTTGAATTAAAGTGTTATCTTTAATTTTTTCATTAAAACTAACGATCAATAGTAAAAGGTCAAAATCAAACTAATAAATTGACAAATTTATCTTTTCATTACTTGAAGAAATTTAAATAAAAAATAGATAAATAAGAAATAGAAAATGCCATTAAAATTTTGGTTTAAAAACCTATAATGATATTTGTAGTAAAAAAAGATTTGGTATTTTTTGTTTCTCATTTTCTTTAAATGCAATTTTAACTTTAAATTTTATATTATTTAACTTTCTCATAGCTTATGTTTCCTTATCTTTTCTTTTCTCACATTGACAACTAATTTCATGTCCTTTAAACCTGAATATACTAAGACATTGGCTCCCATATTCAGTTAATTTGTCAAATCGTAAGAGCTAAACTTTTTACTAGTTTTTCAACAATTAAATATTAACTAATATTGGTTTGAGGCAGAAAAGTGCATTTCAGAGCAAAGTTTTTTTTTTTTTTTATCCAGAAAAAGTTTCTAGAATAGTACTGTAGTACTCTTTTGAAATTTGATGTATATAACATAAAGGTTATGGATTCTAATACCTCTGTCCCCTCTCTACTTCTTAAATCTCACTCCTTTCTTACTAGAATTTTAAAAAAAAAAAAAAATTTTTTTTGATGCATATGGATGAAAATGGTAATTATAAAAAATTAAAAAATGTGTTTTTCATACAACCAAAAAAGTTAATTTTTTTAAAAAATTTTTACTATCCAAACAAACTGACGTACTTGAATGGTGGTGCCGGGATTGAGAGGAGTAGCTTCAGCTTGCACAATGTCACCAACGTTTGCTTTCTTGAGATGGCTAATGCAGACTTCTATTCCGGTTACCTTTCGCCACCCGGAGGCTAAGTAGGCTCCCATGCTCCCTAAATCCTCAGCTATGAGTGCTGACACCCCACCATGCAATGTCCCAAATGGCTGTTCAATCCAATGATCAACCATCATTAATTTCACAATGATTTCCTTTTTCATTTTTTTGATGAATTTATTTGGGAAAAAAAAGAAGAAAACTAAGTCATAGAATTAATTTATTTAGAGTTAATACCTAATTACCTGACAACAGTTAGGTGTCACCGGTAATCAGCCACTAACTTTATCTGCCGAAGCATGTTCAAGCTTAAATCCAAATGGTCCAAGCGGATTACTTGGACCAAGAATGTTTGATGTTCCTGATCCTGGTGCCAGTGAGGTGGCCGTGGCAGTCGCAGTCGCAGTCACGGTCGCGATCGCGGTCGTGGTCGCAGTGGTGGGGATTTCGGCATAACCATCGGTGTCTTCCTCCTCTTATCAGACTAATAAAATTAACTCTAATCATTTGGGTTTAAGTAGTAATGTATGAGACACTAAACCTAGGAACTATTAGACGAAAGTCAATTGGTATGAATTATTCAAACATTAACTGCTAATTGGACTACAAATGCTGCCTCCTTTTTAATATAGCCTAAAGAAAATGTCGTAGATGCCCAGATGGATTAAACTCTCGGGTGTTATTAATGAAAGTGAACTAGAATTAATTAATTATTCAAACGTACTTGACTGCTATTTTTCTGTTTTATCATCCAAAAAAAAAGGGTTGTATCTTTGAGCATGCAATCAATTGGTGCTTTTTTTGCAGAATATTCTTGATTGTTCTTTAGGGAAATGGAATCAGTAAAACAGATTCATCCTCACATAACTAGAAGACATTCTGTTACCATATTATATATTGAGGGTTCCTATGTAGAGTTCAACATTTTGTCACCATATTATATTCTTGTTGGTTCATCGATTTGGACTTCTTCTTTCCTAATGATTTTGTTCAGGTCCAAAGTTCCAGTCAATGGTCAAGAATCAGTTTGTAGAGTTGAAAAACAAGACAGAATTAGGTTTTCTGTTGCCAATTAGATGAGTATATTAATCTAATTTGCATTTGTCTCCCACGGAATCTTGCTAAACCAGCTAGTACTGTTAGATGATGTGAGTTTTTGAGAATTACATTGCAACCTGTTCTAACCGAAATCCTTCTGCCATAGTTGAAAAACTTATATAAGATTGAAGAAGAGAAAATTCTAAACAATCAAATATACACCTATGGATATATTCCAGTGGTACTAAATTCTGAAAATACATAAGAAGACCAACAAAAAAAAAAAAAAATTCCACCTGTTGGTGTGTGACTTGTATATGCTTTTTTTTTTCCATGCCGGTAGACATTTAGATAGTTTATCTTTTTTTTTTTGGGTCAAGTGTTCTCTATTCTAGTATGTTTAGTCAAAACATGTTTTTTATTCCCCCCAGTCCAAAGAGGATCAATAGTTGTCCCCAAATTATCCCTTTAATTACTCAAATTTAAAATCTATCAGCTACAAATGAAATGTCTTATCAACAAAATTGGACTCAATTCTGAGTCAAAATATGTTTAACCAACAATTAATCCAGTTCTTAAGATTGTCACGCCCTATTTTTTTGAAAAATAAAAAAACAAATCTAATGTATTTAGGTATTAGAAAAATGAATTTTTTGATTTGATAAATGAGTTCTTTATTTTATAGAATAAACAAAAGAAAAAGGGCCCAAAATGGGACTTAAAAAAAATGTGACAATTTTGGCCCAAAATAAAAGTCTAAAAATGGTTTTTTAGGAAAAATAGGAGTCGCCACTTGGTATCGAGTTTAGGTGTACCAAGTCACCTAAAATTAAATTTTAAATAAAAAATAGATAAAACTCTTTTTAGATGACTCCAGGTCTTTGGAAACAAAAGAAAGGGTTCGAGAGTCATGGTTGAAGAAAGGGAAAGTAAGCATAAAATCCAAAACACCCTTTCGACCTAACTAAGACTAGTTGCGAGATTTAGTCGAAAAGTTTTCCTAATCTAACTTATAGACTTATCACATTGGGATGTTTCTACATGGATGCAAAACCTAAACCTATGAAGATATCGGGGGGGTCGAAATATCTTTTCGAAATTTAATTGGTGTCAATCGCATTAATTGTGATGCCCAAGAATGATTCTTTGAAAAGGCAGAAACCCATAAAACAAATAACCAAAACCCAATAAAAAATAAACAAACCCACCATCAAAACCCAATTAAATTAAACCTGATCCAATTCTCATCTAAATTTTTTTATTAAAACCTAACAAGATAATAAAATAACTAAAAATTATTAAAACCTAATTATACCATAAAATCCAGAATTAATCTACCCAACAACTCACTGAAAATATAAAAGGAGGATTAAAAAGGGCAAAATTGGTTCAAATATTCAGAATTTGGGCCATAGTGAAATTAGTTAGAAATTCGGGGGGCAAAAATGTAAATTGCTTAAGATTTTTCATGCAAGCTTCGCATGCTTCCTTTCTTCTGCAATTTTTCTGGGTCTTCATGTCAAAACAGAGGGAACCAAAATCCAAACAAGCCTCGAACTTTCAAACCAAGACAATGATATCACATAATCCTAACATCAACATCCGACCTTATTACATAAATATCATATCTTTAATCAAAATCAAACCAAGCCTGAGCTAAATGATGCACAACAGGAAGAACAATGTCAAAGGCAAGCAACAGTACAAGAAAGCCTTGATGGAATGGGTCAAGATTTAAGCTTATATGGAGATGAAGCAAGCAAAAAGAAGCTACCTTTTGATGAGTGGATGCAATAAACTTCGAAGGAAACAATGTCAAAGGCAAGCAACAGTACAAGAAAGCCTTGATGGAATGGGTCAAGATTTAAGCTTATATGGAGATGAAGCAAGCAAAAAGAAGATACCTTTTGATGAGTGGATGCAATAAACTTCGAAGGAAGATGAACCTAAGAGCGGTAAAGTGAAGCTGCAAAACTTCCAGGTAGGGTGGGCAAAACTATCCGCTAAACCGAAAATCCATCATATCCGATCCGATCCGATCAGAAAATTAGAATATTCGATTTTTATTATTTGATCGGGTCAAAAGAGGGTCGGGTACCTGCTAAGATGCGGGGCGGGTTAGGGTAACATAATTAAAAACCCGCGGGTACCCGATCCGCCCCGCATATATATATTTATTTTTATTTTTATTTTTATACACACACTATAAAACAATAAGAACTAAATAAGTAATTTTATTGAATAAATTGCATTACAAATATGAGAGACTAGTTTATTTACAAGATTTATTTGTAGAGGCCATGATCTTATATTTTATAGAAAAAAGTTTAATTAATGTGGAACATATATATTAAAACTTGTGCTACTTATTTCAAACTTTTATTGATTTCGAATTCTTTTAATTTTTTTCTCTTATCTTATATTTTCTTCACATGCTTGTTTCTTGGTGGGAAACCTTTTTTTAGAAAAAAAATATTTCTTAAATCTTAGATGAATGTGTAAAATATAAAATTAAATTGGTATAAATTATTTTTTTAAAAATTAAATGATAAATGGGGCGGGGCGGATACCCGTCGACGCGACCCTATCTCAGCGGGTACCCGATTATAGGCTATCCGCTGATATGCGGGGCGGGTAAGGGTCAAAAAATGGCTAACTTGCAAGGTGCGGGTCGGATCAGCTAAATGGTGAATGGGACGGGTACCCGACCCGCGCCCACCCACTTCAAGACTGATGATACGATGATTTTCGGCCCAGATTTGAGAGACTTGCAAGCATTTTTTTTTTCAAATATTTGTTGAATAAAAATTGTTCCCTGATAAACGTAGATGGCACAGATATAAAAACATATCCAAAGGAGTAAGACTGAGATAAGATTTGGATCACCAATTGAGCCCAAAAATCAGCCCTAGCTCATGTTTTTCCTCAAAATTTTTCCGCACTTTCCTTTTCTTTTTTTCTCTTGATTTTTCTCTTTTTCTCCCTTTTCTTTCTTGCTCTGCCGCCTCTCTACTCCCTCTTGTTCTTTTTTTTCAGCCTTTCTTTTGCTTTTAAATGCCAAAAACACCTCTCAAACCCTAGAAACAAGGGTGGATATGCAACCTGCTTTGAGGGCCATTTTTGATCCCTTGGATCCATTTTCCAGGTGTCTCAAGATGACATTAGGAAAGATTAGCTGTCCATGTACTTGCTCAAACGTGTCGGATAACGAAAATGGGGGCCAAAAATAAATTGGAACAGGAATTTAATTTAAGTTTTGCAAGTTTAAAATTAATTAGTGCTTGATTTGGAGGATATGAATATCCCGTATTTACCTGAAGAAATTGGTGAAGTTAATCTTCTAAGTTATCTTGGTTTAAGAGGGACAGAAATCAAAAGGCTTCCAATTGCTTTAGGTTACTTGCAAACTCTTGACATTCGGTAGTGGAGGTACCAAATCAAATGTGTTATGGAAGCTTAAAAAGTTTGCAGTAAGTTTTATGCCCATGACACTAGTCGAGGTGTACCACTAAAGTTTGTAACATTGAAGAGTCTCTGAACTCTATGCAATGTGCATCTTGATAGATTGATAGCAAATTAATGTTGTTGCTAACTGGTATGAGGAAATTTTCTGTGTGGAATGTGGATAGATGGGAGGTCAAGAAGTAATGAACTTTTTGATTCAATTGAAAGTTCGATGTATCTGTGGAGTTTGTTATGCCATGAAAGACGGGAAAATCCATCTTTGATTGGACTTTCAAATTTGAGTAATGTTATCAGTGCGGTTACATGAGCTGCCTAATAGTTTTTCCCCTAAACTCTCTCATACGTCGTTTTGTGACTTGCCAATACTGGAGAAGATGGAACATTGGATGATGCTTATGTAGGAGAAGAATTAGTAATTTCTGGAAACGGATTTCGGAATTTGAAGTTTCTTGAGCTCACTGACCTGCTTAATCTGGTACAGATAGATGTTGGGAGTGGCGCAATGCCAGAACTCAACTTAGAAGTGGGACTCCAAGTCCTTAAATAGGAAAAACATAACCATGAATTCTACTCTGATCATAATATTAAAACATGACTCAACTCTAAATCAACTGTGATATCAAATATAATATAGGTATCAAATAATAAATCAATTTCTAAAACTATTAAAATTTTAAATATGTTTGGTTTAAAATATGTGAATAGAAAAATTGTTGCGTATGTTCATGCACGGCCGATTGATTGTTTGAGTAAAACATTTCCTTTTTCTTTTTAATCTGCAGAGATGCATTCTATGGTTTCTCTTACTATTAGAGAAAGGGAGAATTGAATTCTGTGCTGCTTTACGATTCTTAAAAGAGAAAGGGTAAAAAATTTGGACTAAAGAAACTGCATAAGCTATTGTTGTTCGGACCTGGAAACATGGCATAAAGTTGACTGTAGCCTTTTGCGTGCCAAATAATTTTTTATATGGCACTCTCCTAAAACAAGCAATCTGCCCTTCTTTTTTCTGTTTTTTGAGAATTTCCCACATCTCACAACCTGATTAATGTAAATCCATTTAAATCAAAACCTGCTTTCTTTTGCCTGGAGTAGTTGCTCTTGTTTAAGAAGCTGAAGGACAAAACCGGAAGGAAAAATGGGACTATGGAATCGCAGCTCTCTTCTAAGATCAGTCAAAACAAAACGACAACTGGACCATTGGCAAATATTCGATTCAGTGAGGTTGGAGACTTGGAATCATCCTTTACGTACCAACTGAATGTAGATATCTTGTAAATTTATTGATTCCTTGCCTATAGACAAGATATAGAGTTGCATAATAGTTTGAGACTTGGAATCATTTCCACCTGTAAATTATATCATATAATATGTTCTTCATTGTTGTAATTGGGTATGTTGATTGGCTAAACAAACTTCTTTCAAAATCTGCAAACTTTTAGTACAATATAGTAGCCAAGTTGTTAAGCCAAATATTGATGGTAGCATGCTAAACATCTTAGTAAGTATGGTAGTAGTAATACCAAAATGCACATCTTTCATTTAATTTGGTTTTATTTATTTATTTATTTTGGTCCGTTCTCAATGAAAGCAGGAAATCAAGTTTAAGAAAGAAAAAGAAATTGACAATCAAGAACAAGGCAGAGGTAAAATCAAGTTGAAGATTGAGATAGGAAACTTACACCATCCTTTTTTCCCCCTCTATAAAGGTAACTTGGTTATGTTGTGTTGAAAATATGCTAAAGGTAACTTGTTATCGTGAAATCCCCTACCCAGTGCTTGAAAAGCAGAGTTAAAGAACATACGATTGGAATCATCAGTTACGTACAAATTGAATATAGATTTCTTGTAAAGTCATTGATTCCTTACCTACAGACAAGATATACGGTCTTTGCATTAGCCACTTCTGCTTTATAAAAATGTGTAGAAAAACAGATGCAGATATTAATCTGGCTTTGCAACTGCACTTGAAATATAAGAGCCTCTCCTCCATTTCTGGTTCTTACTCTTTTATTGAGAAGCAAAGCTCTCTTAGATTAGATGGCTGACCCTGTTACCTCTCTTGTAATTGACCCTGTTATCTCTTTTGTTGTTGAGAGAACTGGCGAACTGCTGATTCAAAAAATTGTTTTCCTGAAAGGCGTTCGACGACAAGTTGAGAGGCTCAAAAATGATCTGGAGCGGATGCGGTGTTTCCTGAAAGATGCTGATCACAAGCAAATTAAATATGAGAGCATCCGCAACTGGGTTTCTGAAATCAGAGCTGCGGCCTACGATGCGGAGGATGTCATTGAGATCTTCGCCAGCAAAATTGAAAGTATAAAAGATAAGGGATTTGTGACTAGATTGGCATATTATCCCTGGCGGATTGTGAGCCTTAACAAGATCGGTAAAGAGATTGAGTCCTTACAGAAAAGGCTCGATGACATAGCCGCTAGCCGCGAAAAATACGATATCAAAAATCTTGGAGAGGGGACGACTACACATGGGGAAGAGCTTCAACGGCTCCGACGGTCATCTCCTCTCAGCGAGGACAAGGATATAGTGGGGTTCGAGGAGATAACAAAATACCTGGTGAAAGAACTTTGGAAAGATGACAGAAACCGCCGTGTGGTTTCAATCGTCGGCATGGGAGGTGCTGGTAAGACAACTCTTGCCAAAAAAGTTTATAACCATGCTGACGTCACGAAGAGATTCAAGTGTCGTGCGTGGGTCTGCGTCTCTTCAAGCTACGATTACAAAAAGCTGCTGAGTGCAATCATAAAGCAACTGAATCCAACAACTAAAGAGCTACTTGAAGTGTTGGAAATGATGCAAGAGGAAGACTTGGAACGAAGGCTCTATCAAGATCTACAAGACAAATGTTATCTTGTGGTGCTTGATGATGTATGGGAGGTAGCAGCGTGGGATAATCTTGCCAGGAGGGCCTTTCCTGATGTTGGCACATCAAGTAGAGTGCTACTTACAAGTCGCAAACGGGATGTTGCCCAACACGCAGATGCTCTTAGCAAACCACATGAGCTGAAAACTTTGGGGGAGGAAGACAGCTGGCATTTGTTCCTCAAAAAGGCCTTAGTCCATGAAGCTAATGCTGGGTGTCCTCCGGATTTGGAAGCAGTAGGCAGAGAGATTACCAGAAGATGTGGTGGTCTGCCGCTGGCCATCACGGTTATAGGTGGCCTGCTACTGGGCAAGAAAAGGTGGAAGAGTGAATGGGAGAACGTTCTCAACGACTTTGGCGCATACCTATCAAGGAGCCAGAGTGAAGCAGGGGAAATTAATGAAGCAGGGGCAATTCTGGAATTAAGTTATGCAGACCTCCCTACCAATCTGAAATTTTGCTTTTTGTATTTGGGTTTGTTTCCCGAAGACTCCGTGATTTCTGTGCGCAAGTTGATCCATATGTGGGTTGCTGAGGGAATAATGCAGAAAAGAGATGCAAAAAAATTGAAGGAAACTGCAGCATATGAAGATGTGGAACGACTTTGTAGCAGAAATATGGTCCAAGTGGCGGAAATGACTGCTGATGAGAGGATTAAAAGCTGCAGAGTCCATGATTTGCTGCGAGACCTTGCTATCAGAAAGGCAGAGGATGAAAATTTTTTTCAGATCCATGGCACCAGAGATGATCAAATATCAGCCAAATCCAGGTACCTTGCTGTTCATAGTCTCCCTCTAGAAAAAATTTATTTTGGGACTTCGACCCCTCCTCTCCGGTCTCTACTTTTTTTCAATGGCCATGGTGACAGGGAAAACATTAGTCTTATCTTCAAAAGTTTTAAAAAGCTTAGGATACTAGAACTAGACCTAGACCTTGAGGATGTTGGTATGTACTTTAATTTGCCAAAAGAAATTGGTGAAGTCAGGCTCTTAAGGTACCTCGGTTTAAGAGACGCATCCATTAGAAGGCTCGCACCCATTAGAAGGCTCCCTAATTCCGTCGGTTGCTTGCGATACCTACAAACTCTTGACATACGGGGCCGCTTTGATAGGACTGTGAAAGTTTCAAATTTCATTTGGAAGCTTGAAAGTTTACGGCATCTATATGCGTATAAATTGGAATGTGATGTGCCTCTTAAGATTGAAGGATTGAGGAATCTCCAGACTCTGTCAGGCATACGCTTTGAGGACGTTATGCACAATAACATGATAACTTTGACAAGTCTTCGGAAACTGGGGATTTGGGTGGATGAAAGGTCAGAGATAGACAAACTCTGCATGCATTTATCTGAGGTTGGAAGCCTAAAGACTTTACATCTTTACCGTGCTATAGGAAGCGAGTGGCCATCTCTAGCTGGACTTTCTAAGCTCCATCATGTAACAGAGCTTAAGCTTAAGCTACCCACTTCGCTGCTTGCTCGGACAATGCTGGCTCCTGATTTCCCTCCAAATCTCTCTCGCTTGTCTTTGAATCTCACATTCTTCAGGGATGACCCAATGCCAGTACTGGAGAAGTTGGGACAGCTGTCGTTCCTCAAACTGAAATCTGCTAGTTGGGGACCACAGCATATGGTCATTTCTAGGCATGGGTTTCACCAATTGAAATTCCTTGGGCTCAGCCGCCTGTATAGTTTGGAAGAAATAAAGGTGGAGGAAGGTGCACTGCCACAGCTCCGGTGCCTGAGAATCAGGGACTGCAGTAAATTACAGAAATTGCCGGAAGAGCTGAAGCACATATCTAGTCTTGATGCGCTTGAGCTTGTGGACATGCCAGAAGATTTCATCAGTGGGCTTGATGCGGACACAGTATCCAGTGTCCCTAACCTCAGAATATTTTGACTCTAGAATCTAAGTCCATATTTGTATTTCGAGCATAAAAAGGAAGGTGTGTTGTGTAGTGATTAATGAAATTATTTCAAGTTTTTATGAAAATACATAAATAAAAAGAATGTTTCCGTATTTGTTTTCCCCAATTCACAAGGTTTTTAAGTCCTTTGTTTTTTTTTAATTATTTGAAATCTCACACCTCAATGCTTGCTTTGTTAATTGTCCCACTATTATTAAACAAGGAATGACTCTTTTGTTATTAATGATATTTTGGGCAACTAATAGTACCTTACATATATCATATCATAAAAAATACTATAGTAATTATTTCAAATAATCTCCTATACAAATCTGTGTACTTTTACCTCTATCCTCTCATTTATTTATTCTCTCTACTGAGCGGCCCCTGCTTCACCTTATATTGTACCATTGTCTAAATTTCAGTGCAGTGATTAATAAAATTAGTTCCAGTTTTTATCAAAATATATAAATAAATTCCAGTTCCTTAGTTTGTCATTATTTTAATCTTTATTTCGCCATATAATTCAGACCAACTGACAAGCTTTTTTAAGTACTCCAATTTTTTTTTTTTTTTTTAAGTTTGGGTAACTGACATTTACACCTATGTCTTAAAGGATTTGTGTCTCTATCAATTTACATTCCTGATAGTAAACCCTTGGGATTTGGAAATTTTTAAACTCTTGATTGATCATAATTTTTCCCATTCTGTCCGAACAGAAAAAGAGAGTAAAGAAACAAAAGCCTCTGTTCAGGTACTAAAAGAGAAGAAAAGAACGAATTTAACAAATAAATCAAGGAATGTGTTTATGGAATAATTGACAATTGAAAGCGTAGGAGTAAAAATTGAGATGATTTTAAATAAAATAATTTACTTCACAAATTCTAATAACCTTTTTATCTTTTCAATCACTTTTTCATTTCACATACGTCGCATCACAAAAAGTGTTACAGTAATTATCTCAAATAAATCATCCAAATAAACTCCTATCCAAACAAATCAAATGTTTAAAACAAATTAATACCTCTTCGTTTTACCAACACTGAATAGGGCCATGTTCAAGTACCCATTGAAGTCAATTACCAGATTAATCAAAAGAAAGAAAAGGTATATATTTACTGAAATTGAGGATTGATTGCTTCCTATATCTACTCACTACACACAAGAAGTAAAAGAAAGAAAACAAATTTAAACATGCGAAAAGCAAATAACAAGCTGTTCAACGAAGTTATTTGGGATAATAAATGTTCAAGGGGAAAAAATTAGTGAAGGGAAGATTTCTGAATACGGGCACAAGTGCAGTCTATTTATTATGAAAGGCATTTATAATAATTCTTATGCACAATTTTTTTTTCTTGTGTTCGTAGTAATTTTTTTACAAAAATCTATACAAATGTCATGTATAATAGATAGTCCACTGTCTATAAGTTTGTCACTTTTAATTTTTTGTGATTACATAACATGTACTGCCTTGAAGGAAATGTATACAAGTTTGGCACTTCCTCTGAATTCTTCGTGATTACATAACATGCATTGCCTTGAAGGAAATGTATATACTTCACGAAAAAGCCAAGCATAATTTTGCTTATAAAGAAATTTTTATTTTTTTTTTGTGAATTACTGGAATGAAAAGAACATTATAAAATGAAGGGTTAAGCACAAAAACTCCCCTTAGAATTTGGTCAAAGTTTTTTTTTTTTTTTAAGAATTTGGTCAATGTTGTAGCTTACATCTAAAGTTTATTTCTTTTCACTTTACCTTCCATTTCAGTCTAACCCATCAAGTTAACTGTGAAAATAGTTGAGTTGATGAAAATGCCCTTTTACATGCCCTTTTACATGGTTTAGAAGGAAAGAATTTAAGAATTTTGGATGTTCAAGTTACAAGACATGATTTTTCACCATAGAATAATTTTTTTTTAATCTTTAGGATAAAATAAAGTGGCATATTAATATTTTTTCTGTCCAAATCATCATGCATGTAATAATTTAAGTGGAGAGACCCTGAATTTTGTGAAAAGGAAGAAAATTATATGTTCATTGAAATGCCTAATCAAATCTTCTTTCTACCTTCAATAAGATGACTGGATAAATTATTGAAAAATTTGATCATAAGTATGCAAATGTTGTTTTTAAAACAATATTTTCAACTTCAAGTCAAGATATATAGCTCATGTTTTGAAAAAAAAAAAAAAAAAGGGATTCCAAACTTGAATATGAATGATATCTCATATATCTAGAGCCTCTCGTGTTACACTAACATAAGGTGTAGCCCTGAATCTCAATGCAGAGCAGGGCAATCAAGCTGAAGAAAGAAAAAATGCCCAAAAATGATAGAGCTTCTTGCCATTTTGCTTCACGTTATTTATAGCAGTATTTTTATCATATTCAATTAAGGAAAAAGGAATGTTTGCTGAAATTGAACTAAACATCAGTTATAAATAGTTTGAAGTAGATTGGTGTATATTTACTTATTCACGTAGTAATGACATTACTGTATTATAAAAGGAAACCTGGGACAAAAGTATCATTGGATTTCATCATTATCATTATCATTATCATTACGCATTAGAGAGTGTAAGCACTTTTTTATCTTAATTTTTGTTATCACCAAATTACCCTTATGTCTTTTAATTAAAATTATTGCATTTCAATGTGACACTAATTAAAAGAAATAAAACGCTCCAATTGATTACATTTCAATAGTATTGGTGATTATAATTAAAAATTGCTCATTAAAAACTATTTACCTACGCTTGGACTCCATCTCTCATTATTATACGTATCAAAATTTCTTAATCGAAGCATGAAAACTTTCTCATTAGTCATTAGTTGAGATTGTATAAAAAAAATCAATGTAAAAAAGTAGATACTCTCTAAAAAAAAAAAGAGAGAGAGAAATATACAAGAAGAAGAAAGCCCTTATTCATCTATATATCTTTATACAAATATCACAAGCAAATTTCACAATTATGCACGTTTTACCAATGAGATAATATCAGAAACCTCCCATGAGGTTTCTCCTAATATTACTTGGAACCCTTGAGGTTTTAGAAATATCACTTACCTCCCTTACTTTTGTTATTTGTGCAACAAAATTTTAAAAACCCTAAACTGAGGGTTCATTACTGCCTATACACCACTCAAAACACAAAGGTGTAAAACAAAAGGAACATACTCAAATGTGCGTAAAGGAAATAACAAACTGTCCATCTACGTTGTTTGGAAATAAAGATTGAAGAGGAAAAAGATTGTTGGCTATCTATTATGAAAGGTACTTGTACTTAAATTTTGTGTTTCTTAAAGATGGTACTTTACTTTCTAGCTACTAACACAGCACTCACAATTTACAGAATTGTCTGTCTAAATTACATCATACCTTTTCCATTCAAGGAAGATTAACCCACAGCTAAAGTTTAGGGATACATCCAATAAGAAATCTTTTCCTCTTAGTTTTACTCCAAAAAGAAAAACAAGTGATAGCATATTTGTGTAAATCACTGTCATAATATTTGTGTAAAAGTGATTGAGCATTTTATGCAGTGGCCATAACATACAAAATTAATTGCTCATACAGAATTATATAAAGAAATAAATCTCAAATGGCCCCTACATATTTATAAGCTGTGTTTCTTCTACAAAACTTTTAAATTAAGAAGCAGTTTTAACACCTATTTTTAGACCCGTGAAAATGGAACTTTTAAAGCAAGTTGTGTACTTCAAACTTACAATCTTGAATTATGAATCGTTGATTGATTGATCAAACATAATATTTTGTTGGATACTTACATTTTTCCTTTTACTTGACAAGTCTTTGAATTTTCTGAAAACTAGTTCAAGTAAAGCTAAAACTTCTTTCAGAAAAATCTAAAAAACAAGACGTAAAACCTTCCTGGTACAACGGTTTCTCCAAAGAAAACAAAACAAAATAAGAACTCTGTCACTCCTGGTTCAACGGTTTCTTCAAAGATGGAGTGCCCATATGCAGTCCGATTTCTGCATTCGTTGTAAAAATTAAAAGTTTAGTGTTTTTGTGTTATGTTAGCATCTACATTGGATATTCTCATTTTGTCTTCAATATTTATATTCTAGATTTGTATGTCTACATCATAGTTGTAAAATTTGGCTCTACTCAATGATTTAACCGGTTAATTTGATGAACGGGCAACCTAATCAAGTTGGGTCAACAGTTAGATCGAATAGAAAATACATCCATTGATCTGTCAATGACTCGATGAATCAACCAATAAAGTTAAAAATTATTGGTTGAACCACTAATTTAAAAAATCAAAATATATTATTATATCATATAATATAGTTATTAGTTAGACCAGTCAATCTACAATTGGACAAACAACCAGTTGAACAGGTTTCTTATCCCCATTCCCCCACCAAAACCTAGCTATTTAGGAACAGATTTCCTTGCACAGTCCTTTGGGTAATTTAAAACAAGACATAATGTAGGTTGGCATTAGCATGAGCACTGATTTGATTAGGACCTCTTTCCCTCCTTGACTTAGAGTCTTCTGCTTCCACCCTTGCATCATCCTGTTGGTTTTACTTTTTAAATATCCAAATACCTAGTTCTTCGACCTTCCTATAGTCATTGGAGGCCTAAGTATTTCCCATTGCATGTCTCCCTCATGTTGTCTGACACTTCACTGATCTCCAATCTTGACTGGCTTGGAGTATTCTTGCTAAAATACATTACTGATTTGTCAAAATTAACAACTTCTCCAGAAGCCTGTCCATACAGTTCAAGAATCTCCTTCAACTTCATAGCTTCCTGCTTGCTCGCTTTGCAACACAAAAAGGAATCATCTACAAAGAACAAGTAAGAGACCATGGGGCTATCTCTACAATTTTTATGCCAGTGATTTCTTTTGCTTCCACAGCTTTCTCGAGTAAATTAGATAGCCCTTCAGCACAGATAATGAACAAATATGGAGACAAAGGGTCATCTTGAGTAAATTGGAATTCGCTGGCCTTTTGATTCTTGCGAGGAGCCTTCTCTGAAGCTAATCCTTTCTCATTTGTTGGGACAGGAATTCTGTTGCAGGTCAGATGCTTGTTTTTTGTCTTGTTTGCTTTTTCCTTTTGTCGTACATCCTTTATTTAGTTGCCATTTTTGCTTTTCCGTTTTTAGTTCATGCATGAGTTTCTCCTCTGCGTAATAGCTGTTAGCTCGCATGTAAGAGTTGCCATGCATGGTTTAAAAAATTTATGCTCTGTTCTTTTTCCTTCTTCCTTTTTTGCAACAGAGCTGGTATGCATGCATGTTTTTTATTTCATTGTATGATATATCTTATGTTGTTCTTTACAGCAGTTTGTAAATGTTGTTTTTGTTCTTCTTTACAATGATTCTACTATAGTTTTTGGTGGCTATTGTAAATTGCCATTGGCTGGTTTTTTTTTGGACTGGTGGTTCTTAGTCATTTAAGTCAGGTGGATAGAAATAATATTCATCAAAAATGGTATGTTGAAATGTCACAGAGTGAGATGGCCGCGCTTTCATGTCGGAGGCGCGAAGCCAGGCTTTTGGAAAAAAAGGGAGAAATCCTCACGCTCTTATATTCATAGGGTACCGTTTGGCTACATAGAAACCGGTGTTTGTTTTCCTGGTTCTACTCTTGAGGGTGATAGCAAGCTACTCTTGAAGGCTGTGGTTTTACTCCTCAAGGTATATGTGCCATTGTAGTATTTTACTCATCTATTCTGTATCTGTTAGTTTATTTAGCCTTGCGTCAGATCATTATCTTTGAATGGCTTCACGTTTCTGTGCCATTTACGATTGAAGCCATCTATTTTTGCACATTGCAGTAGCTCCATTAAATGACATAGTTCAGGTTACAAAAGGTCAACCAGAATCTATTGCTGGAAAAAAAAAAAACGGTGTCTTCTCATCTTTGGCCTAAAGTTTGGCCTTCTGCTAATGATCAGCCTTCTTAGCACATTCATAGAGAAGTCTTACCTAAAGGATTGCCTGACCTTTTAGATAACATTACAGTCTTCAATGAGAATGAACAAACTTGTGATTCTCAAAATGACAACCAAATAACATCTTTGAATCTTTGAAGGACTCAAACTCTGGAATCCTTAACTCTTTGAACACTCCGTCTTTAAATTGTTTGTCCAGAGACTGTGTTTCCTCTTCTATTGCATTGAATCCCTGATCTTTCAGCATTCCGCGAGGTAGAGATATTACTGCATTCAACAAATCATTCTTCTTGATTTTCTTATTCAGTCTTTAGTATCGTTGTCTTTCATAAACTATTCTGATATAAATAAGGCCGTCTATTTATACACGTTGCAGCAACTGCATTCAATGATAGAGCTCAGCGTTAGAAATGTTAGATAGACACTAATGCTGGAAAATGGAAAAAAAAAGGGACATCTATCTTTTGATTCCTTACCTAATGACCAGCCTTGTAAGCGGAGGCATGGAAATGCATTGTCAAAGGCATGGTCTCCTGTTTCAGAAGTTAACATTGTGATCTCTGATGACGATGAACAAACCTGTGGTGCTCGATGTTAAAATACAGCTAACATCTTTGAACCCACGCGGAACTTGAATTCTAAAATTCTTGGTTCTTTGAAGAGTCCATTTTTGAACTGCTCGTCAAATGACTGTATTTCTTCAACTACTACATTGAATCTCCAGTCTTCTAGTACTTCTCAAGATACAAATATGATTATATGTACCAATTATTTTGCTTGCTTTTCTTGTTCAATCTCCGGTACTTAAAAAAAATTCTTCTCCACTTTAAGATAATGTTGTGTCTTTTGGGCACCTTATTAGAATTTGCCATTGCAGACATCCTATCGATTCAGAAAAATGTGGTGGTTCATTCTCAAATAATCAATGATGTGTCGACTAACAAAGATGGGACCAGCAAATCATCTGATATTCCTGTTGGTTTTACAACTCGAACGAAGGATCGTACAAATGTTATGCCGACAAGAACGACGCAGTCAGGTTAGTTGATATGTAGGTTATGCTGAAAGGGGGCAAAAACGCTTCATCCTTGTTGGGGAGCATATCGTATATGTGATGAATATGTATTTCTGTCCTTGAAATATTAAAAAAAAAGAGCAGCTGCTTATAAAATCCTTGAGCATTAACTGCATTAAGCTTCATTATGCTACTATTTGATCATTTGTTTCAGGAGGGCTCCCGCAATATATGTTAACATTTTCTCTTGGGAAGCTATGGGGCAAGTTTCTCTTGCTACTGTTACTGACTGTCCATTTGAGTATCAATGTTAATTATTATATATTCTAAGCTGTATAATATTCTGCAGATCTTGGCAGATGCAATGGGGCTTGGGAAAACTGTGATGACTATTGCTCTGATTCTTGCAAGGCAAGGCAGAGGTACCCTGAGGATCAAGAATCGATTGCCAAAAGTGAGAGTGATACAGAGTACATCAAGAAAAAGAAAAAGGAATCTGATCTCAAACCTTTTAGAAAAGTGAAAGGTGGCACCCTCATTATTTGTCCTATTGCGTTGCTTGGCTCGTGGAAGGTGAGTCCGTATAATATATTTGATTCAGCCAGAATAACAAAGTTTTCTGAGTTTGTATGCATTCTGAATAGGTTTAGCTGCATTGTTCTGAAACTGCATTACTGATTTTCTGATCGGATGTTAGTTAATGGATAGGCACAAGGATATACTGTCATCTTCTCTGAATAAGAATTTACTGAATGAACAGGATGAACTTGAAACACGCTCAAAGCCAGATAGTATCTCCATTTCTGTCTTTATTGGTGGAGATCGGAGCAGTGACCCTAGAGTGATTGCTGAACCTGACGTGATCTTGACCACATACGGTGTCTTAACGGCTGCTTGTAAGAATGTAAGCTAGCTATTTCCATTTTTTGTTACTTTCCACCACTGAAATCCATTTACTTGCAGCTTATACGAATGAAAAGCTGGCCATTTCCATTTTTTTAGTTTCCACCACTTAAATCCAATTGCTAATGCTGCTTGTTCTTTTCCCCTGTTGGAACATTTTTAATGATTACTATTTTATATGTTCGACACAGGATGGGGAGAATAGCATTTTCCACAGAGTTGACTGGTACAGAGTGGTTTTGGATGAAGCTCGTACCATCAAGTCCTCTAAAACTCTGGGTGCCCAGGCTGCCTTCAAATTGTCATCCTATTGCAGGTGGTGTCTTACTGGTACCCCTCTTCAGGTATGGCAGCAGCAAAGAATTCTGGCATTAGTTGAACAAGTGCCCTGATTGTTATTAAACCGCTGGCTATTGTCTAGCATGTATCAATTAAGGTCATTATCAATTGCTGCAGAACAAGTTGGAAGACCTTTATAACCTACTTTGCTTCTTGCACGTTGAACCATGGTGTAACTAGGCTTGGTGAGCTTTTTTTTTTTTTTTTTTGACAATTTTATGGCTGATGCTCGAGATGATTTAAAAACAAGCAATTACTATTCAGTTTTTGCGTTACATTTCCTAGAAAAATTGTTCAAAGAGTTAAAGATGGCCAAATCTTTTTTTTTTTTGGTTTATTATTATTTTTTTAATCAACATTATAATGCAAATGAGCTTGTTCCCTCGCTCTTCCCATTTGCTGAAATTTGTTTACTGCTTGTTATAGGTGGCAAAAACTGATTCAGAAGCCATATGAGAGTGGTGATTATAGAGGGATGATGCTGATCAAGGCTATTTGGAGGCCACTAAAGCTCTACTATTTACAGACAGAAGTAATTATCATTTCTTTTTATGTAATAACTGTTTCCTTCTATTTCTTCAACAGCTTATAGTACTTTCTTTTTTAATCTCCACCAAAATGTAGATTTAACTCAACATCTCATGACTACTCTATAGGGAAATATGGTTATATGCTACATCAAGCCTTCTCCTCCTAGATTTAGACTGATCAGATATGTAGCTCATGAAATAATCACTACCTATGGATGAAGCTCTCAATATTGACAACCTCAACAATCTCAATATTAACGACTGACAATCTATTTGTTGTGTTATTTTTACTTGTACCCTTGCTACACCGACAATCTACAATCTACTTATTGTCTGTTTTTAGTCATAACTTTACTACATCAAAAGCCTATTATGTCCTTTATTATACTTTTCGATCTCATTTATTTCTATTTTCTAGATCCTCATTAGCTTATTGAGCAAAATTAGGCATGCCAGTCTTTGAGCGGTGTACACCTCCTAGTTAAAATCCTAATTAGTTAATTGGTGGTCCATCATTTCGAATACCGCGTTGAAGTCAAATCCGCGTATCAAAACAATTCCGCCTTCCATTCCACCGTGTGTATCGAACTGCTTTGTTTTTGACTAAAATAATTGCTCTTGCACAAGTCAATGAAGAATTACGGATAAAACTGGAAGAGAAAATGAACCACGAGAAGAATCCATCCTCTCTTCTGAGATCAGTTAAAACAACAGCTTGTTGAAAGCAAAGCTCGCTTCCGGCTTAACCAAGATGGCTGACCCTGTTATCTCTCTTGTTGTTGAGAGAACTGGCGATCTGCTGGTTCAAAAATTTGTTTTCCTGAAAGATGCTGGACAACAAGTTGAGAAACTCAAAAATGATCTGGTCCGGATGCGGTGTTTCCTGAAAGATGCTGATCAGAGGCAAGATGAAGATGAGAGGATCCGCAACTGGGTTTCTGAAATCAGAGCTGCGGCCTACGATGCGGAGGATGTCATTGAGATCTTCGCCAGCAAAGTTGAGTTCTTCACAAAGGACAAGGGACTCGTCACCAAATTGACGTATTATCCCTTGAAAATTGTGAACCTCTACAAGATTGGTAAAGAGATCGAATCCTTACGGATGAGGCTCAAGGAGATTGCTGATAGCCGCGTAGAGTACGGTATCAAAAATCTTGGAGAGGGGATGACTACACATGGAGAAGAGCTTCAACGGCTCCGGCGGTCCTCTCCTTTCAACGAGGACAGGGATATAGTGGGCTTCGAGGAGAAAACAAAATCCCTGGTGGCAGAACTTTTGAAAGAGGACAAAAGCCGCCGTGTGGTTTCAATCGTCGGCATGGGAGGTGCTGGTAAGACAACTCTAGCCAAAAAGGTTTATAACCATGCTGATGTCAGGGAGAGATTCAGCTGTCGTGCTTGGGTATGTGTCTCTTCAAGCTATGATCACAAAAAGATACTGAGATCAATCATAAAGCAATTAAATCCAAAGGATGACAAGCTATATGAAATGTTGGAAAAGATGGAAGAGGAAGAGTTGGAAGAAAGGCTCTATCAAGATCTCCAAGACAAATGTTATCTTGTGGTACTTGATGATGTATGGAAGGAAGTAGCGTGGGATTGTCTATCCAGGAGGGCCTTTCCTGATGTTGGCACATCAAGTAGATTGCTGCTTACAAGTCGCAATCGGGAAGTTGCCGTACACGCAGATGCTCTTAGCATCCCCTGTGAGTTGAAAAGTTTGGGACAGGAAGACAGTTGGCAGTTGTTTCTCAAAGAGGCCTTAGGTCATGGAGCTAATGCTGGGTGTCCTCCGGATTTGGAAGGAGTAGGCAGAGAGATTGCAAGGCGATGTGCCGGCCTGCCGCTGGCCATAACGGTTATAGGTGGCCTGCTACTGCGCAAGAAAAAGTCGAAGACTGAATGGAAGAACGTTCTCAACAACTTTAGCGCACACCTATCGAGGAGCCTGAGTGAAGCAGGGGCAATTCTGGAATTAAGTTATGCAGACCTTCCTGCCAATCTGAAATTTTGCTTTTTATATTTGGGTTTGTTTCCTGAGGACTCCGTGATTTCTGTGCGCAAGTTGATCCATATGTGGGTTGCAGAGGGAATAATGCAGAAAAGAGATGCAAAAAATTTGGAGGAAAGTGCAGCATATGATGAAGTGGAACGACTTTGTAGCAGAAATATGGTCCAAGTGGCGGAAATGACTGTTGATGATAGGATTAAAAGCTGTAGAGTCCATGATTTGCTGCGAGAGCTTGCAATCAGGAAGGCAGAGGATGAAAATTTTTTTCAGATCCATGACACCAGAGATGATGAAATATCAGCCAAATCCAGGTATCTTGCTGTTCATAGTCTCCCTCTGGATAAAAATTATTTTGGGTCTTCGACCCCTCCTCTCCGGTCTCTGCTTTTTTTCAATATCCACGGTTACATGGAAAACATTAGTCTTAGCTTCAAAAGTTTCAGAAAGCTTAGGATACTAGACCTTGAGAATGTTGAGATGGGTTATAATTTGCTAGAAGAAATTGGTGAAGTCAAGCTTCTAAGGTACCTCGGTTTAAGAGGCACATCCATTCCAAGGCTCCCTCGTTCCGTCGGTTGCTTGCGATACCTACAAACTCTTGACATGCGGAACTTTAAATCGAAAGTGAAAGTTTCAAATTTCATTTGGAAGCTTGAAAGTTTACGGCATCTATATGCGTATGATATGGAATGTGATGTGCCTCTTAAGATTGAAGGATTGAGGAATCTCCAGACTCTGTCAGGCATACGCTTTGAGGACGTTATACACAATAACATGATAACTTTGACAAGTCTTCAGAAACTGGGGATTGTAGTGGATTACAGGTCAGAGATAGACAAACTCTGCATACATTTATCTGAGGTTGGAAGCCTAAAGACTTTACATCTTTATTGTAATACAGAAAGCGAGTGGCCATCTCTAGCTGGACTTTCTAAGCTCCATCATGTAACAGAGCTTAAGCTATTCACTTCGCCGTTTGCTCGGACAATGCTGCCTCCTGATTTCCCTCCAAATCTCTCTCGCTTGTCTTTGAAAGGCACATTCTTCAGGAATGACCCAATGCCAGTACTGGAGAAGTTGGGACAGCTGTCGTTCCTCAAAATCGAAGTTGCATATGAGGGACCACAGCATATGGTCATTTCTAGGCATGGGTTTCACCAATTGAAATTCCTTGAGCTCAACAACCTGTATGGTTTGGATGAAATAAAGGTGGAGGAAGGTGCATTGCCACAGCTCCAGCGCCTGAGAATCAGGGACTGCCCCGATTTAGCAAAGTTGCCGGAAGAGCTGAAGCACATAACTAGTCTTGATGCGCTTGAGCTTGTGTCCATGCCAGAACATTTCATCAGTAGGCTTGATGCGGACACGGTATCCGGTGTCCCTAACCTCAGAATATTTTGACTCGCAGAAGGAAAGAAGTTGGTATTTGTATTTCGCGCATAGAATGGAAGGTATGTCGTGTAGTGATTAATAAAATTATTTCAAGTTTTTATCAAAATACATAAATAAAAAGAATGTTTCCGTATTTGTTTCCCCCAATTCACAAGCTTTTTAAGTCCTTTTTTTTTTTTAATTATTTGAAATCTCACACTTCAATGCTTGCTTTTGTTTGGGCAACTAACAGTGAGGATTTGTCTTTCTATAAATTTACATTGCATATATCATATTAATACAAGTAGTAATTAAAAAAAAAACAATTCAAGTCTTCCGTGGGCCTCAAAAACCCTGATAGTAAACTCTTGGGACTTGTAAATGTCGAAATCAATAAAAAATATGTAGAGTTATTTGGTTGATTCTAATTTTTCCAATGCTGTCCAAACCGAAAAAGAGAATAAGGAAATAAAAGGCCCTATTCGTGCACTGGAAGAGAAAAAAGAATGAAGTTGGCAAACAAATCAAGAAATTCATCGCATATAAATACTACTCGCTATACAAATAAGATGTAAAAAAAAATTGGTCAATTTTGAGTTTGTAAATGGATACCTTACTAAACTTGGTCTTGAACCATGATTTGACAAAAAAAAAATTATTTACTTGCATCACAAATACAATTTCTATCACACCTTTTCATTTTCTTAATCATCTTTTTATCTGAAATTGAGGATTGATTGCTTTCTATATCTACTCACTACACACAAGAAGTAAAAGAAAGAAAACAAATTTAAACATGCGAAAAGCAAATAACAAGCTGTTCAACGAAGTTATTTGGGATAATATATGTTCAAGGGGAAAAAATTAGTGAAGGGAAAATATTACGAAAGGCATTTATAATAATTCTTATACACCAATTTTTTTTTTCTTGTGTTCGTAGTAATACATTTTTTTTACAAAAATCTATACAAATGTCATATGTAATAGATAGTCCACTGTCTATAAGTTTGTCACTTTTTAATCTTTTGTGATTACATAACATGTACTGCCTTGAAGGAAATGCATACAAGTTTGGCACTTCCTCTGAATTCTTCGTGATTATATAACATGCATTGCCTTGAAGGAAATGTATATACTTCACGAAAAATTCAAGCATAATTTTGCTTATAAAGAAATTTTTATTTATTTTTTTGTGAATTACTGGAATGAAAAGAACATTATAAAAAGAAGGGTTAAGCACAAAAACTCCCTTTAGAATTTGGTCAAAGTTTTTTTTCTTCTCACTTTACCTTCCATTTCAGTCTAACCCATCAAGTTAACTGTGAAAATAGTTGAGTTGATGAAAATGCCCTTTTACATGGTTTAGAAGGAGAGACCTTAAGATTTTTGGATGTTCAAGTTACAAGACATGATTTTTACCATACAATAATTTTTTTTTATCTTTAGGATAAAATAAAGTGGCATATTAATATTTTTTCTGTCCAATATTCATCATGCATGTAATTAATTTAAGTGGAGAGACCCTGAATTTTGTGAAAAGGAAGAAAATTATATGTTGTATGTTCATTGAAATGCCTAATCAAATCTTCTTTCTACCTTCAATCAGATGACTGGATAAATTATTGAAAAAATTGATCATAAGTATGCAAATATATTTTTTAAAACAATATTTTCAACTTCAAGTCAAGATATATACCTCATGTTTTGGGAAAAAAAAAAAAGAGGATTCCAAACTTGAATATGAATGATATCTCATATATCTAGAGCCTCTCGTGTTACACTAACATAAGGTGTAGCCCTGAATCTCAATGCAGAGCAGGGCAATCAAGTTGAAGAAAGAAAAAAATGCGCAAAAATGGAGAAAATGATACCGCTTCTTGCCATTTAACTCCACGTTATTTATAGAAGTATTTTTATCATATTCAATTAAGGAAAAAGGAATGTTTGCTGAAATTGAACTAAACATCAGTTATAAATAGTTTGAAGTCGATTGGTGTATATTTACTTATTCACGTAGTAATGACATTAATGTATTATAAAAGGAAACCTAGGACAAAAGCATCATTGGATTTCATTATTATCATTATCATTACTATATAAAATGTATGAATCTTGGTATTAAAGAATGTAAGCACTTTTTTGTCTTAGTTTTTGTTATTTCCAAATTAACTTTTTATTTTTTAATTAAAATTATTGCATTTCAATGTGGCACTAATTAAAAGAAATAAAACACTCCAATTGATTACATTTCAATAGTATTGGTGATTATAATTAAAAATTGCTCATTAAAAACTACTTACCTACCCTTGGACTCCATCTTCAATTATTATACTTGTATCAAAATTTCTTAATCAAAGTATGAAAAATTTCTCATTAGTCATTAGTTGAGATTGTACAAAAAAAAAAATCAATGTAAAAAAGTAGATACTCTCTAAAAAAAAAAAGAGAGAAATATACAAGAAGAAGAAAGCCCTTATTGATCTATATATCTTTATACAAATATCACAAGCAAATTTCACAATTATGCACGTTTAACCAATGAGATAATATTAGAAACCTCCCTTGAGGTTTCTCCTAATATTAGTTTGAACCCCTGAGGTTTTAGAAATATCACTTACCTTCTTTACTTTTGTTATTTGTGCAAAAAAATTTTAAAAACCCTAAACTGAGGGTTCATTACTTCCTATAAACTACTCAAAACACAAAGATGTAAAACAAAAGAAAAAAAAACTCAAATGTGCAAAAAGGAAATAACAAACTGTCCATCTTCCTGCTTGCTCGCTTTGCAACACAAAATGGAATCATCTACAAAGAACAAGTAAGGGACCATGGAGCTATCTTTACAAATTTTTATGCCAGTGATTTCTTTTGGTTCCACAGCTTTCTTGAGTAAATTAGATAGCCTTTCAGCACAGATAATGAACAAATATGGAGACAGAAGGTCATCTTGATGTAGCCCTCTAGTAAGAGTGACATGTCCTACTTTTTGTCCATTTAGGTTAAAAGAATAAGAAATAGTGGAAAAGCAAACCATGATCCATTTAACAAAAATGGGACAGAATCCCATATGCATCATCATCAATCTCCCTAGAAATTTTCATTCCACCTTATCTTCGCTTTAGACATGTCAAACTTTAGGGTCATGAAGCCTATTTGTAGACACCAAATTTTTAATTTTTAAACTGTGTTTATTTAATTGATTTAATTTTAGCTTTATAGGTTCAATTTTAGGTTTTTTAGTTTATTTATTTATTTTATATTTCTATTTGTTTTTGTTTTTATTTTTGAGTCTCTTATTTTATTTTATTTTTATTTAAAGATTAAAAGCATTTTTCTTTACATACTAAATTTCAGAAAAAAGGAAAAAGGAAAAAAAGAAAAAAACATCAATCAAAATTAAATTTTTTAGGGGCATTTCATTTGTTTGAATTTTATTTTTTTGACTTTTACTGCTTTATTTGTTAGAGGGAAAAAAGAGAAAAATGAATGGTGGAAATGAAAAAGAAAAAGGAAAAGATAGCTTCCACGGTTGCTTGCATTTTGTCTATTAAAAAGCCATAATCAATGGCTAACAATAAGGGGAGGAGCTGAGGTTTTTTCTGAGTCATTGATAAGGTTTAAGGGGTTTGGATGGGATATAAAAGAAAAGGCTAAGGGTTCAAGGAAAAGGGGGCGGCTGAAGTCGGAGAAAGAGGAGAGGGTAGATGGGTGACGGCTGAAAATCTGGGGCTGGAGAGAAAAAGGGAAGAGTGAGAGATACAGCGAGAGGGAGACCGAGAGCAAAAGATAGGTTACGGGCTGAGCATGGTTCGAAGACTCGGCCGAGACCGAGACGACTCGGCCGAGTCGTCTCCGTCTCGGCCTAGTCCGAGACGATACCACGACCGAAACGTTCCGAGATACGTGATAGGTTGAGACGTCACCGTGAAGGGTTGAAACGGCGGAGTCACACCAAGTCACTCCGAGTCATCCCAAGTCAACTTGAATTTTTATTATTTTTATTAATTTTAAATTATTTTTGCTTATCATATTTTTTACAAATTTTAGAATATTAAATATTTTAAAAATTTGTGTCTCACTGAGACCGCAACCGATATGCCGAGACCGATATGGAACGTTCCGGGCCGCGACCGTGACCGCGACCGCGACTTTGAACTATGGCTGAGGGTTTGAGGAAGAGAAAAAACCCAAGTGAGCGAGAGAGAGCTACGGCTGAGGGGAGAGCTTGGGGGGAAAAGGAGAGAAACGAACGGTAAAAAAAGAAAAGCTTCAGAGAGGGAAAGGATAGCTACGACTGAGGAAAAGAAACGGGATCCAAGCAAGGGAGATTGAGAGAGGGTGACAGCTAGAATTTGGGTTGGCGGCTTGAAGAAAGAAAAACCTACGGGCAAAGGAAGGAAAAGCTAAGCTAGAAAGGGGCCGTCGGAACTATTCACTTCAACCGCCATTTCAGCCTTCCATCATCACCGGCATATCTTCACCAAGGTATCTCAGTCATGAACTCACGCCAAGTTTGTATTTTTCTGTTGTTTCTGTTTTGGTTTATGGTTGAGGAACGCATAGGGCTTTGACCTGGGTTTAGGGACAGTAGTTTGATTTCCTCGGTGGGGGGCTCTATGATGAACCTAAGATGCTTTTGTGTTTATGACTGATGTTTGTGACCAGCGAGCCCAGCAAAATTGCAGATCTTTCTTCCTTTTGTCAGATTTGCATAACCATTATTTCTGTTTTTTTCTTCGGTTCCCCGGGTTCGCGTCTGTTTGTATTGAAGTATGTCATCAGATTGATGACTCTTTCATCCTGTTAGCTCCCAGTTATTCGAGTACATGAAGTAAAAGAGAGATTTCTGCTTTTTCCCTTGCACTTCATCTGCGTTTTTTCTTTTTTGCTTCCCAAAGCTGTGTTCATAATCTTCTTAATGGAAATCAGGGACAAAATCATTGGCTTTCTTTTATGTGCATAATCTTCGGTTTTCCTGTTTGGGTTTTGATGCATTGAGGAACTAAAGTGCCTTGTTCACAAGTATAGTCTGTCTTGCTGCCTTTGTGATAAACTCAGCGCTTGGTTGAGTAGTGGAATGCTCTTGGTTGACTGCTCCATGCACGTTTCATCATAATTAGATGGATTGTGTTTGTGTTTCTAAAAAAAATGATGTTTTTTGTTGTTGTTCATGGTAGCAATAGCAGTTTTTTTTTTTTTTTTTAGAATTACATGTTCCCATTCTAAGTTTTTCTTGTCTTTCTTGGTTTGTTTGGATGTTGAGTTCTGGGAATTCTTTGTTTGGGATCAAGGCTTTGGTGTTGGTTTGAGATAGTGGCTGATTCTGATGGAAAGATTGCATTAGAACGAACATCATAATTGTGGGAAAAACATGGTTGAAAAATTGCAGAAATAAAACCCATTTCACAGCCTGTGTTATGTTTGTTTTAGTTATCAAGATCTTTGGGTACATTCGGCCAAAAGTTGCAGAAGAATAGCTCCAGTTTGCAGAATGTTTCTTTGTAGTATTTGCATGAAACTTCGCATGGAATTCTTCCAATTATTTGCATTGTTAAGGGATGTGTACACTTGGGATCCTCGGTGACATGTTTCCTATGCCAATTCAATGCCACCTATAGTATTGCGCCAAGTGTCATGTTATTATTTACACTTGTGTTAAATCAAACCAAGTTAAATCAAACCAAGTTAAATTATTAGAAAATTAAAGTGTAAATAATAACAAGACACTTGGCGCAATACTATAGGTGGCATTGAGTTGGCATAGAAAACATGTCACCGAGAATCTCAAATGGGATGTGTAGCCATGTTTAATTGGAGTAATTTCAAAGTTATGGTATGAATCCGCTTTGCTGATTTGCGGAACCTTGTGCAATGAAAATATGCAGCAGAACCTTGCCGAGAACTTCATCAGTTGCTAAAGTTCTGTTGTAATATGTTTTCCCACGTCAACTTGCATGTATTTGCATGCAAAAGTAACTTTCAGAAATGGCCTTTTAACTCCCCAAGTCCTTTTTTGTGCTACTGTGGCCCAATCAATTGGAAAAATCAATCAAATTGACCCCTCAAACTTTCTTTTTCCTTTCAATTAGGCCCCCAGCTTTGCGAACATGGCTGTTTAAGTCATTTAAATGCTTTAACATTTATGTGGTTGTTTGTGATTACTTGACCCTTTCTTTGCTCTTAGACCCTTGAAGTTCCCAAAATGTTTTAATTAGGCTTGAATGATTGGTCAAGGTTTGCAATTGGATCCTTGGTAGTTTTCTATTTTGGAAATTTGATTCATAGTTTACTTTTTCTTGGAAATTGTGAATTATTTGGTTTCATTTAAGTTGCAATTGGGAGGAATTTGGTGATTTTGTTTACACTTTACTATTTAAATTGGTGCATTGACCCCTTTATTGTTTTGAAGCCATTTTTCCTTCATTTGCTTACCATTGCGAGGGAGGTACACTCTATCATTTATTTTTGACTTTATCTGACCCTACGTGCGTATATGTGTCTTATGTGTGCAATTGCATGACTTTAAGTGTTTATTTCATTTTCACTTTATTTATTTCTTTAGTTGCTTAGTTTTTGCTTTAATTTTAGTTCAATTTTATCATTTGGGAGGCACTTGAATGCCAAGTTGTAATAGTTAGGTTTATTTCATTTATTTTCCGTTTCCCCTTTAGATTGTAATAGGCTTTCCCCAAATGTAATAGTTAGGGTTTTATTTGTTTTATTTGCCTTACGTGTTTTGCATGCCTATGTGCTATGTGTTACCGCTTTCTTAGGGCTTAGCATCTAGATATACCATGCTTATGTGCTACGTGCTACGTGAAACTATGTGTTTTGCATGTCTATTTGCTTTTTAGTATTATATCTGATTATGTGGATGAATGCGCGTGACCGTGGCTAGTCCAATGCTAGTCATGGTCTTCCCCTCGAGCCCACACTAGTCCAATGCTAGTTGTGGTTCCCTTGTCCGATTTCCACTAGTCCAACGCTAGTGAGAATTCATAGATATGGGCTAGTCCAATGCTAGGCCCTTAGGGACCTCCTACGCTAGATCATGCTTGTATGACTACATCACACTCTCATGCATATTTTTCACTTTCTAGGGCCTTTTATCACTTTGTATGATATTCCCCTTATACGTATATCCCTTATCCCTAATTTCCCTATATATATACCCCTGTGTATGATACATGACATTAGACTTGCATTTCATTTTAGCAATAGGATTAGGGTAGTGCATTTGCTTGATTAGATAGGGAATGACCCCTTGAATATGGGATATGGACGAGTTTGGCTTTCCTAGGCTTAGCACGCTCGTATTCTCTCTATTAAAGGGAACATTGAAAGTCACGAGTATAAGTCCCCCGCACCCATTATGATGCATTCCTTTAGGTCATACACATTTGTATATTATTATTTTCTTTATTTTTTCTTTCCTTCGAGTCACATGACTTGCATTATTCGTGACTTCTTCGAAGAGTCTTTATTGGGCGTCACAATTAATGTGATTGGTACCAAATAAGATTTGAAAATACATTTCAACCCCCGACACCCTCCTAGGTCTAAAGTATGCATTCATATAGTACATCCAAAATGTGATAAATCTTTGGGTTAAAATAAGAAAGTTTTTGACTAAATCGCGCAACTACCCTTGGCTAGGTTGAAAGGGTGCCTTGGATTCTTATCCTTGCCTTCCCTTTCTTCAAATGTGACTCCCGAATCTTTTTCTCTGATTTTTGTAGATTTGGAGTCGTTTAAAAAGGGTTTTCTACTTTTTTTTCATTAAAAATTCATTTTTAGGTGACTTGGTACACCTTAACTCTATACTAAGTGGCGACTCCATTTTTCATTCAAAAACCCTTTTTAAACTATATTTTGGGTCAAATCGTCGCATTTTCAAGTCCCATTTAGACCCATGTTTTTCATTTTCTTTTTAAATCAAAAATTCATTTTCCTAAACAAAATTTATTTTTTCTTTAAAAAATGGGGCACGACACTATTTTGCCTCATCTCTTATTTGTCAGGAAATGTAAATTTTCATGAGCAATTATAACGTTATCCAAAAGCTGTCTCCCCAGGATAAAATCAGATTGAAAGGAATTTGATTTTATATCACCAAGCAACCCAAATTAATGCTGTGAGCATCTTGAAAACTGTTAGAAATGTATTGAAAACAAAGATGTGGATTTTCAAACTTGTTGAATTGATTTTCAAAGGTAAAAGAACTGAGCTTTGACATTAGAAATATTTTGATTTTCAGTAGGGTAATTTGGTGCAATTCACTACCAAAATATATACAATTTAAGCAAGGAGTAGATATTACCATAAAAAAAATATGCATCATCAAAGCAACAAACATGTATTTTATTATTTACACAGTTTTATTTGCTTTATCATAAACACATTTTTAATCACTTTTTTTTTATCTCACATGTATCACATTATAAAAGTGCTATAGTATTTTTTTTAAATTATCCTAAGTAATCTCCTATCCAAACACACTCAAATTGTTCAATTGAAATTCATCACACCAACCTATTCTACAAGGCTGAAGTGCTGTCACATGTTAACACTTGGTATCTATGCATCTGCAATATGCATAGTGTATTTCCATACAATAAGTATATTCAATATTACATTCAAGAGCTTTGCAACTGTATCCACTTCATATTGTATCTCCATAAGACATTAAGATGTGCTTAACTAAATCAACAGCAGAAAAGCAACTTTGTTTAACTATGCAAAGTTGAAGTCAACAAATGTTCACAAATTATTCGCAACTGAAATTATATTAAGGAATCTTTTAAGCAGTAGAAAAAAGTAAAAAAAAAAAAAAACAGTTTTAAAGTCTAAATTCTTGAAGGTAATGCCCTAAAAGATAGCAACATGCCATGAACAACACCAAAAAACCAGGGCTAAGGCATTTAAATTTATATTTCTCCATCTTTGAAGTATTTAACGTGAGAAATGCCATTATGCAACCAGGCCAATTCAGTACACAACCAAGCTAATTGTAAGGAATGCCATTACAAATTCCAATATGAGAAATGCCATTATATAAGAATTGGCAGGGCAAGATTCTAAGCTTCAGTACACAACCAAGCTAATTCAAATCATGAATCAGTCGCATACATAGCAGCTGATCGGCACAAAAACTCAGTTCAATTCTTCGGAAAAAAAAAAGAGTCAAACTTCCATAAAGTTAGTCAATCGCAAAATGTGCAGATTTTCTATTATGCAAGGCAAAAACATCCCTCTTGCTTAGATCTCATCGTTGGGTCATTGGATCACATGGATGAAGGAAAAACATCCACTCAATGTAGAGCAGTTTGGAACTTGGTTCAAACTATGCACCTTCAGAATACAATCGCATGGTACATGGCACTAAAGGACTTTTTTTTATTTTTTTTTAATCAAATTAAAATTTTATTGCTGCAACCAACAAAAATACCCAGATCGGGTCCAACCCATTTCCAGGAGTACAAATTCAAACCCTGACCAAACCCACCACCCCCTACCGCCAGCACCTACGAAAGCTTGGGAACCCGTACACATCCAAGGTAATGTCCCCCCTCACCAACCTAGGTAAAGCACTATAACCCTCATAAATGATAGTATGCCCATCCTCCACTCCAGCGTTAGACAATCTGTCCGCCGGCTTGTTTGTCTCCCGATAGCAATGAGACACGGCATCAAAATGCCGTCCATATTGCTGCAGCTCTCGTAGCTCCTTCTGCAATCGCCAAGGACATCTAACCTTCCCCTGAATAATCCGTACCAACACCATTGAGTCAGACTCTAGATGCAACCTAACTAAACCACGGGATACACCTAATCTAACACCAAAGAGAAGCGCTTTGAGTTCCGCCTGAAGGCTCGTAGCCTCCCCAAAAGAGCACGAGAAGCCAAGCAGGAACCTCCCCTCAGAATCCCTGAACAAACCCCCACCGCCACTCCTCCCCGGATTACCTCTTGAGCAACCATTGACATTCAGCTTCACTACCGTCCGAGTCGGACCTTCCCAACGAACCTCCCGTATAATAACCTTGCGTCGCAACCTACCTATCATTTCAAAAAAACCAATTCGTGAACTACAAGGCAGAGATATCTCTCGAAACTGGAGACAGACGCATTCTCTCAACTCCAAGAAAATCCGATCACAAACATGCACTACCGAGTCTAGCTTCCCCTCAAAGATCCACATATTCCGCATCTTCCATAAATTCCAACAAATTAACGATGGCAATATGCGGTGAACGAACCCAAGGTATGGATTCGTATTAGGTTTAACCCACCAACTCATCACCTTATGTCTAATCGTGAGAGCCTCACTAAATCCGCCGATGATACCCTCAAAGCAACCCCAAACCTGCCTAGCCACCTCCCCCGTACAAAAAATGTGACTAATAGTTTCTGGGGATGGGCTCAGAGAGCAACAAAAGCACTTAGAAGGGCCCAAGAACCCAAACTTGTGTAACACATCCATCAGCGGCAACCTACCATACATCAGGCGCAGCATGAAGAAAGAAATCTTGGATGGCAAGGCCTGATGCCACAAAGAACCAAATAGTCTGGAAACATTACCTCCTTGACGCACTATCTGATATGCTGATGTAATAGTAAATGCACCTGAATTAGTGGGGGCCCAGACCATTTCATCCGCCTCCGCCGCTGTAGAGGGAGCCTCCCTCAGCACCCGTGAAACCCATTCCGACGGTAACACCCTACTTAAGCCCTGCAAATCCCACCTGCCTTCCACAACAAAGTCTGCAACCGAGTGCTCCTGAAACGAGTCCACCTACCTACATAGCGGTTCCGCTCCCAATCAATTGTCATGCCAAAAGCTTGAAGACCTACTGCCCAGTGACCATCGAATATTCTCCTCCGCTACCCCTTGAGCGTGTACCATCCTCTTCCAAATGTACGACTGCCCTGGAGAGAGATCCGAGCAACAAGGATGCATCCCCTGGCAATACTTCTAGTGCATGAACTCAGCCCATAAAGACCGGCGCAGCCTAAAATTCCACCATAACTTCAAAGAGAAGGCATCAAACACATGCGCAAGGACCTAACTCCCACACCGCCCTCCGGGTAAGGCTTGCATAGCTGACTCCATTTAATCCAATGAAATCTCGGACCAACCTCAGAGGAACCCCATAGGAAATTAGCAAAAATTTGCTCCAACATGACAAACGTCCCTCGATGGGGGTTGGCGGCTGCAAAAATGTGAATCGGCATGGACGCCAACACGCTCCGTATCAGCACCAACTTCCCACCTGACGATAAGAGTCTCTCCTTCCACGATAAAATCCTACTTGCAATCGAGGTACAAATCGTAGAGAAATAACTCTTCCTCCGCCTTCCCGAGTAAAGTGGGCACCCTAAATACGTCACCGGAAATGATTAGGAACGAAATCCCGTGACCTGTGCTATAACTCGTCTCCGCACCTCCGACAGGCTAGAATGGGATAGAAAACCACTTTTTTGATGGTTTACCTTTTGCCCCGAAATCGACGTATAGTCCTCTAACACCTGCATCACCAACTGAAGTGATCTTTTCATGCCGCTCGAGAAAATAATGATATCATCCGCATAAGCTAGGTGCGTGACCACCGAGCATCCCTTCGGAACCCTGAAAGGGACGAAACCCTGACGCCTACTCAAGGAGTTAAGATGAAGAGAGAGAACCTCAGCGCATAAAACAAACAAGCTTGGTGAGATCGGATCCCCCTGACGAATCCCACGGCTAGATTTAAAGAAACCTTGGGGTGCCCCGTTGACGATAACTGAGAACCACACATTCGAGATCAGCCTCCATATCATATCAATCCACACTTCACAAAAATCGAAATGCCTCAACACTTGAATCAAAAATGGCCAAGAAACCCTGTCGTAGGCTTTGGCCATATCGATCTTCAAAACAACATTACCCCCTCTACTAGCTTTCCCAATATCTGTAATAAGCTCCTGAGCTAATAAAACATTATCAAAAATTTGTCTACCCTGTACAAATCCACTTTGCTGAGGCGATATGATGCTGGGTAACACCCTGCCCAATCGAGTCCTAAGATCTTGGAGAGCACTTTATTAAGAAAATTGCACAGGCTAATTGGTCGGAATTGACTAAAGTCTTGGGGAGAGCCAATCTTAGGAATAAGCACCACCCATGTCGCCGTGAGTCCCCTGGGCAGTTCCTACCCACAGAAAAAACTAACCACCGCCTCACATACATCCTTCGCCACCACCTCCCATGCAAAGGTAAAGAACCTCCCTGTGAAACCATCCGGTCCCGCTGCACTCTCCCCATCTATTCCAAACACCACCTCCCTTATCTTCTTCACCTCCGGAATCCGCACTAACTCCTCATTCTGGGCATGAGAAATCATGTGGGGAACCACGTCCAGTGTATCCCAAGACCCTGAGAATGGCTCAGCCGAGAATACAGCTTTAAAATACTCAACTGCCTCCACTGCAATCCGATCCTCCTCTGTTAACCAAACCCCATTCGTACCTTTGATTCGATGAATTACCGCTTTCGCCCTACGCTCCGTAACTATAGAGTGGAAATATTTAGAATTTTTATCCCCCTCCCTAATCCATTTCACCCTCGCCTTTTGTCTCCAATAACCTTCCTCTATCATTAGCGAGTTCTTCAACCCCGTCCGCGCCTCCTGAAGAGCAAGGAGATTTGATTCCGAAGGATCACTATCAAAAAGACCCTCCAACCTCAGTACCTCCCCCCTAGCCTTCCTTACCCCCTTAAAAATATCCCCAAACGAATCCCTAGACCACAATTGCACCTGCTGTTTGACCTCCCGCAACTTGGCAACTAATCTCTGCAGGGGCGGGCCTAAAAAAGTTCCCTCCCAAGCTTGTCGAATAACTCCCAAAAGCTCCGGCTTAGTCGTCCATATATTCAAGAATCGAAAGGACTTTGGTTTATTATCCAATCTAGACAGTGCTGTCAAGAGCAAGGGAGCATGATCCGAGGGGTCCCGCCCCAAATGTTGCACCATAAAATTATAATCTAAGAAAGACGCATGCTGATTATATAACAATCTGTCTAGCCTCTTCCAAATACGCGCACTCCCCCTCTATTATTACACCATGTGAACTTCGAACCCGAAAACCCAGCATCTCTTACCCTAGCAGAAGCCATAAAACAGATAAAATCCACCCCCTCCCCCAATCGAAAAGGTAAGCCACCCCGCTTCTCCTCCTCACTAACTATGACATTAAAATCCCCAACCAGGAACCATGGAGCATCGATCGGGTTATCTAGTAGTAACATAGACCAAAGCGACCTTCTATCCTGTTCATTACACTTTGCATGCACAAACGAAAAAACCATAGGACCATCTACCATAGGCGATTGTATTTTAAGCGACAAATGCTGACTCGACTCACCCAAGTGATCACAAACAAGTGAATTTGGATAGAACACCCAGATAGAACCTTCACTATTAGTAATGCACCTATCCATCCTCAAATTTAACCGTATCCATTGAATGTCCCCCACACACACCTTAGGTTCACAGATAGCAACTAACTGAAGTGAAGACTCAGCAATTAAACTTTTTAACCGACGAAGGTTTGGGGCACGCGAGATACCCCGAATATTCCAAAAAAGGAACTTAATCATCAGACAAAGCAGCAAAAGAGTTATTGGACAGCTTTGCCTTAGAGCGTAAAGAGCGATCAGTAGGGAATGTTACACGCGTACCTCTACGTTTGGATTGCGCCATTTGCTTCCCTCCCTCCTCTCCCTGCACCTTTTCCTGAACCTATTGTATAATAGGGTCGAGATTGAAAATATCCACCACCAAGGAACCAAAATCCCTCTCTACCGCCCCAACCTCACCTCTTGGAGATAGATTTCCAGCACTTCGTTCCGCCGTAGCCACCTCTTCCTCCCCCACCGTTGCATTCTCCTCCACCGTGAGGTCACCTGCCTCTCCAACCGCCTCCTGATCAGCAGCTATGTCCTTCAAGGGAGATGACAGCAACCTGCCCCCCAAATCTGGCGCAAGGACATCGCCACACCCATGCTGCATTTCTCCATGCAAAAGCACAGCTGTCCCTGCAGCAGACCTTGGCAACTCCAAACGCTGACCTGCATGTCCAGCTGCCTCCTCACTTGCCCCCTTCTCCAACGAACCCAGTACCATCCCTTCACCCACGGTTGCAGACTGATCCGTCCCACCCACAGGCGCCGCCGACCCTGGTCCAGCAATAGGCTCCATACCAGGAGCCTATCTCTCCACTTCAGGAGGCGCTACCATCACGCCAGGCTGCGTTTTGTCCATCGGCTGCGTCGGCTGCACCATTGCTGTTGGATAGAGCAGTCAACAATCTTCATGACCATGGCCTTGGCGAAAGCAATGAGAGCAGTACCTGGGAACATGTTCTGGAACCAGCTGCTGCCAAAACCCCCATAATCCCCATTGCCAATCCATATTCTACCTGGAAAAGCCTTAAGCAAATCAACCTCCACACAAACTCGCGCTACACTAGGACGCAAGCCAGAAGCCGTGGCTGCATCAACGAATAGGGGCTTGCCCACACAGCAAACGATCTGAAACAAACACTCCTTGTTGAAGTAATGTATCGGTAACTTGGGCAATTGAAATCACACCGGAACCACTGCAGGCTCACGGTCTACATAGAACTCTGGCGACCAATGAAAAACTCTCATTGGCTTCCCAAAGACATACCAGATACCCCTTGCCCATAGCCTATGAAAGTCAGCCTCCGTACCCAGCTTAATTAGAATATGCCTAGCATCCATCAACCCAACCGAAGCTTCCTCTTTCAGGTCCAGCGTTGGGAAAAATTTTCTCAAGTCCTCCATCTTAGGCCTTCCCTTCGAGAATTTTCCCACCAGAGCAAATTGATATGGTGTAGCTAACATCTCCAGGTCTGCTTGGGCAAACAAAACTGCTGGTTTACCAAATCTCGTAAGTACAAACATATAAATTTAATCTCAATTGTACCTACCAAAATATAATTTTAAATTCTACCCTAAAATACTACAATATTCTGAAATTAAACAAAATTCATATATTTAGGAATTAGATATTGTGAGTTTAAACTTTAAACCATGTATTTAGGAATTAAATATTGCAACTTTGTTAAAAAAAAAAGAGAGAGAAACTTGGAATCTGGATGAAGTCAAGAAACTAGAAAGTAGATATGAAAACTTGATAAGAAGTAAAAGATGAGAAGAAAGTGAGTGAGTGAGACACTTAGTAACTAGTCTTTGGAATTAATAAGAACCTATTCTTTTTTTTTTTCAATTTAATAGAAAAAAACAAAAAAAATACTGGTTCAACAGTTCATTTCGATTCGAATGGTTCACATGATTCTCATCAATTTTTAAATTCAATCAATCCAAATTAAGTATGAATCAGATTGGAGTCCTCGTCGGTTCATAGTTCGACCGTTTGAATCGGCCGGTTCAACCTGAATTTTAAAAGACTGCCAAAATATGTGTACTTTTACCTTTATACTCTCATTTATTTATTATTCTCTCTACTGAGCGGCCTCATATTGTACCATTGTCTAAATTTCAGTGCAGCGATTAATAAAATTAGATCCATTTTTTATCAAAATATATAAATACAAGGAATCTTCCTGATTCAACATCCTTAGTTTGTCATTATTATAATCTTTATTTTGCCATATAATTCAGACCAACTGACAAGCTTTTTAAGTACTCCATTTTTTTTTTAAAGTTTGGGTAACTAACATTTACACCTATATCTTATAGGATTTGTGTCTCTATCAATTTACATTCCTGATGGTAAACTCTTGGGATTTGGAAATTTTTAAACTCTTGATTGATCATAATTTTTCCCATTCTGTCCGAACAGAAAAAGGGAATAAGGAAACAAAAGCCTCTGTTCAGGTACTAAAAGAGAAGAAAATAACGAATTTAACAAATAAATCAATGAATTCATCCCAATGAATCAATGGATTCCAAACTTGAATATGAATGATATCTCATATATCTAGAGCCTCTCGTGTTACACTAACATAAGGTGTAGCCCTGAATCTCAATGCAGAGCAGGGCAATCAAGTTGAAGAAAGAAAAAATGCGCAAAAATGGAGAAAATGATAACGCTTCTTGCCATTTTGCTCCATGTTATTTATAGCAGTACTTTTATCATATTCAATCAGGGAAAAAGGAATGTTTGCTGAAATTGAACTAAACATCAGTTATAAATAGTTTGAAGTAGATTGGTGTATATTTACTTATTCACGTAGTAATGACATTAATGTGTTATAAAAGGAAACCTAGGACAAAAGTATCACTGGATTTCATCATTATCATTATCATTATCATTACTATATAAAATGTATGAATTTTAGCATTAGAGAGTGTAAGCACTTTTTTATTTTAATTTTTGTTATCACCAAATTACCCTTATGTTTTTTAATTAAAATTATTGCATTTCAATGTGATACTAATTAAAAGAAATAAAACGCTCCAATTGATTACATTTCGATAGTATTGGTGATTATAATTAAAAATTGCTCATTAAAAACTATTTACCTACCCTTGAACTTCATCTCCAATTATTATACTTGTATCAAAATTTCTTAATCAAAGTATGAAAATTTTCTCATTAGTCATTAGTTGAGATTGTACAAAAAAAAAAATCAATGTAAAAAAGTAGATACTCTCTAAAAAAAACAGAGAGAAATATACAAGAAGAAGAATGCCCTTATTCATCTATATATCTTTATACAAATTTCACAATTATGCACTTTATACCAATGGGATAATATTCGAAACCTCCCTTGAGGTTTCTCTTAATATCACTTGAAACCCTGAGGTTTTAGAAGTATCACTTACCTTCCCTAATACTTGACACACTATATATCACTGTGCGAAAATTAATTTTGCACTGCCTGTAGGTGTTACCGTTTCATCTGCGTTTCAAAAATCGTCATTCAATTGCTACCCACCCGTAATACTAACTCAGCAGCCACCCAGCTCTATCGAATCATACCCAACTACGACTCTGTGCAAATTAATGTTGCACTGGCAATATATTGAATTCTATTAAGTTGGCAATAACTTTGGCAAATAGGTTACAGCCCATCCTAGGAGTGGCCACGATTCAGATTTAAATCGAAACCAGATCAGAATTGATTCGACGGATTGTTGAACCGAAATCGAAACCAAATTTTGGACATCAAAATTGGAACTATAATTGTGGCTAAAGGTTTAGATTTAGGTTCATCAAAATTCTTAATCGGAACCAGAATCGAAATAGATGGTTTACAGCCCATTTAAACCTTCTAAAAAAATATTTGCCACCTAAACATATTTAACCAGATTATGATTTAATATCAATAGTCAACATCTACTACCAATAGCTCTAGTTCTAACCCAACAACTCATTGTCCTATTCCATTAATAAGTTTATACCCCATGACTAATCTAAATCTAAGATGAATCTAATCTAATCAATAACAAAATATTTTTTTTCATAAAATCTGCATAATTTTTTCTTTTTCTTGCACATGATGATATAATAAGTTTTTTTTTTGTTTTTACATTCATTATCATATTTTTTTAGAATCAATTTTATACCAACAAGTGTTTAAATATAACAAAAAGAATCGGAACCGTAACTGAAATTGTAGGTTCAAGAAACGTAGTCATAACTACTCTTTTGAGAACTGATTTATGTTCTATCTTTCGAAAGAATCAAAACCGTCAATTTTGAAACTGGAATCGATGGTTTCGAAACAGTGGCGATGTCTAACGCACCTATCCTTCTCTTATTCGGTCAATATCGAATTCAAATCGACCTCGAACTAATCAAGTCGAGTTTGAGCTCAAAAACATTAAGCTCGTAGGCTCACGAGCTCGATTATATATATATATATTTTTTTTTATTTTTTATTTTAATAGTAAAATTACATATATATCTCTAATATTTTATTATTTGTTAAGAAAAAAATTATTTTATTCATTTTTAAAAATAAAATAATTATTATTAATTTTTTTTAATTCGAGTTCGAGTTTCATAAAATTAACTGGAGGCTCGACTCGATTAGACCAAAACTCGACTTTACTCGGTTCGTTTGCATCCCTAACCCTATCTCATGTTACCGTGTTACTCGGTTGTTTTTTATAGGGAAAATCACCAATTTAGTCCTCAAACTATTTCACTTAAACCGATTTGATCCCTTAATATTTTATCGCATGAATTAAGTCCCTTAACTAAAATTCTTGTGCCAATTGAGGACCTATACGGTGTCGCCACCAAAAACACATATTTCTGTATACAATTCAACGGAGCAGGGGCTTTTTTCGAAGTAAAAAGACACCTGTTGTATAGGCTACTGATTAAAAAGGCACGTGTTTCTAGAGTAGCTTGATTCTCATCTCGGAAAGTGTGCCGATATTTTAGGAAACTAAACTTGCGATTGCAAATGAAATTAGCCCACTAGCTATTGGACAGCCGCTCACAAGGATGTAGGATGTATATGTTTTGATCTTTGTAGTATTTAGACCTGATACGTGGCAAAACAGGTACTCCATTATAGTTTCCTTAAGTTCATAAAATCCAGATGTTTAATTGCTACCACAATAACAAAGCAAACTTCACTGAGGCATTTCATCGAACACCTTTGCCGCATTTAATCATTACTAGCAATTTTAATCGATTTGGACCCTGAGGATTTCACCTCCTCACTTCCCTTAAAAAAGGTCCCATACGGCGATGTTTATGAGGGTTCCAGGGCCGGCGACGTTGCTCAAAAAATCACACTACCCGTGTAAACTGTACCATTGATTATTATGAAAGCTACAGTAACTGTAAGAGAAGTCAATAATGCAGATGGCAAGATAAATGATGGAGGCGTGTAAGGTTGGTTTCCTGGCTCCGAATCTGATTTTAAGATTAGAAATAACATATTCACCACACAAGTTTTCCAATCACAGAAGAAATACATATTCACTAGGAAGGAAACGGTCGTAAACTTCGCTAGGAAGGAAATGAAGGGGATAAAGATGGTGGTTGGTGATGAACTGATGATGATGTTTTACTAATTTTCCCAGTAAGATTTTTTATTTTTATTTTTTTTTGGTTAACAAAAATCCCTCCCGAAAGAGTAGGAAAAGGACAGAGCTTTTTGAGTTCAGAAATATTCTAGGAGATTTTGTTTGGATTGACCGATTCTAATGGGAATTGGGGAATTTCCGATTTCTTTGCATTTGTCAGTGCTGTTTGGGTGGTCCAAGAGCTACAGAGATTTGTTGCAGAAAAAAGGTTGAAGCCGAGCGAGACAGAAAGGAAAGAGAAGAGGAAGAGGATTATGGGGCTAAAGAGTGAGTAATTGAGACGGCGTACATATATAGGAGGAAAGTGAATACGGAGATGGGTTGTGTAACGGATGTTGAAACGCATACAATGAGCTGAGCAGAGAAGCCGTGGAAGGGCGTGAGCTTGGGAAACATTGAGCTGAGCAGAGAAGCCGTGGAAGACGGTGCTGTAGGTGTGGACAAGAAGAGGAGGGGAGTGCTAGCAGCAGCGGTGGAATCATGAGATGAGCGGAGAGAGGTGAGGGATGACTCATACCAGTGCTGGTGAGTGGGGAAGATGGAAGAGATGGCCATTTAATTTAACTGCTACTAGCATTTAGGGAGGAGGAAGAGAATGGCGGAAGAGGGGTGGATTTTTTGTTACGCAGTACACTGGAACTCCTCACTACACTGAGTTTTGAGCTGGGAAGAGTAGGAATAAACAGTGTCTTCCTCGTAGTAATCGTATTTTTTTACTTCCAAAAAAGCCCCTACCTCGCCGTTGAATTGTATACAGAAACATGTGTTTTTGGTGGCGACACCGTATAGGTCCTCAATTGGCACAAGAATTTTAGTTAAGGAACTTAATTCATGCGATAAAATATTAAGGAACCAAATCAGCTTAAGTAAAATAGTTTGACAACTAAATTGGCGATTTTCCCTTTTTTATATACCGAAAGTGTAAATAATGGAGACTTTGACCTTTCATCTTATGGCCTCGATTTCTCCTCCTGCATGTGTCACCGCCTGCAGCTGCCTCCTGCAAGCATTAACGCACCCTCGAGCGTTACTTTGTAGAATTAAATCATAGAAATATTTTAACTAATGTGCTATTTATAACTAACTAGACTTGTAAAACAAGAAACTATTATGTTAAGAAATTATCAAATAAAATATAAACTTTTAAATAATACAACTATTAAAAATTTAACTATAGATAAAACTATTAAATAATCAATTAAAACTTTTAGGTTTGGCTTGTTTGTCAACATATATAAACAAAATAAAAGTATGGGTGAACAAGAGCTATATGTTTTATCCTTAAGATGCCGGAGTACGGGTGGCTTAGTGGAAGAATATGTTTGTTTGCATAAGTGATTATATTTTTAAAAAAAAAAAAATTGGTTGTATCATAAATATGTATTTCAATCATCTTTTTATCTTTCTATGCACTTTTTTAGCTCACATTCATAATGTCAAAAAAACCACTATGATACTGCCACATCAAACAAGAGATGCCTGAGATGAACAATGACATGGAGTTTTCATCTAGGAGAAAAAGGAAAAAAATGGAATTCGCTTCAAGAAAAACTGAATAAATGTTCTTTTGTAACAAATGGAATTTCGCTTCTGCCAAAACTGAATAAATGTTCTTTTAGTTTCAACCAAGCAATAAATATTCTTTTGTCACTTATGTGAAGGTTGAATGTAAGTCTCAAAATGATTCACATTTTGTACTATATTTAGCAAAGATAGAATTAATATAAAACTAAGAAAAAAGAGCTGTGCTTGTATAGCTGATCACAAAGCAAAAGTGTCACGCTCCGAGTCCGCACGCGCCCGTTACATGACATCCGCCGTACTCCCAACTTCCGCTCAAGAATACAAGGCTACATTAACTAGTCTAACTTTAAAAGTACTAAATAATATAACTAACTAAAGTGCAGTACAAATCCCATATAAAAGGTAGTTTACTAATGTCCAAGACGTTCGTACATTTATTCTCTGATTGAAACAGCGGAAACAAAAGTAAAAGACTAACAACTAGAAGTAGCCAGCCTGCCAACTTCTATTCATCTAAAACTAATACAAATCATCCTCAAGATCTTCTACGTAAACCAATTCATACTCTTCAGAATCTGCAAAAATGGTAAAAAGTGGGTTGAGCGACAAGTTGCTCAGTAGGTAATATCTACCCCTCTGTTGAACCATGTACTCGTAACTTTATAGACACATATATATAAGTACAAATCAAATCATTTGTGCATATCACCTCCATAATTTTGAAAGTAACGTCATTTACAAAACAATCAGTAGTAACGAGTGGCAAGCAATTTAAAAACATCTTATTGATAAATGAACATGAAAAATCATAAAGTCTTAAATCATTTCGTCACAATTCATAAATCAATTCATATCAGTTCATGAGTCTCATCTCAGATCAGTTCATAAATCGTTCCATATCAGCTCATAACAAGTACATGCAATGACCGGCTACTGAGTACTCAGCCTAGAGATTAAACCCCTTCTAGGTGGGCGACCAATAGGTTTCATGACTACCTATTTGTCTCATTCGATAGATGGGTCAATCGGCCGGACTTTATACCAAGCTACTATAACCTTGTCAATCGGCCGGACTCTATACCAGGCTACCATGATCTTACCAATCGGCCGGACTTTATACCAGGCTATCATGGCGATTATATAGGATTATAGCCCCTACCGTCTATTCCATGACTGTTTTGAGCTTTATTTGTCAAAAATTCATTCCACACGTCGCATACATAGATCATTGATTTCATAAAAGATTCAGCTCGTTTGGTATATACTAACGTATCAAAACATTTCAAATAAGTCACATGGTCCATTTTTGTATAGAAAAAATATAACTTTCATAAATATCGAAGTAAAGCATTTCATCAAATACATTTCGAGTCAACACAACAAAATAGAATTGAAAACAAAAATTTCACTTTTGCACCTTTGAAATCTCAGAAGGATAAGTACCACCTACCTTTATTTAGCTGCTCGAGTGGAACTACGTTAGGTTCTTGTACCGTACCTATCAAATGCATAGGTTCCCTAATTTAGTTATTACTTTTTATAGATGCATAAATATACAAACTCTGAGTAAGCTGAAGATTCATGTCTATACCATTATACGAACCCTAATAGCATTTTCCTTAAATTGGACGATTCCTATTTTTTGGAAAATTTCCTAATTTGGAAAGTTTCTATTTTTAAAAAGTTTCTTTCTTTGGAAAGTGTTCATTTTGTAAAGTTTCCTAATTTAAAAGAACTTAAAAGAAAATAATTATTCGTAATCATGTTTATTATCCTGACTACTATCTCACTATGTTTATTTTTAATTTATAATTATTCATTATTATTATTATCGTCCTCGTCGTCGCTAATTTATTTTATTACCACTTATATATATATTAAATAGTTATTATTACCTTTCCCTTTATTTCCACTTTTATGCGTGTGTAGGTGTTATTATTATTTATGTATACATGTACATATATATATATATATCTATAGATATATTGACTTATTATCATTATTATTGTCTTAGTTTATTCTACTCGTATTATATTTTTATCTTCGTTTATATCCTTAATTTATTTTCTCCATGTCCATATTGTTATTATCCTTACTATTATTGTTTATTAATCATTATTTACTATTATTATTATGATTATGATTATGATTATTATTAATATTAGTGTTATCATCGGCTTTATTATTTACTATTATTATTATTATTATTATTATTATTATTATTATTATCATTATTATTATTATTTTAAACGTTTCGTTTAACAACTTAGAATTTATCTCACCTCATCTACATTAACCTCATAAGGCTAAATTAAGATATCCTAGATTTTTCTTTAAATATCTTAGACGTAATTAATTAAATATAAGTTTTACATGACCAATACTTCAATTCTAACAATTACTTTAAATTGGGTCCTGAATTTTAATACTCATGATAACCTATAAAAATGGACTAGTTATATTCAAAATTTATTTATTAAATATTTATTTATTTTATCTTATATTTGATTAACATCTAAATTATCCCTTTTTTCTCTTCGGGTCAGAGCCATGGTTGACCAGAAGGCCAACCATTTCTTTTTTCATAAGTCTGGCGACCCTTTGTTTTCATTGGTTGGCCAAAAAGGTGATGTAAGCAAATATATATATATAAGCAAATTATAATGGTGATGTAAGCAAATATATTTGGACAAATAACTTATAATCCAAACACACTTCTTATTTAACCAAAGGTTAAAATCGAACATCCTATTTCTACGAATCCACGTATGAATCTTTCTAAAAACATATATATATATATATATATATATATATCTACATATATATAAGAATCATACATATCCGTAAAATTCCTAAGGCAATTAATGCAACTACTAAAATTTAAAAGAGAAGTTTTTTGCGTGAACTCAAGACTTACAGGTTTAGGTGCCTAGTCGTTTGATCGATTGACGGTGTTGCTTGCTTCTCATTCCCTACTCTCTGACGGCTCTTGCTCTAGGGAGGCAGACGAAAGAAGGGTAAGGATGGTGTTATTTTTCTTTTTAGGGTTTCAATAAAATCTTAAACCTAGCACTATCTACTAGTAGGTGGATTGGATAAGAGTTTTAGTTTATTAGGAACCTTTATCCCATCCTACAGTTATTCTATTTTTATTTTTTTCTTTTACCTAGTAATTTTATCTTTTTAATTAATTGGGAAAATAAAATAATAAAACCAGTGCCAAAAATCATGGGTTTTACAAAAAGTAACAATTGCTTTATAAAATGGGAAATTTTATAGAAATGCATAGCAACTGTTTTGGCATTTTTCTCAATTTCTAATGCTAACAATAGTCTAAGGTATAATAAAAATTTGAGGATACGATTATATAAACAATAACAATACTTGAAAAATAAACATAAAATGAAAATCATGTGTTTGTTATAACAATGTATTCAGCACAAAATATCTTGGACAGTGAGAATATCCTTAACCTTGGAGGGAAGTGGGGGGTGAGGGAGCTGGTGTTATTACAAGACATACAGACAGTAAACCATATAGATTAGGGCAGTATCCCTCTCCTGTGTAAAAGGATTTCTCACCAAAAAAAAAAAGAAAAGATATGCTTCATCCCTTACATTTTAGGAAACAAAACTTTTTTTCTTTATTTTTAAAATAAAATAAATTAGTCCCTCACATTTAAAAAACGAAGCAAATTAATCCCAGAATGATATCCTGATATAGATTTCAAGGGTAAAATTGAAACATCAGTTTAACTTTAATCAAATCTAACTATATCTGATATGTATACGATATTAAGGCAATAGAAAAAGGAAAAAGATTAAAATTACAACATAAAAAAAACCTTCTCTCTTAAAAAATAAAATTTTTTTCAAAAACGTGATATTAAATTAACATCAAAAGAAAAAATTAAAATTACAACATCAAAAACAAACCATTCTCTCTAAAAAAGAAGAAAAATTTAAAAGTTATAACATCAAAAACAAACCCTTCACTCAAAAAAGTTTAAACAATTTTTGAATTATAAAATTTTGTAACTTAGGGGTTTTTTCCTTTTTATGTTGACCAATGTGATTGTCTCAAAAAATTTTAACTTTTTCTAGGTAGTATGTTATAATTTTTAATTTTTTTTACAGTGACTTAATGTCTTTTTGTAGTGACCTTCCAATTTTATATCTAAAATCTTTATTAAATTGTCAATCTGGGATTAATTTGCTTCGTTTTTAAAATGTATAGTTAATTGTGTATGTTAGAGATAAACAAATATTTTTTGTCAGTGCTAATATATAGTTAATTGTGTATGTTAAGGTGTCGTGGTTACGTGGCATATTTTATGCCAATGTACTGCAAAGGGATTTTGTGAGATTTTACATTATTGTCACTACAGACACTCCAAGCCATATATTTCGCCGATATTAGTGTGGGGCATTAATGAGGTCAGTTTTCCACTCTACCGCGGACCTGTAAAAGTGTCTTGGTCATGACTTGTGTAGTTAATTTATCAAGGAACACTTGCATAATAAGGAAGAGAAGTTAATGTATTTAGTCGCAGAGTAGTCTGTAGTTACTTTAGCAATTATAATTATGAGCTACAGCATTAGCCAACAGTTAATTTTAGATTTTTAAGGTGTAAGATGCAAGGCAATCATGCGTTGTGGTCTGGGTTATTTATTGTAATTTCGTATTGGTTTTTTTTTTCTAACTCCTAATTAACGAATTCTATTACCTAATTAAATCCTAATTAGTTAATTGGTGGTCCATCATTTCCAATACCGCGTTGAAGTCAAATCCGCGTATCAAAACAATTCCGCCTTCCACTCCACCATGTGAATCGAACTGCTTTGTTTTTTACTAAAACAATTGCGGGAAAATCGTCAATTTAATCCTCAAACTATTTCACTTAAGTCGATTTGATCCCTTAATATTTTATCGCAGGAATTAAGTTCATTAACTAAAATTCTTGTGCCAATTGAGAACCTATACGGTGTCGCCACCAAAAACACATATTTCTGTATACAATTCAACGGAGCAGGGGCTTTTTTCGAAGTAAAAAGACACCTGTTGTATAGGCTACTGATTAAAAAGGCACGTGTTTCTAGAGTAGCTTGATTCTCATCTCGGAAAGTGTGCCGATATTTTAGGAAACTAAACTTGCGATTGCAAATGAAATTAGCCCACTAGCTATTGGACAGCCGCTCACAAGGATGTAGGATGTATATGTTTTGATCTTTGTAGTATTTAGACCTGATACGTGGCAAAACAGGTACTCCATTATAGTTTCCTTAAGTTCATAAAATCCAGATGTTTAATTGCTACCACAATAACAAAGCAAACTTCACTGAGGCATTTCATCGAACACCTTTGCCGCATTTAATCATTACTAGCAATTTTAATCGATTTGGACCCTGAGGATTTCACCTCCTCACTTCCCTTAAAAAAGGTCCCATACGGCGATGTTTATGAGGGTTCCAGGGCCGGCGACGTTGCTCAAAAAATCACACTACCCGTGTAAACTGTACCATTGATTATTATGAAAGCTACAGTAACTGTAAGAGAAGTCAATAATGCAGATGGCAAGATAAATGATGGAGGCGTGTAAGGTTGGTTTCCTGGCTCCGAATCTGATTTTAAGATTAGAAATAACATATTCACCACACAAGTTTTCCAATCACAGAAGAAATACATATTCACTAGGAAGGAAACGGTCGTAAACTTCGCTAGGAAGGAAATGAAGGGGATAAAGATGGTGGTTGGTGATGAACTGATGATGATGTTTTACTAATTTTCCCAGTAAGATTTTTTATTTTTATTTTTTTTTGGTTAACAAAAATCCCTCCCGAAAGAGTAGGAAAAGGACAGAGCTTTTTGAGTTCAGAAATATTCTAGGAGATTTTGTTTGGATTGACCGATTCTAATGGGAATTGGGGAATTTCCGATTTCTTTGCATTTGTCAGTGCTGTTTGGGTGGTCCAAGAGCTACAGAGATTTGTTGCAGAAAAAAGGTTGAAGCCGAGCGAGACAGAAAGGAAAGAGAAGAGGAAGAGGATTATGGGGCTAAAGAGTGAGTAATTGAGACGGCGTACATATATAGGAGGAAAGTGAATACGGAGATGGGTTGTGTAACGGATGTTGAAACGCATACAATGAGCTGAGCAGAGAAGCCGTGGAAGGGCGTGAGCTTGGGAAACATTGAGCTGAGCAGAGAAGCCGTGGAAGACGGTGCTGTAGGTGTGGACAAGAAGAGGAGGGGAGTGCTAGCAGCAGCGGTGGAATCATGAGATGAGCGGAGAGAGGTGAGGGATGACTCATACCAGTGCTGGTGAGTGGGGAAGATGGAAGAGATGGCCATTTAATTTAACTGCTACTAGCATTTAGGGAGGAGGAAGAGAATGGCGGAAGAGGGGTGGATTTTTTGTTATGCAGTACACTGGAACTCCTCACTACACTGAGTTTTGAGCTGGGAAGAGTAGGAATAAACGGTGTCTTCCTCGTGTATTTTTTAACTTCCAAAAAAGCCCCTGCCTCGCCGTCGAATTGTATACAGAAACATGTGTTTGTTATGGCGACACCGATTGGCACAAGAATTTTAGTTAAAGGACTTAATTTATGCGATAAAATATTAAGGGACCAAATTGGCTTAAGTAAAATAGTTTGAGGACCAAATTGGCTTAAGTAAAATTGGCGATTTTCCCAAACAATTGCTCTTGCACAAGTCAATGAAGAATTAAGGATAAAACTCGAAGAGAAAATGAACCACGAGAATCCAATCTCTCTTCTGAGATCAGTTAAAACAACAGCTTGTTGAAAGCAAAGCTCGCTTCCGGCTTAACCAAGATGGCTGACCCTGTTATCTCTCTTGTTGTTGAGAGAACTGGCGATCTGCTGGTTCAAAAAATTGTTTTCCTGAAAGGTGTTCGAGGCCATGTTGAGAGACTTCAAAATGATCTGGTCCGGATGCGGTGTTTCCTGAAAGATGCTGATCAGAGGCAAGATGAAGATGCGAGGATCCGCAACTGGGTTTCTGAAATCAGAGCTGCGGCCTACGATGCGGAGGATATCATTGAGATCTTTGCCAGCAAACTTGAGTTCTTCACAAAGGACAAGGGACTCGTCACCAAATTGACGTATTATCCCTTGAAAATTGTGAACCTCTACAAGATAGGTAAAGAGATTGAATCCTTACGGATGAGGCTCAATGACATAGCTGACAGCCGCGAAGAGTATGGTATCAATAATCTTGGAGAGGGGATGACTACGCATGGGGAAGAGCTTCAACGGATCCGGCGATCCTCTCCTTTCAGCGAGGAAAAGGATGTAGTGGGCTTCGGGGAGATAACAAAATCGCTGGTGGCAGAACTTTTGAAAGAGGACAAAAACCGCCGTGTGGTTTCAATCGTCGGCATGGGAGGTGCTGGGAAGACAACTCTAGCCAAAAAAGTTTATAACCATGCTGACGTCAGGGCAAGATTCGACTGCCGTGCTTGGGTATGCGTCTCTTCAAGCTACAATCACAAAGAGACGCTAAGGACAATCATAAAGCAATTATATCCGATGACTAATGAACTACTTGACATGTTGGAAAAGATGCAAGAGCAGGACTTGGAACAAAGGCTCTATCAAGATCTACAAGATAAATGTTGTCTTGTGGTACTTGATGATGTATGGAAAGAAGAAGCGTGGGATTGTCTTGCTAAGGCCTTTCCTGATGTTAATACATCAAGTAGTAGACTGCTGCTTACAAGTCGCAATCGGGATGTTGCCCAACACGCAGATGCTCGTAGCAAACCACATGAGCTGAAAACTCTGGGGGAGGAAGACAGCTGGCAGTTGTTCCTCGGAAAGGCCTTAGACCATGGAGCTAATGTTGGGTGTCCTCGGGATTTGGAAGAAGTAGGCAGAGAGATTGTAAGGAGATGTGCTGGTCTGCCACTGGCCATCACAGTTGTAGGTGGGCTGCTACTGGGCAAGAAAGAGTTGAAGATTGAATGGGAGAAAGTTCTCAATAGTTTCAACACAAACCTATCAAAGAGCCAGAGTGGAGTATCAGCAATTCTGGAATTAAGTTATGCAGACCTTCCTCCCAATCTGAAATTTTGTTTTTTGTATTTGGGTTTGTTTCCCGAAGACTCCGTGATTTCTGTGCCCAAGTTGATCCATATGTGGGTTGCAGAGGGAATAATGCAGAAAAGAGATGCAAAAAATTTGGAGGAAACTGCAGCATATGATGTGGAACAACTTTTTAGCAGAAATATGGTCCAGGTGGCGGAAATGACTGTTGATGAGAGGATTAAAAGCTGCAGACTCCATGATTTGCTGCGAGACCTTGCAATCAGGAAGGCAGAGGATGAAAATTTTTTTCAGATCCATGGCACCAGAGATGATAAAATATCAGCCAAACCCAGGTACCTAGCTGTTCATAGTCTCTCTCTGGATAAAAATTATTTTGGGACTTCGACCCCTCCTCTCCGGTGTCTGCTTTTTTTCAATGTCCGCTATTACAGGAAAAACATTAGTCTTATCTTCAAAAGTTTCAGAAAGCTTAGGACACTGGACCTTGAGAATGTTAAGATGGGTTATAATTTGCCAAAAGGAATTGGTGAAATCAGGCTTCTAAGGTACCTCAATTTAAGAGGCACATACATTAGAAGGCTCCCTCATTCCGTCGGTTGCTTGCGAAACCTACAAACTCTTGACTTACGGACCTATGACACAGTGAGAGTTTCAAATTTCATTTGGAAGCTTGAAAGTTTACGGCATCTATATGCGCATGAGATGCTATGTGATGTGCCTCTTAAGATTGAAGGATTGAGAAATCTCCAGACTCTGTCAGGCATACGCTTTGAGGACGTTATGCACAATAACATGATAACTCTGACAAGTCTTCAGAAGCTGCGGATTCGGGTGGATGACAGGTCAAAGATAGACAAACTCTGCATGCATTTATCTGAGGTTGGAAGCCTAAAGGCGCTAGGTCTTTATCGTACTCCAGGAAGAGGGTGGCCACAATCTCTAGCTGGACTTTCTAAGCTCCATCATGTAACAGAGCTCCAGGTATCCGGGAGGGATTTGAGAATGCTGCGTCCTGATTTCCCTCCAAATCTCTCTCGCTTGTCTTTGAGATCCACGTCTCTCACGGATGACCCAATGCCAGCACTAGAGAAGTTGGGACAGCTGTCGTTCCTCAAACTGGAATCTACACATTGGGGACCACCGCATATGGTCATCTCTAGGCATGGGTTTCACCAATTGAAATTCCTTGAGCTCAGCCGCCTATATGCTTTGGATGAAATAAAGGTGGAGAAAGGTGCATTGCCACAGCTCCAATGCCTGAGGATCAAGTACTGCTTTGATTTAGAGAAGTTGCCGGAAGAGCTGAAGGACATATCTACTCTTGATACGCTTGAGCTTGTGGACATGCCAGAATATTTCATCAGTGGGCTTGATGCGGACCTGGTGTCCAGTGTCCCTAACCTCAGAATATTTGACTCGCCGGAGGAAAGAATGCAATAATTATTTCAAGTTTTTGTAAAGCGGACCTGGTATTTGTAATTCATACGGAGAATGGAAGCTATGTCGTGTAGTGATTAATGAAATTATTTCAAGTTTTTATCAAAATACATAAATAAAAAGAATAAAATGTTTCCGTATTTGTTTTCCCCAATTCACAAGCTTTTTAAGTCCTTTGTTTTTTTTTTTAATTATTTGAAATCTCACCCTTCAATGCTTGCTTTTTTAATTGTCTCACTATTAAACAAGGAATGACTCAAGTCTTCAGAGGGCCTCAAAAGTCTCGAAATCAATAAAAATATCTAGAGGTATTTTGTTGATTCTAAGTTTGCCAATGCTGTCCAAACTGAAAACAAGAGAATAAGGAAATAAAAGGCCCTATTCGTGTACTGGAAGAGAAAAAAAGAATGAAGTTGGCAAACAAATCTAAAGTTAGAATTGATTGGAATTCATCGCATGTAAAGTGTCGTCCGTCTGAAAGTGAGGATTGAACCATTATGGCTTTGGTGCGGTACGTTACCAAGCGGTGTAACTGACCAGAGGGGACTTTAATGTACCTTTCCTTTGAAAATTTCACCTTTTCTTTTCGACTTTTTTTTTGGGGGGGAAACTTGGATATAAGTTCTCTATGCATATAAGATGTTAAAAATTAAAAAAAAAAAAACTAAATTGGTCAATTTTGAGTTGTAAATGGATACCTCACTAAACTTGGTCTTGAACCATGATTTGAAAAAAAAAAATTTATTTACTTGCACCACAAATACAATTTCTATCACACCTTTTCATTTTCTTAATCACCTTTTTATTTTACATATATTACATCATAAAAAATACTATAATAATTATTTCAAATCTGTGTACTTTTAACTTTATACTCTCATTTATTTATTCTCTCTACTGAGCAGCCCTGCTTCACCTTATATTGTATCATTGCCTAAATTTCAGTGCAGTGATTAATAAAATTAGTTCCAGTTTTTATCAAAATATGTAAGTAAAAGGAATCTTCCTGATTCAACATCCTTAGTTTGTCATTATTTTAATCTTTATTTCGCCATATAATTCAGACCAACTGACAAGCTTTTTTAAGTGCTCCATTTTTTTTTTTAAGCTAGGGTAACTAACATTTACAGCTATATCTTATAGGATTTGTGTCTCTGTCAATTTACATTCTTATAAGCTGTTCAACGAAGTTGTTTGGGATAAATGTTCAAGGGGAAAAAAAATTAGTGAAGGGAAAATTTCTGAATACGGGCACAAGTGCAGTCTATTTATTATGAAAGGCATTTATAATAATTCTTATGCACAATTTTTTTCCTTGTGTTCGTAGTCATATGTAATAGATAGTCCACTGTCTATAAGTTTGTCACTTTTTAATCTTTTGTGATTACCTAGCATGTACTGCCTTGAAGGAAATGTATACGAGTTTGGCACTTCCTCTGAATTCTTCGTGATTACATAACATGCATTGCCTTGAAGGAAATGTATATACTTCACGAAAAAGCCAAGCATAATTTTGCTTATAAAGAAATTTTTATTTATTTTTTTTGTGAATTACTGGAATAAAAAGAACATTATAAAAAGAAGGGTTAAGCACAAAAACTCCCCTTAGAATTTGGTCAAAGTTTTTTTTTTTTTTTTTTAAGAATTTGGTCAATGTTGTAGCTAACATCTAAAGTTTATTTCTTTTCACTTTACCTTCCATTTCAGTCTAACCCATCAAGTTAACTGTCAAAATAGTTGAGTTGATGAAAATGCCCTTTTACATATGGTTTAGAAGGAAAGACCTTAAGATTTTTGGATGTTCAAGTTACAAGACATGATTTTTACCATAGAATATTTGTTTTTTATCTTCAGGATAAAATAAAGTGGCATATTAATATTTTTTCTGTCCAAATCATCATGCATGTAATTAATTTAAGTGGAGAGACCCTGAATTTTGTGAAAAGGAAGAAAATTGTATGTTGTATGTTCATTGAAATGCCTAATCAAATCTTCTTTCTACCTTCAATCAGATGACTGGATAAATTATTGAAAAAATTGATCATAAGTATACAAATATTTTTTTTTAAATCAATATTTTCAACTTCAAGTCAAGATATATACCTCATGTTTTGGAAAAAAAAAAAAAGGATTCCAAACTTGAATATGAATGATATCTCATATATCTAGAGCCTCTCGTGTTACACTAACATAAGGTGTAGCCCTGAATCTCAATGCAGAGCAGGGCAATCAAGTTGAAGAAAGAAAAAATGCGCAAAAATGGAGAAAGTGATAGCGCTTCTTGCCATTTTGCTCCATGTTATTTATAGCAGTATTTTTATCATATTCAATTAAGGAAAAAGGAATGTTTTCTGAAATTGAACTAAACATCAGTTATAAATAGTTTGAAGTAGATTGGTGTATATTTACTTATTCACATAGAAATGACATGAATGGCTTATAAAAGGAAACCTAGGACAAAAGTATCATTTTATCATTATCATTACTATATAAAATGTATGAATCTTAGCATTAGAGAATGTAAGCACTTTTTTATCTTAGTTTTTGTTATTCTCAAATTACCCTTTTGTTTTTTAATTAAAATTATTGCATTTCAATGTGGCACTAATTAAAAGAAATAAAACACTCCAATTGATTACATTTCAATAGTATTGGTGATTATAATTAAAAATTGCTCATTAAAAAGTACTTACCTACCCTTGGACTCCATCTCCAATTATTATACTTGTATCAAAATTTCTTAATCAAAGTATGAAAATTTTCTCATTAGTCATCAGTTGAGATTGTACAAAAAAAAAAAATCAATGTAAAAAAGTAGATACTCTCTAACAAAAAAAAGAGAGAAATATACAAGAAGAAGAAAGCCCTTATTGATCTATATATCTTTATACAAATATCACAAGCAAATTTCACAATTATGCACATTTAACCAATGAGATAATATTAGAAACCTCCCTTGAGGTTTCTCCTAATATTACTTGGAACCCCTAAGGTTTTAGAAATATCACTTACCTTCTTTACTTTTGTTATTTGTACAAGTAGTAATTAAAAAAAAAAGAAAACAGTTAAATGTCGACATCAATAAAAATATCTACAGTTATTTGGTTGATTCTAATTTTTCCAATGCTGTCCAAACCCAAAAAGAGAATAAGGAAATAAAAGGCCCTATTCGTGCACTGGAAGAGAAAAAAGAATGAAGTTGGCAAACAAATCAAGAAATTCATCGCATATAAAGTGTTGGTCCGTCTGAAAGTGAGGATTGATCGCTTCCTAAATACTACTCGCTATACAAATAAGATATATTAAAAAAAAAACTAAATTGGTCAATTTTGAGTTTGTAAATGGATACCTTACAAAACTTGGTCTTGAACCATGATTTGACAAAAAAAAAAAAAAAATTATTTACTTGCATCACAAACAGAAAAAACTGCCCAAAGCCTTAATTCAAACCAGTAGCTTTTATCTACCAAATCTCGTAGTGGCATTAAAACACTTAATTTAAACCATTAGCTTTTATCTACCAAATCTCGTAAACGGCACAGCAGAGGGCAAACTATTAAAACAGATCCTGTCTGCAACTACAGTCGGGAAAAAATTCCAAGAAAACAAAATGGAGGAAGACCAAAAAGCATGCAGAAATACGAGTAGCATGACAGTTTAGGACAATGGATTCGAGAACATTCATGATCAAAGTTACTATACAAGAAACAGCAACAGTTTCTCCATACTAAGTCTTTTTAGTTACCACTTTGTCTGCAAAGCAGCAAGTGTTAGCATTCAGCTTTGCTTACTTGACACTAGCCACAAAAGTAATCCAACAACCTCACTTCTTACACCATCCAATGAAACTGCATGCTATCCCGTTCAAGAAGCGCAATTTCATTTCCAATTCTTTCGACTTCAATCAATACAGAACTTGTTTGGGCTCTTCTAAATCAAATTCCAACAACACCAGATTAAGATTCTTACGATAGACCATCTTCCTCCTTTACAAAAGCATACTCGAGTCCTGCTTGAGTGGAGTCAAAAGACTACATCGGAGGAAGGGAAACAAGAAAGTACACAACCTAGAGACGGTTCTAATGACAATGCATGTATAGACAAAACATCAGCACCATGATTATATTCCCCTAACAAGAAAGAGATACTACAGTCCACTATATATTAATGTCCTGAGCTTGCGGTTTTGTTTCACCCTGATGAAATCAGTCAAAATTTTTTTAGTCAGATTCAATTAAAACATTACAAACATTTGGAGACACTGCAATTCTTGCCTCAACCTTAAAGCACACTATTCTGCTACCATGTGAGAATTAGCAGCAATATTCATTGCAAAAGCAAGAACAAATCACGGCAATGATTCCTGAATACTCCTCCAATACCACCCATCTGGTTTGGTAGACAAGCACCATCAACGTTTAAAGTTAACCAGCCCATGAGTGAAGGACACAGTGAAAATTTTGATGTGCAGGAAAAGTGCGGAATAACGAGGCATGGGATGATTTACAGTTGTTATACCACCACCTTGCGATTCTCAGAATGTTTGTGGAACCAAACTGTTGGCTTCTGAAGATAAAATTATTCCTGGCAAGCTGAATACTCCACAGGGTATAGACATGAAAGGTATTAGTTAAAGAAACCTTTACTCATCCTTAAAATAGAAAAATCCCTTTGATGTGTTCTATGTGAAGCAACATTTCCCCAAACTAGTTGTGAGCCCGGTTATTCCCATATGATATGCTCCGATGTTTCAGTCTTGACGAGTGCGCATAGTGATTCTCATGTAGTTCGGGCATCCAAAAAGTCCCTTTCATAGTGATTCTCATTGCCATTCCTTAGCAGCAACCAAACAGGTGGTAAGTCGTAGCATTATAAGTGTGAGCAAAAGAAATACGCGAAAACTCCACAGTAGCAGGGTCCTGTCCATAAATAGTCAAAAGGAATGCCAAAATTTCAAGAGTGGCTTGCTGGCAGGATCAGACGTAGGGGTGGGGAGAAGTTGTGGATAGTGCTGGTTACGATAGACAGATGAAGAGTAGAAATTACGCAGGCAGGGTGTTTTCTTTATAATGTAAAACATATAGACGGGAAAGCAACATTTCCCCAAAACCAGTTGTTTGCAAGAGAGAGAGTAGAATTCTAGGGTGAAATGTTGGTCTCCGGTGCTTTGGTATGATACAATCAGCTAGTATTACACAACACATCTAGTACAAACTTGTCAAATCATTGTAACTTCGACAAAAGTCTGAAAAAATCAATACTGAAACATTTTCAAAAGGAAAACTGGGTATCCATATGGGCAACCATCTAGCCACTAAGATTTAATGACTATCTAAATAAGATTAACACATAATTGAATATAGGCTTTTATCATATATATAACCACGCATAGATTTCCAACCGTCAAACCCCAAGTTTATGTTGGTTCCATTAACACATAATTGAATATAGGCTTTTATCATAGATATAACCACGCATAGATTTCCAACCGTCAAACCCCAAGTTTATGTTGGTTCCATTTCTGACTGTAGAAAATAGGCGATACAAGACTTTCGCAAAAGCCCTTTACATCCCTAAACGCATTTCCAATGCCAGTCACCAACATGTCCCTCTTAGTTTCTCCTGTCAGACTGTCCACAACAAGTTTGTGCAAACTCTGATGCACATGCAGAACAAGATCATCATCCCCCAATAGGCAAACAGGTAAAGAAAGACACGTATCGGGGTGCGTATTAGGTCTATACTTGGTCCAAGATTCTTGAACACCATACTCCATCATCATCCAAACATCCATATAAAAACCCCTATTCATCATCGAAACTTCAGTAGAATAACCCGTGAAGGCAACCACTGCTAGACATCAACCAAAAACTTCAATAGGATCGAAAAAAGAATCTTCTGGAGGAGAAGAAGGCCCAGGCAGAGGCTTAAATTCCTCAGAACTCAAATCGAAAGACATAATCAGTGAACCATCACACTCCCCCAACCAATGTACAGCACCGTTTAGAAACACCCCTTTAACATCAGCGGGACGATCACACAGAACATCGATTCTCCTCCAAGTTCCGCTCCTCAGACTGAAAATATCGAGATAAGCATCGTTGTTAACCTTGTCACTCCCAAAAAAATGACGATTTTATAGTCATCATTAGATCTGTCATAACCGAGAGCAATTCCACCTCGACGAGCCCACGGAGCCAAAGGGTTCGCGGGTATTCCCACGAGCTCCATGGTTGTGGGGTTCATCAAATAGTACTTAGTATCGGGACTCCTCCTCTTGAATTTTGAAACTAAGACCAACCCATTGCAAGAACCGACAATAGTGGCGCCAATCAATTTGTTCTCTAGAAGCCTGAGCTTTTTTGAAACGCCATCGTTGTCAAAGCTGCCAGTGGGGTTGAAAGATAGGGTGGACAAAGTTGATTTTTTTGTGGGAGGAGAAGAAGAGAGGATAAATTTTTGGGGGTGATGGAGGTGGAGATCGAGGTGGGCTTTGATGAATACAGGGTCGGAGAGAAGAGAACGCCATGACTTCGAAATGCACCTGAATTTGCCGACGGATTTTGCTGGGAGGCGTAAGAGTACGTCGATAATGAGTTCTTGGGGAACATTTGGAGCCAGGTCAGCCGTAGACACCGGCATTTGGGATTGATCAATTGTTTTAGGGACATAGATTAACAGACTCTATCCCAATCCAGTAACTAAAAATTTGCAGATGGGGATATGGAAGGCGGTGGTTGAGGGAGGTGGTGGCACTGTTTCGAGAACCGGGGAGTATGACGGACTCAGGAAAATAGCAGTAGGTGTTAAATGCTGCTTGAATCGATCGCTTTTATGGTAGGAACACGTTGACCGTTCCTAGTAGGAAACGTTTGCGTGTCCAAAGACTAAAGGGACACGAAAGATGCTGTCTGAAGAGGTGATTTCTGGTAGGTAATTGAACCGACCTGAATCAGTCCTCTCTCAAGTGAGGTGTGATAGTTTTGCCGGTCCGAAGTGAACCTGCTTATCCGAAGTGAGTGGCGGAGCTTCTCCCCTGGGATCACTCCGACGATCAAGTCAGTATATTGGAGGAATAAAAATGTAATGAACATTAAAAGGCAGTTGTGTGTGCTTACTTGACAGGAGTGAATGGAGGACAGGGCGGTGGGCTTATGTTGGCGGGACCCACGTTCTGGCCATTACGGCTCTGTCCCCTAAGAGGAGGTCTAACTGATACTGTAGTAGTCGGGGCTTGATGACGGGGGCTCTAATGCAGTAGCCATTAAGAGCATCAGGTGCTTTTCAGATAAAGCATGAGCTCCGTTTTGTCAGGTAGGGTTGACACCAACAGCGTGCAATCGAAGTGGAAGGGGTGAGGTGCAGAGGTCATCCATGTCAGAGGCCATAGATCCGCCCGAACCCAGGGATCATGTTCAGGCCATGACCGCGTTCGAGTGATGGTCGAGGTGGGTCACCTCGGCAGAGTGGCCAAGGTAGGCATCCTCAATAAGCCTCCCAAAGCCTCGGGAGCTCAGGGGCTCGTGATGGACCGAGGTTTTCTTGCGTCGAGGTCATTCAGATTCTGGGACCTGAACCTGTTCCGGAAAATGAGGGGGTGCGACATGTGGGCATTTCAGTTGAAAGGACGGGGCATTAATGAAGAGAGAGACGCGTCTTTTGAATTTGAACGTGATCACCTCATCGCATTCTTGCCACCTCTTCGGATTCCCTCGACCTTCTATAAATAGGAGGTCCTTTTCACCGCCCTACCCGTCACTTTCTAATTTCGCATCAGACTTGCAAATCTGTGGGTGAATAGGTGATTTCTTTTTCGTCTTATTTTTCGTACATGACCAAAACGGCTAAAACCCACAAAGAGACTGTGAAACCGAACTACCAAGCCGAGGAGAAGCCTGACCCTCCAGAAGACACGACATCGTCCAGCTCCGAGGATTCGACGTCTAGGGCTGCAGAGGAATCGGCGGAGGAGGAAACGGCCGATACAGCCCCGGGGTCAGAATCCTCCGAAATGAGTGAGGACGGTTCTGAGGTCGTATATAATGACGATCTCGGAACGGAAATATCCCACGACGAGGGCGTATTGGAGCCGGTTGCGCCAAAGAATGTCGCTGAGACAGACTTCGGCAAGATGCCGATGTTTAGGAGCTGTGTCGGAAGAGACAGGACCGAAATAGTAATAAGAAAATACCCCTTTAGGTCTGGGTATCTCATCAGGTCACCTGAGCCGAATAACTCAGCCGAGAAGCCCCCAATGGGTACTGTGGCAATTTATCTCCAACAACTGGAGGTTGGGCTGAGAACGCCGACGTCAAGGTTCTTCAGGGACGTACTTCGATACTTCGGCGTCAGGGTCACTTAGCTCTCCCCGAACGCGGTCCGCATCTTGGTGGGGTTCGAGATGCTATGTCGACATCAAGATGTGACCCCCACCGTTAATCATTTTCGTCGGTGCTATACTTTTAAGGTGCACGGGACGGATAAAAGATGGTTCTATATCTGCAACCGGAATAATACCATCCCGAAACTCGTGGTTGACGCCCCCACCTCGATAAAAACCTGGAAGCGCGACTTCATCTTCGTCCCGGTCGGAGACTTCCCTTGGAGTTTTTGGTGGAAGCCACTTAAATCGAAAGCCGACCCTTCCGCGGGGGATCATGACGAAGTGGCCTTTCAGAAGTTAATGGGGTCAGTGTTTCGAATTAATTGTTAGGACTACCCCGAGATAGTGTTGGTCGACGGGGAAATTAGCCGAACCGTGATCGACCCTGACAAGCCTCCTTTCCTTTCCACAAGACTCTCAAAATCTTGTAATTTTTCTTTCTTAGTTTTCTTTTCACTTCTGCTATTACAAATAATAATGTTTGCTCATTGTGTAGTGGCTAAGTCGTCCGATATTATAACCTTTGGTTCGACTGAGTGGCCAAGAGGCCAAAAAGGAAAAGCTCGGGTGAGACATCGGCGCCACCACCAAAGAAAAAAACTCAAAGACAAGTGTCCATGACTACGGCGGCTGAGAGCACCCCGGCCATGGCTGTCAAAAGCAGTTCGTCCGCAGCGGCCACGGGGTCCACCTCATCGGTGCCAGAAGAGGTGCCTCTTCAGAGAGTCACAACAGCACTCCCGCCTCCTCATGGTCGAGGCAAACAATTAAAACCCCCAGTTAATTCGATCACGGAGACCTCACTATGGAATCGTTTCCATAGCCCCCTGTATTTCTTGGGAAAAGCAAGAAGCATCCCGGTGAACACTGGTGCCCAGACTGGACGATCTCGGTCAACGACAGATGCACTCAACATCGGGTCGCACAGGAGTTGGTGATATAGTCGAGCTTACCGAGAGACGTGGATTTCACGAGGAATCTGACTCCAGCCGAGGTGATTCAGAGCGTCATGGTGGCCACGGCCTCCAATACAGCATTTGTGGCCGAAATGGCCCAACGGTATTGTGCCCTAGTCGAGGAGCAGGACAGCGGCAAGGTACAAAATAAGATCTCCAAGTTGGAGAAAAAACTTGCGGTGTTCGAGTCTGAGAAGACGGAACTCCAGAAGCGACTCCAACAGGCCGAAGCGAAGGAGGTAGAGACCGAGGCTACCATAAATAGTCTCAGATCTGCTCTCGGTGAGGAACAGAAAAGGGAGAACGAGGTGAAGAAATCCCACGAGCAGGCACTCGAGGGTGCTGGAGCCTCGGCGGTGGAGGCTTTCGGGAGGTCCGAAGACTTCACCAGGGAGCTCGGCGAATTGACCTTGCCGAGTTTCATGTTCGGCTACACCTCTGCAATTGACGAGGCCGCTCCTCATCTTTCCTCCAAGGTCTTGGAGTCCCTGAGGAATAAGGCCAACTACAACGAGGACTCCAAGGAGCTGTGTGATCGGATGGCCGAGGGCATCCAAGCTGGACAAAACCTGACTGATGTCCGGAACGAGTTCAACAAGTGACTATCTGAGCTTGACGAGGTGTTCAACGAGGAAGGGGGAGAAGAAGGGGCTACTAAAGGCTCCGGCGAGAAGATTGGCGAGGAGCATGGAGGAGGTGGAGAGCCTCATCCCGGCGGAGGAGAGATCGGCAAGGAAACCGGCCAGGAGGGAGCCGAGGCAGGGGTCTAGATTCACGGGTGGAGGGGAATGCCGAGGCGGGATGTGCTTAGTAGCACTCCTAACCCCGGTTCTTGTATTCCTTCTGTAATGCTTTTTTCATTAAATGAAGTCTCTATTCCTTCTCATCTCGGTTCTTTTAGTTTCTCGCTACGTCCCCTGCTTGTCCCCCTTATTTTTTAATGACGGATGTGTGGTACAAAGGTGTTAAAAAATAACAAAATATCTGGAGTTGCAATTTGTTAAAATTTTCAAATATAATACAATCTAAGATTCTCGGTGTGCCAAATCCTCGGTACTAGAGAATCATCCCGGTAACTTAACTTACAATACCCACTTAAGTTAGATTCCACAACCCGATAAGGGCCTTCCCATTTTGGACATAATTTTCCTTGTGATTCAGCTCGACTGACCGTGTTTTTCCTCAGGACCAGATCTCCTGGTTGAAATCGACGATGTTTGACGTGGGCATTGTAGTAACGGGCCAAGGTGTTCTTGTATGAAGCAACCCGAGTTGAGGCAATATCTCTTTTTTCTTCCACGAGATCGAGATCCAGTTGTCTTTCTTTTTCGTTCACTTCTGCTGCATAAGCTGCCAACTGAGGACTGGATTTGAGGATCTCAGCAGGAATGGCCGCCTCGGTTCCGTAGGTCAAGGAGAAGGGGATCTCTTGCGTTGCTGACCTCGGCATGATCCTATAAGACCACAGGATACTAGGGAGTTCTTCTATCCATGATGATCCAACTTGGTGAAGTCGAGTCTTGAGGCCATACAAGAGAGTTCGGTTGAAATTTTCGGTCTGACCGTTGGCTTGGGGGTGGCCTACCGAAGTGATGTGTTGCTTGATGCCGAGGTTCTCGCACCAAATCTTAAACGGGTTCTCGGCGAACTGTCTCCCATTGTCTGAAATGATGACCTGAGGTATGCCGAAGCGGCAAATGATGCATTTCCAAAAATATTTTTAAACCGCCAGCCCGGTGATGGCCCTTAGAGGCTCGGATTCGACCTATTTAGTGAAATAGTCTACGGCAGTCACAAAGAAGGCATACCCCCCGACAGCTTTAGGAAAAGGACCGATGAAGTCTGTCCCCCATTACTCGAACGGCCAGGGTGAGGTGATTGAAACCATGAGATTTGAGGGCTGATGGTGCTCGGGGGCATGGGCCTAGTAGGAAGGGCAGCTAAGGACAAGGTTTTGGGCATCTTGTCTAACGGAAGGCCAGAAATACCCGAAGAGTAGGGTCTTCTTGGCCAACATCCTGTGACCGACATGAGCCCCGCATAAGCCTTCGTGTATCTCGCGGAGGACTTGGTGTCCCTTCTCGGGCGTAATGCACCTCAACCACGGGTCAAGGTAGGACCGTTTGTACAACTCTCCATCGCGGAGCGCATATCGAGCTGCTTTTTGTTGGACCCTTCTCGCTTCGACTCGGTTCTCGGGGAAGACTCCCTGGCCTAAGAAGAGGATTAATGGGCTCATCCATGTGTCTCCCGGGTATACGGGGCAGGCCACCCCTTCCATGTATTTCGGCTCGTTCAGAACTTCCACTAGAACCGTCTTGTTAAGGTCAGAAAATGATGTGGAAGCCAGCCGAAACAAGGTGTCAGCCAGCCTATTTTGTGACCGGGGTATTTTTTGGATTTTAAAAGAGTCAAAGTATTCAGTGAGTTGACGGACTTTAGAGAGGTACCGTTGCATGGTCTCATCCTTGGTTTCATATTCACCAAGAACTTGGTATACTACAAGTTGGGAGTCGCTGTGGGCATGGATCCGCTTAGCACCAAGCCTACGGGCTAGCTGGAATCCAGCAATCAAGGCCTCATATTTGGTTTCGTTATTGGTGGCAGGGAAGTCGAAGCGGAGGGCATATGAGCACACTTCTCCACAATGGCCTTCCAGGAGCAATCCTGCACCGCTGCCATCCCCGTTAGATGATCCGTCCACATACAATGTCCATGAGTGCTGGTCCGACACTTCAGCGATTGCGGGAGTGGGCTCTCGGATCTCGGTGAAGGTGAGTTCGGCAAGAAAATCAGCCAACGCTTGAGCCTTTATGGCAGTGCGGGGTTCGTACGACAAATCATACTCTCCTAATTCGACAGCCCACTTGGTGAGGCGCCCGGAAGCCTCGGGACGAACCAGTATCTGTCGAAGTGGCTGATCTGTCCTAACAGAGATGGGATGAGCTAGGAAATAAGGTTTCAGCCGTCGAGCGGCATGAACTAATCCCAACACGAGTTTCTCCACCTGAGTGTAGCGGATTTTCAGCCCGCGGAGAGCTCGGCTGACATAGTAAACAAGCACTTGAGTGCCCTCATCTCGGATGAGCATAGCGCTGACAACTTCGTCGGCGGCGGAAAAATAGAGGTACAGCTGCTCTCCCGGCCGAGGTGAGGCGAGAGTAGACAGGTGATACAGATATTGTTTCAATTGGTCGAAGGCTTACTGACACTCTTCGGTCCAGGTGAACTGGTCTGCCTTCTTCAGCACCTTAAAGAAGAGTAAGGCCTTCTCAGCAGATTGGGACAGGAAGCGGTTCAACGCGGCTAGCCGTCCGTTCAGCCTCTGAATTTCTCGGAAGTTTCGAGGTGGAGATATGTCTTGGATAGCCTTGACCTTGTCGGGGTTAGTTTCGATTCCGCGGCAGGAAACCAGATACCCCAAAAATTTTCCTGAGGTGACGCCGAAGACGCACTTCTTAGGATTTAACTTCATCCTTGAGTCCCGTAGGACGCCGAAGACCTCTCTCACATCCGCCAATAAGGCCGAAATGGTAAGGCTCTTGACAAGGATGTCGTCCACATAAGCCTCCACATTGCGGCCGATCTGATCTCTGAAGAGGAGGTTGACCAGCCTTTGGTAGGTTGCCCCGTTGTTTTTTAACCCGAACGGCATCGTAGTGTAACAGTAGATAACTCGGTCGGTGTAGAATGCTGTCTTCTCCTGATCTTCCTCACTCATTTCTATTTGGTGATACCCTTTGAAAGCATCTAGGAAGCAGAGGATGTCATGTCCCATCGCTGAATCGATGAGGGCGTCTATCCGTGGCAGCAGGTAACAATCTTTGGGGCAGACCTTATTAAGGTCGATGAAATTCACACACATTCTCCACCCACCGGTGTCCTTTTTAACTATGACAGGGTTGGACAGCTAGGTGGGGTATTGGACTTCATGAATCATCTTGGCGGGCAAGAGCTTGTCGACCTCATCGGATATGGCCTTGTTGCGCTCAAAGCCGAAGTGCCTACGTTTTTGTCTCACAGGACAAACCTGTGGATTGACGTTAAGCTGGTAAGTCATGAGCTCAGGGGGCACTCCAACCACTTCATCAGCGGACCACTCGAAGACTTCTCGGTGGTCCTTGATCAGGTGGATCATTTCTTCTTTCAGGGGTGAAGGGAGATTCTTCCCTATTTGGATCACTTGGTTGGGTCTCGCCTCATCCAGGACCGCCTCCTCCACCTTGTCCCCGGACTCAAGTCTACCGGGCTTTCCGATCTTCTGAGGATCCATGCTATCTATAGAGAGGATAGTTGGCCTCTTCTCCTCAGCTCTTGATGCCACACGGGGAGTGACTGCAGTCTGGATGGTGGCGAGGTAGCATTCTCGGGCAGCATGCACGTCGCTGCTTACCTCGGTCACTCCCACAGGTGTTAGGAATTTGAAACTCAGGTGGTAGGTGGAGTACACGGCTCTCAAAGCGTTGAGCGTGGGCTGGCCTAGTAACATATTGCAAGGGGAATCTATTTTGACCACCGCAGAACTAACGGGTATGGTTCGGCAGCGGGGGTGACGCCCGATAGTCACCATCAGGGATACCATCCCCTCCGGGTGGACCACGTGTCTCCCGAATCTGACGAGAGGAGTTCTGACAGGAGTAAGCTACTCTCTGGTCAATTTCAAACTTTCAAAAGTTCGGTAGTACAAGACGTCCACCGAACTTTCGGGATCAACATAAACTTTCTTGACTATGTAATTATTGGTGAGGACTTCAATCATGAGGGTTTCGTGGTTGCTGGAGGCGGCAGGGACAGGGTCGCTAGGACCATAGGTAATCACCTCAGATAATCTTGAGCTCGGCTCAGCAGCCTCCAGGCCAGCTTGATGGTAGGTTTTTTTCCGGGAGTTCTGGCTGTCTCCTCCCGTTGGACCACCTGTGATTGTGTTGATTACTTCGACAATGTTTGGACCGTAGCCTGGGGATCCGTCTCGTGGAGGCCGCTGGTCCTCCCTAGGGGACCCCTACTCTTCAGACACACGGTTGTGCTGAGCAGCGGAGCTGGGCTCAGGTCCAGTAGGGGGAACTCGTCTACTCCTGGATCGCGTAGGTCTCATTTTTCAGTACTCTGTTCCCTCAGACGGTGCCAATTGAAGAGGTGATTTCTGGTATGTAGCTGAACCGACCTGAATCAGTCCTCTCTCAAGTGAGGTGTGACAGTTTTGCCGGTCCGAAGTGAACTTGCTTATTCGAAATGAGTGGCGGGGCTTCTCCCCTGGGATCACTCCGACGATCAAGTCAGTATATTGGAGGAATAAAAACGTAATGAACATTAAAAGGCAGTTGTGTGCTTACTTGACAGGAGTGAATGGATGACAGGACGGTGGGCTATGTTGGCGGGACCCACGTTCTAGCCATTACGGCTCTGTCCCCTGACAGGAGGTCTGACTGACACTGTAGTAGTCGGGGCTTGATGACGGGGGCTCTAACGCAGTAGCCATTAAGAGCATCAGGTGCTTTTCAGATAAAACATGAGCTCCGTACTGTCAGGTAGGGTTGACATCAACAACGTGTAGTCGAAGCGGAAGGGGTGAGGTGCAGAGGTCATCCATGTCAGAGGCCATAGATCCGCCCGAACTCAAGGGTCATGTTCAGACCATGACCGCCTTCGAGTGATGGTTGAGGTGGGTCACCTCGGCAGAGTGGCCGAGATAGGCATCCTCACTGTCAAAATCTGCCGGGGGCCGCCTGGCAAGGAATGTGCCGGAACCAGCCGTCGGAAACATTTACGTGTCCAAGAACTAAAGGGACACGAAAGACCCTATCAAATCTGCTAAGGCACCTGCCCAGGAATATGCCGGAACCAGAAGAAGAGGTGAATAGATAGACCCCAAAAATGGTGACATAGTAATAAAGAAGTAAGTCGTACTGCAAAGACGGTGAGCAAGAGAAACACGGCTCAAGAGTGGCAGGGGCCAGTTCATAAAATAGTCAAAAGGAATGCCAGAATTTCAGGAAGAAAGCCAAACACTAATACTAAGCTCGGTTTTGGTTTAAAAGTTTTCAATTATTTTACTTTATTTAAACTTTTAGACTAATATTATTGTCATTTTCATCTATCAATTTAGTCCAATTGGTCATCAAATTTGCAATTTAGTATTGTGTCATTTATCCATTTTGTTTCACTTGAAACGTAATTAACTGAACAAAACACATAGTACAAGTTAATATTTAAACTAACAGGAAAAAAAATTTGAAAAGATATACTAAATATAAATTTTTTTAAGCTACTCTCAGAGATTGTTGTATAACTCATACGATACAGAATATGTATATTTTTTAATAATGAAAAGGAAATAATATTCGGTCACACGTAATTTCAACCAAAAAAAAAGCAATAATGTAATTTTCTTTTATTTGGTTCTAAGGATGGCCATTGGCCATTACATAGGAACTATACGGGGGTGATGCTACACCTCTGATATCAAACTCTTGAGGAGGCAAATTTAGGCTCATTTTTAGCTAGATGATCTGCACAGGAGTTGCTCTCCCTCCAAACATGGCACCAGCTGCCATTCCCAATCCTTCTTCAACCATTCTTGCACCTTTCTGATCAAGTTGTGGTGAGGGCTATCATTGGAGGCTTCCTTTAACAGTTGTATGCTCACCTTTGAATCTGATTCAACTGTTAGTTTTCTTTCCCCTGTCTTCCATGCAAATTCCATCCCATAAATTAATGCCCACAGTTCTGTTTCAGTGTTGGTAGCTAAATCCAATGTTTGCTGAGAATCCTCCCACCCAGCAGCCTTGGATTCCCAGCCGCAGACCCGTCGACGTCATTAGTTTCTTCCAACCTGTTGGGAGGCTTTACCCGTCCAATGTAGCGCTGCACTTCCTTCTGGCAACTTTCTTGCGGGGATGGCTTTAGCTCTTTGTATGCACCTCTTGCTTCCTCCACAATCTTCTGTAAGTTGAGGCTATGTTTTCAAAACCGGACCGGGTATTGACTCAATCAATCTCAGGGGTCAAGAGTCAACGGGTTAAATCGAATTCGATAGGGGTTGAACCGGATGACGTCGTAAATTAAAATATATTTAAAATTAAAATATTATATGTAAAATACCTAATAACATGTTAATATTAATAAAGGTATATTCATATATATTTCATATTTCAAATATATTTAACAAGAAAATACAAAGAAATTAGAACAATCAAATAGCAATTTATATTATTTAATGAGCATTAACAAGTTTAGAATTAAAATTATGGACTTAATTGAAAAATAACACCAAACTTTAAGAAAATATTGATAAACTATGAAATATTTGAGGTATATTAATAATTTTTAACAATATAAGGGTCAAAAAATAATATTGAAAAAGTTTGAGTTTTTTTTTTTAAATGCTGATTGAACTGAAAAATTCAGTTTTTTCCGATCAAAATCGGTTTTGACCGGATTTTTACTTATCCGATTTTTTAGTATAACTCGGACCAAATACTTGGCTGATTCTCAATTCGATCGGTCAAATTGTCCGAGTTTTAAAACACAGGGCAGAGGTTCCTCCGAGTCCATGTCATTTTGTGAGGTTGGCTCGTTCCTAAAGACAATGATGTAATTGCACTCATGCACTTTTATTGTGCTTTTAACTTTTTGACTAGTTTCATATGGGGTAAATTGCATATATTTATGATTGAAGGGGGTAAAGTGTGACTAATAAAATTAGTTGTAACGCATGTGAAATAAAAAAGTAATTATAAAAAATAAAAAATATCAGAAAATGTGTTTATAATACAAATAAAAAAATTAATTATTTTTTTAAAAATTTCTTGTCCAAACAATCCCCATTGTTTGGAAAGCCATCTTCTATGAAAAAATTTTTACGTTTTGCATAAACACATTTTCTGATCATATTTTTTATCTCATATATATCAAATTATTATAATATATTTTTTACAAAAACTCCTGAAAATTGCAATCGAAATAGGATAGGCTCCCAAGCTCCCTAAATCGGCAGCTATGAGTTCTGATACCCACCATGCAATTTCCCAATTGGCTGTTCAATACAATGATCAACCATCATTAATTTAACAATGACTTTCTTTTTCATTTTTTTGACGAATTTATTTGAAAAAGAAAAAATCATTTACCGCTATGATTAATGGCAATGTTGATTGTTAAAATTAATTTATGTAGAGTTAACAATTAATTAACTGACAACACTTAGTGTCAGTTGAAACCAGCCACTAACTTTATCTCTGCTGAAGCATGTTCAAGCTTAAATCTAAATGGTCCAAGCGGATTACTTGGACCAAGAATGTTTGATGTTCGTGATCCTGACACCGGTGAGGGTGGCAGTGGCGGTTGTGGTTGTGGTTGTGCTGGTGGGGACTTCGCCATAACCATCGGTGTCTTGCTCCTCTTACCAGACTGATAAAATTAACTATAATCATTTGGGCTTAAGTAGTAATCTCTGAGACACTAAACTTATTTTGGCGCCTCTGAGACACTAAACTTCTTAGTTTGGGAGTATAGGATAGAAAAGAAAAGAAGGGAAAGCTTAAGTTTTGGGAGAAGAGAAGATATTGTTATGTTATTTTGGAGTTTTGAGAATTAGTGGAATGATTTTGAATATGAAAATCATTAAATATTTGTTCAAAATCTTTTTAAAGACAAAATAAGCATTTTAAAAAAAAAATTAACAAGCTTCCTCCAAACTTTCTTCCCATTTCCTTCCAATTTGGGAGGAAACATTTTGGTTACCATTCATCCTTCTATTTTCTTTCTTTTCTACTAAAAACTAATAAATGAAGGAAAAGTTAACTTTCTCTTCTTTCTTTTTCTTTTCTACCCAAATCCTCCACTCCCAGGCGAACCCTTTCAGTACCATTGGATGAAAGTCAACTGGTATCAATTATTCAAACATTAACTACTAATTAACAACTACAAACGTTGCCTGCCTTTTTCATTAACCTAAAGAAAATGTCGTAGATGCCCAGATGGATTAAACTCGGGTTTATTAATGAAAGTGAACTAGAATTAATTATTCAAACGTACCTTGATTGCTATTTGTCTGTTCAATTTTTCTAATGAGTATCTATTAACCACTCGTTAACACATTTAAATTTTATTGGATTTATCATGTATATACATATATTAATAATTATTACATTTTCTTACATTTATACATTCTCCATAATTAATCTTATCTTTTCAAAAATCTAGTAACTCAACTTTTCTGTTTTAAACGGATCCTTTTCTGTTTTACCATCCCAAGGAAAAAAGTGTTGTATATGCATAGATTGATTAGTATCTGTTTATATGAAATCTTTGAGCATGCAATCAATTGCTTCTTTTGTTGCAGAATATTTCTTGTTTATTCTTTTGGGAAACGGAAGTTACGGAACCAGTGAAACCTCACATAACTAAAAGAAATTCTGCTATAAACCATCCATATTATCTGTTGAGGGTTCCTATGTGGTGTTCAACATTTTGGTGTGAGAGATGGTTCATCGATTTGGACTTCTTTTTTCCTAGTGATTTTGTACGGTTCCAAAGTTCTAGTCGATGGTCAAGAATCAGTTTGTACTTTGTAGAGTTGATAAACTAGACAAAATTAGATTTTGTGTTGCTAATTAGATGAGTATTAATATAATTTGTAGTATCAACGAAATAACAACTTATCTATTGAAAGACGAGAAATTTCTAAACAATCAAATATGCCACGTGTTGGTGTGTGACTTGTATGATTGGCTAGTCAAACTTTTGAATAGGGAAGAGAAGTTGATAGCTTCAAATTTAAGGGCCATCAAAAAATTAAGAATTGTAAGCCTCACAAATTAATTATTTCAAAGTATCAGTAAAGAATTAGTAATATTAAGCTAAGCTATTCATATTAACATTGTCTCCGCTGAACTGCTAATTGCCTGTATATGAGACTCGAAAATAGGTCCTCATAATTTTTGGGGCTCATTGTTGTATAATTCAGACGAACACCCAGAAAATTAATGAATGTCAACAGGAAAAAAAAAGTTATCCATTACCTTAAGAGAAAATTATAACGAAAAAAATTTCTTGCAGTTTAGGAAAATTATGAATAATCCTCTTGTATTCTAAGTACCATAATAAAACAAATATTTATGGTTTTAAAACCTACCCTTAAATCTCACAAGTTCAACGGAAAACCATAAATGGTATCCATTTTATATCACCATGCAGTCCAAATTAATTAATGTTGGGGAGCATCTTGAAAACCATTAGAAATGTATTAAAAACAAAATGTGGATTTTCTGACTTGTTGAATTGATTTTAAGATTTACCATTAGAAATATTTTGATTTTCAGTGACTTGTCTTGGTTCCCCTGACAAGCTGCGATGACTATTTTCTATAGTGTGATAAGACAAAAAAGAAATTAATTCTTTGATGTTTACCTTTTAATTTAGGGAGGGGCTAAATCCACAGCCTCACATCCTATACCACACTCTAAAGATGAAAATGACATCAAAACCCTTTACTTTTAATGGTTATCTTCTAACCTTTTGCAATTCCAAATTTATGCTTGCATACACTAGATGCAATCTGCTTAGCACTGTTCTTTTTACCATTTTTTCAATTATCTTGTCTTCTAAATGTTTTCAACAAAAATTTCATGGGTTTTGAAAACTCTTAGGCCTATAGGATCTGTAATGTGTATTTTTCATTTTTTCCCCTCCCTTTCTTATCTTAATTTTTGTTTTTTTAAATATATAACAATCAAAATTGTTATAGTACTATTCACGTTCCTTGCAAAAATTTCTAATATTGGTAATTAGGACAATGCAGTCATTAAGGATAATGCTGTAAACTTAACAGGGGAGAAAGAAGTGAAAAAACAGAAGCATATTAAGCAGTAGAAAGAAGTGAAAAACAGATTTAAAGTATAAATCCTTAAAGGTAATGCCCTAAAAGATAGCAACATCCAATGAACAACACCATAAAAAACAGGGCTAAAGCATTTTAATTTATATTTCTTCATCTCTTAACGTGAGAAATGCCAATATGCAACCAGGCTTATTCAGCACACAACCAGTCTATTTGTAAGTAATGCCATCACAAAGTCCAAAGTCAGAAATGCCATTATCTAAGGATTGGCAGGCTAATTCAAATCATGAGCCTTCCTAATAGATAACCTTCCTCCTTTACAAAAGCATACACAAGTCCAGCCTGAGTGCAGTCAAAAGAAACGGTAGAAAGGAAACTAGAAAAGCACACAACCTAGAGATAGTTCTAATGACAAAGCATGTTTAGACAAAAAATGAGCACCATGATTACATTCCCCTCATAAGAATTAAGAAAGAGATACTACAGTTGTCAATTTCCTCCATCAAACTTTGGCAGTCCAATATTAATGGCCTCAGCTAGCAGTTTTGTTTCTCCCTGATGCAATCAACCAAAATTTTTTAGTCAGACTCAATTAAAACATTACAAACATTTTGAGACACTGTAATTCTTGCCCCAACCTTAAAGCACGTAGTTCTGCTACCATATTAGAATTAACACCAATATTCATTGCAAAAGCAAGAACAAATCACCACAATGATTCCTGAATAGTCCTCTAATATCAGCCTTCTGGTTTGGTAGAGAAGCACCATCAACATTTAAAGTTAGCCAGCCCATGAGAGGACACCAGTGAAAATTTTGATGTGCAGGGACAGTGAGATATAATAAGGCATGTGATGATTCACAATTGTTGTACCACCACCTTGCTATGCTCAGAATGTTTGTGGAATCAAACAGTTAGCCTCTGAAGATAAAATTATTCCTGGCAAGCTGAATACTCCACAGAGTATAGACATGAATGGTATTAGTTAAAAAACCTTTACTCATCCTTAAGACAGGAAAGTCCCTTTGATGTGTTCTATGCGAAGAAACATTTCCCCAAACTAGTTGTCTGCTCAGACATTCCCATATGAAACGCTCCAAAGTTTCAGAATCTGTCTTGCGTGGACAAATGTCACGGGGGTTTTATGAGATTTGTAAAGATGACAAAGGGGGCTTATCATGACTTAGCTTCAAGAGAAGGGACTGAATTCCAGGGCGAAATTTTGGCCTCCGGTACTTTGGTACAATACAATCAGCAAGTATTACATCACATCTAGTACAAACTTGTCAATCATTGTAACTCTCACAAAAGTATGAAAAGACCAATATCAAACCTTTTTCAAACAGGAAACTGGGTAACCATATAGCCAACCATATAACCACTAAGATTTAATGATTATTTAAATAAGATTAACACATAATTAGATAGGCTTTTACCAAATAAGCACGCATAGATTTCCAACCGTCAAACCCCAAAGTTCTGTTGGTCTTCACTTCTGACAATAGCAAATAGGCGAGACAAGACTTTCGCAAAAGGCCTTAACATCTCTAAACTTATCTCCAGTGCAGCAAATAACATATCCCTCCTAGTTTCTCCTGTCAAACTATGCACAACGAGTTTCTGATTCACATACAAAACAAGATCATCATCCCACAGTAGGCAAATAGGTAAAGGAAGAGCCGCATAGTTTTGTGCAGTAACACTAAACTTGGTCCAAGATTCTTCAACACCATACTCCTTCATCATCCAAACATCAATACAATAACCCATAGTTGCAACCATTGTTAGACATCCGTCAAGAACTGCAATACGAGAGAACAAACAGTTTTCTGGACGAGAAGAAGGCAGTGGCAGGAGCTTTAATTCCTCGCAACTCAAATCGAAAGCTAAAATTAGTGAAACATCAGACTTCACCAACCAATGTATAGCACCATTCAGAAACACCCCGGAAAGAAAATGAAGACGATAACGCAAAACGTCAATTCTCCGCCAAGTTCCGCTCCTCAGACTAAAAACATCGAGATGAACATTATTAGTAACCCGTTCACAATTCCATAACGTGACGACTTTATGGTCATCACTTTGTCTCCATTGTGAAATGGAAAGAAAACAAGGGAAGGTTATAGAGAATTTGATATACATGAGGAGAAAAAAGTAAAATTTGATATACATGAGGAGAAAAAAGTAAAATTTGAAGCAGTGCCAAATTTTAGCTGACGAAAAGCAAAACAAAGAAAATTATAATTTGAGGCTGTTCTTGCTTATCTCAAAACCGAAGTGCAAATTTTATTTTCATTACTTTAAATTTTATATAATTTAACTTTCTCATAGCTTATGTTTCCTTATCTTTTCTTTTCTCACATTGACAACTAATATCATGTCCTTTAAACCTGAATATACTAAGACATTGGCTCCCATATTCAGTTAATTTGTCAAATCGTAAGAGCTAAACTTTTTACTAGTTTTTCAACAATTAAATATTAACTAATATTGGTTTGAGGCAGAAAAGTGCATTTCAGAGCAAAGTTTTTTTTTTTTTTTTTTTATCTAGAAAAAGTTTCTAGAATAGTATTGTAGTACTCTTTTGAAATTTGATGCATATAACATAAAGGTTATGGATTCTAATTAATACCTCTGTCCCGTCTCTACTTCTTAAATCTCACCCCTTCTTTACTAGAATTTTTTTAAAAATTTTTTTTGATGCATATGGATGAAAATGGTAATTATAAAAATTAAAAAATATGTTTATCATACAACCAAAAAAATTTTACTATCCAAACAAACCGACGTACTTGAATGGTGGTGCCAGGATTGAGAGGAGTGGCCTCAGCTTGCACAATGTCACCAACTCGTGCTTTCTTGAGATTGCTAATGCAGACTTCTATTCCGGTTACCTTTCGCCTCCCGGAGGCTAAGTAGGCTCCCATGCTCCCTAAATCCTCAGCTATGAGTGCTGACACCCCACCATGCAATGTCACAAATGGCTGTTCAATCCAATGATCAACCATCATTAATTTCACAATGATTTCCTTTTTCATTTTTTGATGAACTTATTTGGGAAAAAAAAGAAGAAAACTAAGTCATGTACCTTGATGATTATTAGAATTAATTTATTTAGAGTTAATAACTAATTACCTGACAACACTTAGGTGTCACCTGTAATCAGCCACTAGCTTTATCTGCCGAAGCATGTTCAAGCTTAAATCCAAATGGTCCAAGTGGATTACTTGGACCAAGAATGTTTGATGTTCCTGATCCTGGTGCCAGTGAGGGTGGCGGTGGCAGTCACGGTAGCGATTGTGGTTGCAGTGGTGGGGATTTCGGCATAACCATTAGTGTCTTCCTCCAACCACTAGCCTCTCGCTGATGATTACCACCAATGCATTAAAGTTTGATAGGATGAAAGGCAAGAGTTCACATTAAAAAATGGCTCTGCTTAAAAAATTCAAACGGTTCAGTGGTTCAGTCCCTTCCAGGTTACCCTTGAATTTATTCAGGTCTTCCCCCTCCCCTAGTGTAGAATAATCTATCGTATCAATAAAAAAAAAAAATCGATGTCTTCCTCCTCTTATTAGACTGATAAAATTAACTCTAATCATTTGGGTTTAAGTAGTAATGTATGAGGCACTAAACCTAGGAACTATTAGACGAAAGTCAATTGGTATGAATTATTCAAACATTAACTGCTAATTGGACTACAAATGCTGCCTCCTTTTTAATATAGCCTAAAGAAAATGTCGTAGATGCCCAGATGGATTAAACTCTCGGGTGTTATTAATGAAAGTGAACTAGAATTAATTAGTTATTCAAACGTACTTGGCTGCTATTTTTCTGTTTTACCTTCCAAAAAAAAGGGTTGTATCTTGTATATGCATAGATTGATTATTATCTATTTAGATGAAATCTTTGAGCATGCAATCAATTGGTGCCTTTTTTGCAGAATGTTCTTGATTGTTCTTTAGGGAAATGGAATCAGTAAAACAGATTCATCCTCACATAACTAGAAGACACTCTGTTACCGTATTATATATTGAGGGTTCCTATGTAGAGTTCAACATTTTGTTGCCATATTATATTCTTGATGGTTCATCGATTTGGACTTCTTCTTTCCTAATGATTTTGTACATGTCCAAAGTTCCAGTCAATGGTCTAGAATCAGTTTGTAGAGTTGATAAACAAGACAGAATTAGGTTTTCTGTTGCCAATTAGATGAGTATATTAATCTAATTTGCATTTGTCTCCCACGGAATCTTGCTAAAGCAGCTAGTACTGTTAGATGATGTGAGTTTTTGAGATTTACATTGCAACCTGTTCTAACCGAAATCCTTCTACCATAGTTGAAAAACTTATATAAGATTGAAGAAGAGAAAATTCTAAACAATCAAATATACACCTATGGATATATTCCAGTGGTACTAAATTCTGAAAATACATAAGAAGACCAACAAAAAAAAAAAAAATTCCACCTGTTGGTGTGTGACTTGTATATGCTTTTTTTTTCCATGCCGGTAGACATTTAGATAGTTTATCTTTTTTTTTTTTGGGTCAAGTGTTCTCTATTCTAGTATGTTTAGTCAAAACATGTTTTTTATTCCCCCCAGTCCAAAGAGGATCAATAGTTGTCCCCAAATTATCCCTTTAATTACTCAAATTTAAAATCTATCAGCTACAAATGAAATGTCTTATCAACAAAATTGGACTCAATTCTGAGTCAAAATATGTTTAACCAACAATTAATCCAGTACTTAAGATTGCCACGCCCCATTTTTTTGAAAAATAATAAAACAAATCTAATGTATTTAGGTATTAGAAAAATGAATTTTTTGATTTGAAAAATGAGTTCTTTATTTTATAGCATAAACAAAAGAAAAAGGACCCAAAATGGGATTTAAAAAAATGTAACGATTTTGGCCCAAAATAAAAGTCTAAAAATGGTTTTTTAGGAAAAATAGGAGTCGTCATTTGGTATCGAGTTTAGGTGTACCAAGTCACCTAAAATTGAATTTTAAATAAAAAATAGATAAAACCCTTTTTAGATGACTCCAGGTCTTTGGAAACAAAAGAAAGGGTTCGAGAGTCATGGTTGAAGAAAGGGAAGGCAAGGATAAAATCCAAAACACCCTTTCGACCTAACTAAGACTAGTTACGAGATTTAGTCGAAAAGTTTTTCTAATCTAACTTATAGACTTATCACATTTGAATGTTTCTGCATGGATGTAAAACCTAAACCTAGGAGGATATCGGGGGGGTCGGAATATCTTTTCGAAGTTTAATTGGTGTCAATCGCATTAATTGTGACCCCCAAGAATGATTCTTTGAAAAGGTAAAAACCCATAAAACAAATAACCAAAACCCAATCAAAAATAAAGAAACCCACCATCAAAACCCAATTAAATTAAACCTGATCCAATTCTCATCTAAATTTTTTTATTAAAACCTAACAAGATAATAAAATAACTAAAAATTATTAAAACCTAATTATACCATAAAATCCAGAATTAATCTACCCAAGAACTCATTGAAAATATAAAAGGAGGATTAAAAAGGGCAACATTGGTTCAAATATTCAGATTGTGGGCCATAGTGAAATTAGTTAGAAATTCGGGGGGCAAAAATGTAAATTGCTTAAGATTTTTCATGCAAGCTTCACATGCTTCCTTTCTTCTGCAACTTTTCTGGGTCTTCATGTCAAAACAGAGGGAACCAAAATCCAAACAAGCCTCGAACTTTCAAACCAAGACAATGATATCACATAATCCTAACATCAACATCCGACCTTATTACATAAATATCATATCTTTAATCAAAATCAAAGCAAGCCTGAGCTAAATGATGCACAACAGGAAGAACAATATCAAAGGCAAGCAACAGTACAGGAAAGCCTTGATGGATTGGGTCAAGATTTAAGCTTATATGGAGATGAAGCAAGCAAAAAGAAGCTACCTTTTGATGAGTGGATGCAATAAACTTCGAAGGAAGATGAACCTAAGAGCGGTAAAGTGAAGCTGCAAAACTTCCAGGAACCCACTTCAAGACTGATGATACGATGATTTTCGGCCCAGATTTGAGAGATTTGCAAGCATTTTTTTTCAAATATTTTCTGAATAAAAATTGTTCCCTGATAAACGCAGATGGCACAGATATAAAAACACATCCAAAGGAGTAAAACTGAGATAAGATTTGGATCACCAATTGAGCCAAAAAATCAGCCCTAGCTCATGTTTTTCCTCAAAATTTTTCTGCACTTTCCTTGTCTTTTTTTCTCTCAATTTTTCTCCTTTTCTCCCTTTTCTTTCTTGCTCTGCCGCCTCTCTACTCCCTCTTGTTCTTTTTTTCAGCCTTTCTTTTGCTTTTAAATGCCAAAAACACCTCTCAAACCCTAGAAACAAGGGTGGATATGAAACCTGCTTTGAGGGCCATTTTTGATCCCTTGGATCCATTTTCCAGGTGTCTCAAGATGACATTAGGAAAGATTAGCTGTCCATGTACTTGCTCAAACGTGTCGGACAACGAAAATGGGAGCCAAAAATAAATTTGAACAGGAAATTAATTTAAGTTTTACAAGTTTAAAATTAATTAGTGCTTGATTTGGAGGATATGAATATCCCGTATTTACCTGAAGAAATTGGTGAAGTTAATCTTCTAAGGTATCTTGGTTTAAGAGGGACAGAAATCAATAGGCTTCAAATTGCTTTAGGTTGCTTGCAAACTCTTGACATTCGGTAGTGGAGGTACCAAATCAAATGTGTTATGGAAGCTTAAAAAGTTTGCAGTAAGTTTTATGTCCATGACACCAGTCGAGGTGTACCACTAAAGTTTGAAACATTGAAGAGTCTCTGAACTCTATGCAATGTGCATCTTGATAGATTGATAGCAAATTAATGTTGCTAACTGGTATGAGGAAATTTTCTGTGTGGAATGTGGATGGATGGAAGGTCAAGAAGTAATGAACTTTTTGATTCAATTGAAAGTTTGATGTATCTGTGGAGTTTGTTATGCCATGAAAGACGGGAAAATCCATCTTTGATTGGACTTCCAAATCTGAGTAATGTTACAAAGCTTAAGTTATTATCAGTGCGGTTACATGAGCTACCTAGCGGTCCTAGCCTAATAGTTTTCCCTAGAGGTGGCAATTTGGATTGAGATCCATTTATCCATCCATATAATCCATAATTAAATGAATTTGGATTATCCATTTATAATATTGGTTTTAAATGGTTGATCAAAACCATTAACTTAAATGGATTTATATGAATTATCCACAAAAATCACATACATCCATTTACTTAAAAATCAAATAAAAGAAACGGACAGCAAATGACTAAAAAAGGAGCTATCCTAAAATTGAACGTTGGGGTGTGAAAAAGCCGTCCCCGTGCTCCCTCGTTTTCACCGGTTTCGTTCCCTCCTTCGCGGCCACCGCCGTCGCCTCCCATTCCCTTCTGTTCTAATCACTACTTAACTAAATCCATCCTCTCTGTCTGAATCCTCCTAAAATTTTACCCAACCCAGGATCCTAGATCGAGTGAGAATGAATTTTGCGGGCAAGTGATCGGGGGTAAATCTTCATCCTTTTCTTGCTGATATCTTCGCCTTTGTTTTCCATTTGCGCTTAAATTGTTTGATAATTAGGAGGGAACGGGTCTGTCTCTGTTTTTGGTTCTAGGTTGTTGAGTTTCCAATCAATATTTGTTAAATCAAAGCTTTTGGGCTGGCTAATTAACTTGAATTATTGGGGTTATCGCATTTCATTTGCATGTGGCTAGCTGCTGTGACGACTAGGAGTTGTAGGTCTTTTGGTTGTAATGCTAAAACGAGTGAGATTCGGTTGGCTTTGAAGCAAACCCATTACTTTTTCCCAACGATTCCTTGTGGAGGATTAAAGTGCAAGCCTGGCACCACAGAATTTGCGATTCAGAAATCCCAACTGCGTTGGGAAGGGACTTGTCAATTGGCACTACAAGATAAAATGGATACTTCAACGGGAGCTTCCCTGGAGTCACTGATACCTGGAATGAGATTCTGTACAATATTTTTCTCTAGAATGATTCATGTTATAGCAGACAACTAATTCCCAGGTCCTCATTCCTAGTTGAATTCATTACTGTGATGAGGACATTAAGAAATTTAGTTAGAGTTGTTATGTCTAACATTAATTAGAAGACATGACATATGATTGCATGCATCGAAATCTAGCAAACTGATCAATAATTTAGTTTTTAGAGTAAGTAATGCACTCCAGATTCTCATATAGGACGCTTCCCTGTTCTAGAGTTCACTTTTGATGTTTGAACCATATGTTCAAGAGCTTTTATCCAAATGAAGGGACTTCAGTTGAAGCATATTGACAGGTGCCAAACCTGTGCAATAATAATAACCTACTCAAGAAAAATACAAATTTTGTATATAGCGGTGAACATGGTCGAATCCACAAGGACTGGGAATAATTCGTTTCTTCTAGAGTTCAGCGCATGGGGATTTTTGGAAAATATAAAATAACTAATTAACTAACTAATGAAACAACTAATATAAATAAACAAGAATTAATCAATAACCAATACGACTCTAGTCGAAGATGTAACTTTTCAGACACGGTCCATGCAACTGATCATCGATGCAAAGATAATTCAATTACTCATTGCTAGATTGGTTATAGTTGTCATACACGCAATGAACAACCAACCTTTCCTTAATTTCTCGATAGTTAAGGTACGACTGTTAACTATTTCTCTAACCAAGAAATAACCCTAGGTACGACCGTAGGATTTAATTACTCGATTGCATTAATAATTAGAAAAGCTCAACCCTAACCAACAAACACGCTACGAGGGTTTGTTTAAGTTAGATCATACGTTTCCCTAACATGAAACCAATCATGCTAGTCGCCATTGGTACTAATCAATTTAACAATTACGGATTCAATCAATTAATTTGGCATTAGATCATTAGGTTAATTCGAATATCGGGCCCTTGGCATTCAAATAACATAACAAGCATAAGCAATTAAATCAAGAAACGTACAAATACCAATGAATAAAAGAAATAAATAAAATTAATTCGATCTCACAGATATTTGGAACCACGCCTTCAAGTTGGCCTTTGACTAGATGAAAAACTTAGCCACGCCATATGAAAACATCTCCACGTAATTTAACTGAGGTCCAGGCCATCAAAAGAACCAAGAAAGAAAAAAACTAAACTAAGCTAAAAGCTATCCCTAGCCTTTCTTACGATTGTCCCTTTTAAAGCCAAAAGAAAACATGACACAATGCTATCTATCTAGTGGTTCCCACCGAATTGAGAGTCCAAGGGCCAAAGAATTGGAGCTCTGCTGAAGCCCTTGTTTTTAGATTCCTTTTCATAGGAAAACTTCTAGTTAGCAACTATTCTAATCAGCAAAAGAAATGCAATTCGTCTGTGGCACCTTGTGGGCCAGGGTTTGTGAAGCTCTTTGGAGTCTCCCACGTGTGAAGTAATTTGCTTCAGAAAGTCCCCCCTTTTTTGTAATTTTATGCTCCATTCCCTGAAATTAGGTCCAGATACCAAATATAAGTAGATATTAACAATTAAAACAATATTTGGTAAGGACAAAGGGGAAAATTAACAATAAAATTACTAACAATTAACACCCTATCAATTCCCTCCACACCTAAATCATGCTTGCCTTCAAGCATGAGAACAACAATTGAATACCAAAATTTGACAATGGCTATTGCTCCAACTACCGTATTGCCAAGATACCAAGAAAAACATATACCACTAAACGCAGGCAATAATTAATCCTAGGTACTGGAGTAGAGACTCTAGGTGTGCAATGGGTTACTTGATTCACCCTGTTCCCGAAGAATTTGCTTAATCCGATATACCAGAATTAATTAGTTGACAAAATTTACTAAATAGTAGACAGTGACAAATAGTGTCGTCTCCTCAGGGATTGGGGATATTTGTCTCTTTTAAATTGCAATTAGCAAAAGGGAGTTTTATCAGGATAAAGCTTAAAACAATTAAACAATTCACTGAAACAAATAATTAACTAGCACGAATGCAATAAGGAATTAAATCAAGAATATATAAATTCTAGCCAAGGACACAACTACTCAGGCACAGTCCATTCATCCGATCATTGATGCAAGAGAAGTTCACTTAATTTATTAATAGGCTAGTTATAGTCGCCGACGAACGCTAACGACCAATTTTTCCTTAATTTATTGATAACCAAGGTACGACCATTGATTATCCCTAACCAGAAAATACTCCTAGGTATGACTGTAGGAATTAATTTCCCAATTGCATTAAGAACTAGAAAAATCTAACCCTAATCAATAACACGCTACGAGGGTTATTTAAATTAGATTGCACGTTTTCCTAGTGTGTAAACACGCCAGTTGCCACTAATAGTAATCAATCGAACAATTATTAATTCAATCAATTAATTTGGCATTAAATCATTAGGTTAATTCGAATATCGGGCCCTTAGCATTCAAATAACATAACAAGCATAAGCAATTAAATCAGGAAACGAACAAATACCAATGAATAAAAGAAATAAATAAAATTAATTCGATCTCACAGATATTTGAAACCGCGCCTTCAAGTTGGCCTTTGACTAGATGAAAAACTTAGCCACGCCTCATGAGAAAATCTCCACGTAATTTAACTGAGATCCAGGCCATCAAAAAACCAAGAAAGAAAAAAACTAAACTATGCTAAAAGCTGTCCCTAGCCTTTCTTACGATTGTCCCTTTTAAAGCCAAAGGAAAACATGACACAATGCTATCTATCTAGTGGTTCCCACCGAATTGAGAGTCCAAGGGCCAAAGAATTGGAGCTCTGCCGAAGTCCTTGTTTTTAGATTCCTCTTCATAGGAAAACTTCTAGTCAGCAACTATTCTAATCAACAAAAGAAATGCAATCCGTCTGTGGCACCTTGTGGGCCAGGGTTTGTGAAGCTCTTTGGAGTCTCCCACGTGTGAAGTAACTTGCTTCAAAAAGTCCCTCCTTTTTTGTAATTTTCTGCTCCATTCCCTGAAATTAGGTCTAGATACCAAATATAAGTAGATATTAACAATTAAAACAATATTTGGTAAGGACAAAGGGGGAAATTAACAATAAAATTACTAACAATTAACACCCTATCACATATAATGTCTCCTAGCGAATTCAGATGCTTTTCTGTAGAACCAAAATTGCAAGCTTGGGATTTTTGGACTTCTAAATGCTTAATGTTATCTTAATCCTTTCCTCTAACTAGTATTTATTTGCTGTCATTCTGCACTTAATGAGATCTGAATTTTTTTTCTATTCTTTGGTGCAATGAATATTAGGTACTTGTTCAAATGGAAGGAGAAGAAGAGTACAATGTTGAGCGAGTTTCATCAACAGATTCTATACCTGAAAGTGGAGAGGCTACCGGAGAAAGTTCAGCCAAGCGAATTAGGAGGCAAACATCAATTGCTTGGGATGGTTTTGATACTGTAGCAGTGACTGCTGATGGAAGGAAAAAAGTTCAGTGTAAATGGTGTGCACAAACATATTTATTAAAAGGTAATTCTGTAACATCTAATATGCTTAAGCATTTTGAATCTTGCAAGTGGAGAGAGTTGAAGAATACAAGCTTTGGCGCTGCTTTGGATCAACATATGTATCGTGAAAAAATTGCAGTTGCTATTATAAAACACAATTACCCTTTTGAATTTGTGGAACATGAGGGCATTCAAGATCTGCATAACTTCTTATGTGAAGAGGCAAAACCTGTATCAAGAAACACAATCAAAGCAGATGTTGTGAGAATGTACTTGAGAGAAAAAGAAACTCTTAAACATGCCTTAGAGAATGTGAAGAGTAGAATATGTTTGACATTCGATCTATAGAGTTCATCCACTACAGATGGTTACTTGGCACTTACGGCTCATTATATTGATGAAAATTGGGTGCTCCAAAAATAGATATTGAATTTCCGTCATATTCCTCCACCACATAATGGTGTCTCTTTGGCAACAGGGGTAATGGATTTACTCAGAGAATGGGGAATTGAAAAGAAAATTTTCTCATTGACTATGGATAATGCAGCCTACAATGATGTTTTGGTGAATGTTTTGAAGCGTCATTTGAAGATTGCTGGTCCATTGGTGTGTGATGGAGAATTCTTTCATGTACGTTGTGGAGCACACATTCTAAACTTGATAGTAAAAGCAGGTTTAGAAATAGTTGAGCAACCTCTTTCAAAAATACGGGAATTTGTCAAGTATGTTTGGTCAAGTGAAGCAAGAAAAGTCAAATTTGCTGAATGCATTGCTAGAGTCTCTATCAATTGCAAAAAGAAAGTTCGACAAGATATTTCAATAAGATGGAATTCAACATATCTTATGTGTGAATCTACTTTGGAGCATCGAGGAACATTTCAAGAATTGCAGTTAGTTGATCCAAATTATAAATAGTTTCCAACAAATGAAGAGTGGAAAAAGGTTCATCGTACATCTCTATTTTTAAAACCATTTTATGATGTCACTACATTGTTTTCTGGATCTCATTATCCTACTGCTAATTTATATTTTCATGGGGTTTGGAAAATTCAGCAGTTGATTTGTGAAGAAATGCATAGTCAAGATGATGATTTTGTGCAAATGGCTATGAAAATGCATGATAAATTTAACAAATATTGGGAGTGTTACAGTTTTGTTTTGAGTTTTGCTGTGATATTGGATCCACGTTTTAAGTTGCAATGGGTAGAATTTTGTTTGACAAAGATATAACCGAGAACTTTTTCTACACGTGTGAGGGAGATTCGTGAGAAACTGCATTTGATGTTTGATGATTATATGCAATTATATCCCACAGTTATGGCAGATTCATCACAAGTAGCATCTTCTAGTGAGGGAGTTTCTTCTAATCTTGCTGATGAAATAGATGAGTTTACCATGTATGAAAGTGAACACTATAATTTGAACAGGAATACATCACAGTTGGATTTGTATTTAAATGAGAATAGGCTTCCAGCAAAAGAAGATTTCGATGTTCTTCAATTTTGGAAAGAAAATAATGTTAATGTGGCGTTGTCCCACATCGAATTTTGTATAAGGGAACTCTTCCCTTAGTTACCTATAAATATAATGGACCTGCAATGGGGTTAAGTGCACCAAAACCAAGAGAGCATAAGTGGGCTATTTGGGCCTTTGGGTCATTAAGCCTTTTGTTTAGTTAAATACTTTTGGGCTCTCTTGTGTTTTTAGTATTAGGTGTTTTGGGCCTAGGAACACTTTTCTAAGGCATCTTTTGTACTCTTTTTTTCATAGTAAAATATTGCTCCTCCTCCGCTCGTGGACGTAGGTCAATTTGACTGAACCACGTAAATTCTTGTGTTCCTGTTTTACTTATTTCTGTTTTGTTATTTGTCTTTTGGGGTTGCCACAAATCCTTTCGTCAATTTCCTGGGGTCAGACCTAACAAACTAATATCAAAGTTTCTTCGGAGGTTTTGGATTTTGTGACAACAATGACAATAACAAAGACTGTCGTCGAGAAATTCGACAGGAATGTTAACTTCAGGATGTGGCAACTCAAGATGGAGGCCATTTTGGTTCAAGACAGAATTGATCTAGCGATATACGAAATTGAGAAAAAGCTAGAAAGTGTGACAGATGCAAATTTTGCTGAGATGGATAAAAAGGCAAGATCCAGTATTATTTTAAATATCTCTGACGAGGTTTTACGGGAAGTAGCCACTGAGACTTCGATAAAGGCCATGTAGGACAAACTTAAGGTCTTGTACATGAAAAAGACAGTTGAGAATCGGCTTTATTTAAAGCAAAGTTTGTATATGCTTCGCATGACTGAAGGTACATCTATACTCTCACATCTTAATAAATTTGATTTCATTATTATGGATTTGGAGACTATAGATTCAAAAATTGATGATGAGAATCAGGCCCTGTTCTTTTGTGTTCCCTTCCCCAATCTTTTAAACATTTTCGCGATTCTATGATTTATGGAAAAGAAACAATTTCATATTCGGGAAATTAAATCTACATTAAAATCTAAGGAGCAGATAGACAGGGATATTACTGGGGAATTTAGTGGAGGCAATGCAGAAGGTCTGGTTGTTAAGGGCAGAACTGAGAGAAGAGAATTTGATAAAAATAGATTTAAATCTAGATCTAAATCCAGACATAGAAATATGGAGTGCAATTATTGTCATAAAATGGGGCACATTAAGGCAGATTGTTTCAAATTGAAACATAAATTGAAACAAAAGGGGAAACCTGGTGAGAAAAATCTTGAGACTGCCGAAACTGGTGTTGCAACTGATGAGAATGAAGGAAATATTTTCTGTGTGACTGATGACAGGACAAGGTCTAAAAATGAATGAATTTTGGATTCGGGGTGCTCTTATCACATGTGTCTCAATAGAGATTTATTTTCCACTTATGAATCTTATAATGGTGGAATTGTTTTGATGGGCAATAATACTGCTTGCGATGTTGTTGGTAAGGGCACAATTCGAATTAAAATGCGCAATGGTATTGTGAAGACGCTCACTAATGTTAGACATGTTTCTGATTTGAAAAAAAATCTCATCTGTTTGGGCACCCTAGAGGCTCTTGGGTGGAAATACATAGCTGAAAATGGCGTTATAAAGGTTTCTAAAGGTGCTCTTGTTATCATGAAAGTTTGCAGAGTTGGTAGTTTATATGTTTTGCAGGGATCTACTGTCACAGGTTCAGTTACAGTTTCGTCATCATCATCTTTGTCTGATTCTGACATCACCAAATTGTGGCATATGCGTTTGGCACATATGAGCGAGAAAGGCTTGGGCATACTAAGCAAAAGGGGACTTCTTTGTGGTCAAAATACTGGGTCACTGGAATTCTGTGAACATTGTATTCTGTGAACATTGTTTCAATTCTCCAACAATTCATAAAACAAAAGGTACTCTTGATTATATTCATTCAAATTTATGGGGTCCATCTCGTGTTCCGTCTAAGGGTGGTGCCAGGTATATGTTGACTTTCATTGATGATTATTCAAAGAAAGTCTGGGTTTATTTTCTTAAACATAAGAATGATGTTTACCTCACTTTCAAGCAATGGAAAGTTTTGATTGAGAAACAGACAGGTAAAGAGATCAAGCGGTTTAAAACAGATAATGGCATGGAATTTTATGAAAAAGAATTTGATGAATTTTGCAAGAATGAAAGAATTGTTCGGCATCACACTGTCAAGATGACGCCTCAACAAAACGGTGTGGCTAAACGTATGAACAGAACACTTTTGGAGAAAGCGAGGTGCATGATCTCTAATGCAAGGTTGGCAAAGGATTTTTGGGCTGAGGCAATTTCTATGGCCTGTTATATTGTCAACCGTGCTCCTTCTGCTGCTCTTAATTTCAAAACTCCTGAGGAAATTTGGTCAGATTATGGTGTCCTGATCCTAAATTTTTAAAACTTATAATCAATAGAGATGTTATTTTTAATGAATTCTCTATGTTATCTTCCAAGAAGTAGTCTTCTAGTTCTTGTCAAACAGATGATAGTATACAGAAGCAGGTGGAGTTTGAGATTGGTAGTTCTGGTCCTTCTATTCAACAAGTGACAGTAGATGCATCTGAATCTACTGATAAAAATAATTCAGAAGAGGGAGAATATTCCATTGTCAGAGATAGACCAAAGAGGGATATTCGACCATCACAAAGATATGCAATTTGGTTGCATATACTTTGTCTATCGCAGAAGAAACTGATGTAGTTGATGAGCCTACTACTTATTCAGATGCGATTTCTTGTGATAATTCTACTAAGTGGTTGGTTGCGATGAATGAAGAAATTGAGTCTCTCCATCGAAATGAAACTTGGGTTCTTGTGAAGTCATCTCCAGGTAAGAAAATTGTTGAATGCAAATGGGTTTTCAAGAAGAAAGAAGGTATTCCAGGAGTTGAAGATGTAAGGTACAAAACACGTTTGGTTGCAAAGGGCTATAGTCAGGTATAATGTGTTGATTTTAATGAAGTATTTTCACCTGTTGTTAAGCATAGCTCTATTCGTGTTTTGCTTGCTTTAGTTGGCATGTATGATTTGGAGTTGAAGTAGCTTGATGTTAAGACAGTTTTCTTACATGATGAATTTGAAGAAAAAATTTATATGAAGTAACCTCAGGGATTTGAAATTGAAGGAAAGGAAGACCATGTTTGTTTGTTAAAGAAATCCTTATATGGATTGAAACAGTCTCCAAAACAGTGGTATAAGAGATTTGACATTTTTATGTTGCGTCATGGTTATTCAAGGAGCATGTATGATAGTTGCATTTATTTTCAGAAGTTAGATGATGGTTCTTTTATTTATTTGCTACTTTATGTTGATGACATGCTCATTGCTGACAAGAATTTGTCAGAAATTCACACTTTGAAGTTGCAGTTAAGTAGTGAATTTGACATGAAACATTTGGGAGCAGCTAAGAAAATTCTTGGCATGAAAATCAAAAGAGACCGAGGAGATGAAAGATGCTAAACCAGTGACTACTTCTCTTGCTAGTCATGTTCGACTATCTGCTGCTCAATCACCACAGTCAGTTGAAGAAGAAGAGTATATGGCACGGGTTTCTTATTCCAACGCAGTTGGTAGCATTATGCATGCAATGGTCTGTACTCGTCCAGATATTGTACAAGCAGTCAGTGTGGTTAGCAGGTATATGTCGTGTCCTGGAAAAACACATTGGTAGGCTGTGAAGTTGATTCTCAGATACTTGCAAGGGACTTCAAATTGTAGTTTAGAGTTTGGAAGAAATAATGACACTTTGGTTGGTTTTGTAGATTCTGACTATGCTGGGGATCTTGACAGGAGAAGATCACTTTCAGGTTACGTATTTTGCATTGGCGGTTGTGCAGTTAGTTAGAAAACTACTTTACAATCCGTTGTAACTTTATCTACTACGGAGGCAGAATATATGGCCATGACTAAGACAATCAAAGAAGCCTTGTGGTTGAAGAGTCTATTTGGCGAACTTAATCTGCATCAAGGTGTTACTACTATTTACTGTGATAATCAAAGTGCCATTCATTTGACTAAAGATCAGATGTATCATGAGAGGGCGAAACACATTGATGTGAGATTTCATTTCATTCGAGATACTATTGCTGAAGGAAAAGTTCTTGTTCAGAAAATCAGTACCAAGGAGAATCCTGTTGACATGTTCATGAAATCTCTTTCAGTTTACAAGTTCAAACAATGCTTGAATTGTGTTGGTATTCGTTGTTGGTGATTTAGGGCCATTGGGATTTATGTGGAGAAGGTGGAGCAATTTTGCTATTGTTGATGTTGGGGACACGCCAAGGTGGAGATTTGTTAATGTGGCGTTGTCCCACGTCGGATTTTGTATAAGGGAACTCTTCCTTTAGTTGCCCATAAATATAGTGGGCCTACGATGGGGTTAAGTGCACCAAAACCAAGAATGCATGAGTGGGTTATTTGGGCCTTTGGGTCATTAAACCTTTTGTTTAATTAAATACTTTTGAACTCTCTTGTATTTTTAGTATTAGGTGTTTTGGACCTAGGAATACTTTCCTCAAACATCTTTTGTACTCTCTTCTTCATAATAAAATATTACTCCTCTTCCGCCCGTGGACGTAGGTCAATTTGACCGAACCACGTAAATTCTTGTGTTCCTGTTTTACTTATTTCTGCTTTGTTATTTGTCTTTTAGGATTGCCACAAATCCTTTCGTCAATTTCCTGGGGCCAGACATAACAAATAAAAATCGATATCTAGTGATTTCATTGATGGCACGAGACATTTTGACTATTCCTATTACCACAGTGGCTTCAGAGTCCGCTTTCAGCGTTGGCGGTCGGATTATCAACAAAAATCGTAGTACCATCTTTTCAGAGAATGTAGAAGCTTTAATATGCACTAAAGATTGGTTATATGGTGAAAAATGTAAGTATTTTATATATTCTTTATTTTGCTAAAAATTTCTTTTACTGCACATAATATTTACGGTAGTTAAATTATTATTTTTCTTTATTTAGAAATGACGTATTTGCTGGTTTATGATATTAATATAGTTTCACAAGAAAATGCCGAGGAAGAAGCTGCATTAAATACATATTTTGTTCCATTAGTTACAAAACTTCTTGGCTCCAATAGGGAGGTTTACGAAAAGGAAGTCTAGTCATGTGACTTATTGGATTACTCAAAGGTAATATGGTTACTGATTTATGAAGCAATTAAGTATTTTATTAGAGTGCCTTCATGGATGATTGAATGGGATTGTAGACTCCTAGCTGTTGCTTATTTGATATGGTTTCTAGTTTTGCAGCTTCTTGATGGGGCCCTTTGTTCGTGTCTTCTTTCACTCCTTTGGAACTAGTATTCACTGCCCCTGCTGGATCCCTCTTTCTAAAAGAGGAGCTGTGTTTGGGAAGGTTATGATCTATAGCACTACAAACTTCTCAGTGGCAGCATCATATGCTTCCTAGGCTATGGAATATAAATCTTATCCTGACATCTGGTCCATGATGAGATCGAGTTTCATTCTTTTCCAGTCTATTAAACTTATGGACGAGAATGTTTAGTCACATTTAAAGTTGTGTTCATCAGCTTGAGAAAACACGTTGAGTTTCCTTCATGGACCACCTTGATAGAAGCCTAATGTTTTTTTTTTTGGTGATTTTATGAGCTTGAAGGTCACAGGTTGGTCTTTGTATGTTTCCATTCCAAGGGATTGTCTCAAGTGCCTTGCTTCTGGACTTTTGCCTTACAGATATTACATGCATGTTGTGTGTAATTTTTTAGCATGCATACTTTCTCTGCACTTTTGTTTAGACCATATCTCTACCAAGAAAATTTTAATCATATTAGCATTTCTTTATAGCATCCTCTATCACTTTTTCTGTTTGTTCTTATTTCTTGCAAACTTTTGTGTTTAAATCTAATTTTTGTGTATTTTTTTAATGCCAAAGTTAAAGGAGTATTTAGCTCACATGCACTACAGCTGAAATCAAGTACTTGAGCTGTAATGCATTTCTGAATTATGACAAGTAGTTGGAATTGCATACATAAATTGTAAAGCATTTAACTTCTACATTCATATGCTTCCTTTGCCCGCTGCAGGTACTGTGCCATTACCAGTGCTTACTACAGAAATATACCGCATTGTGAGTAGGAAGGCAGTCGAGGCCAGTGATGAAGGTGCTCCTTCATCTGTTCCTCCTAAAGGAGAGACAATCAATATCAAAGAAGAGGGATCTTCTTGGAAGAGATTGGATGCTGTTCAAGCTAGAGCTTGCATGGAAATCTTCAAGGACGATGGCTCTTGCTGCATAAGTCTTGTACATTACATCGTTCAACCAGCAATATTGTTCATTTGATTGTCCTCTTTGTCTGGGATCATATAAGATGGCAGTTACATGGAAATACTTTAGTATTTTCATGAAATTCTTTCTTGGTAGGATCAGGAATAGGTACAGTTACTTGGTAATACAAAAAAAAAGTAACCAAAATATATAAATGGATTATAAATGGATAATTGATTTTTATTTAATCCATTTAGATCCATTTATTAAATGGATCAGAGAGGATTTCCCCTCTGGCTCCTATACCATAGCCCCTTAAACCAGGAACTTAAAGAAGATTAAAGAAATAAAAAGCATAAGAGTAAGGAAGTGGATCGCAGTCGGACTGCCACTAGTTAGTATAGGCGGTTGAACCAACCATGTATAAACAGAATGTAAATACTAGAATGTAAAAACAAGTTAGTGTTAGCTCAGGCGGTATAACCGACCATTGATTGTTAGTATAATTAAAACAAATAAAAACAAGTAAATGAATATGAATGTAGGTAGCTTAGCCAACCATTTGATTGAATTAAAATACAAGAAAAGAAAAGAAAGCTCACAGATATGAAGCTCGCACAAGGGCTTGCTCCTTTGTTTAATCCTAACAACTAAAATATAAAAGCTAAGAACTTGTTTGTAGAGAGAGGGAGGAGAGTTTCTTCAAGCTAGAGAGAGAAGTAGTCTTGAAGAAATGGTGTCTGAAAGGTGTTGGGTTTGAGGGGTATTTATAGCAAATTTTCCCGTAGTGCTACAGTACCGTTACAGTGTTTGCTACAGTACCGTTACAGTCCTGCTACAGTGCTCGCTACAGTTCTTTGTTTGTCTTTTGTTGCCGTGCATGCACAGTAACTTGCCGGACCGCTACAGTACTTCTGGTGCTACAGTAAAAAATGATTTTTTCTATATTTTGTTCTGTTTGTGCCAGCTTGAATATCCGATTGAGCCAGCTTGAATATTTCTAAAGCATTTATTCAGCAAATCATTGCTGATAATTCTTCTAATGCTTCTTTGATCCATTGCTTGTAATATCGTGCATTGATCCCTTGTTTTTCAAGCAGATATTTGTTGATAATCATTCTTTGAATGTTTTTCCTTTGTATGAAACATTGTTCTTTCAATGTTTGTACTGAATAATTTGAGTTTGCTGATCCGATGTGATTATACCTGTGGATGTTGTAGCAAGGGATTCTTTCACCAGTATCCCTGTTGAAGTATATGATATCAAAGTTTTTGATCCTGGATTCTTTCCTTTCATTCTCGAGATAATGATACTCCATCCAAAGATGTGAGAAGGCATCATCCCTGAGTTTGATTTGAAAAGGTTGCGTTGGATCTCCAGGAATTAGAAATGGATTTTCTTCTTCTTCAATTTCCTGAATCCAGTTTATTGTTGAAGTCTCATCAATTGCTTGGAATTGATTTGAGATTGTTTCATTGGGTACCCAATTTGAAATAGATTCCGCAGGTATCCAGTTTGAAGATGATTCCTCGGGGATCCACTCCCAACTTGTTTGATTTTGATTTGATGATGTTTGGCCCTTATTAGCTTGAATGCTGGATATTTCTTCATGGGATGTTTGTTCCCAAGTAGAGTATCCATCGAAGAGATAATTTGTCTTTTCTAAATTATATGATGATGAACTTCCTTCACCGGCCATGTTTCTGCACAAAGAATTAGTTAGTTTAAAAAATTGGGATATTATCCCTTTGTAGATAATTTGGAAAGGAGCCAATTGATTGTGAAATGATGCTCCTAAGATGATAGGGTTAGTCAAATACTCAGTCCAGAAGAAGGTATCTGAGAATTGGTCTTGTATATTTGGAAATTTGAATTCAATATCAAGTTTAGGATTATTGGTTATTCTAAGGAATTCTAAAAATTGGATTGGAATAAGGTTTTTAGGAATATAGTTTTGGTCTGACCCTATATCAACTAGGGCTTTTGTTTTGATTACATAATTACCAATAATTAGTAATCATATTTGGATCGAATATTCCTGAAATAACTGAGAATTGTTATTCAGGTTTTCAGGGTTAATGGTTTCTTTTTGTAAGGTCATGGGTTGAATAAAAAATTTGTCAAGAATATCTTGGAAACCATCAGTATTTGGTTTACAAGAATTTTGTCTATGAATTTTTTCTAGAATGTCAAAGAGAAGACCTTTCAAAGGATCCGAAATTTCGTTTAAATATGGTTGTTTTGTTTCAAGAATGTCTTTAATGATGCTGAAAAGAAGGTTCTGATTTTTTGTCATCATATGTCCTTCTTTTCCATCTTCATCACTAATGATTGGGAAAGAAGATATTGATATGTATTTGTCATAATCTTCTGTTCGTTCAGATTTGATAACATCTGATTCGATTAGAGGATTTGACAATTGGGCTGCTAGTCTCAAAATATTGGAATTTTGGTTGTATAATGTTGGGTTGTGTTTCTGGGTGGATGAGTTTTGGGAATAAATAAGGTTAGCTGTTTTGTGGAAGAAGAAAGGGTTTTAAGGCCCATAGGTTTGGACTTTTTATTGGGCCTTGTATAGCAACTCAATGGCCCAAACTGTTTGTAAGAGGATCCAAGATTTCTCTCTCGGGACTGTTCTTCTACAGGTTGTCTGGGAAACCAGCCTGCTTGTTGGTCCTGTTCACAAGTTGTTTCTTCCCAAGGCTTATCGTTCACATATTGTGAACCAATAAGCCTTTTGGAGAAATCTTTGTTGTGAACTTTGTTTCTGTCTGACCTTGTCAAGAATATATGTTGATATCTTCTGGAGCTTGGGAATAGTTTTGATGAATCCCCTTCGGCTATTCCAGAATCATCACCAGATGTGAATATACCTAGGATATTGAATAACATTGTTTCTGGCAGGATGTTCCCATCTTGTATATCAGATTCATCCTTGTTGGTTGTGACTAGAATGTTATGAATAATATTTCTGCTGCTGTCTCCAATGATGAGATGTTCTTCACACCAGCCTTTAAATTGCCCAATAAATCCTATGAATAGGACATGAGCAATTAGTTGATTGCATCCACGTAATATTTGATTAAACATAGCTATGGTTGTCATCTGTTGAGATGTCATCGGAAGATTGTATCTGAATATCCCATCTATGCTCCATTCATAGATGTCTTCCTTATTGTATGAGTGTTGAAGGATATTGGATTTTATTCTGAAAATATCAGAATGAATCATTTGAGGGTGGTATAGATTTTGGATGTTTTTTTGGTTGGGAGTATAATTTTGTAAAAAAGGGTTTGAATATGATTTATTTAGAATAGAAGACCCTTGATTGTTTTGTATGGTATTGATCAAGGAAGCTCTTTGAATTTCGAACTCTTGTTTGTGTAAAGGAATTGGAAGGTATTGTTCAATCCAAAATTTTTGATTTTCTGGAGGTTTGAAAAGCAAGTTTGAGAAGTAGGTATTTGGAAGAGGAGGTTTGCGGATGAATTGGGTAAAAAGATTGAAAAGGTATTTCTCTGGATAGATTGTAAGAATCTTCTTGGCATGGGTATAGGCTGCCTCTTGGGCAATCCTGATTTCAATTTCATGAATGACCAATTTTGTCAAAGGAGACTCTGCCTGAATCTCTTGTTTGGTGACTGATTTGTTCAGTGAAGATCTTGTCTAAGGTTTTTGCTCGATGCGTCTAATTTTCCGCCGGATGTGTCTGATAGCTTGCCATTTATTTCTTGTTTGAATAGAAGGATGATCAATTCTATTCTCCCAAGAATATAAAGGTTGGATGTATTGATTCTTCTTGAATATTTGGATTTTCTGACCCCATTTGCTGGGTCTGATAGATCTTGGAGTATTGATTCGAGATCTAGCTAGATTTGTCAGATCTGATTTTTCAGATACTCCTTGTATTTGAGGATGTTCCTTTAATTTGTTGAAGATCCATGTCTCCTCAGTTTGTCCCTTGTATTTGCTGGATAACCATGTTTCCTCTGTCCATGATTCCACCTTGAGGCTTGGGTACTCAATATTAAGTACCTTTAGCTTATCAAGCTGCAACTGTTTCTAAGTTATGAAAGAATATATAGAAAATTTAGGAATTTCTTCCTGATTATTGTTTGCAGGAATTTCTTTTGAATTTTTCCGAGAAATATGTTCATTATCGGAAGGGATATTAAAATCATGGAATAAGTTTGAAATAAATATTTGTAAAGAATTTTGAATTATATCTTTAGTTGACTGGGTTTCAACTAACTGGTTTTTTTGTTTAAAAGAAATAATATTTGTTGGTGAATTTCTAATAACCATTGGTTTGGAAAAAGGTTGAGAGGGAATATCAGCAGTTTCTTGTTTATTAACTGATTTGAAGGAATTAATTTTTGTTTGAATATTTTCATCAGTTATAGGTTTGATACGAGGTTGATTTTTATTTAAGACATTTATTGAGGAATATCCTATGTCTTTTCCGATATCAAGACTAGTAGTATTAACAGAATTATGTAATGATTGACCAGGAATCAAAAGTTTTGAAGTTTCAACAAAATCTTGGTTTGGTAAATCTATTGGGTTTAATAGATCCACAGGAGAATCTGGTAGATCTATATCTGCTGGGTTTATATGAATATATTTTGATGGATCAGTGGATTCTGAATATTTATGAGAAGATATATGGGTTGTTTGAGGCAGATCTATGGATAGATCTTTTGATTTTGGCTTAGTTTGGACCGGATCTATGAGATCTGGTGTAGGAACTTGTGTTTTTATGGTTTTTGACATAGAGGATGCAGGTTTTGATATGGTTGTTTGGACTGGACTTATGAGTTTTGGTGAGGATGACTCTTGAGAAGTTTGGGACTCATACCAGTCAAAGAAATGAATATTTTGTTTTGTTTTTGTCAAAAAGTCATAAAAGTTTTCTTGAATATTTTTTCGGGCTTCTCCCTGGTATTTATCAAAAAATTATTTTTTTTAAATAGTTGTGGTTTGCAAAGAATTCAGATCTAATGTTTTGTCCATTAATCTGAAATTTAGAAGGTTTGTTTTCTAGTTTTCTTTGAATAAGGATTGACTGCTCAATTTGAGCAATTCTAGTTTGAAGTTTATTCAAAGGTTTGTTGTTTGAAGAAGAACTAGAATTTATGAAGTACGCTTTAATTGGAGAAGTCATTGGAAAATAAAACAAGAAAATAAAAATTTAAACGCAGAAAAAGATTTAAACAACTTATGATCCTCTTCCCTTTGGCACAGAATCCTTCAGGATCCATGGAGGATAAACTATTTTTCTTAATCAGATTATAAAGGATAGTGTGAAACCTATAAGAAAAGATCTAATCTTTTGAGAAAAATTAACTATACATGACGACCATATTTCCATCATAATAAAGATAGTAAAATAAACCTACAAGAATAGATCTAAATCTTTTGAGAAAGATTAACTATGCATGACGACCATATTTCCAAACAAAATCATAAGATTGATAGTAGAAACCCATTTTCCCTGGATCTGATCTTGTGACACTTCCCCGTCCTAGAGCATCATACCCTAAGAACCTCAACGCCCCTACAGAGCCAAATTCCTCATGATTTTACCTGGATCGGACGTTGGCACTTATTGGATCCATGTCATTCAATCAGATCTAAAGTCATGAAATCAAAACTATCAAAATTATAATAAGCTTGAATATATTGTAATCACGAAGTTAACCAGTCTCATCTAATTAGATCTAAACTTGTAGATATACACTATCAGTAGCATAAATAAAGAAAGAAAGATGGTAATCATGAAGTTAATAAATCTCATCAGAAAGATATAAACTTGTAGATCTGCACTAACAATATCATAATAAGTAAAGAAAAATAGCCATCACCCCACTTCCCCCTCTGGCTCTGATACCAGGCGGGACGAGGGTTAGTGATAAGAGTTTATTTTACGTATTTTTAAGTACATTTTATTAGTTAATTTTGAGTTGATTATTTAGTTTTATAAATAAAATAAAGTAGTTTTTGGTAAAATTATATATTTTTGGTAAAAGTGGATAATATTGCATTTTTAGTGATTTTAATGGTAAAAACTTCATTTTTATGCAAGAATGATGATTCAATCACCAAAGGATGTCAAATGAGATGAAAAATCGAAATTTGATGATGAATTCAAGTGGTAACAAGAAGAATGAAGTGAAAAACGTTCAAGTGAGGAAATGCAATACAAATCAGTTTTGACACTCTTCGGTATTTTGATTATATCTGGAGCTACACTTATCGGATTGAGGTAATATTTATACCATTTTAAAGCTAAGAAAGAGACCTACAATTCGTATGAAGACATTGAAATCTAATTCTGCCATTTTCATGGACAAAAAGTCGGAATACAGAAGCTACACTCTGTGGTCGGAATTGGAAACAGAGGTTTGACCAGGTGATAGTATTTCAACCATATCTCAGGCTGCACAACTCTGATTTGGATGATTTTTATAGCATTCGAAAGCTAACTCAAAGGGCTACAACTTTTGTGTTTTGCACAAAAGCCAGTTCGGTTTTCATCATGGAGAAAATTGCAGTTGAAATAAGGCCAGAGTGAAACCCCGAGTATACAAAATGCGAGTTTCTGCCGCGTTTTGTGTAGGCGCGTTTTGTAGCCGAAAATCTGCAATTTGCTCGGCCATTCCTCTTGTGTTCAAACTACTTTCCAGCTATAAGTTGCAAGGAAATTCGGTGCACATGCTTCAGAAGACCAAAGGGCAAGAAAGGGGGCTTATTTTCAAGTCAAAAATATTGGTTTTTGACTATGCTAACAAAGTGGAGATTTGGGAATCAAAGGTGAGAATTTGACTTGGAAAAATGGAGCCTTTGAGTAGTTTTTATGCAGAGACATTGAGGGAGGTCTGGGGATCCAGACGTAGCTAGTATTCTCACTAAAAAGAAAACATAGTCTCTCTAGCTAGGTACTTGCAAGGGGCAATTGAGGTTTCATCTTGTAATCATCTAAATTCAAGACAAAGGAGATTTTTGGAAGGCTTCACCATATTTTGGTTAAGACTTTCTTTACTCTTTTTGTATTTGTAACTCATGACGATTTACATTAATGAAGTTATGAGTGTTTCATCATTCATGAGTAGCTAATTTCCTTTATCTAGGGAGTAGATGAAACTTATGGCCAAGTGATATGAAGTGATTGTGATTTATACTTGTTATATCTTGTATTAACCTATCTACTTGTGTATGTTGGATTACTTATTGTTGTTTGATCACCAATAGCAGATTTATAGTTGTTTTTACTCATTGAGAAATGGTAACAATAATGGAATGACATAAGTAGAGCTTGAGTAGTATATTCATGAGAATAGAAATACATTCAAGTGGATGAAATCTACATTTCCTGTGTGCATAAAACAGATTTAGTATTTACCAAGAGATTAGGAAAAACTAATCTGTTTTAACCCATTATTATCATGAGAATGTGATTTTGGTATTGTTGGAAATGAATCCTTGGTCAAACAAGAGTAGTAACAAGTGTTAAATTCATTCGTTTTAGATCTTTTGTGTTATATGTGGAATCTACATCCCTAGATCTTAATATTTAGTGAATTCTACTCCTATTGTGAAATTGCATTTATCTAGTTAAGAATTTTTGTAGTTGAATTAAATTCTGAATTTTTTGCTCAAATTTATTGTGAGTCTAAATAATAGAGTAAATTAGTGTCTAATAATTGTTTTAATTGCTTCTCGTGGGATCGACCCGATACACATCTTGTACTACAATTGCGACCTGTATATTTGCAGTCCAATGGGTGTAAAATCAGAATTGAACTTGCATTGATATAAAAAATCCAGTCAAGTTTTTGGCGCCGCTGCCGGGGAGCGGCAATATTAGGGCCTAATCATCTTTATTAATTTAGATATTTTTCATTATTTTTATTCAAGTTGTTGAATTTAAACTGCAAAATTTCTCTTATTTTTGTTTGTAGTGTATGCACCGGGCGTCTCGAGAAGTTGCACTTTTCGATCCAGAAATTGAGAGGACACTACATAGACAAAGGAGGAACACACTATAGCAAGAGGAACAAGGGATTTGGCAATCAATAGAGGAAATCTTAATAGAGCTTCCATTTGAAAAAGAAATGGCAGAAAACGAAGCAAATGGGCGAGTTCTACGAGATTTTGCTCTACCGGGAACACAAGGATCTCAAACGAGCATAGCAAGTCGTTCGGTAAATGCTAACAACTTTGAGATTAAACCATCACTTATCCAAATGGTTCAACAATCTCAATTTGGAGGTAATGCAGTAGAAGATCCTAATACACACTTAGCTACATTCTTGGAAATTTGTGATACAATTAAAATGAATGGAGTTAGTGATGATGCTATAAGGCTAAGATTGTTCCCATTTTCATTGAGAAATAAGGCCAAACTTTGGTTACACTCTCACGCTCCTAATACTTTCACCGGATAAGATGATTTATCAAGAGCATTCTTAAATAAGTATTTTCCACCAGATAAGACTGCTAAGCTTAGAATGGATATCACTAGTTTTAGTCAATTAGAAGGTGAATCATTATATGAGGCATGGGAAAGGTTTAGAAATTTGCTTCGAAAATATCCACATCATGGACTGCCGGAGTGGTTAATCATACAAACCTTCTATAATGGTTTAGTTTTTTCTATTAAAACTATAATCGATGCAGCTGCAGGTGGAGCTTTAATGGGTAAATCACCCCAAGAAACTCATAATTTGATAGAAGAAATGGCAGCAAATAACTACCAATGGGCCAATGAGAGAGGTAATACAAGACGTCACGCAAGTATGATAGAAATGGACACTCTCAATATGCTAAGTGCTCAAATGAATAATGTGATGAAGTTGCTAAGTAGACAAGGTGGAGTTGGTCCAAGTTCATCTAATGCACATGTAGCATGTTGTTCTATATGTGGAGGTGAACATGATACTAATGAGTGTGTTAATTCTGAGCAGGTACAATTCGTCAATAATTACAATCGTAATGCTCAAAATAACCCCTACTCGAATACTTACAATCCGGGGTGGAGAAATCATCCAAACTTTGGATGGAAGGATCAAGGAAATCAACCAAGGCCAGCAAATCCACCGGAATTTCAATCAAGGCAACAACAAGCTGAAACTAAACCTGGTTGGGAAATGGCAGTGGAAAAGCTCGCAAAAGTTACTTCAGACAGATTTGAGCGAATAGAAGGAAGATTGGACCAGCTCACTACAATGTACAGGAATGTAGAGGTCCAAATTGGTCAAATTGCTAGTTCTTTGAATAATCGTAATCAAGAAAAATTACCTAGCAAAACAGAGGTAAATCCTAAGGAGCATGTCAAAGCCATTACTCTTCGTAGTGGTAAGCAATTAGAAGATCCTCCAGTGATGGAAGTTGAGAAAGATGAGAATGAAAAACAAGAAGAAAAGCAGAGGAACCAAGAGGCGATAGTGGAAGAAAATAGCCGGGAGAAATCAAGAAAAAATCAACCATCATCTTCCGCTACCATTCCAATACCTCCTGCGGTTCCATTTCCACAAAGATTAAAGCAAAATAAGTTTGATAAAGATTTTGAAAAATTTGTTAAACTTTTCAAACAATTGCACATTAACATTCCTTTTGCCGATGCTATTTTACAGATTCCGTCTTATGCGAAATTTCTCAAGGAAATCATAACTAGAAAAAGAAAGTTGGAAGACTGCGAAACAATAGCATTAACGGAGGAATGTAGTGCAATTATTCAAAATAAACTACCACCGAAGTTGAAGGATCCAGAGAGTTTTTCTATACCTTGCACCATAGGTAACGTTGATTTTTCTAAGGCATTGTGTGATCTTGGTGCTAGTGTATCATTAATACCTTTAACGGTGGCTAGACAATTGGATTTGCATGAGCTTAAACGCACTAATGTTACTTTGCAACTAGCGGATCGGTCTATTAGATATCCATTGGGAGTGTTGGAGAATGTATTGATAAAAGTTCAAAAATTTACCATTCCAGTGGATTTTGTGGTATTAGATATGAAAGAAGATATATCTATGCCAATTATTCTAGGTAGACCATTTCTAGCTACTGCAGGTACTATTATTGATGTCAAAAATAACAAGCTTAAGTTTCAAGTAGGTGAAGAAGAGGTAAAATTTAATTTGAATGAAATAAAAAAAATACCCTTCTTTTATCGATCTTGCTTATTCTATTGGCACAATTGATAAACTAACCCAAGAGATGAGTCAAGTCAACTTTGACTTAGATCCTCTTGAGTATTGTTTAATGAGTTTAGGTAAGCAAGAAGATGTTTGTGAAGAAATTGAAGAATTGGCCAAGTACTTGGATTTTCAAGCACCTTATAAAAGGGGTAATTTGTATGAAAGTCTTGGCCAAGGAAAAGGGTTTTCACAACCTTCAGAAATTGAACCTCCAAGGTTAGAGCTTAAGCCACTTCCAACTCATCTAAGGTATGAATTTCTTGGAGAAAATAGCACTTTACCTGTAATTGTTAGTGCTGACCTTGATGATGAGCAGTGTGCAAAATTGTTAAGAGTTCTAAGAAGGCGTAAGAAGGCAATTAGATGGACAATTTCAGACATTAAAGGTATAAGTCCTTCTATATGCATGCATCGAATTTTATTGGAGAACGGTTGCAAACCAGTGGTGGAAACACAAAGAAAACTCAATCCAAACATGAAAGAGGTGGTAAGAAATGAAATTCTTAAGTGGCTTGACGCAGGTATAGTTTTTCCTATCTCCGATAGTGTTTGGATTAGTCCAATTCATGTGGTACCAAAGAAAGGTGGAATGACTACAATCGTGGGTAAAAATGATGAATTAATTCCATCTAGACTTGTGGTAGGGTGGAGAGTGTGTATTGATTATCGTAAGTTAAATACGGTAACAAGAAAAGATCATTTTCCCCTACCATTTCTTGATCAATTATTGGAGCGAATAGCTGGATATGAATTTTACTGTTTTTTTGATGGTTTTTCAGGATATAATCAAATAGCTATAGCTCCAGAGGATCAAGAGAAGACTACATTTACATGTCCTTATGGCACTTTTGCCTTTAGAAGAATGTCATTTGGTTTATGCAATGCTCCTACAACTTTTCAACGATGCATGATGGCTATTTTTTCTGATTATATTGAGAAAATTATGGAGATATTTATGGATGATTTTTCTGTGTATGGTTCATCTTTTGACCATTGTCTTCATAATTTAGAATTGATTTTGCAAAGATGCGAGAAAACAAATCTTGTATTGAATTGGGAGAAATGCCATTTTATGGTAAAAAAAGGAATTGTCTTAGGGCACAAGATTTCTTCCAAGGGAATTGAGGTGGATAAAGCCAAAATAGAAGTTATCGAAAAATTGCCACCCCCAAGCAATGTCAAGGGGATACGGAGTTTTTTAGGACATGCTGGCTTTTATAGACGTTCTATTAAAGATTTTTCTAAAATAGTAAAGCCATTATGTGATTTATTATGTAAAGATACCCCTTTTCAATTTGATGACAATTGTTTGGTTGCATTTGAAAGGTTGAAGAAGGAATTGATTTCGGCCCCAATTATAACTTCGCCCGATTGGTCACTACCATTTGAATTGATGTGTGATGCAAGTGATTATGCGGTTGGAGCAGTTTTGGGACAAAAGAAAGAAGGATGGTTGCACGTCATTTACTATGCTAGCAAGTTGCTAAATGAGGCACAACTCAATTATGCAACTACAGAAAAAGAGCTATTGGCAGTGATATTTGCTTTGGATAAATTTAGATCTTATTTAGTAGGATCTAAAGTTATTATATATACGGACCATGCGGCTCTTAAATATTTGTTACATAAAAAAGATGCAAAACCAAGATTAATTCGGTGGATTCTTTTATTGCAGGAATTTGATGTGGAGATAAAAGACAAAAAGGGAACGGAGAATCTAGTAGCGGATCATCTATCACGCCTAGAATATATTCCAGTTAAGGATCAAGTTCCTATTCAAGAGAATTTCCCAGATGAGTTTGTCCTAGCAATTATCAATTCTCCATAGTATGCTGATATTGCTAATTTTTTGGTAAGTGGAGAGATTCCAAGGGGATTTAATTACCATCAAAAGAAGAAATTCTTACATGATGTCAAAAGTTACTTTTGGGAGGAACCATTGCTGTATAAACATTGTGCCGATTGTATGGTACGTAGATGTATTCCCGAAAATGAGGTACATAATATTTTATATCATTGTCATAACCTTGAAACAGGTGGTCATTTTAGCACTTCAAAAACTGTGGCAAGGGTATGGCAATCAGGGTTTTATTGGCCAACTATGTATCGAGATGTTCGAAAATATGTTAAAAGTTGTGAAGCATGCCAAAGAACTGGAAATATATCTCAAAAGAATGAAATGCCCCTAACTACCTTCTTAGAAGTTGAATTATTTGATATATGGGGTATTGACTTTATGGGACCATTTTCTAGTTCTTTTAATAATAAATACATCTTAGTAGCAGTGGATTATGTTTCTAAATGGGTAGAAGCAATCGTTTCACCTACTAATGACTCTAAGATTGTACTTAGATTCCTTAAAAAGAATATTTTCAGTAGATTTGGTATACCTAAGGCCATAATAAGTGATGAAGGAAAATATTTTTGTAACAAACAACTGGATTCCTTATTGTTTAAATATGGTTGTAGGCATAAGACATCACTCCCGTACCATCCTCAAGCCAATGGACAAGCGGAGCTAGCTAATCATGAGATAAATCTCATTTTGGAGAAAACTGTGAATAAATCACGCAAGGATTGGGCTACAAAGCTAGATGACACACTATGGGCTTACCGAACGGCATTTAAGACTCCCTTAGGGATGTCGCCGTATCGTTTAGTCTATGGAAAATCTTGTCACTTACCTGTAGAGATTGAACATAAAGCTTATTGGGCTATTAAAGCAATTAATATGGATTTTAATCTTGCAGGTGGAAGGAGATTACTTGAGCTGAGTGAATTGGAGGAACACCGGTTACATGCATACGAAAATGCCAAAATTTATAAAGAAAAGATCAAATATTGGCATGACAAGCACATTATTCCTAAACAATTTCAGGTAGGGCAAAAAGTGCTTTTGTTCAATTCACGCCTGAGGTTATTTCCAGGAAAATTGAAGTCAAGGTGGTCTAGACCATTTGAAGTCACTCAAGTATTTCCCTATGGAGCGGTTGAAGTGGCAAATTCAAGAAATGAAAGGTTTAAGGTCAATGGACAACGATTGAAACCCTACTTGGCAGGTGAAATCGTACCCAATGGGCTTATATGTCTTTTGGGCGAGCCCTCTTCAATTTAAGAACCTTAATATGTGAGTCGAGCCAATGACTATAAACAAGAGCACTAATTGGGAGGCAACCCAATGTTTATGTTATATGTGTTAATTTGGTGTGATTTTGTGGTTTGAATAATTTTTTAAGTTAAGTTGTTATTTTTGTATTATAGGGTTGACAATTGGAAGCAAGAATGACCATTTGAGGTAAAAAATGCGAACTTTGATCAATCCCCTTCATGAAAGTTAAAGGTGTATTTGATCCATCGAAAAGGGGTAAAATACATGTTTTTATCATTTTACATGTGCGCACATTGATAAGTTTTGCAAACAAATGATCCATGATGCATTTTGAGTAATTGGGGTACCAATGGTAATTGTTCAAAGTTTATTTTCTGCAAAAAAATTGCAGAAGAAAACGCGCCTAGCATAAAAACTCGCTTTTTGTCGCGTTTTCATCAAAACGCGTTTCCAATTCTGCAACCACAATGAAGAAAACGCGCTTAAAAATGCGACATAGAGTCGCGTTTCTCAGATAAATCACGTTTTCAAGCCTGGATCATAATAAAAAAACGCGACTTAAAATACGCGACTCAAAGTCGCTTTTTCACACAGAGCCGCGTTTTCATTCCTGCAAGATTTGTGCAGGAAACGCGACTTAGAAAACTCGAGTTGAAGGCGCGTTTCTAGTCGCGTTTTATGTGTCCGAATATAGCCTCCAGAAACGCGATTTCAGCTTCATTTCCTCTTCTCTTCTCCATTTTTCAGGCGCGTTTTTCCTCCCTTTCTACCCAACTCACAAATCTTCATTTTTACTCATAATCTTGCTAGAAATCATCACCCAACACCTTTTGAGCTTCATACAACCTTTTTAACTGATTATAATCCAAGAAAAACACCTCAAATTCAGTTTTTGAAGGATTGAAGGTTAGGGTTCTTCAACTCTAATTTCTTCAATTGGAGGTTGTTTAATAGGGCTTTTTGCATTTTTAGCATCACCAAACATCCTTCTACGTGATTGAGGTAAGTTTCTTCATCAAATCTTTTGATTTTTGAAAGTCATATTTTTTATCCTGAGCTATCTGACATCTTTTAATGTCGAAAATTTGATGATGTATTTGACTTTTTTTTTTGAATTTATTCATGCTCATTGAGATTGTTTAAATATGTTTATGAGTTTAAATGTAGCTATTTGTTGGTCATTATTGCTTTATAAATTCATAATTGCTATATTTGAAGGAAATCGACAAATGAAGTTAGGATGTTTTTGAGCCATTGGTGATGTTTAATTATGGTTAAGAATGGCTAGTTGGTGATGTTTGAGCATGTACATTGTGTATAGTGAGTAATTTGGTTGATTTGATGAGTTAATTGGTTTAATTTTTGCTTAAACATGATTATAACTATAAGTATATTTTTATTGTTAAGTTTAAATATTTATAATCATAATTGTTGTTAATTTCACTGATTGGGTTATAATTATTCAATATCTTGTTTCAATTGGTGATTTTGAGCAATTTTTGGCATAAATTATGGCTCTTCTTGATTCGGTCTTTTACATTAGTTATTGGACGAATTGTCACTTGCAAGGACACATTAGAGATAATTTGGATCATTTTAGGATATTCATTGCCAAATTGTTCATTGTGTCTAAATACATGTGGTTAATTGCAACATTTTCTTTTAGGTACTATGCCAAGGGGAAGAAGAGCGGCACTTTCATCCTCTAGTAGTGAGGAGAGGGAGGTTAATGAGGAGATGGAAGTGACTGAGGAGGAGAATTCACCTTCTCCTCCACCAGTTAACCGACAGCCTGGTGAGGGCACCTCCCGTGGAGCGAGTAGATCGGTATTTGACGGTGCTAGGTTCAATAATCGCAGGAATCAAGAATGGCATGAGGAGCATGCTAACTTGGAGTTCCTGTTTGAGATGCATGTCAACCCAACAGTTGAGATGATGTATAACATTTCAGAGGCTTTTGCTCAGCTGGGATGGGCACCGATTCTCACCCTACCAAACCATTACTACCCCAACTTGGTGCGCAAGTTTTACGCTAACATTGAGAGTAAGGCGCGCCATAGTGGAGAAATAGTTGAGTCCTGGGTACGTGGAAGACGAATCACCTTGTCACGTCAAGATTTGGCCGCTATTTTGGGGTGTATGGATGACGGCCGTCCAGTAGATTTGAAGAAGGAGTTTGTTCCCCCGAATAGGAGGTGGGATCCCTCGCTGGCCATGGCTAGGTTTGGTCTTGAGTACCAACCTTTTCGCTCTACAAGGAAGGAGACCATTTTGGCGAATGTCTTTGAACCTCATCATCGGTTTATCATTTACATGATGGCTCACAATGTCATCCCAAAGAAGATGGGGCACACGGAGGTTCCCAAGAGCGATATTTACTTCCTTGATTACATGTTCCACAACCGAACTTCCCCGTATGCTCGAATTTCATTGCCGAACATCATCATCAGCCACATTAGGTCTACGTGAGGCGTAAGACAACTTCCTTCAAACTTTCATTTCCTCGTCTACTGACTTTAATCTTCCCCCGTTTTGAGGTTCGCTTGGAAGGCATGAGGCGGGAGAATGTTCCTCCACGAGCTGAAATGACTCTTACTACTCTCCGTCGGCTTGGTATTGGCATGGGGAACATTCCACGCCCTGTTCAAGAGCGGAGACAGAAGGCTAGACATGGTCGCGATGCAGCTGGACCATCTACTGCAGCACCACCTCCTCCTCCGCCACAAACCAATTGGCAGCGGCTTTTCGGTCGCTTGGACGACATCGACCATCATTTAGCCCGACTGGATACTCGCCTGGACCACATTGAACATCATCTAAGCTTACATCCACCTCCCGTCAATGATGATGAAGATGACGATGAAGAGGATGATTGAGGCTGCCCTTTGGCTGGCTTTTCTTTTGTTTGCTTGTTTGCGTGTTATTTTTATCTTTTGTTTGAAAAATATTAATTTACATTCCTTATTTTGAATATTGGAACTTGTGGCAGTAACTAGTAGATCATTGACTGTAGATGGTTGAGTGGTCGATGGCTCATGATTCAAGGCTTCACTGGACCGCAGCCATATCACTTGGGGAGTCACTTGTTCCTTTCTTTTGTTTCTTTTCTTTTCTTTCCCTACACATTGAGGACAATGTGTATTCTAAGTGTGGGGGAAGAAATGTGTGGTACTTGTGATTTTAGTTGTGTTTGAGGTTGGAAATATTTTTGTTTCTTATGGTTTGCTGGCAGGGAGTTTAGTCCATTTTTAAGGGGAAACTCTGTCAAAATTTTTCCAAAACCTTATACTTATATATATATATATATATATAATCATAAATAAACAAATAAAATTTTGTCACTTATCCTTTTTGAAATAGATATATGTGGTTTTGAAACTTCTTTTCTCAGTTAACTTGGAAAGGATTATTATGTGATTATGATTTTTACATTTGTAGGAAAGTATATCTAGTAAAGTGGAGAAAATTATGCCTAAATTTTGCATATTTGATGAAATTTCTTCTTTTTATTTGATTTTACAAGTTAAGGAATTAATATGGTCAATAAGTGTTACTCTCTTCTCATGATTGCTTTTTAGAGGGAATTTTATTATTTCTCTCTCTCTCTATATATATATATTTTGTTTCTTAAAAAAAAAAAGAGTTATTCTACTCCAATGGTTCTTGTACTTAGTAACCGGGAGTCTTCATCTACAAATGTCGACTTTCGCGTAAAACAGTACTTGAATTAAGAGTATGAAAAGCAACTTGAGTATGTGAAATATTGAGTAACCGGTGATCTTCATCTAAAAATGTCGATCTTCGCGTCAAAAGGTATTTTTCACAACTTAAGTAGTATTTAACTCTTAAAATATATAAAACAAAAAAAAAGAAAAAAAAAAGAGAAAATAAAAGAAAATAAATCCTTCTTTAAGAAAAATAAAGAAGTTGATCATGAGATTAGTTAGCATCTTTATTGACTATATGAGTTGCTTGCTTGTAAAATTGGGTAAAAATGAGAAATTGAGTTGAATTAGTAAAATTATGGTATACTTGGCTCTTCTTTGCTTGATATTATGAGTACTTGAGGTTAATTGAAAAATCACATAAGGGTTATTTACCTTGATTCAAGGAAATGAAGTTGAAATGCTACATATGTGTATTTTTAATCTTTGGATCATTGATGGTTGGAATTTCATATTGCTTGAGGACAAGCAATGATTCAAGTGTGGGGGTATTTGATAAGAGTTTATTTAACGTATTTTTAAGTGCATTTTATTAGTTAATTTTGAGTTGATTATTTAGTTTTATAAATAAAATAAAGTAGTTTTTGGTAAAATTATATATTTTTGGTAAAAGTGGATAATATTGCATTTTTAGTGATTTTAATGGTAAAAACTTCATTTTTATGCAAGAATGATGATTCAATCACCAAAGGATGTCAAATGAGATGAAAAATCGAAATTTGGTGATGAATTCAAGTGGTAACAAGAAGAATGAAGTGAAAAACGTTCAAGTGAGGAAATGCAATACAAATCAGTTTTGACACTCTTCGGTATTTTGATCATATCTGGAGCTACACTTATCGGATTGAGGTGATCTTTATACCATTTTAAAGCTAAGAAAGAGACCTACAATTCGTATGAAGACATCGAAATCCAATTCTGCCATTTTCATGGACAAAAAGTCGGAATACAGAAGCTGCACTCTGTTGTCGGAATTGGAAACAGAGGTTTGACTAGGTGATAGTATTTCGACCATATCTCAGGCTGCACAACTCCGATTTGGATGATTTTTATAGCATTCGAAAACTAACTCAAAGGGCTACAACCTTTGTGTTTTGTACAAAAGCCAGTTCGGTCTTCATCATGGAGAAAATCGCAGTTTAAATAAGGCCAGAGTGAAAACGCGAGTATACAAAACGCGAGTTTCTGCCGCGTTTTGTGTAGGCGCGTTTTGTAGCCGAAAATCTGCAATTTGCTCGGCCATTCCTCTTGTGTTCAAACTACTTTCTAGCTATAAGTTGCAAGGGAATTCGGTGCACATGCTTCAGAAGACCAAAGGGCAAGAAAGGGGGCTTATTTTCAAGTCAAAAATATTGGTTTTTGACTATGCTAACAAAGTGGAGATTTGGGAATCAAAGGTGAGAATTTGACTTGGAAAAATGGAGCCTTTGAGTAGTTTTTATGCAAAGACATTGAGGGAGGTCTGGGGATCCAGATGTAGCTAGTATTCTCACTAAAAAGAAAACATAGTCTCTCTAGCTAGGTACTTGCAAGGGGCAATTGAGGTTTCATCTTGTAATCATCTAAGTTCAAGACAAAGGAGATTTTTGGAAGGCTTCAGCATATTTTGGCTAAGACTTTCTTTACTCTTTTTGTTTTTGTAACTCATGACGATTTACATTAATGAAGTTATGAGTGTTTCATCATTCATGAGTAGCTAATTTCCTTTATCTAGGGAGTAGATGAAACTTATGGCCAAGTGATATGAAGTGATTGTGATTTATACTTGTTATATCTTGTATTAACCTATCTACTTGTGTATGTTGGATTACTTATTGTTGTTTGATCACCAATAGCAGGTTTATAGTTGTTTTTACTCATTGAGAAATGGTAACAATAATGGAATGACATAAGTAGAGCTTGAGTAGTATATTCATGAGAATAGAAATACATTCAAGTGGATGAAATCTACATTTCCTGTGTGCATAAAACAGATTTAGTATTTACCAAGAGATTAGGAAAAACTAATCTGTTTTAACCCATTATTATCATGAGAATGTGATTTTGGTATTGTTGGAAATGAATCCTTGGTCAAACAAGAGTAGTAACAAGTGTTAAATTCATTCGTTTTAGATCTTTTGTGTTATATGTGGAATCTACATCCCTAGATCTTAATATTTAGTGAATTCTACTCCTATTGTGAAATTGCATTTATCTAGTTAAGAATTTTTGTAGTTGAATTAAATTCTGAATTTTTTGCTCAAATTTATTGTGAGTCTAAATAATAGAGTAAATTAGTGTCTAATAATTGTTTTAATTGCTCCTCGTGGGATCGACCCGATACACATCTTGTACTACAATTGCGACATGTATACTTGCAGTCCAACGGGTGTAAAATCGGAATTGAACTTGCATTGATATAAAAAATCCCGTCAGTTAGCCCCTTAAACCGGGAACAAGTAAAGAATTAAGAGGAGGAAAGCATAAAAGTTAGGAAGTGGGTCGCAGTAGGACTGCCACTTAGTTAGTATAGGCAGTTGAACCAGCCATGTATAAACAGAATATAAATAATATTTAAAGACAAGTTAGTATGTTAGATCAGGCGGTATAACCGATCATTGATTGTTAGTATAATCAAAACAAGTATATGAATATGAATATAGGTGGCTTAGCCAACCATTTGATTGAATTAAAATACAAGAAAAGAAAAGAAAGCTTACAGATATGAAGCTCGCACAAGGGCTTGCTCCTTTGTTTGATCTAGAAACTAAAATATAAAAACTAAAAAACTTGTTTGTAGAGAGAGGGAGGAGAGTCTTTTCAAACTAGAGAGAGAAGTTGTCTTGAAAAAATGGTGTATGAAAGGTGTGTGGAATGTGTTGGGTTTGAGGGGTATTTATAGCAAAATTTCCGTAGTGCTACAGTACCCGCTACAGTGTTGCTACAGTACCGCTATAGTGCAACGTTTGTCTTTTGTTGCCGTGTTTGCACAGTAACTTACCGGATTGCTACAGTGCTTCCGGTGCTACAGTAAAAATGATTTTTTCTGAATTTTGTTCCGATTGAGTCAGCTTGAATGTTCCTAGAAGCATTTGTTCAGCAAATCATTGCTGATAATTCTTCTAATGCTTATTTGATCCATTGTTTGTAATGTCGTGTATTTACTCCTCGTTTCTCAAGTAAATACTTGTTGAGAACCATTCTTTGTTTGTATCTTCTCTGCATGACACATTGTTCCTTCAAAGTTTGTATGGAGTAATTTGATTCTTTTACTCCAACATGATTGTATTTGTGTATATGGTGGATAGGAATTCTTTCACCGGTGTCTTGGTTAAAGAATATACTATCAAAGTTTCTGATTCTGGATTCTTTGTGCTCGTTTTCCAAGTAGTGATATTCTGTCCAGAGGCGTGAGAATGCATCGTCTCTGAGTTTGACTTGGAAGGATTGAGTAGTAGGATCTTCAGGAATTAGGAATGGATTTTCTCCTTCTTCAGTTTCCTGAATCCAGTTTATTGTTGAAGTCTCATCAATTGCTTGGAATTGATTTGAGATTGTTTCATGGGTACCCAATTTGAAGTAGATTCCGCAGGTATCCAGTTTGAAGATGATTCCTCGGGGATCCACTCCGAACTTGTTTGATTTTGATTTGATGATGTTTGGCCCTCATTAGTTTGAATGCTGGATATTTCTTCGTGGGATGTTTGTTCCCAAGTAGAGTATCCATCGAAGAGATAGTTTTTCTCTTCTGAATTATATGATGATGAACTTTCTTCACCTGTCATGTTTCTGCACAAAGAATTAGTTAGTTTAAAAAATTGGGATATTATCCCTTTATAGATAATTTGGAAAGGAGCCAATTGATTGTGAAATGATGCTCCTAAGATGATATGGTTAGTCAAATACTCAGTCAAGAAGAAGGTATCTGAGAATTGGTCTTGTATATTTGGAAATTTGAATTCAATATCAAGTTTAGGATTATTGGTTATTCTAAGGAATTCTAAAAATTGGATTGGAATAAGGTTTTCAGGAATATAGTTTTGGTCTGACCCTGTATCAACTAGGGCTTTTGTTTTGATTACATAATTACCAATAATTAGTAATCGTATTTGGATCGAATATTCCTGAAATAACTGAGAATTGTTATTCAGGTTTTCAGGGTTAATGGTTTCTTTTTGTAAGATCATGGGTTGAATGAAGAATTTGTCAAGAATATCTTGGAAACCATCAGTATTTGGTTTACAAGGATTTTGTCTAGGAATTTTTTCTAGAATGTCAAAGAGAGGACCTTTCAAAAGATCCGAAATTTGGTTTAGGTATGGTTGTTTTGTTTCAAGAATGTCTATAATGACGTTGAAAAGAAGGTTCTGATTTTTGGTCATCATATGTCCTTCTTTTTCATCTTCATCACTATTGATTGGGAAAGAAGATATGTATTTGTCATAATCTTCTTTTCGTTCAGATTTGATAATATCTGATTCGATAAGAGGATTTGACAATTGGGCTACTGGTCTCAAAATATTAAAAATTTGATTGTATTGGAAATGTTGGGTTGTGTTTCTGGGTGGATGAATTTTGGGAATATATAGGGTTAGCTGTTTTGTGGAAGAAGAAAGGGTTTTAAGACTCATAGACTTGGACTTTTTATTGGGCCTTGTATAGTAACTCAATGGCCCAAACTGTTTGTAAAAGGATCCAAGATTTCTTCCTCGGAACTGATCTTTTGCAGGTTGTCTGGGAAACCAGCCTGCTTGTTAGTCCTGTTCACAAGTTGTTTCTTCCCAAGGCTTATCGTTCACATATTGTGAACCAATAAGGCTTTTGGAAAAATCTTTGTTGTGAACTTTGTCTCCGTCTGACCTTGTCAGGAATATATGTTGATATCTTCTGGAGCTTGGGAATAGCTTTGATGAATTCCCTTCGGCTATTCCAAAATCATCACCAGATATGAATATACCTAGGATATATCCACTTGATGTGATATTGAATAACATTGTTTCTGGCAGGATGTTCCCATCTTGTAGATCAGATTCATCCTTGTTGGTTGTGACTAGAATGTTGTGAATAATACTTCTGTCTCTAATGATGAGATGTTCTTCCCACCATCCATTGAATTGCCCAATAAATCCTATCAATAGGATATGAACGGTCGATTGTTTGCCGCCATGTAATGCTTGATTAAACATAGCTATGGTTGTCATCTGTTGAGATGTCATCGGAAGATTATATCTGAATATTCCATCTATGCTCCATTCATAGATGTCTTCCTTATTGTATCAGTGTTGAAGGATATTGGGTTTCATTCTGAAAATATCAGAATGAATCATTTGAGAGTGGTATAGATTTTGGATGTTTTTCCGGTTGGGAATATAATTTTGTAAGAAATAGTTGGAATACGATTTATTGAGAATAGAAGACCTTTGATTGTTTTGTATGGTATTGATCAAGGAAGTTCTTTGAATTTTGAATTCTTGTTTGGGTAAAGGAATTGGAAAGTTTTGTTCAATCCAAAATTTTTGGTCTTCTAGAGGTTTGAAAAGTAAGTTTGAGAAGTAGGTATTTGGAAGAGGAGTTTTTGGGATGAATTGGGTAAAAAGATTGAAAAGGTATTTTTCTGGATAGATTGTAAGAATCTTCTTGGCATGGGTATAGACTGTCTCTTGGTCAATCCTGATTTCAATTTCATGAATGACCAATGTTGAAGCAGACTCTGCCTGAACCTCTTGTTTGGTGACTGGTTTGTTCAGAGAAGATTTTGTCTGAGGTTTTTGCCCGATGCGTCTAATCTTCCGCCGGATGTGTCTAATAGCTTGCCATTTATTTCTTGTTTGAATAGAAGGATGATCAATTCTATTCTCCCAAGAATATAAAGGTTGGATGTATTGATTTTTCTTGAATTTCTGGATTTTCTGACCCCATTTGCTAGGTCTGATAGATCTTGGAATATTGATTCGAGATTTAGCCAGATTTGTCAGATCTGATTTTCCAGATACTCCTTGTATTTGGGGTTGTTCCTTTAATTTGTTGAAGATCCATGTCTTCTCAGTTTGTCCCTTGTATTTGCTGGATAACCATGTTTCCTCTGTATAAGATTCCATCTTGAGGCTTGGGTACTCGATATTAAGTACCTTTAGCTTGTCAAGCTGCAACTGTTTGTAAGTTATGAAGGAATACATAAATAATTTAGGAATTTCTTCCTGATTATTGTTTGCAGGAATTTCTTTTGAATTTTTACGAGAAATGTGTTCATTATTGGAAGGGATATTAAAATTACGGAATAAGTTTGAAATAAATATTTGTAAAGAATTTTGAATTATATCTTTAGTTGACTGGGTTTCAACTAACTGGTTTTCTTGTTTAAAACAAATAATATTTGTTGGTGAATTTCTAATAACCATTGTTTTGGAAAAAGATTAAGAAGGAATTTCAACAGTTTCTTTAATAATTATTTTGAAGGAATCAATTTTTGTTTGAATATTTCTATCAGTTATAGGTTTGATACTAGGTCGATTTTTATTTAAGACATTTATTGAGGAATTTCCTATGTCTAAGGAATTTCCTATGTCTTTTCCAATATCAAGACTAGTAGAATTAACAGAATTATCAATTGATTGTCCGAAAATCAAAAGTTTTGAAGCTTCAAAAAACTCTTGGTTTGGTAAATCTATTGGGTTTGATAGATCTACGGGAGAATCTGGTAAATCTTTGTCTGCTGGGTTTATATGAATTAATTTTGATGGATCTATGGATTCTGAGAGTTTATGAGAGGATTGTAGTGTCTTGGTTGCTTGAGGCAGATCTATGGATAGATCTAAAGGTTCTTGTGTAGAATCTGTTTGAGATAAGTCTATGACTTTTGGCTTATTTTGACTTGGATTTATGGGATCTAAAGTAGAACCCTGAGATTTTGACATAGAGGATGCAGGTTTTGGGATGTTTTGAACTGATTTTTTGAGTTTTGGTGCAGACTCTTTAGTTGTTTGAGATTCATACCAGACAAAGAAATGAATATTTTGCTTTGTTTTTGTTAAAAAGTCATAAAAGTTTTCTTGTATATTTTTTCGGGCTTCTCCCTGGTATTTATCAAAAAATTGTTTTCTTTTAAAATGATTGTGGTTTGCAAAGAATTCAGATCTAATGTGTTGTTCATTAATCTGGAATTTAGAAGGTTTGTTTTCTAGTTTTCTTTGAATAAGAATTGACTGCTCAATTTGAGCAATTCTAGTTTGAAGATCATTTAAAGGTTTGTTGTTTAAAGAAGAACTAGAAGAAATAAAGTATGTTTTAACTAGAGAAGTCATTGGAAAATAAAACAAGAAAATAAAATAAACAAATATTCAAATAATTTAAAAACTTATAATCCCCAAAATAAAATAAACAAATATTCAAATAATTTAAAAACTTATAATCCCCTTCCCTTTGGCACAGAATCCTTTGGGATCCATGGAGGATAAACTATTTTTCTTAATCAGATTATAAAGGATAGTGTGAAACCTACAAGAAAAGATCTAACCTTTTGAGAAGAATTAACTATACATGACGACCATATTTTCATCATAATAAAGATAGTAAAATAAACCTACAAGAATAGATCTAAATCTTTTGAGAAAGATTAACTATGCATGACAACCATATTTCCAAACAAAATCATAAGATTGATAGTAAAAACCCATTTTCCCTGGATATGATCTTGTGATACTTCCCTGTCCTAGAGCATCACACCCTAAGAACCTCAACGCCCCTACAGAGCCAAATTCCTCATGGTCTTACCTGGACCGGACGTTGGCACTTACTGGATCCATGTCATTCAATCAGATCCAAAGTCATGAAATCAAAACTATCAAAATTATAATAAGCTTGAATAGATAGTAATCACGAAGTTAACCAGTCTCATCCAATTAGATCTAAACTTGTAGATCTACACTATCAGTAGCATAAGTAAAGAAAGATGGTAAACACAAAGTTAATAAATCTCATCAGGAAGATATAAACTTGTAGATCTACGCTAACAACATCATAATAAGTAAAGAAAGATAGCCATCACCCCACTTCCCCCTCTGGCTCTGATACCAGACGGGACGAGGGTTAGCCCCTTAAACCAGGAACAAGTAAAGAATTAAGAGAAGGAAAGCATAAAAGTTAAGAAGTGGGTCGCAGCCGGACTGCCACTTAGTTAGTAAAGAATTAAATGGAACTAAATGGATTGGATAAATTTCATCCACCATCCATTAAGTCAAAACCAATTATGAACCATTTATCCATATTGTCACTTCTAGTTTTCCCCCTAAACTCTCTCATTCGTGGTTTTGTGGTACAAGACTTGTAGAAAATCCCTTGCCAATACTGGAGAAGATGGAACATCTTTCGATTCTCATATTGGATGATGCTTATGTAGGAGAAGAATTAGTAATTTCTGGAAACGGATTTAAGAATTTGTATCTCAACTTAGAAGTGGGACTCCAAGTCCTTAAATAGGAAAAACATAACCATGAATTTTACTCTTATCATAATATTAAAACATGACTCAACTCTAAATCAACTGTGCTATCAAATATAATATAGGTATCAAATAATAAATCAATTTCTAAAACTATTAAAATTTTAAATATGTTTGGTTTAAAATATGTCAATAGAAAAACTGCTGTGTATGTTCATGCACGGCCGATTGATTGTTTGAGTAAAACATTTCTTTTTCTTTTTTAATCTGCAGAGATGCATTCTATGGCTTCTCTTACTATTAGAATTAATTTGTTTATTGATTTTCATTTTAAATTTATCTTTAAAGGATTATGATCCTAAAATTTTAAATTTTTATTAATAAAAAATTCACAAAAATAATTAAGTTAATCATAATGAAGAACTTATTCAAGAAGACTTCCAAATTTTAGTCTTTAAGAAGATGGGATTTCTTAAGTGGTGACTTCTTATTAGAGATATACAATACAATTATTTAGGTAACAAAATAAAAATCGATTAAAGATGTTTATAAATTTATAACATATATTACACCGATCAATATTATAAATTTATTTTTCTTAATGTGTAAAACATAGAAGAATTGAAGGGACAAGTATGAAAATGAAAACAAATAGATAGTTCAACTGAAAGAATCACAAAAAATAATAATAAGATAATAGGATAACATGCACAAAGATAAATCATAAAAGAAAGGATAACAAAACCATTTAAAAAAAAAAAAACAATTCTCCATTGCACTTGCTAAGCTAAGGGAAAAAAACGAGGTAAACAGGTCAAAGGCCCATTTTGCACGTGGTGGACCAGATAAAAAATCCTTGAAATAATATTGCAAACCCATTCTGGGCCGGAGGATCCATAAGCCGACATCCTGATTTTTTTGGGCTCAGTAAAGAAAGAGGTTTTTCAGGTAAATGGGTTTTCTAGCTCTTGACCAGAAAAGGGCTAGAGCGATTGGCTTTATAGTTGAATTGCGTGGGTTGGGTTTGGTTTCAAAACATTCAATTCAAGAGTTAGGTATGTCAACTTTTTAGCGTACAATTATTTGTTAAATGAATAGGATTTAAAACTCGAAACCCAAGTATATAAAGTTCTGTGGTTAAAACAATTTATTAATTGGGGTATTGTTTAAATAATTTTAAACAATAGGTGATCAAAATGCAAATCATTCAATATGTTTTTTGTTCTCTAAGAGATTGCCCCTTTATAACTTGATTTACACTTTGGTTCCAAAATTTCAAAGTGGAATTCTTTAATCACTTAAGAAAAATTCATCTCATTTTAGTCCCTAAAGTATAAAGTCTATCCCAATTAAGTATAATATCTATTACACTTTAACGATCAAAATATAGAAGAAGTAAAGGAGAGTTTATGCTTTAGGTTAGGGACTAAAATAGGACATGTTTTACTTAAAGTGAAATAGATTTTATACTTTAGTTACTAAAATGTTCAGGAATCAAAACAAGAATTTAGGTATATTTTAGTTTATACTTTAGTTACTAAAGTATAAAGTCTATTCCAATTAAGTATAAAGTCTATTACACTTTAAGGATCAAAATATACAAGAAGTAAAGAAGAGTTTATGCTTTAGGGACTAAAATAGATCAAGTTTTTCTTAAGTGGGATAAATTTTATACTTTTAAGTACTAAAATATTCAGGAATCAAAATGAGAATTGAGGTATAATTAAAGGGTGCAAAGTGAAATTGACCTTTAGTTTAAGTATAGCACTTTCTTCAATATATTAGTGTTGAAGATTTAGTCATGGACACACACAAGAAATTGAATGGATTTCAAAATATTAACGCCAAGAAAACTTTGAATTTCGACCAAGTCCGAGCTAACAGTTAGCTTTGCGCAACCTTGGATAATTTGATAATAACTTGGCGTAGAGAACTCAAAATTGACGAATGAATTTCCGTCGTTATATCTCTATGGTTTAAACATTGGCGAATGAATTTCTAAAATATTTGTCTACTGAAATGTTCGTAACTAGTACATTAGCTTTACCCTCTACTCCACTCAGTTTATTACTTTTAGAGGATAATAATACTTGTTTATCTATTCATTACCTTTTTTTCACACACTAATTCACATGTGAGCTGGTTCTGCATGACAGATTTTACTGTCAAGACTAACATAGTTAACAGGTACATTAAGATTCAGTTCTATCGTTAATTATCTTGCAACCCTTATGCCAATGTACTGCAAAGGAATTCTTTGAAATCTTTCAAGGCATTGTGATTAGTGACACTGCAATAGATTTCATCACCAATAATGTGGAGTGTTGATGAGGCCAGGCTTCCACTCTGACCCACAAAAGGAAAAGCAGAGGCAAATGACTAAAACTTGACTTAAATGTTGAGGTAGGAATTCTTTGCTCATGTTCTTTTTTCCACTATAAAGATAACTTGTTCGTGTTCAGTTGAAGATTCTTATCTTCACAAACTATTAGGAGAAAGCTGAAAGTTTAACAGAAAGACAAAGAAACGAATTTTATATATGGTATTAAAGAAGCTCGCACTCCAGGTTAAGAGAGAATTGAATTCTGGGCTGCTTTACGATTCTTAAAAGAGAAGGGTAAAAAATTTGGACTAAAGAAACTGTATAAGCTATTGTTGTTCGGACCTGGAAACATGGCATAAAGTTGACTGTAGCCTTTTGCGTTCCAAATAATTTTTTATATGGCACTCTCCTAAAACAAGCAATCTGCCCTTCTTTTTTCTGTTTTTTGAGAATTTCCCACATCTCACAACTTGATTAATGTAAATCCATTTAAATCAAAACCTGCTTTCTGTTGACTGGAGTCGTTGCTCTTCCAAGATCAGTTAAAACGACACCGAACCAGGAGGCTGGAGACTTGGAATCATCCTTTACGCACAAACTGAATGTAGATATCTTGTAAATTTATTGGCAAGTTTTATGAGTGACGCATTCTCTTTAGTGGCCCAGAATCTCAATGAAATCAGGAAATCAAGTTTAAGAAAGAAAAAGAAACTAACAATCAAGAAAAAGGCAGAAGATTGAGATAGGAATCTTACACCTTTTTTTTCCCCTCTATAAAGGTAACTTGGCTATGTTGTGTTGAAAATATGCTAAAGGTAACTTGTTATCGTGAAATCCCCTACCCAGTGCTTGAAAAGCAGAGTTAAAGAACATATGCTTGGAATCATCTTTTAAGTACAAACTGAATATATAGATTTCTTGTAAAGTCATTGATTCCTTACCTACCGACAAGATATACGGTCTTTGCAGTAGCCACTTCTGCTTTATAAAAATGTGTAGAAAAACAGATGCAGATATTAATCTGGCTTTGCAACTGCACTTGAAAGAGAAGAGCCTCTCCTCCATTTCTGGTTCTTGCTCTTTTATTGAGAAGCAAAGCCCTCTTAGATTCGATGGCTGACACTATTGTCTCTCTTGTTATTGAAAGAACTGTTGATCTGCTGATTAAAAAATCTGTTTTCCTGAAAGATGTTGGACAACAAGTTGAGAGACTTGAAAATGATCTGGTCCGGATGCGGTGTTTCCTGAAAGATGCTGATCAGAGGCAAGATGAAGATGCGAGGATCCGCAACTGGGTTTCTGAAATCAGAGCTGCTGCCTATGATGCAGAGGATGTCATTGAGATCTTTGCCGGCAAAATTGAGTTCATGAAAGATAAGGGATTTGTCATGAAATTGGCATATTATCCCTGGCGGATTGTGAGCCTCAACAAGATAGGCAAAGATATTGAGTCCTTACAGATGAGGCTCAATGACATAGCTGATAGCCGTGAAAAATACGGTATAAAAAATCTAGGAGAGCGAACGAGTACACATGGAGAAGAGCTTCAACGGCTCCGACGATCCTCTCCAATTAGTGAGGACAAGGATATTGTGGGCTTCGAGAAGATGGCAAAATCCCTGGTGGCAGAACTCTTGAAAGAGAACAGAAACCGCCGTTGTGGTTTCAATCATTGGCATGGGAGGTGCTGGTAAGACAACTCTAGCCAAAAAAGTTTATAACCATGCTGATCTCAGGACAAGATTCAACTGCCGTGCCTGGGGTTGCGTCTCTTCAAGCTACGATCACAAAAAGATGCTGAGGGCAATCATAAAGCAATTGAATGAAATGAGTAAAGAGCTACTTGATGTGTTGGAAAAGATGGAAGAGGAAGACTTGGAACGAAGGCTGTATAAAGATCTACAAGATAAGTGTTATCTTGTGGTACTTGATGATTTGTGGAAAGAAGAAGCGTGGGATTGTCTTGCTAGAGCCTTTCCTGATGTTAATACATCAAGTAAGTGCTACTTACAAGTCGCAATCGGGATGTTGCCCAACACGCAGATGCTCTTAGCAAACCACATGAGTTGAAAACTTTGGGGCAGGAAGACAGCTGGCAGTTGTTCCTCAGAAAGGCCTTAGGCCATGGGGATAATGCTGGGTGTCCTCCGGATATGGAAGAAGTAGGCAGAGAGATTGCCAGAAGATGTGGTGGTCTGCCGCTGGCCATCACGGTTATAGGTGGCCTGCTACTGGCAAAGAAAAAGTTGAAGAGTGAATGGGAGAAAGTTCTCAACAACTTCAGCGCATACCTATCAAGGAGCCAGAGTGGGGTATCAGCGATTTTGGAATTAAGTTATGCAGACCTTCCTGCCAATCAGAAATTTTGCTTTTTGTATTTGGGTTTGTTTCCCGAAGACTCCGTGATTTCTGTGCGCAAGTTGATCCATCTGTGGGTTGCAGAGGGAATAATGCAGAAAAGAGATGCAAAAAATTTGGAGGAAACTGCAGCATATGATGAAGTGGAACGACTTTGTAGCAGAAATATGGTCCAAGTGGCGGAAATGACTGTTGATGAGAGGATTAAAAGCTGTAGAGTCCATGATTTGCTGCGAGACCTTGCAATCAGGAAGGCAGAGGATGAAAATTTTTTTCAGATCCATGGCACCAGAGATGATGAAATATCAGCCAAATCCAGGTACCTTGCTGTTCATAGTCTCCCTCTGGATAAAAATTATTTTGGGTCTTCGAACCCTCCTCTCCGGTCTCTGCTTTTTTCCAATGTCCGCGGTTACATGGGAAACATTAGTCTTAGCGCCAAAAGTTTAAGAAAGCTCAGGATATTAGACCTTGAGAATGTTCAGAAGGATGATGATTTGCCAAAAGAAATTGGTGAGGTCAGGCTTCTAAGATACCTCAATTCTAAGATACATTCCAAGGCTCCCTCTTTCCGTCGGTTGCTTGCGATACCTACAAACTCTTGACATATGGAGCTTTGATTGGCCAGTGAGAGTTTCAAATTTCATTTGGAAGCTTGAAAGTTTACGGCATCTATATGCGAATGAGATGGAATGTGATGTGCCTCTTAAGATTGAAGGATTGAGGAATCTCCAGACTCTGTCACGCATACGCTTTGAGGACGTTATGCACAATAACATGATAACTCTGACAAGTCTTCCGAAACTGGGGATTTGGGTGGATGACAGGTCAGAGATAGACAAACTCTGCATGCATTTATCTGAGATTGGAAGCCTAAAGACGTTACATCTTTATCGTACTGGAGGAAGCGAGTGGCCATCTCTAGCTGGACTTTCTACGCTCCATCATGTAACAGAGCTTAAGCTCTGTGGTTTACCATTCGAGCTATTCAATTGGACAATGCTGCCTCCTGATTTCCCTCCAAATCTCTCTCGCTTGTCTTTGAAAAACACACTCCTCAAGGATGATCCAATGCCAGTACTGGAGAAGTTGGGACAGCTGTCGTTCCTCAAACTGGAATCTGCGTATTGGGTACCACAGCATATGATCATTTCTAGGCAGGGGTTTCACCAATTGAAATTCCTTGAGCTCAACCGCCTATCTGATTTGGAGGAAATGAATGTGGAGAAAGGTGCATTACCACAGCTCCGGTGCCTGGGAATCGGGATGTGCTACAGATTACGGAAGTTGCCGGAAGAGCTGAAGCACATATCTACTCTTGATACGCTTGAGCTTGTGGACATGCCAAAAGATTTCATCAGTGGGCTTGATGCGAACCTGGTATCCAGTGTCCCTAACCTCAGAATATTTGACTTGCCGGAAGGAAGAATGGAATAATTATTTCAAGTTTTTATCAAAATGCATAAATAAAAAGAATAAAATGTTTCCGTATTTGTTTTCCCCAATTCACAAGCTTTTTAAGTCCTTTTTTTTTTATTATTGAAATCTCACACTTCAATGCTTGCTTTTTTAATTGTCCCACTATTATTAAACAAGGAATGACTCTTTTGTTGTTAATGATATCTTCTAGGATTTGTCTCTCTATAAATTTACATTGCGTATATCATATTAATACAAGTAGTAATTAAAAAAAACAAAAACAAAACAGTTCAAGTCTTCGGTGGGCCTCAAAATTCCTGATATTAAAATCTTGGGATTTGTAAATCTCGAAATCAATAAAAACATCTAGAGGTATTTGGTTGATTGATTCTAATTTTTCCCCAAACTGAAAAAAAGAGAATAAGGAAATAAAAGGCCCTATTCGTGTACTGGAAGAGAAAAAAAGAATGAAGTTGGCAAACAAATCTAAAGTTAGAATTGATTGGAATTCATCGCACGTAAAGTGTAACTGACCAAAAGAGGAGACTTTAATGTACCTTTCCTTTGAAAATTTCACCTTTTCTTTTCGACTTTTTTTTTTTGGGGGGGAAACTTGGATATAAGTTCTCTATGAATATAAGATGTTAAAAATAAAAAATAAAAAAAAAAACTAAATTGGTCAATTTTGAGTTGTAAATGGATACCTCACTAAACTTGGTCTTGAACCATGATTTGAAAAAAAAAAATTTATTTACTTGCACCACAAATACAATTTCTATCATACCTTTTCATTTTCTTAATCACTTTTTTATCTTACATATATCACATCATAAAAAGTATTATAGTAATTATTTCAAATCTGTGTACTTTTACCTTTATACTCTCATTTATTTATTCTCTCTACTAAGCGGTCCCTGCTTCGCCTTATATTGTACCATTGTTTAAATTTCCGTGCAGTGATTGAAAAAATTAGTTCCAGTTTTTATCAAAATATATAAATAAAAGGAATCTTCCTGATTCAACATCCTTAGTTTGTCATTATTTTAATCTTTATTTCGCCATATAATTCAGACCAACTGACAAGCTTTTTTAAGTACTCAAAATTTTTTTTTTTTTTTAAGTTTGGGTAACTGACATTTACACCTATGTCTTAAAGGATTTGTGTCTCTATCAATTTACATACCTGATAGTAAACCCTTGGGATTTGGAAATTTTTAAACTCTTGATTGATCATAATTTTTCCCATTCTATCAAAACAGAAAAAGGGAATAAGAAACAAAAGCCTCTGTTCAGGTACTAGAAGAGAAGAAAAGAACGAATTTAACAAATAAATCAAGGAATTCATCCCATATAAAGTGTTGGTCCATCTGAAATTGAGGATTGATTGCTTCCTATATCTACTCACTATACACAAGAGAGCAGTAGTAAAAGAAAGAAAACAAATTTAAACTAACATGAATATGAATGATATCTCATATATCTAGAGCCTCTCGTGTTACACTAACATAAGGTGTAGCCCTGAATCTCAATGCAGAGCAGGGCAATCAAGTTGAAGAAGGAAAAAATGCGCAAAAATGGAGAAAATGATAGCGCTTCTTGCCATTTTGCTCCATGTTATTTATAGCAGTATTTTTATCATATTCAATTAAGGAAAAAGGAATGTTCGCTGAAATTGAACTAAACATCAGTTATAAATAGTTTGAAGTAGATTGGTGTATATTTACTTATTCACGTAGTAATGACATTAATGTATTATAACAGGAAACCTAGGACAAAAGTATCATTGGATTTCATCATTATCATTAGTTCATTACTATATAAAATGTATGAATCTTGGTATTAGAGAATGTAAGCATTTTTTTGTCTTAGTTTTTGTTATTTCCAAATTAACCTTTTGTTTTTTAATTAAATTATTGCATTTCAATGTGGCACTAATTAAAAGAAATAAAACACTCCAATTAATTACATTTCAATAGTATTGGTGATTATAATTAAAAATTGCTCATTAAAAACTACTTACCTACCCTTGGACTCCATCTCCAATTATTATACTTGTATCAAAATTTCTTAATCAAAGTATGAAAATTTTCTCATTAGTCATTAGTTGAGATTGTACAAAAAAAAAAAAAAAATCAATGTAAAAAAGTAGATACTCTCTAAAAAAAAAAAAGAGAGAAATATACAAGAAGAAGAAAGCCCTTATTGATCTATATATCTTTATACAAATATCACAAGCAAATTTCCCAATTATGCACATTTAACCAATGAGATAATATTAGAAACCTCCCTTGAGGTTTCTCCAATATTACTTGGAACCCCTGAGGTTTTAGAAATATCACTTACCTTCTTTACTTTTGTTATTTGTGCAAAAAAAATTTAAAAACCCTAAACTGAGGGTTCATTACTTCCTATAAACTACTCAAAACACAAAGATGTAAAACAAAAGAAAAAAAACTCAAATGTGCGAAAAGGAAATAACAAACTGTCCATCTTCCTGCTTGCTCGCTTTGCAACACAAAAAGGAATCATCTACAAAGAACAAGGGACCATGGAGCTATCTTTACAAAATTTTATGCTAGTGATTTCTTTTGGTTCCACAGCTTTCTTGAGTAAATTAGATAGCCCTTCAGCACAGATAATGAACAAATATGGAGACAGAGGGTCATCTTGATGTAGCCCTCTAGTAAGAGTGACATGTCCTACTTTTTGTCCATTTAGGTTAAAAGAATAAGAAATAGTGGAAAAGAAAACCATGATCCATTTAACAAAAATGGGACAGAATCCCATATGCATCATCATCAATCTCCCTGGAAATTTTCATTCCACCTTATCTTCGCTTTAGACATGTCAAACTTTAGGGTCATGAAGCCTATTTTGCCTCATCTCTTATTTGTCAGGAAATGTAAATTTTCATGAGCAATTATAACGTTATCCAAAAGCTGTCTCCCCAGGATAAAATCAGATTGAAAGGAATCTGATTTTATATCACCATGCAACCCAAATTAATGCTGTGAGCATCTTGAAAACTGTTAGAAATGTATTGAAAACAAAGATGTGGATTTTCAAACTTGTTGAATTGATTTTCAAAGGTAAAAGAACTAAGCTTTGACATTAGAAATATTTTGATTTTCAGTAGGGTAATTTGGTGCAATTCACTACCAAATATATATACAATTTAAGCAAAGAGTAGATATTACCATAAAAAAATATGCATCATCAAAGCAACAAACATGTATTTTATTATTTACACAGTTTTATTTGCTTGTATCATAAACACATTTTTAATCACTTTTTTTTATCTCACATGTATCACATTATAAAAGTGCTATAGTATTTTTTTTTAAAATTATCCTAAGTAATCTCCTATCCAAACACACTCAAATTGTTCAATTGAAATTCATCACACCAACCTATTCTACAAGGCTGAAGTGCTGTCACATGTTAACACTTGGTATCTATGCATCTGCAATATGCATAGTGTATTTCCATACAAGAAGTATATTCAATATTACATTCAAGTGCTTTGCAACTGTATCCACTTCATATTGTATCTCCATAAGACATTAAGATGTGCTTAACTAAATCAACAGCAGAAAAGCAACTTTGTTTAACTATGCAAAGTTGAAGTCAACAAATGTTCCCAAATTATTCACAACTGAAATTATATCAAGGAATCCTTTAAGCAGTAGAAAGAAGTAAAAAAAAAAAACAGTTTTAAAGTCTAAATTCTTGAAGGTAATGCCCTAAAAGATAGCAACATGCCATGAACAACACCAAAAAACCAGGGCTAAGGCATTTAAATTTATATTTCTCCATCTTTGAAGTATTTAACGTGAGAAATGCCATTATGCAACCAGGCCAATTCAGAACACAACCAAGCTAATTGTAAGGAATGCCATTACAAATTCCAATATGAGAAATGCCATTATCTAAGAATTGGCAGGGCAAGATTCTAAGCTTCAGTACACAACCAGGCTAATTCAAATCATGAATCAGTAGCATGCATAGCAGCTGATCGGCACAAAAACTCAGTTCAATTCTTCGGAAAAAAAAAAAAGAAGAGTCAAACTTCCATCAAGTTAGTCAATGGCAAAATGTGCAAATTTTCTATTATGCAAGGCAAAAACATTCCTCTTGCTCAGATCTCATCGTCGGGTAGAGCAGTTTGGAGCTTGGTTCAAACTATGCACCTTCAGAATACAATCGCATGGTACATGGCACTAAAGGACTTAATTTAAACCAGTAGCTTTTATTTACCAAATCTCGTAAGTACAAACATATAAATTTAATCTCAATTGTACCTACCAAAATATAATTTTAAATCCTACCCAAAAATACTACAATAGTCTGAAATTAAACAAAATTCATATCTTTAGGAATTAGATATTGTGAGTTTAAACTTTAAACCATGTATTTAGGAATTAAATATTGCAACTTTGTTAAAAAAAATGAGAAACTTGGAATCTGGATGAAGTCAAGAAACTAGAAAGTAGATATGAAAACTTGATAAGAAGTAAAAGATGAGAAGAAAGTGAGTGAGTGAGACACTTAGTAACTAGTCTTTGGAATTAATAAGAACCTATTCTTTTTTTTTTCAATTTAATAGATAAAAAAAATACTGGTTCAACAGTTCATTTCGATTCGAACAGTTCACATGGTTCTCATCGATTTTTAAATTCAATCAATCCAAAGTATGAATCAGAATGGAGTCCTGATCGGTTCGTAGTTCGACCGTTTGAATCGGCCGGTTAGTGCCAAAAGCCTTAATTCAAACCAGTAGCTTTTATCTACCAAATCTCGTAATGGCACTAAAACACTTAATTTAAACCATTAGTTTTTATCTACCAAATCTCGTAAACGACACAGCAGAGGGCAAACTATTAAAACAGATCCTGTCTGCACTACAGTCGGGAAAAAATTCCAGGAAAACAAAATGGAGGGAGACCAAAAAGCATGCAGAAATACGAGTAGCAGGACAGTTTAGGACAATGGATTCGAGAATATTCATGATCAAAGTTACTATACAAGAAGCAGCAACAGTTTCTCCATGCTAAGTCTTTTTAGTTACCACTTTGTCTGCAAAGCAGCAAGTGTTAGCATTCAGCTTTGCTTACTTGACACTAGCCACAAAAGGAATCCAACAACCTCAATTCGTACACCATCCAATGAAACTACATGTTATCCCATTCAAAAAGCGCAATTTCATTTCCAATTCTTTCGACTTCAGTCAACACACGAACTTGTTTGGGCTCTTCTAATACCAGCCATCTGGTTTGGTAGACAAGCACCATCAACATTTAAAGTTAACCAGCCCATGAGAGGACACAAGTGAAAATTTTCAGAGTGAGATATAATGAGGCATGTGATGAGTCACAATTGTTGTATTATCACCTTGCTATGCTCAGAATGTTTGTGGAATCAAACTGTTGGTTTCTGAAGATTAAATTATTCCGGGCAAGCTGAATACTCCACGGAATATAGACATGAAAGGTATTAGTTAAAGAAACCTTTACTCATCCTTAATATAGGAAAATCCCTTTGACGTGTTCTATGTGAAGCAACGTTTCCCCAAACTAGTTTTGAGCTGTGGATAGTGCTGGTTACGATAGACAGATGAAGAGTAGAAATTACGCAGGCAGGGTGTTTTCTTTATAATGTAAAACATATAGAGGGGAAAGCAACATTTCCCCAAAACCAGTTGTTTGCAAGAGAAAGAGTAGAATTCCAGGGTGAAATGTTGGTGTCCGGTGCTTTTGTATGATACAATCAGCTAGTATTACACAACACATCTAATACAAACTTGTCAAATTATTGTAACTTAGACAAAAGTATGAAAAAATCAATATTGAAACATTTTCAAAAGGGAAACTGGGTATCGATATGGGCAACCATCTAGCCACTAAGATTTAATGACTATCTAAATAAGATTAACACATAATTGAATATAGGCTTTTAGCATATAACCACGCATAGATTTCCAACCGTCAAACCCCTTACAACACCGGACACTTTCGCAAAATAGGCGATACAACACTTTCGCAAAAGCCCTTTACATCCCTAAACGCATTTCCAATGCCAGTCACCAACATGTCCCTCTTAGATTCTCCTGTCAGACTGTGCACAACAAGTTTGTGCAAACTCTGATGCACATGCAGAACAAGATCATCATCCCCCAATAGGCAAACAGGTAAAGAAAGACACGTATCGGGGTGCGTATTAGGTCTATACTTGGTCCAAGATTCTTGAACACCATACTCCTTCATCATCCAAACATCCATATAAAAACCCCTATTCATCATCGAAACTTCAGTAGAATAACCCGTGAAGGCAACCACTGCTAGACATCCACCAAAAACTTCAATACGATCGAAAAAAGAATCTTCCGGAGGAGAAGAAGGCCCAGGCAGAGGCTTAAATTCCCCAGAACTCAAATCGAAAGACATAATCAGTGAACCATCACACTCCCCCAACCAATGTACAACACCGTTCAGAAACACCCCTTTAACATCAGCAGGACGATCACACAGAACATCGATTCTCCTCCAAGTTCCGCTCCTCAGACTAAAAACATCGAGATAAGCATCGTTGTTAACCTTGTCACTCCCAAAAAACATGACGATTTTATAGTCATCATTAGATCTATCATAACCGAAAGCAATCCCACCTCGACGAGCCCACGGAGCCAAAGGGTTCGCGGGTATTCCCACGAGCTCCATGGTTGTGAGGTTTATCAAATAGTACTTAGTATCGGGACTCCTCCTCTTGAATTTTGAAACTAAGACCAACCCATTGCAAGAACCGATAATAGTGGCGCCGGTCAATTTGTTCTCTAGAAGCGTGAGCTTTTTTGAAACGCCATCGTTGTCAGCGCTGCCAGTGGGGTTCAAAGATAGGGTGGACAAAGTTGATTTTTCTGTGGGAGCAGAAGAAGAGAGGATAAATTTTTGGGGGTGATGGAGGTGGAGATCGAGGTAGGCTTTGATGAATACAGAGTCGGAGAGAAGAGAACGCCATGACTTCGAAACGCACCTGAATTTGCTGACGGATTTTGCTGGGAGGCGTAAGAGTACGTCGATAATGAGTTCTTGGGGAACATTTGGAGCCAGGTCAGCCGTAGACACCGGCATTTGGGATTGATCCAACTGTTTTAGGGACATAGATTAACAGACTCTATCCCAATCCTGTAACAAAAAATTTGCAGATGGGGGAGATGGTTGGCGGTGGTTGAGGGAGGTGGTGGCACTGTTTCGAGAACCGGGGAGTACGACGGGCTCAGGAAAATAGCAGCAGGTGTTAACTGTTGTAAAATATATAGTATTTCAAAAATATTCTTTGTCCCACATCGAAAAATGAGAAGTATTATTTTCTCTGTCCCACATTGAGAAGTGAGAAGAGTTGCAGTCTTTTGTCCCACATCGAAAGTGAGAAAGGTTGCACCTCTCTCTAAAATCTATAAATAGGATCCATTCCCTCCTCAGAAAATCACCCCAGCAGCTTCAGTTGATATCTTTTGATAGCTGCTCTCTCTCCCTCTCTCTCTCTCTCTTTTATTTTTGTTAGTTGATATTTTCCTAATAATTCTGTTCTCATTTTTATATATCTGCTGGTTTTAATTTGCTAGTTCTGGTCCTTCTAGTTTGCAACAAGTAGAAAGTTTGTCTTTCTTGTTTGCAATAAATAGAAGAAGACTTGTTTAATCCTGGAAAAATATTTCAATTTCATGAAATAGTTTCTTAGGACAGTGCTATGCACGACTCAAGCAGATAGTGTTAACATTGTTGTAGCCATTTATCCAACAATCTAAGAAACTAGGGCATCTGACAATGTTAGCACCCCACAGTCTTCATCAGCAACTGTTGCAGTGACACTACCTTTTGCGAAGCCATTTCCTGACGTCTCTAGAATTGAGGTTTTTGTTGACGAAAACTTCAAAAGGTGGCAAGAACGTGTCTACTCTCTACTCGACATACATGGAGTGGCCTACGCACTGACGGAATCTCAACCTGCTGCCACCATAGATGTCAAGATACAAAAGTCGTGGAAATATGCCAATAAGGTATGTCGAAATACTATTTTACAAACACTTTTAAATGAATTATTTGATGTGTATTGTAGCTATGTTCAAGCCAATAAGTCCCAGTATAATAGACCAAAAAATCCCAATTACAAGCCTAATATTCCCAACTTTAAGAAAAAGAAAGGCAATTGCCATTATTGTAGAAAATCAGAACATTATGCTGCCTTGTATAGATACAATAAAGGTGACAAAGCAAATGGTAATCCTCCTAAGGTTAATTTAACCGAAGGAGATGAAATAATTGCTGCAGTCATCTCTCAAGTGAACATTGCAGCTAATGTTAAAGAATGGGTGGTAGACTCTGGGGCTACTCGGCACATATGTGCAAATCGAGAAGCGTTTTCCTCCTATACTTCAATAGGGGATGATGAAAAAGTAGTCTACCTTGTAGACTCACGAACTGCTAAAGTTCTGGGTAAGGGCAAAGTACTATTGAAACTCACTTCAGGAAATACTTTGGCTCTTAATGATGTGTTGCATGTTCCAAATATTCGGGCAAATCTTGTTTCTGTGGCTTTGCTTGGAAAAGTTGGGGTGAAAGTATCATTCGAATTTGATAAGATTATAATGACAAGAAATAATGTGTTTGTTGGGAAAAGCTATTGTAATCAGGGACTTTTTGTACTTAATATTTTCAATGTGATCAATGAAAATGCATCTTCTTCTGCTTATATTGTTGATTCCATTTCTTTATGGCATGCTAGATTAGGACATGTTAATATTGGTTATATAAAGAAAATGCAATCATATGGCCTAATTTCTGGTATTAATGATAATATGGACAAATGTGAAATATGTGCAGAAGCTAAAATAACAAAGAAAAGTTGTATAACTGTCCATAGAGAAACTGAGTTATTAAATTTAATTCATACTGATTTAGGTGATTTAAAACAAACAATGACTAGAGGTGGGAAAAGGTATTATGTCACCTTTATAGATGACTATTCTAGATATACCAAAGTTTATTTACTTAGAAATAAAGATGATACTTATAATGCCTTTTTATCCTATAAGTCTGAAGTAGAAAATCAACTTAATAAAAGGATAAAAAGAATTAGATCAGATAGGGGTGGAGAATATTTAACTTTAGATAACCTTTGTGAACAGGAAGGCATAATACATGAAATAACTCCACCTTATTCACCAGAATCTAATGGAGTAGCTGAAAGGAAAAATAGAACGTTAAAAGAAATGATGAACTCTATGTTAATTAGTTCTCATGCTCCAGATAATTTATGGGGAGAAGCTATATTATCTGCATGTCACTTACAAAATAGAATCCCACATAAAAAGACTGGCAAAACACCTTATGAGTTATGGACAAATTATAAACCAAATTTGAAATATTTAAAAGTTTGGGGGTGTCTTGCTAAAGTCTTGTTGCCTGAACCTAAGAAAAGGAAAATAGGTTTTAAAACTTCTGATTGTATGTTTATTGGATATGCTGAACATAGTGCTGCATATAGATTTCTTGTGTTAAGAAGTGATATGCTTGATTGTAATACAATTATTGAGACAAAGAATGCTGAATTTTTTGAACATATTTTTCCACTGTCTAGTAAAATTTCTCATGCACCTGTTGAAATAAATAAGGAAATTATTCCAATTGAGGAATTAAGAAGGAGAAAAAGGCCAAGAAAAGAATTTTCATTTGGAAATGATTTCCAAACCTTTCTTGTTGATAATGATCCTTTAACATACTCCGATGCTATTTCTTCTCCTGAGTGTAAATTTTGGAAAGAAGCAATTAAATCTGAAATTGATTCTATCTTGTCAAATAAAACTTGGATTTTGGTAGACTTACCTCCTGGTGCAAAACCTATTGGTTGTAAATGGATTTTTAAAAGAAAATATAACTCTGATGGCTCTATAGAAAAGTACAAATCTCGTTTAGTAGCAAAAGGATTTTCTCAAAAACAAAATATTGATTATTTTGATACATTTGCACCAGTAACTAGAATTGCGTCTATTCGAGTTTTATTTGCTTTAGCTTCTATCCATAAACTTGTTATTCATCAAATGGATGTCAAAACAGTCTTTTTAAATGGTGATTTAGAAGAAGAAATTTATATGTTTCAACCTGAGGGATGTATTGTATCTGGACAAGAAAATAATGTTTGCAAACTAATTAAATCTCTTTATGGTCTAAAACAAGCTCCTAAACAGTGGCATGAGAAATTTGATCAAGTCTTGATAAAAGATGGATTCTCGTCTGTAGAAATGGATAAATGTGTTTATTTCAAAATTATAAATGATCAATATGTGATAATCAGTTTATATGTGGATGACATGCTTATATTTGGTACTAATCTAGATATTGTAAATAGTATTAAATATTTTTTGTCTTCTAATTTTGATATGAAAGATTTGGGTGAAGCCAAAATAATATTGGGTGTTAAAATCGTAAGGAAAGGTGATGGTATAATGTTGTCACAAGAACATTATACAGAGAGACTTCTTAGGAAGTTTGAAAATTATGATGTGACACCTGTGAGTACTCTTTATGATGCTAACACTCAATTAAAGAAAAATAATGGTGACCCAATTGCTCAGTCTAAATATGCTCACATTATTGGGAGTCTGATGCATCGGATGAATTTCACTAGACCTGATATAGCTTATGCTGTATGTCGACTGAGTAGATATACCCATAATCCCAACCGTGAGCATTGGTTTGCATTAGTCAGACTAATGAAATATTTGAGAGGTACCTTGAATTTTGGTATCCTGTATAGTGGATTTTCCACTGTATTAGAGGGTTACAGTGATGCTAATTGGATCTCTGATTCAAATGATACGAAATCCACTAGTGGTTATGTGTTCACCCATGGTGGTGGTGCAATAGCATGGAAATCTGCTAGACAGACAATCATTGCTAGATCAACAATGGAGTCAGAGTTTGTAGCTCTGGAACTGACAGGGACTGAGGCCGAGTGGTTGAGAAATTTCTTAGCTAATATTCCTTCAACTAAGGATTTGTTGCCTCCTGTGTCCATACATTGTGACTGTCAAGCAGCGATTGCCATAGCTAAAAATAAATCGTATAATTGTAAAAGTCGACACATGAGATTGAGACATGATGTCGTAACGCAGCTGCTTAGAGATGGAATTATTTCCATTGATTATGTAAAGTCAGAGTTGAATTTGGCCGATCCTCTGACTAAACCCGTAGGAAGAAAATTGATTCTTCAAACTACGAAAGAAATGGGACTTCGACCAACAAATTATCAATAGAGACGGTAACCCAACCTATGTGATTGGTGATCCCATGAAGTAGGTTCATATGGGTAATAACAAGTCAATATTGATGGTAAAGCACTTCAATTTAAGTCCCTCCAGAGATAAGTGCTTTGAGTAATTGTGAGGATGAGTTAAAACTCTTAATGAATTCATATCCCATTAGGGAGGTGTAGTTAAAGCAATACACACTTGATGAATTCACCAATATGAGAGTGGAGTGGGGCCGCTCCTATAAGATTCATTGGTCAAATCTTTAGAGCTCTCATGAATAACTAGGCAGGCGCACGGCCAAAAAGCGTAAAATCGCGTTAACAGCAAATTATGGGTTGTAATGTGATTGATAAAATTTCTGTCATACATCAAGAGTTATTGGTTCATAGAAATTTATATTTCACCAATAATTCTGTAGATCATGTTTTATCAATCTATGTTTGGTTCATAGTCCAAAAGACACCAATCTAATTACATTTCAACCAAATCCAGCAGAGTATTTTTAAAATTCTTCCTTTATCCAAAGAATTTTTTTGAAATAGGAGGGAGATTGTTGTAAAATATATAGTATTTCAAAAATATTCTTTGTCCCACATCGAAAAATGAGAAGTATTATTTTCTCTATCCCACATTGAGAAGTGAGAAGAGTTGCAGTCTTTTGTCCCACATCGGAAGTGAGAAAGGTTGCACCTCACTCTAAAATCTATAAATAGGATCCATTCTTTCCTCAGAAAATCACCCCAGCAGCTTCAGTTGATATCTTTTGATAGCTGCTCTCTCTCTCCCCCTCTCTCTCTCTTTTATTTTTGTTAGTTGATATTTTTCTGATAATTCTATTCTCATTTTTATATATCTGCTGGTTTTAATTTGCTTGTTCTGGTCCTTCTAGTTTGCAACAAGTAGAAAGTTTGTCTTTCTTGTTTGCAATAAATAGAAGAAGGCTTGTTTAATCCTGGGAAAATATTTCAATTTCATGAAATAGTTTCTTAGGACAGTGCTACGCACGACTCAAGCAGATAGTGTTAATATTGTTGTAGCCATTTATCCAACAATGTTGTAAAATATATAGTATTTCAAAAATATTCTTTGTCCCACATCGAAAAATGAGAAGTATTATTTTCTTTGTCCCACATTGAGAAGTGAGAAGAGTTGCAATCTTTTGTCCCACATCGGAAGTGGGAAGGGTTGCACCTCACTCTAAAATCTATAAATAGGATCCATTCCCTCCTCAGAAAATCACCCCAACAACTTCAGTTGATATCTTTTGAGAGCTGCTCTTTCTCTCTCTTTCTCTCTTTTATTTTTGTTAGTTGATATCCTATTGATAATTCTGTTCTCATCTTCTTGTCTTTTATATATATCTGTTGGTTTTAATTTGCTAGTTCTGGTCCTTCTAGTTTGCAACAAGAAGAAATCTTGTCTTTCTTGTTAGCAACAATTAGAAGAAGGCTTGTTTAATTCTGGAGAAACATTTCAATTTCATGAAATAGTTTCTTAGGACAGTGCTACGCACGACTCAAGCAGATAGTGTTAACATTGTTGTAGCTATTTATCCAAAAATCTAAGAAACTAGGGCATCTGACAATGTTAGCACCCTACAGTCTTCATCAGCAACTGTTGCAGTGACACTACCTTTTGCGAAGCCATTTCCTGACGTCTCTAGAATTAAGGTTTTTGTTGACGAAAACTTCAAAAGGTGGCAAGAACGTGTCTACTCTCTACTCGACATACATGGAGTGGCCTATGCACAGACAGAATCTCAACCTGCTGCCACCATAGATGTCAAGATACAAGAGTCATGGCAATATGCCAATAAGGCATGTCAAAATACTATTTTACAAACACTTTTAAATGAATTATTTGATGTGTATTGTAGTTATGTGCAAGCCAATAAGTCCCAGTATAATAGACCAAAAAATCCCAATTACAAGCCTAATATTCCCAACTTTAAGAAAAAGAAAGGCAATTGCCATTATTATAGAAAATCAGAACATTATGCTGCCCTGTATAGATGCAATAAAGGTGACAAAACAAATGGTAATCCTCCTAAGGTTAATTTAACTAAAGGAGATGAAATAATTGCTGCAGTCATCTCTCAAGTGAACATTGCAGCTAATGTTAAAGAATTGTTGGTAGACTCTGGAGCTACTCGGCACATATGTGCAAATCGAGAAGCGTTTTTCCCTATACTTCAATAGGGGATGATAAAAAAGTAGTCTACCTTGCAGACTCACGAACTGCTAAAGTTCTGGGTAAGGGCAAAGTACTATTGAAACTCACTTCAGGAAATACTTTGGCTCTTAATGATGTGCTGCATGTTCCAAATATTCGGGCAAATCTTGTTTCTGTGGCTTTGCTTGGAAAAGTTGGGGTGAAAGTGTCATTCGAATCTGATAAGATTATAATGACAAGAAATAATGTGTTTGTTGGGAAAGGCTATTGTAATCAGGGACTTTTTGTACTTAATATTTCCAATGTGATAAATGAAAATGCATCTTCTTCTGCTTATATTGTTGATTCCATTTCTTTATGGCATGCTAGATTAGGACATGTTAATATTGGTTATATAAAGAAAATGCAATCATGTGGCCTAATTTCTGGTATTAATGATAATATGGACAAATGTGAAATATGTGCAGAAGCTAAAATAACAAAGAAAAGTTGTATAAATGTCCATAGAGAAACTGAGTTATTAAATTTAATTCATACTGATTTAGGTTATTTAAAACAAACAATGACTAGAGGTGGGAAAAAGTATTATGTCACCTTTATAGATGACTATTCTAGATATACCAAAGTTTATTTACTTAGAAATAAAGATGATACTTATAATGCCTTTTTATCCTATAAGTCTGAAGTAGAAAATCAACTTAATAAAAGGATAAAAAGAATTAGATCAGATAGGGGTGGAGAATATTTAACTTTAGATAACCTTTGTGAACAGGAAGACATAATACATGAAATAACTCCACCTTATTCACCAGAATCTAATGGAGTAGCTGAAAGAAAAAATAGAACGTTAAAAGAAATGATGAACTCTATGTTAATTAGTTCTCATGCTCCAGATAATTTATGGGGAGAAGCTATATTATCTGCATGTCACTTACAAAATAGAATCCCACATAAAAAGACTGGCAAAACACCTTATAAGCTATGGAAAAATTATAAACCAAATTTGAAATATTTAAAAGTTTGGGGGTGTCTTGCTAAAGTCTTATTGCCTGAACCTAAGAAAAGGAAAATAGGTTCTAAAACTTCTGATTGTATGTTTATTGGATATGCTGAACATAGTGCTGCATATAGATTTCTTGTGTTAAGAAGTGATATACTTGATTGTAATACAATTATTGAGACAAAGAATGCAGAATTTTTTGAACATATTTTTTCACTGTCTAGTAAAATTTCTCATGCACCTGTTGAAATAAATAAGGAAATTATTCCAATTGAGGAATTAAGAAGGAGAAAAAGGCCAAGAAAAGAATTTTCATTTGGAAATGATTTCCAAACCTTTCTTGTTGATAATGATCCTTTAACATACTCCGATGCTATTTCTTCTCCTGAGTGTAAATTTTGGAAAGAAGCAATTAAATCTGAAATTGATTCTATCTTGTCAAATAAAACTTGGATTTTGGTAGACTTACCTCCTGGTACAAAACCTATTGGTTGCAAATGGATTTTTAAAAGAAAATATAACTCTGATGGCTCTATAGAAAAGTACAAAGCTCGTTTAGTAGCAAAAGGATTTTCTCAAAAACAAAATATTGATTATTTTGATACATTTGCACCAGTAACTAGAATTGCGTCTATTCGAGTTTTATTTGCTTTAGCTTCTATACATAAACTTGTTATTCATCAAATGGATGTCAAAACAACCTTTTTAAATGGTGATTTAGAAGAAGAAATTTATATGTTTCAACCTGAGGGATGTATTGTATCTGGACAAGAAAATAAGGTTTGCAAACTAATTAAATCTCTTTATGGTCTAAAACAAGCTCCTAAACAGTGGCATGAGAAATTTGATCAAGTCTTGATAAAAGATGGATTCTCGTCTGTAGAAGTGGATAAATGTGTATATTTCAAAATTATAAATGATCAATATGTGATAATCAGTTTATATGTGGATGACATGCTTATATTTGGTACTAGTCTAGATATTGTAAATAGTACTAAATATTTTTTGTCTTCTAATTTTGATATAAAAGATTTGGGTGAAGCCAAAATAATATTGGGTGTTAAAATCATAAGGAAAGGTGATGGTATAATGTTGTCACAAGAACATTATACAGAGAGACTTCTTAGGAAGTTTGAAAATTATGATGTGACACCTGTGAGTACTCCTTATGATGCTAACACTCAATTAAAGAAAAATAATGGTGACCCAATTGCTCAGTCTAAATATGCTCAGATTATTGGGAGTCTGATGCATCTGATGAATTTCACTAGACCTGATATAGCTTATGCTGTATGTCGACTGAGTAGATATACCCATAACCCCAACCGTGAGCATTGGTTTGCATTAGTCAGACTAATGAAATATTTGAGAGGTACCTTGAATTTTGGTATCCTGTATAGTGGATTTCCCACTGTATTAGAGGGTTACAGTGATGCTAATTGGATATCTGATTCAAATGATACGAAATCCACTAGTGGTTATGTGTTCACCCTTGGTGGTGATGCAATAGCATGGAAATCTGCTAGACAGACAATCATTGCTAGATCAACAATGGAGTCAGAGTTTGTAGCTCTGGAACTGACAGGGACTGAGGCCGAGTGGTTGAGAAATTTCTTAGCTAATATTCCTTCAACTAAGGATTTGTTGCCTCCTGTGTCCATACATTGTGACTGTCAAGCAGCGATTGCCATAGCAAAAAATAAATCTTATAATTGTAAAAGTCAACACATGAGATTGAGATATGATGTCGTAAAGTAGCTGCTTAGAGATGGAATTATTTCCATTGATTATGTAAAGTCAGAGTTGAATTTGGCCGATCCTCTGACTAAACCCGTAGGAAGAAAATTGATTCTTCAAATTACGAAAGAAATGGGACTTCGACCAACAAGTTGTCAATAGAGACGGTAACCCAACCTATGTGATTGGTGATCCCATGAAGTAGGTTCATATGGGTAATAACAAGTCAATATTGATGGTAAAGCACTTCAATTTAAGTCCCTCCAGAGATAAGTGATTTGAGTAATTGTGAGGATGAGTTAAAACTCTTAATGAATTCATATCCCATTAGGGAGGTGTAGTTAAAGCAATACACACTTGATGAATTCACCTATATGAGAGTGGAGTGGGGCCGCTCCTATAAGATTTATTTGTCAAATCTTTAGAGCTCTCATGAATAACCAGCCAGGCGCATGGCCAAAAAACGCAAAATCGCGTTAACAGCAAATTATGGGTTGTAATGTGATTGATAAAATCTCTGTCATACATCAAGAGTTATTGGTTCATAGAAATTTATATTTCACCAATAATTCTGTAGATCATGTTTTATCAATCTATGTTTGGTTCATAGTCCAAAAGACACCAATCTAATTACATTTCAACCAAATCCAGCAGAGTACTTTTAAAATTCTTCCTTTATCCAAAGAATTTTTTTGAAATAGGAGGGAGATTGTTGTAAAATATATAGTATTTCAAAAATATTCTTTGTCCCAAATCGAAAAATGAGAAGTATTATTTTCTTTGTCCCACATTGAGAAGTGAGAAGAGTTGCAGTCTTTTGTCCCACATCGGAAGTGGGAAGGGGTGCACCTCACTCTAAAATCTATAAATAGGATACATTCCCTCCTCAGAAAATCACCCCAGCAGCTTCAGTTGATATCTTTTGATAGCTGCTCTTTCTCTCTCTTTCTCTCTTTTATTTTTGTTAGTTGATATCCTATTGATAATTCTGTTCTCATCTTCTTGTCTTTTATATATATCTGCTGGTTTTAATTTGCTAGTTCTGGTCCTTCTAGTTTGCAACAATAAGAAATCTTGTCTTTCTTGTTAGCAACAATTAGAAGAAGGCTTGTTTAATTCTGGGGAAACATTTCAATTTCATGAAATAGTTTCTTAGGACAGTGCTACGCACGACTCAAGCAGATAGTGTTAACATTGTTGTAGCCATTTATCCAACAATCTAAGAAACTATGGCATCTGACAATGTTAACACCTCGCAACCTGCATCAGGATCAGTTGCAGTCGCACTACGTTTTCTACTCGACATTCATGAAGTGGCCTATGCACTGACAGAATCTCAACCTGCTGCAACTGTAGATGTCAAGATACAAAAGTCGTGGCAATATGCCAATAAGGTATGTCGACACTCTATTTTACAAACACCCTTAAATGAATTATTTGATGTGTATTGTAGCTATGTGCAAGCCAATAAGTCCCAGTATAATAGACCAAAAAATCCCAATTACAAGCCTAATATTCCTAACTTTAAGAAAAAGAAAGGCAATTGCCATTATTGTAGAAAATCAGAACATTATGCTGTCCTGTATAGATACAATAAAGGTGACAAAGCAAATGGTAATCCTCCTAAAGTTAATTTAACCGAAGGAGATGAAATAATTGCTGCAGTCATCTCTCAAGTGAACATTGCAGCTAATGTTAAAGAATGAGTGGTAGACTCTGGGGCTACTCGGCACATATGTGCAAATCGAGAAGCGTTTTCCTCCTATACTTCAATAGGGGATGATGAAAAAGTAGTCTACCTTGCAGACTCACGAACTGCTAAAGTTCTGGGTAAGGGCAAAGTACTATTGAAACTCACTTCAGGAAATACTTTGGCTCTTAATGATGTTCTGCATGTTCCAAATATTCGGGCAAATCTTGTTTCTGTGGCTTTGATTGGAAAAGTTGGGGTGAAAGTGTCATTCGAATCTGATAAAATTATAATGACAAGAAATAATGTGCTTGTTGGGAAAGGCTATTGTAATCAGGGACTTTTTGTACTTAATATTTCCAATGTGATAAATGAAAATGCATCTTCTTCTGCTTATATTGTTGATTCCATTTCTTTATGGCATGCTAGATTGGGACATGTTAATATTGGTTATATAAAGAAAATGCAATCATGTGGCCTAATTTCTGGTATTAATGATAATATGGACAAATGTGAAATATGTGCAGAAGCTAAAATAACAAAGAAAAGTTGTATAACTGTCCATAGAGAAACTGAGTTATTAAATTTAATTCATACTGATTTAGGTGATTTAAAACAAATAATGACTAGAGGTGGGAAAAGGTATTATGTCACCTTTATAGATAGGGTGGACAAAGTTGATTTTTCTGTGGGAGTAGAAGAAGAGAGGATAAATTTTTGGGGGTGATAGAGGTGGAGATCGAGGTAGGCTTTGATGAATACAGAGTCGGAGAGAAGAGAACGCCATGACTTCGAAACGCACCTGAATTTGCTGACGGATTTTGCTGGGAGGCGTAAGAGTACGTCGATAATGAGTTCTTGGGGAACATTTGGAGCCAGGTCAGCCGTAGACACCGGCATTTGGGATTGATCCAACTGTTTTAGGGACATAGATTAACAGACTCTATCCCAATCCTGTAACCAAAAATTTGCAGATGGGGGAGATGGTTGGCGGTGGTTGAGCGAGGTGGTGGCACTGTTTCGAGAACCGGGGAGTACGACGGGCTCAGGAAAATAGCAGCAGGTGTTAACTGCTGCTTGAATCGATCGCTTTTATGGTAGGAGCAGGTTGACCGTTCCTAGTAGGAAGCGTTTACGTGTCCAAAGACTAAAGGGACACGAAAGATGCTGTCAAAATCTGTCGGGGGGTGCCTGGCAAGGAATGTGCCGGAACCAGCTGTCGGAAACATTTACGTGTCCAAGAACTAAAGGGACACGAAAGACGCTGTCAAATCTGCCAGGACACCCGGCCAGGAATATGCCGGAACCAGAAGAAATGGTGAATAGAATAGACGCCCAAAATTGTGACATAGTAATAAAGAAGTAAGTCGTACTGCAAGGACAGTGAGCAAGAGAAACACGGCTCAAGAGTGGCAGGGGCCAGTTCATAAAATTAGGGATGACAATAGGGCGAGTGCCAGCGGGGATAGAAATGGCGCCGTGCGGGGCAAAATATTTACCCCCGTCTTAAAACGGGGCAAGGGATGGGGCAACATACACCCGCCCCGTCCCCCGCATAAAAAAAATATATACACATATATATATGTATATATATATATACAAAAGTAACAAAACCCCTTATTATCCCCCTCAATTCCTCCTTTGAAGCCACCGCCATCGCCTCCCATTCCCTTCAGTTCTAATAACTACTCAATTAATCGCAGGCGCAAAGGAGAGAGGTGAATTGGAAGGACGCGTGATAACATTACTTAAGGACATAAAAAAGTCAGGTGTGCCCATTTCTTTTTGGTGTATTTGAAGTAAGTCGTCTACTGTGGCTTAACTTGTTGTGACAGCATTGCAAGCAATGTCATTATTTTTATTGATGAGGTCCACACACTTATTGGTTCTGGGACAGTAGGACGAGGCAATGAGGGATCTGGGATATTGCCAATTTATTGAAGCCATCACTTGGACGGGGTGGGTTACAGGTAATATTTCTTCCTTGTTACATGCTTTAGTGTGCATTATGTTATTGGATACTCATTGATACCTGGACAAGAAATCATGTTACACTGGTATGATCATGGATATTGTAAGCTCATGTTTCTAATCTTAGCTTGGAATTAGTAGCCAAAAGTTTCTAATCTTTCCTCGCGGGGGACCGCGGGGGAAACGGGACGGGGACTGGGGCAGGGCTGGGGGTGGGGGGCAAGGGGCGAGAGATGGGCCGGGAGACGGGGGGAGTTATTGCCAGAATTTCAGGAAGAAGGCCAAACACTAATACTAAGCTCGGTTTTGGTTTAAAAGTTTTCAATTATTTTACTTTATTTAAACTTTTAGACTAATGTCATTTTCATCTATCAATTTAGTCCAATTGGTCATCAAATTTGCAATTTAGTATTGTGTCATTTATCCATTTTGTTTGACTTAAAACGTAATTAACTGAACAAAACACATAGTACAAGTTAATATTTAAACTAACAGGAAAAAAAATTTTGAAAAGATATACTAAGTATAAATTTTTTTAAGCTACTCTCAGACATTGTATAACTCATACGATACAGAATATGTATCTCTTTTAATAATGAAAAGGAAATAATATTAGGTCACACGAAATTTCAACAAAAAAAAAAGCAATAATGTAATTTTCTTTTATTTGGTTCTAAGGACGGCCATTGGCCATTACATTGGAACTAGACGGGGTGATGCTACACCTCTGATATCAAACTCTTGAGGAGGCAAATTTAGGCTCATTTTTAGCTAGATGATCTGCACAGGAGTTGCTCTCCCTCCAAACATGGCACCAGCTGGCATTCCCAATCCTTCTTCAACCATTCTTGCGCCTTTCTGATCAGGTTGTGGTGAGGGCAATCCTTGGAGGCTTCCTTTGACAGTTGTATGCTCACTTTTGTGTCTGATTCAACTGTTAGTTTTCTTTCCCCTGTCTTCCATGCAAATTCCATCCCATAAATTAATGCCCACAGCTCTGTTTCTGGTTCGAAGACTCGGCCGAGACCGAGACGTCTCGGCCGAGTCGTAACCGTCTAGGCCTAGGCCGAGACGATACCGCGACGATTCGAGACCGAGATATTCATCTCGCCGAGAAATCGGCCGAAACGTCACCGCGACGGGTTGTCACGGTCGAGTCACCCCGAGTCACCCCGAGTCATCTCGAGTCAAGGTGAATTTAACAAAAAATCTATAGAAAAAAAGCAAAAGGGACACAGTACTATCACGTGAAAAGATGCGTTTTCTTTTCCACGTTAAAGTGAAGGTAGTACCTTCACTTTACTTTGAAGGGTCCACGTTCACTTTACTAAATTATTGGACTAGTAGTGTTGCAGAACGTAGTAATCCTTTCCGTTTCCTTCAATTCTTCTTCATGGTAACTTAACTCTGTCTTCTTGCCAAGCTATGGAATTCAGCCCTCTGAAACAAAGTAGAATGTTGCAAAAAGATAGTGCCCAATGGAGTCATTTGGCCATACCTTCACAGAGATAACCCAGATGGTTGTGATTCATGTCCTTTTTGCCTTGTTCTCCCTTGCCTTGTCAAGCTTCAGCAGGTAATTGATTTTCTTATTGTACCTTCAGATATTCTGCTTGTAAGGTGCTGTAAGACATTAGAGTTATTAAAAGAAACTGATCCATTACAAGGGCAAACTGTAGCTTTCCCAGACAGTCGGGAAAGTTTTGATATGAATATACAGATTGGTTTAGGATAGAGTATCCATTTTGGAATGCTCCATTAAGTGTATCTGTATGAGTGCTAGTAGAATTTTGGGGTTGTTAATGTAATTTCACGTTCAGATAGGATGCATTTCATTGTTGATTACAATTTAATGCCACTAAGTTGTTGCTTTTTTCCTTCATTTATTAGGACTATTAAGTTAACATTCAGATTGGATAATTTTCATTGTTGATTACAGTTTACTGCTGCCGAGTTGTTACTTTATTCCTTCATTTGTTAGGACTATTAAGTTAAATTTAGAGCTGGGCTGCTCAATCATCCAGTGACCTTTGCAGTATAGATTCTTCATTTTTTTTTTACCAATCTATCTTGTTTGTTTTTTCCAAGATTGATTGTGGATTTTATCCTTTAGTTTGACCCATGAACTTGCCTAATCTTTCCACATTGTTAAGCATTTTGAGGCTTTACGCAGAACGTAGCATGCTGGTGTCCATGTAAAATCTCACGAGGGGGAGCAAATGAGCATGCTTCTTAGCTCATTCTAAAATTCCATTGCTCCATGCACTACTGTTCCTATTGCTTTTTCAGCATCCTCCCTCCAAGCATCATGTTGGGTTCAGGGCACTCAATTTTGTCCTAATAATTTGTGAGATTGGTCATTTTTGGTGAGCAATAGCTGTGTGGACGCATCAGCTAATTGGAGTTTGAGCTAGTTTGAGTCCTGCTCTTCCCTCCTGCTGATAGGTATCCCCAGGTGGAAATTAGCAATCTGCATTCACAAGTGACTCCAAACTGTGGTCTATGTTATTTTGATTTTATTTGTGATGCCATTGTTTTAAATAATTAAAAGTACTTATTGTGTGTAATATGTATAAAAATAGTACGTTTTACAAATTTTCTTTTGTTTTTTTTTATTATTTTTGTTTAGCATACTTTTTTTTATATTATTAACAGTTTTTAGAAAATTAAATGCTTTAAAATTTGCGTCTCACCGAAACCGTGATCGATATGCCGAGACCGATGTGGAACGTTCCAGGCCGCGACCGCGACCGCGACCGCGACCGCGACCGCGACTTTGAACCATGGTTTCAGTGTTGGTAGCTAAATCCAATGTTTGCTGAGAATCCTCCTGCCCAGCAGCCTTGGATTCCCAGCCGCAGCCCCGTCGACGTCATTAGTTTCTTCCAACCTATTGGGAGGCTCTACCCGTGCAATGTCGCGCAGCACTTCCTTCTGGCAAACTTTCTTGCGGGGATGGCTTTAGCTCTTTGTATGAACCTCTTGCTTCCTCCACAATCTTCTGTAGGTTGAGGTTCCTTCGAGTCAAGTTATTTTGTGAGATTGCCTCATTCCTAATGAGAATAATGTAATTGCGCTCGCTTTTATTGTGCTTTTAACTTTTTGACTAGTTTTCATAGGGGGGTAATTGCATATATTTATGTTTGAAGGGAATAAAGTTGACTAATAAAATTAGCAGTAATGCATGTGAAATAAAAAAAATAATTATAAAAAAAATAAAAAATGATGAGAAAATGTGTTTATAATATAAATAAAAAAAAGTTAATTATCTTTTAAAAATGTCGTAGATGCCCAAGTGGATTGAACTCGGGTGTTATTAATGAAAGTGAACTAGAATTAATTATTCAAACGTATTTGTCTGTTCAATTTTTCTAACGAGTATCTATTAACCACTCGTTAACACATTTAAATTTCATTGGACCTATCATGTATATACAGATAGTAATAATTATTACATTTTCTTGCATTTATACATTCTCCATAATTAATCTTATCTTTTCAAAAATCTAGTACCTCAACTATGTTTTAAACAGATCCTTTTCTGTTTTACAATCCAAAAAAAAAAAGTGGTGTATATGCATAGATTTATTAGTATCTGTTTATATGACTTCTTTGGGCATGCAATCAATTGCTGCTTTTGTTGCAGAATATTTCTTGTTTATTCTTTTGGAAACGGAATCAGTGAAACAGATTCATCCTCAAACAGCCCGAGCCGTTGCGCAAAGTGTTCTCTTTTTTAGTATTTTTAGTCAAAATGGGTTCTTTTATTTTTTTTTCTTTTTTACATTCCAATCTAAAGAAAATCAATAGTTTCCCTACTTATCTCCTTGATTACTCCAACTTATGACCCGTTGGTTACAGGTGAAACGTCTTACCAACTAGACTGCGCTTCTCCATTCTTAATTAAAATTTGTTTAAACAACAATTAATCCAGTTCAAAATATCTTTAACTGAAGGGGCTGAATCTAGAAATTCAAATGGTGTTGACTAAAACATAAATAATAAATATATTTCTACCTTTAAATTAGTGCGTGCAATAACATCTGAAGTCATGAATAAATTAAAAAGTTAGCAAATTTATTAAGTTATGGGCTAGTCAAACTTTTGAATAGGGAAGAGAAGTTGATAGCTTCAAATTTAAGGGCCATCAAAAAATTAAGAATTGTCAGCCTCACAAATTAATTATTTCAAAGTATCAGTAAAGAATTAGTAATACTAAGCTAAGCTATTAATACTAACATTGTCTCTGCTGGATAGGTCCTCATAATTTTTGGGGCTCATTGTTGTATAATTCAGACGAACACCCAGAAAATTAATGAATGTCAACAGGAAAAAAAAAGTTATCCATTACCTTAAGAGAAAATTATAACGAAAAAAATTTCTTGGAGTTTAGGAAAATTACGAATAATCCTGTTGTATTTTAAGCACCATAATAAAAAAAATATTTATGGTTTTAAAACCTACCCTTTATTCATATAAGTTCAACGGAAAACCATAAATGGTAGCCATTTTTATATCACCATGCAATCCAAATTAATTAATGTTGGGTAGCATCTTGAAAACCACTAGAAATGTATTGAAAACAAAAATGTGGATTTTCTGACTTGTTGAATTGATTTTCAAAGGTAAAAAAAAAAGTTTTAAGATTTACCATTAGAAATATTTTGATTTTCAGTGACTTGTCTTAGTTCCCCTGACAAGCTGTGATGACTATTTTCTATAGTGTGATAAGACAAAAAAGAAATTAATTCTTTGATATTTACCTTTTAATTTAGAGAGAAGCTAAATCCACAACCTCACATCCTAGACCCACACTCTAAAGATGAAAATGACATTAAAACCCTTTACTTTTAATCTGCTTAGCACTGTTCTTTTAACCATTTTTCCAATTATCTTGTCTTCTAAATGTTTTCAACAAAAATCTGTAATGTGTAATTTTCATTTTTTTTCCCCACCTTTTCTTATCTTAATTTTTATTTTTTAAAACATATAACAATCAAAATTGTTATAGTACTATTCATGTTCCTTGCAAAAATTGCTAATATTTCAGCACTTATATGTAACTCCATTGGAGATTTTGGGAGCTAATTAAACATTATGCAAATTTATGGATCATTGGATGCTTCTTTTGCATTTTCAGTTTCTTTTACAGGATGCATATCTATTATGTTGAATCATCTGTGTAGTAACAGTTTTGAAGTACACATGAACTCTTAACTCTATTACCTGACTTGATAGGTTTCATGAATTCATTATTGTTTAAATATACTTAATGCAGTACAAATTATTTTTAAAAAAATGCAATGAATATAAAAAGAATTAGGAAAATAATTGAAAGAATAGTGTTATGGCAAATTGTTTTTAGTGAATGAAATGATAATTTCGGAATTGTAAAAAATTATAATTTTAAGTGATAAGGGTTTAGTTGTCATATTGGTAATTAGGACAATGCAGCCATGCAGGCATCCTTTCATCAGTAGGGATAATGCTGTACACTTAACAGGGTAGAAAGAAGTAAAAAAACAGAACCATGTGAAGCAGTAGAAAGAAGTGAAAAAACAGATTTAAAGTATAAATCCTTGATGGTAATGCCCTAAAAGATAGCAACATGTAATGAACAACACCATAAAAAACAGGGCTAAAGCATTTTAATTTATATTTCTTCATCTCTTAACGTGAGAAATGCAAATATGCAACCAGGCTAATTCAGCACACAACCAGTCTAATGGTAAGTAATGCCATCACAAAGTCCAAAAGGATTGGCAGGCTAATTCAAATCATGAGCCAGTATAGCAGCTGATCAGCACAAAAAATCAGTTCATATCCTAAAAAAGAATGTCAAACTTCCATCGACTTGACCTGAAAATGTGCAGATTTTGTTATTTGCAAGACAAAATCATCCCTCTTTGCTCAGATCTCATTGTCAGGTCATTGGATAACATGGAGGAAGGAAAAACGTCTACTCGATCCAGAGCGGTTTGGAACTTGGTTCAGACATGCACCTTCAGAGTACAATTGCATGTACATGGCACTAAAGGACTTAATTTAAACCAGTAGCTTTTGTCTACCAAATCTCGTAACTGATACACAACAGAGGGCATCTATGAAAACAGATCTTATCTGCAACTACAGTCGGGAAAATTTTCCAGGAAAAAATGGAGGGAGACCAAAAGGCATGCAGAAATATGAGTAGCATGACAGTTCAGAACAATGAATTCGAGAACAGGCATGATCAAAGTTACTATTCAAGAAACAGCAACAATTTCACGACAAGTCTTTTAGTTTTGTTTTTCACTTTGTCTGCAAAGCAGCAAGTGTTAGCATTCAGCTTTGCTTACTCGACACTCCAGCAACCTCATTTTGTACGCCATGCAATCACACTGCATGTTATCC